>NC_087294.1:9557500-10757500 GCF_015220805.1 Pogoniulus pusillus | reverse complement strand
CACTGTGGCAACAGGCCTCTTCAGAACTTACTTTTGCCTGTACAAGTAATTGAGTGTGCAGCTCCGAACAGCGCATGCAGCTGTGACCGTAATAAAGACAGACAGCGAGAGACAGGCGTGCCATGACAACACAGCCTACAGCCCGCAGTGCCATCCCAGGAAGGGGAACTGGGAGCAAATCACACGTGTTCCCTGGGTCTGAGCTTCACTTCTGTTGCCCCAAGACAAGTTGCTCTGGTTAATTGAAAGCAGCTTACATAAATGGAATAATAAAGAATCCTAGATAGTGCCAGAATCGTTATTGTTTTCCTCCAAAGTAGAGCACCGTAGGCCAGATCATCAGCTGCAGTAAATTAGCACATTGCAGCTACATCGACAGCTACATGAACTTAGACCAAATGAGAATCTAAGGAGCTGACTCTAGGAGCTGGGAGTCTTTGAATTAAGCCTAGAGTGGCTTAAATTTTGCTTAACTCTTTAATGAATACTTGTCATGAGGATGTCATTAAGCTTCTCTACACAGATCAAGGGTAAATAATCCCTCTATCTAAAAAGGAAAAGCTTTTTCTATATTGTTGCTATTGTTAGTCTAATTACTTATTTAAATTATATGCAAATGTTCCAGCCCACAGGGTAAAACTTGTTGCTATGGTATATGCTAGGTAAACAGAACAGACTGAAGTTTCTGGTGAAT
Source organism: Pogoniulus pusillus (assembly GCF_015220805.1). Classification (NCBI taxonomy): domain Eukaryota; kingdom Metazoa; phylum Chordata; class Aves; order Piciformes; family Lybiidae; genus Pogoniulus; species Pogoniulus pusillus. The sequence goes on along the minus strand of NC_087294.1, from coordinate 10,756,806 downwards.
CTTAACATATTCATGGTATAGGATGACATGTCTCTTATGAGGTTGCTTCTTTCTCACTGCTCTTCAGGTTGCTTTCTACCTTCTCCCACAAATACTGGCTCCCACAGAATGGCCTATGATGGATATAAGGTCCACAGAACTCTATCTGAAGCAGATTTCAATTGAAAAGCAAAACTGGAGTTTCTCTTCTTGACTAACAATATCTTCTGAAGAAGGCAACAAGCAACAGTACAAGGGGACGCAGTCTCAAGCTGGGCCAGGGAAGGTATAGGCTGGATGTTAGGAGGGAGCTCTTCACAGAGACAGTGATTGGCATTGGAATGGGCTGCCCAGGGAGCTGGTGGAGTTGTCATCCCTGGAGGTGTTCAAGAAAAGATTGCAGAGGCACTTAGTGCCACAGTCTAGTTGATTGGCTAGGGCTGGGTGATAGATTGAACTGGATGATGTTGGAGGTCTCTTCCAACCTGGTTGATTCTATGACTCTATGATTCTAAGACCTTTATACACTTTCCTATCTATATTGTTATAATTCTAAAACCATGTGAGTTGCATAGCACAAAAAACAGCACTTGGACACGCTAGAAGACTGATCTGATAGCAAGGACATTGTTAGTCTCTGTTTTGCCTAGTATATTCACCAATGATGTGCTAGAAGCAATTTCCACACTCACATATGATAGGATAGTGCATTTAAAAGGAGTGTGGATGAGGCACTTAGTGCCATGATTTAGTTAATTAGAAGGTGTTAGGTGATAGGTTGGACTCGAGGATCTTGAAGGCTTGCTGAGATGTATAAAACAAGAACACAAAACATAGATGGCACAGTTGCTCTCTGGCTCTGCCTGCCTTCTCTGACCTGCTGTCTGTGTAACTAATCCATCTGCTTCCTAACTCTCTTGGCCAATTCTCCAAACTCACCTTGAACATAAGACCATGTCTGGAATAAGGTAGAGGGGTGCAAAGAAGTGGAAGGATGGTTGGAAGCCCCTCTTGGGGACTCTGGTTTCTGAGAGGGCTGCTGTGTTTCTGTATTACTTTTAGCTTGTCTATTTCTGTATATTGCTGTAGATACTGTAAATATGTAGATTTCCAGTATGACTTGGGCTGACCATAGATTTTCTTCATCTTAATGCTTTTTCTCTAAAGATTGTGCAAGGTGAATGCAATAAAGTCAGAACTTCAGAGGCTAAGAAAAGCAAAGCAGTCTGTGCTGCTTGACAGAATATTATCAAGCATTGCCAGAAAGTCTGCATTTATAAATAACCTAGCTATACTCTAAAAATGGTCCACTTGCATTGTGAGCTCCTTAAAGTTTGATGGTTTGGGTTGTTTGGTTTTTTGGTTTTTGGTTTTTTTTTTTAATCTCTGTCCCAATGCTTCATCCTTCTGTAGTCAAATTCACTAGAGGGAGCAGATGAAGAATTGTCACACGAAGTCTGTCAGCAAAGAGATGAAAAGCATCCCACTGCAACAAATTTCATCTGTTTTATAGGCTAGGTGTAAAGACAGATTATATCAGGAAAGAGATGGTATCTAATGTACTGTGAAAAGTAATGTCAAGAAGGAAAGTTAAAAAACTATTCAGACCCCTTTTCTCTGCATAGAAAGGGACTTTCACTGCTTTAAAGGCATGTCATTTATTCTTCAGCTACTTCTTTGAATGCCTTAGCAGGACTGAGAAGTAAGCATAAAGAAATCTTCTGATTACAATTATTTTTACATTAAGCTTTTTCTGAAAACTAACAGAACATGATCCATTTATAGGGCTACATAACTCTAAAGAGAGATGTATGGCACTCTGTGTACTGTGTGCATTCTGTGTACTGTGTGCATACTGAGTTCTGTGTGCATACTGAGTACTGTGTCCAGTTCTGGGCTCCTCAATTCAAAAGAGCTCTTGAGGTGTTGGAACGTGCCCGGAGAAGGGTGACAAAGCTGGTGAGGGGCCTGGAGCACAAACCCTATGAGGAGAAGCTGAGGGAGCTGAGGGTGTTTGGCCTGCAGAAGAGGAGGCTCAGGGGTGACCTCATTGTTGTCTACAACTACCTGAAGGGAGGCTGTAGACAGGTGGGATTGGGCTCTTCTGCCAGGCAACCAGCAAAAGAAGGGGACACAGTCTCAAGTTGTGCCAGAGGAGGCCTAGGCTGGATGTTAGGAAGAAGCTGTTGCCAGAGAAAGTGATTGGCATTGGAATGGGCTGCCCAGGGAGGTGGTGGAGTTGCCATCCCTGGAAGTCTTCAAGAAAAGCCTGGATGAGGCACTTAGTGCCATGGTCTAGTTGACTGGCTAGGGCTGGATGCTAGGTTGGACTGGATGATCTTGGAGGTCTCTTGCAACCTGGTTGATTCTATGATTCTGTGATTCTATGGTTCTAGTGTTCTAGTAACAATAACCAACCTACAATTTCACCCTGGGATTATATTTTTATCTCTTATTCCATTCTTTTACAGCTAATAAAATGTAATTTCAAAAAATTACTTTATTTCAGTAACTTAAACTGCATATTCTTGAGAAGTTATCCTCCCAGAAGTAGTTCAGGTGTGCATTTCTCTCAGCTGACAAAATTTGTGTCAGCTGCAGTTGTCATAAGCTGGAAGCAACAGCAAACCTAGCATCCTTCTTCAGTTTTTGATTACTGCAGCTGTTCTCAAAGATGCAACAAAGTGAATCAGCAAGGCAGCAAAGCTACACAGAGACTGGTGAGAACTGCTGCTAAAACAAAGATATCTGGATTAAAAAAGTAGGTAGTGAATTTCAGCTAGTTTGGTAAGTCTTGGCTTACAACATGGCATCAAGCATAGAGGCTCAGGATGAGGAAGCATGATAATAATTAGGCTACTTGGAGAAGTATCTGAGTTCAGTAAGATAACAGATACAAGAGCTCCTGGCAGAAGATCTGAAGGAAGGTGGTTAGTGTTATTATTCTCTCATCTAGCCTTTAGAAGTGCAAGGCTTTGATCATGTTTTTAGAGGTGGGAGGTTAAAGAAATTGCATATTACGTGCTTTTGCAATGTTGGAGGTTCTGGTTTTCTTTCTTACAAGCCTGTGACTCCATACATATGATATCTTCTTGTCTTGATGTCTTAAATATGTATTACATACACATACGAAATAATGTATTCTCTATTCCTCCCAGAGATGCCCAAGGAGCATTTGGTTTCCCATAGGATCTGGAGATGCTTATCTGATGGCAACAATGGAAAGATGACGTAGTCATGATCTTGAAGAACTTCTCCTGTGCTACTCCATGAATAAGTATTTCAATGATCCACAAAGTAAACTTAGCAGAAGTCACTCTGGAGTATCTCTTAGCAGAGCATAGAGTCCTGCAGTGATTTGAAAATGAATTGTCTCCATCAGAAGTAGGGAGGTGATTGTGCCCTTGTACTCTGCCCTCATACTCTGCTCTGGTAAGGCCACACCTTGAGTACCGTGTTCAGTTTGGGGCATCTCATTACAAGAGAGATGTGGAGGTGCTGGAGCAAGTGCAGAAGAGGGCAATGAGGCTGGTGAAGGGCCTGGAGAAAAAAATCTTATGAGGAGTGATGGAAGGAGCTAGGGCTGGTTAATTTGAAAAAGTGGAGGCTGAGAGGAGACCTCATTGCTGTCTACAGCTACCTGAAAGGATGTTGTGGAGAGGCTGCTGCTGGTCTCTTCTCACAGGTAATTGAAGACAGAACAAGGGGGAATGGCCTCGATCTGAGACTGAATATGTTTAGATTGGACATTAGGAAACATTTTTTCCCAGCAAGAGTAGTCAGGCATTGGAATGGGCTGCCCAGGGAGGTGGTCGAGTCACCAACTCTGGATGTGTTTAAATATCATTTGGATGCGATGCTTGGGCATATGATTTGGAGCAAACCTTGTAGAGTAGGGATATCAGTTGGACTTGGTGCTCCTGAGGGGCTTTTCCAACCTCAATATTTCTCTGATTCTGTGACTCTCTCTTATACCAAGGGTGCTTCATTGCTTAGAGCATGGAATCACAGAATCACAGAATTTCTTAGATTGGAAAAGACCTTCAAGATCCTTGAGTCCAATCATTAGTTTCACACTGACAAGTCCTTGACTAAACCAAATCCCTCAGCACAACATCTAATCACTATGAATCCCTATGGTTAGAAAGGACCAGCAGGATCATCCAGTCCAACCTTCATCCTAGCATCTTTAATCACTAGACCATAGCCTCAAGTGCCACAACCACTCTCCTCTTAAACCTCTCCAGGGATGGTGACTCCACCACCTCCCTGGGCAGCCTGTTCCAGTGGTCTTTGCTTCTTTACATATACAGCACCTCATTTTCCACAGCTGTTAGTGTCTCACCTCTACCTGTTTACTTCAGTCTAAAATAATTCTTCATCTACATTGTTTCTTTCATGTTTTAAGAAGGAAATCTTTATTTTTAATCATACCTTCTCAATAAGCTCAGTGAAGCAACTGAATTACCTGGCTTGTGCTAGAGAAAACCCAGTTGTGTTGTGATAAATGAAAGAAGGTAATTTCACATATTTCATGTAGATAAACCTCAAGAGTACATAATTTCTGTGTATCTCAGCTGCTTTCCTAAATGACTCCATCTAGCATTAAAACAGATACATAAAACCAGTTAGTACTGTGGGGCAGCTTAACAGTGGCTCACACTCTCTGATGTTTTTCCTTATTACATCTCCTCTGTGCCTGGGTAGGTTCCTACACCAGCTGAAGTGCTGCAGTGTATTGTACTTTGAAATCTGTATTATTGGCAAAGAGCTTGAAAATACTGAGCACCAAAACCAGCGAGAGCAGGAGAATATCAATTGCCAGAGAGGAGCAACCTGCATGTTTGCAATACAAAAGAGGTATGTATTGATTTATGAGGAGTTCACTCAAATTAATTGTGCCAGCCAATAAGAAGACATCATCAATTATTTGTTTAGCTTGAAAAACAGCATTATGAAAAATAGACTTCTCCAAAGAGAGCCAGAGAAAATGTACACACGTGGAAGAAAACTGCACAGTCAAGTGCAAACAACAGTGAAGTATTGCAGCTACTTAATTTTTTACAACATTTGTCTTGTAGTAAAACAAAATCAGAAAATCACACAGAATCACAGAACATTAGAGGTTGGAAGGCACCTCCAGAGGTCATCGAGTCCAACCCCCTGCCAAAGCAGGATCTCCTAGGGTAGTCTGCACAGGAATGCATCCAGGCAGGGCTTGAAAGTCTCCAGAGAAGGAGACTCCACACCTCTCACAGGCTCACAGGATGTTAGGGGTTGGGAGGGATCTAAAGAGATCATCAAGTCTAATCCCCCTGCCACAGCAGGACCATACAGTCTAGCTCAGGTCACACAAGAATGCATCCAGACAGACCTTGAAAGTCTCCAGAGAAGAAGACTCTACAACCTCTCTGGGGAGCCTGTTCCAGTGATCTGTGACCCTTACAGTAAAGAAGTTGCTCCTCATGTTGAGGTGAAACCTTCTATGTTTCAGTTTGTATCCACTGATCCTCATCTTATTACCGTACACCACCAAAAAGAGATTGGCTGCATCCACTTGCCTCCCACCCCTCAGATGCTTATGGGCATTGATCTGATCTCTCAGTCTTCTCTTCTCCAGGTTTCCCAGTCTCTCTTCATAGAGGAGATACTTAATAGGATAAAAATAGGAGGAAGAAAGGAAATTAATTAATCAAGAGGAAATCTAGTGACCTAAAATTGTATGTATACTAGAAGTTTCTATTTAATACACAGCAAGATTTAAGAACATTGAATCAGAGTAATTGATAACTGTTTTGTCATCCCTTAAAATGAAAAGTAATTAAAACAAGGTTTTATTACTGCAGAAAATGGTGAAGAGCAGAAGTCTAAAGGAAGCAAGAATGACTTCTTATGGAGACCCTTTTTTTTTTTTGGTCAAAATCTACCTTGCATACAGCCAAAAAGAGGCACTAATACACTTTCTGCCTTGCAGTAAATGAAGAAAGATAGACATCAGTTATGAGAAAATCATCCAAAGGTTACAAGTGAGTTCCAGCTTTCCAGGAGACAAGAACTGGACTGGAGGAAAACAATAACATCATCAATGGGCTCTGGAAACCTTATACAGATGTCAGTGTAATAAAGACTGATGTCATAGGCTGTCATCATATCCACTGCCAGCTTCAGCTTCCACCTTTATTGGAAACACTGTCTCTGTCCTCATTCCCACCCTAACCCTCCCATCCCCCAAAACAAAAAAAGGGCAAATTCTGTTGTGGTAGTTTGGTAGTCAAGCTGTAATAATAAAAAATGGTTCCAGCCTCCAGTTCAAAAGCTGATTTGAAAGAGAGATTATTTAATCTAAGAGTAAATTATCCAGGCTCTATGCCTCTTGAATACAAACCCAAAACCTCTTGCTGTAAAGATACATGGGAAGCTAAACAAACACTAGATATAGCTGATTTGTTCCTGATAACTAATTTAGATGAGCTTCACATACCAAGTTTTGGTTCAGTGTCCTTAGCAGTACAATTCCAGTACACTGATCTGTTTAATAACTCCGTATCTCAGCATAAGCCTTGAATTCTGTATGCCCTTTAAAGATAAAATTAGGAAATTCAATTTTTAAGCAGCTCAGTAGCAACTCATCAACAGGAAACTAAGTTTCTTGAAAGTTATTCCTTTTAAAAGTTATCCCTAAAAGCGGGAAGATTCCTTCCCATTTTTATCATTGTGTTTTCATTTGTTGCTGCTGTAGATTGCTCTGAAAAAAAAAAAGAAAATGTAATTCAGTTTAGTATTCTGTGGCATACTTCATCTAAAGGAAGACAAAAGGAGTCTATTACTCTATTACACTGAACCAATGCCAAAGGCAGAACCATATCAAATATAAAGTTAGTATTTTTAAATATAAGGTTTTTCATCATATCAGCATGTAGGGCACTTCAACTGAGCTTTTCCCTTTTTAGCATTTGATCTGAATTATCTCAATGAGTAATTCAGTCCTGTTTTCACAGAATCACAGAACGTTAGGGTTGCAAGGGACCTCCAAAGCTCAGCCAGTCCAACCTCCCTGCCAGAGCAGGATCACGTTGCTAAGATCACACAGGAATGCATCCAAGCAGGTCTCTATTACAAGAGGGATGTGGACATGCTGGAGTGTGTCCAGGGAAGGGCCATGAGGATGAACAGAGGTCTGGAGCACCTCTGCTATGAGGGCAGACTGAAAGAGTTGGGGCTGTGCAGTCTGGAGAAGAGGAGGCTCCCAGGTGACCTTCTTGTGGCCTTCCAGTGTCTGAAATGGGGCTACAAAACAGCTGGGGAGGGACTTTTTAGGATAGCAGGGAGCGACAGGACTGGGCGAATGGAGAAAACTGGAGATGGGTAGGTACAAGCTGGACGTGAGAAGAAAGTTGTTGAGCATGAGAGTGATGAGAGGCTGGAATGGGTTGCCCAGGGAGGTGGTTGAGGCCTCGTCCCTGGAGGTGTTTAAGGCCAGGCTGGATGAGGCTGTGGCCAGGCTGCTCTAGGGTAGGGTGTCCCTGCCCATGGCAGTGAGGTTGGAACTGGCTGATCCTTGTGGTCCCTTCCAACCCTGACTGATTCTACGATTCTACATAACTATAAATCTGTGAAATAAAAATGCAACACTAACACCCCACAGGTAGCTACAATAAATTCCAAAAGACACTGTTGTTTGCTTTAATCAAACCATTACTAATGGCTGTAAACAAATCTGTATTCATCCAGCACATAAAAAATGGATCACATGATCTTACAGTTTATGAGGCAAGCCATATGCCTTGACAGACCTTTTTGTTCTGTAGTACAGCATGGGTAATGCAATGTAGTTCCTTTCCATGCAGGTATGTCCTGCTATATGTCTTTATCATGGGAAAAATAGATGAGGAGAAAATGATAAACCTGTGATTGGGTTTGGAAGAAAGAATTTCTTATTAGGAAAAATAACTGCAACTGCAAGAATGGCTATCAAATTTGTAGGCATCAGAACAGACTGTGATGGTTTGGGTGTCACCTGCCCCCCCCCACACACACACACTCTTATGAAATCACCCAGATTACACTCAGCTGAGCTGGAAGTTAAGGAGTGAAGCTTTATATTTGCAGTTTAGCACAATAGACAAGCAGGTATTCACAATCTATACAGCTGTAGAAAGAAGTAGACAAGGTAAAAAGTAATACAGAAACACAACAGACCTCTCAGAAACCTGAGTCCCCAGGAGGGGGTCCCAACCACCCTTCCACCTCCTTTCCACCCCTCTACCTTACCCCACACTTTGCCTTACAAGCAAGGTGAGTTTGGAGAATCAGTCAGGAGGATTAGAAAGCAGAAGGATTAGTTACACAGAAAGCAGGTTAAGGTGAAAAGGACAGGCACCAGCTGCAGCAGAGAGCCACTGCAACGGTGTTATCTATGTTTTGTCTTCTTGGTTTTATACATCTCAGCAAGCCTATGAGTGAAGTAGACATCACCACTGTTTCCTCTTCAAAGTCTATAATCTAATTTCTCTCACTAAAATATTTTAGGCAGCCTCAAACTAGCACACAAACAAAAGCAGGAGGACACAAGAAATGATCTGAAAGTTTTTAAGGTCAGGCTGGATGGTGCTGAGCAACTTGACCTAGTGTGTGGTGTTCCTACCTATGGCAGACAAGCTGGAACTAGATGATTGTTGAGGTCCCTTCCAGCCCTGACAGTTGTGTGGTTCTGTGATCTGAACACACAGAATGACCTGCCAAGGGAGCACAATGACAGAACCATAGAATTGTGTAGTTTGGAGAAGACCTTTAAGATCACTGAGTCCAACTCTAAACCTACTAACGTCAAGCCCACCACTTCACTATGTCCCTAAGCACCACATCCCTGCATCTTTTAAATACCTCCAGGGATGGCCAGTCCACCACTTCCCTGCACAGTCTGTCCCAGGGCTTAACAACCCTTTTGTGAAAACTTTTTTTTCCCTAATATTCAGTCTAAACCTCTCCTGTCATAACTTGAGCCATTCCCTCTTGTTGTATCACTTGTTACTTGGGAGAACAGTTGTAAGGGACTTCTGGAGGTTGCCCGAAGCAGGGTCAGCTACAGCAAGTTGCCTGGGGCTGTATCCAGTTGGGTTTAATGGTTTCCAGGGATGGAGACTCCACAGTCACTCTGGGAAACCTGTATTCAATCACCCTCACAGGAAAAAATAACAGATGTGGGGTTCATATTCAAACAGAACTTCCTTTGTTTCGCCTTGTGCCCTTTCCATGTTCTGTGACTAGACACCACTGGGCAGAGCTTATCAATGAGAATAACAACTAAGAATTTTCTCAGTGGGAACAAGGAGATAGAAAGTAAATTTCTCAAACAGAGCTGGAAGGAAAAAGCAACCTTTGCAGAGAATGACAATAAAACAACACTGATAAATGGAATCAGCCCAAGAAGAGAGCTGAGCGTAACTAGATGGTCTGACAGTCTATTAAAGAGACTCTGCTTTGTTTAGCCCTGTATGACTACAGTTGTAACCTTGTCTCCAGTTCTGAGAGGGAATTCTAGAATGTCCCTCAGAGTTGCAGCAAAGCAAGAGGCAAAAAGAATGATCACAAGATGTCAGGAGCTGGAAGGGACCTGACCTCCATAGATCGAGTCCAACCCTCCTGTCAAAGCAGGACCATACAGTCTAGCTCAGGTCACACAGGAATGCATCCAGACAAGTCTCGAGTCTCCAGAGAAGGAGGCTCCACAACCTCTCTGAGCAGCCTATTCCAGTGCTCTGTGACCCTTACAGTATTCTTCCTCACGTGCTGGGGCTTGAGCAGGCTAAATGAACAGACTTAGGTCATTCTGATAAGGAGCCACAGCTGCAGAAAAGTGGCCTTGGGAGGCTAGCAGAGAAGCTGCTATCTGCAGCTGAGCTGTGTGGGGAGGGCAGGCTGGGCAGCCCTGGGAACAAGAAAAGGTTGTGGCTAGCTGTGCAGAGAGGGATTAAGGGGGGCAGTTGGTCAGGTCTGCCTCTATGCGTGTGGACAGCCCATACTGTGCTGTGTGAGCCTATCAGAATTAGGCACATCCCTGTACTGAACTCCATGATGGAAGCACCACACTTAGCTTCAATAAAGGGATTGACCACCTATGTACCATAGTGGTAAGAGTCCCTGTCTTTCCCACTCCTGCACAGCCTAAGTGAGGCCAACTCAGCACTCATGTTAAGGTGGAACTTCCTGTGCTGTACTTTATGTCCATTACCCTTTGTCCTAGCACTCTGAGAAGAGTTTGTCTCCTCCCTTTTCCCCCCTCTCTCCTCCCTTTTCTCCCCTCTCTCCTCCCTTTTCTCCCCTCTCTTGACTCCCAGCCCTCAGATATTTATAAACATTGATTAGATCCCCTCTAAGTCTTCTCTTCTCACAAGACCAAACAGCCCCAGGTCCCTCTGTCTCTCCTCATAGGGCAGTGCTCCGGCCCCTTAATCACCTTTGTAACCCTTCATTGGGCTCTCTCAGATAGATCCCTGTCTCTCCTGAACTGGGGATCCCAAAACTGAACACAATATTCCAGGAAAAATCTCACCAGGGCAGAGTGGAGGGGGAGTGGAACATCCTTCAATCTGCTGGCCACACTACTCTTAATGTACCCCATGATGAGAGGTCTATTAGCAAGTCCTGGCAGGAACAGTCAAGTGAGGTAGGCTACTTAGGCTCAATGGGAAGAAAGTACAGTTAAAAAGAACTGCAAGATGATATACACAATACATAGATAAAAATCATTTTAGCTAAAGAGAGTCACTCTTCATGCCCATGGCAGACAGGATGATATCCACTTCTACGTTGAAGTAAAGAAGATTCTGATCAGGTAGTAAAAAAAAACCCAAATATTTCTTTTTTTTTTTTTTTTTTTCCAAAGGTAGTGAAGCACTGAATTAGACTGCTCTGGAAAGTGTCAATCTCCAAAACTGAAAACATAGGAAAATATATATTAAGAGTGACAAAAAAAAAATATGGATACTTGTTGATCGTAAGCTAAGCAACCTCTCAAAATCCATGCAGTCTTATGAGCCCACGATATTAAAATTACATAAACAGACATTTATTAATTATGCATGCATTTAAATAAAGTTAATCTGGCCTGATTAAAAAATTAATTAAGAAACATCAACTTATCTCTTGACAAAAATCATAGAATCAATCATCGACTCCATCACCTCCCTGGGCAGCTCATTCCAGTGCCAATCACTCTCTCTGCCAACAACTTCCTCCTAACATCCAGCCTGTACTTCTGCCAGCACAACTTGAGACTGTGTCCCCTTGTTCTGTTGCTGGTTGTCTGGCAGAAGAGACCAACCCCACCTGGCTACAGCCTCCCTTCAGGTAGTTGTAGACAGTAATGAGGTCACCTCTGAGCCTCCTCTTCTGCAGGCTAAACACCCCCAGCTTCCTCAGCCTCTCCTCATAGGGTTTGTGTTCCAGGCCTCTCACCAGCTTCATTGCCCTTCTCTGGACACATTCCTCTATCTCAACATCTCTCTTGAACTGAGGAGCCCAGAACTGGACACAGCACTCAAGGTGTGGCCTGACCAGTGCTGAGTACAGAGGAAGAATAACCTCCCTTGTCCTACTGGCCACACTGTTCCTGAGCCAGCCCAGGATGACAATGGCTCTCTTGGCCACCTGGGCACACTGATGGCTCATCTTCAGCTCCTCTCTACCAGCACCCCCAGGTCCCTTTCTTCCTGTCTGCTTTCCAGCCACTCTGTCCCCAGCCTGTAGTGCTGCTTGGGGTTGTTGTGGCCAAAGTGCAGAACCCTGCACTTGGCCTTGTTCAATCTCCTTCCATTGGCCTCTGCCCACCCATCCAGCCTGTCCAGGTCCCTCTGCAGGGCTCTCCTACCTTCCAACAGATCCACTCCTGAACACAGCATTTAACCAGAAGGAGTACATTTAATATGAATTCATTTGAATACCAAAACTGAACAAAATTCTAGATTTACAACTTACATGATATTTTTCTTAAAAGCTGAACTAGAATTAAATGACTTCCTAAGGAACAGAATAATAACTAGAACCAGTTCTTTGTTCCAAAATTACAGCACCGCTGCTGTGTTGCTTATGCTGACCCAGTATTTTGGGCTTCCTTAATCTATTTCTTCCTAGATCTATGATTTATGACATCTGAGGACTGACCTTTAAATTTCTGCCCTAACAAGCAGGTTTATGTGCACTCCTTGGTAATAAAGAAATAAAGGCCTCTAGGCCAGTAAGTATTAACATCTTTAAGCATGCCACATTGTCTCACATCCAGACTCCTAAAAATCTGTGACAAAAGCAACACTCTTTGAGGTAGAACTAGTTTCCAGCTTTCTAAAACAAATCTAATTTATGCAGTCTAATGTACCTTGTTTTTCTACCTAACAGCCATTCCTAAAGGCAGCAGAAAACTACCCTTCTAAATCAAACCAGCTTCTGAAATGCAATGCAGCAAGGGAAAAAAAAAAACATAGGGTGGTTGATTTTTGATATGGCTCTGAAATAAGCATTTCTGTTAGCCTCAAGTTTGTCAAACACCACAGCTGCCTTTCTACCAGCAAACTACAAATGTCAAATTTTCTCTTATTATCTCTTAAGAACTGTGACATTAAAAGTAATGAAAACATTTATTTAGACAAAATTTTATACAGGGCTCCAGAACTTGTTCAAGGTAGATATTTGATACACTGGGTCTGGGAGATGGTAGCTGGAAATCCATATGGATATAAATAGAAATGCAAATACAAATACATATCTATACATATACACTTGTACCAGAAGAGAATATGACTCTCTATTTTCTCTTTAGAGATATTGTTTAGCCTGGAGAAGAGGAGGCTCAGGGGTGACCTCATTGCTGTCTACAACTACCTGAAGGGAGGCTGTAGACAGGTGGTCTCTTCTCCCAGGCAACCAGCAATAGAACAAGGGACACAGTCTCAAGTTGTGCCAAGGGAGGTCTAGGCTGGATGTTAGGAGGAAGCTGTTCCCAGAGAGAGTGATTGGCATTGGAATGGGCTGCCAAGGGGGGTGGTGGAGTCGCCATTCCTGGAGGTGCTCAAGAAGAGACTGGCTGAGGCACTTAGTGCCATGGTCTGGTTGATTGGATAGGGCTGGGTGATAGGTTGGGCTGGATGATCTTGGAGGTCTCTTCCAAGCTGGTTGATTCTATGATTCTATGATTGTGTTAATGTCACATCAGAAGTTTAAGACAATACATTGTATTTATTTATTTGTAATTATTATCAAGTATGTATTGGCTTAAGTCAGTTAGTGGGGTAGATGCACTTCTGAGAGAAGTATCAGTGGGGTCATGTAATTCATAAATCTTCACCTCTGTCTTAATTTTCAGAGGAAAGAACACAGGCTGCTGAGGTGTAGCTCACAACAACAGGCAATGGTAATTCCACACGGAGACAAGAGCTCCACAGCATGTGAGGGGAACTTACCTTCTATAATGATGACTAATAGCCTCCTAAAATGAAGATTTATGTAGAAATACCAAAATGACAGGCATAATTTTAGCTAGAATAACAGGTTTTTCAGCTGGCAGGTGCAAGAGACTACACTCTTTTCTAAATATTGAAATCTGTAAGACACAAAACACCAGAGACAGGTGACCAGTTCAAGAGGGGCAGGGGCATGACAGAAAGAGTCCAGCCACAAAGATGACTGGGGGACTTGAGCATCTCCCCTATGATGAGAGTCTGAGAGACTTGTGGCTGTTTAGTCTGGAGAAGACTGAGAGGAGATCTGATCCATGTGTACAAATATCTGAGGGTTGGTTGACAACTGGATGGGGCCAAGCTCTTTTCAGTGATCCGCAGCAATAAGGCAAGGAGCAAGAGATACAAACTGGAGCATAGAAGATTTCACCTCAACATGAGGAGAGACTTCTTTACAGTGAGGGTGACAGAGCACTGGAACAGGCTGCCCAGAGAGGTTGTAGAGTCTCCCTTTCTGGAGACTTTCAAAACTTACCTGGATGCATTTCTGTGTGAACTACCCTTGGGGATCCTGCCTTGGCAGGAGGGGTTGGACTCGATGATCTCTGGGGACCCCTTCCAACCTCTAACATTCTGTGATTCTCTGAACTTAGATTTGTAAATGTGTCCTTTCTCAACGTGACAGTGACATACAGCCACAGACCCAAAAGGAATTGGCAAGGTAAAACTGCTTTGTTTTCTGAGTCCCACAAGTTTAGACAAACATGTAATGCATTCCAGTATCATCTTTGTCTCATCACTCAGAAAGTGCAATTCATAAAAGTTGCTTTAAAAAAAAAATACAAAATAAGAGAATTTATGGGAAAGAAAAAAAAAAGCAACCCCCCTCCCCCCCCCCCCCAAAAAAAAGAGCTCCATCCAATGACTAATTAAAATGACAGAGACATTCATCTGACTCATTGGTTAGTCACAGTACTCTAGGCAGTAAAAATAGTGTCTCATTAGTCTTTTAAACTTTTATTCCTTATTCTGCATGAAATTGATACTTAATCACTTTCCTAGTGTATATCAGGCACTTATTACACAGGGAAAAAACTTGGAGGATAAAAAGTTTATAAAATCTCTGTCAATCTCTCCTACATGTTAGGAATGATTCATTATTATGGGCCATGAGTGGCAGGGTGACTGAATGAAAGCCTGTAATTAACTTTGCTTCATGTTTTATTGATAGCACTTGCTGTTTTCTGGGATCTGATCATACATTTGGAGCAATGTGCAATCCTACAGATCATGCTGTGCTCAGCTACCCTAGCACTAGGGGATATATGCAAAACCAGATAGATTAGATGGAAAATGTAGCACTTCCCTTGTGATCTGTGTACCCATTTAGATTCTCCCTTCGCTGCCACCTGTTTGATGTTGTTTCTGTCTCAAAGCACGCTTGACATTTAATATGAAACATAAAAGTCAAAGTTCTTTTTCACTGTCTTAAGCCAATATTTGCTTATATCAGTCATGGGCATGCTGATGTAGAACAGGAGGGGGAAAAAAAGCCTAGTCTCCCTTGCAAAGACACACATCCATACTTTGAAATGCTGTAGAACTTACACTTCAGAGTAAATCTGGAGCTGCAGACAATATTCAGTTACATACTTGAGGAGACATGAATGGGTGTGGATGAGCCTTCTGTTATCCTGGAAGCAAGTCACCCACAAATTTGGAAAAATAAGTGTTGGGTTGTGGGGTTTTTTTTGTAGTATGGGCAATTTGGCAAAGCTACAAACAAATGTACAAAATCCTTAAAAGACCATGGATTATTTAGGAACAGATGGTGGGAAAGGCATTTGAAATCCCTCCTGCAAACTCTACTCCATTCCATATTAAAATATATAAGCAGAAGCTCACAGGCCACTATCTTCCTCCAAATGATTTTGACCCTAGCCTTCACATCTGATGTCACATTCTTGATTAATTAAATTAGGAGTTGTTGAGGGTTTTTTTTTTTCATAAGGAAACAATGTCAACAGGACTGCCTATTAGAAGACTCTCCTGTTGTATGATTCAAACAGTGGGGGTTTTGAAAGTGGCTTAAAACTCTGACTAGCTGCAAAGAAATGTTATTTTTCACAGGCTCACAGGATGCTAGGGGTTGGAAGGGACCCAAGGAGATCATTGAGTCCAACTCCTCTGCCAGAGCAGGCAATACTATCTATCTATCTATTTTGAACATTTGGAAACTCTAGACCTGGCTGTGGCTATTTTTTTCCTCAATTGAAATAATTCCCTATGATTTTTTTAAATATTTTTTAAATTATCCTTTTTTTTTTCTGTTTATTTCCATTTTCCAACTCTGCTCATTATTTCTACAGTACATATCTACAATACCTTTCATAAGATTAACTTTAGAATCACTTTAGATGTTTTGAATTTAGAATTAGGCTTCATTGAAAAAATTGGTTTGGTTTGGTTTGGGTTTGACTTTTGTCTTTCACAGGCTCACAGGATGTTATGGGTTGGAAGGGACCCAAGGAGATCATTGAGTCCAATCCCCCTGCCAGAGCAGGACAATGCTATCTAACATAGATCACACAGGAACACATCCAGAGAGGCCCTGAAAGTCTCCAGAGAAGGAAACTCCACAATGTCTCTGGGGAGCCTGTTCCAGTGCTCTGTGACCCTCACAGTAAAGAATTGCCCCCCTTATGTTGAGGCAGAACCTCTTTTGCTGCAATTTACACCCATTGCTCCTTGTCTTATCCCAGTGAGCAGAGCCTGTGTCCCCCCCCCCCCTCCTGGCAGCCTTCAGATACTTATGAACATTTATCAAATCCCCTCTCAGTCTTCTGTTCTTCAGAATAAACAGCTCCAGTCCCTCAGCCTCTCCTCATAAGACATTCCCTCCTCTTTTATGAGCTCTTATGGACTGGATGATCTTGGTTGGATAAGTTGACCTGGATGGATAGGTTGGGTAGGTTGGACTAGATGATCTTGGAGGTCTCTTCCAAACTGGTTGCTTCTATCATTCTGTGTTTCTAAATGTCAATGTCCTCTTTAACTATAAAGGCTCAGTCTGAGGAGGTCTCCCTAATGTGACAAAGCAAGCAAACATTAATGGAAAAAAAAAAACCAAACAACAAACAACTCATAATATAATCAGATAGTTAAAAGCTGAACTGTAGATGAGAAAGACAGAAATCAGAAATGCAGAAGCACAAATACTCGTGAATTTCCTGAGCAGCCAAGTTTGCAAGCAATGCTGTTCCTTCAACACACCTTTTTGTCTGCTTGTGGATTATACAAACTGAAACTTGAGAAATGATGAAAGAAGAGGAAGCAAATTGGCAGGCAATAGTGTGTCAGGGACAAATAAACAATTCTGGAGATATGGAAGAGCCTCTGATATAAAACCTAACTGAGAAAATAAGTAACAGCTAAGGGGAAGCCTTTTGTCAGAAACAGGTTAGATTTTGGGTTCACTGACAAACCTGGAATGTGAAAGTGTGGCCTGAAACACAATTCTGCATGTTGGCAGCCTCAGGCACTCCAAAAAGCACAGCTCATTTAAAAAGAAATCGTAATCATGAAGTTTACAGAAACTTTTACAGGGTTTCCCCTTGTCTTGTAGCTCTCCAGTTTTGATAGCACAGTTAATTTGCATCTCCAAGCATTCTGCCAGTATGACAGGTAGATTCACATACAAGCTCTTGATTCCAGGAGTTAAGGGTTTGTGACAATGAACTGAAAAATGTGAGACTTGCAATAAAATCCCAAGACAGAAAGCATTGCTGCCGTCTCGTCCTGGTTCCAAATCATTTTTCTTGATGCAGGAGAATCATTAGGGAATTTTTCCTCTACTCTTTTCAATAAACAGTTCCCTAGTTTGACAATATAAGCTGTTTACAGTGACTTTTAATAGCTATCTATCAATAGCTCATCTTTTCAAGCAATTTAGAAGTCACACAGGCATATATGTCACTCAGCTTGTACTGCAATCATCTACTGTGAGTTATAAAGGACTCAAATTCTCCTATGAGACAAAGCATCTAATATAGTAAAGGCTTAATCTAATCAGACTAAACCATCAACTTCGTGCAACAGTACCCATTAAGTCACGTTAACAGTTAGCATGTAGCCTAGAGGGGTAAGGCCAAGTTTATAAACCAATAAATTCTGTACACAAAATTCTGCTTCTATCATGAGTTTGATTTATATTTTTTTTATTATTATTTTTTAAAAAAATTAAAAAACCCAACAAAAATCCACTCAAAACATAGTGTATATATGTATGATTATATCTATATATATATAATTTATAGGCTGAGGGAGCTGGGGTTGTTTAGCCCAGAGAAGAGGAGGCTCAGGGCAGACCTCATTGCTGTCTACAACTACCTGAAGAGAGGCTGTAGCCAGGTGGGGGTTGGTCTCTTCTCCCAGACAACCAGCAACAGAACAAGGGGACACAGTCTCAAGTTGTGCCAGGGAAAGTACAGACTGGATCATAGGAGGAAGTTGTTGGCAGAGAGAGTGATTGGCATTGGAATGGGCTGCCCAGGGAGGTGGTGGAGTCACCATCCCTAGAGGTGTTCAAGAGAAGCCTGGATGAGGCACTTAGCCCTAGCTAGAATGTTTTGGTGAGAAGAACTAGATTACAGGCTGTGAAAAGGAAACAGTGGTGATGTCTGCTTTACTCATAGGCTTGCTGAGGTGCATAAGAACAAGAACAAAAATATAGATAAGGGAGTTGCTGTCTGGGATTTGGGCTGAACTCTTTCTCTCTAACCTAATCTGCCATCTGTGTGACTAATCCATCTGCTTCCTACCCGCCCTGGCCGACTCTCAAAACTACCTTAAACATAAGGCAAGATCTTGGGTAAGGTAGAGGAGTGGGAGGAAGGTGGAAGGGTGGTTGAGAGCCCCTCCTGGAGACTCAGGTTTCTGGGAGGGCTGCTGTGTTTCTGTATTACTTTTTAACTTGTTTATCTCTATCTATAACTCTCTATCTTGTAAATATCTGATTGTCTATTGTGCTCAGCTGTAAATACAAAGCTTCATTCAATTTCCAGAGCTGCTGAGTCTAGTCTGGGTGATTTTACAAAGTGGGGGGGGGCTGGAAACACCCAAACCATCACACCCTATAAGGTTCTAGTCTTGGTATCAATTTCTCACACAAAAAAAAAATGATTGATTTTTAGCCAATGTCAAGAGAACAGAGATGTGCCTCACTTTGATGTGTAGCTGGAACCCAGAAAAATGCTAATAGGTTGCTTTTCACTAAAAATTTAGACATCTGCTTTCATAAAATTTTCATAGCTCCAAATAACAACCAAAAAAAAAAAAAATCCAAATTAGTTTCCATGAATAAAACAATAGAGAAAAAAAAAAAAAAAGTCAGTTGTCATTCAGCCAGTGAGGACTTTTTTTGGCTAAAGAAATGTTTCAATCAGTCCAGCTCCTGAAGTATCCAATAATGATATATATTTACATGCATATAATTGAGCATCTCCCCTGTGAAGAGAGGCTGAGAGCCCTGGGGCTGTTTAGTCTGGAGAAGATTGAGAGGAGATCTGATCAATGTGAACAAATATCTGAGGGGTGGGTGTCAAGTGGATGGGGCCAGTCTCTTTTTGCTGGTCAGCAGCAATAAGGCAAGGGGCAATGGCTACAAACTGGAACATAGAAGGTTTCACCTTAACAGGAGGAGAAGCTTCCTTTAAATGAGGGCAACACAGCTCTGGAACCAGCTGCCCAGAGAGGTTGTGGAGTCTTCTTCTCTGGAGACTTTCAAAACCCAGTTGGATGTGTTCATGTTCAAACTACCATAGGGGATGCTGCCTTGCTGGGGGTGTTGGACTCAAAATCTAGAGGTCCATTCCAACCTCTGAGGCAATGTGATTCTGTGAATCTGTGAAACCAGAACATAGAAGGTCTCACCTCAACATGAGGAGAAACTTCTTTACAGTGAGAGTGACAGAGCACTGGAACAGGCTGCCCAGAGAGCTTGTGGAGTCTCCTTCTCTGCTGGCTTTCCAAACCTAGTTTGGTGCATTCCTGTGTGGACTACCCTGGGTGACCCTGGTTTGGTGGGGAGGGTGGATTCAATCTACAGAGGCTCTTTCCAACCTCTAACATGCTGTGATTCTGTGAGATACATACTCACACACACACAGACACAGACACACACACACCTTCTAAGTTGTTTCATTGTGAAAACCTGAATATATTAGGGGAAAGAGTTACTTGGATGCACACTGATTTCTCATGTGCACCCATTATAATGCAAATAACCTTCCCAACTACCCACTTTCACACAACCTTCTGCTAACCTTTCAGTCCTCCAGCATCCCATCACCAGAACGCTGTGAATGCAGGCAGCTTTGCAGCTTTTTCTATTACTTCTCCAACCTGCATCTGTTTTCTCCTCTGTACAGAAGAGACAAGGGAGTTGCTATAATCCATTTCAGTGGTGCTCAGTTGATACACTTGCTAATTAATGTTACAAAGCACCCTATGAGAGCAATATTTAATTAATGAAGCTATTTAGATGCTATCATAAGATCCCAGCCAAGCCATGAATACTTTTTAATTTACCTAGACAACATTTTTTCCCTTAATTATTAGCCCTCTCTCTGAAAAACAAGGGCTTTTGTTTAAGGAAATATGGTGGATGGAATGTTATTTTTTGCCACTGTCAGCAAAAGAAGATTTTCCTCTGTGAGATTCTGGCAAAGAAAAAGCTTAGTAGGCCACTAATGGCCATGACCTGTGGCAGCCTTGTTGTACTCTGTAACTGAATTATTTCCCTTTCCAAATCTCCAAGCATGCCACCCAGAATGCTAGGTCAGCATATATAGGAAACAAATCACCAATCACCCAACAACTGCTGCACCATCTTCCTCCAGAACGAAAGACCTCTTCCTCAGCTTGACCTTTGGGACCTTGAATTTGACCCTATCTGAGCTTTTGTTACTATTAACAGGTTATTTTGATGGTAAAGCTGTGAATCTGCATATAAAACCAGAGAGGAAAGCACACCAATAAGAACTTACTCAAGTAAAAAGCACACCAATAAGAAATTACTTAAGTAAATCAGGTTGCTTGACCTAAAGCATGAAAGCTCTCTAAATTTATTTCCTCCTCACTCTTCTGTATTGCCACTGCAGCTTTAATTTCTCCCTTCTCCTCCATGAATTCATTTCTCCTGATTGCATCAGTGCTCTTGGCAATTTATTCCATATTTCTGGTATTCTTTGCATGAAATGGCTCTGCTGGAATTCCTGTTTACTTCTAATTTCAGTTTGTTTCCACTGTTGTATTTTTTTTTCCCAAACAGCAGGTTGCAGTTAATTAAAATAAATCTGAAAGCAGATACATTTAGTATAGGAAATGTTTGTAAATTAATATTTATATATATATATATATATATATATATATATATTTAGCAATGTTTTGAAACTCTGTGTTATTAGGATTGTTGCACAAATAATTACCCTAATTCTCATAGTCAGGTAATTACAAAACTCCAATGAACAGCTGTTATTACAAATGCATAATGCCAAGTCATAATACACAGGTTAGGGGTTAACACAAGCAAATTGGACATGGTACATAACCACAAAATAAATTATTATATGGTGGTGTAATTACATTACAACCATTATGCTGATTATAATTTATAGCAATTCAGTAATTAAGAAAAGCACATTCTGTTATTTGGTTTCCTATTCAGATTCTTCTATGTACAAATTCACTCTGTGTCAGCCAGAGTTGCACATAAATCTGACAGCAGTGCATGGAGGCATTATTTTCTTATGTAAAAGAAAGCTCAGCCTGTCTGCTAGGTTTGAAAGAAATGGTTTATTAGGCTGGGTCAAAAGTAAACTGGGCAGGGCACAGGAAATCAAATTGTTGGCCATCCAAAGAATTAAATTGAACATTGAGCATTGTGTGCAAGAGACATGTTGAGTGTAGAGGAGGGCAATGAAGCTGGAGAAGGCCTGGAGAATAAATCTTATGTGGAGAGACTAAAGGAGCTGAGGCTGTTTAGTTTGAAAAAGAGGAGGCTGAGAGGAGACCTCACTGCTGTCTACAGCTGCCTGAAAGGACAGGGTGGAGAGGTTGCTGCTGGTCTCTTATCACACTGTAGTGGTAGAACAAGAGGGAATGGCATCAAGCTGCCACTGGGCAGGTTTAGACTGGACATTAGGAATAATTTTTGCACAGCAGGAGTGGTCAGGCATTGGAATTGATTGCCCAGGGAGGTGGTTGAGTCACCGACCCTGGATGTGTTTAAAAGTCATTTGGATGTGGTGCTTGAGGATATGGTTTAGGGTGCACCTTGTAGAGTAGGGATATTGTTTAGACTTGGTGATCCTGAGGGTCTTTTCCAACTGGAATGTTTCTGTGATTCTGTGATTTATTACCTTAGAGACACTGACCTAAAGTGTTACTTCAATATGTCTTTACTGCAGAGGACAGTTCTAGCAAAAGGCAGAAAATTCATCATATGAAGATGTGGCTGAAAAGACATTTTAGAGCTATTTTATGCATTTCCTTTCAGTAAAATGTAAGCCTACCTATATCTCCTATATACATAAAGAGAGACTTTAAAGAACCCTGATGATACTGTGATACTGTGATACTTTAGATACTGACATATATAGATATGTAGTCTTCTCTACCCTCACAATTAGAAGGTTAATCCTAGTGTGTAACCTATCTCCATTCTGCAGATTTAGTCAATTAACCTTTGTTTTCCATAAGAAGCATTGTCAGAGTCTTCGTTATAATCCTCTTTTCACTAGGAAGCTAAGGAGATGAGAAGCAAAGTTAGCAGGGAGAGGTAATCTCTTTTCAGACTAGTGCAGTTAGAGAAAACAATAAAGTTTGAGGCACTATTTATTTACTAGGCCTAAGGAAAAGGAGAAATATCTGGAGCTAGTAGAGACTGGACAGACATGATCTTGTTGCTTCCTTCAGAAATCTCTATTTTATCTATAAGTTCCTTTATATGTGGTAGGAAAACTTTGTGGAGTGCTTCGATCCAGTCCCAGCAACACTGAGGAAAGCTGAACAAACAGAAATTGTCTTCTATATCTTTTCCTTTCTTTTCATTATTTGCATGTTCTGACTCATGTTTCTCAACAGCAGCACACTGGCAACTTACATTTAGTTTACATTTCAACATTGTCATGTTTGTTTAAGCCTACTCAGCGGCCAACGAAGCATCAAGCAGATGCCCCACTCTGGTAGGACAGGGGAAAGAAAATGTAACAAAAGGCTCAAGGGTCCAGACAAAGGACAAGAAGAACATTTCCTAATGTCTAGCCTAAACCTTCCCTGGTGCAGTTTGAGACTGTGTCCCAAACTGTTTTAGGCTAATAAGCCTAAAACATGGCCTGGCTTGCCCCACCCTTCTCCTGATGGGGGAAGCAAGGGCAGAAGTAAAACAAAGGCTTGGGCCATTATGTCCCCTCCCAAAGTGGGTACCCACAGGTGTTTAGGTGCTTGCCCAAATAAGGATGAGCAAGGCCTGGTTTCACCTAATATGGTTGGTTTTGCAAATGCCATTTTGCTTGGTGAATCTATTGCCAAAGGAGCCATCATACTCGGGCAAATAATATCAATTGAGCTATGTCACAGGCAGTTGTGCTGCCTTTGCCTCACTGCTCTGCCCCAGTGTGTGCTGCTCTGCTCAGACAATATTTAATACATTTAATAATGCATATATTTCATTTACATACATTTAATTCACATACATTTAATAAGAACTGTACACTGAATCTTGGCATGGGTGTCCCTGCCCATGGCAGGGGGGTTGGAATTGGATGATCCTTGTGGTCCCTTCCAACTCTGACTGATTCTATGATTCTAATGTCTCAGGCCAAAACTTGCGTTGTTTCTGCCACTATGCAGCTGTGTAAAGATAGAACTAAAATACAGATCACCTTCCTGTCTTTGGGCCAACACAAACGCTGTAACATTTAATGTACATACATTTAATTTACATACATTTAATAATAAGTGTACACTGAATGTCTCAGGCCAAAACTTGCATTGTTCATACCACTATGAAGCTGTATAAAGATAGAACTAAAATACAGATCACCTTCCTGTCTTTGGGCCAACACAAATGCTGTAACATTTAATATACATACATGTAATAATAACTGTACACTGAACGTCTCAGGCCAAAACTTGCATTGTTCATACCACTATGCAGTTGTGTTAAAATAGAACTAAAATACAGATCATCTTCCTATCTTTGGGCCAACACAAATGCTGTACCATAAGGTACATTGGCTACATTATTCTCCAGCAATAAAGTTTTATTTTTAGTGCATGAAATCTCAGCATTGCAATATTCTCACTCTGGTCAATATGCTACAAGAAACACAATTCAAGTCTCAGTGCTGAACGTCCTGGCAATTTCTTGTTTCACCATCCAAATACTGCAGAAGTGTGGAAGACTTACAGGACTTTAAAATCCTATCAAAATAATTTCACATGAAAAGAATGGCAATCTTTCTTGAAATGAAACAAACTCATGAAGAAGGATAGCAGTGACATGCACTAGAAGTTATTAGCCGTGCATTTCTTTTGATTTGTGGTGTGCAATATTAACCAGGGTGACCCCTTTCATGTGTTACTTCATCATTGACAGCTGAATTAATTTACCTTATTCATTTTCCTCTTTAGAGAAACACAGTGAGTGTGGTTTGGGATGTTTTTCACTAGATCATTTATTGCTTGATAAAGCGGTGTTAACCTATCATAAGAAGTGGTTCGTGTAATACATTAGGTCTGACAGGATTAGTCAATGAATAACAGTTTCATTAGTTACTTTGGTTTAATTGTACACAAGTGAAATCATTCCTTGCAGAAGCACATTGGCATAAGAAGCATGGTTTTCATTTTTCAACAAAAGCAAAGTCATTCCTGTTGGTGGCTGGATGCACAAGAGAGAATGGGGGGAAGCAGAGGACACAGGAAGCCTGTCTGGAAACCTTAGTTTGATGTATTAGCTGTGTCCAAACTAAGAAATGGGTATGTTCATTTTTCACAGTCCTTACACCCTCATGCCAGGCAGAATCTTTCACAGAAGGCACTGTAGATTCATTCCTATACACACACACAGACTTCCCTTCAGAAGAAATGGGGTTCCTAATCAAAGATCGAGCATATCAAAACAGAGAGCTGGAATTTGCTTTCTGATCACCCAGCTCCAGCATTCCAGTGAAATTTTCTCCTCAGCTCATGCTGATAGGATGAGGATTAAATAAATTGGTTTTCATACTTACAGAAAAAAATAGGTTCTAGTGCTGCATGGATGAAAAAGTGAAAATTAGATCCTAGTCTGAATCACCTGCTAGAGGGCTTGTTTTGAAATTATTCTGAGCAGTGTCCTATACCCAGGTAATCAAATCTGCTCCCTGAAGCAGGGTCTCCCTCACCAACCACAGAGGAAGCCTAGTGCCCATGGTTGATGGGCCCCTCAGGCCCATCTATGTATTGCATCTCCTCCTTGGTGACCTCAGGTGTCATGGATTCATAGAGTTAGAACTAACTCACTCCTGTGTTGCCAGTGCAGAGGCACTTGAGTCCCTTCAGGCTCAGCAGCCTGATCCATCTATGGACTGTTGAACTTTCTTTAGTGGCCCCACACTTGGGTACAGCAGGTTCTGTACCCGAGCAGCATTGCCTGCCATAACTCAGTAACCCAGACTGGTTTACCTCTGTTCTGCCAGCTACTTTGCTTCCATTGTTGTAGCCATTTCCACACAGCATTTGCCACCATCCATGTGTCAACATAGAGACAGAGCAGTAACCACTTTTCCCACTCAGTGATATCTAAAACCAGTTGGATGGCTCTCACCTCTGAAAACTGACTCAATTTGCCTTCCTTCCAGCAGTTTCAGCAACTCCTATAGGATTCCACACAGCAGCATTTCACCTCTGAAATTGTCCTAATATTCCATCAGTGAAATGGGCTTATTATTTCTCATTATCTGTCAGTTTGTTACATGGTGGGGCTTCTTCAGCAAATCTTACCTCCTCCTCTTCTGGTCACATCCCAAAAGCTTTGCCCTCTGGCCAGTTTGTGACTACTGCTGAGATTCAGGCAGATAGGGCTCCCTGTGCAAGCCCACTGTGCTATTAGTGCAGCCCTCATGTGGCATTAACCGCACCGGGGCTGCGCTGAACATTCAGCCCAGCACTAGAAATCAGTGCCAGAAGGAGCTGTGCTTCAGTATTGACCTCTGTAAGGCAGCTCAAGCTCTTCCATATGCTGCCAGTATCTCTTTTCCAGTTGGAGTATATTTGGTCTTGGATACTTTGCATCCCCAGCTCCAAAATCCTAGGGGTCTGCCTTGGGTCTCTCCAGATGCCTTGTGCCAGAGGCTCCAGGTAGGACTATTCTTCCTGGGTGTAGTGTAGAGACCAATTTTAACACCTTGTCCTGTCTGGACTAGCCGGAGGGCTACTGCATGCACAATCTCCTGTTTAATTTATTCAAAGGCTTGCTGCTGCTCAGGGCTGACTTCCTAGGGCCCTACTGCCAATGAAGTGGCAAATGGAGGTGCACTTCATAACAGCCTCTGGCATGAGCGGTGCTGACTGGACTTCACCTGGATCTATAGGTGACTGCTCATCATTCTAACCATTGTAAACCACCTCCAGCATAGTTAATTTCCTCGAATACTGGGTACCTGTTTCTATGGTGATGCACTTCCCTACACGACATGTAACACCTCCCTTGAAAAGGAACCTTTCCTTCACACCTGACAGAAGCCATCCCCACAGCTGAAGATCCATGTCTGTTTCCCAACTGTTTTGTCAATGCTCATCTGCCCAGACAGGAATCCCAGATGCTTGCCTTCTCTACCCTCCAATCCCCAGGTTTTGGTCTATTATCCCAGCTTCAGAGCAGCCAGGTGATAATGTGCTTACCTGGCTGGCAGCCAAAATCCCTTTGCACATCTTTCAGCTCACTCAGAAACTGAGATCAGCTGATTACCTCTGGCTTTTCTTCCTGGTCTCTTGACAACCCTGGTTCATCAGCATCCCTCATGATGCAAACTGATCTTCTCATGTATCTTTTCTGTAGAGGGGCAACTGATCTCTGAACAGGTTGATTCTCTGGTGTAGCTGCAGCACCTGCTGCAGGGGTTTTAGCAGCCACAGCACCTGTCAGTTTGTCTTTGGGACCAGAGACCTTCTCTTTCCCTTGAGGGCACTGGATAGTGTTGAAAAGGACTCATCAGGCATGTGCAAGGCCCCAGCACATTTCTGAGACACAGATCACTGCAACTGCAGGGCTGACAACATGCTTCTTCCAAATATTTTACTAGTTTATCAGGGGTTACCAGTTGTTCAAGAGTGAAATCTCTAAATGCTAGAGGTCACTGCTATCCTAGACACTTGCCCAGACTCTTCCACACATCCTGCCACTCATCACTACCCAGCTTCAGGGCAGATCTTTGGCTGCTATGCTTGGAAGGGAAAAAATTGTGTAACCCTGAACAAAACATAGGACACATTCAGGAGGCACAGCAAGAAAAGCATGCTGGCTTGGATATCTCAAGGATATTCAGTGCTTTCAAAAGCTGAGAAGTCTCCTTCCCTGTCTCATCCATAACATAGATATTGCCAACAAACAACCACGCAGCATACAAATATCAGCTCAACCTCATGCCCTGTGTTATAATCATATCCTAAGTCAACAATATCCACCACAGCAATATGACAGCACCTTGTCCATTTCCCTGAGATGGCAAACAGCACCAGAGGGAGTAAACAGAGTACAAAAGGATTTAGATAATGCCATCATGCAAACAAATGGGCCCACATTGTGAACATGGACTATTGAACTAATGCAAAAAGTGTACACAACATCATTTTAACAACCTTTGATCAAATTGTTGCCTTATCTCAATCCTCTGGGCCCCACACTGGCTGCCAAAAATGTGCAGGTTTTAGGCCCAGCTGCAGCCAAGACCCACATGGCTTCACAACTGCTCACCACCACCACCCCCCCTCCCCTCGTGAGGATGGGAAGGAGAAATGAGAAGCAAAATTATCTCAACTTTGAGAGTTTAACAGAACCATACAAAAAATGCAGGAACAACAGGAGTTATCCTAATAATGAAGCAAAACATAAAAAGAGTGATGTAAAACGTGAATATCTCACCTCAAGCCTGCACCAAAACCAACCACCATGCTAGAAACCCACCAGCATGTCCAAGTTAGCCCTCCCTTTACACAGCAAACATGATGTTCTGTGGTACTGAGTGCTTTTCTGGCTGGTTCAGCTGGCTATTGCAGATGTGGTCCCTCCCAATATCCAAAGAAAATTAATCCCTGCCCAGCTAAACCCAGGATAAAAGCTTATTTTGCATTACCATCCCTATCACAGATATTAAACCCACCACTGGGGAGAGGAAGACAACAGAGGATGAGAGGGATGAGACAACTTTTTGTTTGCTTTCTTCAAGCATTACCATTACTATGTTTTTGTAAGTTATTAGTGTTATGAGAGGTGGCATTATAAGACAAAATAATGTGTCATGGCAATTGTGCCATTAAGGTCTCCAGTGGAACATTAATTATTGATCTTTCCCTCAAAAGCATCAGACTGTTGTATTAGAGCTGCAATGAACTATTCACCTTACAAGCATTCAGCTGAACTGTGCCATTCAAAGGTGACAAGGTTTAGCTCTGCTACTATATTCAGAGCACTCTGAAGACTGCAGCAGAACTGCAAACACAGCCAAACTTGCCTAACAGCAATAGATCTGACACATGTAACCTTTTCTTTGGATGGGACAATTTTTAACTCGTTCTCAGTTCCTTATTCCTTGCTCTCAGAGCTCCCTTGCCTCCTGCAAACCTTGCTTTCAGTGACAAGGGACAGAGGCTTTAGCACTTTTACATGAAGTGGTGCCAGCAGTGTGCCCAGGTGGCCAAGAGAGCCAATGGCATCCTGGCCTGGATCAGGAATAGTGTGGCCAGTAGGACAAGGGAGGTTATTCTTCTCCTGTACTCAACACTGGTCAGGCCACACCCTGAGTACTGTGTCCAGTTCTGGGCCCCTCAATTCAAGACAGATGTTGAGGTGCTGGAATGTGTCCAGAGAAGGGCAACAAAGCTGGTGAGGGGCCTGGAGCACAAACGCAGTGAGGAGAGGCTGAGGGAGCTGGGGGTGTGCAGCCTGCAGAAGAGGAGGCTCAGAGGTGACCTCATTGCTGTCTACAACTACCTGAAGGGAGGTTGTAGCCAGGTGGGGTTGGTCTCTTCTGCCAGGCAACCAGCAACAGAACAAGGGGACACAGTCTCGAGTTGTGCCAGGGGAGGTCTAGGCTGGATGTTAGGAGGAAGTTGTTGGCAGAGAGAGTGATTGGCATTGGAATGGGCTGCCCAGGGAGGTGGTGGAGTCACCATCCCTGGAGGTGTTCAAGCAAAGCCTGCATGAGGCACTTAGTGCCATGGTCTGGTTGACTGGATGGGGCTGGGTGCTAGGTTGGACTGGATAATCTTGGAGGTCTCTTCCAACCTGGTTGATTCTATGATTCTGATTCTATGATTCTATGATTCTGATTCAGTTTTGTTGATATGCAGGGATGAAAGAGCCTTGCAGGTAAAACTCTCAGATTTACAAGCCAGTAGTTGTTCTACCGCAAGTAAATATTGGTCTCCCTGCTGTGATATGAGCTAAGAGAAGCACTCAAGGCAGAATGCTACTCTAAAGAAGTATTTCCAATCACTAGTAGAAGGCAAGACGTTTTCCTGCTGCAGTGCTACCAGCACAGCCTCTCTCCTTGGCTTTGCAGGAATTTTGATGTTTGCTTCATTAATTTGAGCTACTGAAGAGCTGCAACCCTGATGACAGAGAAACTCTCTCATGTGTTGTTATATCATGGTGTCACACAGCACAGCCATCCCCCTCTAGTCTCAATACTCATAAGCCTTACTTTCAGCATTACTGACTGACATGATAGGACTAAAAAAATACCGCAGGTAGATAACTTTTAATCACCTGTGACTATACCAAATTCTGCTCGGTGCCTTTTCCTCTGTCTTGCTCACTTCTAAGAGATTGCTGACCAACGTGTCTCTTACAGAAAGCACAGGCTGTTCAGTTCTGTCTCCTTTTAAGTTTGTGCTGACTTGAGGAGAACATCTTTCCATTTCTCAAACCTAACAGACTAAAGACTGATCCTTTCACATTCCCAGAATCAGAGGGTAGAAAGGTCATTTTTCAAACAACGCTTTTTTACTGTAATTGCCTTTTGTCTGTCATTTTTCCCATTGTTGATGGCCATTAAAAGAGTGCTGACTGACTGATGTGGTGATGTTGGTCAAACCTGGCCCTGCAGATGACAGCTCGAGCCTGAGCAGGTGAAGTATCAGCCCATGCAGCTGGCAGATTAATTCTCCTAAAGTTAGCATCTTCAAATTAAAACTGCTCTGTCTTGAGACAGTGCTTTTGCAGCAGAGCATGGCAGGTTTGCAGCCAAACCACAATAACCCACACTGGTAGAGAGTCCACTTCTGACAGCATGCCAGGATGAAAACATCAG
Source organism: Pogoniulus pusillus (assembly GCF_015220805.1). Lineage (NCBI taxonomy): Eukaryota > Metazoa > Chordata > Aves > Piciformes > Lybiidae > Pogoniulus > Pogoniulus pusillus. The sequence goes on along the minus strand of NC_087294.1, from coordinate 10,726,799 downwards.
GATTAGACTGAGACATCCAAAGGGAAAGGAAATGACAGACATATTAATCTACAAAAAGATAATCCTTGTCCCTAAAAGAAGCTCCCAATTCTATGTCACCTGCACAACCAAGGTTAAAGGTTTCAGATTCTGTTGTGATGTGAGTTTGGTTGTTTTTCCTTTCAATGACATTGTGATTGCTGAGTAAGGATTAGATAACTCTTTGTTCCAGAGGCTCTCCAAGAGAGTAAGAACTGCACACGTGGAAGGAATGCAAGACCCATATATCTTGAACTATGAATAAACTATATGAGGTGTCAGCTATAGATCACAAGCTATCTGAATCAACTGCATCACGACAGAACAGATGTACTGCTTAGGTGAGATTACAGTGTTCTGCCAACAGAGCTACACTGGGAAAAAAAGTGTCTATGAATACAAAAATCACACTGCCTGGCTGATACAAATTGGCAAAATCTCTGGAATGGATACAGCTATGCCAGCAAACAAAAGATTTCTCAGCTTAGCCAACAACCTGACAAAGGTATGGGGCTTTATGAGCAAAGCTCTGCCTTCGCCACGTGTAAAGTTATCACAGCTGGAGTGCTCTGTCAACATGTGTAAACAGGCTATATAGTGAGCAAAGCTGAGATCTAGACAGGAGTAGGTTATACAGCTTACTGACAGCCACACTGAGGGCATACATACATGGGCAACTAGTGACAGCACAAGAGGGTATGAAAGGTTAGGTTGGATATTAGGAAGCGCACAGAAAGGGTAATTAGGCACCAGAATGAACTGCCCAGGGAGGTGGTTCAGTCACCATCAGTGGAGGCCTTTAGGAAAAGTTTGGATATGGCACTTGGTGGCATGGTTTAGCTGCTGTCCTGGTGTTGGGTTATAATTTGGACTTGATCATCTCAGAGGCCTTTTCCAGCCTCAGTGATTCTGTAACAGAAAAATAAACCAGACAATGATTCTGTAACAGAAAAACAAACCAGACAAACAAACCAGCATTAACTATACACTGGAAATGAAACCTAACAGACTAAGAGGGACCTTCCAGTTACTCTAAGAGTTGTCCTATGTTTAACTATTATCACAGTATCACAGTATCACCAAGGTTGGAAGAGATCTCACAGATCATCAAGTCCAACCCTTTACCACACAGCTCAAGGCCAGACCATGGCACCAAGTGCCACATCCAACCTTGCCTTGAACAGCTCCAGGGACGGCGACTCCACCACCTCCCCGGGCAGCCCATTCCAGTGTCCAATGACTCTCTCAGTGAAGAACTTTCTCCTCTCCTTGGTTATCTCTGATATTATCCACACACCTAACTTTACAATGAAGGAAAGCAAAATAAGCTCTCACTTTCTTTCTCAATTCTGCTATTTCACTTCAGCAAAATAACAGAGTGAGCTGAATGCAGTTTCACTGAAGCTATTCCAAATTTAAAGGTACTCGCTACCTACCACACAGAAATGATATCAGAATTCATTTGCAAGGATTTAAATCTTCCACCTCTAAACTGACAGCTAAACCCAGCTCGAGCTGCAAGCAGCCAGCAGTCATCTGATGACTGTTCAGTGCACTGTGTAAAATTGCTTTAATTCAGTGTTGGACAATACCCAAACAAAAACATGCATCTTCCCCAAATCAGTGAATGGCATTTTTACTGGTGGCAGCTATTCACTGTTAAATCTTCTGTCCCCTTAGAAAGTTCCTCCAGCAAGTGGCCTTTTGCCTAGGGAGACTGACAGGCACCAAAGCTATAACAATTCAGCTGTTTGCATTTAGAATCATAAAATCATAGAATCAGTCAGGGTTGGAAGGGACCACAAGGATCATCCAGTTCCAACTCCCCTGCCATGGGCAGGGACACCCTACCCTAGAACAGGCTGCCCACAGCCTCACTCAGCCTGGCCTTAAACACCTCCAGGGACAGGTCCTCAACCACCTCCCTGGGCAACCCATTCCAGGCTCTCACCACTCTCATGCTCAACAACTTCCTCCTCACGTCCAGTCGGAATCTCCCCACCTCCAGCTTCTCTCCATTCCCCCTAGTCCTGTCACTCCCTGATAGCCTAAAACTTCCCTTCCCAGCTTTTTTGTAGGCCCCCTTCAGATACTGGAAGTCCATAGCTGCCTTTACTGGAGCCCTGCACAAATGTAAGCCTTGCCCACATGTTGAGTGGGCAAACACCATTCTGTATTTTAAGTCTAGTCTAACACGTCCAGTTTCCAGCCAAATTCCAAGGGAAAAAGCTATTCAAATGAGGATGATGCACTTAGAAAAAAAGTGTATTTAATTACTGGGCAGTCTGCCACAGACTGAACAAATTTCCACTCTTGTAATTGTTCCCCCTAGCTGTGCTTGGAAACTGGGAGTTGTACTAGCAAACGACTGCAAGCAACAGAAAATAAGCAAACTGTGTGTTTTACAAGCCTAGAAAAATCCCTGAGACTTCCTTAGTTTTAACAGTGTTGAGTGCTTAGAATAAATGGTAGCTAATATTTCAATTTCCATGGAGGCATCAAAACTGAAGCCTAAATAACATCTCGGTGTCATCTTCACCTTGTAGCCACCTATGCATTTAGTGACTTAATCTTTAGTAATGATGCTTTGCTCCTTTGCAAGACCTAATACTAGCAGAATATTAAATAAAATAAAACAAAACAAAACACTCATTCCACTCTCTCATGCCCACTAATGGGATCTGAGACAGTATTAACTGGAATAAACTGGTGGAGAGCAGCAAAAGGAAAAAGGACCTGGAGGTCCTTGTGGATAGAAAGTTGACCATGAGCCAGCAATGTGCTCTTGTGGCCAAGAAGGCCAATGCTATTCTGGGGTGAAGTAGAAGAGCTGTAGTCAGCAGGGAGAGAGAGGTTCTCCTCCCACTCTGCTCTGCCCTGGTGAGGCTGTGTTTGGAATATTGTGTCCAGTTCTGGGCCTCCCAGTTCAAGAAGGACTTCAGGGACTGGTTGAAAGGGTCCAGTGCAGACACAAAAATGATGAAGGGAGAGAGTGAGGGAACTGAGGCTCTGCTGCTTGGAGAGGAGGAGACTGAGGGGTGACCTCATTCATGTTTATAAGTACATAGAATCATAGAATCAACCAGGTTGGAAGAGACCTCCAAGATCATCCAGTCCAACCTAGCACCCAGTCCTATCCAATCAACTAGACATGAAGTGTGAGTGCTAAGAGGATGGAGCCAGGCTCTGCTGAGTGATGCCCAATGACAGGACAAGAGGCAATGGGTGGAAGCTGAGGTGTAGGAAGTTCCATGGAAACATAAGGAGGAATTTTTTCCCTGTGAGGGTGACAGAACAGGGAACAGACTGCCTAGGGGAGTTGTGGAGTCTCCCTCTCTGGAGCTATTCATGACCTGCCTGGATGCATTCCTGCGTGATGTGGTCTAGATGATCCTGCTCTGGCAGGGGGCTCAGACTGGATAAGCTTTTGAGATCCCTTCCAGCTCCTAACATTTTGTGATTCTGTGAAATGCCAAAAGTACAGGCAAAAGCAATACTGCCAGCTTCTCTGCCTTTGTAGTGACTGCCATCTGTATTCTCCAGAATTCAAACCAGGGAGGTATAAAAATTATTTTTCTAAAAACAAACAAACAAAAAAAAAATCAACAACAAAAACCGAAAACAACCACAAAAAAAGACCCCCAAAAAACCCCCAACGAACCTGAAAGGTACATTCTAATAATAAGGTCTCAGTACCTCCCAAATGAAAATGTTTATACTAATAACCCCCTCTATACAACATTTCCTAAACTTCTCATCTAGCTTAAAAAGCAATCTTATTCCCGCTAGATTCAAATAAAATGGTATTTGCTATTATCAATAGGGATTTAGTTAGCGTTTGATTGGAATTCGGAAGAGTAAACACTACCTGAGAACCGCTGCTTGCTCTCCTCCGGGCAGCAGCAGTTAGCAGCGCTAGGTTCTGACTTGTGGAGCCAGAGTGCCCTCTGCTGGTGCCGTCTTAGAACAGCAGTTATCGGCCGCCTGCGAAGTAAACCGCTGCGCTAGTTTGAAGCTCGCTAGAATGTTTGGGTGAGAAGAACTAGATTACAGGCTGTGAAAGGAAAACAAGGGTGATGTCTGCTTTGCTCGTAGGCTTGCTGAGATGTATTAGAACAAGAATCCAAACATACATAAGGGAGTTGCTCTCTGTCTGAGCTCTGGGCTGCATTTTTCTCTCTAGAATCATAGAATCAACCAGGTTGGAAGAGACCTCCAAGATCATCCAGTCCAACCTAGCACCCAGCCCTATCCAATCAACTAGACCATGGCACTAAGTGCCTCAGCCAGTCTTTGCTTGAAGATCCCCAGGGACGGTGACTCCACCACCTCCCCGGGCAGCCCATTCCAATGGGAAATCACTCTCTCTGTGAAGAACTTCTTCCTAATATCCAGCCTATACCTACCCTGGCACAACTTGAGACTGTGTCCCCTTGTTCTATTGCTGGTTACCTGGGAGAAGAGGCTACCCCCCACCTGGCTACAATGTTCCTTCAGGTAGTTGTAGACAGTAATAAGATCACCCCTGAGCCTCCTCTTCTCCAGGCTAAACACCCCCAGCTCCCTCAACCTCTCCTCATAGGATTTGTGCTCCAGGCCCCTCACCAGCTTTGTTGCCCTTCTCTGGACATGTTCCAGCACCTCAACATCCTTCTTGAATTGAGGGACCCAGAACTGGACACAGTACTCAAGGTGTGGTCTGACCAGTGCTCCTCCATCTCTCTGATTAATCCACTTTGCTTCCTAACCTCTCCTGGCCTACCCTCCATTCTTCCTTGGAGCACAAGACAACGTCTAGAGTAAGGTAGAGGGATGGGAGAAGGTGGAAGGGTGGTTGAGAGCCCCTCTGGGGACTCAGGTTTCTGTATTTCTGTATTACCTTTTACCTTGTATTTTCTATAACTGTATCTACTGTAACTATCTGCTTGTCTATTGTGCTAAGCTGTAAATATAAGCTTCATTCAAATTTCCAGAGCTGGCTGAGCCTAGTTTGGGTGATTTCCAAAGTGGGGGGGGAGGCAGATGACACCCAAACCACCACAATGACCCTTAAACGTTTTTATTCTTTCAAAAAGACATAGCAGTAGTCCTTGTAAAACACCCCACCCCCATGGGTCCAACTTACAGACATTCCTGTGACAATCACATCCTCATGCGTCCATCTAGCATCACAGAATCGGCAGGGCTGGAAGGGACCTCAGGGAGCATCCAGTTCTAACTTCCTTGCCATGGGCAGGGACACTTCACACTAGATCAAGCTGCTCAGAGCCACATCCATCTTGGCCTCAAAGACCTCCAGGGATGGGGCTTCCACCACCTCCATGGGCAACCTGTTTCAGTGTCTCACCACCCTTATGCTGAAGAACTTCTTCCTAACATCCAATCTCAATCTATTCACTTCTAGTTTTGTTCCACTCCCCCTACTCTTATCTCTACCTGACATCCTAAAAAGTCCCTCACCAGCTTTCCTGTAGCCCTCCTTAGATACTGGAAGGCCACAATAAGGTCTTCTCAGAGCCTTCCCTTCTCCAGACTGAACAGCCCCAACTCTCTCAGTCTGTCTCCATAGGAGAGGTGCTCCAGCCCTCTGATCATCCTCGTGGCTCTTCTCTGCACATGTTCCAGAGCGTCCATATCTTTCTTGTAACTGTGACTCCAGAACTGGACATAGCACCCCAGGTGAGGTCTCACCAGAGCAGAGTAGAGGGGAGAATCACTTCTCTTGACCTGCTGCCCACACTTCTCTCGATGCAGCCCAGGATCTGGTTGGCTTTTCTGGGCTGCAAGTGTGCACTGCTGGCTCATGTTGAGCTTCTCATCTACCAGCACCTCCAAGTCCTTTTATTTAAGGCTGCCCTCAAGCCAGTCACTGCCCAGCCTATATCAGATGCAGGATCCTGCTCTTGGTCTTGTTGAACCTCATGATGTTGGCATGGGCCCATGTAGATACAAGCAGTTGCTGCTTCTTTCAGTCAGCATACTGCTTGTGTAAAGAAGAATTTGAAATTGCATGCAACTTTAGCCATCAGAAATGTTGGTTAGTTCTGGAGCTTATACTCTGGGCTTTTCCAGTGCTATAAAGACCTCCATTAAGAGAAAACTTGATTCATTTTCCAAGCTCAGTTTAACCAAGCTTAAAATACACAGTATAAATCTGCTTTTAAGACTGTGTCTCTATCCAGAGTCCCAGACAGTTCCTTTAGGTGATATATCTAGTTTTTAGAGTAATAAAGCTAAGCAAGATGAATGTCACCCTGACAAATTAACTCTGAGACCGGTTTACAGAAAACAAACATAATGATGACTCCATAAAAGTCCCAAATTGCTCTTTATGTCAAAGCTTTATATATTAGAATGAATTTTTCATCATGGAAAATTTGGCTGGTATCTAATATCAGGCCTTGTCTAAGACTATCAGGAGAGGATTGAAATGATGTGCTGAATTTCAGTCCTATGAAGTATTGAAGATGCTTTTCCCCTTCTGCCTGAGGTAGCATGACTGACCTTAATTCTCACTACCACAAGGTGATTTCTAATCCTTGTAACTAACATCAAGTTTCCTCTCCCAGTTTTTGAGCCAAAATAATCCTCATTATTATATTGTTGAACCTATAGGGAAAAAAAGCAAACAAACAAAAAAACCATAGTCTTTTGCACAACAGAATGGGCATTTAACATTTCATTGTATGTCAATAATATTGGGGGGGAAGAATCTTCACACCCTGTTTTGGTAGGCCTGATGGGCCCAAAATAGGCCCATACATGTCCTGGCTTGCCCAGGCATGTTTTTCTGCTCCATGGGAGAAGCAGCTGCGGGAAAGAAAACAAAAGAACCTGGACCCTCTAAGTCTAAGGACTTGGCCTGCCCAGACTTGGCTTGGTCCTGTGGTAAGCAAGGTACACACACTTAGCTTGTGTCTGCCTTGTGCAAGGCCTATGCTTTTGCCAAATTTGGGTAAAGCAAGCCTATGGCTTCACCTAATATGGTGAATCTTGGCAAAGTGCCATTCCAATTGGCTAATCTATGTCCAATGTTCATTAGTCTCAGGCCGGGTATTGATAGAAGGGATAAGCAGGCAGCATGGTGCTGCTGCCACCTTATTTTGCATCCTGAGTTTGCCTGGAGAGCTTACCAGGAACAGGCTCTAAATGCCTGCACTTGATTGGCCTGCATAGCCAGCATGACATCATGCTGAGATTGCACATCAGAAGACATCTTGCTTGCACCTGAAAGTCTCCTGCCAAGATGAGAAGTCCTGGAAATACACAGATCAAGGACAAGGTCAGAGATTGTCTGCCTCCTTTCCCCAGAAGTCTGGGAAGAATCAAATCTCAGCAGCCAACAAGACAGAGTTCTATGTGTTTTGGGTACTGATTTATACTTTGTGAGTAAATTCTTAAAAGCCTCTTCCATCTGCCACTTTTAAGCAATAAGTGCTCTAGTTTTGCCTGTTCCCTGCATGTACAAATTTCCAACCTGTACATTTTTGAACCTTGTGAGTAAGTTTTCTGGTGAGTTTTAACGTTAATAAAGTTTGCATACTTATTAACAATCATCACCTGGATATCAAAATTAGTACAGATCATTAGTTTTGCATAATCACACCCCTTTCTCTCCCAATATTAGTAACATACAATGAAATAATATTTCATTAATGTAATAAATAGAATGATAGAGTCATAGAATCATCCAGGTTGGAAGAGACCTCCAAGATCAGCCAGGCCAACCTAGCACCCAGCCCTAGCCAATCAACCAGACCATGGCACTAAGTGCCTCAGCCAGGCTTTTCTTGAACACCCCCAGGGATGGTGACTCCACCACCTCACTGGGCAGCCCATTCCAATGGCAAATCACTCTCCCTGTGAAGAACTTCCTCCTAACATCCAGCCTATACCACCCCTGGCACAGCTTGAGACTGTGTCCCCTTGTTCTGTCCTATCTGCAGTAAAGTGAGTATATATTTATTGGTTACATTCGAATTAAAACCAAACAAAACCAAGAAAAAGGCAACAATAAAAAACAAACACAAAACAAAAACCAAAAGCAAGCAACCAACCAGAAAACCCCAAAACTTGTTGATATTTTAACCTTTAAAAATTAGTTCAATGGACTCTTTTGATCGATAGCCAAGGGTGTGATGAATGAACCCTGGGCAACATGGACACAGAAAGGAGACAGGCTCAGCACAAAGTAATCAAAGATGTTGAGAGATCACCACTCTCACATGTCAGTGCCTTTGCAGCAAAGGGATGTGGTACATGCACTGTAAACAGGTAACTTGATGCATGAACTGAGCAGATCACTCTGTCAATCTCACATTTTACATGGCTGCAAAGCTGCCAATTTTACATTAACTTCAGACTGTGAACTTTTCGAGCTGCTACTTTCTTGACATCTCTTCATCAGCAAAAAATAGTAACAACCAGCCAGGAGGCAGAAAGACAGCAAACCAGACATACATGTATGAGGTTCCCTTTGACAGATCTTTGTTCCCTTTCAGGTATCAATGAAGGAAAAAAAAAATAAAGTGGCTTCTAGTGGTAAGATTAACTCAAAGAGCAGGTCAGTAGTAGTGCTTTGTATGCATCAAGGTGTATGTTTGCCTCCTGTCACTATCTTGCTACTCACCCTGAGGGAGGATGATATTAGGTAGGTAGGTAGACAATTCAGTAGAAATACTGAAGGTATTAAACAAGTAGCACTATTTAAATATGCACTGGGGCTGTCTCCTAAAAAAGTATTTACCTTGTCCTTCAAAGAACACACTTAGTAGATGTAGCAGAACCACAGAACAGTCCAAGCTGAAAAGAAGCTCAGAATATCATTTTGTGGGAAGGGAACCTAGATGAGACTATCTAGGTCCCTGTCCAACTACAGCTGAAAAACCTCCAGCAGTGGGGACTCTGCCATGACCCTGGAGACACTGAACAACTGTTTTCACTATAAAAAAATCTTATATCATGATGAAACCCTTCCTGGTGTACAACTTGTATCTATTGCCCTGTGGCATCTCCATGTGGATCCTTGTGAAAAGAAAGCCTCCATCCTCTTTGCAATTGCTCTTTAAATACAGGAATACTGTGATAGAATCATAGAATCATTGAATCAATCAGGTGGGAAGAGACCTCCAAGATCATCCAGTCCAACCTAGCACCCAGCCCTGTCCAATTAACTACACCATGGGACATGGGACTAAGTGCCTCATCCATCCTTATCTTGAACACCTCCAGTGACAGTGACTCCAGCACCTCCCTGGGCAGCCCATTCCGATGCCAATCACTCTCTCTGGCAACAACTTCCTCCTAAAATCCAGACTAGACCTCCCCTGGCACAACTTGAGACTTGTCCTCTTGCTGGTTGCCTGGCAGAAGAGACCAACCCCCACCTGGCTACAGCATCCCTTCAGGTAGTTGTAGACAGCAATGAGGCACCCACTAAGCCTGTCTTTCTCTAAGGCCCCAAACTTTCAGCATCTCCTCATAGAATGGTTCTCCAGCCCCTTGATCGTGTTCACATCTCTCCTTCAGACTGTGTCCAGTCTGCATCTTTCTTGTGTTGTGAGGACCAGAATTGGACACACTTGTGACAGGTTGACAGCCTGAGTGCAAAACATTGATCACCATGAAGCCAGCAAGAAATATTACTCTATTACAAACTGAAAATAGGTAATAAGCAATGGGGAAAATACTAGTCTGTAGGTTAGATAGCACATTACATGAAAGGTTAATTTACAAGGACCTCTATCTTTAAAATGTCTGTAGGGTATGTTGGGCAAATAATAGTTTGGTTTTTTCTTTCACTATAGCACTAAGAAGTGGTAGAGTAGAGAAAAGCCTGGGTGAGGCATTTAGTGTCATGGTCTAGTTGACTGGATGGGGCTGGGGGATAGATTGGAGAGGATGATCTTGGAGGTCTCTTCCAACCTGGTTGATTCTATGATTCTGTGATAATGACCTGAGTTTAGATATGTACTTTTAACTCTTTTTTAATTAGGTTAAAACTGAACTGTTGAAGAAAGAATTTGCTAGGAGAACTAATTTGTTTTCTCTTTTTCTGAAGCTGGTCAGATGCACAAGCCTGGTGGTGTAATTTTGATTTAAAATAGATAAGTAAACATTTTTTTTTTTGCCTTTTAACCTATCTTCAGACTTCTTATAAGTCTGTGTTATTAAACACTAAGAATCCACACTTTCGCCAGGGTATTCATTTGGAGCAGGAAGGCAGGGCTACCCACATTTGGCTTTTGTCTGGGGATAAACTATAGCAGTTATACTATCACCTGGGAATAGCAATCTGGAAAAAAAGACTCAAAAGTTGAAATAAAAATGCATTTTAAAAATGCATTTAATGAAATAGTAAATGAATGCCAATGTCAGTACAAACTATATCAAGTTAAACTCAGGCTAGCAAAAGTGCCACTGTCACAATATCCCCAAAGGCAGGCTGTATATTGCCTCAGGCCTTAAGAGCAGAAGAAGGAAGAGAAGCAAAGCAAGGAGGAGCCCAAGAAGGAGGCTTCCCTCGACAAATTTCCTCCTTTACACTGAGCGTGATGCTTATGGAACAGGGTACCCTTGTGAGCCAGCTAAAATCAGTTGTGATGATCTGCAGCCTATGGCTAGCCTGGGATTCTGTCCCAGCAAAGCCAGGACAAGGGCTAAGTTCAAATGCAACTTCTGCTCTGGTGAGGCCACATCTGGAGTACTGTGTCCAGTTCTATCCCACCCCCCCACTCCTCAGTTCAAGAGGGACATAGAAATATATGAGAGAGTCCAGTGCAGAGCCACAAAGATGATGAAGGGAATGGACCATCTCTCTTATGAGGAGAGACTGAGGGAGCTGGGGTTCTGCTGCTTGGAGAGGAGACTGAGAGGTGACCTCATCTACGATTATAAATATGTATAGGTGAGTGCCAGGAGGCTGGGGCCAGGCTCTGCTGAGTGATGCCCAATGACAGCACAAGGGGCAATGGGAGGAAGTTGAAGCATAGGAAGTTCCATGGAAACATGAGGAGGAGTTTTTTCCCTGTGAGGGTGACAAAACCCTGGAACAGACTGCCCAGGCGAGTTGTGGAGTCTCCCTCTCTGGAGATATTCAAGACCTGCCTGGATGCATCCCTGTGTGATCTGGTCTAGGTGATCCTGCTCTGGGAGGGGGCTTGGACTGGATGATCTTTGAGGGTCCCTTCCAGCTCCTGACATTCTGTGATTCTGTGAAATTTGTGCTTTCAACAGTCAAAGGCTGCTAGAGTTTGCCCACTGTTCTCAGTGACTCACAGCATCCTTGGGGTTCTGTTTGCCATTCTAAAAGCAGAATTAAGATAAGACAGATGGTAAAAGAGAGAATTAGAGCTGGAAGCAGATGTTACAAAATCTGCTTCAAGAATACATTTTTTCAAGCAAACTTATTCAGACAAAGACAAAAAAAAATATAAAGGAAACAGTATTTTTCACCCTGGGACACCAGCTGGAGTCACTGTTTTAGGCAATGCAACTGCAGTGCTTAGCAAAATATATATTAGACATTGCGTCACCAGTGGCAATGTGGAAAAAGTCAGAAATGCAAAGCAATAAAAAAGTCTTACTCATTCTGCCATAAATCCTGAAGCAACTGGATTTATGCAAATGAAGCATAATGTAGCTATAGAAACAAGTTGTAGCCTTCAGAAGACTTAACTCTTGAGTGTTCTCATTGGTATGCTATCCGACAGCGTTGCAGGGGATAGCTGATTAAAGCAGTGTGAGGGCAGTGACCAAGGAGAAAAATAGAGAAAAGGGGGGAGGGGGGGACTGTATTTTGTGTGCCAGACAAAGCCACATTTCCAAGCCTCTGTTCTACACTGAACTAACTTCTGAACTTCTTTTCTGTTCTGTGTTGTGTATTGGCAGAATGATGGAGCTGTCTCAATATGCAGTAGTACTGTTAGTGATATCTCATGCTGATAAGTCCTTCAGCATGCATGGATGCAATGAAATAGAGTCACAGAACCCTGCCCAAGCCAAGATCAGGCTTGTCCACTGGCTAGGCCACTCTGATTTAACTAGGCATTACCAAAATGCCCATTCCACTACCTAGTCAGCAACATGAAACTTCATATAGGCAGTTATACGACAGGTATGACTTGGAACTGAGATGGTGGAGGTGAGATTCAGTTGCCTAAAGAGAACAGCAGGATTTGCCATGTCCCAGCATATCCTGCCTGGGTTCCCAGGGCTGCTCCAGTGTGATGGTTTGGTGTTACCTGCCTCCCCACTCTTATGAAATCACCCAGACTAGATCCAGCTGAGCTGGAAGCTGTATATTCACAGCTTAGCACAACAGACAAGCAGATATTTACAATACATACAGCTATAGACAGAAACATACAAGTTAAAAAGCAATACAGAAACACAGCGACCCTCCCAGAAACCAGACTCCCCAGGGGGGGCTCCCAACCACCCTTCCACCTCCTTTCCACCTCTCTACCTTATCCTAGACTTTGCCTTATGTACAAGGTGACTTTGGAGGATCAGCCAGGGAGGTTTAGAAAGCAGAAGGATTAGCTTAGACAGCTACATAGCTGTCTATAGCTGTATATATTGTAAGTATCTGCTTGTATATTGTGCTGAGCTGTAAATATAAAGCTTCATTTCTTAATTTCCAGCTCAGCTGAGTCTAGTCTGGGTGACTTCATAAGAGTGGGGGGGCAGGTAGCACCCAAACTGTCAGACAATTGTTTGTTTTGGGAATGAGTTAAACAGTTTGGCAAGCATGTGGCAGATAACCAGAAAAGCATGAATCTGGTAACCTCTCTTGTTCCAGTCAGGAAATACTTGAATTCACAGATGCAATGAAACTTGGTACTGAGCTTACATACCTCCTAAATGGTTATTTTTAGCTTATATTGAACAGAAACAATCCTGAGCCACATGTATCTTTAATTCCACTTGGTTCTGCATCATCTTAATTAGGACTCTTCCTTTCAGAAGAATATGACATATATTACATAGAACAATTTGTTCTCTGCACAGCTCCAAATAAATGGGGATAGGGGGGAAGGGGCAAAATGCCATTTCAGCAAAACTTCATACAATAAAAGCATATAAATATGGCAACAGAAAACCAGTGTGATACAGTCTCAAGAATCCAAATACACTCCTTGTGATGGTTTGGGTGCTACCCTCCCCCACACACTTTGGAAAATCACCCAGACTAGACTCAGCAGCTCTGGAAATTGAATGAAGCTTTGCATTTACACACACATATAGGCAAGCAGATAGTTACCATAGGTACAGCTATAGACAGAAACATACAAGTTAAAAGGTAATACAGAAACACAACAACCCTCCCAGAAACCTGAGTCCCCAGGAGGGGCTCTCAACCACCCTTCCACCTTCCTCCCACCCCTCAACCTTACTCAAGATCTTGCCTTATGTTTAAGGTAGTTTTGAGGGTCTGCCAGGGGGGTTAGGAAGCAGGTGGATTAGTCACACAGATGGCAGGTTAGGTTAGAGAGAGAAGTGCAGCACAAAACCCAGACAGTGACTCTGTTATTTATTCTAGCTAGGCTCAAATGAGCACTTTCTCATACTCCCAGAGCATCAAGGCAATGACTGCAGCTTTTAGAACAAACCTAAAACCATATTGTCTATCAACAATTCATGACCTAAACAAGCATAACTGCCTTAGGGAATCAAAGAGAATTCCTGCAGCAGATATATGCCACTCTATCAAGTATATTACAGCACAGCTTTGTTTTGTTAAAGCAACAAGAACCATTATGCATAGAGTCACAGAATCAGTCAGGGTTTGGAGGGACCACAAGGATCATCTAGCTCCAACCCCCCCTGCTGTGGGCAGGGACATCCTACCCTAGATCAGGCAACAATGGCCAGAAAGTGTCACAGTATCACAGTATCACCAAGGTTGGAAGAGACCTCACAGATCATCAAGTCCAACCCTTTACCACATAGCTCAAGGCTAGACCATGGCACCAAGTGCCACGTCCAATCCTGCCTTGAACAGCTCCAGGGACGGCGACTCCACCACCTCCCCGGGCAGCCCATTCCAGTGTCCAATGACTCTCTCAGTGAAGAACTTTCTCCTCACCTCCAGCCTAAATTTCCCCTGGCATAGTGTCCCTGTTTTAAAGTAAAGCTGCACTTAAAAGCTAAATCTTTGCCAACTAACATCTTTGCTACTACTTTCAAATTAAACTACAGTGACATTTAGTTTCCTACCAACAATCCCTGCAAGTAGCATATGTAGAATCATAGAAGTATGGAATTGTCAGGGCTGGAAGGGGTCATCTAACTTCAAACCACCTGTCATGGACAGGGATACCTCACACTAGATCAGGTTGCTCAGAGCCACATCCAGACTGGCCTCAAAAACTTCCAGGGATGGGGCTTCTACCACTTCCATGGGCAACCTGCTTCAGTGCCTCCCCATCCTCACAGCAAAGGACTTGAGGACACCAAAAACAAAAGCTAAGTCTTGAAGGATGCATCAGTGGATGTAGAGACAAAAGATCCCACTGCATTCAGATTAATCTTAAAACTGATTGTCCTGCAACTCCCCATGAGAAGCTAAGCAGAGCCTAAAGTATTCCAGTGCAGAATGCAAAATAAAATATACATATATATATATATATATATATATATATAATAAAATTCAAATATTCCTGGGTAAAGAAATAGTTTTTTTTCCCGAACATTTGGTAACAGAGAGAAACCACTAGAGGGCAAAATGTCCATTGCTAAAAACGTGAGCCACCCAGCTTTATGTGAAGGCAAAAAGCAATAGAGAGGAATAATCACCCCAAAACAGTTTTGGGTTTGGGTTTTGGCTTTTTATTGTTTGGGTTTTTTTGTTAGTTGATTGTTGTTTTGTGGTTGTTGTTTTGTTGTGGTTGTTTAGTTGGGTATTTTTTGGGTGACAGAAGCTTGTAATCAAAATATCAGTTTATAATCATAGAATCATAAAATCAACCAGGTTGGAAGAGACCTCCAAGATCATCCAGGCCAACCTAGCACCCAGCTCTGTCCAATCAACCAGACCATGGCACTAAGTGTCTCATCCAGGCTTTTCTTGAACACCTACAGGGACAGTGACTCCACCACCCCCCTGGGCAGCCCATTCCAATGCCAATCACTCTCTTTGGCAACAACTTCCTCCTAACATCCAGCCTATATTTCTCCCAGCACAACTTGAGACTGTGTCCCCTTGTTCTGTTGCTGCTTGCCTGGTAGGAGAGACCAACCCCCACCTGGCAATACTATCATTGTCCCTTAACCTCTGCCTCTGAGAGGAGATTGTTAAATAACATTTCTCATGAGGTCAAATCTATGCTGTGGCTTCTTGTTTCTACAAACAGCTGCTTTTGGCAGACATTTAGGTGTTCTCAGAATAAAAAAGCTTTGTTGGGGTATCTGTAAATAACAGAAACTTGAACTTAGACCTACAAATTTACAAAAGTGAGGGGGGTGGATAACTAGAGACACAGGAGTGACAGCTTCACTTCAGAGTCACAGAGCCATAGGGATTGGAAGGGGTCTCTGGAGATCATCTAGCCCAAGCCCTCTGCCAGAACAGGTTCAGCCATAGCAGGTTGCACAGGGCAGTGTCCAGGTGAGTTTCTGCATATAGAAACAGAGAATCAGTCAGGGTTGGAAGGGACCACAAGGATCATCTAGTTCCAACCCCCCTGCCATGGGCAGGGACACCCTACCCTAGACCAGGCTGCCCAGAGCCTCATCCAGCCTGGCCTTAAACACCTTCTGGGATGGGTCCTCAACCACCTGCCTGGGCAACCCATTCCAGGCTCTCACCACTCTCATGCTGAAGAACTTCCTCCTCACCTTCAGTCTGAATCTCCTCACCTCCTGAGGAGAGGCTGAGGGAGCTGGGGGTGTGCAGCCTGCAGAAGAGGACGCTCAGGGCAGACCTCATTGCTGTCTACAACTACCTGAAGGGAGGCTGCAGCCAGGTGAGAGTTGCTCTTTTCTCCCAGGCAACCAGCAACAGAACAAGGGGACACAGTCTCAAGTTGTGCCAGGGGAGGTCTAGGCTGGATGTTAGGAGGAAGTTCTTGTTAGAGAGTGATTGGCATTGGAATGGGCTGCCCAGGGAGGTGGTGGAGTTGCTGTGCCTGGAGGTGTTGAAGAAAAGCCTGGATGGAGCACTTAGTGCCATGTTCTGGTTGACTGGACATGGCTGGGTTGGAGTGGATGATCTTGGAGGTCTCTTCCAGCCTGGTTGACACTATGATTCTGTGATTCTGTGATTAGAGAGGCCCTATTGATCAGTTTGTAAGGCTGAGAAACATGGACAACACAATCTGAAAATTGCTTATTTAATCTGAAAAACAGGAAAGGGCCAAAGGCACAGAAAGACTTCTCCACATTCTCAGTTTTCTGCAGCAAACTGGCACACATTTCACACTTTTCAGTACCAGCCTTCTTTCTAGCGTGCTCCTGGCAGTCCACATGATACATCTCAATAAAAACCAACTAACTTCTAATTACAGATTCCATGTGACAGCTCTCATACTGAAAAATGATTGCACTGGCTCAAGTGCTCTTAAAAAAAAAAAGGCATTCCTAACAGAGTGACCACACCACTTTCTCCTAAATAAACCCAGCTGCTGTGGCTGCTGAACAGAAGTGGAAGACTGCAGAAGAGGGATGTTACAGGATAGCTGCCACAGCTCACGAGGAGGTGAATCACTGCAGGGAATTCCCCTCCATCAAGGATGACTGTGTAACACCTAAGGAGTTAATGTGTCCTGGACCTTCGCAGAGGATGTGGCAGGTCCTTTTCATAAAGCCTTCCAAAAAGTGTTGCTGTGAGGAGTGGTTTTGATGTGCGGTGCTTACTTCTCAGACGTCCATCATGGAGTACCTAATGGGAAAGAGACAGAATGACACTAATAGTCCACTGATGGAGCAGCAACACTGCATGGCACAGGAAGGACAGGCCTCAATACTGACTATTTTGATGGAGCACTTCTACAAGGCAATCACCAGAGTGAAAGGAAACAGAATTTTTTCTGACTCTGCCACTGCCTTCCCACTTTTCCTTGGACATGAAAGTCTTTAAAACCTCCTCTGACTCCATCTTCGAGAAAAAGGGGGAAGCAACAAAAACAAACAGACAAAAAAAAACCCAAACCCAAAACAAACATTTGGTCTTTCTCATAACAAGATGACTATGAAAATAACGGATTTCTTAGGTTCTCATTAGTCATACATGGTGATGAAGATTTTCTTGGATGAGATTTTGTTGCCATATCAGTTTCCAGCACTCCAGCCTGGAAAACCTTCTCTCAAACAGCTCCAGCGTGCCCCATTACCTCAAACTCCCCAGGTGCCAGCTGCACCCCACTGTACAGGACTTCTGGAAAGACATAGTTGGTGCCAAATGTGCCACTGAGGGAGAACATCTCAAACTTGGTCTGAGCTGTCTCCACTGGCTGCCCACACGTGTTCAGGTCGGTGCTCTTGCACTTGAGGAGTGTGCAGATCTGTGGGGAGGGGGATACACAACAACAAAATACTGCTAAGATTTTCATAATCAAGAGATGGATTTGTTAGCAAAAAATGTTGTCATGAGACCTTGCAGTGGCCTTCCAGTATGTGAAGGGGGCCTGCAGAAGGGCTGGGGAGGGACTATTGACAAGGTCTTGTAATGACAGGACAAAGAGTAATGGGTTAAACTGGCAGAGGGGAGATTCAAACTATATGTTAGGAAGAAGTTCTTCCCAGTGAGGGTGGTGGAACACTGGGACAGGTTGCCCAAGGAGGTTGTGGATGCTCCCTTCCTGGAGGTGTTCAAGGATAAGTTGGATGAGGTCTTAAGTGACCTGTTCTAGTGGGAGGTGTCCTTGCCTATGGCAGGGGGTTGGAACTGGATGATCTTTGAAGTCCCTTCAAAGCTGAACCATTCTATGATTCTATGATTTAGCACTGGACAAGTTCTTTGGGGTCACTGAGATGTATGCACATACAACCCGCATTCACCCCTATAAATCCAGTTACCTGCCAGTGGTATTTAATGACAGAACCATGAAGTCCATCAAATGCACCCAGGACATAAACTTCATCTTTGCTCTGGTTTGACATCCGATAAACCAAATGACAGCAGAGGTCTCCTTGGCAAACAGTGTAATTTCCACCTTTGTGTCTGAGGTGACTGAATGTGAACTCATCCCGTCGGACAGCTCCAGGAAAAGTGTCATTTCCTCCGGGAAACTTCTCAATGCTTGTGGCATACAAGCTCCAGTTGACAGCAGGAGGGTAGGTGGGGGAAAGACGGGGCTGTGCACTCAGCTCTGCTATCAGGAGTTGTCCCTTCTCAGTGTCGCTGTTGTAGTGGTAGGTGGCAGGTCCCTCTGGTGTGAACAGCCCACTGCCTGCCAAGGACAGCCACCAGCCCCCTGTCAGCTTGCACCCTGGCACACACCCTGACAGAGGGGGCCTGCTGCCCCCTGAGCCACACTGGTGGGATTTTCTGCTGATGCTGGTTTCAGTTATGGAGAGTTTTGGAAGACTTTTAAAGCACAGAACTGCTAAACTAACCCTTCACTGTAAAAACATGACTTAAACTTCACAATTTTTGTGCTTCAATGGATCTCAAATCTGAGCCTTAATTGGCAATTTGACGTTTGGCCATCCCTTAAAGAGCTTAGGTTCTTTTAGATGGAACTCAGAGCTCAAAGAGTGGTAGATTTGCCAAGGAAGAAAGCTATGGGGCAATTACATTTCACAGAAGGAACTCAGAGCTGTGACCTGAACTCAGCTCAGTCTATCTCAGATAGACAAAAAGGTTCCTTTGTGGCTTTCACTTTGGCTTCAGGGAAGAGTTACAGACGTAGCTACTGCAGTATTTTCTCAGTTTAAAAAGTGGGTGGGGGGAGCAATAAATAAGTATTCAGAGCAAATCAAAAGATAAATATCTCTAATTCTTCAGCAGCCACAAAAACCCCACGAATGTTTTGCTGAATGTTTGGATTTAGGTTATTAAATTCTGTTTAAAACATTCTTTTCTCTACTTTACTGCTGAATTTAGACTCCCAAAAAATCTACTTCTAGGTGAGAGGCTGCAAATGCAAGGGAACCTTCATGATATTTTTTAAGAAATGAAATGTCACATTTAAATTATAAAAATGTAATGTTGTGGGCTTTCCAATTTTACCTTTCCCAGAAGATTTTCTTGCCTGAAGCTGTTTACTACATTCATTTTTCTTTTGTCTGAGTGAAACTCTGTTTTCCAGAGATCTCACGATGTGTAAACCATTTCTGCCTGCTTCTGAACTCGGTGCTTTGAAGGCAGTTTCCCTTTTCCCACATGCAACTCACCTGTCATTGCCATGCCAATGTTGTGAGTATTTGCTGAAAGCAAATTGACACCCATGCCCATAGCCCAGGCAGAGTGAAACTCAACTGCAGTCAGAAATGGCAGGACATTCATCCAAGCCGTTGGGAAGAGCACAGTGTCCACCTGTGACTTGCTCACCAGGACCACAGCAGGCTCATGGAAAAGGATGTCAAAGCAAGTGAAAATGCCGAACTTGCCAAAGGGAGTCTCAAAGGTGACAACTTCTGGCTCTTTTGGGTAATCAAACTGAGTTTCTCCTCTAAAGAGGTTGTACTATGGGTGAAAAAAAAAGATGTATCAAAAACTGAAAACGAAGCAAGGTTCTGAACAGCCACACCTGCATCTGAGACAAGCCTTAAGGCAGCAATGGGAGCTGAGGTACTTGAGCTGTCCAGAGCAGCATGTTTGCAATCATCCAGCTGACCCTCTCACTCAAGGGGGGACTGTGCCCCAGCTGCTTGCTGGAAGCAATACCCAGCCAATATTAACTGCTGCATCCTGCTAGGCCATTACCTGCAAAAGTGCTGTCTGGCTTGATTAACACTGTACTGAGGGCCAGCTAACAGGTACTGAGCATGGAAAACTCTGACACTGCTTACTTTCCCTTTCAGTATCATAGATGCAGCCCTTGAGTGTTTGCTATCTGGCACACACTCTGCAGCTTAGGTGCTCTTGGGCATAATGCCTGATCCATCAAGCATTTGCCTGCTTTTCCCTCTGACCTATAACATCTTTGCATCAAACTATTCTGGTTTGGTTGCCACTTGGCAATCATTTAAAACTATTGTAAAACTCAGGTGAAATTAGTGCCAGAAGGTCCAAAACTACAATGATGATCAACTACAGGGTGATGCTGAAGTGCCTGCTTACCTTGTGGTAACGAGCCACCAGTTTCCCCTCTGGATCAAAGACCACATCGGTGTTGTATTGATAGCGACCATCGCTGGGGCAGCTGGGATCAGTGGAGTTACAGAGCTTCTTGTCCCCAATGTTTGCAGCCACATAGATGGAGTTCCTCCTGGCCATGCAGCTGAGTCGTTCCTGCACTGGAGCAGGAGCAAATCTAATGTATTTTGGGGCAAAGCAAAACCAACAAAAGAATTCACAAGTTTTCATTTGGGCACGGAAGAAATGCATTCAGCATTAACATTCCACCGACTGAACGGTGCCAGGAGCTGAAAAACTTACAGAGCAGATCATAGTTTCTGTAAATGTCATTCTCTAGTCATAGCATCATTTTAAATTCCAGGCCTCTTTTAGCTTTAACAAAATCTCTTCCTGTGTTCTCCTTTGCTGTACACTTAGCATTATTTAGTGTGTGGACATAATTCCCAGCTAAGACACAGAGAAATACATGGGCAGCTTTAGAGAACAAAGAGGACAATAAATCAGTATATAGGCAAACTTATGTGATAGTTTGGGCGTTCCCTGCCCCCCCACACACGTTGGAAATCACCCAGACTAGACTCAGCCAGCTCTGGAAATTGATTTACAGCTTAGCACAATAGACAAGCAGATAGTTACAGTATATACAGTTATAGACAGAAATAGACAAGCTAAAAGGTAATACAGAAACACAACATCCCTCCCAGAAACCTCAGTCCTCAAAAGGGGCTCCCAACTGCCCCTTCACCTCCCCCCTACCCCTCTCAACCTTACCCCAGTCCCAAGGAAGAATGAAGGTTCAGCCAGGGGGTTAGGAAGCAAAGTGGATTAGTCAGAGAAACAGAGGGTGAGGTTAGAGAGGGAGATGCAGCTCAGAGCTCCCCAGCAGGAGAAGTGCCTTATCTATGTTTTGATTTCTGTTCTTATACATCTCATCATGCCTATGAGTGAAGTAGACATCATCATTGTTTCCCTTTTGCAGCCTGTGATAAAGTCCTGCTCACCAAAACATTCTAGCTAGCTTCAAACTAGCACAACTCAGAATAATTCTGAAATAACTTTTCAGGCATACCTAAGCCCTGATTCCAAAAGATTACTTTAGCTCCACTCTGTTTAAGGCAGCTGCCTTTAAGTCTTTAGTAGCCACAGCATTTACATGAACTTCATCACTGTCTACAGCTACCTGAAAGGAGGTTGTGGAGAGATTGGTGCTGGTCTCTTCTCACGGGTAATTAGTGATAGAACAAGAGGGAATGGCCTCAAGCTGCCACTGGGTAGGTTTAGAGTGGATCTTAGGAAATAAATTTCCCAGCAAGTGTGGTCAGGCATCAGAATGGGCTGCCCAGGGAGGTGGTTGAGTCACTGTGCTGCTTTGAGACTAACTGAAATATTTTACTGAGAGAAATTAAATCCTTAGCTGTGAGAAGAAAGAAAAGACCCAACAGTAACCTCTATCATTCATTCCTCTGCTGAGAAATACAACTAGGCAAAATACAGATAAGACAGGCACTTCAAACACGCACTGCTCAGCTCTCGCTTCAGGCTGTGCCTTCTTTCTGGCAGTCTGCTCTCTGTTGCTGACTCTGCCTTTAACTCACTAATCCACCTAACCTCTTTTTCCTCTAACCTCTTTGTCATCTTTTTTTTTGGCAGAATAAGAAAATAACAAAAAGAACAATCAGCATTTCTTAGGCACTTACTGCAAGCAGCTCATGACTGCATGACAGACAAGACTGAAACCACAGAACTCACTGCAAGCAAAAAATCACCTTGTAGGGTCAGTGCAAGGAATCCAGTTCACTGCTGGGTCAGGGATATCCTCCAGGTAGGGGTAGATGGTTTCTCTGCTGAAAAGCCAGCCATAGATGCCATCTTCAGGAGTCACAATGATGTGGGCACCCTGGCACAACAGAGGCTGTTACAAGAATTCATCCAGCCACAGATAACCAGGAAGGTCAGCAGCAGAAAACAACACGAATTAGCAATGCTCACAATACACCTTCTACCTGCTGGGCAGCTGCCTTGACGGCCTCTTCCAAGACATCCATGTTTTTGTTCATCAGGACCAAAGCCTCTTCAGGAGAAACAGGCTTGTCAGTGGCATCTGGCAGGATGACTGCATGCTCATAGACAGCTGCAGTGAAGGTATTGGAGGCAAGGGCCTGAAGGACTGTGAGTCCCAACACTGCAGCTTGCAGGAGAAGCTGGGAGGCGAACATGGCTGGGGTCTTGCAGCTCCTGGATTGGGCACGGAGATTATAAACCGGGCAGGAAGTGGAGGAGTAGACTGAAGAGTTTGCTTTGGCAGTAAACTTCTGTTGAGTAATCTGAAAGGTACAGTGGAGTCCTGCCAACAACCAGGACATTTATTTATATGAGGCACTCATTTTCCAAATTGAAATGCTTTAAATAAAAGGTGAACAAAAAGTTAAGAGAGAATTTCAGAAGCCAGGCTGACCTTACATGTGGCTCCATGAAGTGAGCATTTGCACATTGCATTTGTACACCACCCTCCAGGCTTCCAAACCCCATCTCAGGCAAGCCTAAACCCCCCTGCTTAGGGCACACTATTCCATATAAACATTACTGCATGTGGCTGTCATCAGTGAAGATTTCTGGCAGTGCTGAAGGCAGGTCCCCTTATGCTCAGATTGCAGCACGATTATGAGGTCCTGTCATGCCTCTTGTCCTGGGGCAATGGCTTAGCACTCTGACAGTGTCCTCCCTCCCACGTTCATACTGCAGCATGAACTAAATCTTTAATTGTGCTGTTGTCTTTCTCTGCCTCAGCTGGCACACTTGCTAGCTTTGTGAGGAATAATTAAGCAACCCAATTTTATTCATGCTCTATGTTGCAAAAGGCATTTTTTTTGTATGAGAAAACACTCATACAAAGCAGGTGTTGTTTTTTTGTACTCATTGAAAGAACATTTTGCATACAGCATATTACTACTGTAGTTTCATGTGCTTCAGAAAACAAACCTTTTTGTTGGATCCTGTGATACATCTGTGTGGGTAAAGGACCATAACTTGGGTAATCATTAACCATTCAGCAGGAAACCAAGGCAGGAATTCATCCTGCCAACATCCTCCTCTTTGCTATGGAGTTTCACCCAGAAGGCTTGCTTTTGTCCATCAGCACCAGGGTCTTTCCAAGTATTACCAGCACTT
Organism: Pogoniulus pusillus; assembly: GCF_015220805.1. Lineage (NCBI taxonomy): Eukaryota > Metazoa > Chordata > Aves > Piciformes > Lybiidae > Pogoniulus > Pogoniulus pusillus. Next base: position 10,703,368 of record NC_087294.1, on the reverse strand, counting down.
CAGCATCCTCTGACATGATCACACAGTGCTCATAGAAGGCTGTGACACAGCTGCCCAGGGCACAGGCCTTCAGAGCAGACAGTATCAAAAGCACAGCAGAGGCATGAGCTTTAGGAAGCCCAATGTCTGTTGTCTGGAACTCACTCAAGAGGAAGCAAGGGACAAGCAAAGATGAAGAGCTTCAAAAAGCAAAATCTTGCACAAATCCTGGGAATTCCCCAGGGTGGCAGAAATCTGACACCAGGAAATGCAATCAGAAGGACTCACATCAAAAGCACCAGAGCCACCAGCACTGAGCAATACTGTCTTACACCACTGCCAGAGAAGTCGCAGAGAAGTCACCACTGTGCTGCAGCTGAAGAAACTCTCACTTGCTAGATTTACTAACTATTTGGGCATGGCATTACCATAGTAGTGCAGCTTAAGGCAAGTCCAGGTCACAGCAAGAAAACAAACCTGAATTTGGGTAATCTCAGCAAAGATCAGCAGTCACGTTCCAGGACAAACGAGAGGGCACAGGCAGAGCTGCAGGAGCAGGTGGCTGTCCCCGAGCTTGCTGCTGCCACACTGGCACTGCTTGTGACATCCCAGCTCAGCAGAGCACCAACTCAGAGCTGCAGGACCTTTAGTGGCTGCTCCATATCAGGGGAGAAGCCTGACAGGCCATTTCTCTGAGCAATCTCATCAACACACTGCTCACTGACTCGAGCTCTTGAAGGTCACTGGTCTTCAAGAGAGGAAAACCCAAGAAACCCCAAGAGAGTCACAACTGTGGGAGCCACAATTTCTCAGTGTTGCCTATCATAACCTGCTTCCTTTCATCTACAGATCACTCCATCACAAATCTTGAAGCCAAAGCTGCACGTGAACAAAAGCCACTTCTATCTGTTGCCCAAGCCTCTTACCTTCTTTGGTTCCGAGTTAGCTGCCAGGTAATGAAACAGTTCCCTGCTGCGCTTCCCTCAAAGAGGTGTTTGTTGGTATCGGTGGTTACAGGGAGCCTTGTCTTTATACAGCCTGAGATGGTATGTGGGTAATGGTAGATTTGCTACCTTCTGTATGCTTGACTCACTCCACACAATGGCATGTTTCACAACAATAAATGTTATGCAATCTTCTAGCCAAGAGAATTTAGTGCCATGATGGCTGACGCCAGTCCTCTGTAAGAAAATACTCAACGTGCAAATACACCTAAATGAAACCACAACGGCCTTGGACCAAATCCTGAGTTCAGGATACTCACCAGGTGTAATGGTGGAATCTTTTACTACTTACAGATATATTCCCTCAGTTAGAGGACTGGTATCAGCAGTGAATCTGAAGGAGCTGCCTCTCAGCTCTGAAACTGGCCACATCCTCCCTTTCACATTCCACAATGAGACTTCTCACGTCATAGCCTCCCTTCAATCTAGATCCCTACCCAGGGAGAGAGTTGCAGTATCACCTGCTACATTCCTAGGGGACAAGTACAGTGTCTGCACTGAGTTTCTGCCCATGGGAAGAGGATCACACTGGGTAATGGCATAACACATTGAGATCAGTCTGTGGTCAGACAGTAACTGACTCCAACAGTGAAGAAGGTAGCAGCAATGATGCTGATCTTCCATGAGTCAGGCTTTTGATGAACTTGTCCCTGTGTTAGACATGACTCTAAGTTATGCAACATGTGAGTGGCTATTTACACCTGAAAACAGAGAAGGTCATGTGGTGCACAGTAGTGACAATAAGTGCTGGAGTCTGGAGCAGTATCTCACCAGCTAACAGAACATCAGACCGCAGACCTTGACAGAACCATACTGAGACCACGAATGGTACCAGGGTGGGTACCTCATTGCTGTCTACAACTACTTGAAGGGAGGTTGTAGCCAGGTGAGGGTTGGTCTCTTCTCCTAGGCAAACAGCAACAGAACAAGGGGACACAGTCTCAAGTTGTGCCAGGGGTAGTACAGGCTGGATGTTAGGAGGAAGTTCTTCACAGAGAGAGTGATTTGCATTAGAATGGGCTGCCCAGGGAGGTGGTGGAGTCGCCATCCCTGGAGGTGTTCAAGAAAAGCCTGGATGGAGCACTTAGTGCCATGGTCTGGTTGATTGGCTAGGGCTGGGTAATAGGTTGAACTGGATGATCTTGGAGGTCTCTTCCAACCTGCTTGATTCTACGAAAAGGAAGGGTAAATTAGACTAGTAAAGTTGTCTAGTGAACTTTTGCAAGAGACAGTCACAGAATATGCATATCTTTATACAGATATGCTGAAGGAATGCCCCTAGGGTCCAGCAGTAGCAACAAAGCACAGGTCGTGGAGTGAGAAGAGGAAGCAAAGATGTGAACAGTGCCTTCTCAGCAGGAGTAGCTGACCTTAAGTAGACATCTAAACACCCTGATCCATACAGCAAATTCACCTGCAGGGCAATACCATCCAGTGCTGTCACAAGGAGCAAATGACAAGGATTCTTTCACAAATGTTGCTTTATTGAACCAGAAAGAAAGAAAGAAGGTGGGAGGGAGGAGCTGCAATATTGTATCAGGTCATTTGGTGACCACTTAGTGGGTTGAAACAGCTGGAGCACTGAATAGCATCAGCCAGCAGGTGTCAACAAGCTGTTGTTCAGAACTGGCAAGCAGAATACTTTGAGGTTTCAATTCAAAGTCACTTTCAACAGCGATTTCAAAGAAACCATGATTCATTGTGAGTTCTGACCAAGAAACAGAAATTGTTTCAGGTTTGGCTTCTTCATTGGAGCCCTTAGCTCCCATGATGGACTATTCTGTGCTGCTATGTGCCACTCAGCATGCACCAATGGCATAAGGGCAATAAAGCCAAAGCAATGCAAACAGGAGGAAAAAATGAGTAAGTAGCTTATCTGAGGCAAAGCATTGTTGAGGTTTCTTTACATAATGGTGCCATAAAACAGCTCTCACTGGCTTTATTTGCTAGTCTCATAATTATCTGCAATTACAAAATATGGAATGATGTTTTAGTAAGAATGTACCCTCTGGCTCACAACACAGCTTCTCTGAGTGCTAGAAAAATAAAACTCCAGAAAACAGAGAGAAACACAACTACCATTTTGCACTAATAAAAGATTAGTGATGCCATGACACAGAGCAGATATTTCCCAGTAAGTGGTAGCAATAAAATATTATGGCTGCATAATTACTAAACAAAGAACACTGACAAGTTTGAGCAATTCTAAATAAGAAAGATAATTGGGACTGGTACAGTAGAGGATGCTGCATCTCATTTAGACATGAGATTAACAGTGTACAGCTTCAGTCATGGTACTGTTACGGTGGCTGTGGGGTTGGTTTTGAGATGATCCTTCTCATACCATCGTCCAAACAGTGTCACGGTGATGACTGGTTTTGTTGGTCTTGTCTTGCTTACCAAGCGCCCATCACTCAACACCTGATTGAAAAGGGTGAGAGGACATGATTAGAGCACCCATGTGGACATGCTAACAGCTCAGAAAGATGTGACAAAACAGGAAGAAGGCATGTCAGACCACATCTCTTACTAATCACTTCATTAAAAGGCATTTCATCCATCTCATTATTCACTATGAGCAAGTTCGCTCTGGCTGTTTTGAGACAGTTTATCTCATACAGAATCACAGAATGTTAAGGGTTGGAAGGGACCTCAAAAGATCATCCAATCCAATCCCCCTGCCAGAGTAGGATCACCTAGACCAGATCACAGAGGAATGCATTCAGGCAGGTCTTGAATACCTCCAGAGAGGGAGACTCCACAACTCCCCTGAGCAGCAGTTCTGTCACCCTCACAGGGAAAAATTTTTTTCTTCAAGTTTCCATGGAACTTCCTGCACCTCAACTTCCACCCATTGCCCCTTGTGCTGTCATTGGGCATCACCCAGCAGAGCCTGGCTCCATCCTCTTGGTACTCAGCTTTACATATTCATAAACATTCAGGAGGTCACCCCTCAGTCTCCTCCAAACTAGCGAGCCCCAGCTCCCTCAGGCTCTCCTCATCAGGATACCATTTCAATACTACTCCACAGAGAACCCAGGATGACACAGCTCCAGCGTGCCCCATTACCTCAAACTCCCCAGGTGCCAGCTGCACCCCACTGTACAGGACTTCTGGAAAGACATAGTTGGTGCCAAATGTGCCACTGAGGGAGAACATCTCAAACTCGGTCTGAGCTGTCTCCACTGGCTGCCCACACGTGTTCAGGTCGGTGCTCTTGCACTTGAGGAGTGTGCAGATCTGTGGGGAGGGGGAAACAACAACGTATTTAGCAAGGTGGAAACACTTGTTAGGAAAGCTTGGTATCATCAAAGCTAGGTGACCATCTCAGGGGCTGTTTCATAATCTTTAAGCAACTTCTTTTCAGTTGTAGTTTACTTTTTCATCCCTTCATCTAGCTGGGGATATGTCAGATCTTCATTGCTTTAGCAGTTAGAAACAACTTGTTTGATGTTAAATGCTGTCACAGCACCTTACTTCACTCCTGAAACCAAATCCTGTCACTTCCACTGATTCTTCCAATTGCCAGTTCTCTTGTTTGAAGGTTCCTTCCCCACATCTTAGTAAAACAAGTTTGTGAACAGAAATTTTAGGTGAATTTTAAAAGCCCTCCTCATGGGTACATTGTGCAGCTGTACACACAGGTCTTCTTACTTGTGTCAGTACATTGCTAATGACAATCCATTGGATGGCCTAGTAGTGCAGGGGAAATGTGAATTTGGTGCATCAAGGTGATGAAGTTGGTACCCTCTGTTGCAGTTTTGTTACTAGTTGCAGCACACAGAGGAAAGTAGGAATAGCAATGATAAATGTGGACATCACAAAGGAATACAAAGTAGGGCTAAACAGTTCTGTGAAGATTCAAAGGATGCTGGCTGGTTTTGCTGACAGCTGGCTGCTGGGTGCTTCTGTTGGTGTCTGATATTGGAGGATGGAAGCAGTGTCTCTGCAAACATCATCAGTATTCTTCATCAGCAAATATGGTTTTGTGATGAAATGAAAACAGAAGAGAAATAAAGAATAAAGCTCTGAGAGAATTAAAAAAAAGTGAAGGGGGGAAAGTGAAAATTTCTGTCTTGGCTAGGAAATTCAGCTCTGGTAGAGATTATCTGGCAGCTTCCACAATCACTGAATTTATTCAGGCTATCTTCTTTAAATGCATTAGCTGAATTAAGACCTCTCCCCCATACTCTCTAGCAGCTGTTATGGAAGTGCCATATTGACTGTCAGAAGTAACTAAAAAATAATCTACAGGCACAATAACCTAATTATGAAGGTAAAGAAGATTTTAAGTAAATTCAGTCAAGATCATAGAATCATAGAATCAACCAGGTTGGAAGACACCTCCAAGATCATCCAGCCCTATCCAGTCAACTAGACCATGGCACTAAGTGCCTCATCCAGGCTTTTCTTGAACACCTCCAGGGACAGTGACCACCACCTCTCTGGGCAGCCCATTCCAATGGGAAATCACTCTCTCTGAAGAACTTAAGATGTAACTCATTCCCTTCCTGATTGACCAAAAGAGAGGAGTAGTGGCCATTTCCATGGGATGTCACATGCCATTTGAGCAAATGACAAAAAATTAACATCTCTGACTTTAAATTACCAGTGTATTTAATAAAGATAGATATGACTTTTTAACACCATTTGATGAAGATTAGATGCAGAACACTTAATTCAGACAGTCACAAAGAGAGGACCTAAATTTAGCCAGTATGGCATGCCTAAAAAAAATCAGTGAGGAATTTATGAGGCTTAGTGACCTCCACTGCTTTTGTTAGACTTAAAAGTAAGCAGTCTTGCATGTTTTAGCCACTACTTGCCATTGCTACCAAACATGATGCCAGGACTCCATCATAGAAGAAAGTCTCTGCCTTTTTCCCCTACAGAGCTGAAGGTTTCTCCTGTAAAGAAGCTTCCAAAATAAGTGCTTCCCCTCCCAACAGTCATTACCTGCAAATAGTATTGTCCTTCAACAACATGAAGACCATCGAAAGCACCCAGCACATAAACTTCATCTTCTCTTTTCCCTGCCATCTTGTAGCTCAAATGACAGCAAAGGTCTTTCTGGCAAATAGTGAGGTGTCCCTCGGGCTTAGTGATCTCAGTCAAAGTGAACTCATCATGAAAGATGTGTCCTCTAAAACTGTGGTCATTGAGTGGCAGTCTTTCAACACTCGAAGCATGCGAGCTCCACTTGACATCAGGTGAGGAGGCAGCAGAAAGGTAAGGATGTGAATCTAGTTCAGCAAAGAGGAGGTGACCATCCTCAGTTTTCATATTGTAGGAGTATGCTCTGGCTCCATCTGGTGCATAAATACCACTCCCTGAGGAAAGCAAAATGGTCAGTCTAAAAGGCAGAAAAATGTTCATACTGGTCTTTTAATTGTCCCTCCTGATGGCTTAGCCACTACTATATAACAAAAATGTTGGTCTCACCTAAGGTGACCATTAGCAGTTCAGCACAGTGAGCTCATACTTTGCCAAAGAATAGCATTTCTCTGAATGAAGTCTGCTCAGTGTAGTCAAAGACTGAGGATGTTATGTTTATGGTTGTGTTTATGGCCTCCACAGTCCTCTTTTTTCAGTTGTATGCAACACTGTTGCTTGAGAATTTCTTCATTCTCAGCCAACTGATGTAAAAGGACCATATATGATTGAGACAATACAAAAGGCAGCACAGGTGAATATCATAGGCCTGTCCTGGTGATCACAGAAGGAAATAGCAGCCATCTATCCCCACTTACACTATCAGAGAACTCCTCTCCACGTGGGGAATTCACACCTGAGCAGTGCCAAGTGACAAGAGAGACCAAAGAACATCTGTCATACCCATCATCGCTGAAGAGCCACATAAAACAGACAAGCAGTAGTAGCCTGTCAGGCATTTCAAACGAGCAGCCCCAAGCCATTACTGTGGTTGCACAGCTCAGTGAAGATACTAGTCCAGCTCAAGTAATCCCATAAAATAAACTCCAGAAAAGCAATGCTACATTTTCAGGAGAGAATGCAGGCTGCTAGCAGTGCTACTGCAGCAGGGCTGACAATCTGTATTTAATGCTTTCCCACAGCTATGTTAAATGCAACTACAAATAAGCCTTCCATTTGGCCAGAATAAACAGAGCTGTGTGTGTGTCCTGGATCCCCAAATTCCTCTCTTTCCCCTCTCACTCTGTGGGAAAAGAAAGGCACAAAGACCTGTTTCCCACCCCGCAGGTTTGAAGTGGGGCAGCAAAAGGTGCCTTAGAGCAGGTGGGCTGGCTGTGTAAAAGCCCACACTGAAATGGGGCTGGTGATTGGGATAAATAGAGCAAGGGTTTCTGCCTTGGGGTTCCCATCTTGAGAGTTCCCATCTTGAAAGAGCTTCTGGCTTAACAGAGAGCCCTGGATAGGCTCCTGACTGGACCCTCCCCGCTTTTGGACGGCTCCTCCCGTTTGTACAGCTCTTGATTTTTACTCCATCCCTGCTTTTGGATGGCTCCCCTCACTTTTTTGCACCCTTTGTGCGAACTGGCAGACTTAGCACGCCTGGGGTCCTGAGAGAGAGAGCCAGCAGCATCTGGGCTGCCCTCTCTCAGGCCCTATCAGCAGCCACCTTCCTGGCTGCCTCCCAGACTGGGACCCTAGCAGGTTTTGGCTCTCCCCTGCCATTGTGAGGGCAGCATTGTCCCACTTGGGAAGAAGTGCTCAAGACATTTTCGAGTTTGGCAGCTCTGTGACTTGTCTCAGACTCCTGTGGTGTGGATCTCTATTACTGGATGTTGCCTGCAACACCAGAAGGCTGTTCCTGCAGAGGAATTCAGCAAGAGATCATTGCCCAGTGCCTACCTCACATCCATGAGTGAGCTTTTCCCTTAACCTTCTGCTCAGCTTGATTGGTAGTGGGGTAAAGCTGCATTTATAGCTTAGCCTTTTCCATTTCCTGACTTCTTAAGTATCTAAATTTATCTATGATATTCCCAATTGAATTGAGTCTGCTAATAAACTAAACTAATTTTGTATATAGTTTTGGGGGCAGGGTTCAGGGAAATAAAATCATTCTATTTTTTTGTGTTTCCTGACTCAGCCACATTAATTCCCTGCCTCCATGACAGTATGTGGTTTACAAGTGTATGGACAGTATGGCCAGACTTAGAGGTGGAGAGAAGAGAGTTTCAGAAGTTTCTACTCAGATAGAAGAGACAGTAACTTACTGACTGTTTAGAGGTACTGAAAGAAAGAAAGGAAAACCCTAGAAAGCTGAGGTGAAGAAAACATCTCACTTTTTGCTGTGCATTACATGGCACAAGCAGAAACAGAATTTGTCAGGTTTAAAATATGCTGAGCAGGTTCTTCACATTCCAGCCACAATTACCTTGTAGAAGAGGGAGAACAGGATTCATGGTTATAAATATTTTTTAGAGTGAGAATTGATTACCTGTCATAGACATGTTGGTGTTGTGTGTATTGGCAGCCAGGAGGTTGACACCCATGCCCATAGCCCAAGCAGAGTGAAACTCAACTGCAGACAGAAATGGCAGGACATTCATCCAAGCTGTTGGGAAGAGCACAGTGTCCACCTGCAACTTGCTCACCAGGACCACAGCAGGCTCATGGAAAAGGATGTCAAAGCAAGTGAAAATGCCAAACTTCCCAAAGGGAGTCTCAAAGGTGACAGCTTCTGGCTCTTTTGGGTTATTAAACTGAATTTTTTCTGCCATGAAGAGATTATACTGCAGGGAAGGAAAACAGAGACACTGGTTAAAAGCACTTACTGCAATAGCCTGCATTCATTCCCTAAAGCTGTTCTGAATGACTAGTTAGGAGTTTTGACCTATGTATGGCCCTCACATATAGGAAGCCAAGCTAAAAGTGTATGATCACCACAGGGCACAAAAGGTGAATATGGGGAAATACATTGCCATGGCATCTAGCTAGGAAAGCAGGCAGCTCTCTGCAGGCCTGACAGTGTCAGCCACCTTCAACTCCTGTAAAAATAATCTTTCCATTCTCCCTACCTAGTTTGTAACTCTGGTGACCTGAAAGATGCACATGAAAGAAATAACAATGTCAGAGAAGCATTAAGGACCTAGTGCCCAGAGACAGAACTGATGACCCTGGTGTAGAGATGCATGGAAGGACAGAGACTGGAAGCACACAGCAACAGCAGGAAGTGTGACCATACTGAGAGGCTGCAAAGAAGAAAAGAAGGCAGTGATGATGTGGGACCTTAGTGTGGTGGAAGGCCAATATAAGCCCAGTGCACGTTCTGGCTTGGCCAGCCATGTCCCCTGCTCACTCCTCCTCCCCTCTGTGAGTGGGGAGCAGGGCAGGAAGACAAAGGCCTGGTACCACCAAGTCTCCTTCACAGGATCACAGGATATTAGGGGTTGGAAGGGACCCAAGGAGATCATCGAGTCCAACCCCCCTGCCAGAGCAGGACCACACAATCTAGCACAGATCACAGAGGAACACAGCCATTCACAGCAAGAGAGAGATTCTTTGAAGTTATAAAACAGAAGCAAAAATCTACCATGAGACAATGGCTGGCATTTAATTCTCCTGACTTTTCAAGGCCACTTTACCTTGTGGTAACGAGCCACCAGTTTCCCCTCTGGATCAAAGACCACATCAGTGTTGTACTGATAGCGACCATCGCTGGGGCAGCTGGGATCAGTGGAGTTACAGAGCTTCTTGTCCCCAATGTTTGCAGCCACATAGATGGAGTTCCTCCTGGCCATGCAGCTGAGTCGTTCCTGCACTGGAGCAGGAGCAAATCTAATGTATTTTATGGAAAAGAAAAAAAAAAAAGAATAAAGAAGTCTGTCTGCAGTGTCCATTGCTGGAATGCTGAGGGCATGCTGGCAGCACCCTCTGCTCTGCTGGCATGGCAGGCAGGCAGATACACAGGGCTGCTGCAGCATTCTCTCAGGTTGCTTCCTGCACCTTGAGGTAGGTCTCAAGGCCTCCCATTGGTGTCCAGAAGTATATGTCACCCTTGGACTGCCTGTCAGCACCCCTTGGCACCTGGAATGTGCTCTGTAGCAGGCAAACAATTCTAGGTCTGGGAAAGGGCAAGAGAGGAATTGCTGGGCATATCTAGCGTCTGGCACAGTGGCACCTAAGAACTGAAGTTCTGGGCCTTTGACACACCATAGAATCATAGAATCATAGAATCAACCAGCTTGGAAGAGACCTCCAAGATCATCCAGTACAACCTAGCACCCAGCCCTATCCAGTCAACTAGACCATGGCACTAAGTGCCTCATCCGGGCTTTTCTTGAACACCTCCAGGGATGGCAACTCCACCACCTCCCCAGGCAGCCCTCACTGCAGACAAAAAATCACCTTGTAGGGTCAGTGCAGGGGATCCAGTTCACTGCTGGGTCAGGGATGTGATTGAAGTGATTGGATTTCTAAACATCACTTCCTTCAGATCCAGATAGAAAAACAGTTTGTGAAGTGTGATTCTAGGAATCACCCAGCCACATAAGCTGAGGAGTGAATCACAGTGCCTAATCTAATCTGATAAGGAACTTGCTTACTCCTACAGACAATGTTCACAGCTAACCTGCAGTGACAGTTTCACAGGGTTTCCAAAAATTTCTTTTGCCTAGTGAAATGGCCTCATTTTCCTCCTGTCCAGTTCTTACATGCAGGCTGGCTCAATGCTTTTTACCTTGCATATTCCCATTGCTATTTAACTAACAGGTTTTATAACACATCCCATTCCCACAGCACTTTGGTTTTTAAGAGAATAACAAAAAGAATAATCAGCATTTCTTAGGCACTTACTGCAAGCAGCTCATGACTGCATGACAGACAAGACTGAAACCACAGAACTCACTGCAAGCAAAAAATCACCTTGTAGGGTCAGTGCAGGGAATCCAGTTCACTGCTGGGTCAGGGATATCCTCCAGGTAGGGGTAGATGGTTTCTCTGCTGAAAAGCCAGCCATAGATGCCATCCTCAGGAGTCACAATGATGTGGGCACCCTGGCACAACAGAGGCCGTTACAAGAATTCATCCAGCCGCAGATAACCAGGAAGGTCAGCAGCAGAAAACAACACGAATTAGCAATGCTCACAATACACCTTCTACCTGCTGGGCAGCTGCCTTGATGGCCTCTTCCAAGACATCCATGTTTTTGTTCATCAGGACCAAAGCCTCTTCAGGAGAAACAGGCTTGTCAGTGGCATCTGGCAGGATGACTGCGTGCTCATAGACAGCTGCAGTGAAGGTATTGGAGGCAAGGGCCTGAAGGACTGTGAGTCCCAACGCTGCAGCTTGCAGGAGAAGCTGGGAGGCGAACATGGCTGGGGTCTTGCAGCTCCTGGATTGGGCACGGAGATTATAAACCGGGCAGGAAGTGGAGGAGTAGACTGAAGAGTTTGCTTTGGCAGTAAACTTCTGTTGAGTAATCTGAAAGGTACAGTGGAGTCCTGCCAACAACCAGGAACCCACTTTTGCTAGGGACACACTGGAAAGAATAAAAGTACACAGTACCACTACCACAACTCAAAGATTAAGAAGCTGAGCAATGCCAAGACTACTTGGGTCAATATAAAACTCAGCCAGTGAACACATGGCTAGAAAGAGCAGTCCAAGCTTTGTTGTTATACTTTTCTCTGTCATCGATTGCAACTGACTTTTGCTCTCTATGTTGGCTCAACCTAAGTTGAGGTGAAAGGTGGATACCTCACCCTGGCACAAGGGGGATATGTCACTCCTGGAGCTAATGTTCTGGGAAGTTTGAGTAGCAAAACTGAGGGTCTTAAAAACTGGTTTATTCTAGTGTCTTCATATCCCCCAGTTCCTGGGCTACGTGTCAGTATATGCAACTTGCTTCCCTCTGTTTCTTGATATCATAGAATCATAGAATCATAGAATCAACCAGCTTGGAAGAGACCTCCAAGATCATCCAGGCCAACCTAGCACCCAGCCCTATCCAGTCAACCAGACCATGGCACTAATTGCCTCATATCAAAGACTTTGCACTAGAATCTCACTGTTATTAGCTGCAACATACTTAATGTGCCAGCAACACAACCGTCCCTTGCACTTATCCCAGTGGCTTTCCTTGTCACTTCTGTTTAGCTGTGCATCACTTTCCAACAGCCATCTCTCAGAAAAATATGCATCTAGAAGGAATGTCTTCCCCTGAAATCAGGCACTTAAGTACCTCATTGCCTGGTTGCCACTAGTCTGAAGCAGCAAGAACAGGCTAATTCACCAAGTGCTCACCTTTCCTGTTGCCACAAACATGCTGTGTGTTGAGAGGTCTTAAATTTTAATCTCCAGTTCAGTTCAAATGCATTTTTGTATATTTTCTGGGGTTGTTTGTTTGTTTGCTTGTTGGGAGGGTGCTGTTTGTTTGTTTGTTTTGTTTTACTTTCTAGTTGCAGTATTCTCATTTGAAAAAGGCTTTCTCAATAGTGGGAAGCAGAACAGGCTGTCTGCTTTCACCTACAGCAGACTGTCATAGCAGAGCCATCTCACAAAAGACAGAAATTAGGGTGAATGCAAGCACCAGAGAGCAGAGAGTTCCTTAAAACAGAGGAGGAGGTTGACATCCACTGATTGAGGGTTTCAGCCATTAGAAACATTGATTTGCATCTGGCAATGTTCACCACTTTACAGGACTTCCATTACTAGATACAGCATGCTCATTTAAGAGCCTTCAACATGAGCCTTTAAAAGGCTGCAATAGAGATTTTAGTGATAACTGAAGTAATGTATCATTGGAGTCCTTTTTCCTCACCCTGTTGTTCTTACCAAATGAAATAAGTACTGAGTCACATTAAGCATAAGCAGACATAAGCCTGAAGGGGGAAGCAGCAAATGGTCCCTTGCTGAAAAACTGCCAGCACAGCGGTCCAGAAAAGCCACTGCACCGGCAGGGTTGAGCAGAAACAGTTGCAAGCACAAGGGTCAGGCTTCTGCCTTACAAAGTTCATGTCACACCACCACGACACAGAGGTTTCTGTAGTACAGTGGGCTAGAGGCCTCCCTCCCATCAGGCACCATCACATAGTGCCTGCAGAGCTGCGAGCTCACCCAGGAGCAAGGAATCAATGCCAGTTAAACAAACCAACCTACTGAACCCACTGAATAAAGCTTGGAAACTCTAGCAGTGCAGGCTCTGCATGGCTGTGGGCAATGTAAAGAAAGCTTACCCTAGAGCTCCCTCTCCTTTCCACACCTTCATCCTCTTCCTCATCCATTCTCCCCACGCCTGTACCGCACTTTCCCCTGTCTCTGCCGCTGCCTGGGGATGCCAGTTACCTGAGGATTTACTTTGTGAAACAAGCTGCTAACTAACAAGTCCCAAGTCTCCCAGCCTCTCCTCATAAGACATGCCCTCCAGTCCCCTCATCATCCTCGTAGCCTTACACATGCACAAAGAGGCTAAGACAAACACACACACACAGAGGTTAACCTACTCTGTTTTTACAAAGTGTAATAAATCATCAGTACCAAAAGATCTTTGAAAGCTCACAAAATCCAGCTGTTGTGAATTACTCACTGTTCTCCTTCGTCAGTATCTGTCAGCAGATGACCTGGAAAATCTTTACAAAATTTCCCCTTCTCAACCCTCACAAAATCTGCTCTCTGCAGTTCTTGTGCAGTCTATCTTGAGGCACCCCAACTCAGGGTAAATCACAGAATGCCAAGGGTTAGAAGGGACCTTCAGCTATCTAGTCCAACCCCCCTGCTAAAAGCAGGTTTGCCTAGATCAGGTTGCACAGGCATGTGTCCAGGGTCGTTTTGCAATTCTCCAGTGGACATTCCAGCACCCTCTTCTATTACAGTGCTCAGTCACTCCCAAAGTGAAGGAGTTTTTCCTTACATTTAAGTGAAGCCTTCAGTTTTTTGGTTTGTGCCCACTGTCCCTCAGCCTATTGCTAGGCAGCAGTAAAAAGAGCCCAGACCTATCTTCATGACCTCCACCCTTTAGGTACCTATATGCAATGATAAGATCTCCTCTCAGTCTTCTCTTCATCAGGGCTCTCAGCCTCTCCTCAGGAAAGAGATTCTCCGGTCCCCTAATCATCTTTATGACAGTCTGTTGGACTCTCCAGTAGTTCCCTGTCTCTCTTGAACTGAGAAGCCTAGAGCTGGACACAATACTCCAGGTGTCACCTCACCAGAGCAAAGTGGAGGCAAAAGATACCTCCCTCAAGCTGCTGGTCACTCTCTTCTTAAAGCACTCCAGAATACCAGAAGATACAGGGTCACAGCCTCCTGCAGTGCTGGAGAGTTGTAAGGGTCTCACTTAGGATGGCTTTGTATAGGCTTGCAAGACTTTGGGCAGTATTGTTTTTTCATTTGGCCACAATTCTATTCCTGTAACTCTGACTCCTTCCAGAATGGGCTATGATTCAGGCAGCAGGAGTTTCCCAAGGAACAGGTGTTTCAGGTATGATTAGGGAGTGCCAGAACACCACAACTCACCGCACTTGTAACCGAATCAAGAACACAGTGTTGGATGGATTTGACATCATAGTGTGGCCCAGGAGGTCTATGCCACCACATCCTTCAGCAAAGTCTGAGCATGACATGACAATACATTACAGAGTGTGCCAAGCTCTATAACCACTTTTGAAGCAACATTGTTCTAAGGCTGGTTCTCTTTTCCAAGTAAATGATTAAAGTTCAAACATCAGCCTTCAAAAGTTCTGCTAATCTCTGACTTAGAAAAGTGTGTGTTTAAAGATTGAGTGGAGTAATGCTGTGGGAATGCACACCAAAAATGTCAAAGGAGTAAAAATCAGTTGTTATTGGGCAACAAGCCACTGCTATGTGACTGAATCCTACACCAGTCAAGGGAGTTTACTTTCTATTGTCCTCAGTGGCAAGGTCAATCCTAAGGCGACCAACACTATTGTATAAAACCACATTCTGAACTGCCCAGCAGAGTAGTTTATGACCTGGGGCTTTTTAGTCTGGAGAAGACTGGGAGGAGATCTAATAAATGTATATAAATGTCTGAGGGCTGGGTGTCAAGAGGGAGGGGGCAGCTTCTTCTCAGTTGTGCCCTATGATAGGACAAGGGGCAATGCATGTAAACCACAGCACAGGAAGTACCTCAACATGAGGAAGAACTTCTTTACTGTAAGGGTCACAGAGCACTGTAACAGGCTTCCCAGAGAGGTTGTGGAGTCTCCTCTGGGAATCTTCCAGACCTGTCTAGATGCATTCCTGTGCCACCTGTGCTAGATTCTATGGGGCTTGAACTCAATGATCTCCAGAGGTCCCATCCAACCCCTAATATCCTGTGATACTCTGATCAAGTCAACAAATCAAGGTGCTGTTGACTTGATTTTTGCCCAGCCCTCCTGTAGACCCCCTTCAGATACTGGAAGGCTACTATAAGGTTTCCTTGAAGCCTTTGCTTCTCCAAGCTGAAGAACCCCAACTCTCATAGCCTGTCCTCATAGCAGAGCTGCTCCAGCCCTCTGAGCATCCTCATGGCCCTCCTCTGGACTCGCCCCAACAGTTCCATGTCCTTCTTGTGCTGGGGATTCCAGAAGTGTACTCAGTACATGTCTAGTATGAGACTGTTGTGTTCTGTGACTCAACAGAAGGCAGCGGGATTGCTCCTCCGAGCTTTGCGTGCTGGAACTCCAGCATCGCCTAACACTACCTGCCGCACGCAGGGGGTTCCCTCGCAGGGGAAGCCAAGCGCTGCACCTCCAAGTCGCCCTCTGCTGCCGCCTTGTGGCACGGCCTTGACATTACACCGGCACACAGGCTGACAGCTGTTCAGCTGCAGCTCTTCAACTGGCTGCTGTGCTGAGCTAGTTTATGTTGAGGATTGTGTGACTTTTCCTGGCCCCTATCTTACCTTTTAGGAATCACAGCATCACTGAGGCTGGCAAAGCCCTTTGAGAGCACTGAGCCCAGCCCTAACCCGGCTACTATATGCACTAACCCATGGCCTGAAGCCACTCACCTCCAGGAGTCCACTTGCTAAGGGAACTCTGATGTTCACCCAGCCCAGTGGTGCTGGAGCTGCCCTGGCAGCAAGGCTCTGGCACAAAGCTTTGTCCCAGGGGACAGGAGATGAGATTCATTGGCAGGGTAAGGAGGAATTGCTGTAGTCAAACATCTGAGATCAGACCAGCCCAAACTGTACAATCTCCCTTCTGATCCTCAAAGCTCTGGGAGGGTTTCATGAAGGGGAGAATGTCCTAAAAAAACAGGAAGAAACAGGAAATTCTGACTACAAGAAAATACAACTTTAACTCTTATTTAGTAACCCTTTTTCTCTTTTCTGGCCAGCAGGATATGCTTATTCCTGTTTCCATTTATTTGGGAAAATAACAGAATAAAAAGGCTACCACCTGTCCCTGGAGGTGTTCAGGAAAAGCCTGGATGAGGCACTTAGTGCCACGGTCTAGTTGACTGGATAGGGCTGGGTGCTAGGTTGGACTGGATGATCTTGGAGGTCTCTTCCAACCTGGTTGATTCTATGATTCTATGATCATGGTTCAAACCCATAAACTTGAAATTGTGCAGTCCCTGCTTTCACTAGCAGCTCTTCTTTTATTCCTAGCAAACCTGCATCTTTTTTCTACAACAGGCATGGAATACATTACTGAAAGGTAAATTCTGTAAGATTTCTGGTTTTCATTTAAATAAGTCTTAGCCTTTATTAGCATGCTAATTAAGAAAATAAACAAAACAAAAGCTGCAGTGAGAAAAAAAATAGAAAGCATGATGAAAGAAGTAGTCTGAAGCTATTTATGGCAACTGCATGGTGTCTCCATTTCACAGAAGTTGATCCAAGACATTTAAAACTATCAGCAACCATTCCTGGATGTAGCTGTATTTCCCATCACAGAATTATTGAGGCTGGAATAGACTTCTGAGATCATCCTATGCACCTGTGACCTATCCATGAGCCTATGACCTAGCACCACCACATCAACTAGATCACTAAGTGCCACATCCAAGCTTTCTTAAACACCCCCAGGGACAGCAACTCCACCACCTCCCTGGGCAGTCCATTCCAGCATCTAACTACCCTTTCCATGAGGAAGTGGTTCCTAACATACAACTTATGCCTTCCCTGGTGCAGCTTCAAGCTGTGCCCTCTCATATTTTCACAAGTTAGGAGAAGAGTCTGGGAGACTGTGGGAGAAGAGTCTGACCCCTACCTGATTACAACTTCCCTTCAGGTAGTTTTAGAGTCTCTTCCAGGCTGAACAACCCCAGCTCCCTCATCAGACTTTCCCTCCAGTCCCTTCCTCAGTCTCATTGCTCTCCTCTGGACCCGCTCCAGCCCCTCAATTATCTTTCCTGCAGTGAGGGGCCCAGAGCTGCACACAGTACTCAAGATGAAGCCTCACCAGTGCCAAGTACATGGGCAGAATTACATCCCTAGTCATGCTGGCCACACCATCCCTGATACAAACCAAGATGCCATTGGCTTTCTATGCCACCTGGGCACACTGCTGACTTATGTCTAGCCAGCTGTGAGCCAGCACTCCCAGGTCCCCCTCTGCCAGGCGACTCTCCAGCCACTAATCCCGCAGTCTGCATGGGGTTACCGTGGCCAAAGTGTAGGACCCTGCACTTGGCCTTGTTAAACAAAATACCCCCAACAGTTCCCCTGTGTACACCAGAGAAAGTATCTCTTAGGACCAGCAATGGATCTCCGAGATCCTCAGGACAAGGGTGTATTTTTTCTCTTGACAACCCAGCCATAAACATCATCCTCAGGAGACACAGTGATATAAGCACCCTAATGCCAACACAGAAACCCCCAAAATACCATTAATAAAATGAATAAATGGTCAGCACTTACCAGAGTGAATGTCTCTAATCTGTTGCAATACCTGCCTGGCTGCTTCTTTTGATGGCCTCTTCCAAAAATGAAACTGGCACTCAATGTCCTCTAACAAGACCACGCTGTGCTCAGATGGCTGCAACATAGCTGTCCAGGACACTCCTCCCCAGAGTGGACAGCACCAACAGCACCACAGAGTTATGAGCTCCAGGAAGACCCATGTCTGGAAGTCAAAGTCTTGCACAAACCTGTGAACTCCCCATGGTGGCAAAAAGCTACCACAAGGAGATGCAATCACCCTGCCCAGAAAAACACCCACAACAAAGGCAAGAGAGCCACCAGCATTGAGCAATTCTGCCATTAACCACCAGCAGCAAAGCAGTCACAGAGAAGTCACCACTATGCTGCAAAGGCACACACCACCTGCCAGATCTGCAAACGATTCAGGTGTGATATTGTTGAAGCAGTGCAGCTCAAGGCAAGCCCAGGTCACAGCAGGTCAAGCTTGAGTCTGGGAAATCTCAAACACAAGCACAGACACATTCCTGGCCAAATATGAGGGCAAAGGGTGCAGGCAGGGCTGCAGCAACAGGTGGCTGGCTCTGAGCTTGCTGCTGCCACATGGGCACTGCCTGTGACACACCAGCTTAGGGCTGCTCCAATCTAGCATAATAGCTTGAGGTGTACATTCTTGGTTTCAGCAGAGTCTAGCACCTGCTAAAAAAGGAAAGAGAGCTATTGCTAAGATGTTCCTGGGGAAATCTGCTCTGTGGTACCCTGGCGCATCACAACTTAGCTGGCTACCAGAGTGAGTCTTCTTGCAAGTGCCCCAAAAGGGCCTCTGGCAGAAGAACAAGTATTTCACATGCAAATTCCAGTAGCTACTCACAAGAGAAACTGCTTCTAAATCGCTAGGACTAGAACATTTTTCTTGTTATGGAAAAATCAGTACCACAGAGAACCTGTTTTACGACTCATTTCCAGGCTCAAGGACAAATTAAAACACTTTTGTCACAACTGAGGTCAAGAAATCTAGTGTAATTTCACCAAGTATGAGCTTGTCTCAGTTATCCTTCAGGGGGTTTTTGTTGAGCATCTGGAATAAGTGAGATTTATTTTTCAAACCCCATTGCTGAAAAATAGCAGTCCTAGACTTCTGATAGAAGACTTCTACTGTTGCAGAGGCAGTTAGTACAAACCTTCCAGCTGGCACTCCTGGGCTGCATCAGAAGTGTGGCCAGCAGGTCGAGGGAAGTGATTCTCCCCCTCTACTCCGCACTGGTGAGACCCCACCTGGAGTTCTGCCTCCTGTTCTGGAGCCCCCATTACAGAAGGATGTGGAGATGCTGGAGCATGTCCAGAGAAGGGCCACTGGGATGCTCAGAGGGCTGGAGCAGCTCTGCTGTGAGGACAGACTGAAAGAGTTGGGACTGTTCAGTCTGGAGAAGAGAAGGCTTCGAGGTGACCTTATTATGGCTTTCAGTATCTGAAGGGGGCCTACAAAAAAAGCTGGGGAGGGGCTTTTCAGGATATCAGGGAGTGACAGGACTAGGGGGAATGGAGTGAAGCCGGAGGTGAGGAGGTTCAGACTGGATGTGAGGAGGAAGCTCTTCGGCATGAGAGTGGTGAGAGGCTGGAATGGGTTGCCCAGGGAGGTGGTTGAGACCCCGTTCCTGGAAGTGTTTAAGGCCAGGCTGGATGGGGCTTTGGCGAGCCGGATCTAGGGTAGGGTGTCCCTGCTCATGACAGGGGGGTTGGAATTACATGATCCCTTGTGGTCCCTTCCAACCCTGACTGATGCTATGATTCTAAAACAGATCTCATACACCCCAAAATGAGTCTTCATATAACTACAAAAAAAGTCTGTGTATGTATACACACACACACCCCCCGCCAAATCTCCTCCACAACTCATGATCAATTAGTTCTGTGTAGAAATGCCAACTCTTCCTTGCCTTTCCCTCCCCTTTTCAGGCAATTTCAAGACTGTACAAGTGCTGGTAGACATAACAAAGCCTTCTAGACTCTTGTCTATGAAAACTTGCAAAACTTAGCAAAAAATCCTTTATTGAAAACAAGATTGTGCTTAATGCTTTGTCATTTCAAATTCTGTTTCAACATTTTGTTACCAGTTAAAGTATTACATGATCATGAACGCTCTTTTTAAAAAGGACAGAAAAATAACTGCAGCAAAACAGTAGGCTTTATCCAAGAATAATGCACAGCAGGCTCAAGTATAGAAATCTGACATTCAAAAATATATCTCTTCTTATACAGTTGTGCACTGTATATAGAACACACCAGGCTGACATCTGAGGGTTACTCATCCCTTCAGCCAATCCACATTAGGACTTTCCAAAGAAAGGCAGTCAGTGTTTAGTGTTTCAAAAGAGTAATGCAGTTACAACTAAATCACAACTGATGGTTCACAAAGGGATCATATATCCCAGCTCCAAAACAATGAAACACTGTTAAGTTCACTCATCTCCATACTAGGTTACACCACAACAATAAACAGTATTGAAAGTATGACTATGTGTCACTGCCCATCAGCTGAGTTCTTTCTTCGTTGTTATCAGGAGGATTTGGCAGGATGGAACTGGAACTGCTAGCACAAGGTAAAAGAAGAGGAGAGAAGAAGTAAGATTAATATTCCCTTGGCATTTCTAGACAGTACCAACATCACAGGGGAAAAAAAAGGCACACATCACATAGAAAGAGCCATGTGGATGACTGGATTCAAGAGAAGTGTGGCCAGCAGGTTGAGGAAGGTGATTCTCCCCCTCTACTTCACTTTAGGGTCCAGTTCTGGAGCCACTATTACAAGAAAGATCTAGACATGCTGAAGTATGTCCAGAGAAGGGTCATGAGGATGATCAGAGGGCTGGAACACCTCTGAGGACAGACTGAGAGAGTTGGGACTGTTCAGTCTGAAGAAGGTTCTGAGGAACCTTATTGTGGCTTTCCAGCATTTGAAGAGGGTCTAAAATAAAGTTGGTGAGGGACTTTTTAGGATGTCAGGTAGTCATAGGACTAGGGGAAATGGAGCAAAACTAGAAGTGGGTAGATTTAGGTTGGATGTTAGGAAGAAGTTCTTCAGCATGAAGGTGGTGAGACACTGGAACAAGCTGCCCAAGGGAGGTGGTCCAAGCCCCATTCCTGGAGGTCTTTATGGCCAGGCTGGATGGGGCTCTGGGCAACTTGGTCTAGTGAGGTATTCTTGCTCATGGCAGTGGAGCTGGAACTAGATGATCCTTGAGACACCTTCCAACCCTGACAATTCTGTGATTCTATGATTTGGTTCCCCATTACCTCACAGAATCACACACTGCTGCTTTCACACCTATCATTTCACAGGTTCAGGTTGGAAAGGATCTTTAAAGGTCAACTACTCCAAGCTCCCTGCAATAAGCAGACATCTTCAACTCGATCAAGTTGCTCGAAGTGGTCCAGTGCTTGGAATACAACAACCCCAAGTAGTACTACAGGCTTGGGAGAAAGTAGCTTGAAAATTGCCCAGCAGAAAAGGACCTGAGGGTGGTAGTTAACATCTGACTGAATGTAAGCCAGCAGTGCGCTCACGTGGCCAAGAAGGTCAACAGCATCCTGTCCTGTTATCATGAATATTATGGCAGCAGGACAAGGGATGTGATAATGCCCCTGCACCCAGTACTGGTTAGGCTATAGTTTGAATACTGTGTTCAGTTTAGGGCCCCTCACTAGAAGAAGGATGTTGAGTTGCTGGAGTGTGTCCAGAGAAGGGCAACAAAGCTGAACAAGGTTGAAGGAACTGGGATTGCTTAGTTTGGAGAAAAGAACGCTGAAGGCAGACCTCATTGCTCTCTACAACTAACTGAAAGAAGGATGTAGTGAGGTGAGTGCTGATCTTTTCTCTCTAGTATCAGCTTACAGAGCAAGAGGAAATGGCCCAAAATTGCACCAATGGAGGTTTAGACTGGACATTAGGAAAAATTTCTTTACAGAAAGGGTGGTCAGGCATTGGAATGGCCTGCCCAGGGAGGTGGTGGACTCACTGTCCTTGCAGGTGTTCAAAAAGCATGTAGGCATGGTACTTTAGGCCATGGTTTGACATCCATAGCAGCATTAGGTCAATGGATGGATGCTTACAGCAACCAAAGCAATTTCATGAAAGCCCCTGTCCAGCCTGACCTTGAATGTTTCCAAGGATGGGGCATCCACTACCATTGGGCAACTTATGCCAGTGCTTCTCCATCCTCACTGCTGTTACAGGTTAAGCCTCTAGGGGGCTGGGAGGCGGACTGGAACCTGACCCCAGGTGCTCCTGGCCCATCCTGGTGGGAGGTCCCTCCAGGTAAAAGGTTAGGCCACTCCAACTTCTGTCTGCTGCCCTACAAGAGGCAAATGAACTCCCTGTTTTCTGTATCCTGCCTTGCCTGAGGAGCAACACCCTTCCTGCTATAACTGCTCCAGGCCAGCTAGTCACATGGCTGACCACCTACCTCCTGCATGCACCTCCATTCAGGCAATCAACTCTCAACAATCTGGTTCTGTATATAGTTTTGTATCTGTTTTCCTTCCCTTACACCTCTGTAAACTCCCTTACCATAAATTCCTTTTATTTATTGTTAAAGGGTTTTTTTAACGTCCAAAATTGGTGCTAGACTGTTTTTCTCTGGGTGTTTTGACCCTATTCACTCTTTCTACCTAGTTTCCTTTTCTTTTTCCAAAGAGGGGAGAGGAAAGGCATCCTATATTTAATTTTATTCTGTGAGCTTCGGGTCTTTGGGAAGGTCTAACCTAGAACAACTATAAAAATTTCTTCCTCATCTCTAGTCTGAATCTACCCTCTTTTAGTTAAAAAACACTGCCCCTTGTCCTGTTGCAACAGGTCTTACTTAAAAAAAAGTCACCTTTCTTACAGACCCCTTTTAAGTATTGAAAGGCCACAGTAAGGGTCTCCCTGGAGCCTTCTCTTCTCCAGGCTGACAAACCCCAGCTCTCTTCATAGGGAAGGTGTTCCAGACCTCTTGATATTCTTGTGCCCTCTTGCCCCCAACACTGGATCCACTCCAACAGGTCCATGTCTTCCCTGTGGTGAGCACTCTAGAGCTGGACACAGTATTTCAGGTGAGGTCTCACCAGAGTAGAGGAGGAGGATCAACTTCTTTGACCTGCTGGACACACTTAGTTTGGTGCACACCAGGATGCAAATAGCCTTCTGGGCTGCAAGCACACATTGCCAGCTCAAGTCCAGCTTTTCATCCACCAGTACACCCAAGTTCTGCTTCTCAGGGCTGCTCTAAATACACTGGCCTTGTTCAACATCATGAGGTTTACGCAGGCCCACTTCTCAAGGTTATCCAGGTCCCTCTGGATGGCATCCCATCCCTCTGGTGTGTCAACTGCACCACTCAGCTTAGTGTCATCTGAAAATTTGCAGAGTGAATGCAATCCTACTGTTTGTGGTGCTGTCAATATGTCAAACAGTACTGGCCCTATTACAGACACCACTTGTCCCTGATCTCCATCCAAAGTCATTGATCGCTAATCTCTGTATGTGACCACCCAGCCAATGTCAGCTCAGATACTCTCTTTGAAGTATTGCCTGTTTCAGGTCTGGTTAGGAAAACATACAAAATACTTAAGTGACACTTTTACTGCTCATGCTGTCATTCATTACCAGGTTGGTAGTAAGGAAAGCATAGATGTAGAGTGTCCAAAGATTTGCTCTATAAGGCTGCAAGTAAAACACAGAGCACATATTTCAGCATACCTTCTCCATCTTGCCTCAATGATATAGAATATTCCAGTTGCAAGGCCCTTTGAGGAAACAGTTAGTTACAATTGGTATAATAAACACCTTATGCAATAGCTCATAATTGCAATAGATATAAAAAGCAAAACATGTGCAATTACTCACACTTAACAGTGGCCATGCTCCTTGGATGGCTGAGGCCCACTCAAAGCCCAGCTTTTCACTTAGAAATCCTCCAAGAGTGGGACCTACAAATGCCCTACAACAAATCAGAAAGAGGAATTGGCATCCTAAATGAAAAAGACAATGGGTTTTATAAAAAAAAAAGGTTCAACTCTATATTAAGCATTATTTCAGTGACAACACAAATGCCCACACAACATGCACACTTAATCACTGCAGCTTTTTGATAACGCAAGGCAGTACCTTACTAGCAAAGAGTTCAGAGTCCATTCCCTTTGTCAGGTAAAAAGCTTTAACATGAACACCTGTTCAGCAAGAATTCTGAACTGAGTTCAGCACAATGACTGCAATGCAAGGTTGTAGTGCAGGAGGCTTTTGTGTGGCAATAGCATACCAACCAAAAGTTTAGAGCTTACAAAAAGGTGACTGTACACCTACCCGAGCGACCACATGGCACTGAAAAGTCCAGATGTCAGTCCCAGCAGACTCAGACCTTCTTCAAACCCATTCTCACTGCAGAAAGACAGACCAGTGAGAGTAATGCAACATATTGTTGTGTCTCCTTCTGTAGCCTTCACCAACAG
Organism: Pogoniulus pusillus; assembly: GCF_015220805.1. NCBI lineage: Eukaryota > Metazoa > Chordata > Aves > Piciformes > Lybiidae > Pogoniulus > Pogoniulus pusillus. Next base: position 10,679,104 of record NC_087294.1, on the reverse strand, counting down.
AGAGGGTTTTTTTTCCCTTCCTTTTAATTTACATAGAACGTAAATAGTTAAGCTTAAGCATAGAGTGGAATCATGCTGATTTACCCAAGAATTTCTTCTTTGCTGACCCTCTGGCCAAGTGCAGTGCTACTGCTCATCTCCGATGCCTTCTGAGTAGTATTCCTAACATCATACCATTGCCCATTCTCCACATTTCATACAGCAAGTGCAAAAGAGTGGCAGGTGGCTTTTAAGAATGGAAGGCCTTTGTTCCAAGAGGCACATACTAATGAACAAAGACCCATCTAGGTCATTACTGCCAAGCCACATCACAGACCTCATACTCTGAGCAAGTATGAAATTTGTAGGTACAGCTGTTAAAGCTAATGCAGCCTTAAAATCCAGGAAGAACTGCTTGTTATTAATTGTTCTTAGAAGATGAAATAAATCCACACCCAGGTCACCCCATGCTACAAGACCCAAAGTCTGATGGACTTTGGTGTGTTCACAGTACTCAGGTATAGATTTACAAATTATACTTGGAAAGGGTGCTCAGTCTCAAAAATATGATACAAGAGAGTAGTGGAATCATTAAAGTGTTACTTGCTGGCTTTGTTTCAAAAGAAATGGGGAAAAAAAAACACAGCAAAAAAACCCACTTCATACTGAGCCCTGAAAATAAGCTGCCACTTCCTGTCAGTAACATGAAAGATGTGTTGGATTGAGTTACTTACTATGCACATTGCAGTATCTCTGGAAACGCTGGGATAGCACACATGATAAGGGACAAGCCAATCAAAACCAGCACTAGCACAAACATCCACAGCTGACTGGAAAGGAAAAAAAAAGAGGGGGGGGAAGAGAAAAGGCATTTAAAAGAAGTTAGCTGCTAAAGACTCTTTTTAAGTAAGGACCTTGTTTGACTGAAGACAAGAGTTACATACCAGCTCTCCATGACTAACTAGAAAACTACGTTTCTTGAAGCCAGAACACTACATTAATTGAACACTCAGACTTGAAAAGAACCCAGTTCTGTGCTTAAAACAAAAAAAACAAAGAACAAGACTTTGTAAAGTAATCTTTAAATCATGTGCTCAAATTAAGTATTTCCTTACCAAATGCAGTTCATTTTAAGAGGAGCACATGGAGAAAAGGTAGAAAGACTAGCATGACTCAGTAAAACAAATGCCCACATTTCAGGCTTGGCTTAAGACACAAGTGAAGGATACACAGCTACTGTTTGGTAGCCTAATACATTATAACCAAATAGATTTAGCTAAAGAGAAGAATGCTGAAGATTTTACTGATTTGTGAGACTAGCTCAAATGTAAGCTCTCACCAGTTTCAAATCCATGGCATTCTTTAAAAGTTGGAAGTCTAGGAGAAAGGAATTGACTCATTCTGCAAGCCTACTACCATCTTTAACAGAGCATATAACCTAGGACAAAAGGGCTGTACATCTTTGTAAGTGCAGCAGTGTTATGTTGTGAATTAACTTGAGAGATACAGGACTGCAGGGTTTGGGTGCAATACACACTATTTTTATTTACTTAACTGAAAGCAAAGCTATATTCTGGCATTTTCCTTTTTAAACTTGGTGCCATGGTCTAGCCTTGAGCTCTGTGGTAAAGGGCTGGACTTGATAATCTGTGAGGTCTCTTCCAACCCTGATGATACTGTGATACTGTGTGGAAGGAAAAGCAGCAGCAGCGTTCTCCCCACTATATGCATTAACATGAGCAATTGGTAGCAGCAAAAAGCAAAAGCAAAAGGATCTGTTTTGCAAAGTTGCAAGATCTCAATTTTCAGATGCTTCTATTGCTTTACATTCACAGTCTCATGTAAAAGTTAATAAAATAAACCTGTTTCATGGTCAGAGGTGGTAATTATAGACTCATGGACACACATGGCCACAGTGACAATGGCTATCACAAGAGCATCACATTAAGAAGACAGGTTCAAGAACAAACAGTTCTGTACCTTTTAATGTGCAGTACAGGAGCGGGTCCTAACATGAAAAAGCACAGTGCTGTTATTAGGCCTCCAGACACCAGCAGCCACTTTCTTAAGTACTGCAAAAGACAAGCAAGAAGTACGTAACTTAGAGATGTTAATTTGCAATACAACTATTTTGACTTTCCTTATATCCCTCTTCTAAATATTCATCTACTAAAAAGTACAGCTCCTGTAAAGACCATTATTACAAACTGGGAATAGAGAAGTGGCAGAGAAATTGTGAACATCATCAAGAAACAATGAATTTGAATTTCCTTGCCACCAGTGGAATCAATTTTGTAGTAAACAGCAGCTGCTCACTACAAACATTTCTGTGGGATACTGAGTAATACAAAGTATTTTCAGTCTTGCTCTTCTTTTGTGCAAAAAATATGTTTAATGTTTCTGCCAGGAAAGAATTGTTAGAAAACTGTCACTGTCCTTCACACACAGCATTCAGAGGTTTCCTTCATCAATTAGCAATGGCTGTCATCTGGGCAGGTTTAGAAAGAGACTTTGACAGTGCCAGTTTAAGAGTCAGATAACCTAAGTGTGCTGCTCTCTTACAGCATACTATCCAAAGTAGATAAAGTCAATACCACTGACCAGAACATCACTACACCTTATCTCAAAAGCTGATAAAATTATATATGATCAAAAGCACAGGTTAAGTGGGATATATATTTTCCCATTCTCCATTCCATATTGGCTGGAAACAGATTGTGATTAGTCCTCCTGAAAAAACTGACACATTTCAACTACAGGATACCTGTTCAATATCCTTTCTTATTTTGGACATTCTTGTATTACCTGGATCTCACTAAAGAAACCTTCAAGTTGGCAATATTCAGTGCACATGAAAGACAGAGAAATCTGTCCTGAAAGACAGAACCCTTTACAGGACAATGCCTACAGTCATCACTTCGATGTGAGAAGTTCTCCAGTTTTATTAAGTGTAGAGAGTGACTTACTAACCCTGTACAAACAGCAGCATAGTACTTACTGGCCGTTTGTCACTTAGGAGTCCAAGGAGGGGAGAAGACAGGGAGTATGAAAGTGCTAAACCGAGGAATACCAAGCCCACATAACCAGATGGGAGTTTGAACTACAGGAGGGAAGACAAAACAAGAAAAACCCAGAACATCAAACCTTAGATACTACACTCATTTAAAGACAATCCAAGAATTAGTTTAGGTCAAAATACTGAAATGCATGATATCATAGGGGGGTTTCAAGTACTTGAAGTCACTAGTAAGAGCTGTAGTTTCCTCCCATTTTCATTTCTAAGTAGAGAGTGAAAACATGTGGCAAGGGCACTCAGGTAACACCTAAATAATCGCAGTGGAAACACTATGCTATGAGTCTACACACAAACTCTGGCACATTTGAAACAGACACACTGATGTGGGTTTAGTACCTTTATTTCTCCTGTCTTCAGTTTTATTTCTGCTTTTAAAAAGCATAAATATTGTAGCTAATCAGTGCACCTTAAAAGTAAGTAGTGCTATAAAACATAATTCTGGCTTTAGATGATTTTTTGGAAAGAGTAAGAAGTTTATTGCAAACAACCCAAGGTCTACATTTTCCTAATGCAGAGTCATATTTTTGTACTGAAAGTATGTAATGAAAAAGCGTAACAGTCTCTCAAATGAGTGCTTCAACTACCAGTTAGAAGGTATTCCAAGAGATGGTTTTTGTGGCATGGGCTACAGAAATATTCACTATTTACTTGCCACGTGAAAGCACATGATAATAAATCCAATTTAGTGGCTAGAATACCTGCCGAGAAGGCTACAGCTCTTTCACAGTAAGTATCTGTTAGCACAGAGCAAAAAGAAAGCAGAAGAGCCACATCAGTGTGCAATGCTCTACAGTGGAATAATTACAGATCCCTCCTGGGTGGTGAACTACATCCAAATGGCCATTGATGGAAGAGGCTAGCACCAAGTCTCCTCCACACTGGATGAGTACTCTAAATACTGGACTAGTCAGACAAAAAGTATGAGCACAACCACTTGTGAAATGCTATTCTCAAGAAAAGTTAATAAACCACATAAAAAGCATTTCTTAATTTCACACAGGTACAGAATCTAAACCAGGTTACTTCAACTTCATTACCTTTATTTAGTTTCCCCACAATGTTGAAGTAAGAAATAAATAAGCAAATAGTAAACTAAACAGCTAAATAAACCAGTATTTGCATTTTAATGAGTGAAGATGTCAGCTAGAAGGCAATAAAGTGGCAACTGGTTTAATACTGGCATTGTAAGAGAAGTCAAGACCTGCAACATCACGTCCCTGAAAAATGTTCACACCAAGGGATATAAATAACAGTCAGTGACTATTGCAGGTTTTAGTTTGAGGAAATGCTCCCTGATTTACAAAACCAGCTACTGCATCCTTGTCAGAGGAGGCACTATGCAGTCATAAGCCAATCACGTGGGAAAAGCACGTTTTTAATGGCCTTTTATTTCTTCAAAAGTACCAATACCCAGCAGTAACAGGTGTCAATGGAAACTGATCTATCAGTACCGCAGAGATCAAGTTATGTGGAAATCTTGTTATTAACAGGTGAAGCAGCGTAGCTGGGCAAGGTGTACTTTTGTTTAGGATACTTAAACCACATTTATACCAGTTAGTTACTACTCAATGAGTCAGTAGTTCCCTGAATGTTAAGAGGATTTACTTACTGTCTTTAGGATGAACAGAGACATTGTGGGATCCAAAAAGCCTAAGCATGAACTTAAAGAAAATATATTAAAACAGAGTAGTACAACTTTGGGCAGAAGAATGAGCTTCCAAAAGGACTCCTTGCGAGGGATCGAATCTGTTTTGAGAGAAAAGAGGAAAGGAGGGAAGCTGCATTATTTTCAGCAGCATTGACCTTCTGGCTTCAGAAATAAATCAGTAGCTCACTTTTATCTAGCCCCATTACTGCCAGATTGATGTCATCTACATGGACCTGAGTAAGGTGTTTGACTCTGTCCCACATGACATCCTGGTCACCAGACTGGAAAAACATGGACCTGATGGGTGGAGCATTTGCTGGGTAAGGAACTGGCTGGACGGTCACACGCAGAGAGTGGTGATCAATGACACAATGTTCACCTGGAGACTAAGGACAAGTGGTGTCCCTTAGGGGTCAGTGCTGGGACCAGTGCTGTTTAACATCTTTGCCAGCAACATGGACAGAGAAATTGAGTGTACCCTCAGTAAGTGTGCAGATGAAACCAAGCTGTGTGGCACAGCTGCTAGAGGGCAAGGGATGCCATCCAGAAGGACCTGGACAGGCTGCAGAGGTGGGCCCAGGCCAACCTCATGAAATCCAACACAGCCAAGTGTAAGGTCCTGCATCTGAATTAGCACAATCCCAAGCACAAATCCAGGCTCGGTGGCAAATGGCTGAAGAGCTAATATTTATTGTAGTTTCAAACTGGCTAGTCTCCTTACAAATTCAGAACTCAGGGAGGGGGGGTCTAGCAGTAGCAGAACATGGTTAAGCACCAAGTTTCTTCTAAAAGCTGCTATACATAAAGTTATTCCCCAAGGTTTTCATATACAAGAGGAAAAAATACTTTAAAAGATTTTTTTAAGTGGCTAAGGTTTATTCTACAGAATACTAACAACTGCAAGCTAGAAATTACGATCTTGAGTGAAGACTTATCTTAACATTAACTTCATGTCCTGAAGCTAAGGAGATTAATAAACCACCCAAACCACCACGAATTTATCTCAGTCCACAGACTTGGACTCATTCCAGGCCGTCTGCATGCTCTATTTTGCATTAAAACATGGGCCTGACCAAGTTCATTCAGCTGGAGCTTTGCCCTCTTAGTTTTAGCAGATTTCAGAAACTGGCATTTTTTTACAACACAGAGAAAGGTGAATTAAAAAGACAAAGAAAGGTGCTTACCATATTTTGGTAATATGCACATATTGACAGGCACCAGAACCAGCACTACACATCCCAGTGTAATAAAAGGGATCTCATAACCAAACGATTGATACAAAAAGCCACCTAATGGTGGGCCCAGCACTAGTCCAAGTCCTGAAAAAATTTCAAGGCTGCCCTAAAGAATGAAAAAGGAAGAAAAAAAAAACCCTGAAATTAAGAAAATGCTGAGAAACTCTAGTATAACAGTAAAAGCAAGAGATTTTTTTTTTCTGAGAAGCAGCACAACATTTAGAATACTTAATCTGACAATTTGTATGCATTTGGTATGTGCACTTTTAGGGGACTGGAAGGAATGCCTTATGAGGAGAGACTGAGGGACCTGGGACTTTTTAGTCTGGAGAAGAGAAGACTGAGAGGGGATTTAATAAATGTTATAAACACCCGAGGGCTGGTCAGGAGAGGGGGGGATAGGCTCTTTTCACTTGCTCCCTGTGATAGGACAAGGAGCAATGGGTTGCAGCATAAGAGGTTTCACCTCAACTTCTTTACTGTAAGGGTCACAGAGCACTGGAACAGGCTCTCCAGGGAGGTTGTGGAGTCTCCTTCTCTGGAGACTTTCAAGGCCTGTCTGGATGTGTTTTCTGTGATCTGTGCTAGATTGTGTGGTCCTGCTCTGGCAAGGGGTTTGGACTCAATGATCTCCTTGGGTCTCTTCCAACCCCTAATATCCTGTGATCTTGTGATCATAATCAAACCAGTGAAAAGAAAAGTGCAACTGCATCACTAAGGGGTATGATACTAAATACAAACTTTCACCAAGTGGGACAGCAAAAGGAATTTTGCAGTTGTCTTCATGACTCAAGTGACATCCTTTGCTTCATTATGGGGGAAGCACCTGCACTGCAATGTTAGATACTCTTGTATCACCTACCACATGCCAGTTCTGAGGCAAAACAAACGGTCTGCTGATGGCAAGACCAGTATTTAAAACTGATGTGGCTTCTGACAGCACTCTTTCTAGATTTTAAACAATGGCAAGGTAGCTATCAAGCCACTGCTGCATGGCATTTCCAATTGTGGTCCTCATGACCACACACAGGCTTCAGCTATGTATCATGTTTGCTGTGCTGCAACCCAAAATTTAAGTCTAAGATAGATAAACAGACTTAGTTAAGTTGCAGTTACTTTAGTTACTTGTTTAAACTGCATTTTTAAAACCTACAAACAGGAAATCTTAAGCTTATTGACTGGATAAATCTTATCAACACTAATGAATTAATTAACCTCATTTTCTGTCATTTTAAAATCAGTCCACATGGATTCTTACCACACATGTAGAAGTAGTTGCTAAAAACCTTGTTAGTCTTTTAACAGTCTCATTTCAATGGGACTGGTTAACTACTGCCATTAACACTGTGCTGTCTTTAAAACATAAGTAATACATATTGCCTAATTTATATTTAACTGAAGATATGCTAAGGTCTAAATGTGTTCTAAGATTGCAATTCTAGATTATAAACAAACGTTATGTGGTGATTTCAAATATGCCTGTACACAAGACAGTAGATTTTCTCCTCCTGATTTTAAGCTGCCTACTGGTAGGTACTCAGCTGTAACACTGTTTTTTTGTACTTACCAGGACAGTAGCTATATTATTGGGAAATGCCTTTGCAAGGATTGAAAACGATGCTGTAACTGATGCAGCAAAACCCACTGCATCCATTGCTCTTACTAAAAAGCACAAACTAATGAACACTGGTCCACTTGGCACCTTGTCCAGCACTCTAAATAAAAACCAAACGAACAAACAAACAAAAAATCAACCAACAACAACCAAAAAAAAACAGTAAATGGAGATCTCTCAGAATGCAATAAGTAAGCTACTAAAGGTTCTAGAGCATCATTTCATATTCCTTAAAAGACACAGCTACAAGCCACTCAATGTATTCTATTATACCACATCTTTTTGAATCATACGGGTGAAGTCATTCAAAATCGACCAAACTATTTCTGGCAGCTTTCTCCTTTTCCCCTTTCTTTGGTGGTGAACAGAGCATGAAAAGCCTAACCTGTGAGAAACTGCAATGCCATCTTCTGTTGTACTTTATAACTTCTCCAGGCAACCATGAAAGCAGTCTGACACGTGTTACAACTACCTAATAGGAGATCCTTCACTGCTAATAAAACTTGCATTTTCCTAAAATGAGTGACTTAGCCTCTCCACCTGCCAAGCAAAGGTTCTCATTTGCTCTCAATATTTTTAAGATAGAAATATTGTGCACAAATCCTTTATTATTGCTGCACTTTGACAGACTCTTTGCTGCTCAGCAATTATGATAGCTATTTAAATACGTGGAACCTCCCTTTTTTGCTTTCCAAGTACTAACCAGGCCTTGAAATCTACTGAAAGAGAAAGGCATTCATTTTGCTTTACAGGGGATAGATAAGTGTTAGTGATGCACTAAGTTAGGTGACATAAGCCAACAGTCAAATGATGCCCAGTTCTGTTTTGCAGTTATCTTTACATGTGGATGCAAACAGTTAGAAGACAAATGCAACAAGAAAAATTACTCACCCAAACAGGATGGTCACACACCCCGAAACAAACATCCCTGACACGAGCATGAATTTTGCTCCAATTTGCGTGATCTGTAAATTAGATACCATTTTTATATGTCATTATTTCATGCACAGATCAAAAAATCTTTCAAAGTAAGTTACTGTTCAAAAATCAAACATTATGGGCACTTCATAAAGTACGTAACTAAAAGATCTGGAGACATTGCTCATGTCAAGTGTGCCTTCATGCAATACTGAACCTAAAAATACTCCAAACAGTTAAGTGACTTAACCCAGTTTTCAGAAGAGTAAGACAGCAATTCAGTTAACCATTTCACAGTTGCAGCTTCTGCAAAGCAGTTTACAGCAGCATTACTCATTACAAACAAACAGAATCTAATACATTCTGCCTCCAGCGCCATTGGCAATGCTAAGTCAGCAACACCAGCCACACATATGGATCAATGGAAGCTGATTTTAAAGCAACTTTATCTAAACCTTTAACAGCACAAAACTTTGTTCTAACAAGCACTGTAGCCCCAGGTTTCCCTATTCATTAGCAGGGAAAGATCCCCATCTTACTTCATTTCAGACTCCCAGCACCAGAGTGAAGGACAATGAAGGGCATGCCATAAAGCTAACTCAATCCCATAACACAGCTTCTGAGCTTCTAATTCCACACTGTAACTTCCCCTAAGGTACTTCAGACTCTTTCCTTTTTCAGGCCCGGACAACACCCCCGCATTTTGGCTATTACTACTAAAGCCATATTTCAGCAAGTTTCACTGAAACCCTCAAGATTTCTGATTCCTGGACTGTCCAGTCCTGTTGATGCTTACTTAACCTGCCTGCAGCAACAACAGCATGCTCACCCTCTCCTTCTCCACTGCAAAGTACTTGCTGAAGGCTTTGCCACAGTTGTCATCACAGGCACTGAGAGTGGATTTACCAATAACAGCTGTACAACACTTTGGTAAGCTACTACACTACCAGAGAAAAAAAATCATTCAGCATGAAGTCAAAGGAACTGCTTGGCCAAAGAAAGAAAACATGGTGAAATTACAGCAGCTCCATCTTCAGGTATGATCCTAAGCAGCCCTTACTAAAACTGCACAGGCAATGATGCTTCAACATACAAACAAATTTATTAGTAATTTCTCCAGCATGAAAAAAATTCTGAATCTGTGGGCAAACTGAATTTGCAAGAACTGGAGACACGTCTCCCACTGCTACATAATGAAGTGGAAGGAGAAAATGTTAAGTGGAAGTCATAACAGAAGGAAATCTTAAGAAAAAGGTAATTCACCAGAAAATAAGGAGTGCAGCTAACTACAGGGGAAAAAAAGAAATCTTAAGAATGGCACCAAAGGCAAACATTATACAAGTGAGTGCAACAAATGAAATGGCGGGTAGGGGGGAAGGAAATAGAAGAAAGGAGAACTGATAAGCAGATTAGACTGAAGCAAACAGAACACTTAACCAGAGGAATAAAACAGCTATGTGTCCACTATCCTATGCTACCCTCAAGACTCGTAGAAGAGCAGACTTGCTCTTCTTGTACCGGCAAGACTTAGATCATATTCAGACTGACTGGCCAAACTCCAGTTACTGCAGACACAAGCTGACAGACTGCTGTTGCATAGACTTTTCTTAGCCTTAGAGAACCATCTTCATGTACCAGCCTGTGTCATCACAGAAGTTACAGCTTCAATTATACTTACATAATTTCCCAAGATTAAAGATGACAAGAAATTGACCAAGGCAAAACATCCAAAAATCATGCCAACAATGGTGTTACTTGCACCTTTTTTTTCTGCCTGCAAAAAAGATCACATCAGTACAAAGATGAAGGGAAATTCTTGAGACAATTAACATTTGGGTTGTACATATATTTTTTCTGTTAGTGCGCTTACAAAGCAATATCCTTTCTCAAAGGCAGTTAAGGCCTCATAAGGCAACCGCACGGCAATTCAATGACATATAGCACTTCTACTTAAGCTACATGGAATTGAGGGAAATGCAACATTCATTCCTCAATAAATGGAAATATATTTGCTGAACAGGTGTGCTTGCTGAAGAGATGATCAGACTATACAGGAGGCTTCAGCTGGTGTGCAAAAAGAGCCAGCTACAAAGCTTTGATTTTTCATACGATGAGAGGGCAGTGAACAGATATGTTACCTTTACTAAATCACACCTCCCTGTAACAAGCACCAGGCAATTTTTTTTACTTACCCAACTGGCAAAATACACTTACTATGAGCAGTATACAGGAATATTTAGAAAATAAAAATCTTAACTTTTGTTAATGCTTGAAAACAATTTGATCATGAGAGAAATGGACTTTTGCTGCATAGACATCATGACCAATTTCTTTCTTCATCGTGTATTTAATAACATTGTATTTACTCAATGTAAACAGATTGTTTGGGGTTTTGTCCCTCCAATTGCTAAGTCAGGAAGGTGAAGGGTAAATAGAAAGCCCAACATGATTTAACAGAGAGGTAGCTATAAATGAAAAATCATTGAGTGGCTAGGGCACTGTAATCAAAGTCAGGATATGAGCAGAACTTTAACCTTAGCTCTAATATCAAACTGCTATGCAACACTGGGCAAAAAAAAAAACTTCACTTCATTAAGCATCTGTTTTATGTCATATCACTAGTTTACCACCTCCTCTGAAGACACGGGGAATATTAAATTATCAGTCCATGGATGGGATCCAAGTCACCATTATATGTACTTTATTTCAGTCAGCATCAGGCTAGGACTATGCATGTCCACAACTAAGCACTGTATCTCAGAGCTTTTAGCCAGCCATAAAGGTCCCAGTGTTGAAGATCCTTTTCAAAGTTTCAAGGTGCAATAAGCAATTTAAAGAGCAGCTGGGCTAGACTGTTTACCTCTGCAGGGAAAAAGGGTCCCAGGATCGAATAGCATATCATTGAACTGAAGTTTATAGAAGCTGCTGAAGCCATTGTACATAGCTGTTCTCTGGTAAACCCTCTTGACTGCACCTCGCTGGGTGCTTCTGGCACGCCATCTTCTTCAAAGAGAAATAAGGAGAGAAAAAGTAGCAGTATAAGCGGAGAGAGGGCAATAATAATGCTGAAATCAGGTTCGAAAAATTCAAATCCGCACGGAACTTATATCCTCCCGGCTCTCAGGATCTAAGCCCTGCTACGCTACCCCACTCCCTCACGCAGGGGCACACACTTGATTCGAAGGCAGCACCTTCCCCGCGAGTGTCCGCACGCAGCCCCCCTGAAAGCGCAGGGGCTTCCCCGCCGCGCTCGGAGCCGGGACAGCCCCGGTACGCCGTGATGCGGAACGCGGTCCCAGCGAGAAACCGCTCTCCTTTCCGGCGCGCCCGCTCCCTTTCGTGCTTGCAGGCTGCGGAGCGACCCTTCGACGCCGGCCCGGCCGCAGCTGGCAGACTGTGGCGCGGCAGCTGGCCCCAGCCCCGGTTGTGCCGCCTTGTCGCCGGCGGAGAAAAGTGGAACGCCCCTCCCAGGCATCTACCGAGGGACTGCTCGCTCCCTGCGCTGTCCGTCGTCCGGCTGCCCATGGTGAAGAAGCGGAGAGTTCAGAATCGCCACGCTTCTCGCCGCCCCGCCTGCCGCTGGCTGTCGGCTGTCACCGTACGGCGCCCGCCGCCACACCAGCCGCCGCCACTGAGCATGCTCAGGCCGCAGGAGTGGCCTGCCGCGCCCCGTGGCTCTGTCGCCACTGCCGGCAGCAGAACTGCGGTGCGTGTGGTTGGCATGCTGAGGCCTGCAGGGCTGCCAGTCCGAGAGGAAGGCGGTGCGGGCGGCGGCAGGCGCCGAGCTTGGACAGTCTGATAGTCACCTACCGGGGTAGGCTGCGCACTTGGCTCAGGGGAGCCGCGCACAGGGGCTGCTGGAACATGGCGTGTAGCCTGCGCTGTACGGCAGAAGTACAGCCAAGGATCACCGAGAAGCTGACTGGGCACTAGAAATACTTCTGACAAGCAGAAAAACACATATTCTAGAAGAGCTTCCCAATGAAAATGCAACTCTGAAGTGTATTAAAACAGGAGCTCAGTCGGCTCCTCGGTGTGCCTGAGCATGTTACTGTGGCTGTTAGTGACTAGGGAGGCTGGGGTCAGGAACTCTACATCCTACTCCAAGCAGCTAAAAGGGAGTTTGGATGGTAAAGGAGGCATTTGCTCCAGACACACTGCCATGCTACAGCTGGCCACCCCGACTGCACTTCCTGGAACACCCCCCCTTAGCCCAGCTTCACTCCGCAAATTGCCCTGGGGTGGCCAGCACTGAACTGCAGGACTGCTGATGTGCCATGCAGTCATCCGTTCGCAAAAGTGCTGCAACATCTGTCTTCCACGCATAAAGGAGATTCAGGATAGCTTCACAGGACTAGCACACCAGTTGTGATCAGTGATCATATATACAGCTCTAGCAAGAAATCATAAAGGAGTAACAGAACTGAACAGAATTGTACACAAGAATCAATAGCTATAAACTGACCAGGAGTAGGTTTAGGCTGGAGATGAAGAAGAGGTCATATATTGAATGCACTTGGCACAAATTCCTGTCTGGAAAGGAGGATAGTGAGAAAGAAGATGAGGTGTGAGCTGAGGACCTCTTCAAAATTGCAAAAAACCACAACAGACTGCATATTGTTTGAAGGGAAAGGCAGTAAAATCTTTCTTCAAAGCACAACTTTAGGTCCTCAAGTGTTCCATCTAGTCACCAGCTATTGTAGCAAGATGCGTAATTAGGACATTTCAGAGCAAATGGTACCATGTACCTAATTTTAGAACCCCACACTCCATATGACTTGAAAAGGCACAAGTACTTTTATCACAAGACTAGGAAACTTGCAAGTCGTCCTGAGTTTGCAGGAGAGTAAGAAAAAAGGTGATATATGCAACTCACAACACACAAATAGAGTGTGTTTCTTAAGAGAAACTTAAGATTAAAATCAGGAAAAGAAAATAACGCTTTCATTTTGTGGCAACAGATAGTTATATTCAGGAGGTGAAACAGTTTTCACTCCAACTATTTGCTCTTTTGAGTCTAGACTCTCACTCAGGAGATTCCAACTACTTTAAAAACCTAGTCATCCTCATAAATAATTGCATGACAGTAATGAGTGAGCCAGAATAATGAGTCAGATCTCCTCCAGTCCACACATGCAGTAGGTTGAAGTGTGAGAAGTAGCAGTAATGCACTGCTATCAGCATTAACTGTAACTCCCAACAGCAAAACAGGTGTGAACTCCCTCTGCAAGCATACAGATTACTTATGCACATCTCCTCATTATCAGAAGAAATTGATTGACGGAGCATGTTTGTTAATTATTCATATGTTCTTCAAGAGCTATAAATTTGTTAACTTGTGAACCAGGACTTGTTACCAGTCTGTCACTACAGCTTTAAGTCTAACAAAAACCACAGAGTCACAGAATACATTTTGTTGGAAGAGATCTTGAAGATCATCTAGTTCAGTCTTCAACCCAGCACTTCAAAGTCAACACTAAACCACGTCCCCAAGTGCTGGGGCCACAGTTCCAGGGATGGTGGCTCCAGTACTGCCCTGGGCAGAACATTCCAATGTTTGATAACCCTTTCAATGAAGAATATTTCCTAATATCCAGCCTAAACCTCCCCTGGCGCAGCTTGTAACCATTTCCTCCAGTCCTGCTGCTTGCCACTATGGAGAAGAGGCTGTCAGGCTGTCCCACAGCTTGCTCCAACTTCCCTTCAGGTAGCTGCTGAGAGCAATAAGGTCTCCTCTCAGCCTCCTCCAGACCGAACAGCCCCAGCTCCTGCAGATGCTCCTCACAGTGTTACCAAAACCAGCACATAAACTCCCCAAAACTGATTTTCGTTATGGCCAGTCACACAGGAGATCACTCTGCCCACCTGAGCACCTGATCGAGCATCTGACAGAGAATATCTATCAGCATTCTACTCATATTCACTACGTTTCCAGGAATTAACATATTCATCAACTTTAAAGAGCTCATGCTAATATATGCAAATGTATCTCCCACATGTGCATTTTAGGGAAGGGTCTTCAAGAAACATCCCCCAACTTCCTCCCCCTCTGGTGCACCAACCTTCTTCGTCACTCTGGTTGCTAGTTGCCCTTATGCATGCTCAGAGGTGTGGAGTTAAAGCGGCTCTAATGAAACCACACAATAACCACATCCTTTCAGTCTAGTGTAGAATCTGTTGAAGGCAACAAAACCCCCAAAAAATGTTTTGTTCAGTTACTGTGACAAGCTTTCTTCTTTTCATATTGGTATTGCAGTGCCATAATTTGTCCTCCTTCTAAGCCACCAGGATGGTCTCACCATACTTTTTCTAGGCACTTGAAACAGACAACTCTTGCACTCCTAGGCAGCAGCACATGGTTTGGCTGTTCCAAACCATTACGTGGAGGGACTTGGAAATACACATCTCTCCCCTCTGAGCTGGCAAACAAAACTTATATGGAAGGGCAAAATAAAATAAGCAAAAGTTTGCCCTCTACAAAAATCTTTACATTGCAGAACCTTTTTCTGAACTGTGTGACCAGGAAACTACTCAGATAATTGTTTAGGACAAAATGCGAAGCAGTGCTGCTTGCAAGAAGGCTTCCAACTCAACATTGCACAGGGCTGAGAAACTGTGTCTGGTTTGGAATGAAAATGAGATGATTCTGTCTTGTGACATTAGAAATCCAAGTGTAGCACGTGTCTGTGCTTTTCTATTTCTAGAGACAAATTTCAGAGGGAAATCAGTCCTGAACAGTCCTTAAAGAACTGAAATTCAGAACCAGTTGTTCATCATTTAGCACTGTCATAGACCTCTCTTGGGAGTTTGCAATATCTGACACTTCTGTCTGTCTAATTCCTATTTCACCATAGCATGCCACTATCTGAATTAGTCATTCCTGAATCTCCATAGCTTACATGGCACTTAAGATACAACTGGAGTCTAGCAGTTTGAAGACAAGACAGGAATAGGTTGCCAGGGTGAGCATAGGCTGAAAGAAAAGGTTTGATAGCTAAGAGAGAGCGAAGCACAATCCTCTGACTGCAGTATTGCTCCTTTAAAGAAGTACCTATGTTCAGTTGACATTTTAGTCATAGAAGGAAGAAAAGAAAAAATGCCAGCACAAAAAGGTGAGACAGCAGCAGTTAAGAAACTGATGGAAAGCACAGAGGGTAGAAGCTATAACCACCCAAAGACTTATGCAAGAAGATGGTGAGTCTGGATGAATTACCCAGAACAGCAGGCTGGTGAGAATGTCATGGGACATCATCTTGTGCTTACTCTTCTCCCCAAATACAAGTTTATGAACAGCATGTGATACTGTTTATAATATAAAGAAGTCTTGAGAGGACCAAGTTCCTCTACAGGGGCTGGCTACTCAGTTCAATACCAGGCCAGTGTTTAGACTGTCTCTGCTTCAGCCCTCTAGAACCCAGGCAGGTTCCCAGTTTCCTCCCACTGTGTCTGTTATCCCGCTCACACCCCCTCAAGTATACTACCAGTATTCTCAGCACAGCAGTGTAATCCTTGGCTTAAATGTGTCACGGCCCATGGCTGCATGCCAGCATTTAAACTCCAAGGTGCTGAATGGACAGCTTAACTCCATGAGAAAATACAGAGGCTAAGAAAGTAGCAACTCCTTTTAGGAATCCAGGCAGAAAGGTGGAGTAGGTGGAGTAGTGCCAGCAGCGTGCTCACACTTTTCATTGGAGTGGACTTTGAAACAGAAGCTCATGCTCCCATTACACACAAACAGGTACTCCAACTCCTGAGACTGCAACAGAGTACAGTGCCAAAACAAACCTCCCATACATAACTTTTATCTTAGTGCAGCTTTGTTTTCTTGCAATAACCTACCTCTAGAATGATAATTATAATCTGAATGTCATGAACACTTTTGCTGCAATATAAATCATTCAGATGTGCATACTTCCATCTCCTGGACAGAATAGATACTGCACTTACTCAGCAACACTGATGCACCCTGTGGTGGTGGTGCCTGTGTTTAGCCTGTATCTGAGGCTATATACTACAGCAATTGCTCTATCGCCCCATGACCTCTCTCCATCAGAGAAAATCAGGAAAAGAAAGAAAGACACGGAGGTTAAAATGAAAAATTGATTTAATGAAACAGCCAAACTAACACAAATGTAAATATAAGATAGATAAAGTTACACTCAGCACAAAAAAAAAGTGCAGCAGTCACAACAATCAAGAAGACAGGCCTCAAGAGCTGGAAGACAAACGGGATGAATAGAAGCCCAAGCAGGAAACTCTACCAGGCAATTCCCCTCTCCTTAGCAAACTCCCCCCTTTATACTGTGTGTTGCCTGGGATTCTGGCCAGATGCAAACTTCATTTTATCCTGTGGTGACCTTAAGGGAGCTAATGGTGCGTTGTTCCACTCAGTACAAAACCATCACTATAGATCAGGTGTCTTTGAGATTTCTTTAAAGGGCATAAGATTAAGTGGTAGGAAGCTATAGGGAAGATCATTCTCCCTGAAGAGAAGAAATGAAGATGAGCATTATGAATCTGTGTGTGCTTGTGTGCTTTCTGGGGTCTGAGCAATATGAAGGAAATTGTACATTCCCACTTCCATGTAGAGGAAGGAGGGGAGAAGTCGTAGACAAGAGTTGCATGGGAGCTGCTAAATAAGAATACCTGTCTTGGGTTTGCAGTAGTTGCTGGCCACAATTCTCCTGACTGCCTCAGTGGGCATTAGCCAGGAGACACAGATGGAGCCTGGGAGTGCTGCAGCTACAGGCCCCCCCCCAGCCAGACCTTCCCCCCTGCAGACTCAGAAAGGTCATCCTGCTTGAGCTTGTGGTCTGTGGCTGTCTTTGAGCTAGCTGAGCGGTGTCTATGTTCCCCTCTGTCCTCCCCTGCCTTCCTTAGCCCTGAGATGTCACTGTATGGGTGTCTCCTGCGTTCAGCTTACAGCCTGCCACTGTACAGTATCAGAGCGCTCAAAAGACATACTGTGGAAAAGGTGGCTGGCAGCGTCGGTGTCAGGATGAGCCATAAGCAATGGCTCCCAGTACTGCCCTGCTTTTCTTACATTGCCGCCATGCACTTGTTTACAAAGCTGGCAATACCCAGGCCGTCCAGTAATCGAATAATCGCATCTCAGACAGGATGGATCGACAGCTCCTGAGCAAGCAGCGCGTTTGCAGTGTGGTGGCTGTGGGGCACACAGTCAGCACAAGCACTTGTGCATGCGTGAGCTTCTGACAGGAACGGGAACGTGCAGTTCACTTCTTCAGTTTCCGAGCTACAGCCAAGTGCTGCAACTCCCGCTGAAAGCCGACAGAGACTTGAGGTCTGTTCCCCACCTTGCTCCAGGCTCTCAGGAACAGAGCCATTTGAAGCCAGGGCGTTTTAGCATTAACAAGCCCTAGGGAACACGACAGGACCCAACCGCTGGCAGTTTCCCCGCGTGGAAGCCGGTATCTGGCGGCTCAGGCAGCGCGGCGGACAGCCTCCGAGCCCTCGCGGGACGGGGTCCTCGCCTGCTATAAGAACGTGAGACGGAACTTCCGCCTTCTCTTTCCTGTGCGGCTCGCGGTGGTGCGGGGTGAGTAGCAGACATGGCTCCGCGGCCTGCCGAGCTCAATCCCCGTCGCTGGCGGGGCATCGCGGCAGGAGCGGGCCGGGCGGGGGCCCCGGGGCGGCCGGCACCACTCACCGGGGCGGCTTGTGTCTGTATTTGCAGCAGGAAGCCGGGCGGGGACAGCACCCACCGAGAGCGCCATGGCCGAGGAAGGGTGAGCGGGTCTGGGGCCGTTGGGGGTGGCAGGCTGAGGGCCTCTGTCTCAGCGGCGCCGTTTTGTGTCGGGCTTTACCGCTGTGGCCGCGCTCTGCCTGCGCAGGGCCAGGCCCCGCCGTGGTGCTGCCGCGTGGTTGGGCCTGGCTGCTGTGTGCACTCTGTAAAAAAGCGCGGAAAAGGCATAGCTGGCTGGTTCGTCCTGCAGCATTTAACTTCGTAGTGTCCTTCAAATCCGTCTTTCTTGCGTTCTTCACCTATTTGCTTTTTTGGGGGTTATTTCCTAAACAATTGGATATTTGCAGGTCATGGGAAGTTTCAATTCTTATTGCAAGGTGTTGGCATATGTAGCAATATTTGTCTTTCTTTAGCATTACTGCTGGAGGTGTAATGGATGTTAACACCGCCCTGCAAGAAGTGCTGAAGACCGCACTTATCCATGATGGCCTTGCTCGTGGTATTCGTGAAGCAGCCAAAGCCTTGGACAAGTAAGTGTTACTTTCCTGTTTTATCTATAGTGAATAGCAAAAAACTGGTTGAGGTAGGTTGTGATGAGGTAAGCTGAACACATACAGTAGTCACTTTGCCCACATGTTTGTTTGAAAGTTTGCAAGACCATAGTTTTCTGCCAGTGATTTTTTTGTCATTTGCTATCTGTATTTTGGGGCCCTAAGCTGTGATCTTAAAATGCAGATGCTAAACTCATTGATTTAAGAATGACAATACCTCGTGTATTAGGTTCTGTCCTTTTGTGACTCCTATTGCCCTCAATTTTCACAGGCACTGGTTTTGTGAAGAAAATGGAGCTGTGCTTATGGTATCTAGCTAGGAAATCTGAGACTCGTGAACCTTTATATTTTAAGAAGTTAAAAACCCTTTTCATTGAAAGGGTCAATTTTTATGTCACAGCGCTAAAGAGCTGCATTGGTACTAGATCAGTATCACGCTTGTCATACATGTGCAAACTAATACGAGTTTCTGGATAGAGTGAAGTACTGTATTTATGTGTGTATATGTTAACATACAGTGCATGTATTTCTGTACATATACACATGTGCTAGGGCAGTGATGGACTTAATCATAAAGGTCTTTTACAACCTAAAAGTTGTGTGATAAAAGCATGTGCATCTAAGGACAGCCAGTACTTCAATGCAGTGCTGCAGTGTTTGAGTGATGACTTCTAGTAATTAGTCGGATACCCCTTCACTCGTCGTATGAGTGAAAACAACAGTCTGACAAACCTGTATGCAAAAAAAAACGCTTGAGGTACCAAAGAATGGGAGAGACACAACATGAGTGACTGCTGGCTAGTTTGTGAGGGTTCTTTTTTACTAAAGCAATTTCACATGTTGTGTGTTACAGAGGATGGTGTATGTGTAAGGTTTACATACATTTATGTGGTGCTTCTTACTTGGAAATATTTCTGGATCATTTGGGTGAAACTAGTGATGAAGAAAGCCATAGGGAAAACTGACTTTGCAGTGGTCAAATTACATTAGGTTGAGTATAGAAAACCTATACAGCTCTCTCTGTTGTCAGGTATCCCTTTGGTATTAACATTGTACCACAGTATACAAAGATCCTAATTAGAATTGGGACCCTGTCATAACAGCTTCTTTGAACGTAAGTAGAAAACACTGTTCTGAAGAGCTTGTAATGGCTTGACATGGAAATTCAAGCTTCTAATAATTACAATTCTAATGTTAAATTGTTGTAAAAAGCAACATGTAACTTGGTTGCTTTCTAATAGTAATACCAGTTCTTTATAGGATCTGGTGTTTATCCAGTCATTGCACTTTTTTCCAAATGGCTGAGAATTTAGTGTGATTTCTAGAAGCTTCTAAATCTGGCAATAAAGCTAACAATATATGAATGGTCTGTTATGTATATTGAAAAACATAGTAGTAGGTCATATGAAAAGTATATTTAGTATTGCAAAAAGTATATGGTATCTCAGAACCAAAAATGGAGCTTGAAAAGTATTTGTCTAGAAATGCATGTGCTGAATTTTGTTATTAACAGTTTAAGCAGCAAGACCTGAAGTTATACTTGTTGACTTTCATGTTTCTTTAGACGCCAAGCCCATCTTTGTGTTCTGGCTTCAAATTGTGACGAACCCACATATGTAAAATTAGTTGAAGCACTTTGTGCAGAACATCAGATCAACTTAATAAAGGTAAGCGTTGGAACTTTAGACATAAGTTTGGAACAGTTGCCCTACTTGCAATGTAAGCTGCTTGTTTTAGCATATAGAAAGGTGAACCATTGAAATATTGTAATTCTGTATACGGCTTATTATATGTATCAACCTAACCTTAAAATGAACGTTTACATCTTGTATAATAAGAACTAGAATCAGTGCTGCAAGTGATGGAGCACAGAGAGTGTCTCACTGTAACTTGAAATGAAAATACTTCAAGCTGTACAATGATGATAACTTTGGCTCCCTCTTCTGATACTTGTGAGGAAAGCAGCCATCCGTTACCCAAATCTTCTGAGTACGGCAATTTTTGCTGAACCTAGTTGTGTTGTGGGTGGCTGGTTCTAACAAGATCTAATGTTTTACACAGGTTGATGACAACAAGAAGCTGGGTGAATGGGTGGGTCTCTGCAAGATCGACAGAGAAGGAAAACCTCGCAAAGTTGTGGGCTGCAGTTGTGTGGTTGTCAAAGTAAGATGCAATTACAGATTTTTCTTGACTTCTGAAAACAAGCAGCAAAGATAAGGTTGCTTTAGATAAGGAACTGTTAAATAGAACTCTTAGATTACTCTCTTTAAACAGTTTCTTTCCATTGACAGTGAAATTAAACAGCTTCTATATTCTCTTTCATGTTTATTTAAAATACTTAGATTAATTTTGTGAGTTAGCAGTTGTCTGTTAAGTATCTGTGCCTGCTTGCTAGCAAGGAAGGACCTTTTAACTAGAAAGGTGAAGTCTTGCTTTGTGACAGAAAAATGCCAGTTCAATGTATCTGCTGAACTTGAAAATGTTTTGCAGAGCATATTTTAAAATGATGCTGGTAAAGTAAAGCCACAGTACGAGCCTTGAAGTCACTGTTGTCTTTGAGGTCCCAAGAGATGGCTACATCTTGACAGAAAAAGACTAATGCCTTCTGCATGCATTTATTCAAACCTTTGCTCATTTTTCCACATACATTACTTGTCTTGCTTTAAGCAGAAATGAAACATTTGCTTGGATCTGTACCAGTAGGTGTTAAACTTGAAAGAAATAGAATAGTCCGTCCTTAGAATAGCCTTTTGTTAGTCAACGAAGGGAAAGTAGCTCCAGGGGTAAAAGTGTTACAATCTGTTTTCCTTTTAAAAAGAAGGTTGTAAAATTTTGAAAGGACCTGTATGTTATTAATGAGTTTCCTTGTGTTACAGGACTATGGCAAGGAATCTCAGGCCAAAGATGTCATCGAAGAGTACTTCAAGTGCAAGAAATGAATGGAAAATAAAATTTGAACCTGGTGTGTGTGTGTGTGATTAATGGGTGGGTGTCTGTGGACATACTCTCTTGAGTTGCAGTATTTAACACCAGAAGACTGAAGGACTTTGCAGATCTTGGTATAGTTTATTAGTGTTTTTAATGTTGACAGTTTGATAAAAAGATAAATGAGTCCCTGATACTCCTTTTCTAGTGTGCCTCTCTTTCTGATTCTTATTCCAGAAGTTAATGGCATAGGGAACTTTTCACTGTTTCTCAGTTGCAAGAATGCTGACAGTTGATCACTACCTTTTTGGCAGTGCTTATGCTTGTACTGCTGCAGGGATTCTGAGTAAACTGTTAGGGAAGTCTGAAGTACTGCTGCATCTGTGATGAAAATTTGGCTCCCTCTACTGAACCAAGTGAGGAGAAAAGCCTTAACCGTTACCCAACTCTTCTGAGATGTTGCAGGATTTTTTTTAATGCTCTTTATCCAGGGTCTTTACTTGACACAAGATGGATGTTTTGTTTGTCCTGCCCCCAGTTCTGAAGCAATTGTGGGTGGAATTAGCTTCTTATAAGTACGTGACAATACTGTGATTCTGTAGGGGGTCTTAATAGTAAAGTTAGCCAAGTAGTTTGCTGCTCAAAGAAGGCAGTGTTGAACTCTGGCTTGCCCTGTTGGCTTTGTTTCTCTGGTATTTGGATGATTTACATAACTTGTGTTTTTATCACATTTTTGCCTTTTGGAAATGAGGTAGGATTCAGACTGGAATACCTTTTTTCTCTCCCAAGTTTTTTTTAGATCTGAGCAGCTCGAAGTGGAGTCATAAAGAATTGTTCAAAGTGGAGTCATAAAGAATTGTTCCAGTTTGATGATAATGGGACATTAATGTGAATATATGGAACTGCACACCTGTAGACTGAAGACTGGAATGTGTATCCTGTGTACTTGGAATTTTCACTGTAACCTCTTAAAGCCAAATCATTCCTGTAGTATAGAGCAGCATCCTACTCCAGATGCTAGACTCATGCATTTTTTAATAAGTTATTATTGGCTCTTGGTTTTGGTCCCACCACAGCTTTTTAGTAGCTAGAACTGGATGGAGTTATGGTTTATTAGGAGGTTCCTGCAATATTTTCAGGTGTACTTAACAGAGTTACCTGTTCCAGGCCTGGTTACAAACAATTGTACCCTTGTGGTGAGCATATGTTCAGCACATAAATTAACATACAAAACTGAACAGTTAATGTGGAGCTGTTGTAAACAGGGAAACATACACAAATGTACTCAGGTTAATGCTTTTAGTCTCAATTCAGTTTCTGAATATAGTTGACATTACAGAAGTTCACTCCTGCACATGGGAACCTTAGTTGGAGATCTTAATTCTTTGAGTTAGTGGATTTTTCTAAACAATTGGAATAATTTGGTAGTACACTCCTTTTTAAATTGAGGTGAAGGACACTTAATTTTGTCCTTTGAGTTTGGCTAATGATTTTTGGTATGCACTCCTACAGAAGCAAACCAGAGAACACTATGTTTTTTTGTTCTGCATAGTTAAGGTCACAAAGGTAATTTGGATCCAAAACAAGCTCGGTACCTGTGTGATTCTGTGTTGCTAGGATCAAAAGTTACATTTAATTGAACATCATTCTGAACCACAACTTTTTTTACCCTCTAGGAGCAGTAAAGTTCTCTTAATTCCTTATGCCTCATAACGAGTATGTGATGAAAAAACCTCCAGAGTAGTAGTGAGTGAGGATTTTTTAAAAAAGATGGAATCCATAGAATTCCATTCTCAAATGTTGAGTTCAATCTGCTAAGCCTGTGCCAGCAGGCAAGTTTTGCAGGCTTTTTGGCTGAAAGCTTTTCATTTTGGTATTAACATGGCTGAGGGGAATGGAGAAGAGTGTGGTCTGAGATAAACTTCACTGACTACAAAGGGAGTTCAGGCAAGTGATGGCTCTTGGACTAGATGATCTTTCAAGGTCCCTTCCAGCCCTTAACATTCTGTGATAAATGCTTGCTTTCTGGATGTATGTAGTCATGGGAAGTTAACCTGCTTAAGGTTTTAGGGCTACTTGGTAAAATCTCTCTTGTTTTAGCATGGGAAAACTAAACAGACCTTTGAATTTTTTAACTGGATTTGTCCTAAATTTAGAACTTAGCTTAAACTGCTGGTACGGTACAGCTTTTCTTATAAGCCTAATGGTGGGTTTCTTGTGATGTGAAACATACTGAAGTTTGGGGAGACTTTTTATTGTTAGCTATTTGGGGGACATGAAGGAAACAGTCAAAGGAAGAAATGTTTGTGCCCAGGTGAATTGTAATTCTGAGACTATGGTCCTAAAGTGAAAGGAAAAGGAACTACTGCAGAAAAGGATGAGCAAAAATAAAGTTAACTTGATGCTTTAATATAATTGCTTACCTGCCTTTTACTACTTCATCCTTCTAGAGGATGTGGAAAGCTTTTCACCTGGTGTGTATTTGAGTTTGTTCCCCGTTGTACTTCCATCAGTACTTAAAGCAGTTTGAAAATAGTATGCTGTACTGTAATAACACTGAATTTTCTATTCAAATACAACACTAGAGGAGTAGACACTGCTGGGTAAAGAAAGATGTTCTGTGAATGGTTGCAGCCTACAGTATTGTTATGGTAAGATTACATCCGTTTGGTTAGGCTGGAGTACAGCAATTTCAGTCACACAATCTAGTGGAGGAGCCTGGTACAATGAATTTTGAGTTTGTATACTGTTTCACTTCTGACAAGCAGTGAAATTCCTCATAGCAATTCTTTTAGTTTTGTGGGGGTTTAAGCTGTATATGGGGAACATGCACACTAAATTCATAATTGTGTAAGACTTGAGTTATTCTTGCCAATTTCTATGTTTAGTCAAGATATTCATCTTGGTTGTAGTGTAAATAGGTCTAAGGAGTTCTATGTTCTTAAAGCCTGTAAGCAATTTAAAGAGTCAAGCTTACTCCTGACTATTCAACTTCACAGGATATCTTTCAACACATTTCAGCTTTATTTTCAGTGTGAGAAAAATAACAATGGTTTCTGTGTTTCATTTATATAGTGGGATATTGGAATTGCTACTTCAGCAGTAGCTGGGTTATACATTTCCACTTAATTACTGTTAAGCTTCCTGTAACACTTTATTTCCTGGAAGTGTCCTTAGAACCTATGCAGGCTCAGTGCTGGAGAAGTGATTAGGACTCAGTTTAATAGATTAGCCCTAATACTTGATTTATTTTTAAAAACTTCCTGAGCTAAATTACATCTTTGTTTCATCTTTTGCAAAAGTTACTTTATTCAAATGAGATGAGGAAATTGTGGTGTATGCTTCTCAGACCTCTATACAAAAGAGCCCCAGTTTCCTCACACTTTCTTCATAGGCAGTCTTTTTGTTTTGCTGTAGAAGACAGATTGTTCCTTGCAGGATTTCAGATAAGGTTTCAGAGGAGCAGACTTGGGATTACTTTAAATGAAAGCCATCTGTAGACATCACCCTAAAGGTAGCCATTACCTGTCCCTTGAAAGGATGTGGTTAGACAGCATTAAACATGGAACTGGGAATTGGAGACTTGGGAGTTTCAGGACTGGCCCTGGCTTTTCCTCTTACTGATCATACTTAATGTCCCTTACAGTGTTTCCTTTGTGTGAAACAGGGATAATGCAGAATGCTTTGCTCAGTGATACGTTTTGTGGCTTTTGGTTGGCAGAAGCAGCAGAACAAATTTATTTCTGTGGACTAAAATACCAGGTTTTGGTGGGTTTGTGTGGATTGGTAGTTCTTTCCAGGCCTGAATTTCTTTGTGAAGTGAAAAACTTTGTTTAACAAAGTGCTTTAAAGAAACGCTGAAAAGCCAGTATGAAGGCTTTTCAGACACTACTGGAAGAATATCATATGTGACATTTCAAATTAATATCCTGAGAACAGTTAAACTCATTTTGTTTTGGACTCATCTGTGTGGTAGTCTTTGCTAGTACTGCTTTTTTCTGTCTTCTGTGTTTTGCCTTGGGTAATAAAAGCTTGAGCATCTGGACAGCACCACCTCTTCTTGCCCTCCACACTCTCCCATGACGTGGTCTCTTTTACTGTTTAAATTCCTTGGAGTCTGAGATAATGGCAATGCTACTCCATGCTCAACTCCACTCTTAATTCTGGTCAAGAAGGAACTATAAATGCTGGTAATGTCTAGTGGAAGTCTCACTGCTTACTTAAGCTCATGTCTTATTGGGACAGCTCCTTCACTTTGGGATCTCCCACTGATCCCAATGCTGTTTTCATTTTTTAGTGTAGCACAGTTGTCAGGGGATCAGGGTTTGGTAGCAGCAAATCATGCTGCACAGGCACTCCTGAAGGCTCTAGCTGTTACATTTGGAGAGCTTCCACCCATTGCCCCTAGTCCTGTCATTGGGCATCACCCAGAAGAGCCTAGCTCCATCCTCCTCACACTCACCCTTTACATATTTATAGACATTCATGAGGTCACCTCTTGGTCTCTATCAGCCTTCTGTTTGAAGATAATACATTTGGAATGTGAAGCCTCAGTATGAATTTTTTTAGCCTTTGAACCAGGTACTGGATGTCAGCTGAACACAGTTGTGATTTGATCTATATAGGCTGAAGGAATTGAAAGTAATGGCAGGTTTTCTCAGTCGTTTTAGATAGTTAAAACATATTTTTTCAGCCATTGGTAAGCAAGCAAACATTTATTTTTGAGGCTTTTTAACAGGTTGAATGGTTGATATGCTCTTGCATATAAGAATGTGTGTACAATCATTAGTTTTCTTACTGGTCTTTTTCAGTTAAAGTCCATCTACAAAAGAAGCCATGAATCCTCATTAACTGCTTCATGTAGCTGACCTGTTCTAAGTGGAAGTAAATGGAAGACCTGTTCTTCAATGGAAGTAAACCACTGTAGTGACCTGAATTTCTAGCCACTGACAACTGTGCTTCCACTTTTCAGTTCCAGAAGTCTGAGTCACATGGACTAGTGGAAACTGATTTGAAAATCACTTTTATTTAGATTACCAATTTTGTTACCTTTAGGTACACCTGTAGCTCAGTCAGTGCCTGGAATCTCTTCATGACTGAAGGTAGTGTCTGTAGGGTATTTTGGCCTTTGAAGCACAGCAGTAGTAACTCTATGTCAGTACTCAGCATTGCATAGGGAATCAGATTTTCTTTTAGCAAAGCAATGAAATAACAGGCATTTAGGTCACTGGCTGGCATGCCAAGTTCCAGCCCTGTAAAATTTTATAATAAAGTTATGAAGCTAAACTATATTTTATGCTGATGTGGAGAAAAATGTTTATTAAAGCAAATTTCCTGTTTCCATACTCCAAACATTGGTAATTTCAGTATGCTTAGGTTTTCTCCTTTTTTAAATTTTTTTTTCCCCTCTCCAAATGGTTCTGAGACTTTTTCCAGTGAAAGATTTCAAATCTCTGTTTAAATAAGCTTTGTATTTTGAGGACATGAAATAGCCATGCCCCTCAAGTAACCTTTTGTATTGATTGTATTGTTAGCAAACAGTGTGCTGGATAATATAATGCAGACAGGTTTAGAAAGGCAAATAGGGAAGAAAAAAAAAAAAAAAACTAAAGGAAAAGAAACCCCAACCCCAGAAATGTTTCTAGTTGTTAGAGTATATGTTTAAGGGAATGGAGGTCATGGTTTGTAGAAACCACCAAAACAAATGAAACACCCACAAATATCCATGCATAAAAAAGTGTTTGAATGTCAATACAAGCTATGGTATATATTTGCTTTTCTGTCTGTTTATTTGAATGGACAATATTCAAGTAACACCCTTCAGCTTTGCTTTATTCAGGGGAGCCAAACACAAATATTTGTCAGCACATCTACAAGAAATGGCTTTATGTGCGTGTAGTTTAGCAAGCTACTGTACTTTTAAAAAGCTATAAATCCAAATCCTGTTTCTGCAGAAACTTTCACCTTTCCATTCCTTCGGTGCATATGTTTTACATCCAGATCAAACTCTTATCTGGTTCTGACTTTTCCCTCATGGCTGTCTAACCATCTGTTTTAAACTGAGCATAGCAGCTTTTAACGTTTCCCTTTAAGACCTGAATGTCTTGATCTTTTGCTGATTGTTGTGAACAGCATCATTCTGTCTGATCTTTAATCTTATTTACATGCCTTCTTCAAATGAAAGTTAATTGGAATGCCTGTGTTTCTTCTTGCAGTTGTGTGAAAACTGAAAAAGCTGTTTGGACATGAGCCATGAGTTATTTTTGCATATATTCAGAAGAGGGGGGAAAAAAAGTTTTAGACAAGTGCCCCAATCAAGAAACATTGATGCAATTGCAGTGCCTTTTGTTGAACTGCCTCTTGTCCTGTGATAAAATCCATCATTACTGTGTAGTGTTTGGGCTCCCTAGTTTAAGAGGGACAGGGATCTGCTGGAGAAGGTCCAGGGGAGGGCCACAAGGATGATCAGGGGACTGGAGCACTGCCTTACGAGGAGCAGCTGAGGGACCTGGGGATTTTTAGTCTACTTATTTAATGAATGTAATAATAAAATGAAATATAATATTTAATTTTCCAATCCATAAGTCTCTCCCTTTTTCACTTTGGGAAGGGGTCAGGGTCTAGAGGGAATGTCTGTCCCTCATTCAGCAGCTGGCCCATCCCTAATCCTCTAGCACTGGTCATATGGGAGGATGTCTGTCCAGGGACAGAAGTTAATATAAGAGAGAAGTTGCGTGCACACATACATATGCATGTGCTATATTAAAGGCAGATTACAAAGTTCAGGATAATACTAGGGGAAAGATGCTGCACATGTTACACTGCTCAAGCCTCTTGGCATGTAAACATGCAGTCATATGCTGCTGTTCCTACAGCTGTCTATGTAATGTGAAGGCAAAGCAGACTTGCAGACCCTAGAAACCATTCAGGACTCTGCCAAAGGCTGTTGCATATATAAAAAAGAACCAGCGTGACACAACTACGGTTTTGTGGTTACAATTGGTGTTGTTGACTTGCCTTTGCCACGGAGCTCCTATGCAGAGTTTAAGTAACTTAGAAGTTTTCACAAAGTGGGGTTGATGATTTGCTTTCATTTTCTGGGTGCACCAACTTGCCTGTGACCTTTTCCTGCAAGTACAACAAACATTCATGGCTATTGACATTCTGGTTTAAGCATCAAAAGCTATCAAAGGCTTTTTGTTTGGTTGGTTGGGTGGGGTTTTTTCACTGGAAAAACAGTTTACAGGAATCTCAGACTGGCTAGTCTATGTGCATGGGTGCATGTAGTTTGAACTACCATTTCCCCAAGTGTAGAAGGGGAAAAGACAAATCTGTTCTTGTCAAGCATGGTTTAGTGGTGGATGCTGGGTTAACAGGTGGGCCTGAAGACCTTGGGTGGCCTTTTAATAGAAGGAAGCTTACACAAATGTATACATTGATGTTTTTAGTTTGAATGTTTCTGAATATAGTTGAAACTACAGAAGTTGATTCCACATGGGAACCCTAGTTGGGGATCTTACTTCTTTGAGTTACTGTAGATTTCTAAACAATTGAAAGGCAACCAGCAACAGAACAAGGGGACACAGTCTCAAGTTGTGCCAGGGGAAGTACAGGCTGGATGTTAGGAGGAAGTTGTTGGCAGAGAGAGTGATTGGCATTGGAATGGGCTGCCCAGGGAGGTGGTGGAGTCACCGTCCCTGGAGGTGTTCAAGCAAAGCCTGGATGAGGCACTTAGTGCCATGGTCTGGTTGATTGGACAGGGCTGGGTGCTAGGTTGGGCTGGATGATCTTGGAGGTCTCTTCCAACCTGGTTGATTCTATGATTCTATGATTCTAAGCCTGTGCCAGCAGGCAAGTTTTGCAGGCTTTTTGGCTGAAAGCTTTTCATTTTGGTATTAACATGACTGAGGGGAATGGAGAAGAGTGTGGTCTGAGATTCGCTTCACTGGCTACAAAGGGAGTTCAGGCAAGTGAGGGCTGTGGGACCTGATGATCTTTCCAGGTCCCTTCTAGCCCCTAACGTTCTGTGATAACTGCTCTCTGTGATACATGTTTTCTGACCTAAATGATTCTGTGTTTCTGCGCGTTCTGCTGGAGAGCCATGCTGGCGTTTGCCTGGCGTGTTGGGCGGTTCGGGGTTGTGCGGCTCTCATACACAAGCGGTCTCACGGCCTTACCGCGCCGCATGCTCTGCACCACCCCAACGGACGGGTCTGGGTCCGCGCCTACGGGGCGCAGGTCTCTGCCAGCCGCGGTCGGCCGACAGCGTTTCCCTGTGGCAGCAGCAGATGGCGCCCGCGCTGCACCTAGAGTGCCGCGGCCAGGAAAAGGGAGCAGGCCCCCGAGTGCCGGCCCGGCCTGGCCCGGAGTTATAGGAGCAGGTGTTGCGGCGATCCCAGCAAGCTGGCGACATAGGAAACGAATGTGAAATGAAACTCCTTAATGCCTTTGAATGCTGTCGATTTCTATGCGTACTTTCCAGCATCGTAGCCTTGTAAAACCCGAGTCAGTCAGATGTTCGGAGTTTTACGGCGTGTAGAAATGCGTTTGCATAAACCAAAGGACTTTGTTGCACAGCTGCGGCTCCTTTAATCTGTTCTTCTTGAGAGGCTTTGCCACACGGAGCAGGCGCTTTAGTCTGCTTCCTTTCACAGAGATGTTTAATGAGCAAGGTACAAACAAGAGGGTACAAACTTGACAGAGATTCGAGGGACCGGTTTAAGTAGTTAGTGGTTGGGAACTTCACTTTGTATGTTACAGGTAGCACCATCTCTGAGACTTAGAGATCACCGATATCACATACAGCATTCAAGAGCCTCCTGCCCGGGGAGGTGGTGGAGGCACCGTCCCTGGAGGTGTTCAAGAAAAGACTGGATGAGGCACCCCATGCAGAGATACAGGCTGGGGTCGGAGTGGCTGGAGAGCAGCCAAACAGAGAGGGATCTGGGGGTGCTGATTGATACCCACCTGAACATGAGCCAGCAGTGTGCCCAGGTGGCCAAGAGAGCCAGTGGCATCCTGGCCTGCATCAGGAATGGTGTGGTCAGCAGGAGCAGGGAGGTCATTCTGCCCCTGTACTCTGCACTGGTTAGACCACACCTTGAGTACTGTGTTCGGTTCTGGGCCCCCCAGTTTAGAAGAGACATTGAGATGCTTGAGCGTGTCCAGAGAAGGGCGACGAGGCTGGGGAGAGGCCTTGAGCACAGCCCTACGAGGAGAGGCTGAGGGAGCTGGGATTGGTTAGCCTGGAGAAGAGGAGGCTCAGGGGTGACCTTATTGCTGTCTACAACTACCTGAGGGGAAGATTGTAGCCAGGAGGAGGTTGCTCTCTTCTCTCAGGTGGCCAGCACCAGAACAAGAGGACACAGCCTCAGGCTGCGCCAGGAGAAATTTAGGCTGGAGGTGAGGAGAAAGTTCTTCACTGAGAGAGTCATTGGACACTGGAATGGGCTGCCCGGGGAGGTGGTGGAGTCGCCGTCCCTGGAGCTGTTCAAGGCAAGATTGGACGTGGCACTTGGTGCCATGGTCTAGCCTTGAGCGCTGTGGTAAAGGGTTGGACTTGATGATCTGTGAGGTCTCTTCCAACCCTGATGATACTGTGATACTTTGTGCCATGGTCTGGTTGATTGGACAGGGCTGGGTGCTAGGTTGGACTGGATGATCTTGGAGGTCTCTTCCAACCCGGTTGATTCTATGATAGGTGAAGGCAGTTTTTTCCCCCTGCTGCCTCCAGTGCCTGATGTATGGCAGCAGTCAAAGCGTTTCAGTATGCTTACATTGTATTCACACATATGCAATGGATTTGAAACATTCCTACCGAGGAGATTGTGGTAAAAACTGTAATGTGCAGCTTGCTGGGTTTCATTGTAGAGTAATATAATCTCCACATGTGCGAAGGCCAGTGCAATATTTTATTTTGTTTTATTTTTTTGCCTACCCCAGGGAATGTGATATTAAATTTATCAGCTGAAGTATTTGAAGGAGAACTCATAAATATGTTTTTGAGGCGCATCAGCGGTTTACATAGGGAGGGAGAAGATGTGTGGCGCTGGGTAAAACGGATGTAGTCCGTACTCCTCATCCTCTGTCACGTAACAGCTATGCTTTGCCCCTCAGATGCGGTGCTGGTAAGTTTCTTCAGTCACTGAAAGCAAGTTTTAACTTGTTACTCACTGATTTTTACTGATAATTGCTAACTTTATGGTACCTGGGCTTTAGATGTTGTTCGCATTTGGTAACAGAGCTCCAAATGCTTTGCGGGAAGAGGAGAAGGCTCCTCAAAAGAGCCAAGGTTCTGAAGAGCTTTCAGATGCACAGGAGGGACTGGTGGCCTGCCCGGTTTTCACAACGCATTGTGGTTGTAGGCACCCTAGCTAGGCAAGGTGCTGCCAAACCTAGGAGGAGTCTCCACTGCCTTAATGTAGTTATAAATCTTCCAGGGCTTAAGCAAGTATCTCTGCATGGCATTATCTTGTGTTGTTGTGTGTTCTGGTCTCTTGTCTGGAGTTAATTTGGGCGTCTCCAAAACAGCTCTGTGGTGCATTAGAATAATCCGAGCCATGCTGAGTTAGCAGTTCTTTGTCATCACTGTTCAGCTGCAGGCAGAATTGCCCATGTCAGGAAGGGTACTGAGAACATGACCAAAGATGCCACTGTAGAAAATCTTTATACTTCTAACGTTTGTAGTACTGAATAGAATTGTTATTCGCTCTTTTTTCTTGTCTTTAAAAAAGAAAAGTTATGGAAAAGGTCATTTAAAATCATCACAAGGAAAGTAACAGCAAGTTCATAGTCTTGCTTCAGTTTGGAGAGAAGGCTAAGGAGTGAGGCTGGTTTACAACATCAAGAAGGCAGCACAAAAAGATGAGTCCTAAATTTGTTTCCCAAATTCTACAACACTAGATCAGAGAAAATGAACTGAAACTGATCAGATGAACTTTGAAATCAGTTTCTTAAAGCCTAGGATAAACTTCTACAACTTACTGTTGTAAGAAATTGTGAAGTCAAAATGCATCCAGAGGTTCAAAATCCATTAGACAAATTAATGGATAAAAGGTGCAAACCAGATACTGTTAGGAAAAGATGGCAAAATTCTCTCTGACCTCTGAAATCTAATAATAGGATGCAAAAGGAGCATGAGGATTGGACCTCAAATAGTGGCTCTCTCTAAATGACTTCAGCAACAGGCATGGTGGGAGACAGAAAACTGGACAATGGACATTGATGTCACCCTGTGGACCATTTCTAATAGGTAAAAGATAAGATGAGGATGCTCCCAGGAGTGCTGAAAAAGCCCGAATAGCTGCCTAAAGCCTCTTGCTTCCTCAATACAGACTTAAAGATATACAGAAGGAGTTGTTAGCATTTGCAGAGAAAGCAAGACGAGAGGAGGTAGCTGCTTCTTCAATCCATTAAAAGTCAAGAAATGACTTTTTAGGAATCTGTTTGGTTAGCAGGCATCTCAAAATAGAAGACTAGCAGAGGCTGAAGATTATAGAATCAACGAGGTTGGAAGAGACCTCCAAGATCATCCAGTCCAACCTAGCACCCAGCCCTATCCAGTCAACTAGACTATGACACTAAGTGACTCATCCAATCTTTTCTTGAACACCTCCAGGGACGGTGACTCCAGCACCTCTCTGGGCAGCCCATTCCAATGCCAATCACTCTCTCTGGGAAGAACTTCCTCCTGACATCCAGCCTATAGCCTGAGATGGCTCAGGGTGGTAGATGATAGAAGTGAATATAAAATAAACTTTTTTATTTTCATTTCAACTGAGAATACCAGAACTATAAACATGCAGAATCCAATTAGCTTTCTAGATACTTGTAGGAAATCTTTAAAAGACTCTTGAGTTCTTTTCTTTCTGCCATTGTTCCTTTTTACAACAGCCTACGCCTTTGTCATCTTGGGAATTGCATGCCTGTGAAGCACTTCACTTGGAACAACTTACCTAGCCAGCTCAGAAACTGAAGTCAGTCCAGGACTGAATCTGGCACACACTGTTGCCCTCTGTGTTTATTGTCTTTGTGCACAAGGACAGGCTGTTTCCAAAAGGAGTTGAATGTTGTTTTTTTCCATTACAAAGAGTCTTTAGTGACCCATCCCTACCCATGTTAGACACTGGTGCTTCTCTCTCCGTGATATTTCATCCAACAGAAAAGGTGAACTGGCACTTTTTTAGGTGAGGGAGCCCTTGGCACTTCAGAAGGCATTTTCCCCTTTGATCTAAAATAGGCCATATTCACCAATTCTCTGGCAAGCTGTGTAGTTTACCACTTCTCTTAAGTTTTTTCTGAGAGGAACAGAATCATGAAGGTGGTGAAAGGGTGAGTGGGGTAAGGATTTATTTGTGGTTTGGTTGTTGGTTTTTTTCTTACTCTTAGCTGTTGTTGGCCTGAGATCCGAGGAATGGAGCTAAATTTGTAATTTGTATGGACTCTATCTGAAAATATTTGCCAGTTAGTCCAGATAATAAAATGGGGATTTTATCCAGAGGAGAAGACATGAAAATAAATAAACATAGATCTTTTCCACCTAATTTATGACCTGCAAGTAACAGTTCCTCCTCAACCTGCATGATTAACTCTTTTCCATTAAGTGACCATTTTGATTACATCTTCTATCAATAAAAAGCCATGAACACTTTTTATTCTCTTCATGAAAGAAGAGAAACCAAATATCCGATGACTGCAGTGCAGAATGATTTGCCTCTTGTGTCAGATTTTGAACCTATTATAGCCAATATATAAATTACAGTACCTCACCTTTAACATCCTATCAGATTTAGTTCAATGGAAAATGCCTTTGCTTATACTAACTAAACCAATAGAGCTGGGAAGCTTTTTCAATGTGGGCATAATATTATTTGTTCCAATAGATATTAGTTATGATACAGCTTTGTTTTTTGACTATTTGGATCTATCAAGAGGGATTAGAAATTTTTTGATTAAAATATTGCATCTAATTAACATTTTTAAAGCCATATTTTCATCTTTTAGAAATACTTTGTGGCTTAAGTGCTGGTAGATGATAGTTGATTCCCAAAGGGGAAAGGTGCAACAGTTCTATGTTAAAGGCTCTGTACAAACCTATTATCCCAGCTTCAGAAATGTGTTTTTACTAACTTATGAGTGTGATAAGCTGAAGGAAAGGGTGCACAGCTTAGGCATTTGGCAGTGCTTCCATGAGAGCTGCTGTACCGGGATAGTAGCAGAGGTTCATGAAGTGAGGTGTTCTTTCAAGTCTATCACATCTCAGCTACTTCACAATCTCTGGAGGGTCCCAGAAGAGTTGCTACAAGCTGTGCTTTGGTGTTTACCGGATAGTAGTACATGTGCTGCAGATGTTTTAGGCTGATCACCTGAAGTTTGTGATAACTACAACACCTGTTACATTTTGGATGATCTCAAGAGCATGCCTAGTATCCTATTTCTGAGGCATTTTTGCTTCATGAGGCAGTAAATTCAACTCTGTCATCATTAGGCAGGTGTTTATATATACTGCAAGACTTTAATCTCTCTCCAGGGAACAAAATACTTTAGGGGCCCATTCTACAGCTTGGTGTTTGCTTTGCATCTCTGGCATGTTCCTATTTCTTTCTATGCCAGGAGATCAAGCATGGGTTTTATGTTTAGGATGCAGACCTTGAATTCTTTCCCAGCTTTGCTAGTGATTGCTGTGAACCTAGAGCAAATCTGTCCCTCTGCTTACCAATTACAAAGGGTGAGGGTAGTGTAGCTTTTTGGTTCTGCTCTGTATTTTATCTACTTACACTGGATACTCTTTAGGACATAGACTGCACTGTGTTAGGTGCAGGTATCATGGATCCCAGACTTTGTACACAAAGTCACAATCTACTGGTAATAACAGAACAGAAGTTTAATCTACAGAATATTGATTAAGTCTTTTCCAGCTTGGGTAATTTTGTGATTCTGTAACTGTCATGTCTGCACCTGGGAGAGTGTCAATAGTGTACCAACCCTGTTTTTCCTGAAACAGATTTAAGTAGGTGGTCAGCTGCTTAGGGAGTCTTGGTGATCTCTCATGTTCTTGGTCTCTGAGGGACTGGCTATTTCTGGCTGCAGGCAGTTTGCAGCCTGGAAGGGGAATGAACTGGAAAACTTGAGAGTCTGCTCACTGGTAGTTGTTGAGCAGTCATTTGTGAAACTTTTTGCTGAACTTTGGTGAAAATTACTTGAGTACCCCTGAGAAAACTCATGAAACGAGGAAGGAAATGCCTTGAAGATGCTTTGAGCAAAGAGCCTTAGAAATCCACTAGGTCTTAGCTGCCAGAAAACTATCTCAGGGAAGAAAAGAGCAGAAATCTCACAGAAGACATTCAACAGGTTCTCGCAAGATAACATTACACAGACTTGCAGCAGCCCAGCCATAAAAGCAATGTTAAAACAATTATCTCAAGGAGTTGTGGTCAAATGAAAAAACATAAATAAACCTTTCCAAGTAAACTTCCTGTACTTAGAAGATAGTATGGTAGGATAATATTAAGGCAAACAGAAAGTCTATGAGAAGTCCAAACAAATCCTTACAGCTTTAAATGTGAGCAAATTTATTGTATGCATGTTTAACCCCAGCTGGCAATTAAATACTACAGAGGTGCTTGCTCCCTTCTGCCACCCTATGGTGGGATCAGAGAGAGAATTTTTGAGGGGGAGGGAAATAAAATTCACGAGTTGAGACAAAGGCAGCTTAGTAGGACAGAAAAGCAAGAAATAATAATAATTCTGATAATATTCACCATAATAGAACATACAAAACACAGTATTAAAGATGAGGTCTCCCCAGGGCAGAGTAGAGGGGGGAGGAGAACCTCCCTTGATCTGCTGGACACTCTCCATAGAGGGAAGCAGGAGGAAAAAGTTAAAGGGGATTTGCTGAATAAGTGTATCTCTTTCAGGTGATACCGTCTTCTAGTTTTGGCAACTGCAAATCGTGAAACAATTCTGGTAGGGTGTACCATGCCTGCTTTAGTGTCTGAATTACCCAGTCTTCATCTTCTGTTTCTTCATTAATTTCTTCTAGATTTTTTCATTTGTTTGTTGAGAGTTTTGTTGTTATTGTTTGTTTGCTTATTTTTAACCACAGAATGTTAGGGGCTGGAAGGGACCTTGCAAGATCATCCAGTCCAACCCCCCTGCCAGAGCAGGACAACCTCTACAAGATCACAGAGGAATGCATCCAGGCAGGTCTTGAATATATCCAAGGAGGGAAACTCCACAATCAACCCTGGGCAGCCTGTTCCAATGTTCTGTCACCCCTGCAGGGAAACCATTTTTCTTCATGTTTCCATGGAACTTTGTATGCCTCAGCTTCTACCCATTGCTCCTTGTCCTGTCACTGGGCATCACCCAGTAGAGCCTGGCTCCTGCCACTTGGCACTCACCCTTTACATCTTTATAAACATGAACAAGGTCACCCCTCTCCAAGCTACAGAGCCCCAGATCTCTCAGTCTCTCCTCATAAGGAAGGTACTCCATTCCCTTCATCATTTTTGTGGCTCTGTGCTGGATCTTTCAAAGAGTTCCCTGAGGTTCTTCTTGAACTCAGGAGCCCAGAACTGTACACAGTATTTGAGATGCAGCCTCACCAGGGCAGATCAGAGTGGGAGGAGAACTGATTTACTGATTAAATTAATTAATGAAGAAACAGAAAATTAAGACTGGATAATTCAGAACCAGTAATCTTCTTATATCCTTTTCTATCACTTCTTATTATATAAAAAAATATCTAATGTCTCTAGGTTTTAACAGAACAGAAGGTAGGTTCTGTACCCACATTTATGTCATTGTGTGCCAGGGAAAGTATAGGCTGGATGTCAGGAGGAAGCTCTTCACAGAGAGAGTGATTGGCATTGGAATGGGCTGCCCAGGAAGGTGGTGGAGTCACCATCCCTGGAGGTCTTCAAGAAAAGACTGGATGAGTCACTTAGTGCCATGGTCTAGTTGACTGGATAGGGCTGGGGGATAGTTGGCCTGGATGATTTTGGAGGTCTTTTCGAACGTGGTTGGTTCTATGATTCTATGATTTTATCACATGCAAGGTAACTACTAAGAGCCCTTGTGTGCATAGGACCAGTTCCTCAGCGCAACCCAGCGAAATCAACTGCAGGGCCATGTCTGCCCTTAGAGCAGGAAATCACTCAATCAATAGTATTAAAACCATTACATAGTTATTAAGTGGCTTTCCAGTAATTTTTCAGTTCTCAGCAGAAAACATTATCATAACTGATGCACACTAACTTTCTCTTGTTTATATGTGTATATAATGTAACTTCCATTAAAGTGCTATTTACAAAAAGAATTCTCTAAAAATGACCTGGTGAGCTTCCAAATCTGCTCTTTCAATGGCTCCAGATCAAATTTGCCTACTTTAAACAGTGGTTTTAAAGATTGACAGTGTTGTGGATCCCACCTGGAATCAAATGTGTTCTTCCTGTGTTGCATTTGTAATGAGGATGATGCAATTATTTAGCTGCCAGCATTATTAATGATGAACAAGGGAGAATAGGAAAGGCACACCAAGCCTTTCTCCCTTTCCATCTCGCCCTCCCAGTAGTCACTCTAATTGTGGAGAATGAACAGAGGAACAATTTGCATTGCTTAGTTGAGTGAGGAGATATATCTGGATGATCAAGACTGCATTCAGTGGGAAGGTACCACACTGAAGATTTTCTGCTCATTGTGATATTTTAAGGCTAATGAGGATTTAAGTATATATGTTGAGTGAAAAGATTTAAGCATCTTCAATCACTGAGAAACTAGCTTCGTTGGCAGTTGTCTTCTGTTTCCTTCCACCTTGCCTCTGGAGAGCTTCTGTGTGAGCATTGTGCAGCCCTGTATCCCACTCCTAGATTTTTGTGTGTTACTCTTGGACATTTCCCAGTGTCCAGGAGAAGGCTGTTTCCCTGCATGTCATGGCTGTGTTGCTTCAGGCCCCTCTACTCCCTCATGCTGGAATCACTTGCTGGCCTTTGTGAAGCTTCCCCAGAAGGAATAGGTCTGTCTGCATTCAAAAATTTTGCATATACAGCTTTGTCAGCTAAGAGCATGGGAAGGGAAGAAAAGAAACACATCACTAATTAGTCAGTTCTGGTAAATGTTCTTACATCAGCAAAAAGCTCTATTGAGAAGTATAATTTATGTCATTTGGGTAGCTGGTATAAACACTGCTAGCAAAAATCTCTTGCCAGTGTACATCACATCTCCACTTGGAGAGTTTGTTGTGAAAGCTGCCTCTGAGAAGATCTTGTACTACAGAGAGGACCCAAAGGCTTTCCACTGGGTGGTAGTGCCATTATACTGAAAGTGAAGTTTCATATTTAGTTTAGAGTGGAGTCTGAAGCTGCATGAAATGGGGATGAATTGGCAAAGGTACTCCAGTTTCTCCTAACGCTTTAGGCAGTAGCTTGACCTTTAGAATGAATGCGTTGGGAATGTTGCCTTTGCCTGGAAGCTGCTCATCACCTGCAAAGTCTCCAGATGATGATGCAGAGCATTCAGGCTGCAGACCAACTCCTTGGGTAGTCACAGAATCGCAGAAACATTCAGGTTGGAAAAGACCCTCAGTATCACTAAGTCCAACCAGAATCCTTACTCTACAAGGTGCACCCTAAATCATATCCCCATACACCACATCCAAATGACTCTAAAACACATCCAGTCTTACCCTCTTGTTTCTTCCTCAATTTTGCTAATTGGAGATGATGTGAACACCTCTGCTCTTCACTAGTATATGAGAGTTCCTGTGGCTGAACAAAGCAAACACCTTGGCAGGCATGCATGGCTGGTGTGTGGGTGTTGGGAGAGGAACAGTTCAGTAAAGGCACCAGTGGGCAGAGGAAGAAGTGTCACTGCAGTCTGTCCTGTGTACCCTGTGTCCGAGGGCTACCATGACTCATCTCAGTGATGTTCCTGACAGTGCTGCTTGGTGCTAAAAGTGAAATCTGTGAATCCAGTACAGGAAGTGTTACAGATAATAACTTTTCCACAGAGCACACTGTGCAGAAGGAGATAGAAGGACACTAGACTTAGTGCCCCCAGTCTTCTGTCAGGCAGTGGTGGCCTTTTCCAGTGGCTTGTCTAAGTAGAAAAAATCCACTCAGAAATGTTTCCCTTCTGCATGACTCCATCTGGACTTTGCTGGAGTCATTAGTGCAGTTATTTCACTGTGAACTAAATGGCAATTAGCAGAGCGAGGCCACACTAGAAACAGGATGCATGACTGAGATTTTTTAAGCCCATGGTGATGCAGGCAAACCAAGAGTGAAGTGCAGAGGAATGAAAGCTCCTGTTCACACAGGTTTCATAGCTTACTTGCAGACAAGAGGCAAATGTATCTTAACATAAGCTTCATTTTCAGGGAAATGCACACATGGATTGACTGATTATTCAGGATAATCAAATTAAAGGAGAATGTTATTATATATTTTAAACAATCCTTAGCAGTGCCACTGCTCTTCACTCTAAAGTCTTGGAATTTAAAGGAGGAGGAAGGGGAAAGTAAACCCACAGTTTTCACTCTTTATCTGCTTTTGTGTGTGTCTGGTTAACTCAGTTTAGACTATGAAATTACTGGACTTGTCTGGTTCATTTTCCTTTACAGGCAGTGCAATGTTATGGTTTTCATATCCTATAAAAGTGGTGATACCACAAAATTGCCAGGGAAATACTTCAGTCGCCCTGTATAGATACAATCAAATCAACTAAAGTATTTCATTGCCTGAGATGAGGAATCCTAAATAAAGTAAATGCTTGGGTAATAACATCAAAGTAACTTTTAGCACCATATTATCACAGTATCACAGTATCATCAAGGTTGGAAGAGACCTCATAGATCATCAAGTCAAACCCTTTACCACAGAGCAGACCATTCATGAGACTTTTCAGGTAACCTATTTAAATGTAAATCTGTTCTTTAATAAAACATACAGTCATTATCCTGTGGTATAATGCCTATAACCAGCTGCACCTAACAGGACTGTAATCTTGTTGAGCTGCTGTAACAGCACGAACCACAAAAGCAAAACCCAAGTGGTTTATCGATGTCAGCAAGCTCCCAGATGGAATTACAGTCTTACACACATGATTTACTTGTATGCTATTCATTATAACATTGGACAAAAATTGTGCTTCTATTAAAAATGCACAGATGAGAATATGTGTTGTTGAAGGGGACTTGTTTAAAGAGCAGAAGGCATCTATCCCTGCAAAGCAGAGTTATGTTGAGTGCAGGACCTTTTCAGGCATATTTGCAGGATAATGAGGATTTGGAATCAAGCTCTCAAACTAATATGGTGCTTCAGGCTCAGTAGAGTTTATATATATATATATATATATATATAAAATCATAGAATCATAGATTATATATATATAATCACAGAATCATAGGGGTTTACATATATATATATAAAATCATAGAATCATAGGGTTATGGTCTAGTTGACTGGATAGGGCTGGGTGATAGGTTGGACTGGATGATCTTAGAGGTCTCTTCCACCCTGGTTGATTCTATAATTCTATGATATATATAAAATCATAGAATCATAGATTATTGAATGTATTTATTTGAAAGCCTTATCAGAGAGCATTGCATCAATCCAGGCTGGCTGTGTCGGAAAAGATGGGTATGATGAGATTTTAGCATCCACCTGCTCAGGTAAGCTTCATATAATTGACTTGATAAATGTCTTATATTGAGATGTGATAAAAATGAAGCAGGCTATAATGTTAATGCAGCTCACATCTCTTGTTGCTTGGAACCAGGTTAGATGAACATAGGCCTTGAGTCACCTGTTCTAATAGGAGGTGTCCCTGCCTATGACAGGGGGGTTGGAACCAGACAATCTTTGAGGTTCTCTTCAATCTAAATCATTCTATGATTCTGTACATATATAAACATTCTACTGGGTCTGAAGCACCATATTAGTTTCAGAGCTTGATTCCAAGTCCCATGTGTATATGTATGTATATAGGTAATTTTTTCTCTTGATCTCCTATTTTCTTGTGTAGTCTGCCTTTGGGGAAATAAGGCCTCCTCTAGAGAAAGCATGAGCTGGAGAACAGCACTAAGAACCTTTGGGACATAAACCACAAGGTGCTGACTAGGGAAGTCCTTCAGAACTGATCAGGAATTTGTAACAGAGCAGGATCTTTTAAAAAAATTATTATTTTGGAACATTTAAAACAAGTCAGACAGCACAGATTCCAAAGTTCTGTGCAATTGTGTTTGTCACCTTTTTGGCAAAACCCTGGTGTTAAAAAAACAAAAGTCTTTTTCCCAGCTTAAAATGAAATTGTGGAAAGCAATGTGTTGAGAGCAACATGGAGCTAAACTGATACTAGCAAAAGCACGTTTTGAGTTGGAACTGTTTTGGGAACTGCCGAAGTATTTCAAAGGATACACCATTGTTTTCCTTTCACAGCCTATGATCTACTTTTTCTCACCAAAACATTCTACCCTGCTTCAAACTAGCACAGGTTCACCCAGCTGTTATTGAAATAGCTGGAGTGTCCAGTATTGGCAGGTAAAATGCCTGTAGGGCTGGGAGAAGAGCTAAAAGCAGAAAAAGGGTGAACCTGGGAAAGCTGTTTCCTATCCCTCAGGACCCCTCAGGGGAGGTCGTAGCTCCACAGATGATCAACTTCCAAGAGAAACTTTAACTCTTGGAATGATGGGAAGAGTTTAGCAGTTGACTCCAGGGAACCCATAGGACTGCTTTACAGTGAGAACAGTGTGCTGTCGTGAGTTTCCTTCCCAGGTGTGGTATCAGAAATAAGGTGATAGTACTATAGGATACTAGCTCTCACAGTTAGTTAATTCCTCTGTCCTAGAGAGCTGCAAGGCTTACACCTGCATGGATCTGGCTTCTCTCAGGTGTGCTTTATGTAGCAAAAGCAACGGTGGAAGCAAACATGATATACATGCAGGCTAAAGAAGGAAAACATGTCTTTGAATTCCATGCAAGAGCGAGGAGACACTCAGTGCAGATTTCTGTAGTTTGCATTGCAAGTCTCTGTGTGGAAGTCATGCATCTGAGGACCTAAAGCCTTTGTGCTAGTTTGAAGCAGGCTAGAATGTTTTGGTGAGAAGAACTAGATTACAGGCTGTGCAAAGAAAACAGTGGTGATGCCTACTTCGCTCACAGTCTTGCTGAGAAGTATAGGAACAAGAAATAAAAACATTAGATAACCACTCTCACTCAGCACTGCTCTCGCTGGGGCTGCTGGCTGAGCTGCATCTCTCTAACCTCACCCTCCGTTTTGGGCTAATCCACTTTGCTTCCTAACCTCTGGCCAAACCTCCATTCTTCCTTGGGACTGGGGTAAGGTTGAGAGGGGTAGGGGGAAGGTGCAGGGGTGGTTGAGAGCCCCTCCTGGGGACTCAGGTTTCTGGGAGGGGAGTTGTGTTTCTGTATTACCTTTTACCTTGTATATTTCTATCTATAACTGTATATACTGTAAATAACTGCTTGTATGTTGTGCTAGCTGTAAATATAAGCTTCATTCATATTTCCAGAGCTGGCTGAGTCTAGTCTGGGTGATTTCTAAAGTGTGTGGGGGGTGGGGAACACCCAAACCATCATACCTGTCCTCACACACCTTCATGATGCCTATGCCTCTCCAACAGGCCACTAACGTGACCACAGGTGTGAGCAGCTGCTCTCAGCTGCTGTTTCTTTGAATTGCTGACACATCATCAGTTTCTTCCTTTGCCTTTCTTCAGAGTGGGCACCCATGGAGTAGTCATTCAAACAAATTGTGGTGGGTTAGCAACTTCCTCCCCCCCCCCCCCCCAACTATTGAAATTTACCAGACCAACTGAGAGGGCTTGGAAGTAAGATGGAGCTATATTTACAGCACAGCTAAATTTATAAGCATGTGTACACAATATATTTACAAAGATTTGCAATTATATACCAACTTGAAACAACACAGAAATCCAAACTCCCTCCCAGACAAAGAAAAACTGTCCAGAAGGGCTCAAAGCTCTTCTCCAGGCTGCAGAACCCCAGCTCCTGTAGCCTGTCCTCATAGCAGCATCTTTGTGGCCTCCTCTGGACTCACTCTAACAGTTCAATGCTCTTCTTGTGTTGGGGGCTCCAGAACTGTACACAGTACTCCAGGTGGGGTCTGATGAGAGCAAAGGGGGAAAATCCCCTCCCTTGCCCCATGCTTCTCTTGATGCAGTATCAACAAGGAGAACAATCTCCAGTTGCTTCTAAGTGGACAGCATGGAAATCAGGTTCTTCTGAAAAACAGCAAGAGATTATAATGGCAAAGACCAGGAAATTAGCTGAGTTGAGCAGAAATCTTTTCACCACATTAATCTTGGGTTTTATTTGTTTTAGTAAAGCTTATTTCATCCCTGCATCTCTTCAGAGCTTGCCTCCTAGGTTCTTTCACAAGCTTCCTATTGTACAAATCCAAATTCGAAGCTTTGTTTTCATAAAACAAAAGTAAAATGGAATTTAGAAT
Source organism: Pogoniulus pusillus (assembly GCF_015220805.1). Classification (NCBI taxonomy): domain Eukaryota; kingdom Metazoa; phylum Chordata; class Aves; order Piciformes; family Lybiidae; genus Pogoniulus; species Pogoniulus pusillus. The sequence continues at coordinate 10,634,957 of NC_087294.1, read as the reverse complement.
GAAAAAGGTTTCCTCTAAGGTTTGCATTTTGTGTTTTCCATTGGAGTTTGTATTCTGAAATCCCATGACATGTCATTAGAAATGTGTTTTAGGATAGTAGAAATAGCACCATAACATTTAACAGTTCACAGGATCACGGGATCACAGGATGTTAGGGGTTGGAAGGGACCCAAGGAGATCATCAAGTCCAACCCCCCTGCCAGAGCAGGACAATGTAATACTGTCTAACACAGATCACAGAGGAACACATCCAGACAGGCCTTGAAAGCCTCCAGAGAAGGAGACCCCACAACCTCCCTGGAGAGCCTATTCCAGTGCTCTGTGACCCTTAGAGTAAAGAATTTCCCCCTTGTGTTGAGGTGGAACCTCTTTTACTGCAATTTACACCCATTGCTCCTTTTCCTATCACAGGAGCAAGTGAGCAGAGCCTGCCCCCCCTCTCCTGGCCAGCCTTTAGAAACTTATAAACATTTAGCAAATTATAAACATTTATCAGATCCCCTCTAAGTCTTCTCCAGATTAAACAGCCCCAGGTCCTTCAGCCTCTCCTCTTAAGCCATGCCCTCCAGTCCCCTGATCATCCTCATAGCCCTCCGCTGGACCCTCTCCAGCAGATCCCTGTCCCTCTTAAACTAGTTGTAGTATTTCACATTCGGTTTTTTAAACTGGAAAGAGCCAGCTTTGTACTGACTAAGATATCAAATCTGATTTTCCCTACAAAACAGGCTTCATCTTCTAATGAAACCATTTGATACCTTTCCATGGCAGGCACACGTATGGCTAACGGGAATTAGTATAAAAAAATAAAACTCTAAATGACATTTGAAATGAAATTTCAGTTTGCAGAACAATAATACATTTTGCCAAGACAAATGCCAGAAACCCAGAGCATTTTTAGGGAAATGTTTTTGTTATAATTCAGCATTCAATTAGTGGGGGAGGGGAAAGGAGAACTTCAAAAGCTTTCTGCAAATAGGACTTTGCTATCCTCAACAATTTTCACAAGGGGATTAAGAGCAAGCATAAAACCAGGCATGACACAGCCCCTGCCTCACTCCCTGCTCCCTTCCCAAATCTCTCGGTCCTGCTCCTGTCTGCCTGCTGTTGGGTGGTTGCTAACTCTTGAATGAGCTAGAAGTAGCAGGTGAGGGAGTTAAATAAGCTTCTTAAGCTATTTCCATCCTACCACTGCCCTCTTTTAAAAGCCTTGAATTACTCAGCAGCAGAACTGTTTATTTCATTATTAAAATGAGGCTGCAGGGCTCTCCCTTCTCCCACCCCCTCGAGATGTTCACGGGAGGAGAACTACTCCCACGTGATTACAAGGTCTGCTATTAAGTGCGAACTTCATATTTAATTGTAATTGCTAGCAAAATATAACTTAACAGCAAAGTATGCTGAATTTGTAACAAAGTAACCCTTTTATTTGAGCAGGGATGTGGACGCTGCCCAAATGTATCCGCATGGTTCCAATTAAGTGGAGGAATGTTTAATGTAAAGCTCAACTTGATGAAAATAACTGAAGTTTCTGACAAACCAATAAATTGGAGTCTAGAAACCTCTGCATATACAGAGCAGTCAGGGAGGGGCAACACCCTTTGGGTCATCAATTTTGGTGCAGTCTTCTTGTTCATTCATGCTAAAATAATACTATGTAGGTAATTCAATTTCTTCCCGACTGTAAACATAGGGAGGAATGCTGGATGCAGATCTGGCTGAGAATGAAGGGGGGCCCAGGCTGACTCAGCCTCTGTGCAATTTCCAGCCTGAAATTTCAGATACTTTAAACCCCCTTCTTCTTCCTACCCTCATTCTTCTCCTTTTTCCTTCTCTCTTTTCCTTCTCGTTTTTGTTTCTCCTTTCTGTTTCTCCTTTCTCTTTATCTTTTCTCCTTTCTCCTTTCTCCCTTATCTTTCTCATTTTGTTTCTCCTTTCCCTTTTCTCTTTTCTCCTTTCTTCTTTCTCTCTTTTCCTTCTCCTTTTTGTTTCTCCTTTCCCTTTTCTCTTTTCTCCTTTCTCCTTACTTCTTTCTCCCTTTTCCTTCTCTTTTTGTTTCTCCTTCCCTTTCTCCCTTTTCCTTCTCTTTCTCCTTTCTCCTCCTTTTCCCTTCTTGCATCTTCTCCTTCTCTTTCTCCCTAACATTTCTCTTTCTCCTTCACCTTCCCCCTTTTTTGCTGCTGTTTCTGCTGCTGTTACTGCTGTTTCTGCTGCTGTTACTGCTGTGGCTTTATCTTTGTTGTCTTCCTCATGTTCTCTTTGGAAACTGGCACATCAAGAGTTATCAAAAAAGTCCCACAAACTATTTATTCAGAAGATCTGAATGTTTGTTGTTGGAGGTTATGAGCACAGAGCTCTCCCTGGGAGCTACCAAGGATTCCAGGCATGCTCCTGGGGAAATTCTGTCCAGTGAGGTCCACTCCTTTCAGCCTCCCGTGTTAGATGCTGTTTTGTTTTCCCACCCCCCTTCTCTTCCCCGTCTCAACAAATAGCTTTGTAAGACAAAATAAAAGCTAGCTAATTAATTTAGCCTTTCCTCTCTACCTACACAGAGATCTATTTACATTTTAAATGGGGCAGGGCAGGTTACTCTTGCCCTCCCAAGGCCAAGCTAAGAGCAGACTTTAAAACAGGCCTTAGTAAGTACCTATGTTTGCTGGAAATATTTAGCTTCTTATTCCTGTGGCCAAAGCAAATTGTTCACTTGAGCAGAACACGATGGGCTTTTATTTCCCATTATGGGAAATACAATCTATGTGATCCTGAGAGTGTTGTTTGGTAGCTGATGTTTAAGGGTCAGCTCAAAGTTATTGTTAGCTGTCTCCTGCTCTTGCCTTCCAGTTTCTGGCCAGTCTCTTGATGAGAATTTGGTGCAGTCAGCATTTAAGTGCCCTTTCTAAGGGTAAAGAAGTTCTTCTTTGCCAACTTCTCTTGTAGCTTTACAAATTCAGAGTTCTCTCTCTCAGATAATTTTGAAATATAGTGACAGAAATATGGGCTACACAATTAGCAGTGACTCAGAGGATCTAATACGTATTCAAACCTATCAGGATATATTGTTTTATTTCCCCAGAAGCTTAAAAATTCATAACCATAAACCTGATGTGCTTATATTAATCTTTGTAGGATATTACAGCTTGCATTCGAGACATGAAGTATTTTTTCAGCAACAGCACCCCTGATTTGTACCCTTTCCATTTTGTCTGTGCTAGACAGGTCAGTGCATAAACCATGTGCTGTTTTCTTATTGTACACAAACACCAGCTAGAAAATTATGCAAAGAGAGAACAGATGACAATTATATGTTCTACTCTTGAAATACTATCAAAAGGTTCTCTTTAGATAAGATTTTTCTGCACCTTTTTGTTGCTATGCCAGAGCTTTAATTTGAGACCTACAGGGTAGTTTGACATTTTTGTGTGTTACTTTTGCCTCCAAGTATAAACTTACTCAAGGGAATCATTCTGTTTAGGACTAATATTTAGAATCATAGAATCATAGAGCCAACCACGTTGGAAGAGACCTCCAAGATCATCCACTACAACCTAGCACCCAGCCCTATCCAATCAACTAGACCATGGCACTAAGTGCCTCAGCCAGGCTTTTCTTGAACACCTCCAGGGATGGTGACTCCACCACCTCCCTGGGCAGCCCATTCCAATGCCAGTCACTCTCTCTGCCAACAATTTCATCCTAACATCCAGCCTATACTTCCCCCAGCACAATTTAAGACTGTGTCCCCTTGTTCTATTGCTGGTTGCCTGGCAGATGAGCCAGGGATATTTAATTCCTTGTGGGCCTCTTCCACTGTTGGTACTTGACTGAGCAGAGCCTGGTAGCTGCAGGAGCCATCCATTGATGATGGGAAGCTGCAAGAGCATAAATCACTCTGATATTGTGCTGTTAGGAGGTTCCACATACACATAAGGAAAAACTTTTTCATGGTGAAGGTGACAGAACACTGGAGTGGGCTGCCCAGAGAGGTCGTGGAGTCTCCTTCTCTGGAGACATTCAAAACCTGCCTGGGTGTGTTCTCATATGAGCCACTCTAAGCAATCCTGTGCTGGCAATGGGGCTGTACTAGATGATCTTTCAAGGTCCTTTTCAAACCCCTAATGAGTGATTCTGAGATTCTTTCCCCTGCAGCAGTCCCTAGGCCTGTGACTTGAGAATTTTTTGCCATGCAAAGCCAACAATATCATTAGCCATGTCTTTCCACCATTAAGGTAACAGTGAGCTGGAAATAGGCATCTGCATTACAAGCCTTTGCTTGCTTTAGAAGAGCCTCGCAGCACGTCAGCTGCATCACTTCTCTGGCTGCCAGCGTAGGTAGTACGTTGGTAATGCAACCATGCAGCTTGTTCTGCAGCTACTGTGTATTTTAATGTTCTCTTTACTTCCTGATATTAAACACTCTTTTGTGTTTTTCTAAAGGCTTTACCTAACTCTTTCATGCCAGTGCACACAAAAAGGCAAATCTCACTCTGCAGTCTGTGTGGCCGCTCCCCAGCACAGCTCTGGTCCTGAAGGTATGTGTGGTATTTGTGGCCCTGCTGAGGGCTGATGTTAGCTGAAGTGAATCTAGTGCTTAAAATATCAGTAGGATTTGTGCTCTTAAAAGCAATGGACTGGTGTTCTTTGGCTTTGCAGCTGAGACCATGTAAGTTTCTCTACAGTTTTGCCAATCTCGCTCAGTCTTGACCTATATTCCTTCTGCCACTGAGGCTTTAAACCAGACTAGAAAAAAAAGCAAAGAGTATCCTAGAGGAAATAATCTTGGCATGGGATGATGGTGAATAAAATGATTTAATAAAGCCTCCTCACCTATACTTTTTATCATTCCCTTTTCACTAAAGCAAGTACCTTCTGACCAGGTAGGGAATGTAGTGACATGCAGACCTGGAAGACAGTGTCACAGAATCATAGCACCAACCAGGTTGGAAGAGACCTCCAAGATCATCCAGTCCAGCCTATTAACGAGCCATGTCCAATCAACTAGACCATGGCACTAAGTGCCTCATCCACTCTTTTCTTGAACAGCTCCAGGGATGGAGCCCTTTCCAATGGCAAATAACTCTCTGTGAAGAACTTCCTCCTAATATCAAGCCTGTATGTCAGACCTGTGGTCTTGGTTTTTCAGCAGTAAAAACCCAGAGCAGCTTCAGAACAGACTCACAAGGGACAGTTTAATACTGTCATTTACATGGCCCTTGGTGTACAGATGTTCTGTTGGGCATTTCCATCATTGTGACAAGCAGGCAATATTTTGTTCTCACCAGGTTTTCCAAATGTCTGGAATATTGGAGTTGGAGAAACTAAATCTTTCTAGATCTTATTTTTATGGAATGTATTATGAAAAGGGGTCTTTAGGAAATAACAAGTCACTAGAATGCTTATTAAAATGACCCTAAGGTCAGATTCTGCCACTGTTAATCACAGCAGTTGTACCTTACTCTGTGAGCTTTCCCATCGGATTCAGTGGGATTACTTAAGGAATTTGAGTACTACCTGATGGGAACAAAGGGGCAGAGGCTGACCCCTAATAAACATAGCAGCTGTAATACAACATACATTCATTTTTTACCTTCTTTTTTAGCTGGGTAAAAATACTTCCTAAGCAAGCTGTTTTCTTTTGACAATCCCTTCCTCCTCACAAAGATGAAATTGTGTGTAGCAGTTCTTAAAATACTCTGCCATTTTAATCAATATTTCAGTGTATTGATTGTTGTAATGTGAGCTCAAGTGTTTCTAGATTAGAAACTCAGGTTTTGATTCTAACAACATCTCTGCAATGGGAGGAAGAAAATAATTTTGCTCTGAAGACTCCTTGAAATTCAACAGGTTTTACAGTGATGGTTCCCAGGGTTTGTTTCTGTTTCTTCTATTAAGTGACTTCTGCCAAATAGCCTGATTTAGAATAACTGGACAATACTTCATGCTCTTTCTGAAATGCTAAATAGTGGACAATGCCTTGATTCAGTCTTGTAACAGCTGCATGAAACAGAATGGGGCTGCTATACATTTCTGAATGTAAGTAGGGAATTTGCCTGTGAAAAATTATTTGTACTTCCAAAAAACAAAATTATGAGCACTTTTTTTTACACACTTCCATGCACTGGCAGAAAGGGATAAAAGAATTAGTTTTTCTCTACTACTTGCTAGAGAGGAAAATTCATTTGGCTCAGCTTTCACTCTACTAAATGGGTTCTTTTCAACCAGAGACACAAACCATTTCTTTGGGTGTTTGTGAGAACATTCTCAGCACTGAGCATTTCGTTCAGGTTGTTGAACTTAAACTCAAGGGCGTGAGCACTGCAAGAAGGTATTGGAACTAATAAAAGCTTTCATTTTCCAAAGTTGTCCTTTGTGGTGGTTTTTTTTTCAAGCCACCAAAATTAAAAACACTCAAATACAATGTAATTCTGAAATCTAGCCCTTTTCAGGGCTGCATTTCAGAGGCTGGCAAAGGATTTAGGGTATGCACTAGTCCTGTGCCCACAGATAAGTTTAACCCTGTTTAATCGTTCACATCAAACATCTAAACTAGGATTTTTAACCAGATCTTAATAATTCAGCTGTGTTGAGGGTTAAGGAGTATCTTTAGTTTGAAAAAGAGGAGGCTGAGGAGTGACCTCATTGCTGTCTACAACTACCTGAAGGGAGGTTGTAGGCAGGTGGGGGTTGGTCTCTTGTCCCAGACAACCAGCAACAGAATGAGGGGACACAGTCTCAAGTTGTGCCAGGGGAAGTATAGGCTGGATGTTAGGATGAAGTTCCTCACAGAGAGAGTGATTGGCACTGGAATGGGCTGCCCAGGGAGGTGGTGGAGTCGCTGTCCCTGGAGGTGTTGAAGAAAAGATTGAATGAGGCACTTAGTGCCATGGTCTAGTTGACTGGATAGGGCTGGATGCTAGGTTGGCCTGGATGATCTTGGAGGTCTCTTCCAACCTGGTTGATTCTATGATTCTATGATAAGGTGTGCTTTCCTTCAGTCAGGTCATCTATGATGAGCTTCTGGATAACAAGCCTAAGGAAGAGTGCTTTAAACCAACAGCAAAACACTTGTCTTGGTGTATGGGGTTAAGCCTCATGACATTTCCCAGATTGGAGAAATCCTGTGGCTTCCATGTGTGTCTGAGTGTATTTAGTCTCTTTTTCCTCAGGCAGATAGTCCCCGAGTTTCTTGTTTCATGGTTTGCATTGGCTGGAAGCAGGAGGAGTTTATTACATTGAAATTTATTTATGTTATAGTTGCTACTATTATATTTCTTAATATTTTAAAATGTCATAAACATTTCAAGTGCTGTGGGCTAAATCATTTCAATTCACAGTGAATTCCAGCATTCAGAAAGGAAATCAAAGGGTTCTGCCCCCTCAGCCAAAAAGGCACTGAAGCTGAGGAGCCTGTTTTGGAGAAGCAGAGGAAATCTGTGAGCAGAGCAGGGCTTGGGTGCCCAGGCATGCCTCCTAGCATACAGGTGGATTCACAAGCTCCTGAAAGGCAATAAGATGGATGTGGATATGGTGGATAGCTGGTAAGTATTTAAAAGAAATATCAGGATCCTAGTTTTAGTTCCTCTAGATAGTTTGCTCCAGTGCTGTAGTTCAAAGCTTCACCTTTTGTATGTCAGTCTTATTTACAAGTCTACATAGAAGTGAATAAAAGGATTGGATAGGGCTGGGTGCTAGGTTGGACTGCATCATCTTGGAGGTCTCTTCCAACCTGGTTGATTCTATGACTCTATGATTCTATGATAGTACTTGGATCATGTCCTTCATGCAAGAGGCAACCTGTCTTTATTGCAAACTGGTACTGAACCTAGTAGGGTACTCCCTAGCCCCAGTGTCCTCTGTCCTGCTGTGAAGTTCTGTCCTCAGCAAGCAGGAGATGGAGGGGTGGAGGGCCCCATGTTAACTCATCATTCTGGTGGCTCATGATTACCTTTGGAGAGAGGTTGGGATTTTCTCCTCCTACTCCCTATCCCCTTTGTACCTCCTGCTTTGGTGGCTTCACACTTTCCTTTGCCTTTTTCATTTACCCTGTCATACTGCACCCCCATATCCACCCCTTTTGCTAGGAGTACTGCATCCTGTTCTGGAGCCCCTGTTACAGGAAAGATATGGGCGTTCTGTCCAGAGAAGGACCACGAGGATGATCAGAGGGCTGGAGCACCTCTCCTATGGAGACAGTCTGAGAGCCTTGGGGCTGTTCAGTCTGGAGAGGAGAAGGCTCTGGGGAGACCTTATTGTGGCCTTCCAGTATCTGAAGAGGGCCTAGAGGAGAACTGGTGAGGGACTTTTTAGGATGTCAGGTAGTGATAGGACTAGGGGGAATGGAGTAAAGCTAGGAGTGGGTAGATTCAGGTTGGATGTAAGGAAGAAATTCTTCACCGTAAGGGTGGTAAGACACTGGAACAGGTTACCCAGGAAGGTGGTGGAAGCTCCAACCCTGGATGTTTTTCAGGCAAAGCTGGATGTGTCTCTGAGCAGCCTGATCTAGTGTGAGCTGTCCCTGCCCATTGCAGGGAGGTTGGAATTGGATGATCTTTGAGGTGCCTTCCAACCCTGACAATTTTGTGATTCTGTGTAGGATTGTACCCAGTGATATGTCTTTGGTGAAGGGCAGTTCCCCTGTTTTCCCAGGATTTTCACTGCAGTCCTATGGATCCCACTTAGGAGCACTGTCATGAGATACTCATCTAGCAACAAGGCAAGCAAAAAAGAGAAAAGTAAAGCAAAAGTTTTTCTTACCTGTCAGCTGGCATTGCTTTGAGTGGCTGACACACCAGAGGGTTGTGCTGCCATTCAGTGAGAATCAGACAGGCTGGAGGGTTGGACAGGGAGAGATTCAATGAAATTCAGCATGAGGAAGTGTAGAGACTTGCACTTGGGAAAGAACAACTCCAGGGATCTGTATAGGTTGGGACTGACTTGTTGGAGAGCAGTGAAGGGGAAAAGGACCTGGGGGTCCTAATGGATGGAAGGTTGACCATGAGCCAGCAATGTGCTCTGGTGGCCAGGGGGTCAATGCCATTCTGGGGTGGATTAGAAGGGCTGTGGGTTGTAGGATGAGATAGGTTCTCCTGTCCCTCTACTCTGCCCTGGTGAGACTGCATCTGAAATACTGTGTCCAGTTCTGGATCCCTCAATTCAAGGAGAACCTCAGGGAGCTGCTTGAAAGAGTCCAGTGCAGAGCCACAAGAAAGGTTAAAGGAGTGGAACATCTTCCTTACGAGAAGAACCTGAGGGAGCTGGGGCTCTTTAGCTTGGAGAGGAGGAGACTGAGGGGTGACCTCATGAATGATTATAAAGACGTGCAGAGTGAGTGCCAAGAGAATGGAGCCAGGCTCTGCTGGGTGATGCCCAATGACAGGACAAGGAGCAGATGGAGAGGACAAGGCAGGTGGAAGCTGAGGCATAGGAAGTTCCATGGAAACATGAGGAAAAGTTTTTGTTCCCTGTGAGTTTGACAGAACACTGGAAGAGGCTTCCCAGGGGGGTTGTGGAGTCTCCCTCTCTAGAGATAGCCAAAACCTGCCTGGATGCATTCCTGTGTGATCCTGTGGAGGTGCTCCTGCTCTGGCAGGGGGGTTGGACAGGATGATCTTTCAAGATCCCTTCCAGCCCCTAACACTCTGTGATTCTGTGCTACACCTGGCAGTTGTACCACAGTTGTTCAGCTAACTCAGCAGCCAGGCTAGAGATGAGCTCTGTAACACTTTATTTCCCAGCAAATTTTTCCACTCTCTTTTTTTTTTCACTTTAGCTGCCATCGAGAAGATTTGGTTAGTTATTCATCAAACTTATTTACAAAACTCTACTTCTGTAGTTAATTTATGACTAGTCCTTGGCACACTTCAAACAGCTGTAATGGCTGTCCCGTGTATATGGTGTATTTCTGTTTCCTGACTGGATGAGTGGAATAAGATTTCCACTGCAAAATGTTTGGGTTTTTCTTTTTCCCTAGGACTTCAAAATTTGCTTTTCCCAAGTATTGCAAAATATTTTTCATACTGTTTCTGTGAGCATTCCTGGCTTTTTTGTGTGTGTGTGAACACAAAGTCAACATGGTTGAAAGGAAGAGTTTAAAATTCAGAAGGAAAAATAAAGTGTTTCTTTTTTAGTGCAGTCATCCTGCTTGACCTGAAAGTCACTTTAATCCTAGTTCTAAGGTTTCATGGGGAAGTACACAGCCACAGGCACGTTCACACGTTACTGGTGTTCATGGAAGCATTAATTGAATTTCCAAAGCCCTATCTCAGCACATGTTACATGCAGCAGGAAGGATTCTTTAGAAGTCTCCCTCGCTGTTGGATCCCAGGTTCCTTGTGGCATATGGCTTCATAGAGGGGAAAAGGGAGTGCCAAAGTTAAGGTGGATAAGCAGTTATGGCAGTGACATTATCACAGAATCACTGAATGGTCTGGATTGGAAGGGACCTTAAAGGTCATCTAGGTCCAAGTGTGGGCAGAGACATCTACTACAACAGGTGGCTCAAGGCCCCATGCAACCTACCCTTGAACAGGAGGCTTAGAGCCTCCACAGCTTCTCTGAGCAACATGTTCCAGTGTCTTACCGCCCTCATGGGGAAGATTTTCCTCCTAATGTCTAATCAAAATTGAGCTTGTTCCAGTTTGAAGCTATCACTCCTGGTCCAGCATGCCTTAAGAAGAAGTCTCTCTCCCTTTCCCCTGTAGCACCTCTATATAATACTGGAAGGCTGCTCTAATCTCTGCCTGAAGCCTTTGCTTCCCCAAGCTGAACCCCAACTCTCAGCCTGGCTTCACAGCAGAGGGCTTCCACTCTCCCATCACTACTGTGGGCTCTTCTAGCCCTGCTCCAACAGGTCCATGTCTCTCCTGTGCTGAGGACTTCAGAGCTGGTTTCAGCACTGCAGGTGGGGTCTCGGCAGAGTGGAGCAGCGGGGCAGAATCCTCTCCCTCCACCTGCTGCCCATGCTGCTGGGGCTCAGCTCAGGACACAGATGGCTCTGGGCTGGGAATGCATGGCTTTGGCTCATGCGCAGCTTTGCACCCATGAGTACCCCCAAGTCCATCTCTGCAGGGTTGCTCTCCATCTATTCTCTGCCCTGCCTGTATCTGTGCTTGGGGTAGCCCTAACACAAAAGGTATTTCATCAGATAAAGGGAAACAAAAGTCATGTTGATGCTGACTACAAAGTGGCAGTTAGGGGGGAAAGAGTCATATAGTTTGCTCCAGAGCTTTTTGCTTTGAATTCCTAAAAGAGGAAACACTTTTCCTATGCCATAAGTAATGCTGCCAGCAAGAGGTAGCCCCTGAATATTTCTGAGTGACGTGCCCATTAGATCAGCAACTTCACCTTTGGCACGGAGCTCTCACAAAAATGTGCAGGAAGCACCACCCTACAGCTCTTTCATCAAAGGTGGCTTTTATAAATGCCTCCAGTGCAGATGTTCCTACCCAGCCACACCTAGACTGCCCCTGCGGCAAGGTGGGATGGATGTGCTGGACTGAGATTGCATTAGATCTCCTCTGTCATGTGGCTGTCAGTCACTGTGTGCCCTGACACTGAGGGAAACCCAGCAGGGCAGCAGGGGAGCTCAACATTTCACTGAACTAAAACAGCCTCTCCTCTTGCTGCTTGAGAACAGTGGTCAAGATTGCAAGGAAGGACATGGACCTGGTGGAGCGGGTCCAGAGGAGGGCTGTGAAAATGATCAGGGGGTTGGAGCACTTTTGCTATGAGGAGAGGTGGAGGGAGCTGGAGTTGTTCAGCCTGGAGAAGAAAAGGATCTGGTGAGACCTAACAGCAGCCTTCCAGTACCTGAAGGAGACCTACAAGAAGGGTGGAGAGAGACTGTTTACAAAGGTCTGCAATGACAGGACGAAGGCACTGGCTTCAGACTACAGAAGAGCAAATTTAGACTGGATGTTAGGAACAGGTTCTTTACCATGAGGGTGGTGGAACACTGGAACAGGTTACCCAGGGCAATGGTCGGGGCATATTCAAAGTGAGGCTCAATAAAGTTCTGGTCAACCTGATTTAGTTGAGTTTGCCCCTGCTGACTGCAGAGGGGGTTGGACTAGATGACCTTCAGAGGTCCTTTCCAACCCAGATCATTCTATGGTTGTATGCTTCTCTCTAACCAGTTTGAGGTTATTCTTCCCTTGTACTCAACACTGGTCAGGCCACACCTTGAGCACTGTGTCCAGTTCTGGGCCCCTCAATTCCAAAGAGATATTGAGATACTGGAATGTGTCCAGAGAAGGGCAACAAAGCTGGTGAGAGGCCTGGAGCACAAACCCTATGAGGAGAGGCTGAGGGAGCTGGGGGTGTGCAGCCTGCAGAAGAGGAGGCTCAGGGCAGACCTCATTGCTGTCTACAACTACCTGAGGGAGGTTGTAGCCAGGTGGGGGTTGGTCTCTTCTCCCAGACAACCAGCAATAGATCAAGGGGGCACAGTCCCAAGCTGAAACAGGATGTTAGGAAGAAGTTCTTCCCAGAGAGAGTGATTTGCCATCAGAATGAGCTGCCTGGGTAGGTGGTGGAGTCACCATCCCTGGAGGTGTTCAAGCAAAGCCTGGATGAGGCACTTAGTGCCATGGTCTAGTTGACGGGATAGGGCTGGGTGCTAGGTTGGACTGGATGATCTTGGAGGTCTCTTCCAACCTGCTTGATTCTATGATTCCATGATTCTATGACTGAGCCCCACACAAGACTAAAAGGGTCTAAAGCTCAGTCTCAGCTTGGCTGGCTAAATATTTTACAGTAAGACTTTTTTCTTTCATTTCTACAACATTTCCAAGAAAGACTTCACTATATATATATATATATATATATATATATATATATGCATTTATTTATTTATTTTTAACATAGCTGTCTGTCAATTTTCATGGGGAAAAAAAAAAAAGTGGAGAATGGAAAGAGTAGAGTTGTTGTTAAAGGAATCACCCTACACCATTCTAGACCAAAATCTTTTATTAAAGCTTTATGAAAATCCTCCCTGTTTTTCACATTCCAGCTGAGTCCATTGGCTTTGCAGGTTTTGATGATCTAGCAGGTATAAGCACTTCTCACATTAAATGCAGTGTTGACAAAGGAAATTCACTAGCAAAGGTTTCATTAACTGGGGATTATACTGAAACCTTTTCCCAGAATTGCCAATAAATGAAGGCCTAATCCAAAATTTGGCTTTAAATTCAAGTGCAACTAATATAATTTTGTATTTGGTTTTAAATTACCTGTGGTTATTTTCTCTTTTCTTTTTTTTTTTTTTTTTTTTTTGATATTCAGCATTATGTCATCTGGAGTCTCAAACAGCATCATTCCTAGAATGAAAAAAACAAACTTAAATGCTACATTTGAACTAATCTTCAATTTAACTTATCCTTCCCCTGGGAAAATACACTGCTCCTGCAAAGATGGAGGATGAACTAGGTCCTTCTAATGATGCCACAGGTAATGGACACACTGTTCATCCATGGCTTGGTCCTAGGGTTGTGACCCTGAGGTGATATATCTGTGTTGTCAGCACTGCTCAGCCCTGAGGTTGTGCCTTTCCTGTGCTCGTCACAGTTTATGGTAAGAAGATGCAGAGATGGAGCTTGAGCCATGAGGGAGCCTGTGGTGCCTGGGAGTTTGCAGTTCATACAGCATTCCAGACAGGGAGCATCCAGTGTCACTGCAGGCAGTGAGTTTTGTTGTTCATATAAACCATTTGACAGCCTCACCAACCTTGGTAAAAAATATTACCCTCCCCTGGGTCTCTCACCTAACATTAAGGCCCCTAGACAAATGGACTCTATTAACCTTTCTCCCTTTCCCAAAGGGGAAGAGCAAGTGAAAAATGGAGTGAGACTTATAGATTGAAAAAGTGAATTAAACCAGCTTTAGTAAGTAATGAAAATAATGAAATATCTAGAAATACACACAAAGGCAGGATCAAACCCAACGCCACACACCCCTGCTTCCTCCATGACACACAGCACCAGCGCCACTGATGCTGTAGGCAGGCACAGAGGAACTCCCAGACTGGACTCAGTGGCAGACAGGAACTAAATTCAGAAGCTAGATTCAAGAACACACAGATTGGGACTGAAGCTAGAAGACAGAATCTTCCCTGGCTGCCAGCCATTGATGAAGAGTGACTGACACCGGTGATCCCTTAGCTTTTTGCTGACTATGATGTATGTGGAATGGAATGCCTTGCTGGTCAGTTTAGGGTCAGCTGTCCTGTCCTCTTCTCCCTGCAGGTGTGACCTTTTGCTTTACTGCACCCCCAAACATGGTACAAAAGATTTAGAAGCAAGAATAAGCAAGAATCTTTCCTTGGTGGTAGCTACAAACCTTCTAGAAGTAGACACTGTCTGCAAAAACATGTTGTTAGTGCAGAAAGTGCAGCTACTTAGAAGAGACTGAGCTGAAAAGTAAAATCACTGAACACAACTAGTACTGTGTTAGCTCAAACAAGCACAACTGGTTTGCTCTCTCCAGGGGCTTCAAGAAGATACAGCAGCTGACAGCTTTCTCAGTCACAGAATCACAGAATTAACCAGGTTGGAAAAGGCCATCCATCATTGAGCCCAACCTATCACCTAACCCTTCTAATCAACAAAACCATGGCACTAAGTGCCTCATCCAGCCTCCTCTTAAACGCCTTCAGGGATGGTGACTCCTCCACCTCCCGGGCAGCCCATTCTAATGGGCCATCACTGTTTCCATGTGGATCAGGACAGTGCAAAGTTACAAACTCTTTAGGTGGGTACAAGAGCCATATGTGCTCTTCCTAGGTAAGGTTGTACACTGCAGTCCTCTTTTCTTGGAGAAATTAGAGAAAGTTGCAGTGACAAGTTAAGGGATTGCACTTAGAAAGGCACCTGGGGCCCTGCTGCTGTGCTGCAGATCCTGATGTCCAAGGTGGAGATCCCTGGACTGGGAAGATAAAAGAACCATAGAATCATAGAATCAATCAATGTTGCAGAAGTGAAAGAAAAAAAATCTTATTGTAAAATACTTAGCCTGCCAAGCTGAGCCTGAGCTTTAGACCCTTTTGGTCTTGTGTGGGGCTCACAGTCATAGAATCATAGAATCAAGCAGGTTGGAAGAGAGCTCCAAGATCATCCAGTGCAACCTAGCACCCAGCCCTATCCAGTCAACTAGACCATGGCACTAAGTGCCTCATCCAGGCTTTTCTTGAACACCTCCAGGGATGGTGACTCCACCACCTCCCTGGGCAGCCCATTCCAATGCCAATCACTCTCTCTGGGAAGAACTTCCTCCTAACATCCAGCCTATACCTCCCCTGGCACTGCACCTAACTCACAGTTTCTAGCTAAGATGATTTAAACTCTGGAGTTTGTTTCAAAATGCAGTTCATTTGTTTACAGCTCCCAAAGCTAATCCACTGTTTAGTGCTCTGTGAAAAGAAACCCAATGTTTTGTAGTAGCAGACACTGTAGTCAATACTGCCATTTAGACTTGCATTTCACCCTAGCCAAGAAGACTGCAACATCTCATGAGGAGAATAGAGACAAAAATCATAACTCTTTAAAAACAAAAAAGAATTTGAACTCCTATCACCCTCAGCTTCCTTAATGGCTTTACATGAACAATGAAGTGCCTCAGGAAAATCACCGGCGGCTCTTCTGTCAACAAATAGCTTCATTTTCTCTCTCAGATTAGGGTGGTCTGGAGCTATCAGCATCTGATCTGACAGAGTAAATCTGAAACAAATTGCTGTTGCTATAATCCTTCCTTTGCAGGAGGTGCTGCAGAGAAGAGAAAAAATAAGTATTGTTGCATAACCAAATGCTTTGTCTGGTGGTTCACTATCAAGTGTTAGATATTCTACAGTTTCTGTCTGTCTATTTATCTACCTATCTATCTATCTGCCTATCTATCTATCTATCTATCTATCTATCTATCTATCCATCTATCTATCTATCTACCTACCTATCTATCTATCTGCCTATCTATCTATCTATCTATCTATCTATCTATCTATCTATCTATCTATCTATCTGCCAGTCTATCTATCTATCTATCTATCTATCTATCTGCCTATCTATCTATCTATCTATCTATCTATCTATCTATCTATCTATCTATCTGCCTATCTGCCTACCTGCCTACCTATCTATCTGTCAGTCTGTCTGTCTATCTATCTATCTATCTATCTATCTATCTATCTATCTATCTATCTATCTATCAGTCTATTTAACTACCTATCTACCTATCTATCTATCTATCAATCAGTCTGTCTGTCTGTCTATCTATCTATCTACCTACTTATCAATCTATCTATTCATATATCTATCTACCTACCTACCTACCTATCAATCTGTCTATCTGCCCACCTATCTATCTATCTATCTATCTATCTATCTATCTATCTATCTATCTATCTATCTATCTATCTCTCTGTCTATTTATCTATCTATCTGCCTACCTATCTATCAATCAATCTATCTATCAGTCTATTTATCTATCTACCTACCTACCTACTTACGTATCAATCTATCTATCAATCTGTCTATCTATCTACCTGCCTACTTATCAATCTATCTGTTAATCTATCTATCTATCTACCTACCTATCAATCTTTCCATTAATCTATCTGTCTATCTATCTGTCTATCTAAATTTGGTTGTGATTCTATTTCTTCACCCCCCAGTATAATGTGGGAAAAGCCATCGTGCAGTACCTGCTGATTTCATCATTGATGTGAAGGTGCAAAAGGGTGAAGGCAGATGTAAAATGAAGTTCTGAGATTCATCCTCTCAAGATGCTTTTAGTTTTATTTCTTACAGGTTTGAGAAATGTTGGCTCATTTGGTTTGCTTTTGCTGGGGTTTTTTGGGTGGTTTGGTTTGGTTTGGTTTTGATTGTGGTTATTGGTTCTTTTTTTTTCCCCTCACGGACTACTGTTTTGTTTGATCTTAAAATGCTATTGGGAAAAGCCATCAGGCATAACAGCAGCTTAGTAGCAGATGCTTGAAGTCCTGGAAAGGCTGGGATGGAGATGACTTGAAGAGTATTGCTGGATTCCTTGGAACTGGTGGAAATATTCAGTTTGATAAGATAGAATCAGCTCTAGATCACTCCCAGAATTTACTGTGGAGTTGTGATTCAGATTCCTTATCTGTGTTTATTACAGTTTCAGGGACTGGATGTTGAAGCAATGAGGTCCCCCCTGAGCCTCCTCTTCTCCAGGCTGCACACCCCCAGCTCCCTCAGCCTCTCCTCACAGGGCTGTATTCTGGGCCTCTCACCAGCTTTGTCACCCTTCTCTGTACACATTCCAGTACCTCAACACGATAAATTATTATAGTTCTCCTTTCTCTCAAGTGTTTGTCTTAACTCAGAGCTTGAAGCTCAGGCATTGCTGCTCCCTGCTTCAATAGCCAGTTGATTTCTTAGTCAATGCAAAGTCCAACAGCTTGAGGAGGATAGTAAGTACCATAACTCTGGATACTGTAGAGCCTGAGAGAAACAGTGCTGGAAGGACTTTTCCATACCACAGGTAAGTGGGGTTTTAAGTGAAAAGAGGTGTACCAAGTCCTTTGTGCTTTGTGTGGACCAGTCCCAGGTGTGCTCTGAGATCATGCAGTTGGTCAGATCCTTCAGGATGAAGGATCAGCATGAAGGACTCAACTCTGGCCCTGATGTCACTGGCACAGGTACCAAGCTGCTCAGAATTGCTGAGACTAACACATTCTAGGCATGTCCAGAGCAACTCATCCAGACACTTAAGGAATCTTACTGGGGCAGGGAGGTATACCTACTTCAAGCCTTTATTAAAACAACTTATCTTTATTTGCTGAAGTGGAAGGAAATCCATTTCCCCTCCCTATGTACTAAAGATGTGAATGTTAAAGGCATAGTTTGGTTTTGAGATGTTCATTTTCCAGTGAAAGGTTGAAATGCCTTTTAGGGGAAGAAGCAGAATCTAGGAACACTTTTACATTGCTATTTATTGAAAAAATAAGTGTTCTCTTAAGGAAAGAAGGAAATAAACAAGCCCATGCCACCTATTTGACTCATTTGCATGCCTTAAAACTTTGAAAGTCATGGGGAAAATTATTATTAAAGGCTTGCATAAACATCTCATAAACAACAGAGCAAAACAACCCAAACAGATAATCTTCCCAAATTGCTTTTCATGGCCTAAGCTATTACTTCTATAATTTTATAACAACTGTGTTTAGTAGTAATGAAGCACCAAATCATTAGGGCTGTAGAAAAGAACTGCATCAAGTCATGACTTCACAAGATAAACCTAGAAAAATCCTCAATCAGTCAAGTCCACATTGGGATTAGGCTTATAGAGAGGCTTCATTAGGCACTAGCAAAGCCCTTAATGGAGCTGCTGCAAAGGACACCTGCTGAGGATCTACTCAGCCATGTCTTTTAAACGGATTTATGCTCAGCCTCTGGGCTGTGGAGCTGACATTCAGTGCCTGCTCTGCTGATCAGGCTGTGACTGCAGTTGTTTACAAGCTAAACAGCAGGGGGGAGAGGGCTAAATTAATAACAGACCATCAAGTTATTTCCTTGCCCACCAATGGTTTCTCATTAGTTCCTTCCTGACCCAGGATCAAGGAAGGATAAAAGCCTGAAGACGAAATAGTTCGTTCTGTTGCTCTGCTGTTTCAAACTGGTGACTTGGAATATTGTTTCCAGTTCTGGGCCACCCAATTTAAGAAGGCTGTTGAAGTGTTTGACTATGTCGAGAGAAGGGCAGCAAGGCTTTGAGGAGGCTGGAGCACAGCCCTGTGAGGAGAGGCTGAGGGAGCTGGGGGTGTGCAGCCTGGAGAAAAGTAGGCTCAGGGGTGACCTCAATGCTCTCTACAAACTACCTGATGGGAGGTTGTAGTCAGGTAGCAGTTGGTCTCTTCTCCCAGGCACCCAGTGACAGAACAAGAGGATACACCAGGGCAGATTTAGGTTGGATGTTAGGAAGAAGTTCTTCATAGAAAGAGTAATTGGCATTGGAATGGGCTGCCCGGGGAGGTGGTGGAGTCACCATCCCGGGAGGTGTTTGAAAGGAGACTGGATGAGGCACTTAGTGCCATGGTTTAGTTAATTGGAAGAGTCAAGTGATAGGTTGGCCTTGATGATCTCTCAAAGGTCTTTTCCAACCTGGCTATTTCTGTGATTCTGTGACTTTACTACTGTTATGAAGGGTATGTCCATACCTGCATCCCTGTGAGTTAGTATTACCTTGCAACTTTCACTCTTACTTGCAAAGTGCAGGTATTGTTTCCTGGTTTTACATTTATTTTATACCAGAATACAGGGGGACTATACTGGACCCTGACTCCATTTGCCTCTCCAGGGTGTCCTGCTTGACCTCTTAGCTGCCAATCTAGGAAATCACAGGTCTACTGTGGGTCATGTATCACCTTTACCTTCCCTATGGGTATGTTTCAGGTATCCTAGAGCATCTCAAATAGCATGGGACACTTAAAGACAATCATGCCCTAAGCATCTAGTTTGGGTTGAGGTGAATTACCATTCAGACATTGGTGATAGCATTGAGTAGATCTCCATCAGGAACTGTTGCCTGGATTCACCTGCATGCACCTATCTGAAGTTCTGTCTTATTGCAAAGTTCAATTTCACTCCGTAAACAGCAGGTTGATTGAAGACAGCAATGTTGATAGGTGCTAGAGAAGCAACCACACAAGGATTTCAAGTGAAGGTGTAGATGCAACCAAACTATCTAGCCAGCAACTGATTTGGTTTGAGAGTGAAACTGCCCAGGCTGTGATTCAGAGAAGGATGTCACTCTGGCTATAACAAGAGAACTCACAAGTTTGGCTCTTAGTTGGGCTTTATATTGATTTTATTTTATGAAAGTACTTGAAAGAACTACATTTTCAACTGAAAAACATGACCTAAAACTGGGCTATTCCAGTTAACACCTCTCTCACAGAAATGCCACCCACCAAGAGTTTTTCTGAGCAAGATCAAGAATCAATTTATCAGCACTCACATTAGCTGTAGTGGCAGGTCCTTACCAACTTTACTCTCTTTCAGCCATTACCTAACTTTGATCCCACAGTGAATGCCCTGAAATACTCAGATGTGGCTCAACCATCTGGCATTATATTATGCATTTTAAAAGGTGTATTTAAGACCTTCTGTGGCTGGAATAACACTTCTGTGGAGCTAGTGCTCTGATCTGTGTTGCAAATCCATCACATTATTTTCTTATGAGGCCAGAGCTACCATCACTAATTAAGCCTTTTCTTTTATTTTACTAGATTATCTGGTTTTTAACTCAAAGGTCTCCTTGGCCAACCAACAGACCTTGGATGAAATTATCTGAGTAACTCCAGGCCAACTCTCAGACAAAACTAGCAGGGCTGATTTAAGTTTGCCATTTTTCCAAAATACCCAACACCAGTTTGAGTGTTGCAAACCAGACCTCATTATAGCTCTGGTTTGCTACTTTGCCAGTTTCTTATCTTACTGTGAACAGAAACTGGTGCATGACGAGTGCTTGACTACATGCCATTGACAGACTTTGCCATTGTGTTATGATGATGTGATATGACAGGGAGCATCAGGAGAATGGGATGTTCAATTTTCTCCTGTTGCATGAGTCAAAAATTAGATGTTAATCTGATTGATGCCTTTGCATTCTCATCTCCTTCATATGCAGTACTTGGAGCAACCGTGTGCTGGGCTGCATCAAGAGAAGTGTGGCCAGCAGGGCAAGAGAAAGGATTCTCCCCTTTTACTCTGTTCTTGCCAGACCCCACCTGGAGTACTGAGTACACTTCTGGAGTCCCCAACACAAGAAGGGCATTAAACTGTTAGAGTGAATTCAGAGTAGGGCCACAAAGATGCTCAGAGGGCTGCAGCAGCTCTGCTATGAGGACAGGCTACAGGAGTTAGGGCTCTGCAGCCTGGAGAAGAGAAGGCTTCGAGGAGACCTTGGAGTGGCCTTCCAGTCTGCCACGAGAAGCTCCTAGCCAAGCTGGCAGCTCATGGCTTGGACAGATTGGTCACAATTTGTGCACTGTAGGAAGTGATCTGAATTTCACTCTTCATCTTTTCCTCAGACACTGTCTTGCAAGCTTGCATGCTGCATGTGTGTCAGAGAAATACGAGTCGAAGGTTTTTTTTAGTGCACAGTGTAGCTGAGCAGCAAGCGCCAACTGTAGCTCAACCACCACACCACCAAGGCAATAGCATAGTTCAAATCAGTTTTCAGCAGTAGTTTGACCTCGAAATTGTGGATGATCTTTCAGATATTATTTGAAATATCCCATTTGTTAAGGCTAAAGAAAACAGGAGAAGAAACAGGTCTCTGAATACCAGCAGCACTGTGCTGAGATAAAATTACTGCTCTGGCAATTTTTCCTTCATCAGATCTATGATACTGATTTTCTTTTGCTCTAACCAACATGGTTTACTGTGGTGCAGGTTTAGAGAGAGCAAATTCACTGTTCTGCACAGAATAAGGTATCTCCCATGAGATCATGCATTGGCCTTTGCTGCTCAGCATTGAAAGGATTCTCTTCTAAGGTTAAAAAACCCATCTTTAATCAAGCTTGTAAATATCTTTTTTTTAAAAAAAAAAAGGTTAATTTTTGGATTAATATTTGCTTCAGTATCCAAAGGTACCCCAGGGAAAGATCATTGTTCTGCCAGAGAAAAAAAACAGAGCGAGCAAGCAGACCTCTGCCAAATACCTCTCTCTTATGCAAAAGGCTCCAAAGGAAAGAAAAGGAGAGGTCAGGGTAGTGCACTTGCCAATAAGAAAGCTGAAAAAACTCAAACAAACCTGCAATTATGTCACAGATTTCAGCAACAAAGATCCCTTGTATGGAGTATGGGCAAGAACTACTTTTACCTATAAACCTGTCCAGGATTGAAGTAGCTCTGTTGATTTCAGCACTTTCCACAGACCTGTACCAGTTCTTTGTCCCATGGAAGTTACAACTCTTGGACAACATATTGATAAAGAAGTTCTTTGTCCCATGGGAGTGAAAACTATTGGACAGTGCATTGATAAAGAAGCTCTTTGTCCCATGGGAGTGACAACTATTGGACAATGTATTGACAAAGAAGGTTCATCCTGGCCTATAACAGGAATAGTGTGGCCAGCAGTACCAGAGAAGTCCTTCTGCCCCTGTACTGAGCACTGGACAGACCACACCTTGAGTACTGTGTGCAGTTCTAGGTCTCTCAATTTAAGAAAGATGTTGAGGTGCTTGAACATGTCCAGAGATGGGCACCAAGGCTGGTGAGAGGGCTGAAGCACAGCCCTATGAGGAAAGGCTGAGGGAGATGAGGGTGTTCAGCATGGAGAAGAGAAGGCTCAAGGGTGATCTCATTGCTGTCTACAACTACCTGAAAGGAGGTTGTAGTCAGGTGGGGGTTGGTCTCTTCTCCCAGGCAACCAGCAATAGAACAAGGGGACACAGTCTCAAGCTGAAACAGGATGTTAGGAAGAAGTTCTTCCCAGAGAGAGTGATTGGCATTGGAATGGGCTGCCTGGGTAGGTGGTGGAGTTGCCATCCCTGGAGGTGTTCAAGAAAAGACTGGCTGAGGCACTCAGTGCCATGGTCTAGTTGATTGGATAGGGCTGGGTGCTAGGTTGGACTGGATGAGCTTGGAGGTCTCTTCCAACCTGGTTGATTCGATGATTCTATGATTCTATGACTCTTCACTAACATGCATTGCTTCATGCTCGTTGCAGAGCAAGCTAAGAGCCATGCTTCAGCAAAGAAGTGAACTCCTAAGTGCCTTTGCAGCTAAAAATAGGGGATGCCACTGTGCTGCCAAGTGACACTTTTGGCAGGGAGCTGGAACGTTTTAATTTTGCAAGGCAAGCACTGGATTTATGCAGCTCACAATCAGTCTGTAGGGATGTGTCTCTCTCTCTCTCTGAAGACTCTCTCTTCATGGAAGCCTTTGGCAAGGGCTCCAGATTTCTTCCCCTGAGAGTTTTTGAAGAGAGCTTCCTCCAAGTGCTACGACTGGCTCTTCCCATCTGGATAAGCTGGGCAGAAATGTTAATTGGAGAGTGGCTTCCAACAGAGAAAGCCTTTCCAAGAACAGTAAACAGTACAGACACCAACTTCTTGCCCACTGCATCAGGGCAAGAATTCTGTTTGAGAAAATACTGTGTTGGTAAGGCTGATTTCTGCATGTCATACACAATATTTCTTCTCTGGAGACATTAGTATTCTAATATCTGACTTCAGTAAGTCTTCTCTAAAGACTTTCAAAACTCACTTGGATCCATTCCTGTGCAGACTACCCTAAGTGATCCTTCCTTGGCAGGGAGGTTGGACTCAATGATCTCTGGAGGTCCCTTCCAACCTCTAATGTTCTGTGATTCTCTGAGTTGAACAACATAATGCTATGCAATGACATGGGACAGCTAAATTACAAGATGCTGGCTCTCAATCAAGCATGTAAAGGACCTATTTTTTGCCCTACCATTTGCTACCAGTTTGCACAGCATCTTTCCCAGTTGAAAACATAAAGGAGATTGACACAAATGGAGCATTCCTCTGACTGGTCACAGGCTGCAGGATCCGTGACTTTTTTCCCTCTTACAACTTGCCTCTAGTTTATTTATTTGCATGATGAAGTAGGCTGCTTTGTGCAAGCTAAGTCATGATAAGCTAAAAACCCATTGTCTAGGAGAAATACTCTCTACCATCCTGCCAGGCAAAATAGTGGTATGTCACTTGCTCCTTCAAAGTAAGCAGCAGAAGTAAATTGAAATCATAGAATCATAGAATCATAGAATCAACCAGGTTGGAAGAGACCTCCAAGATCATCCAGTCCAACCTATCACCCAGCCCTAACCAATCAACTAGACCATGGCACTAAGTGCCTCATCCAGTCTTTTCTTGAAGACCCCCAGGGACGGTGCCTCCACCACCTTTTTCTGGAGACCCATTTTCATTTGCTTGATAATCTACAAGGTCATTAACTCTACTGTCATCTGCTCATCTGCTTTTTTTTGTTGTTGTTGTTGGTAAATAATTCCCTGTGAAAAAAATAGACACTTTGAGGTACGCACTTGGAGATGAGGCACTTAGTGCCATGGTTTGGTTAATTAGAAGGTGTTGGGTGATAGGTTGGACTCGATGATCTCGAAGGTCTTTTCTTACCTGGTTAATTCTGTGATTCTGTGATTTAATGGGGAATGCAACCAAGCAAAACAAGACAAACCTCTAAGCTTTTCTGTGCAAGCAGCCTCTGCCTCTCACCAGGAGATGGTTGATCTGCTCTGCAGAGGATGACGATTGTGCCTTTAGAGCCCTGATTTGGAGGGAGAGAGCTGATCTGAAATTCTTTCCTTTGTAAGAGAGATCAAAACCAGCAGGCTATTTGCTGCTTTCCTCCCTAAATAAATAAGAGCTTTCTGAGCTGACCCCCCTGGCTCAGTTGACTTCAGTGGGGCCACGGTTTCACCCCAGGAATTATTCTAAAAGCATTACTCATTTAATAAGCACACCACACTAATTCTCTACTGATTCTGTATGAGCACCTCCCAATGCCAATGTAAACCCACTGCACAAAGCTACATTAAAGCAATATTTATGGTTGAGATCTTAACACAAAAGTCAGGAAACTCAGAGTTATGATTCCCCCAGTGAACCATAACCAGGGGCAGCTTTAGTGTTTTACATTACTGTGTCTGCGCTCCACAATGTATCTCCAAATACCGATGACTGAGTTATAGCTGCTGTGGGAACTGTAGCTTTGCATTTTGGTGGGTTTTTGCGTTTAGATTCTCAAGCTGACTCATGAACAACTGTGAAAATTATGACGGCAGCAGAGGTTAGTCTCTCCAGTTTGCTGTCCCTGACTGCCAAGGGTGACATGGGAGAACGGTGAGCTCTTCTTATGGTGTGGAAGCCTGGAGGTCTCTTTTAACTTGACAAACAAAATACTTTGGCTGCACTCATAAGGTATACAAGGATTAATATTTCCACGAGCTTTGTATCATTCAGCAGATACTCTGGAGGAGAGTAAGGGAGCTAATAGGATTTGACAGAGATTACTTACCGTGGTTCTAATTCTAATATCTAATTTACTTGGTCAAAGACAGGGAATAATAAGCTGCTTTTCTCTCCATTTTATTCTGTGTTAGGAAAATGCTCTGTCTTCACTACAAGAGAAATAGGACTGGTTTTACCGTGTGTCATCAGGAACAAACCACACAGGGTGTGGAAATGAGTAGGTTTGTACAGTGAGCAGCACTAACCAGAATGACTCACGGTGCTGTGAGATTCTCTGCCTTCCACATCAATACCTCTGTAGCTCAGAGCTGGAGCTGATCTAGGGCAATTTTATCTGAAACCTACTGGGGAGTTTCTATACAGTTTATTCAAATAATTCTTTTAGGCATGAACGATCTGCAGTAAGGACTACAAATAGATTTAGTAAGCTGACAACAACAGGAATTGGATGTAGAGATTTAGAGTAGATTGAAAATATTTTTTGTAATGTTTCTCAAAGAACATGAAATTGAACTCTGACTTTCCAAAACTGTCTGACTCTGGAGCATGCAATGGCTTGAATGCCAACGAGGAGAAGCAGAGGCTAGAAACTCTCTCCTCTCATCTTATGCCAGTGACAGGCTGGAACTAACTAGTCCAGTCACAGAGAGAAATGATTATCTGGAGGTTGCTGGCATTTGTCTACAATAAACACTGGAGAAAAAGAAGTTACTTATGTGTGAATTTGCTTAGGTGAGCTCACAAAGAGAATCAGAATTGTACAATTCCCAGTAATTTAACTGGTCTGTGTTTCTTGGGGTGTTGTAGCCCCATCTACATTTGGATCGTGAGCACGATTTGTAACTGTTAGTGAGCATGGCCACTTTCCTAAGGCAAGGAATAATCTTGTCTGTTGGGGAAATGATCCAATCAAAGCAAAGCATGATAAATGGAAAGAGAACTGTGAATGCCTACTAGCAGCCACTTCAAATCATCACCTTTGTTTGCTTTTAGATGTTATCAGCATCCCACTGTAAGGATGAATGAAGTGATACATCTGGCTCAAGGACGAAGGCATGAAGAGTGTTTTCCCCTGCTCTTAACAGATGCCAGCAGCAGCACACAGCTGAACTGGCCCTCCCAAAAGCTAATCCCTTTTGAACATGGCTGCTGATATGTTCATACCTCACGCTTATATGTTTTGGATTTTGGCTTTACATATTGAATTGCTTGGATAAGGTCAATACGTACAGCAACAACATTCCCACTGACTACATAAGCCCAGCTGCTCCTGCCCCGTATTTCAACCAGATTCCCACTCCACCTGGATACAGCAATGATATAATTTGACTGCACAAGAGCAAAACTGACCATTTTTAAGGTCGAGTTGCAGAAATATTTTGCTTTGTGCATATCTAGATATCTATATATCTCTTCAAGGTATTTTGCAGCAATTTTAAGATTGCTCTCTCTATATATATCTATATATTTCTTCAAGGTATTTTGCAGCAATTTTAAGATTGCTCTCTATATATATCTATATATTTCTTCAAGGTATTTTGCAGCAATTTAAGACTGCTCTATATCAGGTAAGAGTTAAAGCCAAGTTGCTTTTGCACAACCAGGTCAGAAAGTGATGCATTACTTTAGATAAGTTTCCCAGTGCATCTCAAGGTAGCATATATACGGTGTGGAGTCTAAATGAGTATGGATGTGGACAGATCTTTTGTTTGCATCTACTCATTGTATTGGAGAAGGGAAAGAACTAATTAGATTTATCAAAAAGACTGGGGAAAAAATCAAAATAAGTTATTTTTAGCTTTGCATAGGCAACATTTCAATTGTTTTAAGACAGTCTTTATTGGAAACTGCTTGAAATAGAAATACATGGATGTTGCAGCTCTTTGCAAAAGGTTTGCCTGTGCTCTTCTGGACTGTTTGTTTATGGGGAGAAGCAAAATTTTATACTCCTAAAAATAATGAAAAGGAATTAGAATTGCTTACCAAGCTATAAATTAATCCTGGAGTACAGTATAGTTCTTGAAAACCGCTTGATGGAGTAGAGATTATTGTTGTCTCATGCTTACCAGTTCACTAGGATGGTAGTTTGCCAAGCCAAAAGTCTGGTAGGAATGTTCAGAGAAGTTGTAAAGCAAGTTGGAATTAGGTGGAAACTTACTTTTCAGTGTTACTTCTGCTACTGTGATTGCAGCAAGTTATTTGACTTTTGGGTACAAATGAATTATATATATATACATCACTGCTTATTTAGATCATAGTTTAAAGCAATTTACTACAGCTTCTTGGAATTCTGCCTATCTCCTTGTATGACCAGCAGTGTGCCCAGGTGGCCAAGAAGGCCAACAGCATCCTGGCCTGTATCAGCAATGGTGTGACCAGCAGGAGTAGGGAGGTGATCATGCCCCTGTACTCAGCACTCATGAGACCACACCTCTAGTACTGTGCCCAGTTTTGGTCACCACAGCATAGGAGAGACATTGAGGTGCTGGAGCAGGTGCAGAGAAGGGCAACAAGGCTGGGGAGACGTCTGGCAAACATGACATATGAGGAGCAGCTGAGGGAGCTGGGGTTGCTTAGTCTGGAGAAGAGGAGGCTGAGAGGGGACCTTATTGCCTTCTACAACTACCTAAAAGGAGGTTGCAGTGAGTCTGGAGCTGGTCTCTTCTCCCCAGTTACTAATGATAGGACAAGAGGAAATGGCCTCAAGTTGAGTCAGGGGGGGTTTAGATTGGATGTTCAGAAGAAGTTCTTTCCTGAGCAGGTGGTCAGGCACTGGAACAGGCTGCCCAGGAAGGTGGTGGAGTCACCATCCCTTGAGTGTTTAAAAGGAAAGTGGATGTGGCACTTGAGGCTATGGTGTAGTGATTAAGGATGCTGGGATGAAGGTTGGACTGGATCACAGTATCACAGTATCACCAAGGTTGGAAGAGACCTCACAGATTATCAAGTCCAACCCTTTACCACAGAGCTCAAGGCCAGACCATGGCACCAAGTGCCATGTCCAATCCTGCCTTGAACAGCTCCAGGGACGGCGACTCCACCACCTCCCCGGGCAGCCCATTCCAGTGTCCAATGACTCTCTCAGTGAAGAACTTTCTCCTCACCTCAAGCCTAAATTTCCCCTGGCACAGCCTGAGGCTGTGTCCTCTTGTTCTGGTGCTGGCCACCTGAGAGAAGAGAGCAACCTCCTCCTGGCTACAACCACCCCTCAGGCAGATGATCCTGGTGCTCCTTTCCAGCCATAGCGATTCCTAGTGATTAGATGTTGTGCTGAGGGATTTGGTTTAGTCAAGGACTTGAAACTAATGATTGGACACGAGGATCTTGAAGGTTTTTTCCTCTCTAAGAAATTCTGTGATTGTGTGCTTCTGTGACTTGCTACAAACCACTGCTTTTGCTTTTGCCTGGTGGCTTATTTTTAAGAAAAAGAAACTGTGCATAGCTGCCATGAAGTAGGGGTCTCTGATGGGAACTAAACCCAAGAGTGGCATTTAGAAAGGCACGGGGCAGCTAGTACCTACTGCTTAGCTTGATGTAATCAAGAGCAAGCCTCTGTCCCTTCATTTTCTGGCATGTCTGGAGTGTTTGCATACCTGTGACCTCTCAATTAACATTATTTACGTCTCAGTAAGCTCTCATGCTACTTTTCCAGTTGTCTTAATCCTTTATGTAAATGAATTTATTAAACCTAGCCACAAGGCTCAGTAAAAACTGCCAAATTCACTGTGTCTGGACACACACTCTGTAGACAGCTTTATTTGCATAAACTTGGTCTGTGAGTGTAATCTTACTTATCATCTGCAGAGTTAAAGTTTCACTAATGTAAATCCCTGACAAATCAAGCACAGATGGAACTGCTTGCCCCTAGGCTCAGCCTGTCAATTCACTGCCACCCTTGTGTCTTCCCCCTCCTCCCACCTCCAACCCCTCCACCATCCCACCCCCACTCCCACAAGTGGTTTTTAGGGGTAGTAGTCATTTAAAACTGTAGATATGTTGCAGGTACTAAATATGACACTGGACATTAGTCATTTGGGCTTTTGCCTTTTGATCAAACTGTCTGACACAACAGCCTTGGCTTGTCATTCTGGACGTCTGCATGTACTACCTGGAAAAATTTGCTCTGCCAGTCCTCACATGCCATACAGATTGCTGCAGTTTGCCAGGGGATGTTCCAGATAAGAAGTCAAGCTCAGTAAATGGTTAAACTGGCAAATTCTGCGAATCAGAGCAGGAAAATTGAATTAGAGGGCAGCAGGGGGTGTAACTCCCTAAAACCAGCAGAAAGAAGTGGATGATGGGGTGAGGGGATGATTCTTGAGCTTCGTGTTCCATTGTCTGTGAGAAATGGAAATTCCCTTCCAGTCATAAAAGCAGTAGATTGAAAGCAAACCCAAAATCTGTGAGCTCTTGAACCTTTTATGAAAAGGAGGAAAAAGTTACTTTTGAATTCAGAGGGTGTTGGCATACACTGGGTTTGTTTCTGATTACTTTAAGGTCTAAATATGTTTCCTTTGCTGGTACCCAGTTGCTATTTATTTGGCTTCAGTCTTTGATCTCCCTTATGCTGGCACATCATAAAAAACATATTCCTGGTTGAGTTCTATATTATGCAGTTAGTCTCTGCTTGTTACGTTCACCAGGCTGGTTGTATCTACAGAATAAGACTCTCTTTGTTTTTGATAGACTCCAGGTGTTTATCACTATAACTTACTAATGGATTCAACCAAAGAATATGCATGCAAGAAGCAAACTGCAAAAATAATGGCAAAATTACTGGGTTGATAATTCAGTGGCTTGCCCTACCATAACCACAGGAGCCACACACATGCATGCATGCGTGCACACATGCACAAGGGGTGAGTTTTGCAAAAGCAGGGACTTTTTTGCTTACTGAGCTCTCCTGAGATGAATTTTGTGTTCTGGAAATTTCACTTTTGCTTCTGATTTCTTTCTCACCCCAAGCTTTCTTTGAAAGGTTTCCAGATTTAAGTTCTGCTCACAGAATCACAGAAAACATCCAGGTTGGAAAAGACCCTCAGGATCACCAAGTCCAATCTATAAGCCTACTCTATAAGACTCACCTTAAACCATATCCCTAAGCACCACATCCAAACGACCCTTAAACACATCCAGGGTCAGTGACTCCACCAGGTGGAGCAGCTCGTTCAACACTTTGTGATAGTGCATTTTTAGGAATGTCTTGTGTCTGGCTGAGGTGCCACAGTTGCCATTCCAAGAAAAAAATCATGGACTCATAGAGTCAACCAGGTTGGAAGAGACCTCCAAGATCATCCAGTCCAACCTAGCACCCAGCCCTATCCATTCAACCAGACCAAGGCACTAAGTGCCTCATCCAGGCTTTGCTTCAACACCTCCAGGGACAGTGAGCATTCCCATCAGCCTGCCCAGCACTGACAGCTTCAGTTCACCTCTTTATTCTGCCTTGCAGTACCTTGGGTGCTGCAAAGTTAACTGGTGTCTCACCTGAGGATCCATGGCTTTGTGCCATGTATTAGTTGCACTGCTTTGTAATACCCAAAGGTGACTTCTGGTGAACCCAGCTTTTATTTCTGACAGAACATTACAGAAATCCTATTATTGGAAAAAACTCTTATTCCTACAGATACCACTAAATGAGAATTGCCTGCAAAGGTGCAGCTATCTCACCACTTCAAACTCAGAAATAATCTGAGTGAATCAGCTTGTGAACCAGGTCCTGACAACAGTTTCATCAGCCTCAACACCATACCCTAACTGAGCGCCACTAATACTTACTATTACAATCAGCACCAACTTAGTGCACCCCAGAATCTCATTGGCCTTCTTGGCCACAAGAGCACATTTGCCCCATTTGCACCTGCTGACTATTAAACACTACTGTTTTGCTATTTTGAACTTTGGCTGCAGCAGAGGTATCTCTCAGAGGGCAAACAGAGTTTCAGTGTTGGTTACTTTGTACCACCACCACGCTGATGCAGGCTTTTAGCTAATACCCATGGGCTTCTGGGGCTGTTTCCATTAGGAGAAGAAACTGATGCAGCAGTTCAGCACGTTAGGAAGGAATGCATGCAATCCTCTGGTTGAGGAGGAAAAGGAAAAGGAAGGGCAGCAGGCATTTTTTCTCTTGCAAACAGTTTGCAGGATTGTGTTTCCACCAGCTCCTGGGTATCTGACTGTCACAAATGCTTCTCTGCCTCGCTCAAGCAGCCCTTTTGCAAAAGTGTAGTCCCTTGGTTCCCATTTGATTCCAAGCTCAAGTCCAAGTCTGAGCCCAAGTCCCAGCCCTCCCCTGCAAGTGTGGCTTTGTTTTTGGCCAGGCCCTGGTGATCTTGAACAGTGACTGCCATTATTTCCAGCTACTCATACAGAAAATGAATTTAATTCCTTGGACACGAAGGAAGTCAGATTAGCCTCTGGCTCTTCTCCTATCTGAAGATCAGGTACAGCTGAAGGCAGCTATTAACATTTGCAAAAGAGTAAAAAAAGGGAGGGCCAGGATCCAGAGCAGTGAAGGAAAAGACAGAAAGAAGATAAAGCAGCTTGAGGAGCACTGACAACAGTTCCTACACTTCCTAGGTACATGCAGTACAAACCAAAATAATATGTAGAAGATGGCCTAAAACCAAAGCAAAAAGAAGTGGTTAATTGTTTGATACTGCTTTAAAATAGTTTTCTTTTTCTTTTCTTTTTTTTCCCCTGTACTTGGAAAGGTGAAGTCCTATCCAGAAATAAGAAAGCAACGAAAGCAGTTGATTTTAAACAGCATAGTGCACAGCACTATCAACCCCTGCTTATGTTCCTTTCTACCATGACAGTTTAATTTAAAGGAGAAAATCTAATTTCCTGTGCTGATTATATATCCAGTTAATTCCAAACTCTCATGTAACAGTTAAAATTGCTGTCAATTAATAGAGGAGGCATAGCTCTGCTGGTATAGCTTAGACACATTCTCACTGAATCACTGAGTCTTTTATGTTGGAAGGGACCTCCAGAGATCACCTGGATCAGACCCCAGGCTCTAAGCAGGACCTACTTAGATTTGTCCAGTCAGGTTATGCTATCTCCTGGATCAGAAATCTCATACCTATTCTGGACCCCTGTTGCAGTGTTTGAACACCCTCATTGTAAAAATATTTTCCTAATATCCAATCAAATTTCTTTCTGAATATAACAAATTATGCTTCCCCCCCTGACTTACTCCTGCATACACCCAAGGAGAGCCTGGCTCTGTTTTCTCTGCACCCTCCAGGTAAGTAGCTGAGACCGACAGTAAATGCCCCATGGCCATCTCCAGGCTGTACAGCTCCAGCTCCCTGCCTCTCCTCCCAGCCCAGGCAATTCAGCTCTGACCATCCTCCTGGCAATCCACTACCCTCACTGCAGCATGTCAGTGGAGGTACCTGGGAACTGAAAGAAAGCCAATGCCACTTTGGTCTTACAAAAGGGCAAGAAGGAAGACCCAGGAAACTACAGGCCAGTCAGCCTCACCTTCATCCCTGGAAAGATAGGACAAGAGGAAATGACCTCAAGTTGCATCAGGGGAGGTTTAGATTGGATGTTGGGAGGAAGTTCTTCACTGAGCAAGTGGTCAGGCACTGGAACAGGCTGCCCAGGGAGGTGGTGGAGTCACCCTCCCTGGAGGTGTTTAAAAGGAGAGTGGGTGTGGCACTGGAGGCTATGTTCTAGTGATGGAGGATGCTGGGATGAAGGTTGGACTGGATGATCCTGGTGATCTTTTGCAACCATAGAGATTCCTAGCAATGAGATATTGTGCTGAGGGATTTGGTTTAGTCAAGGACTTGTCAGTGTGAAACTAATGATTAGACTCGAGGATCTTGAAAGTCTTTTCCGATCTAAGAAATTCTGTGACTGTGTGATTAAGAGAGTATTCTCAGGAACAGGTTCCAGGAGTTTGTGTCAAAAGCACCACACGATCAGATCTGCACTGCTGCTTTTTAAACTGCAGCACCCATGCAGCTCTGGCACTTGCACACCTTCACAGCCAGTTTTTCAAATGTTGTTGAAATGGGACTTCAGAGAATGAAGTCTTCATGAAAATAGTAGCTGCAAAATCTCACAGACAAGAAACACCATCCTTTTAATAAAGTATGGTCCTTAGAAACTCCAGGGGTCTGTATTTGTTAAACACTGACCTTTGGGTACCCTTTGGCATCTTGGTATGACAAATATGGTTGGCAATTGCTACATTCAAATTTGAAGTAGCTCAAGAAGCATAAAACCCAGGGCAGTGCAGGGGAATGATTTCAAGAAGCATGTGAGCAGTGGGTTGGCTGCTGCTTTCACTTGCTCTGCTAGACAGAAGAGTGTGAAGTCCTTATTTCACAGAATTGAGAGCTTGTGTGGTCATGGAAAGTAAACAGCAGAAAACCAAGCTGTTTTTAAGGAGGAGAGGGAGCTCATTAATTTGTCTTTAGCCTAACTCTGGTGACCCAGACTGCCTATCCACATTCTAGTGGCTGTCAGCCCTGTCTGCCTTATTCCTTCCCAGCAGAAACCACTACTGGCTGCAGCTTCAAAGTGTCCTGGGAAGCAGCATCCTGCCCACCGCTCTCCTTGTGGCTGTCCTGCAGTGGGCTCAAGAGAACCTTAGGGTCTCTGGCCCCAGGATACCCTGCTCCCAGGGTGGCACTCAGGACTAGTGGAGGGCCCCATCCTCCTGGGTGCCCCAGTATCACATATTTCAACTTTCTGCAGTTTCTCCTCTGCAAAAATAAACCCCACAACTTGCCTCCTCTGTGCTGGCTGTCAAATATCTTCAAGGCAGGCCAGTTGCTTCTGTTGGGTCTTCCAAGCAGCGAGGGCAGAGCAGCAAGGACATGTTTGTTTTAAGAATAGAAAAGGAAACAATATTTGGCTCTAAGTATATCTAGGGGTGGGCACATAATGCATGCAGGTTGTGTTTCTCAGAGTTTAAATGGGAACAAAACAGCAGTGGAAAACAGAGCACTCTTTAAGGGCATGAAGAGAGAAATAAAACTGAAAGAGTCCTTAGTGTGGCATTGTGAGTTTATGAGCTGCTTCCTCTTGCTGATGAGTATGAATGGCTGAACTTTTCTGCACGCTGTTGTTAAAAGTGACTAGAGAACAACTACAAATAAGTGTCTGTTCTCCTGTCTGCAAATTCCAAACACAAAAGTGCAAAATTTGCCATTGGCTGCCCTGCCACATCCCCTGTGAAGACAGTGGGAATGGTATAGTTTAGATGGATGTAAACTGTCACTTGCAGTCTGGACTGCTAAACCACGAGGGTGAGTAGTGAGAAAACTTATTTATGCACATTTCAGTGACGTTCAGAAACCTTTTCTTGTGGCTGTGTTTCCAAGCATCTTCATTTGCTTAGCATGCACTTTTCTGTAAATGCAAGTTGTAGCTGCACAAATCTGGAAGGTCAGTTTTAGCAGGAGGTGGGAGTTGTGGTGGTTTAAGGCTTATTGGGAAATTCCAATAAGAGAAATTGGTACTTTTCTGAAAGTTCAGTGCAGAATCTGAATGAGCAGGACATTGGTTGCAAAAGAATACCAATGATAAAGTCTGTATCATTCATGGGTTTGCTAAGAGGTATAAAATGCCAATGTATAAACAATTCTTTTTTCTTGGCTTGTGGGGCACTGGATCTGTTTGCTGTTCCTTTCCTCCTCTATGATTCCTCCATTAACATTTCCCAGATAACAGGTGAGCCTTGCTGGTTGTTTTCCACCTGGAGAGAGAGAGAGAGGTGGTGTTATCCCCTTCTGGGCTTTCTTTGTCCAGGGTGGGGAGGGTTGGATTTCTGTATTTATTCTAAACTGTATATAATTGTAAATACATAGAATCATAGAGTCATAGAATCAACCAGGTTGGAAGAGACCTCCAAGATCAGCCAGTCCAACCTAGCACCCAGCCCTGTCCAATCAACTAGATCATGGCACTAAGTGCCTCAGCCAGTCTTTTCTTGAACACCTCCAGGGACTCCATGTAAATCTGTTGTGTATATGTGCCTGTAAAATTTAGCTTGCTGTACAATATAGCTTTATCTTACCTCCAAGCCATCTGAGCTGATCTGGTCAATTTTAGTTTGGGGGGTGATTTCCTAAACCCACCACAAGCAGACATGATTCTCTTTGCATAACAGCTTACGTTTGTCCACTAAATGAAGTTATTTCAGGTGCATGGAAGGAAAGGTTAAAAATGGTTAAGTCATCTAGTCCAATAACTGGGGCTTCTGTCTTCACCATCCCTGGAGGTGTTCAAAAAAAACCTGGATGAGGCACTTAGTGCCATGGCGTAGTTGATTGGACAGGGCTGGGTGCTAGGTTGCACTGGATGATCTTGGAGGTCTCTTCCAACCTGATTAATTCTATGACTCCCTATATAGCTACTTCACACAGCACACCTGTGTCATCAAGTGACAAGAGTTACTGTTAGGCTTCTTTTTGATAGCAATAAAATGTGTTCTTTGCACATTGTATTTTAAAGTGCATGTTTCTAGCCCTTGTGTTGCTCCTATGGTTCCTTTTAAGAGGTGGAACCAAGGTCTGCTTTGGAGGGTCTGGGGGGGGGGTCAAGTTTCAATGATAGGCTCTCTCTTTCCATGTCTGTTCATCTCTTCAGGATCTGGACAGCCTTGTATGTATTGCAGAGGAGAAAGGTCAGGAACATCCCAAGCTTGGGGTCTCCCCAGGCAGACTTGACTGTTTTGAAGAGGCCCCTAGCTTAGTACCAGCCATTCAGGTCTTCTTTAGCTTAGACAAAAAGTACTTTCTAAACTTAAAATTAATTTTCAAATACAAATATGTGTTCAGAGGGCCAAGTGAAGGGGATAAGACCAGGCTAATGCAAGCTGGAAACATCAGACAAAGCGTGCATTAGGCTGCACTGTTGAATCACTTGCCTGCTTAAATCCTCAGTTGCAGGGCAAGAAATCCCTAAGCAGCACGCAGGAGGGTTTGACAGAAAGTGAGACAGGAGAAAATTAATTGTTGTGTCTTGTGATAAGCTGTATGCAAAAGTGAGCCAGAGGTGAAAGGGTATGATGACAAAGCTGTTGGCAATTTAAACCTTGGCTCAGGAATAAAATAAATACATTATTCCTGATGGTGAAATTGGATGGTGCTGTCATGGATTCATTTTGTCTTCCGTGTGTTTTTCTAGCCCTTTCTCTTTCTTCTGACCTGTGGCATTCACATCTGCACGCTGACATGCCAAAATGCTCTTTGAACGTGTCAGGTTGTGAGTGCACTTTAATTGTGAGCCAGGCTGCCTGTGTTTTAGCTGAGCTCCACATCCAGATCCCACTAAAATCCATTCATCTCTGAAGGCACTCCAGCAGGCCTTCTGCAGATGGCACTGCTTGGGCCAGTTCTGTTTTGGGGCATGGTACCATTTGTGCCTCAGCTTTTATTACACTTCACTGTGCAAAGGGGACACCAGACCAGGCAGGGGGGTGGTACTGGCTTTTCACACAGCTAGAAACAGGGTCCTTAAAATTTATGAGAGGTAGCATGGAGCTTATAGAGGTAAAATCAAAAGCAACTCCAGAAATAACCTGGCACTAGCTGCCAGAGTGTGAACGTGTTGGGAACATTACCTTTCTGTTTATGTCACCTATGCTTCTATGCTTTCATGCTGTTCCTTTCATGCTGTCTGCTTGCTTACCTCCTTCCTCTATAGCTTTTACATCTTCTGAGAACGACACCTTTGGTCATGCTGTAGATATTAGTGCAGGGAGTCTCTGACTGCTGGCCCGGCTGCTGCAGCACCGAAGATGGGGATTTCCTCTGGGTGCAGGAGAGGTTTTCCTGCAGCTCTGTGAGCTCCCAACTTCCCTGCTCCTTTCAAGATGTTTCCTTTTCAGTTTTCACCAACAGCTGGGGGGAGGGAGGTAAAAGGATCAGGTTGATATTTTCATTTGGATTTCCTCCCCCATTTTCTTATCTAAATCTTATCTGCAACTTTATGGGCTGGATGATGGGCTGGAAAGTCACAAAATCAGATGTTCTCGGGAGTGCCTCATTGCTTTCTGGGCTTGGTGTGGCTGGACACACCACAGGCACAGCTTGTCATGCAGTGTTTTGGTAGCTCCAGCTCCTTACAGCTGCCAAGAGCTTGGCTCAATATGAAAAATTAAATAAATGAAATATTGGTGGAATTTGGTAAGAGCCTTGTAGCAGCCAGTACTGCCTGCAGCTTTGTGCTTGGCTCAGCACTTGTTTCCCAGGGAAAGGCCACCTGCCTCTTGCTCTCAGAGCACTGAGCAAAGCCAGGGCTGCCAGTGACGATGGACCTTTGCTGTTGCTCCTGGGACCTGTGCTCTGGGCCAGCCACCTTGAAACCCAGGTGTGAAACAGCCTCAAAACTCCTCCCATTTATATTTACATTCGTTGTTAAGTCTTTGTTGCCGAGAGGTTATTGTGGCTCTCTCTTGGTTTCTCATGGATCTTAAGGGGAGGGGAAAAAAGCACCTTAAAGTCATTTCACTAAAAGTATGTGGACAAGGATTAGCCTGCACCTAGTAAAGTTTTATTTTAAGAAACTCAGGCCCTGGTCCAATCACAATGAGGTCAGTGGGCTGCTTTCCACTGACTCAGTGGGCCTTGGATGTGGCCCTAAGACATTATTTTCAGTAAGAAGGACTGTGAGAAATGTATCTAATATTAGAAATTTATTGTTTATATTCTTTCTATAATTAAAATGGCCAGCTGCTGTAAAAAGGTTTCCTCTGAGCTGAACATCTGCATGCTAAATTTGAGCCTGAAGCAAAACTAAAGATGTTGGCTCATGGAAAAAAAAGAAAAGACTTTCTGAACAATGATCCAAGTGGGATGGTTCCTCAGCTATCCTACTCCACAAGGCACTGCTGTCAGATATTTGCCATAGAATCATAGAATCAAGCAGGTTGGAAGAGACCTCCAAGATCATCCAGGCCAACCTAGCACCCAGCCCTAGCCAGTCAAATAGACCATGGCACTAAGTGCCTCAGCCAGGCTTTTCTTGACCACCTCCCTGGGCAGCCCATTCCAATGCCAATCACTCTCTCTGCCAACAACTTCCTCCTAACATCCAGCCTAGACCTCCCCTGGCACAACTTGAGAACTTGAGACTGTGTCCCCTTGTTCTGTTGCTGCTTACCTGGGAGAACAGACCAACCCCACCTGGCTACAACCTCCTTTCAGGGAGTTGTAGACAGCAATGAGGTCCCCCCTGAGCCTCCTTTTCTCCAGGCTGCACACCCCCAGCTCCCTCAGCCTCTCCTCATAGGGTTTGTGTTCCAGGCCTTTCACCAGCTTTGTCCATCCTTCCTGACCTCCTCTGCAAACATGACAAAAGAAGACTCTAGTCAGTGAGTGGATTTTAAGTAAGTGTGCTAGTTTGAGCCTAGCTGAGACCCAAATCATCCCAGTAAGCTGTTTGCTTACTGGGATGTAAGCAAAGTGAGTAGTTTGAGGCCATGAGCTTTCCAAGACTGGATGACTGAAGTGACTCTTACTCCTTTTGGAAAGTCAGAATGGAGATATTGCACACTGATTGGAAGCTTAAAGGGAGATTCCATTTACACATGCATATATGCAGAGGTGTTCAAGAAAAGACTAGATGGGGCACTTAGTGCCATGGTCTAGTTGATTAGATGGGGTTGGGTACTAGGTTGGACTGGATGATCTTGGAGTTCCCTTCCAACCTGGTTGATTCTATGATTCTATGATTCTAAGCTGTGATACTGGAAAGAGGAAGAGAATAGCAATACTGCAACATCCTGGGGTGACCAGGTCCATCCCCTGGGATGGGCCTTGGTCTCTGTAGCTTTTTTAAGGGTACGTGAGAACCCTCAAACTATGACAACATATGACAGCACCACAATAGGGATGTGACTGATCTGATCTACACCTGATTTGTGCTGCTCTTGGACAGATACCACAGATACCACTGAGCCTGCCCCAGGTTTACACTCAGCCCAAGCCTCCAGATCAATGAAGACTCACTGAGGAAGCAGCTCTTTGTCAATGTCTTTAGTAAACTAAAGGAGCTCTGTGAGTGGACTGGGGCTGTTTGTGTGCAGGCAACTGTCTGAGGTATTTTTTCTTTTCTACAGCTGCTAAAGAATGGGAGAGAATTACCATCTGTGCCATCATCCATGCCACTCATGCATGGGGTGGAAGGTGACTCTAGGCAGGGTGCAGCTTGTAAGACTGAGGGACAGGATCCAATCTGGAAAGCATAGTAGAAAGGTGGAGAAAAGAAACCAATGAGGGATGGCCTCCCTTTCAGGGGGTGAGGACCCTTTGAGAGTGCTGAGGGTCACCCATGGCCCTACCAGGAACCAAAGTGCCCCCAGGGTGGCTTTCAGAGAAAGCCTCATAACATGGCTGAGAACCCAACATACCCAAATACTGAGCAGCAGCAACAGGGAGCAATGGCTGGGCCACCTCATAGGTGTTTAGAGAGGGCATAGCCCCATCCTTGGCTTAGAATTTCCACTTGTGGCTACTCAGCACTGCCATTGACCTGGTCATCAGCACGGGCAAGAAACGCTTGTGACGATGACCACAGCAGGTAACTGTGAGAATGCTGAGCTGAGAGCTGCCCAAAAGGTGAAGACTTTCCCTACTGCTGATCATCATCCACTTCTCCCAAGCTGCTATTTTATTGTGCCACCCACCTCCCCTTTCCCTCCTGTAAAGTCATGTGTGTATAATCCCCTTTGTTTAAACTGTTGTGCCTAACTGACGAGGCACTGCTCATTCCCGAGTGCTCCCGGAGAGTTTTGCAGCTTCCCGAGTTTCTGCATGGGGGGCCTTGGCAAGTGCCATTTGAACAATTTTCACAGCAATACCTGGGAGCTGAATCAGCTCTACTTGCTGCCCAAGAGGGAAAAAAACGTTTCCAGCACTGATCCCTCTAAAAGGTTACATTTCAACCCATCTCAGAGCAGTCTGGATAATGTTGGGCAGGAATCATATGAGCTTTATTTCCTTAGTTCATTGAACCCAGCTGCCATCTACAGTCAATACTTCTCCTGCTAGCACACCAACTGAAGCCAAATTCTCATCTCACACCAGCTTCACACCTGAATGACTGTGTTTACTACAGCTTTATTAAAAGGTATGGGGTCTATTGGACACACATTGATCTTGGTGAGCAGCTACACACATTCAGCACACTGCTGTCCAAGTAAGTAATGCCTTACAGATTGGAATGAACTTCAACATTTGGCCATTAAGAATTGTTTTAACCCCTTTACCTTTTGGACATATATTTGATTAAGTAAAAACTCAAATGTTCCAGCAACATTGATTTGGTTTTAATAGAGTTTCACATAAAATGGGACATCTTCCATATTTGCTTAATTTGAATTATATTTGTAGTAGATAAACAGAGAGAGTTGAGGTGATTGAGTCTGGAGAAGAAAAGGCTCTAATGAGACGTTATTGAGGCCTTCCAGTATCTGAAGGGGGCATACAAGAAAGCTGGGGAGGGACTTTTTAGGGTGTCAGGTAGTGATAAGACTAGGGGTTATGGAGTAAAACTAGAAGTGGGTAGATTCAGATTGGATATTAGGAAGAAATTCTTCACCATGAGGGTGGTGAGACCCTGGACCAGGTTGCCTAGAAAGATGGTGGAAACACCAATGCTGGAAGTCATTAAGGCCAGGCTGGATGTGTCTCTGAGCAGACTGATCTACTGTGATGTGTCCCTGCCCATGGCAGTGGTGGTGGAACTGGATGATCCTTAGAGTCCCTTCCAACCCTGACAATTCTAGATTCTATATCTACTATCCAGATATTATTTAAAACTGCTTCCAAAGCAATGTTCCACCAAGACCCCAGAGGCTACAGCAATAGGAAAGTAGACTCCCTGATAACTATGTCTGATTGTTGAGGTGCTGGAACATGTCCAGAGAAGGGCAACACAGATGGTGAAAGGCCTGGAACACAAACCCTATGAGGAGAGGCTGAGGGAGCTGGGGGTGTGCAGCCTAGAGAAGAGGAAGCTCAGGGGTGACCTCATTGCTGTCTACAACTACCTGAAGGGAGGCTGTAGCCAGGTGGGGGTTGGTCTCTTCTCCCAGGCAACCACCAATAGAACAAGGGGACACAGTCTCAAGTTGTGCTGGGGGAGGTCTAGGCTGGATGTTAGGAGGAAGTTGTTGGCAGAGAGAGTGATTGGCATTGGAATGGGCTGCCCAGGGAGGTGCTGGAGTTGCCATCCTTGGAGGTGGTCAAGAAAAGCCTGGCTGAGGCACTTAGTGCCTTGGTCTAGTTGACTGGCTAGGGCTGGGTGCTAGGTTGGCCTGGCTGATCTTGGAGGTCTCTTCCAACCTGGTTGATTCTATGATTCTATGATTCTATGTTGCATACAGCTGATGCAACAACACAGACAGCAATAAATAGGAATGTCTTGCATCTTAAATTCCCCTTTACTCATTATGAATCAGTGTGTGTGGCTATATGCCACATATCCAAACAATTTTGCATGCTTTATATAGCCTCAGAGGAATGGATATTCCTTTCTGATGGAAATGTTTGTTGTTGACATTTGAGGAAATGGAAATGCAATGTTCAATTTATTATTAAATGTTAAGATTACATTTTAAGGTCTCTTTAAGGGCAAAGATCTTCACTGTGTTCAGCGAAGACCAGCAAAGTGTTTAATCATCACTCACAGAATCACAGAAACATTCCAGTT
This sequence comes from Pogoniulus pusillus, assembly GCF_015220805.1. NCBI lineage: Eukaryota > Metazoa > Chordata > Aves > Piciformes > Lybiidae > Pogoniulus > Pogoniulus pusillus. The sequence continues at coordinate 10,593,295 of NC_087294.1, read as the reverse complement.
GGAAAAGACCCTCAGGATCACCAAGTCCAGCCAAGAACCCTGCTCTACAAGATGCATCCTAAACCATATCCCCAAACACTACATCCAAACGACTTTTAAACCCATCCAGCATTGGTGATTGGTGACTCGACCACCTACCTGGGCAGTCCACTCATCTTGGAGCAAATCTACCTTAGATTCAAGTCCAGGCTGTATGCTTGCTTCATCTGTGTTGAGACTGTGATGAAAACATCAGCTACTCCTCACTGTGGTTTGTGTGATCACATATCTCCATCACAGAATCATAGAATCAATCAGTTTGGAAGAGACCTTCAAGATCATCCAGGCCAACCTAGCACCCAGCCCTATCCAGTCAACTACACCATGACACTAAATGCCTCAGCCAGGCTTTGCTTGACATGTCCAGGGATGGCAACTCCAGCACCTCCCTGGGCAGCCCATTCCAATGCCAATCACCCTCTCTGTGAAGAACTTCCTCCTAACATCCAGCCTGTACTTCCACCGAAGTATCATTTCCTTGTGCTCGCATTACTGCTCATCCAGCCATGCCGTGCTGGAGGAGCGAGGCACAATGAAGGGCTGGGTGAGGGAAAGCTGATTTTCAGCTGGATCACTTCCCTGATCCAGCTCCCTGCAGAACCAAACAAATTACACACAGCCACAAGGGCACAAGTGGCTTTGGGTAGGTGAAGAAGGGGGAAGGGACCAACCCACCCACTGCCTTTCCATACAGCTCAGTCCTCTTGAGTAAAATAATCATGGAACTTTGTCCACAGTCAAGCAAAGTAGAATTACCTGCTGAGGCTTGGTTTGTGGGGGAACAGAAAAAATGAGAGTTGAAAGGAATCTATAGGGTTTGATGAGGTTTGTCTGTTTGGCAAAGACTTTTTCCTTTCTTAGAGTTTCTTGGAAATGTCTCCAAAACATTCCAGGCTTGGTTTCACTCCTTAAATACTCCTCAGTGTTTTATTTAAATAGCAAAGAGCCAAATTCTTCCCTCAGATATGCATACAAAAACTCCCACATTCATCAGAAAAATTGTCTGCTCATATCCTAAGCGCAGGAGGTTTCTGGTTTTGGAATGAGCTTTGTTTCTGAAGAAGTAAATTCTGAGCACAAGCTTTCTCCTGTTCGCAGAGAGGAGAACAACATTTTGCATGCTCCCAGCATGTGTTTGGGACCAGTTGTTGCCAGCCTACAGGGAGCACTAAGCTGTTTCATAAGAAGTTTCAGTGGCCACATATAGACTGCCCGCAGCATGCAGGGTGTGTCAGGACAGCTAAACTGGAGAGCCCAACCCTCTGATTTATGAGACGGTAGGAAAAGCTGCATGTAAGAACGGAGTGAGACGTTAACTCAAGGAAGAGAAATTGGTACATCACATCTGATTTAAAATTCAGGGGACTGAGAGAGTAATGTAGGTCTTTAACTGCCTCGATAAAACTCTAGCGGCCTTAAGAATAGGGTTTAAAAACCGAGCTGCTGTTTTGATTTGTGAAACAAGTTAAACCAAACCTGACAATAAGGCATGTGCTTTAGATTTTCCTGGTTTGAGGGTCTGTTTACTCTGGCAGATCTATTCTTAAGTGAAACTTCTTTTTTTTCTTCCCCCCCCCCCCCCCACCCCCGAAAGCTGTTACATGGTAGACTGATGTTGGCTGACCCTGAAGTAAAGATTTGAGAACAGCACATCTATTTTCCTGCTAATGCTAAACACACATGCCATGCAGCATTTCTTTCTCCCCCCTTCTTTTCATTTGCCTAGCTGGAAAAGCTTCAAATCTGGACTATTTGTCCCTTTTACCCTTGTGGCCGTTTGAGCTGATCCTCTAGCTCAGACATAGGGGAAAGGTGAACATTCCAGGGATAGGGTTAGGGTTTTCATAAATAGAAAAATAACATAACAAACTTGGGGGACAGCAAGACCATGTCTGTCTGAGAGTGGGAGCACAGCCTGCTGACTGCAACGGGCATATGGGAAGAGCTGACAAACCTCCTCTTGTGCTGTGCTGGTGACAAGAGGCTTATCTGCATGTCTCAACACCCAGCAATGCTCCCAGAGTGCCACCAGACAGCTGGGCAAATGTCAGCAGATCTGTACATTCAGCTCTCTTCACTTCTTTATAACACAAACATACAAATAACACTAACCTAGGGGTGGGTTTGAGAAATCACCCCCCAAATAAAATTCACCAGCCCAGCTCAGACAGCTTGGAAGTAAGATGCAGCTATATTTGACAGCGAGCTAAACTTACCTACAAGATATATTTACCTGTACTTACAAATACATACAACTTGGAAATACTACAGAAATCCAATCTTCCCCTTTGGACAAAAAGCCCAGAAGGGGACAATGCCACCTTCTCCTCTCCCTCCAGACAGCAAACCAACAAGATCTCACACGTTAGCAGTTCAATCAAGATTAGCATACAGCCATGCACCGAGGAGCAATGAAGAAGGTGGAAGGCAGAAGGCATGGGGAACAAAGAGTGAGAAATTATATGTTGGCTTCTTATGCCAATTAGCAAATCAATGAATGATAGAGAGTTTATCACTATCTTCCTTTTGCAACCAATGCTCTGCTCATTCACCCTATATTCAAAAGTATGCCCAGAAAGTTCCTCTCCCTTGTTTATAATTAAGAACCAAAACAGAGTGTTAGCTCTTAAACTGCTACAACCCTTTTGCTGTTCAGCTGTGTGATGTAGCAAGAGGGGCCAGATGACTTAACTATTCTTTTCTTCAGTTAGAAACAAATGTTTAGCCAGTGGCAAAATGCTAGGTGGACACTCATCTTTGCCACTACTTGAGGAATCCCTTGGAAAATTCCCAAATCCTGGTAGACCCCTCTCAGCAAAAACAATGATATTTAAGGGCAGCTCAGAAGGAGAATTAATTTTTGAGGTGAAGGTATTGATGTGCTTGATTAGACTCTAAGCTACAGACATTTTGTGGAGGCTGTATGTGATTACCTCTTTTTTAACAGCTTTCACATAAGCATGAAGGCAGCATAACCTCAGATTCACAAGGTCCTGTAAGTCTTCTAGGAGTCAGCCAAGGGTGCAAGGGTGGGCTACTAGAAGAAAAAGCAACATGAGCTCATTGACTGAAGTTCATAGAATCACAGAATCAACCACGTTGGAAGGAGACCTCCAAGATCATCCAGGCCAAACTAGCACCCAGCCCTAGCCAGTCAACTGGCACTAAGTGCCTCATCCAGGCTTTTCTTGAGCACCTCCAGGGACAGTGTCTCCACCACCTCCCTGGGCAGCCCATTCCAATGCCAATCACTCTCTCTGCCAACAACTTCCTCCCAACATCCAGCCTAGACCTCCCCTGGCACAACTTGAGACTGTCCCCCCTTGTTCTATTGCTGGTTGCCTGGCAGAAGAGACCAACCCCACCTGGCTACAGCCTCCCTTCAGGTAGTTGTAGACAGCAATGAGGTCTGCCCTGAGCCTCCTCTTCTCCAGGCTTCTCCCTCAGCCTCTCCTCACAGGGCTGTGGTCCAGGCCCCTCACCAGATTTATCTCACTTCTCTGGACACATTCCAGTATCTCAATGTCTCTTTTGAATTGAGGAGCCCAGAACTGGACACAGTACTCAAGGTTTGGCCTCAAGGTACTCAAGTTGCCATCCTTACTCTCCTTTCTAATGGAGCAGTGGTTTGGGTGAAACACTGAGGGTCTGTTCTATACAGCTCTTGAGTGGATTTCACTGAGTTGGACTTCAACTAAATGGATTAAATCATTAAACCAATTGAAGAACATCCATGTTCAGATCTGAAAGAAATTGCTTAAATTGGTGCCAATCCTCACATTGCTAAAGAGGGGGAAAATATTTTAGAAAGAAGGACTTAGAGGGGATCATTCCTCTTCATGAAATTCCCAACCTTTTGCCAATGCTAAAACTGAGAGGAATGAAAAAAAAAAATCCTCCAGAGAGCTTTTAGCAATTAGTTCCTGTTTGCAAAGCCTCTGGGCCTGTGCTACACTAGGGCTCCCAGCCCAACCGTTTAGATTTCTTTCACAGGCTGGACTGCACCTCATTAGAGATAGCCAGCTGTATTTTTCTCTCCCTTTCACAGCCATACACATCACTTTTCATCCTGTCCTTTTCATCACCTACTGCTTCTACAGCCAGTAAAGCAAGTGAAAATGTAGCACTAAGAAAACTTTTGCATATTTATCAGCTTTCTCCTGCTGTTTAGCAGCTGGAAATACAGAGGTTAAAGCAGCACCTTGAGCCTCAGTGCTGTGACCATCACTCTTTCAGATATTCTGCGGCGATTAGCAGTGCATGGATCACAGTTTGAGCTGGGATCTGTGTTTGAACAGCTCTTTGTGTGCTACCCATGTCCCAGGGATTTGGTACACACAGTCCATTGTGTTGTAGAGTGCTGAGCTAACTTTGCCTCCCTCTGATAGCTGTAGCCTAGAAATTGCATGGCTACCTTACTGCAGGCACCAGAGATAAATGGACTCACACACTACCAGCTACAGCTTCTAGATTTTCAGTGCTACTGTGTAAGAGCAAAATCTGTTAGTCATCATCTCTGTAGACATCTTTCCAGTATGTTACATGTGAAACCTGGAAGACTCTCCTAGTTTGCCATTGCTTTGGGTGACATAGCTCTAAAAGCTATGGGGCTTGATGGATAATCTTTCTGTAAGGACTGTACCTGAGGGATTTCTATGCATGTGGTGGTTTGGGAACTTCTCTTCCCCCACAGACTGAAATTTACCAGACCAGCTCAGATGGATTGGAAGTAACATAAATCTATATTTACAACAAAGCTAAATTTACAAGCATATATACATGATATATTTACATGTATTTATGATTAGATAAAATTTAGGCAACCAGCAAGAGAACAAGGGGACACAGTCTCAAGTTGTGCCAGGGGGAGGTATAGGCTGGATGTTAGGAGGAAGTTCTTCCCAGAGAGAGTGATTGGCATTGGAATGGGCTGCCAAGGGGGGTGGTGGAGTTGCCATCCTTGGAGGTGGTCAAGAAAAGCCTGGATGAGGCACTTAGTGCCATGGTCTAGTTGACTGGATAGGGCTGGGTGCTAGGTTGGCCTGGCTGATCTTGGAGGTCTCTTCCAACCCGACTGATTCTATGATTCTACGAAACAAGATGTGCATAACAGTACTCTTCTGTTCTGTAGCTTAACAACTCAGGATGTAAATGGATACCCTTCAAAAGAGGGTTTCCCATTTTAATTGTCAAGAAGAGAGATCCATGTTAGGAAGTCCATTTTGTGTGCAAAGCTGTCCAGTGTGGATGCAATTAGATTTGTCCTGAAGTGCATTTGTTGAGGCTGAGGAAGAATTTCATGTTCTATCCATTTTTGTAGGTTTCTGCTGTCTCATATGTATGTACACATATACATCTCTGTATGTGTTTGTAGTTAGATGTACATACACATAAAAATATATATAAGATTCCTTTTATACTTTGATTTATTTTGGGAAGCATTTCCTCGCTGAATTTAACTCCTGTCCAAATAAAACCACTCCCTAAATGTTAATATTGAGCTTACTTTGCGTTTGATTCACTACATTTACAAATCAAATGTGGCATGCTAAAGATTTTTCACATCCATGTAATCAAAATGGAGCCACTACTTCATTTGCTGCCAATGTAAAATGAGCTATTTGCCTGTACTTAGTCCAGAGTTAACTGATCTCAACACAGCAAAAGCAACAATCCTACTGGCTCACAGGCTCACAGGCTCACAGGATGTTAGAGGTTGGAAGGGAACCAAGGAGATCATCCAGTCCAACCCTCCTGCCGCAGCAGGACAATGCTAACACAGATCACAGAGGAACACATCCAGACAGGCCTTGAAAGGCTCCATAGAAGGAGACTCCACAATCTCTCTGGAAAGCCTGTGCCAGTGCTCTTGACCTTTACAGTAAGGAAGTTCCCCCTTGTGTTGAGGTGGAACCTCCTTTGCTGCAACTTACACCCATTGCTCCTTGTCCTATCCCAGGGAGCAGTGAGCAGAGCCTGTCCTCCTGCTCCTGGCCAGCCCTCAGATACTTATAAACATTTATCAAATGCCCTCTAAGTCTTCTCTTCTCCATACTAAAAAGCCCCAGGTCCCTCAGCCTCTCCTCATAAGCCATGCCCTCCAGTCCCCTAATCATTCTCGTAGCCCTTCGCTGGACTCTCTCCAGCAGATCCCTGTCCCTCTTAAACTGGGGAGCCCAAAACTGAACACAGTATTTAAGATGAGGTCTCACCAGGGTAGAGTAGAGGGGGAGGAGAACCTCTCTTGATGGGACACACTCTTCCTAATACACCCCAGGATCCCATTGGCCTTCTTGGCCACAAGGGCACATTGCTGTGCCATGGTTAACTTGCTATGCACCAGGACCCCCAGCTCCCTCTCCACAGGACTGCTTTCCAGTAAATCACCTCCCAGCCTGTACTGGTGCAGTTTATTATTCCTCTCCAGATGCAGGACCCTGCCCTTGTCCTTGTTAAACTTCATCTGGTTCCTCTGTGCCCAGCTCTCAGCCTGCCCAGGTCTCTCTGGATGGCCACAACATGCTCTTGCACATGGCTCATGCTCTTGACTTCCAGAGAGACCAAACCAAATGACAAATCTGAGTCTCTGTTTCTGCTATGTCACCTTTTATCTATAATGTACTCAGACATGACACCTGCAAACCACCACCAAAATAAAATTTCCCATTTAATACTGTTTTTTAAAAAATAATCTTCTCATGTCACATTGCACTGTGAAAGGAGCAGAGGAGACTGGAGAACAGGAGGAGCTTGGAGAGCTTGGTGAAGTGTGGGCTAGGTAGACAATACATGGAAGGGGCACAGGTTAAATGATGTACAGCAAGATGTCATGCTGTATGTGCCTTGCCAGCTGCCTCTGAAAGCAGAGCCTCCTTGGTTCTTGTAGGATGTGGTCAGCACAATGGAGTTAGTACAGTTTGAAACATGTGAGAACTGCACCTCAGATAATTATCACAGAATCATAGAATGGTCTGGGTTGGAAGGGACTTTCAAAGGTCATCTAGTCCAACCCTCCTGCAGTCAGCAGGGACATTCTCACCTAGATCAGATTGCCCAGAGCCCTGTCCAGACTTACTTTGAATGGAGAGATGAACACTGGCCTTGAGTCACCTGTTCTAGTGGGAGGTGTCCCCGCCTATGGCAGGGGTTAGTACTGGATGATCTTTGAAGTCCCTTCCAACCTAAACCACTCTATGAGTCTATGACTGAAAAGAACAGAGCTCTGTGGGTTTATTTGTACGTGCCAAGCTCCTCAGAAGCACATGGTATTGGAGCTTTGGCTCGTGTGGGCAAGCAGCACTGAAAGTCTGCCTTTTCCCATGGCAACTCCACCACCCTTCTGCTTACTGAGCCCTCCCAAGTCATCACTTTCTCTGTTGTCTCATCTGCTTTGGTCGCAATCCTGAGGCTGCTGTAGAATAAAACCCTGAAAGAAGAAACACATAAACTCTAATGCTGAACCAGTCCGTTGCGTGATAGGTGCCTGTAGCAATGTGGCATGTCAGCTCTGCTGCATGGTGCCCTAGTCAGAGCCCACCAACTATTTCCCCTGCAAACCACTCTGTTTGGATGTGGCTGTGCCACTGAGAGCTGAGGGTCCCCCTGGAACGCATTGGAGAGGCGTGCAGTTACGTTTCAAGACCAGCCCCAGCTGCACAGACAGCTGTCAGACTGCACTGAAGGTAGAGGCTTTCTTGCTTTCTGGCTTTGCAGAGCTACTGAGGAGGGCTAGAGAAACATAACTCTACTTTGCTCCATATTTTTCCCATATTAAAAAAAAAAGCCCAAACATATGAAAAAGTGCCTTTCCCACATGTCTAAGGACTTCTGCACTCCTGCTGTGCTCTGGATAATTGTTCTCAACTTGTATTTAATTTTAAAGCTTGCTGCTTCTATTTCAGACCAAAGGAGCTTGCCAGCCATTTCCAATTACAGTAGTTTGCTTTAAAAAAAGACATATTTTTTACTTATAAGACTTGTCTTGCCTGTGTGTCTGTGTCCATCCAAGCACACACAGTTCTCAGCTGACATGGTTCAGCTTGCTGCGTGCTGCACCAGCTCTGCTCATGCCCTTCTAGTCCTTCTGAGCAGCACTGGCTGCCCACAATGGCTCAGGGCTGAGCCCTGCCAGCTGTGTAGCACCTGCTGCCTGCCAGAATGTGCCTACGGAGGCTCTGGCGCACCTTGATGAGGAGAGGCTATAGCCAAATTATTCCAGAAAGTGCCTAAGGAGGCTCTGGCACACCTTGGTGAGAAGAGGCTACAACCAAATTATTCCAGTGTAGAAAGTAGAGGGAATTTTCAAGGGAGGTGGAGACTGATCATGGAAAAAAGCTATTAAGAGAAAGAAGAATTTGTTGTGAACTTTGGGTCAAGCCTGGATCTCCTGGTAGATGCATAATAGGCATAATTAGCTTACTGATTTCAAGTCAAGTAGACAGTAAAATTTTCAGGTCTTCTTTAGGAAGAGGTCAAGTAGACATGTAATAGTCCCCCCCTCAAGAGATCTACAGGGAAACGTCAAAGTGCTTGGACTGAAGGTGCAAAAGCTTCACCGTGTGTGGGAGGAGATGAGACACACTGCAGTTCAGTTTGTGAGTGCAGCTGTCCATCCCCAGAGCAGATGTCTGCCTCTGGAGTGGACTTACTACACCTGTTTAGCTCAGGGAGTCACTAAAAGGAATGACCAGATGATCAAGGTTGTTGGATGCTGTGTTTTACTCTAAAGAACCAGCTTTTAATAAAGCACTGATCTTTGTAGTGAGGTCTTTGAAAAATTAGCAGTACACTCCCATGCATAAGGCTCTTGAAGTCTCATAAACTGGGTGGCTTCTCCTGCACCTTCTTTTTTTCATTTGTTTTTCTCTCAGCAAGCTTCAATTCTACTTCTCCTGCTAACTTGTGGTTCTATGATGTAGTAGGGAATGGGAGTGAGGAATTTCCATTAATGAAACAAAGCTCCTGGGGAGCCACCTTGGGCCACAGCCAACTCTTTGTTCACCTGCACAGCCATGAATGGGCTGAGGTGTACACAGCTCACTGCCACAGCTGATTTTTCTTTATCCTGGGCTGTACTGGAGGTCCTGTCATGAATGAGCCAAAAGCCAAGAGCTGGTCTGTGAAATGACCCTCACAGTAAAGAAGTTCTTCCTCGTGGTGAGGTAGAACTTTGGTGTTGATCTATTCCCCTTGTCCTGTTGCAGGGTACAACTGAGCAGAGGCTGTCCCTTCCTTCTTGACCCCCACCCCTCAGATATTTATAAGCATTTATTAGGTCCCCTCTCAGTCTTCTCCCCTCCAGACTAAAAAGCCTCAGGTCTCTCAGCCTTTCCTCATAAGGCAGTGCCCCAGTGATTGTCCTTTACAACAGCATTCAAACACCTTGGCAAAAGCCAGTTCTAACAAAGTCCAGTTTGAAGTTCAGCCCAGAGACTAGCACAGAGGAAGAATAAATTGGTAAAGAATAATAACCCTCACCAAGATCTGCATTTGGAGTGGAAAACCAATTAACACTTACAAGCAGGAAATATCAAGCTGGAGCACATGGGACCTAAGTGTACCTCTCCACTTAGTTTACATGGAAAGGAATCTTCTTGTGTAACTAACATCAAAGTATGTCTTTTCTTACAGCAAGAATGAAGATACAGTAGATGGGCAACGGTTTTACAACAGAACATCATGATGAAGGTGAACGAGATTTTGCCTTCTAAAGGTTGGATTTGAATCCATCTGCCAGGAGAAAAATCCAACCATGGCACACTTGCCAGTAGGTGTATCTCTTTGCAGTTTGTGTAAGCCATTTATCAAGACAGCTGGGCTGCAGACAACATCAGGATGACATCCATCCCTAGCACCAAAGAGTAGAGCAGGTATCTGCAAGTAGTAGAGTTTAAAATTTGAGCCTCACTCTTGCAGCATGAGGAGGGAGTTGAACATGGCTTAGAGGCATTCCAATGTGCATTTAGGTACTTTAAGATCTCGTAGAGATTCTGAAATTCTTTAACACAAGATAAATAGTTTAGAAGGATGCAAAAGGGCTACTAAAGGGGCTGGAGCACTGTTCTGCGAGGGTAGGTTGAGGGACCTGGGGCTTTTTGGTCTGGTGAAGAGAAGACTTAGAGAGGATGTAATCAGTGTTTATAAATATCTGAAGGCTGGGTGTCAAGAGGGAGGGAACAAACTCTTCTCAGTTGTACCCTGTGCTAGGACAAGGGGAAATGGATGTATACTACAGCACAAGAAGTTCCACCTCAACATGAGGAAGAACTTCTTTACTGTAAGGGTCACATAGCACTGGAACACGATCCCCAGTGTGGTTACAGAGTCTCTCTCTCTGGAGACTTTCAGAACTTGTCTGGGTGTGTTCCTGTGCAACTTGTGCTAGATTCTATGGTCCTGATCTGGCAGGGAGGTTGGATTCGATGATCTGTGGAGGCCCCTTCCAAACCTTAACTTCCTGTGATCTTATGATCCTGCGAAATAAAGAAACAAGATTTCTGGAGTGAGAGCATCCAGTTCAAACAGGAGATATCAAAGAAATAGCTTTGGATGGTTTAGAAATACTCTGAAGCTTCATCTGTGCAGTCAGACTCCCAGAACTGGAGCAACTGTCTGCATTTGGTGGGCCATCCTACAGGTAACCACCCAAGATGATAGATGGGAGAGACAGCAGACAAGATTTCCTGATCTCATCCAGTCTGGCTTTGTAGCCATGTTGAAAACCACCAAAAAGTTAATATATTTTCTGCCAATTCTTTTTCTCTATCCAAAGTAGAAACCAACTAGGAAAATATTTTTTAACATCAGATATACTTTTTCCCTGCATATGAGGAATCCCAGAAGATGAGTGTTTCATTATAAAAATATTCCAAAAGATACTGCCTGTATGTCCTTGGCTGGGTAGCTGAGTAAACAGTTGCATGGAAGGGAAAGGATTTAAGATGTGTTAAAAGGGAGTTCATTTTAACTGCACTCTAACTACAATAGCATGCTTTTCTTTTTCTTTCTTAGCCATGCCACTCTTGTATGAACACTCTCCCTTCCTGTTACTCTTTCACATTGCCTGGATATGAAATCAGACACAAAGGAGATGGGTGAGACCAGAAAAGCTTCAGATTTTATTGGACTTTGAGGGGGTTTGGAGCTAATGGCTTGCAGAACTGTCACCCTGCGCAGTATTTAATCTGCAGCTAGGTGATTAGCAGTTGAAAGATGGACCATATGAATGGACAAGAATGAGGAAGAAGAACCACACTTGGCCTCTGGTTGTGCCTGCTGTAGCACAGGAATAAATCTGCAAAAACAGCTGGGGAGGGACTTTTTAAGCATATCAGGAAGTGACAGGACTAGGGGGAATGGAGCGAAGCTGGGGGTGGGTAGGTTCAGGCTGGATGTGAGGAGGAAGTTGTTGAGCATGAGAGTGGTGAGAGGCTGGAATGGGTTGTCCAGGGAGGTGGTTGAGGACCCATGGCTGGAGGTGTTTAAGGCCAGGCTGGATGAGGCTGTGGCCAACCTGCCCTAGGGTAGGGTGTCCCTGGGCATGGCAGGGGGGGTTGAAACTAGATGCTCCTTGTGGTCCCTTCCAACCCTGACTGATTCTATGATTCTATGAACTGTAGCTGTTCGGTGTGTAAAGAACACAACATTTGCCTGCAAGAAAGGCAGCTTTGCTGACTGCTGTGTTTGGAAATCACCTTTTCAGTTACTCAAACAGGAAAAGATAAACAATGGGAACGTTATTAACAAAACACTAACAACCCCCCCAGCCCCACCCCCAAAAGCCCAGTTCCTAATTCAGCCGAGGTCAGCCAATAAAGTTTACCATCGAGCACTCCACGCTGCTTGGTGCTCAGAGCCAGCTCGCTGGTGACTGCCCAGATTAGTTAATCTTCCTCAGCCCCGTCCTGGGCCCTATAACTACTGCGGCAGGTCATTAACCAGCTGGTGAAGCCCCGGCACGTCGTACATTTATTCCCAAGCCTTAGCAGCCGTTGTTGAGTCCAGGAGCCTTAAAGAGGTATTTCTGACGTTAGCTGACAGAGCAATAATTGATGCACGCTGTAATTCAAAGGGCTTCCAGGGCGACTGTAAACTAATGAAACCCAAAGAGTTTTCCCGGGGAAGATTCCTTCTTTAATCAGCAGAATCAAAATGGAAATATAGAAAATGGGCAGACAGGCTTTCTTGTTAAGATAGAAGGTCTTTTTTTGGGGGGGAGGGAGGGATGAGATAATGTTGTGTTAAAGGAAAGGGACATAGAAAAATGTCTGATCCATGCAAAGTCTTCATTCCCTCCCACGTTTCTGGATTATTTTTTTTTTAAACCTTGCTGGTCACCACTGCCAAAAGTAAAAAGCAAGGAATCAATGCTGAGTAAGTTGGGTAACCTAGCAGAGGTATTACTTTCAGTCAGGATTTTCTTTTTTCTTTTCTTTTTCTTTTGCTTTCTTCTTCTCTCCTTTTTTTTCCCCCCTAATCTCCAATGAAAGGCTCTCTTTAATCAGATAATTGACCGCCTGGGTAATTGTAGCCTTTTGTGACACACCAGTTGGCAGGTACAGTGGTACATAACCATGAGCCTTTTCCTACAGCCTTGCCTCCCTCTGGGACACTCACAGACGTGTCTCTGTCTTATCAGTCCCGGGAGAGTGTCCCCAAACGCTTTGCGATGGAAATGCCAAGGAGGGGCCTTTACCCTCCCTCAAAGGGGGGACAGCTGTCGGAGGTAATGGCTGCCGGTGAGTGCGCAGATGGCACCACCAAAGGTGCTCCCTCAGCCCACCACGCACCTGAAAGAAAGGGGATGTCCATTGTGCATCTGTTCTGGCTCCCTTTGCGGGGCTTGGGGCCCTGCCAGGCTGAGGGGAGCTCAGTGGCGATGGACAAGGACATCCTCAGAGTGTCATGCGCGCGGAGAAGATACGACCCCAAGAGATGTCCTTTACAGTAGCTGCCTGCTCCTTATTCTTACCCCTCCTCTGCCTGCTGCTTTCGGTGGTAGCCAGGAGTGAAATGCAACTTGCTTGCGTGACTGACAGACCTTCAAGCTCCTCAGCAAACCCTGGGCCTTATTTTGAAAGGCCCCTGAAAGGAAAAGGATTGTGTGCTCCCTAATGCGAGGCTGCTGAACCGCTGCCAACCTCAGGCTACTCCATTCAAAGGGCTGAGTGAATAAATGAGAATAACATCCTTGGGGACCTTGGGGATCAGTTTACTCTGAAAATCCTCAGCCTTACAAAGGGTCAGAGTCACAAGGTAAATGAAAATGGCTGGGAGGGGACTTTGATGGCCGAAACACTGTAACTGTAGAGGACTTGAAAGAAAACTTTTTTTTTTTTCTCTTTAAAGTGAGAGAAGAGAGGGAGCAAACGTGGGGAGAAGGTGGCAGGGAGGGGGACTTTAGCCTGCAGCCTCACCAGAAGGGAGAAGGGAAGAGAAGAGAAAGAACTCTCTGTACCAGAAAGGAGGAGAGGAAGAGAAGAGGAAGAGGAGAGGAAGAGGAGAGGAAGAGAAGAGAAGAGGAAGAGAAGAGGAAGAGAAGAGGAAGAGAAGAGGAAGAGAAGAGGAAGAGAAGAGGAAGAGAAGAGGAAGAGAAGATGAAAGAGAAGAGAAAAGAGAAGAGAAGAGAAGAGAAGAGAAGAGAAGAGAAGAGAAGAGAAGAGAAGAGAAGAGAAGAGAAGAGAAGAGAAGAGAAGAGAAGAGAAGAGAAGAGAAGAGAAGAGAAGAGAAGAGCCCCTCTACTGATCTTTAAAAATACATCTCTTTAAGATTCAGACAGGGGCTGTAGTAAGGGAGAGCCTCTCCCCTGTCTGCTGCTCCATGCCACCAAGATGGTAACTGGCAACTCTCAGAGCCTGGAGGGCTGAGCAAATGCCATTAGGCGTGTTACTGCCCCGTGAATTGAGAACCTGAAAAGTACATCACCAAAATATTTCGATAGTTTGGACATCTCAGCTAAAAAGTGCCCAAGTAAGCAAATGAGGAAGCATTCAAGAAAGGCATTTTGGAAAAAGCCTCACACTGGTATGGAAGGCAAATGATATGAATGTGTTCACTTGCTTAGGTCTGTTTAAGATTTGCTCTGTAAATGTCAGTAAGGCCAGATCAAATTAACATCTTGAGACCAGTGGGAATTAGACACCTAAACACTTCAGTCTCAAAATCTCTGGCTCTCGTTGGTCTCATCTCTTTACCTTTACTTCTCAGAGCAGCTCCATTAATACTGACAGTAGTAAAGTTAAACACACTCCTAAACATTTGCAGGATCAAGATGTAAGTGACTCGGATCAGCCACGGTCTCTTATTAGGTGTTTCTATAATGCCTGGCATCTGGGCCTCATCTCAGCTGGAGTTACTGTAATTCAAGCTCTACTAATTACAAAAATAAGCTAAACACTGAATTATAGCAGTTTTCTGTTAGATTCTCTTCTGCTGATTGAACATTTTTTCAAGTCCCATGATTACAAGGGCATGGTCTTAGTCAGACCTTTTTAGCAATGTACCTGAAAAGAGAACCTGCACATGCAACTCAACTCATCTTTACTCTCACACAGTAAAGCTGATACCTGTAGGCCACTGATAGAATTAAAGACTATCCTGCTCACTCTGCTTTTAGTAAAGGCTCATCTCTGAGACAGTTTCCTTTGGTGTTCTTACTTATTCTTCTCCCTAATGGAGGATGGAAAAAAGGAAATACTACTGAAAGCTAAGAGAAATTCAAACTTGTTGCTTTTAGATATTGAGACCAAGATCCATACTACACGAAGTAGTGTCTTGCCTTTAACTTCCACCAGCTTCGTGCCATTATATAGACTCCATACCTTGCAATTGAGTCAAAGTCTGTGGTATACAACACATTTTTTTTGGGCCAGGTATATTAGTATCCCATATCAGTGCACAAAATGACAGTGAGTAGAGAACATGCAGGATCCTCTTTAGTGTTTCCTACATGAGAGCTACAGTATTGTTCCTCTGAACAATTGTCTCCTACCTTGGAATCAATAGATCTCATCAGCCCCAGAGCATCATAGGCTCTTGTCCATCTCTGCTAGTGTTTTTCAAGGTAAAAACATGAGGATTTATCTCACCAGTAGTATAGGCCAGTGAATAGCAAGACTCTTCATCTAAAAATAGAAATAAAAACAGTTTCAAATAATTTGGTTTTTCAGTAGTGCGTATTGCTGATAGAACTGACAGGACTGCAGAGCAGGTAAAAGGGTATCTGCATGGGCAAACACTAATAGGAGATTTTTGCAAACCAGAAACTTCTGAGGCTTTTCTCAAGCTTCTTTCTTTTTCCCCCCTCATCAGGTTCAGAAAACAGCATTTATTCCTAAATCCCTTTATAGGCAGAGCACAGACATAGCTGGCTTGAGATTCAGTTCCTGTGTCAACCACTAGAAGATTCAGAGGGACTTCTATAACCTTTCCGTGCCTAAGTTTTATATTCACAGTGCAGAGAGAGAAGCACTCATTTAGTCCTACATACCAAGCAAAAGTGGTGCAAGTCTTGTATTGGCAGATAAATTACTTTTGCAGAGAGCATCAGTCAAACAGGTACTTGATAGTTTAGTTTTAGGAGAAGCAGCTAATTCACAAAACTCAATCCAGACTTTCCAATAGGGCTGGGTTGCTAACCCAGGCCTCAGGCTCCCTCATGGATTCTCTGAGGTCTAATAAGGAGCACAGTCACACTGTGCCATACCCAGAGTGTGGGCATTAATGGAGTTTCCTTTTAGCCTGCCACCTGGATTCCCTTGCAGCAGGAGCTCAGCTATTTCTGAAATCCATTCCCTTGCCACTAGGAGCTCAGCTATCCACCTTTGTCAAATTTAGTTAGAACAGGCAAAACGGTTCAGAAGCTACTGGAGTATCTCCTGGTGCTGTAAGACTCATTTCCATAGGAAATCAGGCTGAGAAAGCAGTTTGGTGCAGAGTACACTCATGGCTGTAACATTCCATAATTCACTGTAGCCGTGAACATCATTGTATAAATGGAGACACATGCACCCACATTTCCTGATGCCTAGAGGAAGCAACGAGCAGAATCAATCATATCTATGTGACTGTGTTTATTTTTCACAAGTGTCTTTAAAGAAGAAGAAACAAAAAAAAAAAAAAAAGATAAAAAAGGATTCTCTTAAACCAAACATCTGAGAAATGGCCCAAAATGGGATTTATCTCAATTAAGTGTGTGGAGAATGATTTGATAGACATTTCTGTTGCAGGAGGGAAAAGGGAAGCAGCACATGGAGCTCGTTAAAAGAGAGCTAATGGTTTCAATCACATCTCTAATAGCGCAGAAAAGCTGGGCAGCAGTGTGGGCTGGGAATAACTCTCTGCGATACCTGCTGAAGCAGATGAGCTTTTGCATCCCCTCCCCGACATGGGCAAACCAAAGTGATGAAGTGCTTTATTCTTACACGTGTGAATAAGGAGAAAAGGGGATGGGGAAAAGGATGAGTGACCAGAACGGGTAAACTGGATTAGTATACACAAAATCCTGCTACGAATGGATTGAGACAGATGGGACCTGCATCTGATCACAGTATCACAGTATTATCAGGGTTGGAAGAGACCTCACAGATCATCAAGTCCAACCCTTTACCACAGAGCTCAAGGCCAGACCATGGCACCAAGTGCCACGTCCAATCCTGCCTTGAACAGCTCCAGGGACGGCGACTCCACCACCTCCCCGGGCAGCCCATTCCAGTGTCCAATGACTCTCTCAGTGAAGAACTTTCTCCTCACCTTGAGCCTACATTTCCCCTGGCATAGCTTGAGGCTGTGTCCTCTTGTTCTGGTGCTGGCCACCTGAGAGAAGAGAGCAACCTCCCCCTGGCTACAACCTCCCCTCAGGTAGTTGTAGACAGCAATAAGGTCACCCCTGAGCCTCCTCTTCTCCAGGCTGATGTAGGGCAGACAGCTCACGGCGCTCTGCAGCGCAGTCGTAAGGGCAGTCTTAGAGCAAAACAGGTCGTATGTCCTTTATAAAATGCCAACTTATTCTTAGCCTCAAGCAGGCAAAAACTAAGGTGGCACAAGTTCATTTATTAATATGTTTGGTGTCAACATTCACTTTTTTAAATGCTCCTTGCTTTCCCGACTCCTGCAATTACTCCCTGACACCAGGTAGCGTTCGATCTTTCAGTCGCCTGCCACGTGGAAAGGTTTTTGCTAAGGCGGGGGCGAGGAGCAGCTGCCCCACGTTCTGCCCTCGGCCTCGGTTAGCCAGAGGAGCGTTTGTCACCCAGCGCTGTGGATTTCAGCTCAGCCTTCAGAGGGCAGCGCAGGGCAGCGGACGGAGCCGTCCCGGAGCCGCAAGGCGAGCGGGCGGCGCGGCGGGCAGCAGCGCTGGGGCCGGCGTTCCGGGGCTGTCGCTGCCCACCACGGACCGAAGCAACCGTGTGCAACCAGCCCCGAAACCTCCCCTCTGGTGAGGTTTGCAGCCTCTTGCCATACTGTGTTCTAAGCCCCTTTCTAGCCGGCAATAAGAGTGATGGATGACACGGCTACCCGCACGCTGCTTGTGCAAGAGCAGGGCTCTCGGTGTGGACCTAATCAAGCCACAGAATCCACGAGGTGGGGGCAGTGAAGCTGCCAGCAGGCTGCTGTAGGCATTGAAATAGGTTGCCTGGGGAGGTGTTGGTGTCACCGTCCCTGGAGATGGTCAAGAAACGTGCGGACATGATGCTCTGGGCTGTGAATTAACGTCCAGGGTGATGTGTGGCAGTTTGAGGGACCCCAGGGCCCCCTCAAACAAAACCACTGGGACAGAGGCCCATGCCAGGACACACATTGGGGCACCAATTGTAATCATGTGCCAGTTCAGGCCATGAACATACCCAGTTCTGGAGAACAGAATGGACTCTCACCCCTTTCCAGGAGTAAGAATGAGGAGACTGCACACTGGTTGGAAGTTTGAAGGAGAAACTCTATTTATAAGAGCATATATACAAAAGGCAATCAGGTAGAATAAGTATAAAATACACTGGGCCCAAACTGGCCTTCTAGAATCCTCCACCCCTTCCACCCTCAGTCAGCTTGAGGGTAGGCAGAAACCATCGCCCCTGCCCCAGCTGGGGCTCAACTCCCTGCCTGCCAACCCCCCCAGCAACCAAGAAAAGAGCTCGCTGCTTGCAGAAGTGGAAGCAAGAAAATCAGGGAGGAGAAGGGGGAGAGAAAAAGTCAGACATTATCTTTTAATCTGTGATACCAGCAAAGGAACAGAATAATGATACTGCAATATCCTGGGACAAGCCCAGGGGGATGGACCTCTGCCCCTGTGGTTTTGTTTGAGGGGGACCTGGGGTCCCTCAAACTACCACATGGTGTTAGGCTGACAGTTGGACTTGATGATCTTGGAGATCTTTTCTATGATTCTGTGATCTGTGGGACAGAAAAAAAAAAGAACCCTTTGCTGTGTTGTGTTTTTGTGCAACAGAAAGTCACCTGCAGATGCAGGCACCCTGCAGAGAATTCACTTGAGAATTAGTATAAGACCTGCTCTCTTGTGTAAGTTCTAGCTGTGATTAGTTCTGCTGGTATGATGGAGACAGTGTGTTCAGTGTGCTTCCTCCAACACAAAGCATGGCTTGTTTAATTTCATTCTCAAATCCAGTAAAATTAGTTTAGATGCACGTAGAAAGATCCATTGGCTTCCACTGGGCGCACCACATCAGCAGTTGGCATCCTATCTACTTCCCTCATCTTGCTTTTATTTCTTTCTTTCCCTCCAATCTCTAATATCAGCTTTCACATAACTCTATTGCCCCAGGCCTACGTGGTGGAATCACTTTTAGTAAGAAAAAAAAAAAGTGAGCTGATTTATAAGGGAAACATTTCCTTGATGAGCACTAGGAAAGAAGAAAAAGAAAAGAAAAGAAAAGAAAAGAAAAGAAAAGAAAAGAAAAGAAAAGAAAAGAAAAGAGAAGAGAAGAGAAGAGAAGAGAAGAGAAGAGAAGAGAAGAGAAGAGAAGAGAAGAGAAGAGAAGAGAAGAGAAGAGAAGAGAAGAGAAGAGAAGAAAAGAAAAGAAAAGAAAAGAAAAGAAAAGAAAGAAGAGAAAAGAAAAGAAAAGAAAAGGAAAGGAAAAACAACAACAAGATACACAGAGAATAAAACCCCAAAGAATTTTCTTGACAATCTATTTAATTTCCTGGTGATTGTACCTACAAGAAAACCTCCTCAAAATTTCCCTGAGAAAATGCTAAGCAAGGGATTTCATTTTGAGTTGAAATGATGCTTTTCCTCTGCTCAGTCTCTCTTGCTGCAGTTAAGAGTGATCTTGGAGCTCGTTTCTGCTGGAAAAATTCAATGCTTGGGCTTCTGAGCTGGCTGGCTGCAGCACACAGTGCAGAGAAAACGCTGGAATGAAAAGATGCTTTTGTATTGCTGTTTTCCTTCTGTATTATGAGAGCACTATGGTACCAGGAGGGAAAAACAACGTTTTACAATTGGGAGACTGCAGTGTGGGGAAGAACAGCAAGTGCCATGGAAAGTAACTCCACTTGTTGACATCCATATGCCCAAGGATGCCAGCAACAGGAAATG
Source organism: Pogoniulus pusillus (assembly GCF_015220805.1). NCBI lineage: Eukaryota > Metazoa > Chordata > Aves > Piciformes > Lybiidae > Pogoniulus > Pogoniulus pusillus. The sequence continues at coordinate 10,573,707 of NC_087294.1, read as the reverse complement.
GAACAGTACCAGGTAAAGAGGACAGGTTTCAAAACGTGAAGATGAAAAAGGTCTGTAGTACTGTGCCAGGGAAGTGTGATGATAATGCCTGACTGCACACCTATCTCTACCTAAGAAGAATGCAGACAACCCCACAGAGTGAGGGCAATTTTCCGAGGAACAGAGGAACTGCCTTCATGGAAGAGATTTGTTCTACTCTCCACACTAGAATCTGGCTGACCTCCTTCAGATGCTCCAGAAGGTGGCAAAAAGAACCCTCTGAACAAGCAAAAATTCCAAGGAAGACATTAAGGGATTATTTTGACAGTAAATGAGAATTCTTCATCATTACTGTCAGTTAGCTACTGCCTTACACTCAAAGCAGGAAAACTTAGTCCACTTCTAAACCGTTTTAATATGCAAGACACATGAGGATGCATGAATTTTAACTGCTTGTGCATGCATATAAAGAGCCTATATTGCACTTAAAAGCACACATATCAGAAGCAAATGGCATAACTTTAAAAGCTTCTACAGATACTTATTTAATAGGGAAATGACAAAATGATTAAGTGCGTGTTGCCTTAATATTTTACACTGATTCCCATTTCCACCTCATTCCATTATGCTCCATTTGATATCATTTGCCACTTTTTAACCTGGAGACATGCCCCTGCAGAGGAGGGTATCTGTGTCAGGCTTCCCCAGCAGCAGGACAGTTGGTGGTGGACTAAGATTACAGCGTTAAACACGCTCACAATTCCTGCCCTGCACAGTGGTCCAACTCTCATCCTTGGCGTGTGACACCGCTCTGGCTGTGTTTGCCCGCTCCAGGAGCTTGCTGCAGCCAGCCTGCCAGGCTGCTCAAGGAGCCAGCCTTGCACACGCTCCACAGACTCACCAGCAGCAAAACAAAACCACAGGAGAAAAGTCTTTTGCTATGTGCATGTCTGCAATTAATTTTGCCTACTTTGCAGGCAGGGAGGCCAAATGATATCTTTCTTTTCAGGACAGTGAGATGAATCATACTTTCTGCCTTAAGCGAAATGTTTTTGTGTCTCAGGGAATATGATCCTTATTCCCTCTGTTAAAGACATGAGCCAGATGCACTCCTGTAGTTCAGATATATGCAAAATATCTTTATTTTTTCTTTCATTCCTTACTTTACCTCTTTCTCTCCTCTTTCCTTCCTTTTTTTCCCTCTTTTTCCCTCTGTCAGATTCATTTTGTCTCTTGGGTTGTGCATATATGTGGTTCTTCCCAAACAAAGGAGGGTTGCTCTAGTTTGCAAAGGACTGAGAAAAGTCATTGCATGAGTGGAAAATTCCACAGTACATTCTAAAACTCTCCATTCTACAGTTTTAAGCAGGGATTGCTTCCACATGAGGATCAAAAAATGGCCTTTAAATGCTATTGCACTTCCAAGGGAATGCCTTCTGTTATGAGAACTACCCATAGAATTACTTCAGAGAGATCTGGCTTGTAGGCACCTACTGCCTGGGAAGATACTACATGGTGGACACAATCATTTGACTGGTCTTGAGCTCATTTATGCTGAAGTCTGGGAGTAAACAGAAACACCTTTGGTTGTCTTTGTCACCAAGGCCAAGGCTGTGGTAGCAAGTCTAAGAACAGAAGGAAGGTTTGCAGGAGAAAATCTCTGCAGAGACAAGATCTGTTAGCCTGATGAATAGAGGTCTCAGCCCATCAGACGTCTCACCGGTTTCTTCCCTGAACAAAAAGGCAAAGTAATTTTACAAAAGGGCCTGAAAAACAGCTGGCTTTGTGAATGTTTACAGCAAACTCTTCCCAGCACAAGTAGTCACACAGAGGAGGCTGCCTACAAATGTAAAAATTCAACACAGATGGATTAGAGGGGGAACCTAGCTCCTGGTGCAGACTTCAAGGCAAGAGTGGGCTGCAGAATGAAGCCTGCTAACTTACATTTGTTGAGGCAGAGACAAGGCAGAGAGGGAGCTGTAACATGATCAAAACAGTGAGGCTGGGAAATGGTCTCTAGAGTGGCGTTTGTCCTGGCAAGGCATGAATCCTGCTAGACCAGTAACAGCATTCTCAATCGTTGTGAGAAAGGAAAATTGTCAGGCAGAAAGGAAAGGCCATGGACTCCACAGTCTACAGGACTGACAAAGCCTTTTAATTGATGTGGTACTTGTTTTATTAGAGAGATTTATATATGTGTATACTAGAGAAATGTCCCTAAGACAGTTTTTGTTTTAAATCCTTCCCCTGTCATTTAATTTTTAATCTCCTCACAAATGCCTGCTAAAATCAGGATCTTACAGACCTAGTGGATACTTCAGTATTGCTGCCACCTTGTTACAGACACAGAGGATGTGAGAAAACAGCAAACTTCTCATTTAGTTCAGTTTCCGTTCATTTTTCCTGCTGCTGCACAATGTTGATGACACACTGGCAGGAAGATTTGCCTCCATGTACTGTTCCTTCAGTTGTCTGTCTTGGTGCTGTCTCCAGAAATCAAGTGGTCTTTCAGTAAGCCAGAGTAGACTGCTGATCCACCTGAACCATTTGTAGACAGTCATTCATGGTGTGGTCTTACGGGCACAAAACCTGCAGTGGGGAGAATTGATGGGAGGATGGATTTATCCCTTTTCCCTGCAGTCTGATCTGTGTTAGGTGGCCTTTTTCCACCTCAGTGTTATCTATTTCTGCTTTACAACCTTTGAAAATCTCATGGATGCAGCTGGACAAGGAACTGTGTTTCACACATTTCAGTTGGGTGCTCTGTTTACCTCCCTCATGCAGTGATTCCCACACCACAAAGACTTCTCCATCCCCCATCTCTCCTCCTAGCTTTCTCTTAACAGTTTGGGGTTTTGTTTGTTTGTTTTCTGAATCTTTGGAACTTGTTGGCTTTTCTGTGTCATTAAAAATATTAATCAATCAGCAGCCTCTTGATAACTCTACATGAGACTTAGTGGCTCTGTGTTTTTGTAACCATGTGAATTACCAGTTGAGCTTTTTAAGATTTTACACCCTATTGCACCACAAGCTGTTAGCTAATTTGCTCTCCACCAGCACTGCATATGCAGCAGTGCTTTCAAGATTGCTTTTGCCTGTTGTTGAACAGAAATGTTTGTGATACATTCATTTTTGCACATGGGTTAGAAGACTTTGCATTATTTCTTCTTTTTGCCAGTGAATTCACATATCGTTCAACCTGAGATATTCATATCCTTGTTGAAAGACAACAGGTAAAAGGACATCTCAGAGATCAACACTGACTGATCTGTGTAATATTTTTATTATCATTAGGAAATGAGTTAAACATAACAGGCAGTAATGATACTAAAATGCTTCTGTAAGGTGAAAGAAATAGTCTAAAAGACTTAGAAGGTGTATAAAGAAAGAATAGATAATAATAAATGTATATGCAAGACAGAAAAAAAAAGGTCTGGTCTTGAGTAATCTGCATCTCAGACACTTAAAGACATAGATGTAGGTGAAAATAAAGTAATACTTGGGTTAAATATATATATATATGCCTTCCAGTTGGAGTGAAGGCTTTCCCATAGAGTAGAAGACAGTGATTTATGATCACTGATAGCTTGGTTCAGACTAAGTCCTCCTTAAAAAAGTGACAATGAGTGTTCATAGCAGGGTCAATTAATTCTTGCCTAACTTGTGCTGTTATTGTTTCCTTCTGTACCTGTTTGAACAGGACCTCAGTTGTTAGAAGCTTCACTTAAGTCCTCAAGTTGAGCTTCACTCGGTCTTCTTTTCAAGGCTGGAAAAAGCCCCTCTCATACCCGATGCATGTGACTTACAGCAAGAATGAGACAGTCAAACAAATACACAGGACAAAGGAATGAATAGAACACATTTATTTTGTGGCATTACAGGCATTTTTGATAAGCAGTTGTTCAGCTGTTTTAGTTTAGATGAGTAAAAGAAGCTCATTTAAAATTCTGTGTGCCTTAAGATAGAGCTGGCAAACACACATGCTACGGAGTGTCCCTGTTGTCTGAAGCTCACCATCCCCTTATTACACTCATTTGTTCTGCATGGTGAGGGCTGAGTTCCATACTTTGCTGTTGGCAGCTGAGAGCTATTATTGGGCTGCAACATCTGTTTCAACAACAGTGGGTCCCTGGTCAGCAAAACTAATTAAAAAAGAAGCCCAGAGTCAAATACCATGACCTATCTGGTGTGTCTATGTGTAAACATGGTAAACTACTGGAATAATGAAAGCTTTGAAACACTTAGGATAACCTACAAAAATATGACAAGTGCTGAAAAGCCTCAGAACTGTTCTTCATATCAGACACTTAGGAACAGCACAGGCAAAGCTTAGGATTCCTGCAAACTCTGAAGTGTATAGGGAAATTTTGTGCGTGTGGGCACTGTGGGAACTGAGTGAGGCTACTCAGCTGCTCAGCCCTTCTCACACGGGTGAATTTTAACAGAGCTGGGTCACAGGTTTCCTCCATACTGTCAGGGGTTTGATAATTGGTAATAGTAGCTATGAGGGTTCTTGAGCATACACTTAATAGCTTCAAACACTCATGGGATTCCCCAATTCCTCTCTTCTGACAAAATTCCTGTTGTCAAAACAAAGAGAACTGCTGCTGGTGAGTTTGTGTGTGCTAAATACTTCCCTCTGACCTAGCCGGGAGGAGAGGAGTTGTGTTTATATTGGGCTAATGAAACAGGATGACTTGACTGAGGAAAAGGAAATAGACAAAATATCCAGGACAGAAGTAGTAGGAAGCTGTCAGAGCAATCCTGTTTGGTTGTCCAAGTGGTGACTGAGTGAACTCCAAAGCAATTTACTGTTAGTTTTTGGTGTCTGGGGGCTTTTTGGCTGTTGTTTTTGCCTCTTTGTTTGCTTCTTTTCCCCCCAAGTTTGCTGATTAATTTAAAGCTTCTTAAAATTGAACTGAGGCTGCAAAGTTACCCTGAAACTCCCTACTGCACACAAACAGATAGAAAGTGATCTGTTGTCTTTTCTAAGCACGGCTAGATTTTGTGCTAAAAGTTGTGCTTAAAGGAAGCCCCTTCACAGTCCCTCCATGAACTCCATGGGTGATGGGTTCAGACAAGTAAGTATAGGCAGGAATGCAGCAGATGGTGTATTACAAAGCTGCTGCTTTTCAACTCAGCAAATGGGCAGGAGATGACAAAGCTTCCTTCTCTTTTCTTCTACTTCAAAATGCAGACCATAAGTGAGCAACTATGAGATCCTTTTTCCAGCAAATGGGAAATACACAGAAGGAACTGTAGCTCTGGAGGTCATCTCCCTTCCACGCAGCTCCTAACGCTCTCCTCTGCAGGTATAGGGTGCAGCTGCAGTGGAACCTATCCATGATTAATAGCATTTGTGAGCAAGTCTGTCTATTCACAGCTCTTTTCTTTTTCAAATGTGTTTTGAACATTTCCAGCCAACAAAAAAAAAATTACTAATGGGCTCTTGTGTCTGCATTTAAAATACACAAATACATTTTTCTATTTAGCTCTTTCCTGACCAAGCCTACGCTTGTCTGTGATTCCTCTTGTTGCAGAGTAACAGAATCCCTTCTTTTCAGGGGCAACAGACAGACTGTACACCCATGCAGTTAGTTGTTTTCTGCTATCCACTCTTTCTTCAGAAATAAGGGCAGATCAACGTTTCTCTAAAGATTTTTATTTCCAGTCTGTTTATCTGCCAGAAACTCTTCAATATCCATCTTAGATGGCTGAGAATTATCTTTAGAGGGTGCTGAGATGAATGCTTTTTCAGACCTTCTGCATGATTGTTTTTGCATCCTTTTCTAATCTCTCATCTGAATGACAGATTAGCAAAAAGGAAAACAAATAGAATGTGCCAGTTTTGATTGTCAAACTTTCTGCAAATCTTGATTCAGCTATAAAGCTATGCCTTAAAAAACAATGGGGAAACTGCTGTTGATTTTAATGTCATATATGTTCAAGATGATGGCTAGATGATGCCTTTGTCACACTCAGATTATTTGTCAAGAATGATATCTGGTGTAGTGCTTAGGGATATGGTTTAAGGTCAATCTTGTAGAGGGGTTATAGGTTGGATTTTGTGATCCTGAGGGTCTTTTCTAACCTGGATGTTTCTGTGATTCTGTGATCTTCCCCACAGGCTGAGACCCTTTCTGGTAAGAAAGAATACTGCTCCTACTGGTGCTTTCTTGAAGCCACTGGCAGAACTTTGCATTATTCACTGTTAGTTCTGTTTGTTTCAACTCCAAATCCTGGTCTTTCTAACTAATTTATCATGTTGTGTAGTGGTTTAGATGACAAAGTGATTGACTCATGGTCCACATCTCCTTGGGCTTTTCCAGATTTCTTCTCTGATTTGTGCAAACTCATCTTAACATGTCTTGGTTAGGCTTCAGATATAGTACTATTATTGGGGAGAGGGGGGGAAGGCAATTGAATTTTTAATCCCCTTAACATGGTACTGCAAAATGCATCTGTAAAAGCCAGTGTGGTGGGTTGAAAATTACCCCCAAATAAATTCACCAGGCTAGCTCAGCAGGCTCTGAAGCAAGTGAAGCTGTATATTTACAGCAAGCTAAAATCTAAAAGCATATAATACAAGGCATATGTGCAAAATGTATTTACATATATTTACTATTATTTACAATTTAGAAATAACACAGAAATCCCCCCTGGACAAAGCCCAGAAGGGGCCAACTGCCACCTCCTTCTCCCCCACAGAGAAAAAAACAGAAAGGCCCCCACTGTTATCTACTCAGCCAAGGTTAGTGCAGAAACCAGTGAGGGCAGAGGAGCAGAAGAGCAGGAGAAGCAAGAGGCAGAGAGGCGAAGGGGAGGGAATTGTTTATGCAACAGACTTTTATCCTAAACAGCAAATGAATGGCATGGTAGAGACTTCTCTATTGTTGTTCTTCTGTATCCAGTACAATTCTTTATTAAAAATTTCAAATACAGCTGAATTATTAACTCTAAAACACCCAGATACGAGAAATCTTTTACATCCTCTTAATAGAGCTGAAAGAAAGCAGAAAAGAGACAAAGGAACAGAAAAAACCCACTTCTACTTTAGTAGAAAGAAGTCATGAAATTGAGACCTTGATTGTAATATCAAGAGCCTGTTCTAAAGAAAGCACAGAAAACCCAACGTGCATCAAACTGAACTTTGTCAGTTTAAACATAGGATTCTTCCTCCAGTAGATGTGGACCTCAGGTTTCTTGTTACCCATCCCTGATGTGAAGGCTGCTACTGAATGAAAGAAGGTGCTTTCAAGTCAGGTAATCTTGTGTGGAGGCCATATGTTTCCCATTTCTGTTTTATGCTGTGCTGTTTTCACTTCATGCCACTAAGCTTCTGGACATGATATTGGTAATTGTCCTCTGCACAAATCACAGAATCATCAGGGCTAAAAGGGACCTCAAGGATCTTCCAGTTCCAACCCTTCTGCCATGGGCAGGGACGCTCTCCATCGCATCAGGTTGCCTGGAACCACATCCAGCCTGGCCTTAAGAACTTCCAGGGATGGGGCTTCTGCCATCTCCCTGGGCAACCTCTTTCAGTGTCTCACCACCCTCATGGTGAAGATCTTCTTCCTAATGTCTAATCTAAATCCTCTCTCCTGTAGCTGGGATCCACTCTTGTCACTACCTTACACCCTAAGAAATCCCTCCCCAGCTTTCTTGCAGGCCCCATTCAGCTACTGGAAGGCAACAAAACCTGCAGTGAGGACACCCAGGCTGGTAGGCATGCTGCTGAGCTGTTGGGAGCGGGGCCTGGGGAGATGATGGGGTGAGAAAGGCAGAGCTTCTTGTGCTCCTTTGGCAAGGAAGGGTGCTGGTGCTTGGCCAACAGTGGGTAGGTCTGCGTTGCACCTGGTACGTGGTGGAATAAAAGCACTTACAGACATAGTGTTTGTGTTTTCCCTATGTGCAATTCTGGCTGGTACTGGGCCATCGGCAGTGGGTGTGATAGCTTGGAGGGACTGCCTGACTCATGAAACCCTCCCCTGGGACCAACCTGCCAGCTTGGGGTTGGCATGCGGTGAGAGTGTGGGGGCAGCACCGTGCATGAGGACAGTTGCTTCCTTAACAGCCCTCCTCCTTCCCCTTTATTGCCCTAATTACTGCAGGAGCAGCAAGCAGCAGAAAGCCTAACTTTCCACATTCCTCCATGTTAAAAATGCCTTTCTCCTCCTACTGTCTTTCCGCTGGCAGAGGTAGCCTGGCCCTGGACCCTCAGCCACAGAAGGGTGACATCCAATTTCTCCTACGCTGCTGAAAAACTTGGAGCCAGCCATGACTGTGTTTATCTACTTAGTTTTACTGGATGAAAACTGTAATTATAGTAGCACTGATGCAGTGCAGTGCAGGACTTTCAGCTGTTGTAATCATCACAGGTCTGCCAGCTTCCAAGGAAATGATCTATTCATGCCAGTCCAGAATCTAAAGAAATCAAGTAACAGAAATCACCAAGGTCCCTCCTGAGCCACATTTTATTAACATAGTTACTTTTCCTGACAGGAATAGCATGAATCTCACAGGCTACATTTGAATTAAATTCTAATGGCAAATATATTAGATTTTTTTTTTTACCCTGCAATCAGTTGTATAAAGAAACATAATTATCTTTCCACTCTTTTATTCCCATTGCTTGGGCTGCGTTATTCAAAGTTTTGAGTAGCTGATGAGTTCATCTTCTATCATGCACTGGTTGCAAATCTAATCAGGTGGGTGGAATGGGACTAAAGTGCTGCTATTTGCTCTGATTTCTAGGAATATAAATAACCACCACAGTTTGAGTTCTTAAACTGAACTGCTCTCAGGATGCCTGACTGTTCACTCAAGAGCCAGCAGGCATCTGGCTGCAAGGCTTCATGAACTTGCTTCTAAAAATTAGAGACAAAGCAGGGAGGATAAGAACAACACAGCCCTACAGGATCTCTCCTAAATTAGAGCTTTCACCATGGGAGACTGAGCAGCTCAGGGGAATTGGTAATGGGAAATTGGAGCCCTGCACCTTGAGCCTGCCAATCTGTATCTGATCCAGGCTAGTACTGGCTGGAAGCCTTTATCATCCAACAGCTCTTTTCTTGTCTTGTGAAACTGTTAGCAGCCTCGGTCCAGTTGCTGGTGGAAATATATCCACAGCACAAGGCCACCTTCAGAGCTGGTATAAAGCTGCAGCCTCTTTCACATTTGTAGAGAGAGACAAAGTGAGGATGAGGTGGAGACATAGCTCCTTCTTGCCCTTAAATGAGTCCCCTGTGACCAAGGAGGAGGTGTGTAAGCAAAGTGCTCTGAGGAAGACATCGGTGCTAGTTAATGCGTGCTCAGGTGAGCAGTTAGGTTGAGAGAGCCTAGATTAGTGATGTGCATGGAGGGGTGTGGCAAAGGATTGGACAGAAAACACTGGATGGGGCAGAGAAGAGTAGGAAGCACTAAACCACCACTCTAGAAAGGAAGCTATCTTAATGTGGTACATGTCAATAGCAGTCATCTTCTGTTCCTGTATGGAGTTTGTCATGTGCTAAAGGAATGTGAGTAGAGAGTGTTTCTGATGGACAGCTGCCTAATTTCTGTGCGAGTCAGTGGGAACACAGGAGGTGTGCACTTCACACAGAGAGTGATTGGCATTGGAATGGGCTGCCCAGGGAGGTGGTGGAGGCACCGTCCCTGGAGGTGTTCAAGAAAAGCCTGGCTGAGGCACTTAGTGCCATGGTCTGGTTGATTGGCTAGGGCTGGGTGCTAGGTTGGCCTGGATGATCTTGGAGGTCTCTTCCAACTTGGTTGATTCCATGATTCTGTGATTCTATGATTCTGTGATTCATCCACCTTTGAAAATCTTAGCATCCACCCAAAAAGAGCACATCTAGCTACTTGTGTCCATGGTTTCTCAGAATGGAGAATTGCCCAGCCCTCATAATGCACATTGCTCTTCCCCAGCTCTCCAAATAGGTGAAACAAACAATCAGAAGAAGCAGTATCAGAATTGACAGCAGGTCCAAGGTCATCCCAAGCATAGGCTGTGTTCTTGGGCTAGAAGCGTCAAAGGAACAGACTAGAAAAAGAGAGCTCACATACAGCAGCAGGAGAAGAAATAATTCATTTTAGCAGAGCCAGATTTCCCAGAGCAAAGTGACATATTCAATTAAGCCCTCACTCGCTACCTGAGGACGAGCTTTAACTGAACTTGGGGGCTGGCTGTCCAAACACAGACAGGTAATCAGGTAACGTAAGCCACTTGATACCCACCTGGAAAAAAAAAGCATGAGTTGGGTGTGCAGTACCTAAACTAATTACTTCAAAATGATTGCCTGGATTTGGGCCAAGCATTATCTCACTTGTCTCCAGTGCTACTGCAATGGCATGAAGGGAACAGAGAATGCAGTAACCTGAGAGGGAGATAAGAACAAGAGAGAGAGAGAATTGAGAATGTTCTTCAGCTGTGAAGGAGGTATTCTGTCTCTGCACTGCTCTTTGTCCAACCTCTACAGCAGTGAGGCAGCCTTTGTATCTTGTCTTCTCCTTTGAAAATGGATTGGCAGCCAGAAGCATTATCCACACAAATATAGTCTAAACAGTGAATTAACCTGGTTTGGTTTTTTATTTGTTTCTTTGATTTTTTTTTGTTTGCTTTCTCTTCCCCTTTCCCCTTTCCCTTTTCCCCTTTCCCCTTTCCCCTTTCCCCTTTCCCCTTTCCCCTTTCCCCTTTCCCCTTTCCCCTTTCCCCTTTCCCCTTTCCCCTTTCCCCTTTCCCCTTTCCCCTTTCCCCTTTCCCCTTTCCCCTTTCCCCTTTCCCCTTTCCCCTTTCCCCTTTCCCCTTTCCCCTTTCCCCTTTCCCCTTTCCCCTTTCCCCTTTCCCCTTTCCCCTTTCCCCTTTCCCCTTTCCCCTTTCCCCTTTCCCCTTTCCCCTTTCCCCTTTCCCCTTTCCCCTTTCCCCTTTCCCCTTTCCCCTTTCCCCTTTCCCCTTTCCCCTTTCCCCTTTCCCCTTTCCCCTTTCCCCTTTCCCCTTTCCCCTTTCCCCTTTCCCCTTTCCCCTTTCCCCTTTCCCCTTTCCCCTTTCCCCTTTCCCCTTTCCCCTTTCCCCTTTCCCCTTTCCCCTTTCCCCTTTCCCCTTTCCCCTTTCCCCTTTCCCCTTTCCTTTCCTTTCCTTTCCTTTCCTTTCCTTTCCTTTCCTTTCCTTTCCTTTCCTTTCCTTTCCTTGTTTCTTTTTTTTCCTTTTAATTTTCATTTTTCTTTTTCCTTTTTTTCCTTTTCCTTTTCTTTTTCCTTTTCTTTTTCTTCTCTTTCCTTTTCATTTTTCTTTTTCCTTTTCCTTTTCTTTTTCTTTTTCCTTTTCATTTTTCTTTTTCATTTTCCTTTTCTTTTTCTTTTTATTTTTTTCTTTTTCTGTTTCTCTTTGTATTTATTTTGTCTTTTTTTTTTTTTGTTTGTTTTACTTCTTTTTCTACTTCTTTTTTTTCTCCTCTATCATCTTTGGTGGTCACCTGTATTTATAGACAAAGGGCCCCAATGTGCTGTACATGTCTGTTTCTTTCAAGGGAACCTGCTGCCAAAATTGTCTGTGACCTTTCCCAGGAGCATGGGTAGAAACCTCTTCTTGAGTGAGATAAAGAAATTAGAACTTCATTCTTCCGTGGTTTACTCCTAGGAATGCATTTTGGCAAGATGCTAAGAATAAACCAGTTATTGAAAGAGGGATCTGGGAAGTTGACAAGCATGGCTAAGCCCAGCAGGGAAATTTGATGAGGAAATAAGATGCTTTGTAGATCAGTGTGTAGTGATTAGTCTTTTGAATGCTGGGATTATTATATACGCAAAAAAAGGAGGGGGGCACTTATTGTATCTGACAACTACCACTTATAGAGGTATTCTTTGAGCTAATGGGAAACATAATGGTGTATTTGTTTATGAATCTGGAGTGGGACTGCTGCATTTTCCACGGGCCAATTAAATGTGATGGAAAAGCACAGACAATGTTTCTTATTCTTCTTTCCTGAATTAGAATCACTACAGAAGGAACAGGTGAAAGCTTACAGCAAATATCCTGCCCTATCACTGATATGCTACCTTCAATCTTGGGAATCTATGCTCATCTTCAAACAAAAAGAGTTAGATATTTGAAGTGCAGGCACCACATTTTGTGCACTGTAAACATGTGCAGAGAATAACCAAACATCCAGAGATCTTTTCACTGCTGCTATGACAGAAATTGCTTGTCCTCATTACACAAAAACAGACAAGTTAGGAAAAGCAAGCAGTAGAAAAAATCAACTCAATTAACTTTCAAAACCACCAGAAAGAAGTTAAAAGCCTGAAAACATTCTGTGGTAACAACAGAGAAGCTGAGACTGAAGTAATAATTGTGCTAATTATTTTCCTTTGTTCTGTGAAAACAATGGAGAAGCTGAGATTTTGGTAACAGTTGTGCTGATTATTTTCCTTCTCCCTAAGCAACTAATTCTTATTTTGAAAACTACAGACTCCTGTGCTGGGTTTACACCACTTAGAGTTTGGGATTTACACACACACACACACACACACACACACCCCCCCAAGATGTGAACTACCACACTACCCACAATTTGGAAGTAAAATGAAACTATTATTTACAAATTAGGCTAAATATAAAAGGGAACAAACATATGCAAACACATATATACAGTTATAACTGGACAATAGTCCAGATAATGCCTCTTGACAAAGCCACAGCCCCCCTGGACCAAAGTCCAGAGGGCTGCCACCGGCTAAGACAATATCATCTCTTCCCTGCTCCCAGTCTTACCAATAGCCCAAACAAATGATTGTTGCAGAGAAGGCAAGGGCAGAAGGGAGAAACAGTGGAAAAAGAAGCAAGCAAGAGAAAAAGAACACTCTGAGCTTCAGGATATATAGAAAAATAACAAACAGAATCACAGAATCAATCAGGTTGGAAAAGACTTTTGAGATCATCCAGTCCAACCTATCACCCAACACCATCTAATCAACTAAACCATGGCACCAAGTGCCACATCCAGTCTCTTTTTAAACACTTCCAGGGAGGGGGACTCCAGCACCTCCCTGGGCAGCCCATTCCAATGCCAATCACTCTCTCTGTGAAGTACTTCCTCCTAACATCCAGCCTAAACCTGCCTCAGCCCAGCAGGCTGTTCTGTCACTGGTTGCCTGGGAAAAGAGACCAACCCCCACTTGGCCACAACCTCCTTTCAGGTAGTTGTAGACAGTGATAAGGTCCCCTGAGCCTCTTCTTCTCCAAAACAAACTGATGAAACAAGAGAAATATATCTTTAATGTTTGGTTCAGCCTCTTTTGGGATGTACCCCTGAATTCTCTCAAAAACTTCATCGACAATTTACAGTGAAGACCCCAGCCTTAAACTTCAACATCTGCATACGTTTTAAAAGCTGAATCATCACCCATAAACATAATTCCTCCTCACATACCTTCTTATTTCATCTTCACATGCAAACAGAAGCAACTTTTAGACTGTTGCACGTAGCTACTACTAATGAGCACCACGACTGTGTGTGACTGTGTGAAAACAGCGGGGAAAGTGAGGCAGCACATTCAACTTCAGATAAAACTTGGGGGGATTTTACAGAAGTTCTTCACACATGACACATAACACATGACATTAGCCACACTGAAAACGCTGGGGGAAATAGAAAGGGTCATTTATAAACTTCTCTGAAGGTTTGATTCAGAATAACCTATTGGCAGAGTTATTTGATTATCCCGGACATTATTACGCATTTTTGTTTCGTTTTCTGCACCGTAGCTAATAAGTTGGCTAAGACCACCTGGAGCTAGCTGGAGATCAGAGTATTTCCAGCCCTGTCTGCAGGGCCCTTTCCCTTATGGACAGGCTAATTTGTGTGCAAGCAAGATTTATCATGAGCCTGTGCTTCTCTCTCTCAGGGGAACATTATCTTGAGAAGTGTTATTCTAAGTAGCAATTCCCCAGTTCAAGTGAAAACACTTATGGAGTCAGCTTATTGAAGGGAAAGCTGAAGTACAGTTATGAATGTTTACACATAACATATGCACATAGTTCTGCATGCTATGGGATATAACACCACCTGGACTGAGGCCAGATCTCACTGTTTATATACACAGAATGTATGGCCTCATTTTGTCCAGTTTTGGTTGTGTGGGGTTTTCTTTCTGAATTGCAGGGATAATCTAAGTGTAAATGAGTCCCTGCCTGAATTGCAGCTTTATTGAATTAGTTGCAGGGGCAAGTGCTTAGTTATGGTAATGTTTATAGGTGGAACTTCCAATTAGAAAAAAAAAAGACACTTATTTCCCAAAATTCACTGTGGAATTTGTATATTTAGCACAATGTGTAGTCCTAGCACACCCCCTGTTATGTGGAAGCTGTATGATGATGCCTGCATGAGCCTTGGGTTCAATTACCCCACCATTATTTTGGGACCTGTCTGAAGAGGTTGGGTTCATTGGCAACTTGAACCTTCCCATCATATTTGTTGGTTTCTGGGGAATAAGCTGGGATAAAGTTCTAAGACAGTCTGTGGTCTTCAGCCCTGTAGATAAGATAGTGCTAAGCAGAAGGAGTTAGAAGCACTATCTGTAAAACACGTAAGGGCACAATAATTAGTGCCCTTCTCTTTCTCAGTATACCTGAAGGGATTCTACAGGAAGACTGGAGAGGGACTCGAGGGAGTCCAGAGACAGGACAAGGGAGAATGGGCTTAAGGTGAGGCAGAGTAGGTTTGAATACAGTCTTAGGAAGTAGTTCTTCAGTGTGAGAGTGCTGGGATTCTGGAACAGGCTGCCCAGGAAGGTTGTGGATGCCCCCTTCCTGGTGGTGTTCAAGGCCAGGTTGGATGAGGCCTTGAGCAGCTGAGTCTAGTTCAGAGACATCCCTGCCCATAGTGGGGAAGTTGGAGCAGGTGATCTGTAAGATCCTTTCCACCCTAAGCCATTCAACGACTATTTAAGAGTATCTTCAGTGCTAGCTGCCACTAGTGACTGTTATTGCTCATTAAGCAGAGGTTGGCTGACTACTACTGAGAAAGTCCTCGGGTTTTGTTGGAGTGTCACATGAATCTTAGTTAGCTTAGTGCTGGTACCAGTGCTGGATATATTTTTGTGCTAAATGTTGTTACCTAAGTTTTAACAGGATAGAGAACCTGTTGCTCACCTACATAGAATCTGCATAGACATCATGGTATTCCATTTCTCCTGCAATTTCCCTTCATCTTTAGTCCACTTCAAGCTTTTCATGTGCAACCTTCCATATTGATTGTGGGGTCTTCAAGAAAAGACTGGATGAGGCACTTAGTGCCATGGTCTAGTTGATTGGTTAGGGCTGGGTGCTAGGTTGGACTGGATGATCTTGGAGGTCTCTTCCAACCTGGTTGATTCTATGATTCTGTGATTCTATGATTCTATGAAATGCTCCTACTTTCCTAGAGAATTGTTAGAACTTTTTGGAGCCCTTGCCACAATCTGTTTACTCACTGTGTGATTTTAGGTAAGGAAAAAGCCACTCCCAGTAGTATTACTGTCATCCTGAACACCTGATTTGTTGTCCTTATCCACTAATAAATATTTTGATCACTTTTATTCTAGCTGAGGAATCAGTATCTGTAGGGGACTTAAGATGATGTCACAGAAGTGCAGAATCACAGCATTGTCAGGGTTGGAAGGGACCTCAAAGATCATCCAGTTCCAAGCCACCTGCCTTGGGCAGGGACACCTCACACTAGATCAGGCTGCTCAGAGCCACATCCACCCTGGCCTTAAAGACTTCCAGGGATGAGGCTTCCATCATCTTTCTGGGCAACCTGGTCCAGTGTCTCACCACCCTCACGGTGAAGAACTTCTTCCTAAGATCCAATCTGAATCTACCCACTTCTAATTTTACTTCATTCCCTCTAGTCCTGTCACTATCTGACACCCTAAAAAGTCCCTCCTCAGCTTTCTTGTAGGCCCCCTTCAGATACTCAGAGCCTTCTCTTCTCCAGACTGAACAGCCCCAACTCCCTCAGTGTGTCTCCATAGGAGAGGTGTCCATGATTTACAACCAGTGTTTTAGCTCTGTGATGTGATGCCTGGTGCAGAGTGCAAAGAGTGTCTTGGAATTGGATTCTATCATCATTTTAAAGCTGTCATTTTTCTTGTCTTACAGTCACAGCTGGAAAACCTGGAGGCTGTCTAGATCCAAGGCTTTTCATATACATCTTTGATATGAATCTTTTATGACTCTTCTCCACTTGTTTGTGTTAGACTGAATAGTGAATGCAAAGACAGTCCCTTCAGCTAGTGACTCACAGGAATGCACCATGCAATCCACACAAAGGAAATTTAATAGCCTAGCAGCTAATTAAAAAAGCATTACCTTCCACCAGCCCTGACCTCCAGCCACGCAGAGGATGAAGATGGGTGTCCGTCAATCAAGTTTACCTAACAAACCCTGGCACAATATCATGATGAATGGACAGATCTAAAAAAGGGTGATATTGCTCAGAACTCTAAAGTACTCTTAATACCACATTTAAAAGAAGCAGAAGGCCTCACCAGTAATTTGAGCCCTCAGCCTGCATGCTGGGGATATACCAGTGCTAAATTTGCCAAGTACTACAGACAGCAGACACACAATTTGTAGAAGAACCATTACAGACCTCCATGTGGATTTTGAATCACCCAGCACTGGGATGGTCAAACCACAACAGTACTTACAGACATCTTAATGCTGCTATTTCACAGTCTCTAACCATTCCAACAACAGAATAACACTGAATTTTAAGTGTCTTTTTGTTTATTATATGTTTAGGAGTTTTGGAACTTTATCATTAAGAAAAGTTCACCTGCCATGTCCTCTGTAGATACAGCATCCATCCACACTGTTGTCACAGTGCATTTAATTCCTTTTATTCCCCTGCCCATCTATTTTTAAATCTAGATTTTTTTTATCATGCAGCATTTTGCCTTAGAGTTCTGTGACAACCCTGTCACAAAGGCCTTTGGTACAGTGAGGAATGGTTTTTTTCAAAGTACCTTTTGCTCTAGTTGAACCAATTAAGAGGTGAGAGGGTAAGCTCCTAGTCATTTATATCAGTTCCACAGTATTTGTCTGAACAGACATAGAAGAGTCTGGGTTAAAATATGATTTAGTCACGCATCAGCAAAATGTGAGGAGCAATCACCTGAATTTTGTCCCCATGGGACCTCTTTTCTCCACACAAATGCATTTGCTCTGCATGTAGGATAGTGTAAAGGGATCCTGCCATAACTGATAGTGGGAGAGTAAGGTATTTTATGGTGGCTCAGCAACTTGTTTCCAGATTTCCTCTCCAGAGTTCCCTTTTACATTGCTCAATTGAGACTGGAACAAAAAGCCCCACAAATCAGCACAATTTGTGCTATTAGGACATGGAAATGTTTGAGTCACACAGGTCTAGAAGTGTGTGTGTGTAGATGCAAGGACTGTAGCACAGAGGAAGAGGGGACCTGGGGAGCAGGATGTCTCTCCCTGCCTTGGTGACTCATGGCAAACTTCTGTGGAACTTCTACTGGAAAAGTGACAAAGTCTACTCTTTGTCCTTCTTTTCCCCCACTGAGCAGAGTCCTTCTCAGTGTGTTCATACTCAAGGGGAGGTCTTATTTTGTATGGAATGGATACCTGGAACATAAAATGAACAGCTGTAGCTGTTACTCATGAAGTCACATGCAATGTCTTGAAATAGAGAGAGTAAGAGACTCAGTGGGAAACCAATCACATCCTGTGAGGGAGAGGAAGGCAATAAGCTCCATATTACAATGAAAATGAGTCAATCTTTCCATCATATCCCTGTGTTTTAAAGACTCGATGCATAGATCTTTGGGGAGCATTTTGTTCTCTTTAATGAAGACAATGCTAACTGTGTTAAAAGGAAATACTTGGTTCAGTGAGGCCAAGTGCCAAGTCCTGCACTTGGGTCACAACAAGCTCATGCAATTCTCCAGGCCTGGGGAAGACTGGCTGGAAAGCTGCCTGGTGGAAAAGGATCTGGGAGTATCGGTCGACACCCAGTTGAATATGAGCCAGCAGTGTGCTCAGGTGGCCAAGAAGAACAACAGATTCCTGGCCTGTATCAGAAACAGTGTGTCCACCAGGATTAAGGAAGTGATTGTGCCCTATACTTGGCACTTCTGAGGCCTCACCTTGAATGCTGTGTTCAGCTTTGGGGCCCTCACTACAAGAAAGACATTGAGTTGCTGGAATGTGTCCAGAAAAGGGCAAAGAAGCTGGTGAAGAGTCTAGAGAGCAAGCCTTACGTGAAGCAGCTGAAGGAACTGGGGTTGTTAATCTGGAGAAGAGGGGGTTGAGGGGAGACTTACCACTCTCTACAACTACCTGAAAAAAAGAGGTGGTTTCTTCTTGCAGGTATCAAGCCATAGGACAAGAAGAAATGTCTTCAAGTTGTGCCAGAAGAAGTTTAGGTTGGATATTAGTAAAAATGTCTTCACTGAAAGGGTCATACACAACTGGGACAGGCTGCCCAAGGAAGCTTGGTGCTTAGGAGCATGGCTTAGTGATGAATTTGGAAGTGTTAGGTTTAAGGTTGGACTTGACCTTAGAGGTCTTTTCCAACTTAAGCAATTCTATGATCCTATAATTCCATCATTACAGGTCTCTGTGTCCAGGATCAGATAATATTAGACTGGTGCTTGGTGCGCTAAAGGATAAAGAATGGAGAAGCAAGGCATGATGAACTCAGAAGGGTGAAGGAGATGCAACTCCTTCAGTGTAAAGCCTGACAAAAGCTGGATGAATTTTCAAAGTAAGGTGCTGCCCTTGTTGAGGTTCTTGGTCTCCAGGATATGGCAGAAATGACTACCACTAGAAGATGCTGGTCAATAGTAGCTCAAACAGGAGAATGCCAGAAACCACAGCACATGGAGCAGGTGGCATCTAAAACCTCAAAGCAGGCACACAGGTCACCACTTCTCTCTCCAGATGCACAACTCTCTGTTGCCTGAACGAGATTGTTCCAGATAAAATATTCCATGTAAGAGCAGGATGAGAGTTCAGGGGAAGAGGCAGTAAAAAGAAGTCAGCTTTTCTTCAGCTATTCTTCAGGCAAAACATACATCACCACATACTTATGTGGCCTTCTCTTTGCCCAATATATTGACCCATCCTTTGGAAAAAGGGTTGGAAATATGGTAGCAACATGGATCTTTGTCTCAGCAGTGTGTTGCCTTTTGACATCCACACAAAAGTCTCCCCAGATGATGCCATCTTGCAGATCTTTGACTCACTGCTTTTTGCACATGCTCAGCTATGGACTCTTAAATTTTCCCAGTTGCATTTCCAGAATATTCCAGTTGCTCTGAGCATGCTCCAGGACTGTCTCTGCAATCACAGCTGTGGGTTCCTGTCTTGGATAAAGTTTCATGATCAGCATAATTTGATCCAACTGTGGACTGCTACCTAAAAGGGATTGGCCCCATTTTCTTTCAGATCTCAAACTTCATTTTGTGAACTCTCCTTCTGCATCAGATCTAGCAAGTGCACAATTATGGAACAGCTCATGGGGAATATTTTCTCTTTTTTTTAAATCTTGCTAATTTTTACTGGGCTTTGTTTTTCAAGGTCTGTGCCAGTTCCGAGTACAGTCTCCAAGAGACATATGCCTGACCCCAGTTTCCTCTCCTTGACTGCCCTGCTCGGGTATGCACTGCACAGGAGGAAAGATTTGCTTACTAGGATGTAGCAAGGGCATGAACCAGAGCTGTTGTAACATATACTTAGTGCAATAATACACACAAACCCTGGTGCTATGTAAAAGACAGCAGTAGACTGTCTTTTCAGGGTACTGAATCTGCAGGTGCATGTCTAGTACACAAGCTATTTAGGTATACAGCATCATACCTGTCTGTATGCAAGCATCTTGGTGGCCAGAAGTAAAGAGAAGGAATTCAAACTTATTATTATTAATTCACCATCAGATACTTGAAAATCAGCAGTCACTTTACAGATGTCTTGGACAAGCAGATCATAGAATCATAGAATCAACCAGGTCGGAAGAGACCTCCAAGATCATCCAGTCCAACCCATCCCCTAGCCAGGTCCTCCATGAAGAGCTCACACATTCAGTGTAACAAGTATGGGAACTATGTCTGTTGTCCTATGCAGGGTAGGAGGAACGTAACTCATGGTGCTGAAGGAGTCACTCTCTCCATGGAATAGGGTTCTGGTTAGTTAGGTTTATTTTCTTTTGATGTTCATCACCTACACAAGCCAAATAAAATAAGATGCCTGTACCTAAAACTGAAACAAAGTGTGTCGGTGATCTCCTGTTTGTTTGCAGATGCACCATGCTTCCTATGCTGTCCTCTGCTCAGGGGATGGTGGATGTCAGAAGCCACCTTTCCAGTTTGAAAGGAGAGATAATCACAGAATCAAGCATTCAGGTTGGAAAAGACCCTGAGGATCACCAAGTTCAACTGATATCCCTACTCTACAAGGTGCACCCTAAGCCGTATCCCCAAGCACCACATCCAAACAACTTTTAAACACATCCAGTGTCAGTGACTCAACCACCTCCCTGGGCAGCCCATTCCAAAGCCTGACCACTCTTGCTGTGCAAAAATGGTTTTCCTCTTGTCTGGTCTAAACCTACCCAGTGGCAGCTTAGGGCCATTGCTTCTTGTTCTATCACTAATCACCTGTGAGAAGAGACCAGCACCAGCCTCTCCACAACATCCTTTCAGGTAGTTGCAAAGTGTGATGAGGTCTCCCCTCAGCTTCCTCTTTTTCAGGCTGATTCCAAAGCTCTGATTGAACATGAAGCTGTCAGAGGTGGAAGCAGGGCTTCACCTGCTAACTGCTGTCTGTTGCATTACAATAAAAGAGTAGCTAATAACTCTTCCACAATACTCTTGAATTTGTACATGTAAATTCATCTATTCACCACAAACTTTTATGGCAAATGACTCCCAGGGGATGACACTGACTTCCAGCAAAGTGATCATCTCTCTCAATGATCTCTGAAGGTCCTTTCCAGCCTCTAAGGCTCTGTGATTCTATGACCAGGAGAAGCAGCTTTTAGTTGTTTTCTACATGTACAAAGCACAGTCACAGGGAAATGATGCCTCGACATGCCCAAACCCCAAAGGCGCTACAAGAAATATGGCTTTCAATATATTACCTAATCCAATTCAGAGGAACTCTCTGAGTACAAAGGCTGGGCTGGTGTGATGTGATTCGAGCACATGGATATAAAGAAATGCTAAAAGAAATGGAATTAGGTAGCTTATTTATGTTCCACTCTAGCCAGAGCACAACACTCTTATCATTTTATCAGGATCCCCTGGCAGTCCTGATGAAGTGTGAGCAGATTGACTCACCAGAGCCACAGCCCGAATGAGCCTTTCTTCTCTGATGTGCATAGATGGCTTGTGAAACTTTCCAGTTGGTGCTGAGGTGTCCTCTGGGAAGACTACAAGGAGTTTGGGAAATCTTTTCCTTCTCCCTTTCTTCCTTCCTTTTTCTTTTTCTTTACCATGATGTCTTATTTTATAGCAGAGGGACTAAATTGCACTGTGGGAAATATGAACCTGTGATAAATGCAAGGGTTAAAAGCATAGAAAAAAATAACTTGCATAATTTTTCCAGGTCTGACCCATCATTAACAGCAGGGAGTTTGGGATTGTTCAAATTCCATGTTCATTTGTTTGGAAGGGGAAAATGGAACACTTCAAGTGTTAAATCCTTTGTCACAATAGAGCTTATCTCAAGTACCTGGAGTACTTCATCCAGTTCTGGAGCCCTCATCCAAGAAGGATGTGGATGTGCTGGAGCATGTCCAGAGAAGGGCCACGAGTATGCTCTGAGGGCTGGAGCAGCTCTGCTATGGGGACGGACTAAAAGAGTTGGGGCTGTTCAGTCTGGAGAAGAGGAGGCTCTGAGGTGACCTTCTTGTGGCCTTTCAGTATCTGAAAGGGGCCTAAAGGAAAGCTGGGGAGGGACTTTTTAGGCTATCAGGGAGTGACAGGACTGGAGGGGAATGGAGCAAAGCTGGAGGTGAGGAGATTCAGGCTGGACGTGAGGAGGAAGTTGTTGAGCATGAGAGTGGTGAGAGGCTGGAATGGGTTGCCCAGGGAGGTGGTTGAGGCCCCAGCCCTGGAGATGTTTAAGGCCAGGCTGGATGAGGCTGTGGCCAACCTGCTCTAGGGTAAGGTGTCCCTGTGCATGGCAGGAGGATTGGAACTAGATGATCCTTGTAGTCCCTTCCAACCCTGACTAACTTTATGATTCTAAGTCTTCACTCTGTCATAAATGGGACCTACTTCAATGCTATTTGATAGCTCAACAAGATGTTTCTCAGTATCATCAGATGATTACATTCTTTGTAGCTGTTCTTAACATCTCCTTGTGAGAAGTAATTTATTAAATTTCAGCAGTATGGGGAAAAGAAAAAGAAGTTTTGAAAAAGGTAATATGTAAGAGTTTTAGCTTTACCTCCAGTCTGTGAGTTCAGTGTCTCACTATCACTCCTTTGTGATACACCAAAACCCCACTCCTGCTGAAAACACCTACAGAAATGTGCCACCAGCACCAAATATCATCAGAGCTAAAAGGAATATCCATGCCATAGGCTTGGGTAGGCTCATGAAAGGATGGCACAGAGTCTGATGGATGAATGAAACCTGTTCAGTCTTTAAACAAGGATACCCATCTATGCCAATGTAGCATGAATAAAGCATAAGGTCAGCATCTTCCCGGAACAAAGACTCACAAGCATAGCCTTAAAGCTACAATCAGGTTAGCTCTACTCCACGCTGCTCTGTGGAGCCATACTTAAACAATTATGAAACCAGAAATATATTGTAACCAGATCAGCCAATATTGTTGGCCTTTTTTCAATGCAGATGAGTCCCAAAGGACAAATGTAGTTGACAAAGACCAAATCAGTGCTTCTGTACAACAGTAGAGAGAAAAGTCACTCTCATTCTAAAGAAATGTAAACAGCTCTTGAAGGCATCGTTTTTTGGTCTTGGGTTTTTTTGTTTTCTTCTTCTCTTTTACTTATTTTTCCCCCCAAGTTGCCAGGGTGAGTTTAATTTGCCAGCTGTTCATTTCTGTCAGTAATTCATAAGTAAAGCGAAGAAAACACTTTTCAGGAATGCCTCTCTGCCCAGATAATAAGTCATTATTTTAACTCAGAAGGGTCTCAGGAAGGACAGGGTAAAATAAGCTCCTAAGATGTAAAATGCTACCTAACCTTCAAATAGTGAACTTTGCTCCTCACATCCAAGGTGTGACAAAAAACTGGTAGAGTGGTTTTTAGTCTGCCGAGACACAAACTCCTGTTCCTGGATTTCTTTTGCAGTTAAAGTTGTTATCCCTAGCTAGGGAAAAAGGCAATTTTTCTTCCCCTTCTGTTTTTGGTACAAGTGATTTTTAAGGGGAAACCTAACCTAATGAATCTTCACCCTTCTATTGACAAAAAAAAAAATCCTTATTTATAGATCTTTGTCCAAAAAAAAAAAAAGGCAAGTAACAAAATTGTTGTCAATACCTTGTGGCTATATAATACAGATCTCCATGATATTTTATATATATAAAATAACATGACTTCAGCTGGTAGAAGAACCTGAAGACCAGATAAACTATTTATTAAAGCAATGACAGAACCTCTTGGGGACTGCTATTAGTCTTTTGCAGAGATACGTCCTCGTCCCTTTTGCTTCAGTCTTCTGATGAGCTGAACTGCGAATCATTTCTGTGTATGGTTACCTAAGCTCCACAGTCCAACTTGCAGCTCTCAGAGTCCAGGAGGAGTTATTCTCTTCTCTGAGATGAGGGTCAGGTACTGCAGAAAAGGAGTAATGGTTCTGCAGGCTGGCACTGGCTCTGTGCCACCCACCTGAGACTAAGGCCTGTGACATATCATAGAATCATATCATATCATAGAATCAAGCAGGTTGGAAGAGACCTCCAAGATCATCCAGGCCAACCTAGCACCCAGCCCTACCCAGTCAACTAGACCATGGCACTAAGTGCCTCATCCAGGCTTTTCTTGAACACCTCCAGGGATGGTGTCTCCACCACCTCCCTGGGCAGCCCATTCCAATGCCAATCACTCTCTCTGGGGAAGAACTTCCTCCTAATATCCAGCCTATACTTTCCCTGGCACAACTTGAGACTGTGTCCCCTTGTTCTATTGCTGGTTGCCTGGCAGAAGAGACCAACCCCCACCTGGTTACAGCCTCCCTTCAGGTAGTTGTAGACAGCAATGAGCTCTGCCCTGAGCCTCCTCTTCTGCAGGCTGCACACCCCCAGCTCCCTCAGCCTTTCCTCACAGGGCTGTGCTCCAGGCCCCTCACCAGCTTTGTTGCCCTTCTCTGGACACATTCCAGCACCTCAACATCTCTCTTGGATTGAGGGGCCCAGAACTGGATCTTCATAGCATGCCATGACTCCCATCATGGTGGCTGACCTGCTCCAGCAGCTTCTATGCCTTCTCTCATGGGAGATGTGATTTGAGCTGGAGCTAAAGCTCCCCCACTGCTTTAATCAGTCAGATCACTGCAGGGCTTGGGCCATGTAAACGACCCCAGATCTGCAGCAAATTCCCAGTCCCAGCTGTAGTATTTGCCTTTCAATTCAAGGTGGGTTTTGGGCCAGAGGATGCCAGGGAGTTTGTGTGCCAGGGCAGAGGTGCCCGGGGCCAGGCTTTCGTGCTCCCAGTTGCATGGTGCCAGTAAATCAAGGCACTGAGCATTTCCTTCGGCAGAAAGAGCAGGTCCTCACAGTGCTCATTCACAAGAATGCTGTGAGTCCTGCCGGTGTGAGCACAGCTCCCTTCCTGTGTCATCTGGAATGCCAGACTGGCAGTGGGTTGGTCTCATACTCGCAAGGAAGGCTGTAAGAGGAGTTCATCTGCTGCACCTGTTAGAAAAAACGTCCTGAAGTCAAGCAAAGATGTTGGAACAATCCCTCATGACACAGTCAGTGGCACTTCAGGAATGATCTTGTATGCCAGCCAGACTCCAGCTTCCCTGATTCCTCAAAGTCTTGTCATGGCTTGCACATGCCACATGGCACTGAACAGGAAAAACTGAGACCACTGATCAGCCTGCTCTAAAGAATGGATTCAGGGCACTGAGAATCAACTTTCCTTTTCTTGGCTTGCTTATTTGCTTGTTTCTCTGGGGCTGGTTCCCTTCTCTTCCTCATCCTTCTCCACACCTTCACTATGTTTTCAGGCAATTTGACAGAGTTTGCAACATACTAAAAGTACTAATTAATTTACAGTTGGACTGCAGCCCTGATTCTGTGAGGGGAAAGGCCAGCACACAGCTTTCCTGTATAAAGAAAAAGCAAGGGATCAAATGGTTCCAGGGCTACCTGAAGCTATAGAGGCTCTACATCTCTAAGTGTGAGCAGAAGATCATTTCCCACTCTGCTGTAGTGAATCCCTGCCTGTTCCTACCCTAGAGGAATGAGGCACAGCCTTCCAGGGTGGCTGATGATTCATATGGTGATACAGGTATTTGTACAGGCAAAGAAGGGAGCTCTGGAGACTCTTATTCCACACCAGGCATTGTGTATAAATTGTCTTTTCCATGATTAGTTTCAGTAAAAACTGGCCTAAACCCAAACATGTATGCATTTTATGCCAGTGAAATCCAGCTCTCCATCTTTCTCTTTAACACCTTTTTATAGCCTGTGCTAGAGTGATAGTTCTAACTTACATGCATTGGCATAAAGCACTTCATTCCATCTTGGAGTAAATCCTTCCCTCCATATCCTTTGGCCAGAATGATTGCTGTGCCCTGAACAGGTCCTCACTGCTCACTTGCAGGGGGAAGGGCTGCACATTTATAGCCACTTGGCTCTGTAGTGCTTAAACTATCTGGAAAACACACAAGTAAGGACTGGGGTTAGGAAATGGAAGGGTTACACCACATTACTGGTGCTTTAAAAAAATCAGCACTGAGGGCAGTGGGATCAGAAGCCACGTTTCCCTGAGTCCTCATGAAGCAATGTCAAGACAGTGCCTAACCTAAAAGGCTAATAGGAACATGAATTTACTCAACCATCAGGTTGAACATGCTGAAACTCAGGCAAATTCAAGTCCTGCAGGTAACTCAGACTAAGGACAGGTTGAGAGCTATAAACCCAAAGCAGCACAATATGGCAGGAGGCTCTGATAGAAAAGTAGCAATGCCAGAATCTTGAGGATGCAACAAGTGGCTCGAATAGCAGCTGCCCCACATGGTGGAGTAAGAGGAAGCAAAACATGTAAACAAGGGAGAGGTTTGACAGGAAAGCATCCCAAAGATGAAGACAGCAAACATGAAGCAAATTCCAACCAAAGAAATCTCTCCAAAGAGCAGGAGAAGTTGGCCTGAAGAGCAGTATGAATGATAGTCCTGACATTAACCAGCCACACTAGGGCAGCATAAAAGCATATGCCTGCAAAAAATATGCCCTAATTGCTCCTTACTGCCCCACAAGTCAGCATATGATGGCTCAAAAGACAAAGCAACAGAGAAAACTGATAATGCAAGGAGGAAGGAACTTGTATGAGATTTCAAAGGTGAACTACCTACCAGAAGGAAGTGTCTGAAGGAAGTAGGAAGATATCAGTCTGGATATATATGTGTGGTTGTGTATATAATATATATATGTATGTGTACTATGAGTACACATACACAGTATCTCTTAAAATAATTATCCTAATAACAAGAGAGTTTGTTTTTAGAAACTTGGAGTCTTCTTGTTTTGTCATCCTGAATTGAGTTACTGAAGGCAGATCACACAGTGTGCATGTAAAGCCAGCTTTGACACAGCCTGGTTACTTAACTGGCTCTATGTGTGTTATCTGTCACAAAAGCTTAACATTTCTTAATCAAAGCATATGCCCCCCAGGCATGATATGTATCATCCACTCACATGGCAGCTGCAAGGGATTTTTATTGCAGGGACAGTCACAAGGAAGGACATTCAGAATGGTTGGACACAACTACATTAATTTCTAAGAATGTTGGCCGCCTGCTGATGTGTGAGTAATGCAAATGTTTTACTTAGTGAGCTGAGCTCGACGAGACCTGACTTTCCTGCCAGACATGGGGTGTTTTGGCTTTGAATTCTGATGCTGCACCTCTTCTGTATCACAGAATTTTGTGAGTTAGACAAGAGTATTTCTGGATCAGGAAGAAAGCAGAAATATTTCCACCTGGATAAAAGTATCAGAGCACTAATTGCAAAGCATCAACATACCTGTAGTAGTCAGATCCTCTGCAAAACTGAAGTTTGGCACATGTGAAACTGCTGCACACTGGGTCAGTAATTAGCTGCTTTTCACAATCTTCTGTGTTTTATTCCCTCATCATGTCTTTACTGGTGGTCTCTTAGTGAGAAGTACCTGCAAACACGGAATGAGAAACAACTTAGACCATAAACATCAAAATACCTTAAGAGAAGATATTGCTGTAGTATGAAGAGAGTCTGTGACCACAAGCTATCACATCATCAAAATGCCCACAGTGTCAGCCCATCCTGTTGGCAAAGAGGAAGGAATGCTGTCCCTGACAAAGAAATCCATGCTACCTTCTGTCTCATTTCCACCCTTGCGAGCTTGCCTTTCCCTTGGTTTTGAAGGATTAGGTCAATGATCGCTAAGCACTTTACAGGATGCTCTCAGCGAACAGGCTGAATGAAGCTGACCGTAGTGGGTGCCTTATTCCACAGGTAGTCATTCTGGTGTTTTAAAGACAATCCAAAGAAGCACTCTGTAAACTGCACAGTTATCAACATAGTCATAGAATCATAGAATCATAGAATCATAGAATCATAGAATCAACCAGGTTGGAAGAGACCTCCAAGATCATCCAGGCCAACCTAGCACCCAGCCCTAACCAATCAGCTAGACCATGGCACTAAGTGCCTCATCCAGGCTTTTCTTGAAGACCCCCAGGGACGGTGACTCCACCACCTCCCTGGGCAGCCCATTCCAATGCCAATCACTCTCTCTGCCAACAACTTCCTCCTAACATCCAGCCTATACTTCCCCCTGCACAACTTGAGACTGTGTCCCCTTGTTCTAACAACTCTATGATTCTACAAAACATTGCTCAATGTCAAGAGCCAGAAGCCAGGCACACAAAGCAAGTTTGCAGGTCATATGAACAGCATCAGAAGATGCATCCTAAAAATACCCCTTGTGTTCAGTAGCCCTGTATCCCACAGCTGACATTTGGTTTATAAGGTGGATGCATAGTTCTGCTCTCTTTTGTCAGACCTAGTGGCAATTTTTACTAGTTTTGCAGTCATATTAGCACTGGCAAGAGATTAATTTCCTGTGCATCTTCCAGGCTGTGAAAATTACCTGTTTAGTGAACAAAGTACTAATGACTCGGATGGATACTAGCTGGTGTGTTCCAATCCCCTCAGGGTCCTACCCCAGGCTGTGTCTGTTGGAGGGGGAAAGAACACAATGGTGCTTTTATTCCTTCTTACACTTTTCATCTGAAATGCCCTAAAAATTTCCCCTTCACATTTTTACTTCTGTTCTAAAGTAGACTTGAATGGCCCACAGAACTGTGTTATGTAAGAAGAGCAGAATCCCCTGAGATGTTGAAGTGAGAGGTGTGGAGGACGAGGAGATATCTGGATCAGGTCTTCCTCCATTGTTCTGCTTTTCCTCACAGGCCTTTTTGAGAGGCTTCTTTTAATGTCCTGCCCCCAGGTAGCTTTTCAGCACATCAGCTCTCCTGTGCTGGGAGTGCTTCATTACATCTGTTTCAGATTTGCTGCTCCTTTGTTTCTATTTATGTCCCTTCTGAACCATTATTGTTTCTAGGCCAAAAATATTAAATTGTAGAGAAAATATCCAGATAGGCTAAGACTGATGCATGAGTGAGGTAAATTTGGTTTTAATTGTTGTTAAGCACAGAAGCTCAGCTGCTTTGTTGACAGCAGAAGGAAAAAATTTATCTGCCTTCATTTAACAAAGCAAAGCTGGTTGAGAGGCTCCATCTTTTATACAGCAGCTATGGCAGCCAGAGAAACGTGACAAGGTTTTGGGCTCAGAGCCCTCATCACATCACACTTCTGCCATCAAATCAGCACTACTACAGCAAGATGAACTGATTTAGACATGAAGCAATTCCTTATTGAAATGAATCTCTTGATTAATCTAGTCCTTGCAGGATGACAGTGCTGTGGGAACTGCACCTCTAGGAGGTCCTGGTACACATCTTTGGGGCTGGTTTTCAGCTTATAAAGGAGTTGTCATTAGTGCAGGGCTGATCAATGAGTGCTCAGATGCTGAATGAAAACATCAGAGTTCTTTTTTTTGGCTACTCGAGGTTACTGAGTAAAAAAACTATTTCACAGGGTGCTTAAAAAAAAAGAGCAAAGGAACAGAAGTGCTTAGTTGTTACAGTTTATGGAAGAATTCAGTCAGTGCAAAATGCACTGGTAAAGCTTAATCTTTACCCAGGATGATAAGCTATTAAGGAGTAAAAATTTTGATGCTGTAGCTAATGGATAAATACAGTGTAAAAGAGTCTGTATAGTGCAAAGCAGGAAAACTAAATGCATGTTTAACAGTTTCCATTTCTGTTTGTGTTGCCCCTTCACTGTTGGTGATCTTTTCTCCCATTCTCTGTCCTTCATGCATCCATGTCTAGCTCAATGAGCTCTGTCTGCCAATATCAGAAGATGAGGTTGGATGAGAGGTAGGTAGCAGAAGTTGAGGTCGGATGAGAGGTAGGTAGCAGAAGTTGAGGTTGGAATGGCTTTCCTGCTGTTTCCCAGGCCAAAGCATTTAATATACCCTAGGACAGTGCAGGGAGGTTCAGTATGTGCCTTAGCCTTTGGGAAGCAGAGGTCATAGAATCATAGCATCAGTCAGGGTTGGAAGGGATCACAAGGGTCAACTAGTTCCACCCCCCCTGCCATGCCAAGGGACACCCTACCCTAGAGCAGGCTGGCCAGAGGCTGAGGGAGCTGGGGGTGTGCAGCCTGGAGAAGAGGAGGCTCAGGGGTGACCTCATTGCTGTCTACAACTACCTGAAGGGACACTGTAGCCAGGTGGGGAGTGGCCTCTTCTCCCAGGCAGCCAGCAATAGAACAAGGGGACACAGTCTCAAGTTGTGCCGGGGAAAGTATAGGCTGGATGTTAGGAGGAAGTTCTTCCCCAGAGAGAGTGATTGGCATTGGAAAGGGCTGCCCAGGGAGGTGGTGGAGGCACCGTCCCTGGAGGTCTTCAACAAGAGACTCAATGGGGCACTTAGTGCCATGGTCTAGTTGACTGGATAGGGCTGTGTGCTAGGTTGGACTGGATGATCTTGGAGGTCTCCTCCGACCTGGTTGATTCTATGATATGATATGATTCTACCTCCAGGGTCATCTGGCAGCAAAGAGAAGTGAGCACCTTGCTGCTTGCGAGATTGCTCTGTTTTTTTTCTGGTGTAGCATGCCTACTGGTTAAGCTTTTCCCTGACTCCAGACATTGCTCCAAGCCACATCCCATTCAATGGAGTTAGCAGAACCTGTGTGTAACTTCTCTGTGGGGCCATTTTTATGTTCCATGCCGGTTGGACATCAATAGCTCTGCGCCACAGACACGGTTTTGGCTGGGCCATGGAGTTCAGAGGCAGCCTCCAAAGAAACTCGCTGCATTCTTTGGCAGCCAAACTACAGAAGCATATGGCACAAAGTTACTTACTGGGTAATATTAAAAATGGTCTAAGCCTGTGTGTTTTAGCCCAGCAACTATATTGCTGCTCATTAAACACTTCAGAAACGTCCATCTTCATAAATAGAGAGTTTAAAATAACCTGTTCCAAAGAAAAGCATTATTACAGTCCCTTAAAATGAAATCTTCCAGGTCTTAAAGTGCTTAGTAATACTGGCTCGCTGACATCCTTCTTGTGACCTTAAAACAATTTTTTTGTTGTTTCCTCTAAATAATTTAGTGAGTGATTGCTCAGTGATGATGTTTAAATAAAAACACAATGTGATAGTTAATCTGCAAGACACATGCTATTAATATTGGCTGGCTGTAGTTTCAGAAGTATTCTGCCTGAATCTGAAGTACTAAGCTGGATATAAATAGTGGTGGATTTCCCTTCTGTGGAAAATATAAGGGCCCCATTAAGCATGTCTTCACTGCAGCC
This sequence comes from Pogoniulus pusillus, assembly GCF_015220805.1. NCBI lineage: Eukaryota > Metazoa > Chordata > Aves > Piciformes > Lybiidae > Pogoniulus > Pogoniulus pusillus. The sequence continues at coordinate 10,542,594 of NC_087294.1, read as the reverse complement.
TCGGGCAGCATAACAGCCCTCAGCTTGGAGCACCAGCTTGGCCAAGACAAGGTGCGAGGAGCCAGGCTGCCAAGATATGCTGGGCTGATGAATCGGCGTGAGCCAATCAGTGCTCTCTGAGATATTTCTCTTGGTCTTTGCAGGGCATCTCCCCTGATCCTTTCTTGCTGTAGTAAAAGGAGTTGTTCCAAACATAACACTCTGGGGAAGCAGTGCTTTTGGATACAAGGAGGGAAGCAGGAGATGAGGAGTGATGGGATGATCCTGTACACCTTTGAATAGTTGAGCTAACAGCCTAATCACAGTCACTTAAAATGAAGTAATCTGTCTGTGTAGCAACAGCTAATTAGGGGTGATGTCCATGGCACTGCTTTGGAGAGAAATCACAGAATCACAGAATGTCAGGGCCTGAGAGGGCCCTCCAAAGCTCATGCAGTCCAACCCCCCTGCCAGAGCAGGATCACGTAGACCAGACACACAGGAATAGATCCAGGTGGGTCTTGAATATCTCCAGAGAGGGATTTTCCACACCTCATAGTGAAGAAATTCCTCCTCATAGAATCGTAGAATGAAGCAGGTTGGAAGAGACCTCCAAGACCATCCAAGCCAACCTATCCCCCAGCCCTATCCAATCAACCAGACCATGGCACTAAGTGCCTCAGCCAGGCTTTCCTTGAACACCTCCAGGGATAGCAACTCCACCATCTTCCTGGGCAGCCCATTCCAATGCCAATCACTCTCTCTGGGAAGAACTTCCTCCTAACATCCAACCTATGGAACTTCCTATGCCTCAAGTCCTGTAGCTGAAGGCCACTAACCAAAGGCCCAGGAACAGGTATGATGCCTTCATGTGCTCTAGCTGTTTCCAGAAAGCCTCTGTGCTTGTGACTTGGTCTTCTACAGTAAACCTTGAAAAGAAGAAAGCCAAATGAAGGTAGAAAGCTATCTCTAACTTCTCTTTTCAACCTCATTATCCAGCAGAGACTATGAGTGCAGGTATGATGATGTCAAATGCAGACCTCAAACAAGAGTACAAGAAAGTAAGCCCACTCTGAGGACAGAGCAGGCTGGCCAGAGGCTGAGGGAGCTGGGGTTATTTAGCCTAGAAAAGAGGAGGCTCAGGACAGACCTCATTGCTGTCTACAACTACCTGAAGGGACATTGCAGCCAGGTGGGGGGTGGCTTCTTCTCCCAGGCAGCCAGCAATAGAACAAGGGGACACAGTCTCAAGTTGTGCTGGGGAAAGTATAGGCTGGATGTTAGGAGGAAGTTCTTCCCAGAGAGAGTGATTGGCATTGGAATGGGCTGCCCAGGGAGGTGGTGGAGTCACCATCCCTGGAGGTGTTCAAGAAAAGCCTGGATGAGGCACTTAGTGCCATGGTCTAATTAATTGGACAAGACTGGGTGCTAGGTTGGCCTGGATGATCTTGGAGGTCTCTTCCAACCTGGTTGATTCTATGATTCTACGATTCTATGATTCAAATTAGTGATTGGGGAGGTCAAGACTCCTGAATATCAAAATTAATAAGCAATATGAATTTTGGGAAAATATAATCCTGCAATCAATTAATTACTCCTCTGTTACAGTGTCTCTCCTGCCACAGAAGCAGATTTATTTTTCAGGACCAGCAGGTGCCGTTGGTGATGGAACACATGCTTCTTATGGCACACAAAGAAGAGTAGCACTGGGGTGGCATGAGAAGCGTCAAGAGAGCTGATGTTGTTCCATCAGTGACAGCAGTTGTGAACTGGGAGCCACTGTACCACTCTGCCTCATCATCTCCTCTGTAAAATGGGGCAGGAATACTCTTCTCTACAGGGCATTTGAGGAACAACACATTCCTAACATGAAGTATAGGAAATAGAGAAGTCTAAACTAGGTCAGGCCTCCATCAGGAACCTCAAGAGTGTATTTCAGCTGTTTGTCTTACATGACTCAAATCAGAAACATTAAAATTTGTTTCAGCTCCCTGCTGTGTCATTTTCAGGATAATTTAACCATTTTTCTTCTTATTTGGAGTTGATTGTAAATATTGGGACAATTCTGGAAACAAAAATGTGCTGTGGAAGAACATTTTTCAGCACTAGAACATCATCTATTTTTCCCAGTCTTTTGAGCAAAGCAGCATTATATATACTTGAATACTAATCTTCCCCTCATCATACAAAACATCTGACATATGTCACTGAATTTATTGTCTGCTGAAGAATATTTCTGAGTCCTGTAATACGGAAGCAAGTCTGAAAATCTCTGTTTAAAGACTTCAGGTTTTTTATCATTATGAATAAGAATGATGGCATATTGTGATAGTTTGGGTGTTCCCTGCCCCCCTGCACTTTAGAAATCACCCAGACTAGACTCAGCTGGCTCTGAAAATATGAATGAAGCTTATATTTACAGCTTAGCAGAATAGACAAGCAGATATTTACAGTATATACAGTTATAGACAAAACCAGCAATAGAACAAGGGGACACAGTCTCAAGTTGTGCCAGGGTAGGTATAGGCTGGATGTTAGGAAGAAGTTCTTCACAGAGAGAGTGATTTCCCGTTGGAATGGGCTGCCCAGGGAGGTGGTGGAGGCACCGTCCCTGGGGGTGTTCAAGAAAAGACTGGATGAGGCACTTAGTGCCATGGTCTAGTTGACTGGATAGGGCTGGGTGATAGGTTGGACTCGATGATCTTGGAGGTCTCTTCCAACCTGGTTGATTCTATGATTCTATAAAACGTAAGACAGACATATAAAAGATAAAAGGTAATACAGAAACACAACAGCCCTCCCAGAAACCTGAGTCCCCAGGAGGGGCTCTCAACCACCCCTTCACCTTCCAGCTCTCAGCCTAACCCCAGACCCAGGGAAAAATGGAGATTTGGCCAGGGGGTTAGGAAGCAAAGTGGGTTAGAAAAGAAAATGGAGGGTGAGGTTAGAGAGTGAGATCCATCTCAGTGCTCGCCAGCAGCAGAGGAGAAGTGGTTATCTATGTTTTTACTTCTTGTTCCTATATATCTCAGCAAGCCTATGAGTGAAGTAGACATCACCATTGTTTTCCTTCCACAGCCTGTAATCAGGTTCACCAAAACATTCTAGCTAGCTTCAAATTAGCACACATGTACAACAGGCATTTGCACTACTGAAAGCTGGGACAAGGCAATTGCTTTTGGAAGCCACATCCGTATTTTTGTCTCTTCATACACACATTGTTTTCCACCTTCATTTTCTGATAGAAATATATTAAGTTAGATCTATGTACTTCTTGCAGAGATTTGCATTTGTGTCACTCATGTAACAAAAAATCAAAGATAAGATGGTTGGATTTTTTACATAGCTTACTCACCAAAATGTTCTGGACTAACACAAGCAACAAACCAGCCTCTTGAAATACCTTTTCTTTTTCCCACTCCTCTGATACATTTCAAAGTCCTTAGAAGTTAACCTGACAACATTTTTATGTGGCATGGTTGCCAGTAGAAAAATAAATAAAGGAAAGCATGAGAAAGCAGTGGGGAAAAGCCTGAAAACAAGAGGTTTGAATATGCTTGGGAACAGCTGCTAGTGAGAACTGTGTGTGTATAGGACATCCTAAAGGATGGGGATTTCAGTAGAGGTTGGATGGCACTTTAAGGTATCCTGTATGGTGTCTTTATTGCTACTGTACTCACAAAAAGAGGGAGACAGAAGACAGCAGCCTGATGAAGCAGATTGTAAATAAAAGGGAAATGACAGTCTTCTCTAGAAGAGAAGAAAGTTGAATTCTTAGAAAGGTAACTTCTAAGACAGTTAGATTAGGAATCTGTCAGCAATTAAGAACTTCAAGCCTGTTGCCATGAGGGTAGTTGAGGGCATAAGTAATGCTCCTGGCGATGGTTAATGTACAGCACAGTTACACAGAACTCTGAAAGGTGAATTGGAAGTTTCAGCAGCCAGTTTGAGCGCTTCCCTCAGCAAAAGCTGATGACTGACATTGTGTGATGGGCCAGTGACAATGTTAAATCCAAAACCATGAAAGCCTTTCCAGTTCTGCCTTAATTAATAGATCTACCACCTATTTTTGCTTCTAATTTTCACTGAACTCTCTGCTCTGGTGTAATTGTTATTATTACACTGAATTATTTTATTAGTTTGGAGGAATTTTCTTGGTTCAGTGTGATGGTTTGGGTGTTCCCTGCTCCCCCACACTTTGGAAATCACCCAGACTAGACTCAGACAGCTCTGGAGATTAAATGAAGCTTATTATTTACAGCTTAGCACAATATACAAGAAGATATTTACAGTATATACAGCTATATACAGGAATAGACAAGTTAAAAGGTAATACAGAAACACAGCAGCCCTCCCAGAAACCTGAGCCCCCAGGAGGGACTCTCAACCACTCTTCCACCTTCCTCCTACCCCTCTACCTTACCCAAGATCTTGCCTTATGTTTAAGGTAGTTTGGGGAGTTGGCCAGGGAGATTAGGAAGCAGATGGATTAGTCACACAGACTGCAGGGTAGGTTAGAGAGAGAAGTGCAGTCCACAAAGCTCAGAGAGGGACTCTGTTATCTATATTTATGTTCTTATTCTTATCCATCTCAGCAAGTCTATGAGTGAAGTAGACATCACCATCATTTCCTTTTCTAATTCTTCTCATGTTCTAGCTAGGCTCAGACTAGCACATTCAGTCAAGTGGTCTTCTACTATTGATCAAAATTGGCTGTTCACTTCACAGGCTGGGTCAGGAGGAGTACAGACTTCTGAGGAACCTAGAAATAGTGCTTACTATGGCATGGAAAAGTGCAGAGCTTATGCATACCAGGACTGTAACTAAGTACAAAGCCAAACTGTTGGGAACTTCCCACAAAATAAGGTATCTTAGAAAGAAAAGGATGAGTTAAAAAGATCATTTGTGTCTCAGTGCTATGAGGTACATTTCAAAAATCCAGGGAAGAAATTTAGTTGCTCTGCTCTCCGATGCTGATGACAGTGCACACCTCTTTGAAAGATCACCCTCTGTGCTTTGCAAATGTTAGAGTCCAGCACCATCATCTCCCAGAGTGTATTGTTATTGCATTTTTGACAGCTGGTTCACATACCAAGAGCGATGTAACCCAGCTGTCTTCATACCCTTTGCAGGTCATGCATGATTCTTGTATCCACAGTTTAATAAAGCTAGAACACAAGACTTGCAGAGAAATGCATCCTTCCTTGGGCAAAGCAGGTTGCATGAGCCCTCAACTTATTTAATGACAGAGCAGAAACAGCAAAATATCTACCTGTGTCAAAATTCTTCAATGCCAGTAAGACACTGTGTGGATTTTGATACCTTCTCAGAAGAGAATGGATGTGGCAGGTAGAAAGTGAGGTTTTCTCATTTCAGCAGTCATTCACTTACTTTCACATCATTTTAAGCACATGATTTTGCAATTTCTTTTGCTTCCCATCTCCCAAAGTACAGTAACTCTCCGAGGGTAAAAATTACTGAAGAGATTATTATTTTCCTGCTGTTAAATTACTCCAGAGTAGCCCAAAATGTCTTTAAATAATCTTCCTTTTCACATTTTATTTCTTTTCACATCTCGGTGCTCTGTTTTCTGTTGGCTGTTCCTCCAGATTTCCTGCTTGCAGAGTCGATTATGTGCAGTCATGTGCAAATGTGTTGTCTTACTTTGCTCTAAATAAAAAAAGAGTGTAATTTTGAATCATACTGATAGAAATTATTTAATCAGAGTCTCTGTGAATGACAATAGAGGAGGCTATGCCTGCTCTAGACTAGGTTTTGACTTAGAACTATGGGAATTATGCAAGTGTCTTGTCCCTCCCAAATACACTTTTTTCCCAGCCTTATGAATTGTTACCCTTCTGCAAGCTCTTCCTTTTCTTCCTCCTGTTGTATGATCATGGGTTTTATTCATCCACTTCAATGCCTGGGATGACAGAATACGTTAAACATCTCGGTAGCTCAGCTGGAGCCTGTGAAACAGCCTTTGATTTGCCATTACCATCAGAGTGGTAGGGAAGCTGGAAGGCACAAAAGAGCAGTGATAAAGGAAAACAGGAGCAAAAGCCACCAGACAACTTCTGACAGCTCGGTGCATTGCACTGACATTAGAAGCTGATGACTTCATTACCGACTAACTTTCTTTTAAGTGGAACTGATACGCCTGCACTCTCAGTGCAGGAAAGTAGTTTAAATGCCAAAATAATTCAGCAAGCTCTGCCCATTTTATTTTTCCTTAGCTATCCAATTGTGAAAGTGTAAATATTGTATCCCCAAAGAGAATTTAGGGATCATTAGTGGCATAGAAGGCTGAAGACATGAGCGACACTTGGCAGAAAGCCTGCGACTGATTGGTAGCCACAAATGTGATTTTTAGCTACAGAAAGGGAGTGAGATCATCATCATTAGGAAGGAAAAGAAAGATGGGAACGAAATTACTTTTTTCACAGGAAATTCAAGGGTTTCTGCCTTTGCCTTCAGCTTGAGTCGCTGGAAGAAAGATTTAAAGGATATGGGGAAAGAAAAATCCACAATGAAATGAAAAAAAGCCCCAAAGACTAGAAAGATTGACACAGCCATGGGTAACACAGTAAAACTAACCTTCAGTTAATTTCTTCTTATGTTTCTATAAGTGAACCCAAAGAAGTATTTTATTCTTTTTTTAGCAGTATTTATTTCACTAAACTTATACGGAAAGTATAAATGAGAGCAAGAGGGAGAAGGCAGCAAGCAGTTGGCTTCTAGAAATAATTTCCGGTCACAACACAGTCACTTTATGAACTGTTTCAAAAAATAACCTCCTACCAAAATCACAGCATATAAAATACTTGTCTATGTGCTGAAAAAATCCTCACTTTACATTTCATCCTGCAGGGTAAGCTGCTTAAGTCCCACTCTAACCTTCAGAGCATGATAAACAGCTGTCCTTTAACAACAAAATAAAAATAGAATTAAAAGCACACTAATGTAGGAACAAAGAAGAAAGAAATAAGTTACTACATGCCAACAGCATCCTGGCCTGCATCAGGAACAGTGTGGCCAGTAGGACAAGGGAGGTTATTCTTCCCCTGTACTCAGCACTGGTCAGGCCACACCTTGAGTCCTGTGTCCAGTTCTGGGCCCCTCAATTCAAGAGGGATGTTGAGAGAGACGAATGTGTCCAGAGAAGGGTGACAAAGCTGGTGAGAGGCCTGGAACACAAACCCTATGAGGAGAGGCTGAGGGAGCTGGGGGTGTGCAGCCTGGAGAAGAGGAGGCTCAGGGCAGAGCTCATTGCTGTCTGTAACTACTTGAAGGGAGGTTGTAGCCAGGTGGGGTTTTTTCTCTTCTCCCAGACAACCAGCAACAGAACAAGGGGACACAGTCTCAAGTTGTACCAGGGGAGGTCTAGACTGGATGTTAGGAGGAAGTTGTTGGCAGAGAGAGTGATTGGCATTGGAATGGGCTGCCCAAGGAGGTGCTGGAGTCGCCATCCCTTGAGGTGTTTAAGAAAAGCCTGGATGAGGCACTTAGTGCCATGGTCTGGTTGACTGGATAGGGCTGGGTGCTAGGTTGGATTGGATGATCTTGAAGGTCTCTTCCAACCTGGTTGACTCTATGACTGTAGTCAGCCTCAGGATTCAGAATTTCCTCCTCTAAGAACACAACCCAATTTATGTGAATGCCAACACCACAGCACAAGGTACAGGGAAGTTGAGTGCACTCTTCTCTTGTCCAGAGCAGAGTGAAATCTTTGAGATGTGTTGTGAATCCACAACTAACCAGATGAGAAGAGGCACATTCAAAGCCGAGGTCAAATAACTGGTCCATAAAATGGACTAAAAGCTTTTGCAGCCAAAAGATGTAAGAAGATCTAGCAATGTTAGTTACTATGCACATTTTCCACTTGAGTGTCTCATTGGTTTACACCCAGTCTGGGATGTGTAGGGCTGAGAATGATACTCATTGGTTTGCACAGTCTGGGATGTGTAGGGCTGAGAATGATACAGCAAAGATACTTGGGGGACATTTACTTGGGAGGAGGGGGAGGGAAAGGACCTATTCATGCACAGATTGCAACCAATCAAGTTTTGCATGATGCCAAAAACTTAAACACAGTGAAGCCAGACCCTGTCAGCAATGAGTTGATTGCTTTAAATAAGGGAGATTTCCTGAATGTTTAAATTGAAACTTCTACTATGATTAAAGCAAAGAGAAATACCAGGATGCTTCCTAACTATTTAGTTCCTAAAATTCCTGTGAGGTCTGGAGATGACAAATTCAATTCTGATGTGCTGTGTTTTACACTCTGCAGGCTCTAGTAAAAGGTAAAACTAATCAAGCTTGGGTTTCCCATGGGCTGTGCTTTAAGATGTTTTCTTATTTAAAGTCATGGAAGTATGTTAAAACCCACATAGACTGGGTGAAGTTTATACAAGGCAAAATGTATTCAACCATGGTTTTGCACAGTGTGCAGATTTTGACTTTTCATTATTTTTTGTTTGTTTAATCCTTCATCCCGCTTAAAACTGTATCCCAATCACGTTTACAGGCTGAAGATGGGAAAGAACTGTTCAGAACCATCTTAAAGCCTTTCATAAGACAGTTTAAAACAGAGGACACCTTAGAAGAGGATATAATTTCTTCCATAAGCTGTTAAATGTAGTAGGCGAGAGAATACTCAACAGGAAGCCTTAATCACAGGAGGTGAAATATTCATGATGCATACAGTCCTTTTAGGGGGAAAAAAAGAAGGAGGGGGGAAGAAAAAAGGAAATAAAAAAAAAAAAGGAAGGAAAAAAAGAGAAGAAAATGGAAAGGAAAAAAAAAGAAAAAAAAGAAGGAAAAGGAAAGAAAAAAAAGGAAAGAAAAAAAAGGAAAGGAAAAAAAAGACAAAGGAAAGGAAAAAAGGGAAGGAAAATGAAAGGACAAAAAAAAAAGAAAAAAAGAAGAAAAGGGAAAGGGAAATGGAAAAAAAAAGAAGAAAAAGGAAAGAAACAAAAAGGAAAGAAAAAAAGGAAAAATAGGAAGGAAAAAAAAGAAAATGGAAAAGAAAAAAGAAATAAAAAAGAAGAAAAAGGAAAGGAAAAAAAGAAAAAGGAAAGGGAAAAAAAGGAAAAACAAAGAAAAAGGAAAGGACAAAAAAGAAAGAAAAAAAAAGAAGAAAAAGGAAAGGGGAAAATAAAGAAAAAAAAGGGAAAGAAAGAAAGAAAGAAAGAAAGAAAGAAAGAAAGAAAGAAAGAAAGAAAGAAAGAAAGAAAGAAAGAAAGAAAGAAAGAAAGAAAGAAAGAAAGAAAGAAAGAAAGAAAGAAAGAAAGAAAGAAAGAAAGAAAGAAAGAAAGAAAGAAAGAAAGAAAGAAAGAAAGAAAGAAAGAGGAAAGGAAAAAACAAAAACAAACCACAGAATTTTACCCCCAAGCATCTATTTTAATGGCAAGTTTAAGTTCTCCTACAACCCTTCCTCACTACTTCAAGCTCCACAAACTGAATAGTTTGATGGAATGCACCTAATTAATCACCATATGTATGCTCTCAACGTTTTATGCAGCAGGGGAAATGACTGGAAATTGGTCTTTTCAGAAGCTCAGTCTCCATCAGAAATTGCATCTGACCTGACTGTGAATCTACTCCTCAAACACCTATCTTGGAGAGGATCATCTTAAGATTTCCTAAATGAAAATGAAGTTTCCCATTGTGAATAAATGAAGCACTGTTCCTGGGCAACCACATACTTCACCATATAGCATGATCTCATCAGCATTTCTGTATTCCACCAGAAGAAATATTCATTTTTAGATGCTGTGTGTCTCAGAAGTTTTAAGGCTGGTTTGAATTGCTGCACTGTTTGCATTTCCAAAAGTTAGCACTTTTCGTTGTGGTTACTCATTGTGGAGCTGTTCTTTTTCTGTTCATAATTAAACTCTCAGCATGAAACTTCTCAGACATGATTCCCAAGTTTAAGTTGGAGAGAAAGAAAGGAGGGATATATTTTGAAGATTTATTGTATCACAAATTCTGTAGTGGTTCTTTACTAAATGAATGACAGATGGATGATAAGTCTTATTTAACTGCCTGTGTTATCATTTTGTATTCTGCTTTCAAGCATGAAGTATGCTCATAGCAAATGAGAAATACAGACATAGAAAATTCACATTTAGATAGGCTTTTAGGCTCTAAGTCAGTACATATTTGGCTTTGGTAGCCCCAGAGGAACTCCTGCTGCCATTAGCAGATCACAGAATCACAGAAACATTCAGGTTGGAAAAGACCATCAGGATCACCAAGTCCAACCCATAACCCTACTCTATAAGGTTCACCCTAAACCAAAGCCCCAAGGACCACATTCAAACAACCTTTGAACTCATCCAGGGTTGGTGACTCAACCACCTCCCTGGGCAGCCCATTCCAATGCCTGACCACTTTTGCTGTGGAAATTTTTTTCCAAATATCCATTCTAAACCTGCCCAGTGGCAGCTTGAGGCCATTCCCTCTTGTTCTATCACTAATTACCTGTGAGAAGAGACCAGCAGCAACCTCTCCACAATGTCCTTTCAGGTAGCTGTAGACAGCAATGAGGTCTCCCCTCAGCCTCCTCTTTTTCAAACTAAGCAGCCCCAGCTCCTTCAGTTGCTAAGTTAGATCTCTATATGAAAACTAGAGGAGCATTTTAGAGAGGAAGAAAAAAATGTGTCTTTTCTAAGTGGTGTGATTTGAAGACCTAAGTACAGATGTAGTTGGGGTTTGTGTTTCCTCCTTTTGGCCAGCTTTCATCAAGTGATGTTGCAATCACTGAGACTCGGTGCCACTTTATTATTGCAGCCTGCATGTCAGTTTAAAATAACATTTTCCATAGTGAGGATTGTTTTGGTTAGCATCCTTTAAAGAACACCTGTTGACAAGTGGGCTTTGGAATCCCTTTAAGTTACACTGTAATTAGCCCATATGGTAACTGACAATGGGGGAGCTGCTGCAAGCCCCTCCCTCACAGGTCTGCCCTGTACAGTCAAGTGGAGGAGCTGACACCATACACTCCCTTGACCACCTTTATGTGCTGCTGCATTTAGGATTAGGATGTCTTTCAGGTTTAATACCACATAATCAGATTGTGCCCCTATAAAAGCAAATGTTGAAATCCCCTTCTTTCCAAAACAGATACTTGTGGTCAGTGAGGGAGCTAGCAGGTTTAATCCTTCTTCATGTGAGCTCTTCTAAGGCATATATAAATGCTGTGTTTCTTAACCTGCTAGACAGCCATCAGTATCTACCATGAAATGCAAACTGGTGTTGAAGAAGCAGCTGACATAGAAAGGGTTAAAGCCTGCTGTGCTACCTGGCTTGGACTTGGTGGTAAGAAGACACAAGGAATGCAACCAGCTAAGAATGCTGTTGTGTCTCTCGGCACATTTCAAGGTAAGATAGCAGGAGACCTGTTCACCTAACAACATTATTGACAGCAATGGGGATCTCTGTGGTGAAGGTGCCCTCACCATAGAATCATAGAATCCCAGAAAGTCAGGGGCTGGAAAGGACCTCAAAAGATCATCTGGTCCATCCCCCCTGCCAGGGCAGGATCATCTAGAGCAGATCACACTGGAATGCATCCAGACAGTTTTTGAATATCTCCAGAGAGGGAGACTCCTCAACCTCCCTGAGCAGCCTGTTCCAGTGCTCTGTCACCCTCACAGGGAAAAAATTCCTCCTTAGGTTCACATGGAACCTCCCATGCTTCAACTTCCACCCATTGCCCCTTGTCCTATCACTGGGCAGCACCAAGAAGAGGCTGGCTCCATCCTCCTGGCACTCACCCCTTACACATTTATAAACATGAACGGCCGTGTGTTGCCAGCAGTAGCAGTCAGGGCTTGCCAGGGGTGGCCCCAGCCACCCAGGCTTGCTGCCCACTGCTGGACCATACTAAAACACCGGTGAGCATCATTACGGAACCTTGGAATGGCTCTGTGAACCCACTGCAGCTGCATCTTCAGAGCTACTCAAGGCAAGTGAGGAAGCAGGAGCAGCAGCTGCAGACAATTACTGCCTCTGCTCAGACTAAACAAAGGGCAACCATTACAGCTATGCTGATCCTAGAGATAGGAAGCCCTGGACAGTGGAACCAGGATGGGGATTTACCTCTCTGGCCTGGATTATTCACCTAGGCACATGCTTTGCATGGCCAGCTGTGTAAAGCTGGCAAATCTCAGGTAATTGTGAGTGACAGGGAAAGGCAAGGAAAGGGAAAAAGAGCAAGTTTAGCTTTTTAAGGGTATATAAGCATCTTTCCCTTGTGTGGCATTGTTTCATTCCCCCCTCAGAGGCAGGTCTGACTCTACTCGCATGGATTTCAGGCACTCCTTTCGGGGGGAAGAAAGGGCTTTCTGTGCTCTTTGAAGCCTGTGTATGCTGGTCAGACAGGAAGCCAGAGCTTCTGTCAGTCAACAGCACATGCAAAATTTATCAAGTATATTATTTGACAGAGGTTACTCTGTCATTACTAGCTAGCAGGGCTCTGCCAGAGAACTTTTTTCTGTGGAAGCATGTGCTGTCAAAAGCAAAGTGTCCATTGATTGATTGCCACAGCTGACCTAAATATACAGGGATCACTGTGTAATAACCCCTTTATCATATATAAACCACCAAATGCTAAGTTCAATAACATTAATGGTCTTATTTAGAGCCCTGAAGGCAAGTGAATTCAAAAGAAGAGGGGAAAATGCCATCCTTTCTGTAATCACCACAACATGCAGTGGGACTGCTGCTCAGGATGGAGATTCAGGACTGAAGGGCACGAGCACTGAACCCTGCTGCCTGCAGTGGGCTCAAGGGAAAACACCATCCAGCCCATAGGCTGAGCATTGCATGGCAAAAAAAGGGAATTTATACCTAGGTATGACTCAGTGATGTATTTTCTGCTAAACAGCCTGCTATGGTTACTAAATACTGTGCACCAGTCGTGTCCAACAGATCCTCAGCCTGAAAACTGCTTGAACTTTCTCAGAAAATGGCAGGTCCTTTCTTGAGGGAACTTCCTGGCAGTTAAATCTCCTTAAACAAATGTACAAACAACACACACACCCTGCCTCCCCCCCAAAAAAATTACCCCAAATCCCACATAATAAAAACACAGGAAGTAGTATTTAAGAAAGAGGAAAGAGGAAGTTTTTGAAGCTACAGGCTAAGCTTTAAGATATCTGTTGGCCATTGAAATGCATCATTATAATTTCCTTTGGAGACAGAAGTGCAGGTAGAGAAAATAAGGCATGGATGTTGTGTTGCAGTTTTCTTAGAGGAGACACAAAGGCCTGAACAAGAGATGAAGTCATAGAATCACAAAATCAGTCAGGGTTGGAAGGGACCACAAGGAGCATCTAGATCCAACCTTCCTGCCATGGGCAGGGACACTCTACCCTAGATCAGGCTGGCCACAGCCTCATCCAGCCTGGCCTTAAACACCTCCAGGGATGGGTCCTCAACCACCTCCCTGGGCAACTCATTCCAGGCTCTCACCACTCTCATGCTGAAGAACTTCCTCCTCATGTCCAGTCTGAATCTCCCCACCTCTGGCTTTGCTCCAAGTGAACTGAATATGTTTGCATTGCAGAGTTTGTAGAATAGGTTTGTTGAGAAGGAAGTACTATTATTTGAAACCTGGAAAAGTCTCAGAAAAACTCAGATACCCTTATGACAAAAATGAGCAAAAGCTGAATTTTGTTACTGTTCTGAAGGGGGGAGAATGGCAATTTCTCTTTAAATGTTACTATGAATTCTTCCTTCAATTGTTCTGTGGCTGTTAAAATCTTCTGCCTAGCTGTAAATGCAGCAGCTACTTAGACAGAGATCAGTGGTAATTTCAATAGCCAGAAGCCAATCCCATATCCCCCTGAGGTCAACAACATAGCTTACTATAATAAACACACAGCATCAGGCTGGGAGTCATTTCTGGTGGGGAGGTCTAAGGTCTTGCAGGTCCTTCTGTCACAGTGTTTCCTAGAAGACTATGATAAGACTACAGCTGGGGCTGCAAAGAAAGATCCTATGCAAGGAAGTAGCCCTGCAAATAATTTGCAACAGAAAGTACTTGTCATTAGAGTGAGCTTCATGATTAGAATGGATTTTGTTTTACTTTCATCATTGTTGTTGTTCATTCAGCAGACAAACCAAAACATCGCTTTGGTTCTGCTCAGGCAAAGTATTTGTGTAAAGTGAAACAATTACTTCCAATCCCTCTCAGTAAATGCACAGAGTTAGATCACCCTCACCATATCATGGATCACCTTCTGGAAATCAAGTGAAAAAACCCAGCAGTCCAACGTTATTAATAAGCACTTTATAACAAGCAAAAGGCCCAGCAGAAAAAATCCGAGACAGATGCCCTCTTGCTCCTGCTGCACCTGTTGTTCTCTTGCCTGTTTAAGGGAAGCACAGAGAAAGTGCTGCTGTGAGCACATGGAAGTGGAACAGAGAACATTTTAGGGACACTCCAGCTCAGAGGCTGAAATCAGGAGGGCACTTTACTTCGGGGACAATTGAGACCCCTACAACACTAGAAGAGAACAGCCCGGCTCTGCAGGCGACCCTCTGGGGGAACGCTCCGCTTTGGGGAGCACTGTAAGGCATAAACAGGGTGTCCATAAGAGCTAAGCCAAGCTTTCCAGCAGGGGGAAAAATGCAGAAATGTCAAAGCTGTAAATCTGGGGCTAACATCACCCTGGCAAGATCTCCAGTGAACTGGAAAGAATTTACTGCTTCTGGCGAAAACCGTTTACAAATAGATTTCCATGGAAGCAGTTTCCTAGAGCTTCAAAGTAGAGAAAAAATAATTAGTCAATGGGTTCAGGTAAGAATCCCTTTGGAGTATGAGATACACTTGAACCTGAAGTGAAATGAAAGTAGTTGGAGACTCAGATGTAAATTTCCTGAACTGTCCCTAGTTAGTCTATACCCTTTCAAACCCTTCAGTTTGTTCTGCTACTTAGTACCAAGAGACATTACTCACCTTACCCTGCTCCGTGTGTAACTACTTTGCCAGTTGCTGTTGATAGTCACAGAAGATGGATTCAAACATCTGGGTTTTTTTTCTAAAAGCCTTGAATACCTAGATCCATTCATCTATGGAAAAACTGAATCTTACCCAAGTTTCTTGCCCTTGAAAGGCAATCCCTCCTCTCTCACATGCAGAGTCAAATATTAAGACAGAAAAAATACTTTACTAGAGGATACAGTGACAAATCATCAGTAACTGGGTTACATATGGGTGAACATAGTACAAGTGATAAATCAATCACTCTTAATACAGAGACTTCAGCTACATAGAGGCACAATCATTTTAACTTAATGACATCACCTTGCAATATTCCTATATGGAAATGCTTCAGTCAGACCTGGATGTGCAGTGAGGCCAATGTGCACTGGGAAATATTGGAAACACTGGAAGACATTCTTTCTTCCTTATGACAGTAACAAAACTGAGGTCTTCTCTGATAGATCTATGGGATTTTTTGATGTGCTTCTCATGTCCCATATCCTGTTCCCAGCTGAAGTAGTTGATATACTGAACCACATATGCTCATCTGGTTTTATTTACCTCTTTACAGTGCATTTTCTCCTACAGCCTTAACAGAAGAGCTCAAGCTGATATCAGCTTCAGAACCCCCCTTCTCAAAATAGCCTTTTTATTCCTGGTGCAAATGTCTTACAGTACCTGGAAGGGAAAGAAGGGCAGACAACAGAGTGGCCTATGATAACCAGCTCACACCTGTCACCTTTCTCAAAAATAGCTATTGAGTCAGCCTTTCTCATGGTTTGCCACCGGTGCTCAGTGACATTGTAAATAAACAGTGAGTGATTCTGATGATGCCCTGCAAATTCCTGTAGTGTCCTTGGAGAATCCCATCCATCCGGTCGCAGTGATTGATGCTCTCCTGTTCCAGTTTATTACATGCCATCTTGACTTCTATATTCAAGCTACAGATTATTAAGAGTCCTACCATTCACATCTGATGCCAGTTCCTTCTTAGTGGTGACCATAGAATCATATCTCTATCGATGATCTGGATGAGAGGATTGAGTCCATCATCAGTAAGTTTTCAGATGACCCAAGCTAGGAACAGTGTCGACCTGTGGGAGAGTAGGAGAGCCCTGCAGAGGAACCTTGCTGGATGAGTGAGCAGAGCCCAATGGGATGAGATTGAACAAGGCCAAGTGCAGGGTTCTACACTTGGGCCACAACAACCCCAAGCAGCACTACAGGCTGAGGACAGAGTTGCTGGAAAGCAGCCAAGAAGAAAGGGACGTGGGGGTGCTGGTAGAGAGTAGCTGAACATGAGCCAGCAGTGTGCCCAGGTGGGCAGCAGAGCCAATGGCATCCTGGCCTGGATCACGATTAGTGTGGCCAGTAGGACAAGGGAGGTTATTCTGCCCCTGTACTCAGCACTGGTCAAGCCACACCTTGAGTCCTGTGTCCAGTTCTGGGCCACTCAATTCAAGAGGGATGTTGAGAGAGAGGAATGTGTCCAGAGAAGGGCGACAAAGCTGGTGAGAGGCCTGGAACACAAACCCTATGAGGAGAGGCTGAGGGAGCTGGGGGTGTGCAGTCTGCAGAAGAGGAGGCTCAGGGCAGAGCTCATTGCTGTCTACAACTACTTGAAGGGAGGCTGTAGCCAGGTGGAGTTTTTTCTCTTCTCCCAGACAACCAGCAACAGAACAAGGGGACACAGTCTCAAGTTGTACCAGGGGAGGTCTAGACTGGATGTTAGGAGGAAGTTGTTGGCAGAGAGAGTGATTGGCATTGGAATGGGCTGCCCAAGGAGGTGCTGGAGTCGCCATCCCTGGAGGTGTTTAAGAAAAGCCTGGATGAGGCACTTAGTGCCACGGTCTGGTTGACTGGATAGGGCTGGGTGCTAGGTTGGACTGGATGACCTTGGAGGTCTCTTCCACCCTAGTTGATGCTATGGTTCTATAGAATGTCAGGGGCTGGAAGGGATCTTGAAAGAGCATTCAGTCCAACCCCCCTGCCAGAGTAGGATCACCTAGACCAGACCACACAGAAATGTGTCCAGGCAAGTTTTGAATATCTCCAGAGAGAGAGACTCCACAACCCGCCCTGGGCAGCCTGTTCCAGTGCTCTGTCATTCTCACAGTGTTACATATTTCTGTAGATACCACATTTGGGAGATTCTTTATATGGCTACTTGCCCAGAACTCTGCTGGGGAAAAGAGGAATGTTACTGTACAGCGTGAGGTGTGATGAGATACGGAGATGTATTCATTGACAGCCTGTCATTTGCTTCCTCTTTCCTGCCCCCTTTTGTGGGAGTCTAATTTGCTGGAGATTCAGTCTCTTGCAAATAGCCTCTGTCCCAGTTTAGGGCCATGAGGACAGAAATGATATTTACTCCATGTAGGCAGTAAAAATGAAGATGCTGCACACTGACTGGAAGTTTAGGAGGGACATTGAGATGCTTGAGCATGTCCAGAGAAGGGCGACGAGGCTGGGGAGAGGCCTTGAGCACAGCCCTACGAGGAGAGGCTGAGGGAGCTGGGATTGGTTAGCCTGGAGAAGAGGAGGCTCAGGGGTGACCTTATTGCTGTCTGCAACTACCTGAGGGGAGTCTGTGGCCAGGAGGAGGTTGCTCTCTTCTCTCAGGTGACCAGCACCAGAACAAGAGGACACAGCCTCAGGCTGCACCAGGGGAGATTTAGGCTGGAGGTGAGGAGAAAGTTCCTCACTGAGAGAGTCATTGGACACTGGAATGGGCTGCCCGGGGAGGTGGTGGAGTCGCCGTCCCTGGAGCTGTTCAAGGCAGGATTGGACGTGGCACTTGGTGCCATGGTCTGGCCTTGAGCTCTGTGGTAAAGGGTTGGACTTGATGATCTGTGAGGTCTCTTCCAACCCTGATGACACTGTGATACTGTGATACTGTGGATTCTATTTACAGGAGCATATACACAAAAGGCAGTCAGGTAGAATAAATACAGTCACAAACTAGGCCGAGTCTATTGGAGTAAAACCTGTTAGGCCCAAGCAAGCCTGCATGATGCAGCTCAAAACCCCCTGCCAGCTTGAAGCCATCTCCCACACACAAACCCTGAGCTAAGCAGGGATGCTGCTCTGCATGGAGAAAGCAGTGAAGGGAGGAGGGGAACAGAGCAATATCAGCCAGGCACTGCCTTGTAAGCTGTGATACCAGAAAGAGGAATGGAATAACAGCATTACAATATCCTGGGATCATAGAATCATAGACTCATAGAATCTTGGAGCAAATCTACCTCAGATTCAGGACCAATCTTTATGCTTGCTTCATCTGCATTGAGGCTGCGACGAAAACATCAGCTACTCCTCACTGTGGTTCATCTGACCACATATCTCCATCATAGAATCATAGAATCATAGAATCAAGCAGGTTGGAAGAGACCTCCAAGATCATCCAGGCCAACCTAGCACCCAGCCCTATCCAGTCACCTAGACCATAGCACCAAGTGCCTCATCCAGTCTCTTCTTGAACACCTCCAGGGGCAGTGCCTCCACCACCTCCCTGGGCAGCCCATTCCAATGCCAATCACTCTCTCTGGGAAGAACTTCCTCCTAACATCCAGCCTATACTTTCCCCAGCACAACTTGAGACTGTCTCCCCTTGTTCTATTGCTGGTTGCCTGGGAGAAGAGGCCACCCCCCACCTGGCTACAATGTCCCTTCAGGTAGGATGACCAGGTCTGTCACCTGGGGTAGGATCTAGTGGTCATCTTAAGCGAACCTAGCCCCCCCCCCCAAAATACCACACTCTTTTGCCATCAGATAAAGGTGCAATGAAGACCTTTCCATATGGCTTATCTGACTGGTCCTTCACTGCATCCAGGGGGTATCTCAAGCTCAGTGGTGTCCAGCTCTGACTGAAGGAGTTAGAAAGAAGGCATAAGCAATCTTGCAGGTGTGGGGAGAGAACTCCGGAGGGAAGGAATGCATAGCACAGGCTTGGAGAAGAGTCAACCAGACTGAGTCAGTGAGCAGCCCAGGCAGACGAAATGATGAAGGAGGCCTACTTTTGAAAGCAGAATGGTGTTTCAGAGTCCAAAGTGCTGTGCATCAACATCATCACCATAAAGTGAAAGGCAGAAAGGAAGCCATGGAGAACTAATAAACAGATGAAAACCTGGCTCGCAGAGCCTGGCTCTGCTGCAGGTATCATAGTCAATTTGCACATCTTCTCTCTGAAGAGAGCTTTCTAAAAAGATCTCTTTGAGAGGTGGCCTTGCCAAAAATAACATTTTATGAGCAGCACAGCTTGTCAAAACCAGCATTTTAGCTAGGGCAAGCACTCAGTGTGCAAATAATGTTTTTCCAGGAGCAAGGCTTCCCATATTGGAAGGTAGAAGCTGTTAGCACACTACCTTCACTCAATCTATCCCTCCCCCCTCCTTTTTGATAAAATGTTATTTTCGCCCATCTCCTCCCCCTAATAAAACATTATTTTTGGAAAGTCCCTGCCCTTCATAAAACACTATTTTCCTCAAGCAAAACTCCAGATAAAACTCCACTTTCAGCAAGCCTTTCTCCTCAAATTGCCGTGGTCCTCACTCCTGATAAAAAGACATTTTCTGTTAAGTCTCCACTTCTGATAAAATGTTACTTTTTCCAAACTTCTGCTCCTGATAAAACATTCACTTGCCAAGATTGGCTCCTGAGAAAATGTTATGCTTGGCAAGTGCTGTTCCTGATAAAATATTTATTTTTGCCAAACCTCTATTTCCATTAATTTTTTCCCCCCTCAAAATGATTATTATTTCCCCTGAAGCCTGCTTCATGCAAGATATTGGATGTGACACAATGGTGGGTGACAGGATATCAGTAACCAACCAGTCTTTTACCCACACTCGTGACTATCAATGCTGAACCCCTGAAATGCTGACATTGAAGGCCTCTTGCACAGAGTCGTTCTTCTGGAAGCCTTGGAAGGAGCAATGAAAAAAGATATTTGCACCCTTGTGCTGAAAATGGGCTTAGTTATCATATTAGCTCCTCATATAAGGCAAGCCTGGTCTTACTTTAAAGTTAATTAAATCAGACCCACCAGCATCTAAAAGGCAAAGCACAGAGATGCTCAGGATTTTTCATCTCTATTATTTCGTGTTGCAGTGAGCTTAAATGAAGTTATAGACAGGAGATAGAACTTGTTCACAGCAGAACTGTAGAGTGCCAGCAGTTCTGTGCCTGTTCTGTCTCACCTTGCCCAAATTCACATTAGTGACTGACATACTACACCATGTATCTATAAAAAAAGGGCTTCTTCCATAAGCATGTGAAAAAAATCTGTTCCTGCAGTTGTGAGGTGCTGTGAGAAGAGGAAACAATGGCAAGGGGCCCAGGTGTCATGTTGGCACAAGACAAGGGAATGGAAGGTAACATGTTCTGCCACACTCTTCCTCTTTGCATTATCATATGTCCCTCTCTCTGGCGATGTTCTGCCTGAATCCAAGGCTTTTTACCTACTTCTATGTCAGGTCTTATTTAAGAGCTAGAAAAAAAGTGCTTGATGTTTCTCATGTGTTTGCATGAAGTGCAGCTGATCACTTACACATGTGGTTAGGTGGCATACAATGTGTGAGGACAGGGTGAGGACCTGAACCTGTCTAGCCTGAAGAAGCCTCAGGTCTCTAAATGCTGGCTGCAGCTATCTCAAGGCGCTACACAGAAGGTAAATCCAGGCTCTTCTCAGAAGAGCACTTCTGCAAGGTCAGGAGTCAACTGGCACAAGTTGTAGCAAGGGATATTCCACTTAGATGAAAGGAAGAATAAATATCACCATGAGAGTCGCCATGCACTGGGACATGTGCCCAGAGAGGCTGTGGAGTCTCTGTTCTTAGAAATATCCGGAACAGAGCATTCAGAACAGGGCTGGGCACAGCTTTGAAGACACTCCTGCTTTTAGAAGCAGGTTATACCAAATGAGCAGAGGTCCCTTCCAACCTGAATATAGGATTTTCAGCATGTACCAATTTACACACTGAAACTGGAACCCAGGCAATGGTAAGCACTTACTTCACAGTGAATAAAGCATTTACTTTGAGCTGTGTTCAATATAAGACTGTAGTAGTTAGTGTGTTTTGTTTACTCTTATTAGTTAAGCTCTCATCTGAGTTACAGCTTCAATATATTAACCTTGTGAAGACTAGATGGAAGAAAATAAGTAATTTACAGGAAGATGCATTAAAATAGGAATTTTGTTTGAATATCTAATTTATGAAACTTCAAATGCAGGAATGAGAGTCAGAGTCTCAATGCAATCTCAAAGAGGGTGTGGTAATCTGAAGACAGCCATGCCTGGAGGTTACAGAAGTACATGAACAAAGGTAGGAGAAAATGACACCTTCTCCAGCAGCAGTTTAGGCAGTTCAAGGCAGTACAGAAACTGCATTTTCAGGAAGTGCCCACTGGATCTCATCTAAAATTTTGGTAGCAGTACAGGATGCTCTCTCTTACCTCTGTACCCCCCTTTCTAAGCAAAAGAGCTGTTCTGAGTGGGGAGCTTGGGTTGTAGTATATTTAATTCACCTTAGTGCTTGCACTGTGAGAGCTGGTTTGGGTTGAGACTGGCAAGCCACAAGCACCACATTCCCTTTCTAGTTCATCTCTGCAGGTTCCGTTCCCAAGTTTAGGGGCACCCAAGACCTAGAGCAAATGCTGTGCAATTGTGTGACACTCTCCTGGTTGCAAAGCTCGATTTAGGCATGAATAACTGAAAAGTAGCACCCATGATCTGGCTTTGAACTCATCTCAGTACACCAGCCGCTGGGCTCAGTAACTGCTGCATCCCAGTAGTAATGAACAACACAACAGAGCGAGCACTGGCTCAATAATTTTTGCTGCTCCCTTACCAGTGTGAGAAGGACTCCCTTGTCCTTACAGTTTAGCAGAAGTCGGTAACTTTCCTTCACATTTTTAAGTAGAAAGTTCAAATCAAATGCATGTCTTACTACCAAAAAGATGGAGTAATTAATGAGCCCTGTCTTGCTTTCTTGTGCTCTGATTTAACAAAGCGACAGTGGACAAGATGTAGTGACACCCAAAGCCTAAAGTCGTTAAGTTGCAAAACATGACAACAGTGCCTTTATTCCATAAAAGAGACTGGGAAAGCAGTGTTGATCCTTTCCTTCTCTCCACACCTCAGCAGATGCAGGTGTTGTTCTGTAAACTGAGTAAACCTCTGGTTTTATTTTGTTTTAGAACTAGTCCCGAGTACGACATTAATCTCTCACTTCAGATTAGCAAATGTAATGATCGTTGTCTGGTTTCATTTGTGTTATCTTTTTATCCCAGAATGGGAGTGCTTTCTCGCCAAGAAAAGGGAAAAAAACACAACTAAAATGTTTTCCAGGCTATGTCATAATAATAAACCTTAGATCCACTACAGCAGGAATTGCATGAGAGAAATGTTAACAAGTCAGTAATAATGACAAACAGAACTGCAGCCCAACGAGCCCTACTCTGCAATGGATTTTTTGAGAGGAGAATGAGAGCTAGATTCAAAGACAGCTGCTGGTTTGGGATGCCACATACTGCCATGCTGAACTTCTAAGCAACTAAATGCTCTGTAGACACCCCAAACCGATGGCCCCTCCTGAAAATGTCAGCCGCAGGTTTCACTACGCTGACATTTAAGTTAAAGTCGTTCTGACCTCAGAGCAAGTTGCCCCTTGCATCTTATTCATGTTAGACTTTTAGGGGAGTCATCTTATTAACTTTTGGCTTTTGTAAATATTGTTTGTTTGTTTGTTTGTTTTTCTTCTGCCCCTGGACAGGCAGCTCCCTGCTATGGTTTTGCCATATTCCCAAAAATAGAAGCATGTGCTTACAGGCATCTCTCAGGTTCCTCACATTCCCAGCTTTTTTCAGTGTCCACACTTCCACAAGGATTGGAGCTGTTGAAATATAGCAGAGTTTATCTGGCTGTTCATAATTGTTCCTCCCAAAGATGAGGCCTGTAGATCAATACAATATGCCTTACTATAGCTACACCAAGCATTTTCATATATTCCAGGGAAGCTCAGCAATGTAAAAAGTGCAACACCATTGCCAGTCTGACTTTCTCCAATACTCACAGCCTTGCTGTTTTCTGAATTCAGCCTTGGAGTCCTACAGAGGTTTCGACCTCACTGTCTAAGAGGAGGAGTCAGAGTTTCCCTGAATCTCTTTATGACTCATGGTGTTGATCTATTTTAAGAAAGCCATCCCATTTCCAAAATTTAGTCACTTCTGACATCCCCTGCCATGTTCACCTGCCACTCCTGGCTGCTCTTCAACAGCTAATTTGCTCACCACAGAAGCATTTAAAATTTGCAGTTAAACTAGGACTAAAATATCAGTATTAGGTAGAGTGAATGACCTTCTTGTTAATGACATATGCCTATTAAGAGGTAGTCTTTTAAAGAGAGGAAACACCCCACCCCAAACACCACAAAATCTATTGCACTCACTAGTGAGCTTCATGCAGCAGGCCCTCAGTTGCTATTCTAAATGGCTGAAGTCACAATTATGTTATGCTTAACATATTAGCACCATAAATAAAACCATTAATGCTTATGTGGTTATCTAGAAAGGCTTTGCTAAGAGATTTCATTTTTCTATCAATCCCTGTAGTAGACACAAGTCTAGAGGAAACCAATCTCAGTCTAGACACTGCCCCCTTAATATGCACATAAAGTTTATACTGCATTTCTCTACAATAATATAACCAGTCCCTAAACAGCACTGCACCAGTAAGAAGATTTGAAACGTCTAGCTCCACACCTCGGGTCAAACCTTTTCAATTTGGCAGGAAGATAAATAAAAGGAGGTTAATGTTAAAACCACATAGCTTGGTCTAAGAAAGTAAGAGAGGAGAACCTATTGATTTTCACTGTAGTAAATAATCATATGAGAAGAGTAATGTTGGAAGTGGTTTTGGTCTGCTAGGGCACGATTTGAGTGCAACGTGTCACCTGTGGATACTTTACCCAGTGAAATCAGTTGCTTAGTCACTTCTTGAATGCTGGGAAGAAATGAAACATTCACAGAGCAAAGCATCCCTCTGCCACCTCTCCTACACCTTTAGCAAAGGAACTAGGTAACAAGAATTTGAACTGAACAGATTTATTCCTGCTGCTTTAGGAATGGGAATTGTTCAGTTTACCAGAAAGAAGTATTTTGTTCCTTCTTTTAGGAAGCTGAGTGAAAAGGCTTTGTCCCTGGCCGTACAAATGAGCAGAAGCCAACTGATGACTGGATTAACCATCAGTGCTGACACCTGGGGGTCTGTAGGCTTGGCCATTGCCCGTGACTCAGGTCACTTTGCTGGCAGCACAGCTGGTTGCCTCTGTACCCTCAGGTCAGCTTGGCTCCAAGATTCCTAGAGCCTGAATTTCCATGACTTACAAGCTATGGGGATAGGAAAGACTTATGATCACACGGGTCAACAGCACTGTATTTTGACTGTTCCCTGCAACTGTTAATTGCTATGAAATTTGAAGCAGTGGAAAGGGCTCCCAGAACATGGGACAGCTGCTTGCAGCAAATAGATTTTAACAAAGTCAAAAATACATCCCCAAACCAAAGTGAGTATTAGGTTGCTTTAGGAAATTCTGAGTTTCATTTCTTAATGCTTCTTGTATTTTGCAACATACCAGATGGAGGTTGTAACCATTTTCTTTTTCGTTGGTAACCATCAAAACAAGATGTGAAGAAGGTGCAAAATCAGAGAGCAAAATTGTCCTAAGACCTGCAATAGAGCACAAATACCAATAATATCTATTTATGTCCTTTACTAACACAACAGAACTACAGCTGGAAAAGGATAGCCACAATAGCTATCATGGTAAGGTGCCAGTCATATTTCTTGCTGAAGCTTGAACTCACTTGCTTATGTCACAGGAAAAGCTAGAGAGATGGGTCTGTAGGGTAGTAGAGGAGACAGTGACACATGCTGTAAGTATTCCTGTGGTAAAACACAAAGCAGGAAAGTCCACTGTTGCCATGAAGCTATAAATTGTGCTCAGCAGACATGCTGTCAGAGAATTGAGTTTGAAAACTAACCCCGTCAAGAAACACCGCAGAGTTATAGCAGCAACACGTGGTTAGCTGAAAGCTCCTGGCAACTAAAGAAATAGAAGTCTAGCTGGAAGTGCTGTGGTAAATTCCCTCGCAGCAGAAAGGCTCTCAATGGAATTGACTGAAATTTCTTTTGGTAAACATTAATAGACCCTTGCACTGACTGACGCTAACACTGAGACGTTCACACACAGAACAGGAGACCTGTGAGTAGATGCAGAAAAAGGATGGGGAAAGAAACAATCTCTTACAAGTAGCATGATGCTGGTCAGGGAGTAGTGGTTCCATTTCCAAGGATCACAGGGTGTTAGGAGTTGGAAAAGATCCAAGGAGATCGTCGAGTCCAATCCCTCTGCCAGAGCAGGACCACACAATCTAGCACAGATCACAGAGGAACACAGCCAGACAGACCTTGAAAGTCTCAACAGAAGGAGACCTCCACAACCTCTCTAGGGAGCCTGTTCCAGTGCTCTATGACCCTTACAGTAAAGAATTTCCCTCTTATTTTGAGGTGGAACTTCTTGTGCTGCAACTTACACCCATCACTCCTTGTCCTAACACAGGGAGCAAGTGAGAAGAGCCTGTCCCTCCATTCCTGACACCCAGCCCTCGGGTGTTTATAAACACTTATTAAATCCCCTCTCAGTATTCTCCAGACTAAACAGCCCCAAGTCCCTCAGCTTTTCCTCATAAGGCAGGCCCTCCAGTTCCCTAAGCATCCTTGTAGCTCTCTGCTGGACTCTCTCCAGATCCCTTTGCCTCTTAAACTGGGCAGCCCAAGTCATCCTCTCTCATTATGCTGGGGATCTCTCTCAAGACTAAATCTGGAGATGTCAAAAGCAAACATTTCTTCTCATGATTTTTCCCCCCATCTCTCTTCCTCTGGCAGTGCCTTCACCTGTGCTAATTTTTGTTGAGGTTACTGCTGAGTGTATTAACGATGGTGTCTTGCCTGCACCTTCTCATTCTGCCACTCATTGGAACCTTTTAAACTGGTCCTGTTTACCGCCAAACTCCCCTGGCAATGTAAAGAAGGTGTTTTCAGCCTTCCCCTCCTTTACTCGTGTTGCACCTGCAACAGTCACCAAGAGGAAATAATGAGCAATTTGTTCACCTGATTTTCTACAAAAAAAAGCAGTCCATCAGGGTGCTTCTAAGAGAGCAGGCTTTTGAGCAGGCTTTTCTAACAGCTTTAATTGCACAGCATAAAGAATTTACTGCAAAGAAAAAGGGACTCTCAAAAAGTTGAGTTTTTTTTTCACCACGGTGCATTTGAGTTCTTCTGAAGACCACATATAACTTACTAAAAAGCTTAGCAATATTTTATTATTTTCTTTTCAGAAGTGCAAAAAAAAAAACAACTTTAAAGTACATATATGGACTGGCCAGAGATTTACAGCCACTGGTTCTTTGTAAGGCAGCCGGAGTGAGGCTGCTCATGGTACGTAAATGAGTCCAGCTGGTACATTTACTGGCAGCTTTATAAGAACACCTCCAGAACTGCTGAATGCTTGTGAAAGGTAGGGTATCAAACAAACTGGACTGGACATGTGGGCCAGTCGATGGGCAAGGCACTATAAACCTATCCATAACTAGTGCAGCTGTGACTATAAAACTTTTCAGAAAGCCCCCCAAAAAAAAAAAAATCAGACACACAAACATTTAATGAATTTCAAATGAAAAATCTGGAATGCTCAGAGGAGCCACGTAATGATTTGAGGGAGTCCATTACAGGTCACACTTGAAACAAGAAGTGAGGTTTAGTAGTCAATATATTTTGCTGCTTCCTTTAATCAGTCTCAATTAAAATTTCCCTATGACAATTAACTTTCTATTTTTAAAATCCCACAGCAGAGCACAGCCTGGTATTAATATCCACAAAACAAAGGGACCTCTTTAATATTGCTGCCAAGAGAGCAGTAGCATTGTGTGTACAAAGGCAGGCTTTGCATATTTCTGCTAAAGAGAGCAAGTAAAGCCATTTGCCTTGTGTAATAAAAGCCTGACTAAAATTTATTCTTCCTCTAGCAGTGAAGTGCCTACATCTGGCCACTGCGGTGCCCCTCAATGAAAGTTTATGTCCTCAGAATCAATTATTTCATTTATTTACTTTATATATATATATATTTAGCAAGTATCAGCACTTGGTAGTCAGATTCTGAAAAGTGATTGCAGTAAGTTACTCTTTGAGCTCTTTCCATGGGGAGGTAACTCATTAATTTACAAAAATCGAGATGAATGTCACTAGCCATAATATCTCTTCAAGTTCTGAAGGAATCAAAAAAACTTACTAACTTGATCTAACACATATCTGACCACAGCTCTCAAGCTGGCTCAAAAATGAGGCCTGGAACACAAACCTTATGAGGAGAGGCTGTGGGAGCTGGAGTTGTTCAGCCTGGAGAAGTGGAGGCTCAGGGCAGAGCTCATTGCTGTCTACAGCTACCTGAAGGGAGGTTGTAGCCAGGTGGGGTTGGTCTCTTCTGCCAGGCAACCAGCAGCAGAACAAGGGGACACAGTCACAAGTTGTGCCAGGGGAGGTCTAGGCTGGATGTTAGGAGGAAGCTGTTGGCAGAGAGAGTGATTGGCATTGGAATGGGCTGCCCAGGGAGGTGGTGGAGTTGCCATCACTGGAGGTGTTCAAGAAGACTGGATAAGGCACTTAGTGCCATGGTCTAGTTGATTGGACATGGCTGGGTGATAGGTTGGCCTGGATGATCTTGGAGGTCTCTTCCAACCTGGTTGATTCTATGATTCTATGAGGGGCAAAATGGAACACATCTCACATCAAAGGCCGAGAGAGAAATTTCGGTATAGTAGCAGTGGGCAAAGCAGGACTTTGTAGCAGTGTGTGCACTCAAGGTTTTTTATTTCTAGCACAGATCTTGAGCAATGGCTCTGGAGAATACTACAGAGATTACAATGTACATAAACACCCCTGCTTAGCTTTACACACCTTTTTTAGGGTGGAGATGATACTCACCCCTTTTGAGTGCATGGGATGATAATGCCCCAAACATGCCACCACTGCCCCACTTAGGGGTAGCTCAAAGGCCATCTTGCCCCAGATTATGAGGTTCAGTTCTCTGCAGTCTATCTGAGCCTTGAAAATCACTGCTTGTGCAGCCAGAGATGTGTTATGCTTATAGCTCTTTGGAAAACTGCCAGAGCTCATGTTTTCTGAGGGACTCATGGTTTAACTTTCCAGAGAATTTGGAAGCTCCTTCACAATTCCTGAGGCAATACTGATGAGATAGCTGAAGTTACTCTGGGCACTGTTGTTAAGATAAAAAGTCTGCCAAAGGAACTTGGCTAAAACAGTCAGGCCAAGTCTCAATGAGTAAAAAGGTAGATTAAAAACACAGTCTCCATGACTGTGTTACATTATGGGAAATACCTCTATTCCACTCTTGCCTAAACTGCTCTCTTCTAACAACTTGAGGCATATCTGTATACGAAGGATGGAGGACGAGCATCTCCATAAGCCATGTGCTGGCGTTCAAGCTCCACACAAAACATCTTCATGTGAAGTTCAGCTCACCATGCCTATTACAAAGCAGCTTCACATTTTCTTTTTCACATAATAAAATTGTCCATAAAGAAATACATTGAGACTTTCAAATCATATTAAGAACATCTTCTTCGGCAAGAACTCAGTGCTCACTTTTGATTACGCTGACACATTGCAGTCATCAGCTTCCTAACTGGGGGGGGGGGGTTTAAAAATAGCAGAGATGTCTGCAGTGGAATGAGTGGAGTATAAAATGGTTATCAGGCTGGTTTGTAAAGAAATCCATTGATAAACTACTCCCTGAAATACAATACGAGATTAATTGATCCCATGCTGCAGCTTCTCAACTACTGAAACATGACCTGCAGTGCTTCTACTGTAACATGCAAGTGCTGAGAGAACACACAAACTTCATTTGCCTGGCCTTTTTAACTCTACCATTCCTCTGTTCTTAGCAACCTCTATTTTTAATCTTCTGCCATCCTTGTTGGACTGGACCATCAGCAGAGCAAAGCAACGAAACTCTGAGAGAATTATGTTGATTTATGCTGGCTGTGAGGCTGGCCTCAAAGTGTACAAATGTGAAAAGATTTGACTCAGTAATAACTATTACTGGTAAAATCCTTCCTCTGGGTTCTGTACTCTGTCAGGAGCAGAAGAAAAGGAGGAAAGTGTATTGTTTACCTCCAGCTACAGGCCAGTTTTCAAATGCCCATTTCCTGCTGCTGAAGAGAAAATCTAGAGAAAGAGCAGTTTAGCATGGGCTTCCAAGGGCCATTTCCAGCAGAACCCCAGTTCAGACACTGTTAAAGTCAGACCATGTTAGTTACATCCCTTTAGCATTTTGACTTTGAATTACATTTTCTTTTGCCACAGCTGATAGACCATCTAAGCCTCATGCTGTATTAGTAGTGATAATCCTTTCTTCTTTGGCTGAAGTCCACACCAGCAGAAACCAAGCCAACCTCTTATCTCATGTAGACCCTGTCTAATTCACCCTCAACAGAGACAAACGTTTATTTGTCCTCAAGATCTGTGACTTGAGTACAGGAGTTGCTTACTGGGAATTTTAAGCAATCTTGGGCAATTTTAAAGGTTATTTATAAACTAGATGATACAAACTGGTATCATGTCCTGCTTATCCACCAGGTAACTTAGCAACCTCCAAATGTTCACTTGTGATTTTTCTTTAGAGTATTTAATCCAGCAATGGCTTAAAACTTTGGTTCACACAGCTGATGTTGAAAGTAGCAACCTCCTGGATATACTAAACTTGTGCTTACTGGATAATTGGTGACTTGGTCAGGATAAGTACTCTGATCTTTTTACTCAACTTTTTGTCTTAGAATGTGCTCATGTAATTACAAAGCACTCCGAAACCAGCATACAATGTGTCATCTCCCCTCCTTCCTGCCATCCTCTCACTGCTTTAAAATGGCTCATATAAAACGTGGTTCTTCTGGTTAATATAAACTGTGATAAAAGTAGTATCATTATTTTGGAAGACATCAACAATGTGCCAGTTTCTGGGCTGACAATGACCATGCTCAAACTTCACAGAATCACTGAATCAAAAATTCATGTTGGAAAAAGACCTTCAGGATCAGCAAGTCCAACCCATAACCCTACTCTACAAGGTTTGCCCTAAACTATACTCCCAGGCACCACATCCAATCAACCTTTAAACACATCCAGAGTTGGTTTCTCAACCACCTCCCTGGGCAGCTCATTCCAATGTCTGACCACTCTTTCAGTCTAAACCTACCCAGTAGCTTGAGGCTGTTCCCTCTAGTTCTGTTGCTAATTACCTGTGAGAAGAGACCAGCAGCAACCTCTCCACAATGTCCTGTAGACAGCAATGAGGTCTCCCCTCAGCCTCCTCTCCTTCAAACTAGACAGCCCCAGCTCTTTCAGTTGCTCCTCACGAGATTTATCCTCCAGGCCCTATACCAGTTTTGTTGTCTTCCTCTGCACTGTGTTCCAGCACCTCCACATCCCTCTTGTAATGAGGTGCACAAAACTGAGCACAACACTCAAGGTATGGGCTCACCAGAGCAGAGTACAAGGGGACAATCACCTCCCTACTCCTGCTGGACACAACACTTCTAATACAAAGCAGTCTGCTTACCCATTGTGAAGTTTGATAGGACTTTCAACAGTCTCTGCATCTTATACCACCTCTATGAAGCTCCATGCATGAAAACCTTTTCCCCTATCCCTTCTCTGCCCCTTGCTGGCACCAGAATACAGCCATGGCACATTGATAAAAGTTTTTTCTTCAAGTGAAATTTTAGAGCTCACCGTGCCAATCATTCTCAGATATCTCTCCAATAATCTCTCTGGAGATACCCTTCCAAGTTTTGGTTTTAGTTGGTTATTTTTTCTTTGCACACAGTATAAATTTAGATGACCAGTCTATTTGTAGCACTCTGTAACAGCAGCCTTGCTGAAGACTGTCATTGGCTTTGTTGCTGCTGTAAATATCTCAGCAAAATTATATTGCATCCAGTTCTGGAGCCTCCATTACAAGAAGGATGTAGATGTGCTGGAGCATGTCTAGAGAAGGGCCACGGGGAGAATCAGAGGGCTGGAACAGTTCTCCTATGAGCACAGACTGAAGGAGTTGGGGATGTTCAGTCTGGAGAAGAGGAGGCTCCCAGGTGACCTTCTTGTGGCCTTCCAGGATCTGAAGGGGACCTACAAAAAAACTGGGGAGGGACTTTTTAGACTATCAGGGAGTGACAGGACTGGGGGGAATGGAGCGAAGCTGGAGGTGGGTAGGTTCAGACTGGACATGAGGAGGAAGTTGTTCACTGTGAGAGTGGTGAGAGGCTGGAATGGGTTGCCCAGGGAGGAGGTTGAGGCCCCATCCCTGGAGGTGTTTAAGGCCAGGCTGGATGAGGCTGTGGGCAGCCTGCTCTAGGGTAGAGTGTCCCTGGGCATGGCAGGGGGTTGGAACTAGATGCTCCTTGTGGTCCCTTCCAACCCTGACTGCTTCTGTGACCCTATATTGCAAGCCACGCTATTATAATGTGGTTTGCTAATCCAGGAGTGTATTTTTCTAACTCTGTGATTTATGTCAAGGCTCTATCAACTGAAGATTGTAAATGCCTAAATCTAATTGTTTTTGTGATTTGCTTTTTCAGACTGCACTGCTTACTAGCTGCAGTAACACACTCCAGGCTATGCATTTCCAGAGGATTACCAAACTTATTACTCTTCTTGGGTGGCTAAAGTCAGTCAGTCAGACAAATACCTTTATAACACTACACATAGAGGGCCATATTTTTATGATATAGCATATGAAAGAGATAATTTCAATGGATAATGGCCTCCCACCACTTCATAAATGCTCAGGCAAAGCCAACACTTTATTGTAAAAGGAAATTGGTCTCAAGACAACGTTCTATTGCAGTTGCTGAAGATCACAGCTATTTTATTACAATAGCAACAGTCAAGCATACTGCAGATGAAGGGGAGTTAGCTGTTGTGGGCTTGAACCTGCAGAAAGAAACTTGGGAGACCACATGTGCAAGTGGAACAAAACTGCTCAGCATGCACTGGGAGACAAAACAACACTGGTTCTATGTTAATGAATATTCTGCCACGGGGCTACTGCACTGTGCAGCAGCCAAAGGAAGTCCTGGCAGCATTCGTTTGAGCAGTGTAGGCAGTATGGAGGAAATGGGTCAAGTCTGGGATCTACCAAAATGGTGTGACAGGACAGGAGGTCACAGTCTGAAGCTGCGCCAGGGGAGGTTTAGGTTGGATATTAGGAAGCACTTTCTCACTGAAAGGGTGATTAGGCACTATAATGGAGTGCCCAGGGAGCTGGAGTCACCATCCCTGGAGGTGTCTAAGAAGAGCCTAGACGTGGCACTTGGTAGCATGGTTTAGCTGATGTTGTGGTGTTAGGTTATAGGCTGGACTTGATGATCTCAGGTTTTCTGGCCTCAATGGTTATGTGATTCTGTAATGGATGTTTCCTCCTTGGATTTTAATCTACTTCTTTTGCTAGTTTCAGTTCCTGTAGAGGCCTTTTCGTGTCATTTTTCAAGAGATAATGACTGCACATCAGGCAAATTCAAAGGGCTGTTTATGGTCTAGGCACGTGTAGTTGGGCAGTACAGCTCTGACCAAGGCTTTGCACCTCCAGCAGTAGCAGTCCTGCATGTGGGCTGCAGGAGCTTGGCACAGTTTCTTCAGTTAACATTCTGTCTTCAGCTGGGGCTGCCACGCATGCTATCCAATTAGGGGCCAATCCATCTTAGAAATACATATTTGATGACGTCCTGCCACATAAGAGAAGGGAACAGGAATTGCTGCACTGGATCTGTAGGGTGGATCTGACCATGACCCCTGCCAGGTGCTCGGCAGATGCCGGAGTACCACAGTTGGCAGATGTGGGATAATATCCACTCCACACACACTAGGCCTCATCCTGATCTCAGGCTTAAATTCTGAATCAAGAGGTTTAATGGCTGGATGGTTTCCAATGGGCCAGTATTATTTATGTAACCAAGTCAGAGTTTGTCCACACAGTGAGATAAAAGTGGCAGGGGCAGTATATTTCAGCAGCATTAGGTTAGCACAGAGGCTCTAGTCAGGTCAGGAGAGTGGTGGTCTCTTTATACCAAGGGGACTAGATGGTCAAGTCAGGCATAATCTTGCAAATCTTGTGCTTAAAGTAATCCCACAGTTTCCCCAAGGGATTGAAGGGTGTCCATGATCTTTCAAGTGAGTTTTAACACTCCAGTCAGCTCAGAGCACGATGCACACAAATGAGGGAACTGGCCTTTCCAGAGCCAGGTGTCAGCTACTTCCCCAGTCTCACCCTCCTGCCTCCCCTGCAGATGTCAAGGCAGAAGCTGTGTCCCAAAATCCTCCCTTTGTAATCCAGTTTGTGGGGAGAGATGGGAAACGCCAGCTCTCCTTGACTAGAAAGCCCACATCTGAAGTTCATGGGGTATCCAGCATGGGTTTTGGAACAGGTTCAGACTGCTTTTGTAATGCATACCCTGGTGGGGTTTAGGAAATTGTTTTGCCAGCTTTAGGTGATTAATTACCCTGCTAAAAATCCAGCAGGTACAGTAATACCAGACAGGTGTTTATTAATGCTATAACCGTATTTCCTTTTGGTGTTTGATCTCCCCAGCTCCTGACATTGCTTCCTTAGTGGAGACAATTGTCAACAGACACCTGATCCATCCTTTGTTTAGCACATGAATATCTTGTATTTCACCTTCTCAATCACAGGTAGTAAAATCAAAACAGAGAGGGAGAAGTAGAGTTACAAAGGTGGCCATCCTAGGCTGCAGGAAAACTCATTGGGGTTGGCCTGATTTTCCATGCTAGGCACACAAGGGCATGGTTGGAGTGGGTGCCTGGCACTGGGAGATGCTAGAAGGGACACAGGTGAGGGGCCCACTGACTTCAGGATGCCATAGCAGGATTACAGCCCTTGGAGACTCCTTTTCAGCTGTTTGTTGGAGTTGATACAAGTGTCTTTTAAAAATGATGTCTGAAAAGGCCACTGAAGAGATTAAAGCTATTAGGATGGGGTGGATTAGGAAGTGTTGTTTACACTCCAGTATGGTAAAGATTTATCTATGTGTTTGATTTTATATGCGATCCAGAGATTGAGTTTAGGGGATCACGTGACATTAAGGAGTTGGAAGGGATCTCTGGAGATCTTCTAGTCCAAACCCCCTGCCAGAGCAGGACTATATCATCTAGCACAGCTCACACAAGAACACGTCCAGACAGGCCTTGAAAGTCTCCAGAGAAGGAGATGACTTCACAACCTCTCTGGGGAACCTGCTCCAGTGCTCTGTGACCCTTACAGTAAAGAAGTTCTTCCTCATGTTGAGGTGGACCTTCCTGTGCTGTAGCTTACATCCATTGCCCCTTGTCCCATCACAGGGAACAAGTGAGCAGAGGCTGCCTCTTCCTTCTTGACCCCCAGCTCTCAGATATTTCTAGACATTAATCAGATCCCCTCTCAATCTTCTCCTCTCTAGACTAAACAGCTCCAGGTCTCTCAACCTTTCCTCATAAGGCAGTGCTCCAGTCCCTTCATCATCCTTGTGGCCCTCTGTTGGACTCTCTCGAGTAAAACCCTGTGCCTCTTGAACTGGGAAGCCCAGAACTGAATGTAACATTCCAGGTGGGTACAAGCAAATGGAATTCTCAATCCTGTATCTTTTTTTTACCCAAATAACCCCTTATGGGTTACTACATGAACTTTCCTCTATCAGTAAAACTGTCCTGCCATCAATATGTATTCAAACACACTCTTCTCAGACTGTCCAAATTGCTTTTTGCTTTTCAAACAAGGAATTTGCTGTAACATCTTCCCAAGCCACTCTCCATCATTTTCCAGCAGTCCTGGCTCACCGGAGAGGTTCCAGGAGACTGGAAAATGGCCAACGTGGTCCCCATCCACAAAAAGGGTCGGATGGAGGAACCTGGGAACTACAGACCCGTCAGCCTGACCTCAGTGCCAGGGAAACTGATGGAGCAGGTTCTCTTGGGGCCAATAACTGCGCACCTGAGGGATGGCAAAGATCTCAGGTCCAGCCAGCATGGGTTTAGGAAGGGCAGATCCTGCCTTTCTAACCTGATCTCCTTCTATGATCAGGTGACCCGCTTGGTGGATGTGGGGAGGCCTGTGGATGTGGTCTATCTGGACTTCAGCAAGGCCTTTGACACTGTCCCCCACAGCAAACTGCTGGCTAAGCTGTCAACCCGCGGCTTGGATGGTAACACTCTGTGCTGGGTTAGGAACTGGCTGGAGGGCCGGACCCAGAGAGTGGTGGTGAATGGTGCCACATCCAGCTGGCGGCCAGTCACTAGTGGTGTCCCTCAGGGATCAGTGCTGGGCCCCATCCTCTTTAACATCTTCATAGATGATCTGGATGAGGGCATCGAGTCAGTCATCAGCAAGTTTGCAGATGACACTAAGCTGGGGGCAGATGTGACTGAGCTGGAGGGCAGAAGGGCTCTGCAGCGGGACCTTGACCGCCTGCACAGATGGGCAGAGGCCAATGGGATGGGGTTCAATAGCTCAAAGTGCAGGGTGCTGCACTTTGGCCACAACAACCCCATGCAGAGATACAGGCTGGGGTCGGAGTGGCTGGAGAGCAGCCAGACAGAGAGGGATCTGGGGGTACTGATTGATACCCGCCTGAACATGAGCCAGCAGTGTGCCCAGGTGGCCAAGAGAGCCAGTGGCATCCTGGCTTGTATCAGGAGTGGTGTGGTCAGCAGGAGCAGGGAGGTCATTCTGCCCCTGTACTCTGCACTGGTCAGACCACACCTCGAGTACTGCGTTCAGTTCTGGGCCCCCCAGTTTAGGAAGGACACTGAGATGCTTGAGCGTGTCCAGAGAAGGGCGACGAGGCTGGTGAGAGGCCTTGAGCACAAGCCCTACGAGGAGAGGCTTAGGGAGCTGGGGTTGTTTAGCCTGGAGAAGAGGAGGCTCAGGGGTGACCTTATTGCTGTCTACAACTACCTGAGGGGCGGTTGTGGCCAGGAGGAGGTTGCTCTCTTCTCTCAGGTGGCCAGCTCCAGAACAAGAGGACACAGCCTCAGGCTGCGCCAGGGGAAATTTCGGCTCGAGGTGAGGAGAAAGTTCTTCACTGAGAGAGTCATTAGGCACTGGAATGGGCTGCCTGGGGAGGTGGTGGAGTCGTCGTCCCTGGGGCAGTTCAAGGCAAGGTTGGATGTGGCACTTGGTGCCATGGTCTAGCCTTGGGCACTGTGGTAAAGGGTTGGACTTGATGATCTGTGAGGTCTCTTCCAACCTTGGTGATACTGTGATACTGTGATACCTGAGGTGTTCATGAATTCTCACAGCCCATCTTTCTTGCTTCAATTAACTGGAATGTGAGGGAAGCCATCTTGGTGATTAATGGGAGAGAGAGATGTTTTGGCAGTACAAAGGAAACTACTGGAACAGTAGAAGTTTTCTTTACAGCATTCAGTTGTGTAAAACTGAAAAGTTATTTCCAGAGGGATGGACAGGAGGGAGGAGCAGAAGTATGCCTGTGCCACTAGGGGGAAAACTAATTTTATTTGTAATGCAATAGCCTAGTGAAACTCCATCATGGCTGCAAGTTTGAAGAGAGGTCAGTACTCTCTGAAAGGATAAAAAAAACCCAGACAGTGTGCACCCTGAGGCACTGCTGAAGGCATCTCAGTCCTCTCAGCACCTGACAGCCTATGCGAAGCTGCCCTAGCCTTGGTGCAGCCCAAGGTTTCACTATGGAATGCTACCCTGGTGTGTGGCATTAAACGACCTTCAGCAATGCTGGTGCCTTGTGGTAGCTGTCTGATTCTATGCCTGTTACTAATATGTTTGGTAACGGCCTGAATCTCACAGGCTCCAGGTTGAATCACAATGGATGGAGCAAGTGAGACCCTTTTTGTCCAAAGAGCAGGCAATGTGTGAGTGTAAGGCAGGTGGGAAATGAAACAAACAAAAAAGTACTGCAAATGCATCAATCCATTCACTGAGTCAATTCATTCCACAAGACTGATCCTGAGTGCAAAACTATACCTGTAGGAGGCTGTACCACAGTCCCTTTGTTCAAGTGCCTTTTTCACAACCTTCAAGAGGTCACTAGCTCTGTTGCCTACAAGTCTGCAGCCAGGAACCTATTCTGCACACCTTTGGAGAAGAATGTTAATACCTACAAGTACCTGAAGGGAGGCTGTAGCCAGGTGGGGGTTGCTCTCTTCTGACAGGCAACCAGCAACAGAATGAGGAGACACAGTCTCAAGTTGTACCAGGGGCAGTATAGGTTGGATGCTAGGAGGAAGTTGTTGGCAGAGAGAGTGATTTGCCATTGGAATGGGCTGCCCAGGGAGGTGGTGGAGTCACTGTTCCTAGAGGTGTTCAGGATAAGCATGGATGAGGCACTTAGTGCCATGGTCTGGTTGACTGGACAGGGCTGGGTGCCAGGTTGTGCTGGATGATCTTGCAGGTCTCTTCCAAGCTGCTTGATTCTATGATTCTATGATGTCCCTCCCTCACTGGCTGCAAATAGAGCACGTTTGTGTATCTCTGTGTAAAAACCCTTTTGACACTACTTATTTATGTAATGCAGAACAAAAGTGTGCACCACTGGCAAGACTTTACACAGTTTCTAGAAATGATACATGCTTCAAAAAGCACTCTTTTTGGGTATCACCACAAAGTCACTGGCTTTTTCCTTGTAAGTATTAATTAACTATAGATCACCCAAGAATTAAACATACATTCTTCTTCTGATACAGTCTTACAGTAGTGGGATGCTTCACCAGTTAAGATGTTGTTTTAGTGAGAGTTATAAACATCTCCTTTTGAGAGGAAAACTCTGCTATTTAACATGCCATGGTAAGGTGACATTTTTAGCTCCTGGAGCCTCAAAAATAGAAGGAATGCACAGGAGCTGTAAGAAAAATAATGGCTGGGATGGCACTTAACAAGAAAATTCTGAGTTTGTACAGAGCTCTTTTTCTGTGCCTGGAGCAGCTCTCCTATGAGCACAGACTGAAAGATTTGGGGCTGTTCAGTCTGGAGAAGAGGAGGCTCCCAGGATGACCTTCTTGTGGCCTTCCAGGATCTGAAGAGGGCCTACAAAAAAAATGGGGAGGGATTTTTTAGACTATGAGGGAGTGACAGGAGTAGGGGGGATGGAGCAAAGCTGGAGGGGGGGAGATTCAAACTGGACATGAAGAGGAAGTTGTTCAGCATGAGAGTGGTGAGAGGCTGGAATGGGTTGTCCAGGGAGGAGGTTGAGGCCCCATCCCTGGAGGTGTTTAAGGCCAGGCTGGATGAGGCTGTGGGCAGCCTGCTCTAGGGTAGGGTGCTCCTGGGCATGGCAGAGGGTTGGAACTAGATGATCCTTATGGTCCCTTCCAACTCTGACTGATTCTGTGATTCCGTGATTCTGTGATACTAAAACACAGCCAAGACAAGGCATGGAAAAGATAATAGTATATTTCTTGTGTTGTTATTGTTCTCATTTAATTTAGATTTCATCTAAGAAATAGTGTCTGGTTCACCTACTTCACAAATCCTCCAGCTACCATATTTGATGTGCTGGCTACTTGCTCATATTTTTTCCCCTCTAAGCTCATATAAATTAACTCTACTATAGTATCAGAAAAGTGCCTGAATCACTTTTACAGGGGCACAAGAAACTTCCATGAGACCTTTTTAATAGAGAGGGAGAGACATTAGCTGTATTTTTTAAGTGTGGGCTTTATGTTAGATCACTTTTTTTCCCTTTATTCTGACTTCTTCCTGACACTACTTCTAATATTGCTCATTTATCACTAACCAGACAGCAGTGTTCTTTTTGTGCATGTGTGATTTTAAAGTGATATATGTACAGACATAAATAATTTCAGGAGCCAAAAAAATGCCAAGGAAATTATTATTATTTCCAGTGCTGGCCTGGAAACGGTGCCAAGCCCAAAGGTTTGTAAATTGGGCTGTAAGTGTGAAATCCCTTCAGCTGTTAAAAGTATTCCATATCTAATTATTTTCACAGCTTTTCAGGCTCCTCTCTCCATTTGGAGAATTCTGAAACAGCATGCTGTGTGCCTGGAAGTGAGGGCCACATGCAGGCTGTGAAATCCTCCACAACACAAAGAAAAGCAAGCAGTCCAAACCAGATCAACCTCATGTTTGTGTGGTTTCGACAGTGTTTTCCTGTGTGGCTTGCTTTGTTTTCACAACGCTTCTTCCTAAACATCATTTACTGTAATGTGCCCAGCCTCTCGTTCCAGTTGCTGTGAGCACTGCATGTGAGGAAGTGCCTATTTTTTAAATCATTCTACAAGAGACTGAAACAACAGCTGCATGAAAGTGATGAACCCCCCAAAAGGAGGAATATCTTGTATGTAGTCACTGCTCCAGCCTGCAGAAACTGTCTGCAAAAGCTCTTTGTGAACCAGATAATAGGGACAGATAGTGAGGAAGCTCTCCATTTTAGAGGAAAACTTAATATCAGACTGTTGGAAATTGCATCCTTACAAATCTGTTGCTGAACTTCCTGACTGTATCTGATCCTCTGCATGTTCACATTGCAACAAAACTGATTAGTTACCATCCCTGATACTCATTAGTACAGATACTCAATCATAGAATCATCAAATCAATCAGGTTGGAAGAGACCTCCAAGATCATCAAAGCCGACCTATCACCCAGCCCTGTCCAATCAACCAGACCATGGCACTAAGTGCCTCAGCCAGGCTTTTCTTCAACACATCCAGGGACGGTGCCTCCACCACCTCCCTGGACAGCCCATTCCAATGCCAATCACTCTCTCTGGGAAGAACTTCCTCCTAACACCCAGCCTAGACCTCCCCCGCCACAACTTGAGACTGTGTCCTCTTGTTCTGTTGCTGGTTGCCTGGCAGACATTAAAGTCTTCCCATTAAAGACTGCTCATCTGCCACTTGTCCTTTGACCGTGCCTGGTAAATTTTGTAGCCATTTAAACTAAGGGTGGGGGGGAGTTATTTACCTTATCTATCCTCCCATATCACAGATACAATTTTCCATTCAAAGATCCTTTGAGCAATGATTCTAGGTTGCTTAACAACACATACAACTGGCCCGGACAGCCTCATTTGAATTGCTCAGAAATGAAATGCCTTGAAACCAAAATACAGAAGAAAGACTGATTAGGTCACCCAAGTAAATTTGACTTGCAAGAGAAAACTGCTTTATCATAAGTATATTCTACATAGCAGAGGTGGCACCCTCACCCTCAAGGACATGGGAAAATCCCATAATGTATTACAAGCAGAGA
The DNA here is from genome assembly GCF_015220805.1 of Pogoniulus pusillus. Taxonomy (NCBI): domain Eukaryota; kingdom Metazoa; phylum Chordata; class Aves; order Piciformes; family Lybiidae; genus Pogoniulus; species Pogoniulus pusillus. The sequence continues at coordinate 10,502,247 of NC_087294.1, read as the reverse complement.
TGTTTTTTCCCCTCCTTTTTCCAGCTCCTTTTTCTCCATGAGAGAGTCACTGCTCATCCCTGAAAAGGATGTTTATTGAATTTCTTCTTCCTCAGCCTTTCTATGTCCCAAGGTATGGCCACTCATGGGCTTGATGCTGAGGGGCTCCAATGGGACCAAGCTGCTTTTGGGTCCCAGCTTTCCCATTCCCGATCCTCTGCTGCTCTTAGGTTTGCCCAGGTGGCCAAGAGAGCCAATGGCATCCTGGCCTGCATCAGAAATGGTGTGGTCAGCAGGAGCAGGGAGGTCATTCTGCCCCTGGACTCTGCACTGCTTAGACCACACCTTGAGTACTGTGTTCAGTTCTGGGCCCCCCAGTTTAGGAGGGACATTGAGATGCTTGAGTGTGTCCAGAGAAGGGCAACGAGGCTGGGGAGAGGCCTTGAGCACAGCCCTACGAGGAGAGGCTGAGGGAGCTGGGATTGGTTAGCCTGGAGAAGAGGAGGCTCAGGGGAGACCTTATTGCTGTCTACAACTACCTGAGGGGAGGCTGTGGCCAGGAGGAGGTTGCTCTCTTCTCTCAGGTGGCCAGCACCAGAACGAGAGGACACAGCCTCAGGCTGTGCCAGGGGAAATTTAGGCTGGAGGTGAGGAGAAAGTTCTTCCCTGAGAGAGTCATTGGACACTGGAATGGGCTGCCCGGGGAGGTGGTGGAGTCGCCATCCCTGGAGCTGTTCAAGGCAGGATTGGACATGGCACTTGGTGCCATGGTCTAGCCTTGAACTCTGTGGTAAAGGGTTGGACTTGATGATCTGTGAGGTCTCTTCCAGCCTCGGTGATACTGTGATACTGTGTGATACTGTGTGAGGGAATAAAGAGAGCAGAAGCAGTTTCTGGCAAGTTAAAAACAGTGTCCAGGAAAAGAGCACACATGAGAGACAGCCCACAGCATTAGTGGGGATTCAAGAGGCACAAGGGCAGGAGAACATAGACTTTGGGGAGTACACTACAGAGTTTTTAACTTATAGATAAAGACACACAACACATACATTTGGCTTGAAAAGACTTTGGAAATCAATGCAGACAGCAAGAAATGATGAGATTTACAAGCTGCTAATGGAAAGTGCTCTGCATGGCAGAGAAGACATCCTCTTTCCATGCCATGGTCTGGTGCAGAGTCACTGTGCCTGTTCCCACAGGCTCTCCCTCTCTCTGGTATCTTCACTGCACATAATAATGCCAGGAAAACCTGAGGATATTTTGTATTTCAGTTCGAAGATTCATGGCTATCCACACTCCTGAAGTGTTAAGGAGAGCTGGAAAATGCTTAATTACACACATTGAGCTTTCCAGAACTTTCTGCCTCTGATGAGGCTTGGAACTGTTGTGACTACTATTCTTTGGAGATCTCTGATGTGCAAAGGTAAGGCCCCACCACAACCAGGGAGCAGAGCAGTGTTAACAGCTGTTAGGAAAAGAAAATACTTTTACAACCTTCCACAGCATATCTAAGGGTTTGCACAGAACCAAGGATGCAGTCAAGTCAGAATTACTGACCTGCCCCAAGTTGGGCACAAGTGGAAAAGTTTTGAAGGCTGAAATTCCTTGAAGTAAAAACATTTGGCATATTGACCCAGGTGTCCGTTTTTCACTCAGCTTCTTCTACTCTACTGAATGTGATATTGGCTTGAAAATAAAATTCTGAATAACATGTTTTATTCTGATTTGGGGTTTGGTTTATGGTGGACTGTGGTGTAAAAGGATAGGATAGGGTAGGACAGGACAGGACTGGACAATTTCAGTTGGAAGAAACCTACAATAATGATCTAGTCCAACTACTTGACCACTTCAGGACCAAAAGCTAAAAGCACATTGTTAAGAATCATAGAACCATAGAATCAACCAGGTTGGAAGAGACCTCCAAGATCATCCAGTCCAACCTAGCACCCAGCCCTAATCAATCAACTAGACCATGGCACTAAGTGCCTCATCCAGTCTTTTCTTGAAGACCCCCAGGGACAGTGCCTCCACCACCTCCCTGGGCAGCCCATTCCAATGGGAAATCACTCTCTCTGTGAAGAACTTCTTCCTAATATCCAGCCTATACCTACCCTGGCACAACTTGAGCACTGGTAGACTTGGGGTATCAACAACCTCTCCAGAAAGCCTGTTTCAATCTTTGACCACCCTCTCAATAAAGAAATTATTCCTAAAGTACAGTCTAAATCTCCCCTGGCGTTCTGTTGCTGCTTGCCTGGGAGAAGAGACCAACCCCAACTGGCTACAGCCTTCCCTCAGGTAATTGTAGACAGCAACAAGGTCATGCCAGAGCCTCCTCTTCTCCAGGCTGCACACCCCCAGCTCCCTCAGCCTCTCCTCACAGGGCTGTGTTCCAGGCCCCTTACCAGCTTTGTCACCCTTCTCTGGACATGTTGCAGTATCTCAACATCTCTCTTGAATTGAGTAGCCCAGAACTGGACACAGCACTCAAGGTGTGGCCTGACCAGTGTTGACTACAGGGGCAGAAGGACTTCCCTGGTCCTGCTGGCCACACCATTCCTGATTGAGGCCAGGATGCCATTGGCTCTCTTGGCCACCTGGACACACTGCTGGCTCATGTTCAGCTACTATCTACCAGTACCCCCAGGTCCCTCTCCTCCTGGCTGCACTTCGGCCACTCTGTCCCCAGCTTGTAGCACTCCTTGGGGTTGTTGTTGCAAATGAAATCTGTGTGGTTGGTGACTATCAACTCAATCTATCCCATGGTATATTTCTTAGTTTTGGTTACAAACCCATGAGAAAGATTGTTGGAAGGGTTTTGGTGGTTTCTTTTTCAATTCCCATACATAGATCTTTGTTTGCCTTCTGCTGTGGTTAATCACTGTCAGATCATAGGGTTGCCTTGATTGGTTTATATGTATTACTTTTCAGTTTTCCAATTCTAAAAGGGTGTTTTATTTATTTGCCTGCCACAAACTATAAACACCCATTAAAAGTGCAGATAAGAAGAACTGTACAAGACAATACCCTGCTATAAACCAGTAGTGAAATAAAAGAACTTGGGGATGCCTTGTCTAGTAAACCAAGCTGATGCCCTAACGTTTCAAACACAGTGCTGGGGCAGTTAGGTAAATGAATGCTTTAATCTGCTCAAGCTGATGTCTGAAAGCTCTGTGTTCAGACCTTGGCCAAGAAGAGTCAGAGCATTTTCCCCAGAGACAAGCATCAGGCATCCAGCATTGAAGTAAGACTGCCATTTACAGTATCCCATGCCAGTGAAAGTTTTCCAGGAAACCTAAAACCAGGGACGTCTGCAGGAGCAGGAGGCATATGAACACTTCTAGCTAGACTGAGCAGCAGGGACATTTGAAACTAGTTAGCTCTCTCTTCACTCATTCACTGACATGGATGGGAATGAAAAGTTACCATTTGGCATTTCCTTGGAGTAATTTCAATACCTCCTGAATCTGAACATTGCAAAGCCGTGCACCTTTAGAAGATAATGGAGAGCAAAGTATAACAGGTTAAGGACTGCAAGACTGCCCCTCCAATGAAGCATACAGTTTCTGATTTCACATGTTTTCTAGATTCAGCTTGTTTTCCATCCTCATTTGCCAAGCTTTGCAGACACTGGAATCCATGTGAAGCACTAAAGACCCAAGTTAGCATTTCCAAAAGAGTAAAACAGATCTAGGATCCTGAAGTCAGTGGTGTCGGGTTCTCAAACCAAATCTGACTGTGTATTTCAGCAGCTTCTAATGAAAACCTGATGATCTCCAGCAGGCAATTAGCAAGCTTGTTCTTGTGACAGGAGCACAGTGGGGACATGTCCACAGTCTAAATCCAGTCGTCTGAGAGTGCAAACCTCTTGCTGCTGATGTCATGTCCTGTAAAACCTCCCTACAGCCTAACCAAGTTCCCTCCCTCAGATGCTGGTACTGCTTTGGCTTCATATATCCCAAATCATTACCAGGCTTTCTTAGTGGAAATGCAGATGAGCTGAAAACATGGCCTTAAAAATACCCTGCATGCATACAGCTTGTGAGGACCTTGCTTTTTTTTTGTCTCAGTATGACAGTATTTAATTAGCTATGCAGTCAATACCAGGGAGGTTTTATGTCAAAGGCAAATGCTGTGAATATACTCACAGTTTCCAGTATCCTAAAAAGAACATCTTTAGAAGTGAGCAAGTGAAAACATTGATCACTCGTTCAGAATGTGTTATGGAATAGAAAGTTGGTATGGATTTTAGAGCCTAAATGTTGGAAGGGACCACAAGGATCAGCCAGTTCCAACCCCCCTTCCATGCACAGGAACACCCTACCCTGGAGCAGGCTGACCACAGCCTCATCCAGCCTGGCCTTAAACACTTCCAGGGATGGGGCTTCAAACATCTCCCTGCGCAACCCATCCCAGGCTCTCACTACTCTCATGATGAAGATCTTCCTCTTCATGTCCAGTCTGAATCTCCTCACCTCCAGCTTTGCTCCATCCCTCCAGCCCTGTCCTAAAAAGCCCCTCCCCAGCTTTTTAGTAGGCCCCCTTCAGATACTGGAATCTGTAAAATTTAAATAAATTAGTTTTTATTCCAGTCAGTAAAAGTAGAGTGAAAGAGCATGAACCTTTTGTAAGGTTTAGCTTCACCTACCGTAGCCATGTACTGTGGCCTGTCCTTGCTGTGATCAGCTGAGGGGATCCAGAAACCAAATACATTCTGGGGGGACCCTCAGGACCAGAGATATTCCTGAAGGTGAAAGAATAGCAAACAAGAACTGGACAGACCGTGTAAAGACAGGAATCTATTATACTTTAAAGCACCTATTCTCACAAATTATCTGAGGGAATGGGAAAAAAATACATTTATAAACATGTATGGAACATGGGCACTCATTTTAAAGTATACAGGGCTCTCTAAGTAAAACATGAATTTGAGCTGAAGCTACATAAATCCTTAAATAGCAGCTTTAATTTCCCACTCAGCCTTCTCCACCAAATAAAACATCTTAATGTAAATACAGCGAAGCTGTGAAAACAGTTTGTTGGAAGAGATAGTTAAGGAAGTGATCTGCAGCCTTTATCTAGCCAAACTGAACTTGCTAAGCCTACCTTAGCAAAGACTCTTGGAAACAAGTTAACCATGGCACAGCAATGTGCCCTTGTGGCCAAGAAGGCCAGTGGGATCCTGGGGTGTATTAGGAAGAGTCCTATCAAGGGAGGTTCTCTTCCCCCTCTACTCTGCCCTGGGGAGACCTCATCTTGAATACTGCATTCAGTTTTGGGCTCCCCAGTTTAAGAGGGACAGGGATCTGCTGGAGAGGGTCCAGCAGAGGGCTACAAGGATGATTAGGGGACTGGAGGGCATGGCTTATGAGGAGAGGCTGAGGGACCTGGGGCTTTTTAGTCTGGAGAAGAGAAGATAAATGTTTATATTTATCTGAAGGCTGGCCAGGGGGAGACAGGCTCTGCTCACTGCTCCCTGTGATAAGACAAGGAGCAATGGGTGTAAATTGCAGCAAAAGAGGTTCCACCTCAACACAAGGGGGGACTTCTTTACTGTAAGGGTCACAGAGCACTGGAATAGACTTCCCAGACAGGTTGTGGGGTCTTCCTCTATGGAGCCTTTCAAGGCCTGTCTGGATGTGTTCCTCTGTGATCTGTGTTAGATAGTGTTGTCCTGCTCTGGCAGGGGGGTTGGACTGGATGATCTCCTTGGGTCCTTTCCAACCCCTAACATCCTGTGAGCCTGTGAACTGTGCATGCATTTGCACGCATGCATGTATATCTGTGTGTAACAGAGCCCTGGATATTCGATTACATCTGCATATTCTTATCTCTCTCCTGTGGTCTTTGCATCTTTAGAGCAGGAGCATACATTCTTGTATCTCTTTCTAGGACAACTTGCTGGGCTGCTCAGGCATTGGAGACAGACTTTGGTTCCATTTGAATCCTAATTCTTTTTCATTGGGAAAGAAATCTTTGAGCTTGATTTCATCTTCTCTAGCAGGCAGATCAGCTGTTTATACACGCACATATCTATTTTCCTTTATCTAACAAGCATGTCATCTTGTCGTGTCTGGCTATATGGCCCAGTCCAAGATTCCCTGAAGCCAAGAAAAAGGCATTCTTTAATTTGGCAGCAGTGGGATCAGGCTAAGACATAAAAAGGTGTGAAGAAAAAAAAGAAGAAGAAAAGGAAGGCTTTCCTGTAGAATTCCTGGTCTTGCCTAAAAAAAGCAGTGCTAAATATTTCATTAGAAAGCCTGAGCCTGCAGTCTAAGTTTAGGCATGATTAACAGGAGCATGTACTAAACAACAGTGGAGAAAGAGGAGAATTAAGGGACAAGGATAAAACTAATAAGAGCATGCCTGTTATTTGTGCATATAGGTAGCTCTGATGAATGTGAAGATGTAATTATTAATGTATTTATCTAGTACTAGTAACCCACAGAGGTTATGTCTGCTGTCATGAAACTATTTTCTCCTTTCCTAAAGGACAGGTCCTTTACAGGTATCATGTACATACTATGACACTTAAGGTTTGCTGCACATCTCTGCTGCCTTAATCTGACAGGTCCAACACCCACCATCCAAAAATACCTGCTGCATGTACATGGTATATGGGAAGTATAAGGAAGAGTTAGGCCAAGCCTTTGGGAGGATCTTTTTCTCCTCTCATTTGCTAGGTTACAAAGCACAGCCTTCAGTTTAGTGTTAGAGATGGGTACTGGGAGCAATGGTTGCAGAGGACTTCACAATGGGGTCGGCCAGGAAATGGACAAGAAGTGAAGCCTGCAGGCAGCTGAGATGCAACAACACAGCAGTGTTAGCACCCGTAGAGATCAGTAAGAGCACTGTTTTCACAGCAGCTCCAAATCTCTGTTTCCAGTCCTTGGTATGAATAATGCCAGTTTCCACTTGGAAAACAAACCAAACGAGCTTGTGTTCCCTGCCCACAGCTACAGCAAGTGTGCACGCTGGATTAAGGGCTCAGCATGGTTCTCTCAATGTGGGAGATGCTGCTCTGCACAGAAATCCATGAAACAGCATTCTTTCTCCAAGAGGATTTTGCAGTTCTCTGCAAGCCAAATCAAACATTAATAACATTCAATCAACATTTCCATATGCAGACATTTTTATCAAACCACATTCCCTTTCATTGCTATTTTCTCAGTGCTGCTTTGGTCTCTTGCACATATATATATTAGGGAAAGTAAAGTGCAGGGCAGCTTTATGAAATGTTACTCAACTTTTATGAGTGTTTTTTAAGGTTTCTGATTTTGTTACTATTGCCAGTGCTGGTCAATGCATTTGAAGTCCTTCACATGCTGCTTTATTTATAGTAGAAACAGCAGATTTTGCTGAGGAGCACATCTCCCTGTTCAGACAAAAAAAAAAAAAAAAGAAGAAAAGAAAGCTGAAGTTTTATTAAATAAAAGCCTTCAGTTGCTCCATGACAGTTGTGTGCAAGAGAAAAATAAAAAGGTTGTGTCCATCTTTGTTAATGACCTCATGAGTTTTGCCAGTTAAAACTGAAAGCAAAGAAACCAGGACTGATGCTTAACTGGCAAGGAGCCAGTACAATGAAATTAATAACATATGTTGAAGAACACATTTGTAACATTTTTTCCATTAAAAAAAAATAAAAGAACGAGAGAAAGAGAAAGAGAAAGAGAAAGAGAAAGAGAAAGAGAAAGAGAAAGAGAAAGAGAAAGAGAAAGAGAAAGAGAAAGAGAAAGAGAAAGAGAAAGAGAAAGAGAAAGAGAAAGAGGAAGAGAAAGGAAGAGAAGAGAAGAGAAGAGAAGAGAAGAGAAGAGAAGAGAAGAGAAGAGAAGAGAAGAGAAGAGAAGAGAAGAGAAGAGAAGAGAAGAGAAGAGAAGAGAAGAGAAGAGAAGAGAAGAGAAGAGAAGAGAAGAGAAGAGAAGAGAAGAGAAGAGAAGAGAAGAGAAGAGAAGAGGAGAAGAGAGGCAACTTAAAGCCACTGACAAGGCTGTCTTGTCTTTTTTCCTTTCTTTCTTTTCTTCCCTCTCCTCTTTCCCCTTTTCTACATGGGACACTTTGGCTTTTGTCCAACTGTGTGGTACCAAACTTGTCTCGGAGTTCAGATTAATGCTTTATGCAATTGTAAGTGACCCTCTTGCAGCTGCTGCCCAGGGGAATATTGTAGTGAATATGTTTGCTCGAAGGAGCTGATGACAAAGCCACAGATGCAGCAGCCTCCCCTTGGCAAATAATAGATGGGGCATATGCTGCGTTCAGCCCATCCTCAGAACTCCAGAGCAATGCGTGTGGGGTACTGCTCCAGTTTGCTGCCATCCAAACACAAACTCAGCTGCAAAGCACTTGGTTTCTGAATTTTTGGCTTCATGGTTCTCTGATCACATGCAAGTGAATCTTATTTATCAACACCTGAATTTCAGGAGGAGAAGTGAGGACCGTGGACCCTGGAATTTTGCATCTGCCATCCTCTGGAATGTGTCCCTGTATTTTGATCCTCTTTCTCAGCTACTGTCTTGTTTTCATTGTTGTTGCATTTGGTTTTTCTGCACCCCCTTAGAAACTCTACCATATGTCCTCTGGGACAAAGTACAACCTCTGGCTGAGTTTACGATCATAAACCAGAAAAGATTCTAAGTTTCTCCAGGCACTTTGGGGCTTTCTGGCACTGCTGAGACTCTCCCAGTAAGTGAGCTAAGTGCCTACATTGAGAAGCACAAGTCAGAAATAGGTTTTGTTCATTAGAATTGATGGGAGGAGAGCACTTTGTTTTGAGAAATCACCCCATGGGAGACACAAGACACCTTCAGTTTTCACAGTGGCTACTGAGTTGGAGAGGTATTTTTCCGGATATCCTGGTATTTTGTAGCTGAGTGCAAGGAATGACACAAGAAGAGGATTCCTGGATGTGGGAGTGCACTGAGATGCCTGGTGGGGAGACACTGCCTGGAGGTAACTGGGGGTGTTCAAAAAAAGCCTGGATGAGGCACTTAGTGCCATGGTCTAGTTGATTGGACAGGGATGGGTGCTAGGTTGGACTGGATGATCTTGGAGGTCTCTTCCAACCTGGTTGATCCAATGATTATGTATAGGGAAGGGAACAAATGAGCTAAGGGAAGGGAAGGACATGAACGAACGAAGCTGTGGGTGTCCAACAGGTTTCAGGCATTGAGTGATGCTGAAGATGATTCAGGAAGACTGCAGCAGCTAGAGACATCAAACAGGCAAAGTAAGGAAAAGTTACCAGACAGTGCAAACGAAAGGAAAGGTTTCTGGGCAATTAGTACTCACAGTGATCTGGGGAAACAAATTAAAGCTTTTGTAATAGCAGACTGGTTTCCTCTTTGTGTAATCTCACTGACTTCTGTGGATTGCACAGGGTGGTGGGGTGCTGAATTTGGCACCACCACCAAAGTCCAGTTAAGTGTAGCTATTGTGCTGTGCCCTCACTCTGAAAGAAACTACAAGGATTGTGGATAGGAAAATCTTCAGTCGTCAGTTCATTGTATGACTGCAGTAGAAAAGGAAAACAGGTGGAGCAGAGTGGGAAGAGAAGACTGAGTGTATGAATGAGGAGAGAAATCCAAATTAGTTCCAGTGTTTGGAGAGTGTATGAGGTGCTAGCTCCATTTCCTCCTCGAAGCTGGACATTTTGGGTCTTCTCATAGAAAGCATACATTGCTCTGGAGGTGGGGCAACGCTTGGGAAACATTTGAGAGACTAAAGCTGTTTTCCACTGGAGAAGTTAAGATGACAGAGCACAGTGTTTTTGTAACTAGGGGGCTACGTGGGTGCGAAAGACTAAATCTTGTCTCTCTTGTACATGCAAATCAGCAAAGATAAAGATCCCTTTTGCTCAGGTAGTTTGTCTGAATGCCCAGGGATGTGCATTGAACCAAGGGGTGCAAGCCCACTGCCCAGGCCAGACACCTGCAGGACATGGATGTGCAACAATCATTTTAACCTGCCTGATGGCTCAGCTCTGCTCCCTGATATCTGGGAGTCACTCACGCATTAATGTGACTAAGGTCACAGAATCACAGAATCATAGAATCATAGAATCAACCAGGTTGGAAGAGACCTCCAAGATCATCCAGTCCAACCTATCCCCCAGCCCTAGCCAGTCAACTAGACCATGGCACTAAGTGCCTCATCCAGTCTTTTCTTGAAGACCTCCAGGGTGACCAGGGGGAGCTGAGAAGCACTGAATAAAAGACACTGGGCCTATACCAGCTCGGGTGAGTGAGTGAGAGGGCGAGTGAGTGGGAGAAGACATCACCATGGACATCCAACCTGGAAGCAGAGACCCAGGAACCCTCTCTCTACCACCACCAACCATGCCATGCCCCAAGTTTTGTCTGCTGAAAGAAGAAAAGAACTCCTGGAGAAGAGGAATAACTCCACTGAAGACTCTTGTTGGAAAGTGAAAAGTGCTTCTCAGACTTGCCATCTAAAAGGAGGGGAGGTTGCCAACATGTCAGCTTGAAACTGAAATTTGGAGGTGAAATGACAAACAAGGAAATTAAATAAACGATCATTGCTGTAAACAAAGGTAACACAAATCACAGTTACACATCTCGTGATGAGCAGCAGAGCGAACTGTTCAGTCTGTTGAAGAGCAGGCTGAGGGCAATCACAAAATCATAGAATGGTTTAGGTTAGAAGGGACCGCAAAGATCATCTAGTTCCAACCCCCCACCATAGGCAGGGACATCCTCCACTAGAAGAGGTCACTCAAGGCCTCATCCAAGCCAGCCTTAGACACCTCCAGGGAGGGAGCATCCACAACCTCCCTGGGCAACCTGTTCCAGACCTTATGGCTCTCTACAACTGCCTGAAAGAAGGTTGTGGTCTCTTCTCCCTAGTAACAAATGATAGGATGAAAGGAAATGGCCTCAAGCTGCACCAAGAGAGGTTTAAATTGGATGTTAGAAAAAACTTCTTCACCCAAAAGGGTTTTCAAGCACTGCAATAGGCTCCCCAGGAAGGTGATTGACTCACCATCTGTGGAGGTGTTGCTAAGGGACAGGGTTTAGCAGCACACTTTGCAAGAGTCAGATAATGCTTGCATTCAGTGATCTTACAGGTCTTTTCCAGCCAAAATGATCCTATGATTCTATACTCTCCATACAAGTAAGCCTATCATTTGATTTCAGTTTAACCTTCATTCATTCTAGGCAGAAAAAAAGAAGTGGGATTTAGAACAAATTCAGTGCTTTGTCATGTCTGTAACAAATCCCTGTTTCTCAGCCAACACTGTTAATGGCATTAACTCTTGTTTCAGAAATAAAGTCAGCCCCCCCCCAACTTAATTTGTTCCTGAAAATTGCTGAGAATGCTTTTGTCTCAAATTTGACTTAGAGCTTTTCAAGGTAAAGATTATTAAAATCCTATCCTCACTCAAATCAATAGCCCAGATCCCATTGACTGCAATATAGCTGAAATTCTCTCTGTGTGTGGAATTACTCCTGAAAGCTCTACTCAGTTATTGTCTCTTCTCATCTTCTTCAGCTGATCATGGAAAGTGCAGGCACAGCACTCGGCTCCTTGTAGCTGAATGCTTAAATGAATCCAACTTTTAAAAGGAGCTCTGTAGAATGGCCTTTTCATTTTCAAGGTAGTTAATTGGATGGAAATGAAATGGAGACTCCATTATTCTGTGCTTTACCTTGGCAATTTTTAGCCCCTCTTTTTACCTTGGCAATTTTTAGACCCTCTTTTTCCCCCTTGACATGAAAAATGCCTACCATTAACTTATATTCACTGATTTGCAAATCTCTCTTTTTATATAAACCTCTAAACCAGTTTTTCTTAGACTTCTGCACATTATATAAACCTGTTTTTATAACAGTAATTTATTAGGTTAAGTTGGAGAGCTTTTACTGCTGGGCTGATTTTGAATCTCTTCAATGTGGCCCTTTCAATGTAGTAGCTCTGACACTTGAACTTACTTGGAGTGTATGCCCAGTAGCTTGGTAGCATGCAAAATATGCCAAAGAATGAACATTTCCTTCAGAAAAAAAAATACCATCATGTTCTCCTAAGTTTTTGCACTATGCAATAGCCCAAGGAGTGTAAATGCTATGTGAGTGTCCATGGAAAAAAGGTCTGATGTCTCAAAATAAATTTTTTGTGGCCCTTCATGCTGTTGTAGAGAGATGTAAGATAGATCTGCAAGCCACAGTAAAAACTCTGGATCAATTAGGGAATCACAGAATTGTAGAATCAAGCAAACATTCTGGTTGGAAAAGACCCTCAGGATTACCAAGTCCAACCAATAATCCTACTCTACAAAGCTCACCTGTAAACCATATCCTCAAGCACCACATCCAAATGACTTTTAAACACCTCCAGGGTTAGTGACTCAACCACCTCCCTGGGCAGCTCATTCCAGTGACTGACTACTTGGGAAAAAATGTTTCCTAATGTCCAGTCTAAACCTACCCAGTGGCAGCTTGAGGCCATTCTCTCTTGTTCTATCACTATTTACCTGTGGCAAGAGACCAGCAACAACCTCTCCACAACATCCTTGCAGGTAGCTGTACACAGCAATGAGGTCTCCCCTCAGCCTCTTCTTCTTCAAACCAAACAGCTCCAGCTCCTTCAGTTGCTCCTCATAAGATTTATTCTCCAGGCCCTTCCCCAGCTTCGTTGCCCTCCTCTGCACTGGCTCCAGCACCTTCACATCCCTCTTGTACTGAGGTGTCCAAAACAGTCAGCACTGAAGACAACACTCAAGCTGTGGCTTCACCAGAACAGAGTACAAGGGGGACAACCACTTCCCTATCCCTGCTGGACATAGCTCATACAAATCAGGATGCCGTTGGCTTTCTTTGCCACCTGGACACACTGCTTGCTTATACTGAGTTGTTTGTGTATTAGAACCCCCAGGTCCCTTTCTACTGGACAGTTTTCCACCCACACTTCCCCAAGCCTGTTGGGTTGCTTGGGGTTGTTGTGGCCCAACTGCCAGACCTGGCATTTGGCCTTGTTGAAGTTCATGCCATTAATATTATCCCATTGATCCAATCTATTCAAGTCCTTCTGTAGAGCCTCCCTACCTTCGTGGTGATCAGCACTGCCATTTAACTTGGTGTCTTCTCTGAATTTACTGATGACACACTCTATGTCTTCATCAAGGTCATTGATAAGAAGAAAGGATAAGAAGAGAGGTTGAATTATGTTACATGCTACAGAAGGCTAAGATGCAAATTTGTAATCAGCTCTTAGAGAGCTGGTTTCAGGAGGAAACGTCATGTAAATGCATTTTGCCACCCTACCACAGGAATCACCTATGCAAGGTCATGTCCTTGCCAGCTTTCCTTACCCTCCTTCAGTTGTTTGTGAGGCTTTAAAGTTGATATTAGTTAAAAAGAAGCCATTAAGTTTAAAGTTTACTAAGCAATAGATGACTCTAGTCGTCACCTGCTCTTAGATTTTGGAGGATCTGCTTGACCTGGATCTCAAAGGTCAATGTGCCACCCCAGTGACAGGACAAGAGGCAATGGGTGGAGGATGAGACACAGGAAGTTCCATGGAAACATGACCAAAAAAAAGCCTCTCACTCTGAGGGTGAAAGAACACTGGAACAGGCTGCCTGGGGGGCTTGTGGAGACTCCCTCTCTGGAGATATTCAAGACTCACCTGGATGCATTCCCATGTGATTTGGTCTAGGTGAACCTGCTCTGGCAAGGGGGTTGGACTGGATGAGCTTTCAAGGTCCCTTCCAGGTCCTAGCATTCTGTGATTCTGCCATCTCTTCTTCTGGTGGAAAGTCATTTCAGAGCTAAAATTGTGCAGGGAGTTGGAAAACGCCAGCACACAGCCATATTTCCAGCTCTTGACATTGTGTGCTGAATGACTTAATGAGATGTTTGCGGGTTACCCTAACCGGAGCTGAGTCCTGGCTTGTGGTCTCTGTTGTAAATACGGAACCAAGTCCTCCAGAAGCAAAAGTCAGCACAGTATAGCATGTGTGATATAACATTAGGCTTAAGTCATTTTAACTTTCACTGAACTCTGCTAACTAGACATTTTAGGGTAAAACTACTATAAATAATACAATTTGCAAGATGTAAATCAAAGCTGCAAATACTTACTTTAGCCATTCAGCCTAACAAGGAATCAACACTGCACACTGCAGCCGAGATGAATACCTGAATTAATAGGAACGTCCTTACAGATCAAGTTGCCTGGCAGGAACTGTAAAGCAAAGTGAAATATTGAGATAAAATGCAAGTATAATCATTCTCTCTGGATTCTGAAATTGCTGAAAATATGAAAAGTGATAATGAATTTTATAAGCACTTCCTGCAGTATTTCCACAGCCTGTATTTCATTCTTGCCTTCTGGTAAGTCTTTTCAGTAGCGAATGCTTGATTGCTTCCACTAGTGATTTACTTGGTTTTAAGTTGAAATTCAGGACTCAACTACAACAACTCACCACATTAGGGTTTGAGTTTTTGGGTTTTTTTTGGTGAGTTACCCCTTAAATAAGCACAACAAGATTTATCCTGCATACAAGTTGGGAGTTTCGTTGCATTTTAAAAGTGAAGACATGGGGTGAGGTTTCTTTTACAAGACTGAACATAAAGAAATGCTGCATAAACACATGACTACTGCAGTGGAGAAAACCACAACGTGTACTGAAAAGGCAGGCCTGGTTCTGTTGCAGAGGGCTGCAGCAGCTCTGCCATGAGGACAGGCTATGAGAGTTGAGGCTCTTCAGTCTGGAGAAGAGAAGGATTCGAGGAGACCTTACAGTAGCCTTCCAGTATCTGAAGGAAGCCTACAGGAAGGCTAAGGAGGCAAGGTCTTGTAATGACAGGATGAGGAGTAATGGGTTTAAACTGGAAGAGAGGAGATTTAGACTAGATGTTAGGAGGAAGTTCTTTCCAGTGAGGGTGGTGAGACACTGGCACAGGTTGCCCAGGGAGGTGTTCAAGGCCAGGTTGGATGAGGCCTTGAGCAACCTGCTCTAGTGGGAGGTGTCCCTGCCTATTGCAGGTGGTGGGAGCTGGATGATCCTTGAGGTCCCTTCCAACCTAGACCATTCTACTCTGTTTTTTCTCAAGTCAGGAACTCCTTACATTAAATATAATCAGTCACGCTCTGAGTCCTTTTCAAACTGAATCAGAGGAGAACCAACCTATGTGAATGAGGATATTATGATACCATCACTTTTAGTGCTTGAAATGCTAACTACTCCTTCTGTTGGAAAAGTCCTCTACAGTCACTGCATGTAAGTTAGAGCAGTGGTGCAGTTCCCACCCCTAGAGGGGTTTAAAAGCTGTGTAGAGGCAGTGCTGAGGGACCCTGGCAGTACTGGGCTAATGACTGGGATCCATGATCAATGAGTTTTCAATGCAGAAAGCAAGAACAATAACCTTACCTCCCTGTGTGAAATGCATTGAGTTCTGCCATGAAAAGGTGCTTTGTCAGAAGCAGAGCTATTGTGCAGACCTTCTGGTGTTTCAGTCTTTTCAGAGGGTGGGTTTACTTTGGGTAAGGAGACCTATTTGAAGACAGGTCACTCCATCCTCTATTGTACTGGATGCTGCTGAACATGTACCTCAGCCACACAGAAGAAAGCTGACTTAGGAAACTGCAGACTGATCCATAACCTAAAAGATTAATTAAACCAGAAAAAAAGAGGTGGTTCCAGAAGGTCCAAAGGTGAGTGAAAGGGACTATGACACACTTGCCTCAGTCTTTGTACAAAACCCCCTCCATCTCTAGGTAGCTCTATTTTCAGATAACAGCTATTATTCACTGCAGGGAAAAGAAAGGGTGTGAAGCAGATGGATGCTGGAGACTCACACATTGCCCAGAGAGCCTTTATTGCTGGAGGAGGGCAAGATGGAAAGCAATAAAGACTGAAACCCTCAACCCTTAACACAAACTGTAACTCACCAAGCAATAGCCTCATCATACCACATAACCTCAAACTCCTTCCCTGCTTCCTGCTGTTCCTGTAGCCTCTAAATGCTCCAGATTTTGTTTTCACTTTTTATTTCCTCCTCTTATTTTTTCCTTTTTATCTCCATTTTTCCCCTCCTTTTATTTTTTCCCCCTTCTTTTTTTTTCCCCAGAAGCATATAATGTGTTTTCTTTCTTTTTTAATAAAAATATCAAAGGAACACTTATCAATGACTGAGGAGAGAGAGCTGCAGTGCAGTCTATTTTTTGACTAGAACACGCACCATGCTGTGACACACTCATCCAGGAGCAGGAGAAGATTGATGGCTGGACATGTGGAGAGAACTGCCACTGATTGAAATCAGACAACTGCAAGCTGTGAGGGAGATCCAGGGGAAACCATTTTAACCACAGTAGTCCAGTCTCAGTACACTTGGACAGGGCCTTTCCTCTGTCTGAAGTCTGCACTGTGGGACACAAAGAAACTAGGCAGTGCAGTGAGGCCAAAGGCAAAATATGAAACTATGACAACTCAGAAGATATATGTGCACGTCTCTATCTCTCCCACCTCTGTAAATTATTTCCTTCACTAGCAGATAATAGATCAGAAATTTCATTCCTCAAGTACCAGTCATCTTCTTACACCCTTCAAATTCTTTCACAAAGACCAGGAGAAACAAAAACAAACCAAAAAAAAGGGGGGAGGGCAAAAAAGAAAAGCTTTCAAGTGGGAAAATAAAAAACCCCAAACCTGGAATAGTACTGGAAACCTGATTTTCAGGAGTGCTGAGCACCTGGATTGTCAATTACAGTGACTGAGACCTGGAGCTGTTCACCACCTCTAAATACATCAGACTTCCTGCAACACAAAATTGTGAAGTATTTACTTAATTCCACGTTGGAAACGTACCTCTTGCTTGCTACAAAAGAGGGGGAAGTGAAAATAGTGATGTGGAAGGGCGTGCTGCCCAGCACCCATCACTGGGCTGCCAGGGTGGGTGTTGGTAGCAATTGTGCAGCCATTCACTTGCACCGAGACATTTTTATTTCATTAGGGGTGTCAGTTTACAGCCATTAGCTAAGCACATTGGCCTGGGCAAAAATGCCTCCTTTTTGTGTGCATGTGTCTTATCACTAGATCTTGCTTCCATGATTGAAGTCTTTAAGAAGAAAAAGAAAAAAGAAAAAAGAAACGAAAAGAGAAGAAAAGAGAAGAAAAGAAAAAAGAAAAAAGAGGGGAAAAAAAGAGAAAAAAGAGAAAAAAATAGAAAAAAAGAGAAAAGAAAAAGAGAAAAAAGAGAGAAGGGAAGGGAAGGGAAGGGAAGGGAAGGGAAGGGAAGGGAAGGGAATGGAAGGGGAGAGGAGAGGAGAGGAGAGGAGAGGAGAGGAGAGGAGAGGAGAGGAGAGGAGAGGAGAGGAGAGGAGAGGAGAGGAGAGGAGAGGAGAGGAGAGGAGAGGAGAGGAGAGGAGAGGAGAGGAGAGGAGAGGAGAGGAGAGGAGAGGAGAGGAGAGGAGAGGAGAGGAGAGGAGAGGAGAGGAGAGGAGAGGAGAGGAAAGGAAAGGAAAGGAAAGGAAAGGAAAGGAAAGGAAAGGAAAGGAAAGGAAAGGAAAGGAAAGGAAAGGAAAGGAAAGGAAAGGAAAGGAAAGGAAAGGAAAGGAAAGGAAAGGAAAGGAAAGGAAAGGAAAGGAAAGGAAAGGAAAGGAAAGGAAAGGGGAAGGAGAGGGAAAGGAAAGAGGAAGGAAAGAGGAAAAAAAATCAGAAGAAGGAAAAAAATATGAGAAAGGCTTTACGTGCATTGTGTTTTGTGGCTTGTCTCTGTCCTCTAGCCAGAACAGTCTGAAATAGATTTTATTGGAAATCATTACTTAAATTCCAGTGCTGAGGAAAATATTGATCTCTTGTGCATAATGGTTACCAGACTGCAGAAAGCAGCAAAGAGAGCTCCAAGCGAGCTGACATAATGTCAGTGACAATTCATTTTTTTTTTCCACCGCTTAGGATGCTGGTTTAATCTCCTGCAAAAGGCACTCGATGCCAGCCCTTTGCTAGCATCTGTGCGGCCGCAGCCGCGGCGGCGGGGGGCTGCCGGTGGGGCAGTGGGCTGGCAGGCGTGCTGCAGACCTGCTTGGCCGGAGCCTGCTGGCAGAGCCCCGGCATTCCCGCGGCACCCCGCACGCGCTCGCCAGCTGTCCCAACTTTCCGAGGCGCTCCTCGGTTTTCCAAATGTGTGCCACATAAATATAACATTTCGGACAGCGATGTGCCGAGGAGCCCCGTGCCTGCAGTGCATAATTCATTCATAGTGTCCGGAGCCCATTATTCCCACATTCCTCCTGCAGAGCTATCAATTTCATCTCCAGCCAAAGTGCAATTTGAATCTTGAGAGCCCTGCGAAGTGCTGCTGGTGGTGTGGGTACACTGCTCGCCTTTTTTCCCCTCTTTCTTCACTGTCTTTTCCCCCTCACCCTTTTTTTTTTTCCCCTTATGTCCCACTCTGCAAGGAACCTCTCATTCATTTGTGTTTGTTAACTTCGGGTTCCCGGGTTCAATACATTTCAGAGGAATAAACATTTGCAACTGCCGTAGATGACAGAACCAGAGAAACACTCAGGTTGGAAAAGCCCCTCAGGATCATCAAGTCCAACCCCTATTCCCACTCTACAAAGTTCACCTTTAAACCACATCCTTAAGCACCACATCCAAACGACTTTTAAACACCTCCCGGGTTGGTGACTCAACCACCTCCCTGTGCAGTCCATTCCAGTGCCTGACCTCTCCTGCTGGGGAAAAAATGTTTCCTAATGTCCAGTCTAAACCCATCCGGTTGCAGCTTGAGGCCATTGCCTCTTGTTCTATCACTTGATGTTGAACCACACAAAAAGGGGGGGGAAAAAACCCAACCAAACCTACAATTTTCTTCTTCCCGAGATAAAACTGCCAGTTGTTCAACGCATCTCTCACCCACCAACCCCCACAGCAGAACATGGGAAATCAGCAGTTTCCCCGACTAAGTTTCTGCTCATCTCATAAACCGAGTGATGGTGCCTATAAGTTTCCCTGTGTTTATCATTTCAGTAACCAGAGGCACAAAGTTTCCGCAGATCTCAGTGGCATTTAATTAACACAGTCCCTTGGACACCTGCCCCGGCGCCGCAGTAAGCTGCGGAGAACGGTTTGTACTGCGTGTAACCCAACCAGCAGGCAGCGCGCTGCGAGCGCACTTGGAACAGTACCCACAAACTGCAGCCCAAACGTCCGTCAAACCTCCAAGCTCTTCGCTTTTCCCTCCTCTGAGACGTGTATGAAACTACCCTCCAAAAAAAACTGACAAGAGAGAAGCTGATCCATCGCGCTGCAACAGCAAAACAACTACAAAAGGCTGCCCTTGTGAAGGAAATTGTGACAGATAAAAAGAGCTTTTAAGGACTAAGGAAGGAGCTGGCACAGAAGCATCATCCTGGACTGCAAGTCTGTTATCTGTCTCTGTTTAGCAGATAAAATCCTTTTTTTTTTTCCCAAGAAAAAGAGAACATTCTCAGCTACAGTAGAAACACTGTCAGCTAAAGCAGAAACATTCTCAGCTAGAGAGCATTCTCAACTGAAGTAGAAAAATTCTCAGGTAGAGAACATTCTCAGCTAAAGTAGAAAGATTCTCAGGTAGAGAACATTCTCAGCTAAAGTAGAAAGATTCTCAGGTAGAGAACATTCTCAGCTAAAGTAGAGAGATTCTCAGCTAAAGGAGAGAACATTCTCAGCTAAAGTAGAAAGATTCTCAGCTAAAGGGGAGAACATCCTCAGCCAAAGTAGAAAAATTCTCAGCTAAAGTAGAAATATTCTCAGCTAAAGTAGACAACATTTGCAGATAAAGTGGAAATATTCTCAGGTAAAGCAGAGAACATTCTCTGTCAAAGTAGAAAAAATCTCAGCTAGAGAACATTCTCAGCTAAAGGAGAGAGCATTCTCAGCTAAAGTAGAAAAATTCTCACGTAGAGACCATTCTCAGCTAAAGGAGAGAACATTCTCAGCTAAAGTAGAAAGATTCTCAGCTAAAGGAGAGAACATTCTCAGCTAAAGTAGAAAGATTCTCAGCTAAAGGAGAGAACATTCTCAGCTAAAGTAGAAAGATTCTCAGCTAAAGGAGAGAACATCCTCAGCCAAAGTAGAAAAATTCTCAGCTAAAGTAGGAAAATTTTCAGCTAGAGAACATTCTCAGCTAAAGCAGAAATATTCTCAGCTAAAGTAGACAACATTTCCAGATAAAGTGGAAAGATTCTCAGGTAAAGCAGAGAACATTCTCTGTCAAAGTAGAAAAAATCTCATGTAGAGACCATTCTCAGCTAAAGGAGAGAACATTCTCAGCCAAAGTAGAAAAATTCTCATGTAGAGACCATTCTCAGCTAAAGGAGAGAACATTCTCAGCCAAAGTAGAAAAAAATCTCAGCTAGAGAACATTGTCTAGGAGAGAGCATTCTCAGCTAAAGTAGAAAAATTCTCAGCTAAAGCAGAGAACATTCTCAGCTGAGGCAGAAAAATCCTCAGCTACATGAGAACATTCTCAGTCAAAGAAGAAAAAATCTCAGCTAGAGAACATTCTCAGCTAAAGCAGACAACATTCTCAGCTAAAGGAGGGAACATTCTCAGCCAAAGTACAAAAATTCTCAGGTAGAGAACATTCTCAGCCAAAGTAGAGAACATTCTCAGCCAAAGTAGGAAAATTCTTAGCTGAAGTAGAGAATATTCTCAGCTAAAGTATAAAACATTCTCAGCTAAAGTTTTTGGCCTTTTTTATCTTTTAATAGGTGCCCTCCAACCTCAACCACTCTGATGATTCTGATGAAAGAAATGTAACATGTCATGAATTGGTATTATGATGGTCACACAAAACTTCTAACTTCTAACACAGGAGTAGTTAAAGCTCTGAGTCAAATGCTAATCTTTTGAGATGGATAGAAGTTTATTGTTACTCCTATTTTGCATTGTGAGGAGTACATAGACACCCACTGCTGGAATTCATCACATCCTAATGTGAACTTCACAGAAGTTCCTGACAGAGAGAGTGGTTTGCCATTGGAATGGGCTACCCAGGGAGGTGCTGGAGTCACTGTCCCTGCAGGTGTTTAAGAAAAGTCTGGGTAAGGCACTTAGTGCCACAGTCTAGTTGATTGGACAGGGCTGGGTGATAGGTTGGACTGGATGATCTCTCTTCCAACCTGGTTGATTCTATGATTCTATGATACTAGCTATATTGAAGCAATGTGTTTAGTCTAAGCCAGAGGCATAGGCTCTTCTGCAATCATGTCTACAGAAAGGGCAAAAGTTACTAGTGTGACCCATACTTCCTACATTGAATGGCCTCTGAGGCAAAGTTCTCTTTCCATTCATGCTCAGGGTTTGTCCTGGAAGAAGCCTAGGAGAGAATTAGCACCCATGAAGAACACACTGCAAAAGACATACAGCTAGGTGAGATTTGGTCCATGAACAACACAGAAAGGCAAGTCAAATGTCTTCTAGCTGTAGCATGATGAAATACAGAGCCTGAGGAACCATATGAGACCAGAAATTCCTCTTCTAGATGGTAAAGTTAGGTGAGAAGAATCTACATACTGATGCCTTGCTTAAGAAAGTCACACAGAAGGTTCAGGGCACAAAACTAAGCTGAACTATGTTTTCAAAATTCCAGTCTGGCAAGACAGACCTCTGCTAATGATGATCCTCCACTATGAACATTGATAGATTATTGCTTATCATCTTCCAAAGCAGAAACCCAGCAATTTAATTTAGCCTCTACTGGTTTTCCCTGTGTTTTCTTTCTGAAATTGAAAGGTCTGTGGAATATGTAAATGGTGCAGTAATTCTGTGAGCATTCACATGCAGTTTCCAGGAACAGACATATTACAGAATGATTGCACTATTAGTAGTCCTCTAAAAATCATTACAGCTTTTAAAGAATTCTAATTAGGCATGTCTGAAGTGCCAAATCCAGGTGGATTTTCACCCACTTCCAATCATATGGTTGCTTTGAGCCCTTGCTGAAATAGATCATATCTCTGGAATCTAGCTGTAACGGAGATCGGGTTCTGACTTATCCCATAACCTCCCAAAATAAAGTGAAGTTGCTCTGATGCAGTCAGTTTTAAAGCTCTGTGGGGCTTACAGCTGTGTGCCTGTTAACACACTCTCCAGTTGCTTTCATTCAAGTAATTATGAAACATAGCCTTAAAGCAGACAGGAGAATGATGAGATGAGTTATCCTTTTCCTCGTTCTTCTGCAAGTGTTTTGTTATCATGTTCTGGGTTTGTTTTGTACTGGTGTGGTACTTGCCTGCACACATCTATGGAATAGTGCTGTACCATCAGCATCCACTCCTCAGAACATTCAGTCACAGAAACATTCAGGTTGGAAAAGACCATCAGGATCACCAAGTCCAACCAACGTCCCTACTCTACAAGGTGCACCCTAAACCGTATCCCCAAGCACCACATCCAAATGACTTTTAAACACCTCCAGGGTTGGTGACTCAACCAACTCTCTGGGCAGCTCATTCCAATGCCTGACCACTCTTGCCCTGAAAAAATTCTTCCTAATATCTAGTCTAATCCTGCCCCATGGTAGCCTGAGGCCTTTCCTTTTTGTTCTATCACTGTTTACCTGTGAGAATAGACCAGTAACAACGTCTCCACAACATCCTTGCAGGTAGCTGTAGACAGCCATGAGGTCTTCCCTCAGCCTCCTCTTTTTCAAACTACTGAGTCCCATCTCCTTCAGTTGCTCCTCATAAGATTTATTCTCCAGGCCCTTCCCCAGCTTCCTTGCCCTTCTCTTTACTTGCTCCAGGACCTCCACATCCCTCTTGTACTGAGATGCCCAAAACTGAACACAATACTCGAGGTGTGGTCTCACCAGACCAGAGTACAAGAGAGAGTGATTGACATTGGAATGCACTGCCCAGGGAGGTGGTGGAGTCACCGTCCCTGGAGGTGTTCAAGCAAAGCCTGGATGGGCCACTTAGTGCCATGGTCTGGTTGATTGGACAGGGCTGGGTGCTAGGTTGGACTGGATGATCCTGGAGGTCTCTTCCAACATGGTTGATTCTATGATTCTATAGTGGTTCTTCAGATCCCCTCTCAAATCCCCTTCTTAGCATTAGAGGACTCACATTTTTAAAGGCCAGATTTATTAAATATGATGTTAAATCTCTAAGAGGCAATGAAAATTTGTAGTATATTCATAGATACACTGTGAATACATCCATCACCACTTCATTAAAGCCATTCAAAGCCAGAAAAAAAAACATACTAGTTCCAAATAGTTTAGGTCAAACATATAACCACAAATATGGTCATACCTCTGGAGCTCTTTTCTTTATAAACTCTCCATTATGTTTATATGTGGCACTAAGTAAAGGTGAAACTGAAAAATCAAATCTTCACTAGTGAAATCATTCGAAGGAATGAGAGCTTATAAACTTTCCCTTCCCATAGCAGAACTCTCTAGAAAGTGTCCACAGCTGCATGATTGCTCACATGTGCCACTTACAGTGCTTTAATGAGGGACTACCAAGTGTCTGAGGGTTGTCAAAACACCTGTTTGCAGGCCAGGAATAGACTGGCCAGCATGGACACATAGGATCCTTTGCCAAACAATACTTATGGGATGGAGGACAGGATAGGTGAATGAAATATTAACTTGTAGGAAATACCAAGCCCTGGAACTTAGAGTCATAGAATCAGCCAGGTTGGAAGAGACCTCCAAGATCATCCAGGCCAACCTAGCACTCAACTCTGTTCAGTCAACTAGACCTGGGCAGCCCATTCCAATGCCAATCACTCTCTCTGCCAAGAACTTCCTCCTAACATTCAGCCTATACTTCCCCCAGCACAACTTGAGACTGTGTCCCCTTGTTCAGTTGCTGGTTGCCTGGGAGAAGAGGCCACCCCCCACCTGGCTACAGTGTCCCTTCAGGTAGTTGTAGACAGCAATGAGCTCTGCCCTGAGCCTCCTCTTCTCCAGGCTGAACAACCCCAGCTTCCTCAGCCTCTCCTCACAGGGCTGTGTTCCAGGCCCCTCACCAGCTTTGTCGCCCTTCTATGGACACCTTCCAGCATCTCAACATCTCTCTTGAATTGATGAGCCCAGAACTGGACACAGGACTCAAGGTGTGGCCTGACCAGTGCAGAGTACAAGGGCAGAATAACCTCCCTTGTCCTACTGGCCACACGGTTCCTGATGCAGGCCAGGATGCCATTGGCTCTCTTGGCTACCTGGGCACATTGCTGGCTCATCTTCAGTCTACTATCTATAAGTACCCCCAGGTCCCTCTCCTCCTGGCTGCTTTCCAGCCACCCTGTCCCCAGCCTGCATAGCTGCCCAAATGTGCTTGTAAGTGAAGTGGACCACCAAGGGATACATGTTTAAGGAGCTTCTACTGTCATTCTTAAGGAGCTTCTGCTGTCATTCTTCTCTGTCTATGTCACTATACATGAGATATTTCTCACCACGTGGGCTCTCAGAAGGGCAAATCACTGTCCTTGGCAACATGCATCATGCAGACACCTTCTGATTAAGTGTGAATTAAACATGACCAGTGAGTAGTCTCTTGAGTAAGATGGTAAGTTCTTCATTTCACAAGGGTGTTAAGGGTTGGAAGGCACCTCCAGAGATCATCAAGTCCAAACCCTTGCCAGAGCAGGACCACAGAATCTAGCACGAGTTGCATGGGAACACATCCAGATAGGGCTTGAAAGTCTCCAGAGAAAGAGATTCCACAATTTCTCTGGGGAGCCTGTTCCAGTGCTCTGTGACCCTTACAATAAAGAAGTTCTTCCTCATGTTGAGGTAGAACTTCCTGTGCTGTAGTTTATATCCATTGTCCCTTGTCCTATCACAGGGCACAAGTGAGAAGAGTTTGTCCCCTCCCTCTTGACCCCCAGCACTCAGATATTTAGAAACTTTTTCTAGATCCCCTCTAAATCTTCTCTTCAGCAGACCAAACAGCCCCAGGTCCCTCAGTTTCTCCTCATAAGGCAGTGCTCCAGTCCCTTACTCATCTTCATAGCCTTCCATTGGACTCTCTCAAGAGGAACTCTGTCCTGTTTTTCTTGCTCTTATGTCAGTCATAACAGTCTAATCTAGTTTGCCTTTAAGAAGTATATTGTCTTCAAGTCAGAAAAACCCCATCAGTTTCTAGCACTGTTCTTCTAGGCTTTTTTAATTGTGTGGATTTAAAAGTTCTCTCTCTCTCTTTTTTTTTAGTGGAATTCTTTATGTTTAAGAGCACTACATTTGGAAGACATTTTTTTTTAGACATCTGAAATGACATACAAGTCAAAAACCAGCTCTGTCTGTTTTAAATAAGCTCCAGGTTGAATAAAGTACTCCACTGACTGCTTATGAACAGAGCAGGAAAGGATAAAAAGAAAGCACTTTCTGGCTCAGCTTTGTAAGCTGAGTCTTGAGCGTCTGTCTGTTGCACACAGTAATGCAGCAGAGGAAGGAATTGAGAGTCTCTGTGTATTAGAAAGCATTTTTGACATCATACATCACTCTCATTTTTTTTGTGCTGTGATTCCAGAAAGTCAGCTAATCTTCTTCCACCTTCACATCACCACAAATAGTTCTAAATAATCACCTGAAGTATTGGGTGGTTTTGATAATTTGTCTCTCCTACAAACTCCTTCTGCCTCTCCCTCCCTCCACAATAGATGGATAAAGCAGATGTGTTGGTAGTGAGCACTTTGTAGCCAAATGCCTTTTTGAGTTCAGCCCAGGTGTCTGTCTGCCTAACAAAGGGTAGAACATTCCTTTTAGTGGCCTTGGAGTATTACAAAAGGATTTACTGTCACCACTTTCCAAGCTGCATGACAAATAAAAAATATTACACTCAATAACAAAAGGTCTGTCTTGTCCTCATGTCAGCTCCAAAGCAACCATACAGAAGTAAGCAAAAAGGGAAAGGTGAGGTGGAACTTCTGAAAGGGACAACTTGTCTGAAAGGGGAAGAGGCACATCAGACAATAGCAGTGTCAGATAATTTTTTTAGAGCACCCTCAGTGTCCAGTTGTGACTGGCTGTGCACAAAAAATCCTCCTTTTGGAGATCTTTTTTGGAAGAGGAATGATAAAATGAGAGTTGCTGGCAAGAATAATAGAGAAACAACTGGTGGCTGTAGAAATCTGTTCATGGCTCTGAAAACAAAAGGCTGATATCTATTAGAGTCATTGTGATGGTTTGGGTGTTACCTGTGCCCCCAGCTCAAAATGAAATCACCCAGACTAGACTCAGTTGGATGAAAATTAAGGAATGAAGCTTTATATTTACAGCATAGCACAATATACAAGCAAGTATTTACAATCTATACAGCTACAGACAGAAACATACAAGTTGAAAAGTAATACAGAAGCACAACAGCCCTCCCAGAAACCAGAGTCCCCAGGAGGGGCTCCCAAACACCCTTCCACCTTCTTTCCATCCCTCTACCTTATCCCTAACTTTGCCTTATGTACAAGGTGAGTTTGGAGGATTGGCCAGGAGGTTAGAAAGCAGAAAGATTAATTACACAGAAAGCAGGGCAGGGAAAAAAGTACAGGCACCAGCTGCAGCAGAGAGCCACTGCATTATCTGTGGTTTGTGTTCTTGTTTTTATCCATCTCAGCAAGCCTATGAGTGAAGTAGACATCACCATTGCTTCCTTTTCACAGCTGGTAAGCTAATTCTTCTCACCAAAATATTCCAGCTAGTCTCAAACTAGCAGTCATGTAGTGAAACAGCTAGCCAGGACTCTGTAAATGATGCAAAGTGGCTTGGTGAGCACTTTGGCCAAATCTTTCGGTACCCTTAGGAAGATTCCCATCCATCCCATCCAGTCTTGTGTGGATCTGGTTGGTGCAGCATTCACTGTCTCCTCTTAGATTACACAGGTTTCATTCTGTTCCCTGTTCCCACTGGATACTCAGAGAACAAGTAGTTCTGCTACTAAAAACTGAGGCAAAAGAGGCTTTCAGTACCTCAGCCTTTTCTCCATCCTTGGTCCCTGTGCTTCCCCCTATATCAAACAAAGGAAGGAAATTCTCCTTAGTCTTCTTGTTGTTAATATACTTGCAGCAACGTTTCTTACTGTCCTTAGTAGCAGAACCCAAATTAAGCTTTAGTTGGGCTTTTGCCTTTCTAGTTTTCTCCCTGCATAGCCTCATGACGCTTTTGTTGTCCTCCTGAGTAGCCTGCATCATCTTCCAGATGCCATAAACTGTCCTTTTTTCCCTGAACTGCAGCCCAAGTTCTCTATTCAGCCAGGCCAGTCTTCTTCAACTGCAGGTCTTTCAGCACTTGGGGAAAGCCTTGTTTTCCTTTTTGTTCCCCTCCTTTAATCATCTTTGTGGCTCTGCACTGTGATTCCCTGTCCTTCCTGAACTGAGGGGCCCAAAACTGGGCACAGTATTTAAGATGCAGTCTCACCAGGGCAGAGCAGAGTCTCTTATTCACATTACATCTCTGACAATTGAAAATCATCAATTTCATAGAATCATAGATTCAGTCAGGGTTGGAAGGGACCACAAGGATCATCTAGTTCCAACCTCCCTGCCATGGGCAGGGACACCCTACCCTAGAGCAGGCTGGCCACAGCCTCATCCAGCCTGACCTTAAACACCTCCAGGGACAGGGCCTCAACCACCTCCCTGGGCAACCCATCCCAGACTCTCACCACTCTCACACTCAATAACTTCCTCCTCACATCCAGCCTGAACCTACCCATCTCCAGCTTCAGTCCATTCCTTCTAACCCTATCACTCCCTGATATCCTGATATTTCATCATCACCATGGTCAAGACAGCCTCCAGCCATCTCATTCCTCCCTAGCTCTTCACTGTTCATGAACAGTGAAGATGTGTAATGTACACATCTCATGATCCAGTGAGATATGAAATGCATTTCTATGTTGTATTTCCAGCAGGCATCTATTAAGATGAAGTCCCCCATGAGAACAAGAGCTTGCAACTGTAAGACTTCTAGCTGCATATAGAACATTTCATCTGCTTCTTCAGATGCTAGAGGCAGCATCTGATGCTACCTGATGCTACGAGTAGCACTAGGTTTGGCAGGGAGCCAGAGATGAACCTGTATGCTTGCAAGCAGAAGGCTTTTTATAGCTGGTGTTTAATGTTCTCAGCAGGGGAGGCTTAGGAAGTGAAGAGCTGGAAGAGGTGACAGAGGGATTCAGCAGTTCTGAAAGTGGTAAATTTTTATCTGTGAAGACTGTGGGAAGGTAAAACAAAGGGATCTCAGGTCAGGCTCTCGGTGGAATTATAGGAAGAGGGGAGCAATGCACGAGAAATGCTCAGTTAAGTAGAGCCCTCTGGGCTGTTTTGTGTCTAAACACATACCACCTGATTTCCAGACCCCTGTTGTGGTTTGCTTTGCAAACTGCAAGCGTTTCTAAATGGCATAAATTACAAATGAAAGCTGAAACTTGTAACTAAGCAGCTAATTTGAACCTCCCAAGCAATGGGGACAAAAGGAATAGGGATAAAAGGCCTTGCCATTGGAGATGCCGAGGCTCCATCGCTGCTGTCCTGAGAGGCATGGGGTAGCTTTCTGCCTCTGCTGCTGCAGACCAGCGTGGCTCTTTTGTACTTCAGAGCATGGTGGGACTCTGCTGCGTGTCTAACGCAGGGACACCTCGTTCAGCCTGTGGCACCGTGACCTGAACTGACACTGTGATGATTAGTGAGGTTCATATTACCCAACCCCTCAAGTGCGCGCTGCGGACTGCAGGGGGTAGGGACCGTTCGGACAGCAGACATCTGTCTATGTGATCAGAACAACCAATCTACTTTTATGAGATTCTTTTAAAACAAAGAATGATCTTTGTTAGGCCCTGGGGGGCCCTTACCAGCAGCGTGAAGAGTACTTATTAGCCATAAAACCATGTTTAAACTGATAATATTCAATACTCCTGCAGGGGAATGAAAATCACCAGGCTTGCGTGCGTAAAGGTAACTCTGATACATGACCAGGAGGCAGACACACACCAGAGACTGTGGCTCCAGACTTTCCAGACATGACTGCTACTCCTGTTTTGCTAGACTGGCTGCATCAGGATTGGCCTCCCCATGCAATTGGGGTTCTGAACAATTAGTCAGTCAGTGTTTGATGTCATGCCTACAGAACTTCTCTAGAGGTAATAGCTGAATTCAAAATCACTTCCATATTTCTATGCAGCCTCCACACAGATAATTACACTTTTATTCTATCACTAGAGCTGACTAGCATATGTTGGCTCCCTTGTATAAGAAGGAAGAAGATTGGGTCCTATTGAACAAATACCTTTTTTGTTGTTGAATCCATAGCTTTCAATGGCATCAGCATGGAAACAGTCTTGAAAATCCCACCAATTATTCAGTCCATTTCCAAGTCATCAGAATATTAATTTCCAGCTTAGAAAGGAGTGATCTTAAAAAGCAGACTTGCAGAGGAACCTGGACAGGCTGGATGACTGGGCAGAGGCCAAGAGAATGAGATTTAACAAGGCCAAGTGCAAGGTTCTACACTTGGGCCACAACAACCCCAAGCAGTACTACAGGCTGGGACAGAGTGGCTGGAGAGCAGCCAAGAAGAAAGGGACCTGAGGGTGCTGGTAGAGAGTAGCTGAACATGAGCCAGCAGTGTGCCCAGGTGGCCAGGGGAGGCAATGGCATTCTGGCCTGGATCAGGAACAGTGTGGCCAGTAGGACAAGGGAGGTTATTCTTCCACTGTACTCAACACTAGTCAAGCCACACCTTGAGTCCTGTGTCCAGTTCTGGGTCACTCAATTCAAGAGAGATGTTGAGATACTGGAACATGTCCAGAGAAGGAAGACAAAGCTGGTGAGAGGCCTGGAGCACAGCCCTGTGAGGAGAGGCTGAGTGAGTTTAGCCTGAAGAAGAGGAGGCTCAAGAGTGACCTCACTGCTGTCTACAACTACCTGAAGGGAGGCTGTAGCCAGGTGGGGTTGGTCTCTTCTCCCAGACAACCAGCAATAGAACAAGGGGACACAATCTCAAGTTGTGCTGGAGAAGGTCTAGGCTGGATGTTAGGAGGAAGTTCTTCACAGAGAGAGTGATTGGCATTGGAATGGGCTGCCCAGGGAGGGGGTGGAGTTGCCATCCCTGGAGGTGTTGAAGAAAAGACTGAATGAGGCACTTAGTGCCATGGTCTAGTTGCTTGGACAGGGCTGGGTGCTAGGTTGGCCTGGATGATCTTGGAGATCTCTTCCAACCTGGCTGATTGTATGATTCTATGATCTCTCAGAGCAGGATGGGACACAAGGAAAAATCTGGATAAGAAATTTTGCATTAGGAGTGAAATGCAAACATGATCGAATGAAGCCAGAAAGGAAATAGGAACAGGAAATCACATGGAATGATTTGTAAAACTCTTCTCAATGCTTATGTCTTGAAGTCATGTCAATATCAGTGTGTATTGAGAGTACCACCAGGATTGCCTCTCTGACACTCAGTATTTCACAAGGTGTCTAGGCCACAGACATCAAAGAAGAATCACTTCTATCTGTCTCTCTGCATTTCCTTCAAAGAGTGATATGAAGGAGGTATAAACCTGGGTTGAGTTTAGAAGGAACAAAGCAAAGCAAGGTGCAAAACATTATTTCACCATCTCACCTCATTTCTGATTATCAAGATTCTTACACCTCAAGATTTTGCTCTGGAGGAAGCCTCATTTTACTACTACTCAATCCAAATAGGGACTAATGACCAGAAAGTTCAATGATTTACCTATATAAGTAGGAAGAATCCTCAGTAACCACCCCCCAACAAATCTGCAAGCAAAATGGTGTAACTCTTCTTTCACATAAAGTCAGAATCAGAAGCATCACAATATCATTTTGCAGCATCTGGGAAAGATTTATTATGGGCAGAGCAGTATAAAATGATCCCATTTAATCTGAAACAAACTTCACTGGCAAGTTAGCAGTCCCTAGTAGATTTCTCTGGAAACTTGAGCTGACTCTGCCATTTTGAGTTTTCTTTCTTCACTGAGGTCAGAAGCAGGCAGGCAGGATATGACACAATGCCTACAAACTCCTAATGTGGAAAGGGAAATGAGAGTGAAATCTCCCTTGTTGAATAACACTAGCACTGAAGATATCTAAATGCAAGAATATCTGTGAGTCCTCCCTGGCAAATAAAGAACTTATCTCTGCCACAATAACTAACAGCTTGCTTTTCTGTGAGATGACAGCATGTTTGTTTGGCGCCCTCAAGGTAGGAAGTACATGGACCTGGTGGAGTGGATCCAGAGAAGGGCCATGAAAATGATCAGGGGGTTGGAGCACTTCTGCTACAAAGACAGGCTGAGAGAGCTGGGATTGTTCAGACAGGAAAAGAGGAGGCTTCAGGGAGACCTAATAGCAGCCTTCCCGTACCTGAAGGGGACCTACAAGAAGGCTGGAGAGAGACTGCTTGCAAAGAGCAGATTTAGATTGGATGTCAGGAACAAGTTCTTTACTACAAGAGTAGTGGAACACTGGAACAGGTTGTCCAAGAAAGAAGTTGTGGCCTCATCTGTAGAGATGAGGTAAGGTAAGGCTCTACAGGGCTCTGGGCAACCTGATCTAGTTGAGGATGTCCCTGTTGACTGCAGAGGGAGTTTGAACTAGGTGACCTTTGGAAGTCACTTCCAACTCAGACCATTCTATGATTTCACAGAGTTAGAGGCGATGCACACAGGTTTCATAGCTTACCTGCATACTTTAAAGGGTTACTGAAGATACTTAATAGCCTATGGTACATTTAGAAAGTTTCTAGAAAGCTGAGCCCAGGTGTAGAACAGAATAAAATCATTAGTACTTAAGACAGTGCTTGCATATGTGGAAGAGTATCTATATGTAGGCTGGATGTTAGGAGGAAGTTCTTGCCAGAGAGAGTGATTTGCCTTTGGAATGGACTGCCCAGGGAAGTTCTTGCCAGAGAGATTGATTTGCCTTTGGAATGGACTGCCCAGGGAAGTTCTTGCCAGAGAGAGTGATTTGCCATTGGAATGGGCTGCCCAGGGAGGTGGTGGAGTCTCCATCCCCGGAGGTGTTGAAGAAAAGCCTGGCTGAGGCACTTAGTGTCATGGTCTAGTTGACTGGATAGGGCTGGGTGCTAGGTTGGCCTGGATGATCTTGGAGATCTCTTCCAACCTGGTTGCTTGCATAATTCTATGGTTTATTTTAAAGATTGCTGTGTCTATCCAATATAAATGTGCCTACCATCATACAAACTAAGGCCAGACACTTGAAAGTGTTCAGGAGTAGGCTCAGGTACTGAACTAAACTAACTAAAAAAAAATGACTTGAATAAACCTAAGATATCTCCTTCCGTTGTCTTTGTGCAGCTAGATGATATCCATGTCAGTCTCTGAAATGCTAGCTACTTTTATAGCAAATTTCCTGATCAGACCTTCCCCAGGATGTGGACAATGACTGCTATTGTGCATTGCCAACACAAAGCACACAGGAGGGTGAAGCTGCACTTTTCATCAGTGCAACTGTGAAACAAAGCCACCAGCAGCGAAGCAGCATAAGCTAAAGCTGTGAAATACAAAGAGTGGCAAACAAAACAACTGGGATCTTAAATGAAATCCTCTATTGGGAATTCCAATAGCTAAAAAATAAGTTGGTGAGGTAAATTCCTCATGGGGGCTGCTGTGGTTTAAAAAACTAATAAATAAAAATCCCTTCATGCCTCCCTGGCCCTGAATGGATCTCATCTGGACAATGACTGATGGCTATCATGTCCTTAGCCCTTTGTAATCCTAACCACAGGCTTCCTCTCCTAGCTCCATCACAAAAATCGCAACCAGGAGAAGTGTTAACTAGCTCCTTTCTTCAGTCAAAGGTGCTGCAAAGAATTCAATCCAAAAAGCAGTATTTGCACTGCTTTTTCACAATCACAGAATGGCAGGGGCTGGGAGGGACCTCAAAAGAGCATCCAGTCCAATCTCCCTGCAGAGCAGGATCGCCTAGACCGCACAGAATCACACACACAGTATCATCAGGATTGGAAGAGACCTCACAGATCATCAAGTCCAACCCTTTACCACAGAGCTCAAGGCTAGACCATGACACCTTTACTCTGCACTGGTTAGACCACACCTTGAGTACTGTGTTCAGTTTTGGGCCCCCCAGTTTAGGAGGGACGTTGAGATGCTTGAGCATGTCCAGAGAAGGGCAATGAGGCTGGTGAGAGGCCTTGAGCACAGCCCTACAAGGAGAGGCTGAGGGAGCTGGGATTGGTTAGCCTGGAGAAGAGGAGGCTCAGGGGTGACCTCATTGCTGTCTACAACTACCTGAGGGGAGGTTGTAGCCAGGAGGAGGTTGCTTTCTTCTCTCAGGTGGCCAGTGCCAGAACAAGAGGACACAGCCTCAGGCTGCGCCAGGGGAGATTTAGGCTGGAGGTGAGGAGAAAGTTCTTCCCTGAGAGAGTCATTGGACACTGGAATGGGCTGCCCGGGGAGGTGGTGGAGTCGCCGTCCCTGGGGCTGTTCAAGGCAGGATTGGATGTGGCACTTGGTGCCATGGTCTGGCCTTGAGCTCTGTGGTAAAGGGTTGGACTTGATGATCTGTGAGGTCTCTTCCAACCCTGATGATACTGTGTGATACTGTGATACTGTGAAAAAAGGACCTGTGAGTTCAATGCAGGGCGACTTTGGCAGCTCAGGTCCAGCGCAGCACACTGCTAGCAGCCAGGGAGTGGCATCCGCCAAAGTGGCAGTGCTGGACAGGGGTGAGCGCAGGCGAAGCGCTCAGTGTGCGCTGGGGTAATTCAACTGCGATCAGCCTCAGGGAAGATGCCTTGAATGCTGCCAAGGCTCGGGCTGTCCCAGCTCCTAAAACTCTTTCCCTGCCGTCTCGAATCAAGCTGCTGCTTCTTAGGCAGGTCATGTAAAACAATCCTGTAACACCCTAATGGCCAGAAATGGAGACTTGAGCAAGCATGGATGTTGACAGCTCTGAAATGCAGGGAGAGGAGCGGAGAGCACGGGAGACATGCGAAAGGGGCCCTTACTGACAATCATGATAAATGTTTGTGGCTTTGCCTTCACACTTGGAAGTGTAACAAACACCAGGCTAAGCACTCACAGGTAGGAATCTGGGCAATCTTTGTTTAATGTTAAACTCCATGTGTAATACTATTGTGTGCCTTTATTATTACAAGGTGTTCCTACCTTTCCCATTCCTAGCCCCTGCTCCCTCTGCTCCCAGCACAGTAAGACATTGAAACCATGGATGTCCTGTTTCTACTGAAACCTTTCTCTTAAGCATTTGGGGGGGGGGAAAAGTACATATTTAAAGGGTTGTAAAAATAGTCCTGGTAGCATTGCTGTAAAATCTATCCATAGCAACTATTTTTTCATGATTTCCAACAGCTCTTCATGTTGGTAGCCTTTCCAAAAGCATCACGATGGTAAGTCATCAGGGGAAAAAAACATACCAAACCAACCAACCAACAACAACAAAAACCATTAAGAAAGCTTTTCCAGAGCATTACACAGATAATCCAGTCCACAAGTTGCTCTGGCCATGGGCTAGCAAACCCAGGGACTGAAGGAGGTCTACACACACCTCTAAAGCAAAGGAGAATCATTGTTTGCAAGATTCGAGCTCTGCTTCGACTCTAAAGCAGAAAAAGATTCACATGGTTGTGATTCACACTGAATTTGAGCCTTAAATTTGAACATGCCAGCTTGTCATCAAGCTAGCTGCCTTTTCTTTACTTTATTTTTGGCTTTTCCTTTGTCAGTGCAAGCTTCTTATGTTTCAGACATGTATATATTTTGCGAGGCAGCTCAGTCTGCTGAGCCAGGATCTTTCATCGAGGAAAGAAAAGTGCATTGCTTGGTTCTCAGAGAAAGAAGAAAACATTGCTTGTGTTTTGGATTACATCCAAACTGTCTGTGACACCTTTTAATACTATACAAGCAGTGCAATTGGTCATAAATTATACCATAAATGGTATTTAAAATACATATAGTCTGATTAGCATATGACCAAGTATAGCAGTCAATAATATCCTTACACGATTCTACAGCTCTAGTGGTCTCCAAGGAGTCAATTCCTGAATCTTCTGTGTTTTGAACAGTAATGGATTCACTATGTTTTACAGCATAATTCACATTCTGAGTGCAATATCCCTCTGTATTCTGTCCTCAAAACTTCTAGAAGCCATGATGTTTCACAACTGTTCCTCAAAGGCAGCTACCCCATTACCACCAAAAAACAAACTACAATAACCAGCCCCAAAAAAAACCACCCCAAAAAACCCAAACATCTCCTCCTCCCTCCTGAAAAAAAAAAACAAACACACAAAACCAAACCAAACCAAAAATAACCACCCCAAAACTTTAACTCTGTCATTGAAAAATAAAAACAATTCCAAGCAATCAATGAATATTTTCCCCTAGGAAAGATAAAACAGCTCAGGTACTTCCACAGTGGGAGGTGAGTAAAAAGAAAGGTGGGTATCTTTCCAACTATGCTTAACTTCTACACTTTATTCTCTCACACAGAGTCACAGAAGTGTTCAGGTTGGATAAGACCCTTTAAGCACTAAGCCCAACCAACATCTTAACTCTCACTATGGGCCAAATGCTGTGGCACAACTTAGCAATTCAGGCACCATGCCACATTGTCATGACCATGTGACATGAGGACAAGAGTAGGATAACATGTGGACAACCAGGATAGGAAGCTGAGAAACTAGAACTCACCTGTTCTAGTGAGAGGTGGGCTGCACAGGGAGGTGGTTGATTCACTGCCCCTGGATGTGTTTAAATGTCACTTAGATGTGGTGCTTGGGGATATGGTTTAGGGTTCACTTTGTAGAGTCGGGTTATGGGTTGGACTTGGTGACCCTGAGAGGCTTTGCCAACCTGAATGTTTCTGTGATTTCTGTGATTCTGTTAACAGTTCTCTAGCACACAGAACATTCATGATCCAAAATCATTAACAGAATCAAGGTCTAGACAGCATAATACATTTTAAAGCAAAATATTCCAAAACTCCTCAATTTACATATCCAGGCTTCATTTTTAAGGGATTATTTCCACACTAGCAGATGGTGATGTCATTGACACCTAAACCAGGACAGAAAAATGCCCATTTTTAGGTGTCAGTGACATCATAACTAATTCAGGGAGCATGTTGCATGCAGAACCCCTAGGCCTGGCAAAAGAAAGAACTGATGTCAAAATGCTTCTGCAAAATGTACTCTTCTAGAACTAAGACAAAAACTACCCAAGACCTCACCATGGAGATCTTAAAATCTTCACAAAAACATGAAATGTTGATGTTTTGATGTTCACACAGAAGAGAGTTGAAAATATGTGTAAAACATATGTTTTGCTTGCTTCTAACAATAGAAATGCATACTCATCACTGGTCATGGGATAAGTGTGGTTTGGGGATCTGTGTTATGCCAGGGCTCGAAGGATTCAGTAGGAGCTTTTGTTTGGAGGAATGGCAATAGCAAAAGGGAGCTGAGAAGCAGATGGTGGTGACTTTAGGCTTCTGAAAGTGACATGATCCAATGCTTTTGAAGGTCCCAAATGACAAAGGAATACCTGACCTGTTAACCAGCTGCAAAGACTTTACTGGATTCTCACCAGCAGATGCACCTTCACAAGGTCTAGTAGAGCCCAGAGGATTGTAAACTTGCTTTCTGCACAAGCCTTTAACAAGTCTTGCTGGGCTGTGCTACACCTCTTTGTACATCAGCTGATTTATTTATGTCTAGTGCCTCCTGGGAGGAAAAATCTCCAAGGCTGCTGGTGTATAAAATGGTAAGCTAGGAGAGCGTGCCCAGGGGCAAACCACCAATAACATAAAGATACTTTCATTTATTTGATTTTTACCAGTTTCACATTAATGCATAGGCAGGTCTCATTTTTCTTACAATACTGCTATTTAAACTGCTTCCTAATTTTGAATTCAGACTCATCATGTCTTGAGCACTGTACAGGTCTGGGCTTTCACTACGCACAGCCCTTGCAGCTCACCATGGCAAGACTGTATCTTCCCAGCTAATAGTAGCACAATAGTTAAAAACTAAGGACAGCAGGCAATTGTTTTCCAAATGCAATGTACATTTTACACAGATTTAAATAGTGTGTGCTTATGGGGATGAGCCAAACATTTAAGAATAGATATGATAGATACTATATCCTTTAACTATTATTCTCAGCTTTGTGTGCCCATTCATACATTAACATGCTTGCAGAGCACATACATGTGTTGTGCCCACTGGATGCTACTGCTGTCCCTGATCAGTTTTTAACCTCTCGGGTCCCAGTTCCTATTTGTAGTAAGGGACAATCTTCTGCTCAGACACAGAGACCTCAAGAGGACTTAGCTTCTCTTAATCCAGACACAATTCTTTAAAACACCCTGCTTCTCATCCTTAGACCTCACTGAAAATCCTAGAGTCACAGCTACAAAGGCAGGAATAGACAAAGGAGAAGTTTAGGGTCATCTGAGAAAATGAGATTAAAAGATGCAAGAGCCTTTGAGTGGCTCTGCTACTGCTGCTCTGTGTCACACTTTGAATATAAGGCAAGGAGCTAATATTATCTTCTTTTACACGAGACTTTTACTTCACTTTGCTTGAAATTCTGATGGAAACAGTAGGACTGACAAGCTTAGCAAAAGCAGGGCATCAGCACTGTCCCAACTTGCTTACATTAGGTAAGTAGATACCATAAAAAATGCACATTTCACATTGAAGTGGGTTAAGGAATTTCACCCCCCCCCCTGCTGAAATTTCCCAAACCAGCTCAGATGGGTTGGCAGTAAGATGAAGCTATATTTACAGCAAAGCAAAATGTACAAGCATATATACACAATATATTTACAAGTATTTACATTAGATACAAATGAGAAATAATACAGAAATCCAAACTCTCTCCTGGATAAAGAAACTGACCAGTAGGGCCTCAAAGCCATCCTCTTGCTCTCTCCCTTTCTTTCCCAGACATACAACAAAACAGCCACCAAAGTTTACTTTGTTACCTGGAAATGTTAGCCAGGGTTAGTGGACGAGATCAGAGAGAGCAGTGAAGACATCCAACACTCAAGAGCAAAGAACAAACAATTTATACTTTGACTTTTTATCCCTTTTAGCAAACCAATGAATGATGCAGACTTTATCATTATTTTATTTTCACAACCAATGACCTAATTTCTCTCATTAGAATATTCCAGTTAGCCTCAAACCAGCACACACACATGTGAAGTATTTGCAGGACTGGAACTGTGTTAATGCAGGTGGAGCACCTGGGTACAATGACTCTTTGTTCACCAATACGGTTAGATGGTCATAGTCCACTTTATTTCTCTGATACAGAGACTTACATGCTTTCTTGAAGACCCTGGGGGTCTTCAAGAAAAGACTGGATGAGGCACTTAGTGCCATGGTCTAGTTGATTGGTTAGGGCTGGGTGCTAGGTTGGACTGGATGATCTTGGAGGTCTCTTCCAACTTGGTTGATTCTATGATTCTATGATTCTTGCAAGAGGCATGCTCCACCAAGACTGGTTACAT
This sequence comes from Pogoniulus pusillus, assembly GCF_015220805.1. NCBI lineage: Eukaryota > Metazoa > Chordata > Aves > Piciformes > Lybiidae > Pogoniulus > Pogoniulus pusillus. The sequence continues at coordinate 10,463,783 of NC_087294.1, read as the reverse complement.
ATAGAGGGTACAGGGTTACATGTAAGGCATGGATAGGTCAATATACCATAACAATATGAGGGTCAGCCTCTGGGGCTGGCTAACTCCACCCTCTGCAGCTGCATGTGGGGGGAACTACCCAACTCCTGGTATCTTAACTCCCAAGATGGATTCAAGGACGCTCCCAGCACAGGTTGCTCATGTTTATCATTTTGTGTCCTCTGCTAGCAAGAATTTCTCCAACAGGTCTGGATCCAACACAGGACTGGATCTGGATCCAACAAAGATTTCAGTGCTTCACAACAAGTAAATAGTGAGAAAAGACTGTGAAGGGGCAGAAAAGTTCTGATGAACGGAAAAAGAGTGGCAATAACATCAATGGTTGAAGTATGAAGTATCAGTTATGTTTATGATATAAGGTCCCATCCATCTGTCATTTCATTTACTGGCTGAAGGTGGGGGCAGCCCCTCCATGTCTGCATATTTCTGCAACCTTCAGAACTGCTCCCGCAGTTTTCTCACAAACATGGATTAGCAAACTGGCAACAAACTGTAGAAGTAAATGCATTTACAATATGCCCTCTAGATAGCTTTACTGCCACGGAAATAGTTTTGCTGTGACTGCGGGCTCCAGAAGTGTAAGCCTGGGGAAACTACGCGCTTTGTAATGATAAAATCCAGCAGGTTTTAGCAGAACATTGCGCTGCTAACCTACAGCCACCTCACCTGCGAAGCGTGCTTATTAAGTTCCTCTCGTGGTGGCAGGAGCTGCAATTTATAAAAGGCTGCAGGTGTGAAGGCATTGTGTGGCACTTTGAGGTTAGTGAAAGAACATTGCTACTCATGGGTGAAATATTCCATTTGTTCGGTGGAAGAGGAGTAATGTGTGTAGGGGTGGAGAGTGCAAAGCTGATGATAGAAAGGCATAAATAGAACCAGACATCTATGGAGCACCCCAACCATTCCATTGTGTTGCTGCTTCCAGCCTTTAAATCTCCCAGTAATGGCTGGGTGCTGGAATTTTAACTCTAATGATGCAGGCTTGCTATATCTCCTGCCACTAAACTATTTTTAAAGGTTTATTTAATCTTACTTAATTTTTATGAAGTAACAGTGATGGTGCCAGACCACACTAAACCACTGGCTGCTTTTAGTTAAGAAACCTAAGTTCCTGTTGATGGGGATAAGTCCCTATATCACCTACCTTTCAGCTCTTTGCATGCTGCTCTTTGCTCTGAAGATCATAGATGTCTATCCTAGAAACAGATGCCCTTTACAAGCAGGATGCTGGAATTGCTTGAAGTTAAGGGCAGGGCTTAAACTATATATATATATATATATAGGGTGCAGGGCTCTGCACTTTGGCCACAACAACCTCAAGCAGTGCTACAAGCTGGGGACAGAGTGGCTGGAAAACAGCCAGGAGGTCAAGGACCTGAAGGTACTGGTAGATAGCAGCTGAAGCTGAGCCAGCAGTGTGCCCAGGTGGCCAAGAGAGCCAATGGCTTCCTGGCCTGCATCAGGAACAGTGTGGCCAGCTGAACAAGGGAGGTTATTCTTCCCCTGTACTCAACACTGGTCAGGCCACACCTTGAGTACTGTGTCCAGTTCTGGGCCCCTCAATTCAGGAGAGATGTTGAGGTGCTGGAATGTGTCCAGAGAAGGGCAACAAAGCTGGTGAGGGGCCTGGAGCACAGCCCTGTGAGGAGAGGCTGAGGGAGTTGGGGTTGTTTAGCCTGGAGAAGAGGAGGCTCAGGGGTGGTCTCATTGCTGTCTACAACTACCTGAAGGGACATTGTAGCCAGGTGGGGGGTGGCCTCTTCTCCCAGGCAACCACCAATAGAACAAGGGGACACAGTCTCAAGTTGTGCTGGGGGAGTATAGGCTGGATGTTAGGAGGAAGTTCTTCCCAGAGAGAGTGATTGGCATTGGAATGGGCTGCCCAGGGAGGTGGTGGAGGCACTGTCCCTGGAGGTGTTCAAGAAAAGCCTGGATGAGGCACTTAGTGCCATGGTCTGGTTGATTGGCTAGGGCTGGGTGCTAGGTTGGCCTGAATCATCTTGGAGGTCTCTTCCAACCTAATTCTATGATTTAGGATTTCAATTGCTATGCATTATTGTTATTGGACAATATTGTCTTACTTCATCTTCATTCTCTGGACTGTCTCCCATTAGCTATCCCTACTTTAGTTTTAAAGGGCTGACAAGGAACAACTTTAACATAAGTTTATTTTAGTGAAATTAACAGACTTCAGAATGCTGTGGTAGTTAAAAGACTTTTTAAAAGGATACACTTAGTTAGCAAAATTCACTTTAATGAAAGTTGGATGAACAGTTGAATCTAAGATAATGCATTAGTGGGACCATAACATTTTATAGCTAAATCCACCATGATCAGATAACACAGAAGTTAACTATCTAGAGGAGCTATGGTTTCATTCTCTGTTCTTCTAGCAACAACTGCAATATCATCTTCCACCCTCATTCCCTCCATTACAGAGGCACTGGTTTCCTTGCTTTTTTGTATCTTCTACAGGTTTTAGTACAATTAGGCTGTCAGCAGCTCTTACTCACATAGGAACACATCCCCAGAAGACTCCTATGCAAGTGTCTGAGAGTAGACTGTGGAAATGCATCATTTCACAGCTACACACTTGGAGGTTAGTGGAGGGCTTTTGGTGGGCAAATGTATTGCTCCTCTTTCAATGATATAGTGACAGTGACTCTGATGCACCATTGCTGACAGAAAGTATGTGAATGTTTGCTGAAGTTTCTGTCAGACCAGCAATGCAAAACACAGAGACTCAGTACCATCAAGAACAGTAAAACATATTTTTGATGCTTTTGTTTGTTTGTTTATTTTTTAATTATAATAAATCCTTACTTTTTGTGTATTCTTTTCTAATTTGGATACAGGCACTCTGAGGGGCCACAGTTTCTCTGTTCTGAGTGTAGTGAATTTTTAACTCAATGTTTTTGGGGGAGAAAGAAAAGGAAAAAGAAGAGAGAGGGGGAGAGAGAGGGAGAGGATGAAGGAGAGGGAGAAAAAAGGTAAAAAAGTGATAGAAAAAAAAATGATAGAAAAAAAAAAAAAAAGGAAAAAGAAAAAGGGAGAAAAGGAGAAACAGAGAAAAGGGAAAAAAGGAAAAAAGCCAAGCAGCTGTTCTTGCCCCTTTGTCACTGTAATCATGACTAACCCTCTGGAGTACTGACACGGCCCACACCTCCTGCCACAGGAATAAAAACATTCCAAAGCAGATATAGGCAAACATATAGCATGATTTAAGTTCTAAGGTATTTTTTTCTTTAAAGAGAAGTTCATGAAAGTTATAGGTTAGCAGCCCACTGCTTACAAGCACTGAATAACTGTAACACAGGAGATTCTCTTGTTTATGTATCTTGTACCTTACTAGCAGCTGCTACATTATATTAATAAGAGAATGTTTAAAGTAGTGTTAATGCTAACATATGTGATGGTTTGCTAACATATGTGATGGTTTGGGTGTTACCTGCCCCCACACACTTTGGAAAATCACCCAGACTAGACTCAGTTGATCTGGAAATTGAATGAAGCTTTATGTTTACAGCTTAGCACAATTTACAAGCAGATATTCACAGTATATATACAGAAATATACAAGTTAAAAAGTCATACAGAAACACAACAGCCCTCCCAGAAACCTGAGTCCCCAGGAGGGGCTCTCAACCACCCTTCCACCTTCTCCCACCCCTCTCTACCTTACCCCAGACGTTGCCTTGTGGTCAAGGTAGTTTAGAGGGTCAGCCAGGGGGGTTAGGAAGCAGATGGATTAGTCACACAGATGGCAGGTTAGGTTAGAGAGAGAAGTTTAGCCCAAAGCCCAGAGAGAGAGAGAGAGACTCTGTTATCTATGTTTGTGTTCTTGTTCTTATACATCTCAGCAAGCCTATGAGTGAAGCAGACATCACCATTGTTCCCTTTTCACAGTCTATAATCTAATTCTTCTCACCAAAATATTCTAGCTAGCTTCAAACTAGCACAACATATTATGTTAATTATATTGACAATAATAGCAATATATTTAATATTGAGAACATTGAGCATAAAGTATTTTCTCTGTGTGAAGCTAAGAGAACTTTGAGTACCATCTGAATATGCATTGAATTCGACATAATGAAAAGACATATCACAGTATCACAGTATCACCAAGGTTGGAAGAGACCTCACAGATCATCAAGTCCAACCCTTTACCACACAGCTCAAGGCTAGACCATGGCACCAAGTGCCATGTCCAGTCCTGCCTTGAACAGCTCCAGGGACGGCGACTCCACCACCTCCCCGGGCAGCCCATTCCAGTGTCCAATGACTCTCTCAGTGAAGAACTGAAGTCCTTCCTAAATTGGGGGGCCCAGAACTGAACACAGTACTCAAGGTGTGGTCTAACCAGTGCAGAGTACAGGGGCAGAATGACCTCCCTGCTCCTGCTGACCACACCATTCCTGATGCAAGCCAGGATGCCACTGGCTCTCTTGGCCACCTGGGCACACTGCTGGCTCATGTTCAGGTGGGTATCAATCAGCACATAGTCTCAAGTTGCACCAGGGGAGGTTTAGGCTGGATGGTAGGAAGAAGTTCTTCACAGAAAGAGTGATTGGCATTGGTATGGGCTGCCTGGGGAGGTGGTGGAGTCACCACCCCTGGAAGTGTTTGAAAAGAGACTGGATGTGCCATGGTTTATTTAGTTGGTTAGATAATGTTGGGTGATAGATTGGACTTGATGATCTTGAAGGTCTTTTCCAACCTGATGGATTCTGTGTGATTCTGTGTAAAGCAGGTCTTGAGCTGGCCAGGACATATTTTCTGCTAGATCATGAAATCTTTACAATTGTCTGAGCCTCAACACCTCATTCACAAGACATAGATGCGATTAAGTACCCACTCAGGGAGACTAATACCTCCCATCCAGTCACCAGCACACACACCCCTGCAGCATCTGCATGATCCTTAATATTAGTGGAAGCAAACACTGATCAGCTTGCAAGGTTTCAGCAAATCATCTGCAATAGCAATGGAGCTGGGAGTAGCAGTTATAATAACAGCAGCAACGATCAAAAAAGCTTTTCCAATACATTACAGTATCTTACAAGCCTGAATGAAAAGACAAGGGGAAGAGAATTTTGAACCCCAGTCTCTTTCAGATACACATCACTTCAGGCATTTGAAGAAAGTGTTGAACAACTTCCCCACTCATTTTCTCAAAGCAGAGGAGAAATTGCTCTCAAATGTTGGTTATAAACGTGTAATCTGAACTCCAGCCACTCCACAGGGCTGCAGAAGAATTTACGATGTGCTAAATTTTTCCTTTGTTCTTCCCAGTGGTAGCCTGCTGTTGCAATTAGAAAGCAACCGGCTGCATATGTAAACTGTGGCTGCTTTCTAAAGAATTGGTGATAACTGCTAAAAGCCTTCCTGAGCAGGACTTGCTCTGCTAATAGTGCAACACTTGACTTTTAAATGTATATATTAACTACACACACACACACACACACACATATATATATATATTCATTTTTTCCTCATCTTCTTCAATTAGTCGTGTCCTTTAGGTACCTTACTAGAGAGATAAAAAGCAGACACAACTGTTGACCACTGTTGTAATTTAGCATTACCAAACTTGAAATACACTCTCCTGAACCACTACTGTTCTTAATCCTACTTATGTAGATTCTGTAGGAACGATGTGTTTGTGTAAACGCTCCAAGATGCTGTGACAACATTTCTTTATGTTTCTGCATGAAAAATAATCCAGTGTCCCAGCATCACAGTATCACACAGTATCACAGTATTATCAGGGTTGGAAGAGACCTCACAGATCATCAAGTCCAACCCTTTACCACAGAGCTCAAGGCTAGACCATGGCACCAAGTGCCACGTCCAATCTTGCCGTGAACAGCCCCAGGGACGGCGACTCCACCACCTCCCCGGGCAGCCCAGCAGGTCTTTTCCAGCATAAACCATTCTGTGATTCTATTTTCTTTCTTGGATTCTATTCCCTTCCTGGCCAATAGAACATTAGAGGCTAGAAGGGACCTCCAGAGATCATCAAGAACAACCCCCCTGCCAAAATCACCTAGGGTAGTCCATACAGGAATACTTCCAGGTGGGTTTTGAAAGTGGCCAGAGAAGGAGACTCCACAACCCCCTCGACAGCCTGTTCAGTGTTCTGTCACCCTCATTGTAAAGAAGTTTCTCCTCATGTTGAGGTGAAACTTTCTGTGTTCCATTTTGTAAACTGTTGCTCCTTGTTTTCTTGCAGCAGAGATTGGCCCCATCCACTTGACACCCATCCCAATGTCAATTCCTCTCTTCTCACTTTCAGCAAAGAAAGCAGAGAAACAGTGTTCTAAGCCACTCAAGGCATCAGAACCTAGGGTGACAAACTTGAAGGGAATATGCCTTGGGGAGAATACAGGTTTTGCAAATGGCTTTAGGAGATGTCCCTCCACCAGCAGCCATTGCCTTAGCTGTGGCTTCAGAGAGGGCAACAAGCAGGGGGAAGCAGATAAAGTGGTACAGCTGCCAAGTGCAGAAGCCTGGGCCACGCTGAAGGTGGGCCCTGCTAGTGAGAGGAGGTGTCAATAAACAAATACACTAAGCAGCAAGACCACTGCTCTTACTGGACTGAAAGGTCAGAGTGAATAATATGTTAGTCATGCTGGGAGCAGCTTTAGCAAGCCTTTTGTGGTCCATTACTTCCAGTCCAGGGCTCAGCATGCAGGTGCTGGCTTGGAGCCAAGGGCAGTCTAGCAACCTTGCTGCCTGTCCTGCCTCAGCAAAAAGAGGCTGAAGGCAGCAAGGAAGGCAGAGGGAAAGCTTCCTTTGTGTGCCAGCACCAGGATCCATGGGATTTGGCCTTGGAATTCCTGTGGAGTCATAACCAATACATCAAAGTCAGCTCCTTGGCACTTGTGTGCTATTGCTTAGCCTCCTGGCTTCCCTAATCCTTGGGAGGGTATGTCATTGTTTCCCCATGAAGCCTGAGGGAAACACAGTTCCACAGTCAAAAAAACAGCCAGAGCCCATTGGAATGTCAGCAAAATACCACCTCTGGCAGGTGGCCTTCAAGGTAAATCACTAGATGAGGAAGTTGAAAGCAAGCATTTGGATACTGGCTTTGAGGAGAGCATGCTCTCCTAGGCGGTGGCCTTTAGCCTGTTGCATCACCTGGCAATGCCTGGAATGAAGTTATTTATAGGCTAAACAATGAGAAGCCAAGTGAGTTGAAATGGTTCAAGGTTTTGGTAAGGGGATACAGAATTTTCTGCTTTGGGCTTGCTGGGTCAGCCCTGGGCTAGGCCAGTGCTGATGACTGCCATTCATTTGCTTCTCAGCAATCAGTGTACAATGACCTTGGTAGAATCATAGAACCATTAAGGTTGGAAAACCCCCCTAAGATCAGCAAGTCCAACTGTAACCCAACTACTGTGACCTCTAAACTACATCCTGAAGCTCCACACTTGGAGGTGTTGAAGAAAATACTGGATGAGGCACTTAGTGCCATGGTCTAGTTGATTGGACAGGGCTGGGTGCTAGGTTAGCCTGGATGATCTTGGAGGTCTCTTCCAACCTGGTTGATTCTATCTTTCTATAATCTATATGCCTCTTGAACATCTCCAGGGACACTGTGGGCATCCTTCCTTTGAAGGCCCTGCAGACAAAACAAGGAGAAGAGTAGGCTGAACAGTGTCCTTCTTCCCTAGTTTTGAGCTTCACCAGGCAGAGTGAAGATACTCTTAGTCAGTGCTTTAATAACTTTTTAAGTCTTTGATGACATGTTTTCCAGAGAAGCCCAAATTGTGCTAAATTGATGGAATTAATCCACATTTGTGCTACTGCTTTCTGCATTAAGGCATTTGAAATGAAAGCATGGATGAAGAGACTCTACAGACTGATATTTGCATTTATAGCTATACCCATCTATTAACCCATGGCTTCACTATTCTATAGCATTGGCTTTGGTATTTCAAACACAGCCCTATTATGCATTCTTTTATTTAAGAAAGTGCCACTTGGCTTCTTCATCTGGCTATCTTCTCATCACTGCTATGAATTTGTGTTTCTCTGAGGTTTTAGGGCAAATGAATTACCTCTGAGACTAACACAGTGAGCTGAAGAGAAAGGTAGCACTCCGTGGCTATGGTCACAAAGAGTGCAACCAATACAGGGATCCAGTGGAACCTACTCCAATGTTCTCAGTGTTTGCTACTTGTTTATTGGAGATTTATTGTCACAGCTTTATATTGCAGCAGCACTGACATCACACACATTTCCTCACTTGTTTTTTTATCTTGCTTTGACTTACTCAGTGGAACACTTCAGTGCAGGCTCTGCCAGTGTAAGAGGATATCGTTTGTCTCTCAGTCTAAGTTTCCATCAGACTACAGTTGTAAATCTAAACACTAAATTGATTAAATTTTAGCACTATGTGTTATGGCAGAGCCAAGAGGGCCAAAATAAGACTGACTCATCAGGTACCACAGACACCTTACAGCAACCCTTGCTGCAAAGAGCTTCCAATCCAAATACATAAGACAGACCAGGAATGGAAGGGAAAACAGAAATGAAGTTAACTCTTCTGAACTCTAAACTAACACAATAACATCTGACAATCCAGAGTTACAGCCTGGGTTACACGAAGATGTTTGAAAGGCCCCAAGAAAAAATGAAAATAAGATAACAAAATCACTATATCTCATGAGTTTTACTCCATCTTATAAATGACTTTTCTGTGTCTCAGTATTTACATAGGCACTTTTTTCACCCAAGGATTTCAAACAACTACCATTTAGCTAAGTGTCCCCACTCTTCAATGACAGGGATAAATACTGCTCTCAATTTACAGATTGAAGCACAGAAAGTCAATGGACTGGCTTAGCATTTCCTAACAAAGCCAAGCTGAGGCAAAACTCCAGAAGCAAAGGCATTCAGTCTTGACTATTAGTTAAGTGGCACTTGCCTCGAATTTTACTGATGTATTTTGCAGCCAGACATTGTTAGGGTCATCAAGCTCAAGACTTAGAGTAGCGTGTTGAAGCTCAGAAGAGCAAGAGCAGAGGACAGAGCCAGGAGTAAGTCATTGTCTCAAATAAAAGAGCAGTGGAGAGAAGACACAGACTAGTTAATACAACAGCAGTGATATTAATGGTCTGTGTGATGAAAAATCCTGTCCATTAACATCTTGAGGCAGCTCTGAGCAAACACAGGCTTATGGTCTATCTTGAACCCACTGAACATTGTATTTAGAACGTTAGCAAGAAGTAGTGCAACAATGAAATGAAAGCTAGCTGGGTGCTGTTAAATTTCACCCTCTTGTACACCAGCTAGAGTGTCAGCAATTTGGGCCAGCAGGCTCTGATTATTTTTATACTTTGTTTGACAGACACTTCTGGAAATGTCTTCTTGTTTTACGTCGTCAGCAGAGCTCCCAGGCTGAGTTCCTTACGCATCTTTAAACGCTGCTAAGCTGAGTGGCATTTACTTGTACATCCCCCTGCCTCCACCTCACTATAAGAATCATGGGGTCTGACTTGGCAGGAATCATCTCTTTTTTTTTGTTTGTTTGTTTGTTTGTTGTTTTGTTTTCAGCTGCCCTCTAATAAGCCCACCTGGTCTTATCTGAAAAATGAAGGGGGAGAAAATGAAAATCAGCTCTCACTAATTGAAGGAAAATTGTAGGTAAACAATTGAAAGATCTTTTCATACTTACAGCCTGACATTTCCACAAAGAACTTAATTGCTTACATGGGACTAGAGGGTTATGTTCTTTTTTTAAGTTGCATATGCTCTCTGCCAAAGACTAGCTTGGACATGCTGTGAGTGATTTTTGGATCACTCACGAAATAGCTCTTGCTATTTTAGGTGCTGTCACAGCTTGAAGTTGTAATTAATTTTGAGAATCCTGACAATCATAATTATGGCAGCCCAGGTTTCTGCTAAGGCTCGCTTAGCCATGGATTTTTAAGGAAATTTTTTGATTTAGTATTAGCAAAAGAAGGTCAAAGTGCAGACTATCACAGTGCAGTGAATTCCTAATGTAAAGAATACAGACCTGCTGTGGAGTTGAGCAGGAAATACACTTCTTGTCCGATGAACCTTGTCGAGTTTTCATAACTATTCCCCCTATGAAATTAAGACTCTTGGAGCAGAGGTTGATCAGAGGGCTGGAGCACCTCTCCTGTGAGGACAGACTGAGGGAGTTGGGGCTGTTCAGTCTGCAGAAGAGGAGGCTTCCAGGTGACCTTCTTCTGGTCTTTCAGTATCTGAAGGGGGCCTACGAAAGAGCTGGGGAAGGACTTTTCAGGATATCAGGGAGTGACAGGACTAGGGGCAATGGAGCAAAGCTGGAGATGGGTAGGTTCAGGCTGGACACGAGGAGGAAGTTGTTCAGCATGAGAGTGGTGAGAGGCTGGAATGGGTTGCTCAGGGAGGTGGTTGAGGCCCCATCCCTGGAGGTGTTTAAGGCCAGGCTGGATGAGGCTGTGTGCAGCCTGCTCTAGGATAGGGTGTCCCTGGGCATGGCAGGGGGTTGGAACTGCATGATCCTTGTGGTCCCTTCCAACCCTGACTGATTCTATGATACTATGAAGCTCCATTCATAAAATCAGGTAAAGAAAAAGCCAGTCAAAAGTGACCCATCATAGCAGCACACTGTTTTGGATGCTCTTCAGTTCCTTTTATTCCACCCTTTATACCTTAAAAGGGCTAAAAGCTCAGACCACTTCTTATTTCATAAGAAGTCTTCTCAAATAGAATCCCTTAAGTGTCTGTAATAAGTAAATACTAAGTGGAGAGGAGCCTTTAGTCTATGTCTTTCTTTGTCCAAGTCAATGTCTGATTAGACTGGTCTTTGCTATTCTTGGGTTGCTATCACGTTCTCCTCCTATAACTTCCTCTACCTTCTCTCTAGTCTTGATTAAGAAATCAAGCTTGGGCTAGACAGAGCTCCAGATAATCATAGAACCATAGAATCAACTAGGCTGGAAGAGACCTCCAAGATCATCCAGGCCAACCTAGCACCCAGCCCTAGCCAGTCAACTAGACCATGGCACTAAGTGCCTCATCCAGGCTTTTCTTGAAGACCTCCAGGGACGGCAACCCCACCACCTCCCTGGGCAGCCCATTCCAATGCCAATCACTCTCTCTGCCAACAACTTCCTCCTAACATCCAGCCTAGACCTCCCTGGCACAACTTGAGACTGTGTCCCCTTGTTCTATTGGTGGTTGCCTGGGAGAAGAGATCAACCCCCACCTGGCTACAATGTCCCTTCAGGTAGCTGTAGACAGCAATGAGGTCCCCCCTGAGCCTCCTCTTCTCCAGGCTGCACACCCCCAGCTCCCTCAGCCTCTCCTCATAGGGTTTGGTTGCAGGCCTTTCAAAATACAGGTTTACATCACTATCAGTACAGTATTCAAAGTTCTTCCTGAGACCCTAAGCCCTAAAAAACATGCAAGTTTGAGAGAATCTCTCCTTTTTAAAATCAATTCATTTGAATTCCTTACTCCTCTTTCTTTGCCAAGCCTAACAGTACAAATTAAGTGGGCATTAAATGCTAGGAGTAAAAAAAATACCACCACCTCAAAAGCAAAATAGCAATAAAAAGATCCCATTACTTGTTACCTTTTTTCTTAATTAAGGGTTTCTGAAGAAATAATGTGATTTTGGTTGCTTGAATCCAAAGAGGTAATGCTGGTTAAACCTTTACTGAATCAGAATTAACACATTAAAACTCACTGTGTTTTATTTGGAATATGAAGGGGAAATTATTATCTTTATCCAGTGAAAAACTCTGATCTAAACACATTCAGCTTTTAGATCTAAGTGTGGATGTGAGAAATTCACAAACAGTGCTGGAGAGCACTTCAAGGTTACAGCTGCATCCATGAAGGAATAGATGCTTATCTGTCCTCTCCAGGACCTAAGTTTCCAACATAGATTTTCAGCCTCCTTCTCAGTTTTTGCCTAACCCCATTTAAATATTTTAGTGTAAAAAAAAGTCTAAACAGCAAAAAATCTGCTGTTAGATATGCCCTGGACCTTTATTTGCTTGGTAATTTGCTCATTCTTGAAGCTCAATGGGATTTGCAAATTAGTTGTTGCCTCACTGAGCTCTCAAAGGAGCTTTGCTTTGGTAGACAGCTTTTTAATATCCTCAAATATTCAAGCCCTGCACAACTGTGGCCACCAAAGAGGTTAGTGGTGGTTAAAAGATTTATGCAGCTTTAGTTCTATCCTTTATCTGCCTATCTCAGATGACAAACAAGACTACTGGAATATCTAATACCCTCCTGTTGAAACAGCTTTGGCCTTTATACTAAACTGCCACTGACAGGAAAACTGGAATCCAGGGCCTCCTTCCTCATCTCCAGTGGCCTGACATCACCTCTGTCTGTACTCACACTTTCCCTTTCCTTAGACCATTACATCAAAATATCTGGTTTTCTCTCCCAATATAGATTTTGGTCTGGCTGTTATAACCTTTTCCTGAGGGTGCCAAGAAAGATGCTGAATGCAGAGTAGGGAGAGCTGAAACCATTGTGTGACTAGTAGCAAAGAAGGAATCAGATGTATCAGGGCATCCATCAACTCTGAGCCTGTGCTTATTGAAATGCCCCTTTAGTAACCGTAGCTTATTTCACCTGTACTTTTTACACCGTGCACTTGATTAATAAGCAAGACAGTGAAGTTTCATAGGGGAGTTTCTGGCTCAAGTTTGGGTCTGCTTTCCCTCTTCTACTTTCCTTCCCCACAGCTGCCTCAATCCACTTCATTTAAATGTGTTATTGGTGACTCTTGATTCACTTTGTTCTATTTTGATTTCAAACTATTATACTTCAGAAAGCTCAATACACACTCCTAGAGCTCTGAGAAGTTTCTAGTCACTCAATTTCACACATTACAGATCTTCTTTGCATCTGTATTTTCTCAAGTCTGCACTTCCTGCCACATAGCCTTTTGGGGTACATCACCAGTACCAAGCAATAGACATAAGAAAGAAGCTCCTACACAAACAGCTCTGATGGAAAATGCTGTGTTCCTCCCAGCATGTTGCAAGTTTGGGGATTGCTGAAACACAAGGAGTGCCACCAGCCCCTTCCATGAAGTCTTTATGAAGGATGAAACAATTCATCCTTGAGTGTGAAAAAGGAAAAATGATACATACACACTAGGAAAGGAAGCTGGGAATCTCCCCACCCTGCAGCTAGTGTGCCCTAGAAAATACCAGCACCTAAGATATACCATGCTCCCAAGGCTTGCCCCAGCCCCTGCTCAGCATGCTGGCTGCTGTGAATGACTCTGGGCACTAGTACAGGCAGGCACATTGTGCTTCCTGAGTAAGATGCTTACAGGCACTGCCATGGGAAGAATTCCAAGGCAAAGTTTCTTTTTTAGCTTTGGCCCCAGGATGCTTGAGATTAGGCAGAGCACCAAGCAGTGTTGCCAAAGAGCCCTTTGCAGCCATTTAGAATACAGTTTCCCCTCCAGATATGAAAATGTATAACCTGTGACTTAGGAGGTAATGGTTTAGTTGCTCTTTAGCCAGTAACATTAAAACATTCTATGTACTGTTTAAAGTTTGTATACTGTAGTAGCAATTATACTGAAACAGATAAAAGACACTGATAAACTTGATTGCCTGCTTTCCCTTAGTTTTCTTTTGTAATTGTTTGTAATAATAGAAAGTGCTGGCTAATATTAATAGAATAATAGATAATAATTATTAGATAATAGACAATAGAAAGCACTGGTTTATAGTAATAGAATAATAGATAATAATAATTAGATAATAGAAAGCTCTGGTTAATAGGCACAGAGTGGATTCTGCTCAGAGTTCACTATAGAAATCCTGTCTGTCCTGGGACAAGGCTCCTGGTGCTTCTGATTCCCTATTTTAAAGGTAGAAAAATACTCCCTTTTCTACCTATTTTCTGCATGAAATGCATTTTGTTAGGAATTAATAACAAAATCACAGAAACATTCCACTTGGAAATGACCCCCAGGATCATCAAGTCCAACTGATATCCCTACTCTACAAAGTTCACCCCTAAACCATATCCCCAAGCACCACATCCAAATGACTTGTAAACACATCCAGGGTTGGTGACTCAACCACCTCCCTGAGCAACCCATTCCAAAGCATGACCACTCTTGCTGTGAAAAACTGTTTCCTAATGTCCAGTCTAAGCCCACCCAGTCACAGCCTGAGTCCATTCCCTCTCGTTCTCTCACTATTTACCTGCGAGAAAGGACCTTAATCCTAACCCTAATCTTCAGACCGCCCATGAGAACCTTTATTAGAACATTATTCAATCATTGCAAGGTTTGGTTTTGGCTGAGAATTTCACTTTACACTGAAAATTCCACCAGTACTCCACTGTGGTTTTATAGCATTTTCAATCCCCAGGTGGCACAGACCCAGGCATAAAGCTTTCCTTCCTCTCTTGATATGCCATGCTAAATACATCTTACAATCAGTAAGTGGTCATCATTTTGGTCTAAAATATGTTCAGGCAACATGCAGAGTTAGGGAGAGATGTTAGCTGAATTAAAGAATGAAAACCAACACATGTTTATTTCATTTAAATAAATTCAAGATGAGTAAGTGATGCTTCCATTAAATCAAACAACCAAATAGCCACAACAAGCTAAAACAAAACAAACCCTCAAACCTCAATTGTGTAAAAGTCTTCATTCTCACAGGAGTCTTACCAGTCAGTAAACCATCAAGTTGTTACTACCCACATTATCACAAATGCTCAAGGTTTACAGACTTTAAACCTAAATGAAATGAGAGGGATGATGACCCCCTAAAGGATGTAACTTACAGAATTCCATGTAGTTATAATTCATAATAAAAACAATGCTTTTGATTACACAATCCAGACTTGTTTAGAAAGAAACAAGAAGAAGATGCAGGTACTATTTCCTGTGGGAATTTGTTTTAGTGAGGATCACAGGATCACAGGATGATAGGCATTGGAAGGGACCTCCAGAGATCACTGAGTCCAACTCCTTTGCCAGAGCAGGACCATACAATCTAGTGCAGGTCACACAGGAATGCATCCAGACAAGACTCGAAAGTTTCCAGAGAAGGAGACTCCACAACCTCTCTGGGCAGCCTGTATCAGTGCTCTGTGACCCTTACAGAAAAGAAGTTCTTCTTATGTTGAGGTGGAACTTCCTGTGCTGTGGTTTATATCCATTGCCCCTTGTCCTATCGCAGGACACAACTGAGAAGAGTCTGTCCCTCTTGACCCCCAGCGCTCAGATACTTACAAACATCGATTAGATCCCCTCTAAGTCTTCTCTTTACCAGACCAAAAAGCCCCAGCTTCCTCAGTCTTTCCTCACAGGGCAGTGCTCCAGGCCCTTAATCATGTTCATAGCCCTCTGTTAGACTCGCTAAAGTAGATTCCTGTCCCTCCTGAACTGGGGAACCTGAAACTAGTCCAGACTGTGTCAAAATCCAAGGCTCATGCAGCTTACGTCTTTCATAGGCAAGGATAAGAAAACAGTGCTCAGATTTGAAAAGCAAGCAATGACAAGGGCCAAAAAGCTACAACTAAATAGGAATTGATAACTTGAGTTTTGTGAATCTGAAAAAAAAAAAAAGAAGAGAGAAGTAGAAAAATATGTCAAAATAGTCTGTGAAATCATTATTAAGTTCTACTATCCACTTATTCCTAAAGAAATAAATGATGTCACCCTAATTAAAATTTGGTCAAGCACCCTTGAATATTGAGAAGAAAATTAAAGACTTATTCCTAGCATAAAGCTGACAGCAGAAGACATCCAGTTTGCTCTGGGAAGAGGGATCAATTACATGTTTATTTATAGCATGTGAACTGGGATTACCAAATGTGGGCCCAGGGCTTGCATGGGCTCCCAATGCTTGCTACTGGAGTATTGTGCAATGCTCATGCACAGAGCATGTGGTCGTTATACTTTCCTGGTAAGACTGCAACTTCTCCTGTCTGCCTGCCTCAAGCAGCAAAGATGTCCAGGAAAGCTTGGCATAATGGAGCACTGCAACTTCTCTTATCTCTGAGAGCTAAAGGTCAAACTCAGTGGGTATTTTATCTGTTTATTCAATTAGCTTTTTTTAACAGACCCTGACTTCCTTTCATCTCCTTTAATTTCCTGCTAATACACATTTTTCTTTCATTGGGCCATGTCACAGCTTATACTTTCTCAATTACCTGCTGATCATGTAGTCACACAGCAACATAGAGGAACTCCTTTGGCACCAAGACCCATGTTTCTGATGTTCCTGGCTGGTTTTCAACTAAGATTTGTTTTGTGTTTGCACTTGGGACTCAGAGTCACAGAGAAGATGAAAGAATCATAGAATCATAGAATCAAGCAGGTTGGAAGAGACCTCCAGGATCATCCAGTCCAATCTATCACCCAGCCCTATACAGTCAACTAGACCATGGCACCAAGTGCCTTATCCAGGCTTTGCTTGAACACCTCCAGGGATGGTGACTCCACCACCTCCCTGGGCAGCCCATTCCAATGCCAATCACTCTCTCTGGCAACAACTTCCTCCTAACATCCAGTCTAGACCTCCTCTGGCACAGCTTGAGACTGTGTCCCCTTGTTCTGTTGCTGCTTGCCTGGGAGAAGAGACCACCCCCCACCTGGCTACAACCTCCCTTCAGGTAGTTGTAGACAGCAATGAGGTGACCCCTGAGCTGCCTCTTCTCCAGGCTAAATGACCCCAGCTCCCTCAGCCTCTCCTCATAGGGTTTGTGTTCCAGGCCCTTCACCAGCCTTGATGCCCTTCTCTGGACACATTCCAGCACCTCCAGGTGCCATAACAGGGATGCACTGCCTAGATGAGATCCTCTACTAAAGTGGATTTTGATAAAGGAAAACTCCCAAACAGCATCATGGCCCCTTCCTTTATGCAGTTTGGTGTGAGAAGGAATACCTGAGGAAACCCCAAGTGGAGTGTATTTCTCATGTCACCCAGTGCTCCCTTATTTGGTATCTAGGCTTTTGTCATCTTTGTGCTCTTGGGATCAAGGCTAGGGTTCATCCAGCTAACACTAAGCAATGGCTCTACTAATGCTGCTGCTTTCCAGGGAGAAAAGGTTTCAGGTGCCAGTGTGTGATTATAGGAAGGCTGTTTTGCCAAGCCATGGTTTGTGTAATTGAATGAGGAACTAAAGAAACTACTCGTCTATTAGTTATTTGTTTTACCAAGCCATGGTTTGTGTAATTGAATGAGGAACTAAAGGAACTACTCATTTATTAGCACTGGTACCAGCAAAAGCCACATATTGAGAATTACCAAAATACATGTAAATGTCTACACAGGAGCAACCAAGTACATAATAAAAAGACAGCTGTTAAGTATCACAGAAATGACATCTTCTTAAAGCAAAACAAAACAAAATGAAACAGAACTGGAGTATGAACTTTGAATGAGCCTATGCTGTTTTCTAACCCAGGAATGAAGAAAAAATAAATATATATATAGTAATGAATGATCTCTGCATTCAGCCATGAAATCCTACACTATCATGGATGTTTTTTTAACTCCTTTAGTCAACTCAGACAATCCTTCTGCAGGAAAAAAATGCAAAGGTCATTAAAAAGTGCATACCAGGATATTACATGTAGGTATTTAAGCTGAATGAGCTAAGGGCTTTCCCACTGGATTCACTTACTGTCTAAAGCAGACCCTCCTAAAAGATGGGTCTGTATGATTAAAATATGGACAGCATTTTATAGTGAGTCTTTACCACTTTCTGGTAGCTAACTTTAGGTCTTATTTCAACTCCCATTCAAACAGGAGTCTTTCTATCAGCTTTAAGGGGGGGGGGATGGATCAAGCACTTTAGCAGCAGTCTTCTGGCCCCCTGTGCATTCATGTAAATCTACACTTACTGCATCAGATCACACAATCACAGAACTATCGTGGTTGGAAGAGACCTGAAGGATCGTCCAGTTTCAACCCCCTGCAATGAGCAGGGACACCTCACACTACATCAGGTTGCCCAGAAACACATCCAGCCTGGCCTTAAACACATCCAGTGATGAGGCTTCTACCACCTGCCTTGGCAACCTGTTCCAGTGTCTCACCACCCTCGTGGTAAAGAGCTTCTTCCTAACATCCAATCTCAATCTACCTACATCGAGTTTTGCTCCATTCCCCCATGTTCTATCACTACCCAACATCCTAAAAGGTCCCTCACCAGCTTTCTTCAGATAGTGGAAGGCCACAATAAGGTCTCCTCGGAGCCTTTTCCTCTCCAGACTGAACAGCCCCAACTCTCTCAGTCTGTCTCCACAGGAGAGGTGCTGATCATTCTTGTTGCTCTTCTCTGATACACTCCAGCAAGTCCTTATCTTTCTTGTAATAGTGGCTCCACAACTGGATGCAGTACTCCAGGTGGTTGCCATTCAATACTCTTTACCTAAGCATTTCTGCTCCTGTAAAAGTTGAGGAAGTTTCCTAACAGGCTCTGCTCTCAGTAGTAGTAAGGTATCCAGAACAGATCAGAGTACTGAGTTTGCAAAGAAAGAGGGAAGGAAAGAGCACACAGACATTTCTTCTTGAATAAAAAGCATGCAGAACTTATGATGGGTCCCAGCCAGATCCTTAATAAAACAAAGTTTCCTAACAGGCTCTGTTCTCAGTAGTAGTAAGGTACCCAGAACAGATCAGAGTACTCAGTTTGTAAAGAAAGGGGTAAGGGAAGAGCACACAGACATTTCTTCTTAAATAAGAAGCAGCCAGAACTTGTGATGGGTCCCAGCCAGATCCTTAATAAAACGAATGATGTCTGTGTTCCCCA
This sequence comes from Pogoniulus pusillus, assembly GCF_015220805.1. Taxonomy (NCBI): domain Eukaryota; kingdom Metazoa; phylum Chordata; class Aves; order Piciformes; family Lybiidae; genus Pogoniulus; species Pogoniulus pusillus. The sequence continues at coordinate 10,444,962 of NC_087294.1, read as the reverse complement.
GAGGGCTCATGATGCCACTTTGGAGTTCGCAGTCAGCAAGAAGCAGCTCATATTGCACACCGCATGACACTGGAATATGACTAATAAACATCAGGAAGTCCCCAACGGCTGCAGATTTGGCAGCGCTGCCTGCATGGACCATGGTGGTGTTCGTGAACCTTGTGAGCATACTTGGGCTCAGTTTCAAGTGGATAGTAGATCCCTGGGTTTTGATTTAAGGCACCTCGCTGTTTAAAAGAACCTGGCAACTGCAATCGTAGAGGTGTGGTCTGCGGAGCCTGAGGTGCACCAGCTAAGAGGCGAGGAGCTGAAACTTGTGCAAGGCCTATCTGGTTTAAACCAGGCTATTAACATTCCTGACTAGCATTCATACACATGCACTCCTATTAAAAAGCTAATTAAAGAAAAAGCCAAACCGTATCTGGGAAGGGGAATTCTGGGCTAGCATCGCCACTGTAAACTTTCACAGCTAAGCCACTGACCTTCTTGTGGCCTTTCAGTATCTGAAGGGGGCCTACAAAAGTGCTGGGGAAGGACTTTTCAGGATATCAGGGAGTGATAGGACTAGGGGGAATGGAGTGAAGCTGGAGATGGGTAGGGTCAGGCTGGACACGAGGAGGAAGTTGTTCAGCATGAGAGTGGTGAGAGCCTGCAATGGGTTGCCCAGGGAGGTGGTTGAGGCCCCATCCCTGGAAGTGTTTAAGGCCAGGCTGGATGGGGCTTTGGCCAGCCTGCTCTAGGGTAGGGTGTCCCTGGGCATGGCAGGGTGGTTGGAACTAGATGATCCTTGTGGTCCCTTCCAACCCTGACTGGTTCTATGATTCTATAACTTCTCAGAAAGAGTTTCTAATGGAAATGCTGATAGATAAATACACTGCTCTGACTGGCACTGCTACAGTAACAATGACCTTCAGTTAGTTAAAAAGCTAATAAAATGCTAGTAAATAGATGAGGGCTTTAAGTTTATTCATGATGAGTTAAAACAGACTCCGTATTTCTTGTCCATAAGCATACCCAGGCAGTGGAAATCTGTCATGGCTAAGGCTGGTGTGACAAAGTTTGTTTAGTTCTAAAACACAGTAGTTACAGAAAAAAAATGTGAGAAACCACATGTGGTGACATTGTGCCCTTCAGCCAGTAAAGTCAGGGGGAAATTTTCTGCTTAAAACCCCTGATCTGTTATAATAATGTGTTTTAGCCTACTAAAAATTAGATATCTGTGGGATCAGTTCAGAACAATGGCACTGCTAAGAATATCATTCCTAAGAAAGTGAAAGCCTTGTCTGAAGCAGTCTCCGGCTGGAGTGTAGTGTGGTGGGAAAGTATGTTAATGGCGTTTCCTATTAGTGCGGTTGCTCTTGAAACGCACTGGAATGTTCCCCATGTGTGTCTCTCTCTAATGGATGGTAAGTAATGGTGGCTTGGCTGTTTTAAATGCCTCTTTCCAATTTTTGCTCTGTTTTGGGATTAATAAATTCATGGGTTTATGCGATGCGTTCACGCTGGAGTGAAAAACATTATAGCGCTGGATAGGCAGATCTGGGTAAGAAAGAGGAAGCCCCCAGACCTTCTGACACATGTTGAGCCAGCAGCCTGAATGCATTCAAAGCCAAGCCTACCTCTTGCAAACAGCTCACAACCAAAGGGCCTGAGCCTACAACCCCTTGCAATTTCACTGAAGCATAGAATTAACCAAGTTGGAAAAGACCTTTGAGATCATCGAGTCCAATCTATCACCTAACACCTTCTAATTAACTAAACCATGGCACTAAGTGCCTCATCCAGCCTCCTTGTAAACACCTCCAGAGATGGTGACTCCACCACCTCCTTGGGTAGTCCATTCCAATGGTCAATCACTCTTGCTGTGAAGAATTTCTTCCTAACATCCAGCCTAAACCTGCCCTGGCACAGCTTGAGGCTGTGTCCCCTTGTTCTGTCACTGGGTGCCTGGGAGAAGAAACCAACTCCCACCTGGCTACAACTTCCTTTCAGGTAATTGTAGACAGCAATAAGGTGTCCCCTGAGCCTACTCTTCTCCAGGCTGAACAACCCCAGCTCCCTCAGCCTGTGTAACTACTCACACAGGAAAGTATTTGCAGCATTGTCCAGCAAGCAGACAAAATATAGGCATGGCCTGGCAAAAGTACAAGGTACAGTGAAGTTAACTGGCACATTTTTATTAGTTCTATAGGGGGGGGGGCAGGTAACTCCCAAGCCATCACATGTGTGTGTTAAGTGGTCCTCCTCAACTTTGCCTGGCATGGAAGTGTACTTGAGATCGCCCACAATAACTATGAGCTTCAACTCATTTCTCACTCTTTAGATTACAAATGTCACCCAGTTGACAGGATGAAACTTCTGCAAGTTCAGCATCACACAGGTGTCACATGCACACTGAAGCTCTGCACTTCAGAGAACACAAAATTCCAGCTAAGCTTTGTGCAAGTACAACTTGTTTCTGTCCTACAGAATCAAATCCAGAGTGTAAAGCTTTGATGTGGAAGTCAGGGAGACAGCATCGTGATTAGCATCACTTTGGCTGCCTCCGCAGGATCATCCTAAAATCTCTGTGAGGATTTTGCTTGCCCACCTTTACTTTTCCTTGCTTTAAAAACCTTTTCTCAGGAGTTGTGTAACACGTCACATTGTTCTAATTGAAGGAGGCTGACAGGATTCTATTCAGAGCTTGTCAGTGCTCCCCTTTAATTAGCCAGAAAGACCACTGCTGAGTGACAGCAGTGCATTCTTCCCACAGGTTCCACAGCCCCAGCTAGTACAGGGCATGTGAGATGGGACCTGAAGACAGCAATCGGCTTCTGTTTGCTAGAAAAACACTGTCAGATGACGACCAGCATGAGATAATGAAGCCAGAACCACAGCTGATAGAAGCTGGGGGTGTGTTTGTTTGTTGGTTTGTTAAATTAGAGACTTCCAATGCTGCAGACTTACCCTCCTCTTAAGAATAATTTCAGCATCATTATACTCTACATATGGTATGAAACAATCAATAAACCTGCAGATGTTTGAAATATTCTTTTCTTTATCTGCAGTTGTCATCTTCTTCTTTTCATTATATTTGGCATGTGGTTTTTTATATACTTAGTATTTACAAGTAGGACAAATACTTGTTTAGGATTCCTGTGGAGGTGGAAGAAGTCTTGAGGGCAACATTCACCACCTGCTTCTTCTGTAGATAGAAGAACTGTTTACAGCCTTGTGAAATGAGGTACTTGGGCAACAAAAGTTCTGGAGTTCTGCAGGGTTAGTCATATTCAGACTGTTCCACTTTCTTCTCTAAAATAGTGTTAGAAATATTTATGCATATTCATCATGGAGTGATAGAATGATTTAGGTTGGAAGGAACCTCAAAGATCATCTAGTTCCAACCCCCCACCACAGGCAGGGACACCTTCCACTAGAACAGGTTGCTCAAGGCCTCATCTAACCTGGCCTCCTCCAGAGAGGGAGCATCCGTAACCTCCCCAGGCAACCTGTTCCAGTGTTTCACCACCTTCACTGTAAAGAACTTCTTCCTGACATCTAGTTTAAATCTCCCCTTTGCTAATTTAAAACCATTACTCCTCATCCTGCAATTACAAGACCTTGTCAATAGTCCCTCCCCAGCCTTCCTGTAGGCCCCCTTCCAATACTGGAAGACTACCTCAAGGTCTGCTCGAAGCCTTCTGTTTTCCAGGTTGAAAAGCCCCATCTCTTGTAGCCTGTCCTCAAAGCAGAGGTGCTGCAGCCCTCTGAGCATCTTCATGGCACTCCTCTGGACTTGTTCCAACAGTTCAATGTCCTTCTTTTGTTGGGGGCTTCAGAACTACACACAGTACTCCAGGTGGGGTCTGACAAGAGTAGAATAAAGGAGGAGAATCCCCTCCCTTGCCCTGCTGGCCACACTGCTCTTGATGCAGCCCAGCACACAGCTGCTGTCTGGGCTGTGTGCACACTGCCAGCTCATGTTGAGCTTTTCATCAACCCAGACCCCCAGGTCCTTTTCCTCAGGGCTGCTCTCAGACATTTGCCACCCAGCCTGGATTTGTGCTTGGGATTGCAGTGACCCAGGTGCAGGAGTAAACTTTACATCAACGATATAGGACTCAATGCCAGGGAAATCCCCCCAAAACTTCTAACTATTCTTTAAATGAAATGCAGCTTCTACATTAGAACAATACTAATGGGGTTGTATGAGTGGAGGATACCAGAATTGAATCAAACCAAACCAACCAGCTGACCAAATCTGGAGACACACAACAGAAAATGAATTGGCAGTTCTATGGTATGGTACTTCTATGGTACTATAGTTCTCAAGAGACTAAATTTAAGCATAAAGAACAGTGTCTTAATCTTAAATGAAGTTCTACAGAATGTGAAGTATTATTAAGTTATTAATCTTACTAAACTGCCACAAAGTTCTAATTTAACTGTAAACACGCACATAATTCAGAGAATTAAATATAATAAGGCAAATAAATCTCTCAGGCACTTGTGTACGAACTACAGATGTGATATTTGCAACACAAATCTGATACATATTGAGTCACCTCAAACAGAATTTGATCACAAGGGGAAAAAATATGGGCCAATGTCAACACCTTGTTATCTCAACATTATAAATGTCGCCAGATTCAGCTGCTAGAAGAATGTAATTCCTCCTTCCATGGGCATTCTTTGCAGATAATAATACAGGCTGAAGTCACTGCAGAACCTCAGAAGAATTCAAACCTCTCCCACTGAAGACTTCAGTTAATTCTGTTCTTTAGACCTGTTTCTCCATCATTAAAATCCATAAGAATTCTAACTGCCAAGTACTTCTCAGAATTAAAATGACAGAAATAATTTTTCCCTTACATTTTCATCAGAATATTAGTGACGTCAAGGAAATAAATCTGACCAAAATTCTACCTATGCAGGCTGAGTAACTTTGTTTGTTTGTTCTTTTTTTTTTCTGGTAGAGGAAATCTACCTCTCCTATAAGGATGTAGCAGCACTCATCCTTTCTGACTGTCACTTGGCTGTATGTCAGGGCAATATTGCTTTGCTTTTCCAGGTTGTACCACTTGAGAATAATTTCTGTAACAAATGTTGACTCAAACTTTTCTGGTCTTAAGAAAGCATTAATTTCTTCAGCAGTACATTTCCCTTCTAGAACTCCTGCTTTGTGTTTCCTTTTCACAGTATATAGTCTAATTCTTCTCACCAAAATATCTCAGCTAGGCTCAAACTAGCACAGATTTATTTACAGCAGCATAATACCAAACAGGACAAGTAAGAAGGTTCCTGGGTGCCTGAGTAAACTCTGTCACCTGCCCTCAATCTTCTCCTCTTGAAACTCTTCCATCATGACAAATGGTTTTTAAACTTTCAAATGGGTAAAAGCAAAACAGATATAAGAACATTTCCTCTTTTCTCCTGGCATTCTGATATAGATGTCTGGATGCGTTCCTCTGTCATCTGTGCTAGATTGTCCTGCTCTGGCAGGTGGGTCCCTTCCAACCCCTAATATCCTGTGATCCTGTGATCATTCATGTTGAGAAGCAGACAGAAGACTTGTTGTTGGGCATGGGTGGAAATGGGGAAAAGATTTGGGGAGCACATCAGAATGGCACAGAGGATAAGGATGGGGATGAAGCAGAAAAGCACAACGCACAAGGATGGCGTTGGAAAGAAGTATGAGAGTTACCAGAAAGGAAATATGTGGTAAAACATCTCTATCACATCATTCAGAACCTGGCAGAGTGGAGAAAGGCCTCCAGCACTGGCCCCTCTCTTCCTTACCAATTCATCAAAGTCAATTCATTTCTGCATATTTACACAAGTGACACAGCATCACCTCTTGATGCCATCTGTGGTGATATCATGTCTCAACTATACATGGTTAGAGCAAAGCCATGCTACCATGTATCTGAGCATCAAACTGCCATTTATACTACTAAAGTATTGGGACTATACATTTATTGATCCTCCCCTGCACAAGTAGATAATATTAAACTCCATCCATGACAGAATGAAGTTATTTCTTCACAAAGAGACTGATTTGCCATTGGAATGGGCTGCCCAGGGAGGTGGTGGAGTCGCTGTCCCTGGAGGTGTTCAAGCCTGGATGAGGCACTTAGTGCCATGGTCTAGTTGATTGGACAGGGCTGGGTGCTAGGTTGGGCTGGATGATCTTGGATGTCTCTTCCAACCTGGTTGATTTTGTGATTCTATTTTCCAAGCTGTTACCTGCTTGTTAAAACAAAACCTGAGGAAAAGTGATGAAAAGGAAGGGGAAGGGGAAAGGAAGGGGAAGGGGAAAGGAAAGGAAAGGAAAGGAAAGGAAAGGAAAGGAAAGGAAAGGAAAGGAAAGGAAAGGAAAGGAAAGGAAAGGAAAGGAAAGGAAAGGAAAGGAAAGGAAAGGAAAGGAAAGGAAAGGAAAGGAAAGGAAAGGAAAGGAAAGGAAAGGAAAGGAAAGGAAAGGAAAGGAAAGGAAAGGAAAGGAAAGGAAAGGAAAGGAAAGGAAAGGAAAGGAAAGGAAAGGAAAGGAAAGGAAAGGAAAGGAAAGGAAAGGAAAGGAAAGGAAAGGAAAGGAAAGGAAAGGAAAGGAAAGGAAAGGAAAGGAAAGGAAAGGAAAGGAAAGGAAAGGAAAGGAAAGGAAAGGAGGGGAAAGGAAAGGAAAGGAAAGGAAAGGAAAGGAAAGGAAAGGAGGGGAAGAGGGGAAGAGGGGAAGAGGGGAAGAGGGGAAGAGGGGAAGAGGGGAAGAGGGGAAGAGGGGAAGAGGAAGGGAAGGGAAGGGCAAGGAAGGGAAAGGAAAGGAAAACTAGGGGCAAAAAGACAGAAAAGGTGAAAGAGAGTTTGGATTACCTGGCTTGGTGGCTGGAATTATCTTAGTGTTTTTTTAATTAAATTCAAGCCCCCCCTCCCCCAAACCCACATTATTAACACAACACACAATGATGAAAGCTATTATAAGGATTTTACCATTTTTTTGCAAAGTTTGAGTAAATTGCCTATAAATTATGCTTTGAGCAATAAAACTGCTCTAACACTTTGCACACTATGCACCTTTAATACCCAATCTGAAGTTCATTTATCAACAACCACTCTTGTGTAAACAACCCACAGAGAAACCTTGTTCTCACTTGTTATTGATGATCTTTCAAAGCTCAGAAATTGCCTCCTCTTCGATTTCCTACCACTGAATTCTTAGGTAATCACCTCATCAATAGTTCTCAACAAAAATAATTGTTTCCAGAGCAAAACACTCCTCAGATTCTAGGCCCTTTAAATTGGTCCCTCTCAGTGCTTCAACACTGTGAATAATACATATAGATATATAGAGAGCTCAGAATATGATTTTATTAAGTCAGAAGTGGAAAAATGTGTTCCCAGAAAAGGCTATGGGCAAAGAAGATATAATACAGGCTGCCATGTTTTAGGATATGTATATGTTTTTCTTTTGACACTAACTTCAGTCTAACTTACACAGCAGCACAGGTCATTCAAATGCACTTACAGTCAACCTTGAGTGTAGTCAGTTAATGCAAAAGGTGAAGAGAGAGCTTTGCATGTCACTTAATGAAGAGCTGTGCTCTAAGGCAAGGAGTGGAGATTTGAATTAACTGCTTTGTTCTCATCTGTGGTTCACATCCCTTGTGCCCTGTTCCTCTACCCTCTCTTTTTCACTGTAATGGCAAAGATTCTCTGAAACTAGAGCTGAAGGAACCACTTACAGGCTTCAGAGCAACTTAGGAGCTGTGGGAAAACCTACACCATTTGTTTTAATTTCCTTTTAAAAATTTAAGTATTTGGCATTTGGAAAAGAAGAACATAATGGGAGAGGGTGAGGAAGGATAATGAAGCACATTTATTTTGATGACTGCCTCCCGTTTCAACCTCCTCAGAACTGTTTTTGCAACTGTTGTCAAAAATGTCCTTTTCTTGTCCCAGAACTGCTACTGCCTAGCTGCAAATTAATGGAGAGAAGGTGGTGCATGTACCATTGCATCATTACTCAATCACATATAACAATCTGTCTGATGAGCTCTTCCCCAGAAATGTAACTAAGAAAGCAGATCATCTCTAGTTGTCTGATACAGGAATATCAGCTGCCTGCTGCCCCCAGGTAGCTTTTTGGTCTCCTGATGTATCAAAATTATTCAGTTAGCTGAAACAAGACTCTATGGCCTTTAGTAGTTCTACATTAGCATCTTCTTATCTTGCTTATAATTCAGAGATGGCAGTTTCAGAAAGTACATAATTACCTGTTCTGTTCCATCATACATGCAGTCCAGTGTAATTACAGTAGTAATGTCTACACAAAAGCAGATGTACATTGAGGCACACTCCAGTTAACACTACAACCCACTGACTTCAACCAGTAAATGACCATGCCAAAGGAAGTCTTATTAGTAATTTCCTTTGAGTGGTTCACATGGGGCTAGCTGGTAAGACAGCTGGGACAGAGAGCGTGCATGCCTCTGTGTTTAGAGTGCAATAAGACCTCCAATTAGAATCTATAAATAATAAATAAGCATTATTAATTAAGCAAACACGAATACATAACTGCATTAATAAATAATAATATATTTGATAAACAGGCTCTAGACTCACGGGAAGAAGGCAGAAGCCATGAACATTAATGATTCTTGCAGAGTACATTTACTATTTCACAGCCAGAATGGAACAAATCTACCTCTTGCTGGTTGTCTTAAGATTTCAGTGCATAAAGAATGATTTAATAAGGAGTTTGCCCTCGGGACTGAGTTACAGTCATGTACAAACCAGACAGCTACCATTTCTGTAAATGTCCTTACAGGAATTTAAACAGCTTGTTTCTAATTGATATCTCCAGGATTCAGAACGAGGTCCTTACAGAAACTAACACCTGAAGAGTTGGGTCAGGAATGCTATGTCCAGCTTTCTGCCTATTGCCATATTTACAGTGCTGCAACTGAACCAGTAGCTTAAACCTTGATATACATTTGAAGCTATAATTTCTAAGTTCAGAAATGTCTAAAGCCTTTAAGCAGAACATTTTAAGAAAAGAAAGGAGTTTGTACTTTAAAATAGACTTTTTTTTCCCTGAAAACACATTTTGACATAACTTCTTTGAATCTCTGCTTTTCATTTTACAGTTTTTCTCTGTTTCCTTCCTCTGTTGTACACCACCTGCAAATAAATGAGTGAAAGAGCCTGAGGTTTATTTAATCACAGAATCACAGAAACATTCAGGTTAGAAAAGACCCTCAGGATCACCAAGTCCAACCCATAACCCTACTCTACAAGGTGCACCCCAAACTGTATCCCCAAGCACCACATTCAGATGACTTTTAAACACACCCAGAGTTAGTGACTCCACCACCCCCCTGGGCAGCCCATTCCAAGGCCTGACCACTCTTGATGTGAAAAAAAAATGTTTCCTAATGTCCAATCTAAACCTACCCAGTGGCAGCTTGAGGCCATTCCCTCTTACTCTATCACTAATTATCTGTGAGAAGAGACCAGCACCAACCTCTCCACAATGTCCTTTCAGGTAGCTGTAGACAGCAATGAGGTCTCCTCTCAGCCTCCTCTTTTTCAAACTAAACAGCCCCAGCTTCCTCAGTTGCTCTTCATAAGATTTATTCTCCAGGCCCTTCCCCAGCTTCCTTGCCCTTCTCTTCACTCTTTCACCTCCACATCCCTCTTGTACTGAGGTGCCCAAAACTGAACACGATACTCAAGGTGTGGCTCCAGCAGAGCAGAGTACAAGGGGACAATTACCTATTAGGAGAACTGAATTCAGTCACACTTCTGGAAGAAACAAAGTTATTTTTAGTGTAACAGTAATATGCCAATGTCATTTGTGGTGTCACTTGGTAAGCACATTTTTACTTCTAGAAAAGATGTGAAAAAAATCTCATGGTCAATTATTCATTACTGAATACATGTTACAATATTATGATGCAAGACATCAACAGTATGATGTTGCAGTGTAGTAAAAGGTTCTTGGCATGAATCTATATTTGACTTTCTTGCATAATGACCTCAATCCTGATGACAATGACACTGATGGATGCTTTGCCATTGGTTTCACTGGAAACTTCAACACGCTCAGTAGTTGACTTAAATACAGACAAGTGCTCTCTTACACGTCTCTGAGCAGTGACAATACAATGATGTCACATCTCTAGTTCATGCAACCAAAACCTGCTTTTCAAAATGCTAGCTTTTATGCCTCACAGAATTGGAGGAGGATGCTTCTAGAAACAGTATGGTGGCCATTTCAAAGTCATTGCATTGAGGAATGTTGTAAATTAAACAAGCAGAAAGAAGTTTCAGGAGATGGCTGAAATCCCTAGGAGTAATCAGAAAGTGAGGAAACTGCATTTAACATGAAACTGGTTAAAAAGTAAATACAAAGGAATTCCACTGGGCAGCAGAACTAATGTTTAATGAAACAGATTACAATTATCACATTTCTATAAATTATTGCTTTTTATTTTATTTGTGATGAAATGAAACCTGAAATAAGGTTCTGTGGCCAGAATAAACATGGACGTGTGTGGGGCACACTCTCAGACCTTTCCCTGTGCCGGAGGCTATGGAGGTGAGGTAACACCAGCCTTGACATCTCTCCTCTCTCCCCAACAACCTGACTCAATGCTGAAACAAGTCTAAAAGTAACTTTCAGGTTACACCTGCACTAGGAAACAGTCTGGAGATTGCTCCTCTGCTCTGACGACATGCTCCGTGCACAGAGAAATGGTTGAGTCACCAACCCTGGATGTGTTTAAAAGTCATTTGACTGTGGTGCTTGGGGATATGGTTTAGGGTGTAACTTGTAGAGTAGGTTTATGGGTTGGACTTGGTGATCCCAAGGGTCTTTTCCAACCAGAACATTTCTGTGATCCTGTGAGATGTGCCACAGCATTGTTTCTATAATTCTATTGAATTCTAAAATTCCAATTAACAACATTTATTCTCCTGCATATGATGGGTGAACCAGAAAAAGCATTAGGAACAGTCCTTGATCCATAGAACACTCTGAACTGCACTGGGGCATTATTTAGGAGAACGCTACCTGAAGAGAGTAAAATGACATTAAGAAATAAGTTAACAGATCTGGATGTTAGCTGTGATCAGTGCAGACATCACTGCTATATACCACAGTGAAAGGAAACACACGGTTCATCCACAAAAATATGGGCCCAACATTTTCTCTGGGTAGGCTTCATAGATTACTTAAACTTATGAAACTTCCATGAAACATAATGAGTTGGCATCTTGCAGGAAAGGGAGTGGGTCTCTCCCAGGAAGGAAAAAAAGAAGATCCTGTGTGGTGAGTTAGGACTTTTCCCCTCCAACTACTGGATTTTACCAGACTAGCTCAGATGGCTTGGAAGTAAGATGAAACTATATTCACAGCAAAGCAAAATTTGCAAACATATATATATAATATACTTACAAGTATTTATTATTATGTACAAATACAGACATTCAAACTCCCTTCCAGACAAATAAAACTGCCTGGAAGGGCTCAAAGCTACTCTCTTTCTCCCTCTACTTTCCCAGACAGACAAACAAAATAACCAGCAAAACTTATGTTGTTTTTCAGTAGAAAAGATATTGGAGTGGAGTGAGGAGGAAGCAAATAGATCCAGCACCACAGACTAGAGCAGGACAAATTGTTGGCATTTGTGCTTTTTATCCCTCTCAGCAAACCAATGAATGATAGAGAGTTTGTCATTATTTTATTTTCACAACCAATGATCTAATTTCTCTCATTAAAATATTCCAATTAGCCTTGAAGCAGCTAGGTGCAGGAATAGGTGCAGGATGTGAATTAAAATGATCCAGCACGCGTCATTCTGTCTGCACAGCTGTCTGGAAAAGGCAGGTTTTCCTTTGGCCTTAGCTTCATTTCAAACAAGCTTTAAAGACAAAACTTGCACTAATTTCAGAGGGACTTTTTCCTGTGTATGGGATGCAGAACAGAGCCCTCTCCTGGTAAGCACTGAAGATAATTGAGGACACCCCTGGCACCGTATTTGGCACTGCCTGCAGCACATATCTATGTGATGAAGTATTGAACGTAGGCACTCGAAATAAAATATTAGAAAAGCTCAGCTATTTGGAGCCATGGAACCTTATGATTGAGGTCAGATTTGTTTGGATTTAAAAAAAAAAAATATATGGAAATCTAAATAACGCTGAAATTATGACATACTTGAAAACTGAAACCAAAAAATAAGTTATATAACACGCTTAAAGGCACAGTTGGCACTTCAAGATCACAATGACTAGCCAGTTGTAACCTGCTTGTGAACCCACAGCTGAACCCTGCATGTTAGATTACTGAAAAGGGTGGGTCACCTTCTTTTTAAACCTGAAATCTGATAAGCAGGGCAAAAGAACCCCCATTCATTCCTCCTTTTTATGACTATAAAGCTGTGAAGCACCAATAATAACATTAAGTATATAGATCAACAAACTATGCCTAGTTCACCCACCTTCGGATTTCATACTTGAACCTGAACAGAAGAGAGGATCTGCTTTTGTAAAACACAGAATTTACAGGTACCTAAATTGGATGTGGCATATGGTAGGCACTTCACTAAGTCAGAACAATGATACATTGCCAAAATAGTGGCTGACTGACACTAGATTTTCTCAGAGGAGCTAAGTATAATCCCTTTAGTTAAACAACAACAACAACAAAACGTTTTTTTGACATTGGGATGCAAAACATATTGGTTTTATCTCAAATTTATTTATAAAGACTTTAAAGCTCATTGTTTGTAGTAACTTATGCAGATATCATTATCTGGAACTACATTTCTTACAGCTATAATCTCGTTATATTTTACAAGGTAAGTAGGGAAGATCTTCAAGGAGATTTCCTTTTTACTGTACCAACTGGCATTTGTGCAGTCTGCTGAGTCAGTATTGAACCTGCATAAAGTATAGGGTCGCAAGTGTTGTCTTCTATAAGAGGTAAACTCAAGGATACTGAGCATTTGCAGTCATTAAACACCCTATGGTAGTTTCTGCAAGTGTAGGAGTGCCTGGCCAAATACCAATCTAGATAATTACATCCTGCCTACTTACATTCCCCTGTTGCTTTAAATGGATAAGGTATTGTTCTTCTATTCTTGTGTAAAAGTGGATCCTACAGCCCTTCCTTGGGCTCTGTAAGGACTATTTCTAGCATGACCTTCTCCATGCAGAGCTCTGTATGGTCACGGAGTCATTTATATGACTCACTCAGTATACTATACTAGATTTTGGATTCGTCACCTTCAGAAATCGCTTCCACTGAGCCCACTGAAATTTACTTTAGCTCAAAGATGCCAATTTAACCTACTCCTGATAGTCTGATTTGCAATAAATCACTACAAAAAAAAAAAATTAGTGTTTAGTTCAGTTTCCATAGGACTTCCCTCAGTACATTTGACCCAGGTCAAATGCTCATTAGTTTTGTGCATGATCCTGCCCACTCTCTCTGAAATCCATAGCAAAATAGCAACGTGATTCAAAGACAGCAAGGCCCAGGCCCCTTAGCAGGAGATTTGCCTTGGGCCTGCATCATGTAAGCAGTGCAACTGTCCCATTCTCACTCCTCAACTTGAAGCATGTTTCATCGAACAAAGATGATACATAATCTTTCCAAGTCAGCTGTATCTTACATTTCAGGAACGAAGTAACATCTTGCTTTAAAGTGATACATCTATTTAAACACCCCATGTCACTAGGGAATTGTCCCCTGTAAGAGAAATTTGCTTCACTGAAGTGGAAGGAAACCAGACTTGATAAAACCTTCACTACTGCGTCTGAGTACCCCACCTTAGACTGCTGCTGTTTGCTCACCGAGGCTCTGTTGAAAGGGAGGAGTTGCTAGCATGCCTCCCTTACAGAAGCAGCCTGTTACCAGGACGGGTCGTAGCATCAGTCGGGACTGTCACCCTGCCGCAGCACTGTCAGTCAAGATTAGTCCTGCAAACCTGAGCTTTGTCCCTAGCCAGTTACTCTCTAGGCTGGTGGTTTCAAAATTCACTTTGTATTTCTGGCTTGTCATACACTATGTCAATTTGAAGGCTGCCTTTGGGGGACTTTTTTAGTTTAAATGTTTTTCTAGCTGTATTTGTGTAAGTCGAAAGAGTTTTCCAAGTCTGTTCTCTTTCTGAGTGGTGACTCTCCCCGGACAGCAAATACTGGGGGGTTGTAGACTTCTTCTCATGAAAAAAATTAGTCATCTTAATTCTGAAATTGTTTGGGAGAAAGCTGACCATGGTAGCACGATTTGTTGAATGCAGATTAGGAAACTCAAAGGCAGGCAGCTTGAGTGTAAAGTTATGGTTTAAACAGTACCACCAGATGAAAAGTAAGCAAACAGAAGGCAGGTCTGACAGAATCTTTACAAACCCACACATTTTTTCCTCATTCCATGTGACTTGCTGACCTCAGAAGCTTCCAACATTCAGTGTTTCTGAAAACCTAGACTTTTCTCACATATCTCCTCCTGCAGGACCTATTTTTTGCCTCCTCCCGATTTTTTGACTTAGACTCTTTGAAGAGTGATGTTAGCTTGATAGAAAGAGGGCGATACAGCTGGTTGAACACGAGCTATCCGATCTACCTAGTAAAATAACACTCGAGAGATAAAACAAGGTGAAGGATGAGTAAGAAACATGACTAAGCAATTCAGGATTTTCTTCTGCTTCCCCAGACTAGGACCAAACAGAGCTACTGAATTTCCATCAGAAAAGAGTTTTCAGATTCAAAGAGGGAAGGAGTTTCCATCCATACTGATCAGTTCGAGAGAATGGAGGGAAATGCATTCTATCAAAGGGTACAGCAACAGGTTCTGGCGTATAGCACTTGATAGTCCTTGATCACTCATATACTCTCTACCTTCAAAAAAAGTCAGGATTACTTTCCAGTGTTGGTTTCTCGTTGAAGAGACAAACGGGAAACGTGAAGCGTGGACTTTGGTACCTGTACTCGAGTGGATTAGTGTCATCCAACTGCAGGCTGACTTGCAACCCATGCCATTCAGGACCCTCTGTTTCTCTGCTCCCAACACTACTAGCTGTTACTGCCGGGGAGCAGCGAAGGTCCAGCCTCGAACAGCGAGACGAGCGGCTGACGGGCAGGGGTGCTTTGGACGTGCGTGATGGCCGTGGCAGCCGCCCGGACGCCGGGGTCCGTTGCGGCGGCAGCGCAGGCGTGCTGAGCGGGGCGGCCCGGGGCGGCGGAGGCAGAGCGGTTCCGTGCCGAGCAGGGGCCAGCGCAGGGCGCAATCCAAGTTGCACCTCCCGGCACAAGTGCAAGCCTGCGCTCCAGGGTTGCGCTGTCTCCGGCGCTCCTCGCCCCTTATCTCCTCGCCCCCGGGGCGACATTTTTGGGAGGGAGAGGGGGTTACCTTAGCAAAATCTCGTCCCATGCCAGGGAAACTTTCTACGTGCCTCTGCGTGAGAGGCAACTAGTAGCAGCCGCTGAAGTGCGAGGAGTGTTTCGCTTCTCCCGTACCAGCCTCCTCCTCCATCTACACCCCCCGCCCCGAGTCTCCCCTCCCGTTTTGCTCCGAGTTGCGCTTTATTTGTGTGTGGAGAAGGGGGGGGGGGACACACGACTTGTAGAGGGGATGTCCTGTTTTTGCCAGAGGAACAGTGCAAAAGGGGAACCTCGGCTCGGAGAAGGGACGAGAATAAATAAATAAGGAGCAGCCCTGAAATAAAGGTAGCGGCATATCGCGGCAGCGAGAAGGTGAGTGTCTCTCTGGCTTGCCCGAGTCTCCCTCCCGCCCCTTCTGCTCAGAGGTGGAGGAAACGGCTTCCCTGTCGCATATGCATGTGTCTGTGGAGACGGGTGCGTGCCTGTGCTTGTGTTTAGGGCTTATTTAGCATGGTTTTCTTGTTAGTCCGATGACAAAAGTTGCTTTAAACCGAACACGATGGGAAGGAGCAGCAGAGCCGTCCGTCGCGGGGCAGAGACGGGCTGCACTCCCCTCCCCCCGGCTCCCCGCGAGTTTAGTTGCAAAAAAAGTGTCCTCTGGTGCGGACAGTGACTTTCTGTCCGTCCACCCGACCTTTCTGCCACTCTCCAGGTGACAGTCCCTTTCGTTTTGCCCTCCCCGCTGGCTGTTATCGTGGCTGCTGGGGTAAGACCAGAGACAGGCGCAAGCCGTGCCGGCTGCCATCGCATTGTTCCCCGCTTGCGCCTCCCGCCCACACCCGTAGCGGCGGAAATGGGGGGCCCGGGCTGCGCCCCGTCAGCAGCCAGGGGGATGTCGACCCGCCTGGGTCAGCCGGGAGGCACGCCGGCCGACGAGAGGGCTCGCCCTGTAACCTTACAGTGCCCGTTAGGGCCAGGACTAGAGCCCGAGCCGGCGCCAGGGCCGCCGGCGGCTCGACTGGAGGCCAGGAAGAAAACGATTTCTGGCGCAAAGGAGCACCTCCGGCCAGGACGGCATGAATACGGGCAGGGGTGGTAGCGAGCCCCTTTCCCATAAGACCCGTTCGTGCCAGCAAGGCTGGGGTTTGGGCATCGCGGGAGGGTGAAGTACCACAGCTGGCAGCGGCAGAGGTCAGTTTCGCCGGCTGCCCTCGGCCCCCGCTGTGCCCCAGCCGCCGGCAGCGCTAGGGGGTCCACTTGCCGCCCTTCCTCCGGGCGGAGCGCTGCAGGCTTGCGGCATTCGGGGTGTCTGCAGACCGGAGCAGGCTGCCCCTCGGCCGGCAGCCACCGCCTGGGCTTCTGCGGCCGTTTTACCCAGTGTCCGAGAGAAGCGTGGACAGAGCTCCCCTCTGTTTTTGTTCCTCGCCGTTTCCTCTCCCTGAGGGATCCCTCCTATCCTTTCCCCTCCCCCGCCCCAGCTTGTTCTTCGTGTGATTTAAAGACAAACCGATGCGTTTTCGGGTTGTCCCACCTCGCCCCCGCCCCTGCCGCGAGGTCCTCGTTGCGCCGGGGGGACGGAGGCACAGGAAAGCCCCGGCGCGGGGGGTCTACCGCCCTTCCCGCCGGCGATGCGGAGCCCTGTGTTTTGGTTTGAAAGCGTTTCCACGTGGGGAAGCCTCTGTATGTATGTGTGTACATGATCCGTGAGGAGGTAACAGGATTCTTCGTGTTCAAACCCAGTGGGCTGTTGGCCATTAATTTGCGTCTCCAGCTGTCATTACAGACGCTTCCAAAATCAGATACCTGCGGAAAACCGCCGACTGGGTTTCACTCGGCTCCGGCGGCGTTTCTCCCTGAGCCACAGGGGCTCCGCGCCGTGTCCGGGCGGTGAGGGATGCCTCGGAGCCATTGCCTGGCACCCACCCGCGGGCTGCAAGTGCGGGATCCCACGGCAGCACCTCTGCCAGTAGGTAATTGGCAGCTAAA
Organism: Pogoniulus pusillus; assembly: GCF_015220805.1. Classification (NCBI taxonomy): domain Eukaryota; kingdom Metazoa; phylum Chordata; class Aves; order Piciformes; family Lybiidae; genus Pogoniulus; species Pogoniulus pusillus. The sequence goes on along the minus strand of NC_087294.1, from coordinate 10,427,616 downwards.
GTTTCATTTACGTTTATGAAACTCCCGCCAAGAGCCGAGTAGGTACGGCGTTGCCTTCCCGTTATCCCGCAAGCAGGATTTAAAGCGGAGCACACGGAGGTACACGTTTGTCTGGCGAATGGCGATGTGAAATCGCTGGTATTTACGAAAATCCTGGGACACAGCCGGTACCAGACAAGGGAGTGCTTTGGCCGGTTCGAGTTTAAGCATGAAGTCATGCTAGAACAGTAAGAAACCACTATTTTCAGTTTTCTGGGGTTTGTTGTATGTGTTTCACTTGCTGAGACCGGGAAGTGTCTTACATAAACTCATCGACAGTTTAGATTTAGAGTAATGCATGCAAAACAATCATCTTTTCTGCATGGTAAATGTTTTTGTTTGTTTGCTTGTTTTGGGGGTCAGACCTCAGCGTGTGTTCTTTGAGGAGCGCATTAAAGCTCAGGTTATGTCATTGTTTCATTTCCTTGACGCTCAAGGAAGGTTTAGTAAAATCACTGCGTTTGACGTTTTGCTCCTACTCCTTCTGAAAATGTTGCTTGGATAATAAATGTTTGCATGCCTACTATATATGGATCATACTCTGAGTAAAGTCAAAACACAGTTTGACACTTCTTTCTTTGCCCCCTGTGAACCTTCCTGTGCGTTTGACACCTAACATTAGCTGGACTATGTCTGGAACAGCTTCTTCCTGCTTTCTTTTGAAAATTCTTCAATCAAATTTAATAAAAGAGAAGTATACTGAGTAATCTTTTACGTGTCTTTGTTCAGGTCATTCAAGTGTGGTTGCAAACCGTTATATGGCTGTATTGCTAATAAATTTAGTTGAAGGATCCTCTTGCTGCATTTGTGTTCATTAATGGCTCCACAACTATCTGCAACAGAAATTTAGACTGCTGCATGGGTAACGCCAACAGGATAAAGACATTCTCAACAAGGAATTTAACGAGTGGAAATCTGGATTCCCAGTTAATTGCAGTTCCCAGTTAAAATGTTTCAAAGAAGGCAACTGGAAATAGAGCTATAGATAGTATCTCGTTGCATATTTTTAGCCAATGATGCAAGCTTTGAAAGCTACACTTTAAACTTTGTGTAACTTTTGCCTTTCAGTCCTAGAACTAATCAGTGTTAGACACTGACATTTGCTACGGAGAGGTACCTGTCTGGTTCCCTGATGACCTAGTGGTATTGCACGATGTTCAATGCAACCCTCCAGTGTTAAGATTTAAACTGCTTTTTCCTTAAATATGAAAGTAAATACAGAAAGAAGAAAGACAGCCCCGGAATTTCTGTCAAACGTTCTAGGATGCAACTGCTAATTTAGGGTTTTTTTTCTGTGTTATCTTTTTCTTCCCTGAAAGTAGGGGTTTTATGAAGTCAGGGTAAAACAAGTCTCCTATTTTATAAGCAGAGTTTATTCAGCATACTTCTATATTGCAGCTGCTGATCATATTTCATAGAGCTGTTAAAGCACTTAAAACCTAAAATTAGGTACTGTCTGGTAGTAAATATTTCAAATCACTTCTTGAAGAAATAGAGAAATAGGCTTTGGGAAAAAAAAAAAAAGGACTTTCTGAAATGTATCATTGAACAAAAGTAATCTTGCTTTGCTTTTACTCAAATTAATGCAGTTGTAATCTAAGCCACTGATTTCAACACAGTGTGCTTTTTTTTTTCTTTTGGTTTTCTTCATCTTCCATGTTACTGTTGTGATTTTATACTAACCTTTTTTGCTGTCATAACCTGGTACTTTGTTCAAGCTACATTTACTGCAGCAATGTTTATCTTAACAGGTCTCGAATTAACTTCTAACCTGTACTTTCAGAGAGTGTTCTTGATGAAACTTAAGTTCCCTTGCTTCCTGGTGTGCATGTTTCTGTGTGGCTTTTGATTGCAGAGGGTGTACACTTGCTTTTCTCCAGCTTTAAAGTGAGTTAATTTACAGATTAGTATTTTGTTAGTGGTTTGGGTTTTTTTGTTATTGCTGAATGATAGTTTTCTATTTGTCTTTTAGACGAACAGGGGAATAAATTTATTTGCTCATTGTCATTATTATTTAGTATTGTCAAGGTTTGTGAGAAGAATGCAAACATAGAGCATCAGATATATATCAAGTTGACCAGGTATTGAAAAAGCTTTCTGAAAGTGCAGTATTAAACTAAGTCTGGTAGCAGAAACGTTGAGGTTTACTTTGTACTCGAGAATCCAATATTATTTTTACTGCCTAATGCATCTATAATATTCTTGCCATTTTGTGTTAGAAAATCAGAATTGATGCAGGGCAAGTGGAAGAGGAGTTTTGATATTTGATCATCAATCGAGAGGTTTATAAGTAAACTTAATATGTGCTGCTTTTCTTTTTTTGGATTTAAATGTTTTGTAAATGTGTGTCCAACTTAACCTTTTCTGTCATTGAAAAGTGCTAATTGATCTTGCTAGCTCTGACATAATAGTATAGTTTGATATTTGAAACCTTTCAGCTTTGGCATGGCCCTTTAATCACCCCTGAGATTTCAGGGCATGGTTCCACTGAAGGCATAAACTGCTACTCTTTTTAAAATTAAATAAAAAGGGTTATTAAAAATAAATTTTCTTTATGGCCTTTTAAAGTCAGTAGATGTTTTACCTATCAAAGCCCAAGCTTTACAATATACTTTAAAAATGTTCTGCTGTACTGGTATGTATTAGGTGACATTTTAGACATTGCTGTACAGAAATCAGATTTTTATTAAATAACTTCTTTTGGCCAAGTCCACACTTCTGTATTGCAATGTTATTAAATCTGTCATTAAATCAGAAGTGTTTAAAGGAACTTGGATGTGCTTTGCAGTGCAAAAGCTCAGATATGAAGAGTACTTATCTGTCAAGTAAAGAATCAAATTTACATGAAAAGGCAACAAAACAAAGATTTTTTTTCGTTGTCCACATTGTAGATTGTAATGCTGCCAGAAAGATTCCTTTTGGGATGCCTTTAGTACAGGATCTCGGTGAAAGGTATTTTAAAGTAGTTTCTTCTTTTTGTCTCTAAGCCTGAGAAACATCATCTAGCTGTCCAGCCTTTTACTTCAATGTTAAACAGCAAAATTACTTTGATGATTGATTATCCTATATCAAAATGCATCTCTGGGCAGTTTCATTCACAGGATGTAGGGTAGTTGCCAGACTTTTGAACAAAATGTCACATGCTAATGACTGTCTCAGAAATATTAAGTTTAAGCATTTTCCTTTCAATTTGTTTAAAATTTTGCCATGATAAAGGAAGATTACAATGACCAGTGATTACCTTCAGAACTTTCAGAGCCCCATGTACTAGGGAGACTAGCTTATACTTGCTCTTAAGTTATTAGGCTCAGGTACTAAACAACAAACTTTAGTTTAGACTGCAATAACTATGCATTTGAAAAGAAGTATTTGGAAGGTTTTCTGTGCCTGAATTCCTCTGGAGTTTTGTATCCTTTACCTAGAATGAAAAAAAAAATATATGGTGAGTTTTTATTAGCATCTGTCTGTAGACGTACAACGTAGCAAGTGGTGTTGGAGGACTGTGTAGGGCTGTTAAGTTGGATGTCGTTTAAGTGTCTGAAGACCTCAGTCTGTCAGCACTGACTGAACGCTATGCCTTTATACCAGCATTGCCTCCTATTGTGGCTGGACTATACAGTTTGACTAGGAGCAGCAAATTGGCAAAAGACAACCTGCGAAGCAACCTGCAAAATATTCACATACAGAAGACTGGTTTTTGTATGGGTAGTAACTTTTTACTTAGGTATTTAAATCAACAGCACCGATTTTTTTGGTCAAACATTAAAATGTGTTACTATTGTGACACGACCCAACGTAAGCTGACATCATCAGCAGTGTAAAGAATTACTGCCTTTTTTTGTTTTTTGGTTCAGTTGAGTAGGCACAGCAAGTTACTATTCTGCTCTTCACACGTACATAATCAAATCACAAAAAAACCCATGGTAAAATATCGTGGAGGGTCTGATTTAGACCACAAAAGTAAAAGAAATACAGAGCTGAGTTTGCAACTTTTCAAATAATACTCCTTTATGACTGTGTGTATATAACTATTGAAATCAATGCTGGTGCATGAGGTAATTGGAAACTTAACTTGATGTTTTATGCCAGGTCCTTAGCTGTTGCAGATTGGAGTAGGAATGTTGAAATTACTGGAGTGGTCTCACATTCTGCCAGATGAGTATCTAGTTGTCTATTCTTAGTGCAGTCTGGGTTTGGGTTTTTTTTGAGGGGTATTGTAGTATACTTTATGAGGTCACATGCACAGAGTAATCCTGAAGTACTTAGAAAAAAAAACAAAGGAGGATTAAGTATAAATGTCCTAATTGTATCTATGTTTCCTTCAATTTTAGGCCATTTTCCTACTCCTGTGTTAGAATATATATGTATGCATAAGTTTTTTTAAAGAACATTTTATAAGTGACCGTGGAAATGCCTTTTAGAGTAATTATGTGGCTGAAAAATGATGCAGTTAGAAATATTATTAATTACCTGTATTCTTTTAATTCCTTTCAGGCAACTTTGTTGCTCGTGGAAGTGAATAGTCAGGTTGTGTTTAGCCAAGGACATTTTGTGAATACCAATTATTCAGTGGAAAATGTGAAGTCCATTTAGCATGTTAAATTCCACCCGGATGGTCCTTTTTATTTCCTTAATATATACCCCCAAAATTAAGTTTCCTTTGCTCCCAAGTGAGAGCAAACTAAACCAGCCTCTGTATTCTCCGGTTTATGCATCAGCCTATATGTGAGGTCTTTCTTCCAGCTCTCCTGAGTGTCCCAGCATAGACTGTTTCACAAGACCAGGCACGGCGCAGGCAGATTATGCATGTTTCCTTTGCCAAATTCTGGCAGTGCAACTCATATTCAACCTCATGTTTCTGTTCTGGTCTCCTTAACACAGAGAACTAGGGAGCTGGGAACTAATAGGGCTGACGGGTGTAGAGCTTTTACAAACGGAATAATTACATACCGGGAAGGGCTCTCCAAAGTAACATTTCCAGTTCACTCCGAGGCAATATTTGGAATTGTGGTAGGTTTCCCAGGTGTAAAGATTAGAGTACTTTCCCACTCAACCCTCTATTTTTATGTTTAAATCTGGTGTGATAGAAAGAGCGGGTGTAATGCTCACGTTAATTTGGTTCGGTTGATTGCCGCTCCGAGAAGCAGTCTGTGTGTTCAGAGCACTATCTGGGTGCCCAGCTGTCTGTGCAGCAGCATGGCTGGGAGTCACCTGCAATAAAAGGATAGGGTCTTCCATCTAAAATGGCAGCTGGTGCGTTTCCTAGTCGTTTCTGGTAGCTATTTAGCCTGTTTTCCAGCTTTCTCATTACACTGTAGTCTGATTTCTCCAAGGACAGATTTTTGGCTTAAGACAAGTGACATGGAAGGATTATTCCTTGATAGTTGAAAAACTACCCAGTGTTCTGGGGTCTTGCTTAGCTCTGCATTGAGGAACGTCCAAGGTCAGGACTGCAGCTCAGGAGATGCTGTCAGAATGGAATTAAGCCTGCAGTGGTTTGACTGCAATGTCTGTAGCAGGAGTGGGATTATTTTTACACAGAGGGCTCTATTTTTACAGTTTTCTAGGGGTATTGGCTCATATAAACAGCAGTAGAAGTAATCCATGTGTGACTTTTTGCTGCGTATGACCCACAGAATTTGATGTTTCTACATCCATCTGTTTTCTGTGGCAGAGGATGGAAGAACATGAAGCTGTAGTTTCATATTTGGTGGCAGTGCTTCTTAAGCAGCCCTCACCCCCTCCTCTGCTGGCCACTCGTTTAAGCTGGATCTGTTCCTTGCTGTGGTTCATGAACAGCTGTGCTGGCACAAGGCAAAGGTCGGAATGAGTGGCAGCACCCGCACTGCTGAGCCTGGCACCGGCGCTGCAGAAATAGCTGCAGAACCACAGTCTCCGTTACCTAATCTGCCACCTCTATTAACTGAAGTGCAGGGTCAAGTCTGTGGGATATGTGGAATTTTTCAGAATGAAAACATTGTCTACAAAAATGATCCCTTGATCTTTAACCAAAAGGTTTTGCTGAGGTGTTACATTTTGTTGTTGTTTTTTTTTCTTTTTTTTCCCCCCCTCAACTAAAACTAAAATCATTGCAAATAATTTGCAGATATATGTACAGATAAACCAGTAGAGAAAGTGTTGTTCCCTTTGGAGGTGTTCTTAAGGGCAGAGAGGGATTCAAATGTGATACTGGATGACAGAGCTTTCTCAGGTCTCTGCACCACTGGGCGTACAGGAGACAGGCAGAATGTTACTGCACTACAAGAAGAACATCATTGCTGAGGGCTGCCGTGCTCCTAATGAGCTTCATTCTTTTCTCACTGTACCTGGTCAAAAGATGTGGAACGATCTCTCAAAAGTGGCCACTACCTGGCTGTCACTGCAGACAATTTATGACAACTAATTTTTTAGTACTTTCCACTGTCACAAAAAAAGTGGTAACTTGAATGCTGCAGCGTTCCAAATCCCTTCTGTGTGTTGTTCCCATATGACACTAAAATATGCATGCTGTACCATGAGTTTATGAACACTCCAGTGTGCCAAACTAGTGATAATGGTTTTTTTTTTTATGTGAGTACAAGTTTGATTTCAAGAGATAAGAATAGTAGTTTAATAACGTTCTGTAAGAGTTTTGAGTTGACGTGACTTTTTGGGTAATGAACTTGAAGAGTGTAGAATAAACTTGGCACAATAAAATGGATTATGCAGAAAGCTAAGGCATGGATTTCAAAAACAGTTGTTAATGAGCCTTTAAAGAGGGTGGTACAAAGAGTTTTTCAGGGGCTAGTCATCAAAAATTACTTATTATTTTAGGTGTGATACAAAGATTAGTAAGTACTACAGGAAGCAATATCTTTAATTAGATTAATTGCTGACCTAATAAAAGAGGTCTTTCTTCTTACAGACTTTCTTGTACTTCTGTCATTAGAGTGTAATGACTGAAGTGTTAGTGCTACAAAGACTGAGGGAAGAGTAAATACTGGAGAGTAGTCGGGCTCCCTCAGCAAACAGAGCGAGCAAACAGTATGGGCTGCACTATAAGCCAGTACTTTATTTAAAACAAAGACCCATCTGAGGGCCATGGCAAATGATCAGCATGGCATCCTATCCAAAAAAGGGAGTAATTATTTAAACAAAGTACTAGGCAGAGTGTGAGAGGTTACCTTAGCTCTTTAGATAATGTGGGTGCTGCTGTAAATAATATGGAAAGCTGTGCCCTCTTTTAGCTTCAGAAAGGGACCTTGAAAAATTGGATACATTTCAGATGCAGGACTGGGCGAGTAAGTATACAACTGGAAAATGTACCTCAGAGAGAGTGAGCAGATTTAGTTTACCAAAGGAGCTGTAGCATAATTTGAGCACAGCTAATAAATACCTGAATGGATGAAAAGAAATCTGGCAAAGGATCCATTATCAAAGCAGTTGTAAATAAAATCTGGGTATTATTTTGTATTGCACTCTTGGTGCTGACTTCTAGTGAAAGAGGCTTGCTTGTGGAATTGTGAGCAGTTCCATGGATGTCACAGCATTTCAGTTGCATGTGTGGGCGTCTGATGGGCTAGGAACTGAAATGGATTCAGGCAGCTCCTGCGAGGATCAGCAGCGTAAAAGAACGTAGGCTACACAGCACTTCTGATGAGTCTAATGTAGACTACACAGCACTGCTAATAAGTTTTAGCATTTTCTTTGTGCTGGACAGAGGTGTCACATAGGAATTTTGCTATGGTTATTTTCTGATGGTTTCAGTTTAACTTGATGGCTGTGGTGCAGCAGTGTCAGGCTTGATGAGTAATAATTGTCCTTCTGTTCTGTCAGAAAGTGTGTGAGCTGTGTGCTGGCACCAGCAGGAGTTCTTTATTCTGGGACAGTTTTGGATTGACAGTTTTTGTTTCCTGTTGTTCAGTAATTCCTTGAGAACGCTTTCTCAGATGCCATATTTTGGGGTTACTGTCAACTTAAATTAAGAAAAGCATTGCATTTCTCCTACCAAACCAGAAGCAAAGTGCCCATGTTTATTTTCTGTGGCTTCACTTCTACATTTCTTTCTGACATTTCAAAATGTTCCACTGAAGAACTGTATGCGAAACACTCAGTAACAGGAATGGCAGCTGTCATTGCCAGGGCAATGATGATGACAGCTGAAAAGGAAGGGCAAACTGTGAGCTTCCTCCTTCATCAGGATGTTTCTAGGAATCTTTGCAAGTATTGAAACTTCAACAACTATCATTGCATACTTGTGCTGCTGAACACACTCCTTGAACTGTGGCATGGGTTTTTAAACCAAATAGGTTATATAGATGCTATATTGCCATGGCTTTCATTTAAACATGTGATTGTATTCCTCAAGTTAATTTATTCTGCCTTGTAAAACTGCTGCTTGCTTTCCCTCAGAGGTTACTTCTTAGGTTCTCTTAAATTCTAAAGTAGTACATAGGGTTTCTGCTCTAGAAATGACTTTTATTGTTACCTTTTCTTATTTTGTGTCACAGGGTTATCTTTTTTTAAATTATTATATATTTTGTAATGTCTGGAAAGTAAATTTGCCATGTCTTTTGGGGAGAGGAAAGAATATTTTCAAGTTGACAGTCTCTTTCCAACTAACCAAGCACAGCCTTTTACTTCTGTTTTCAATGGTTTGTTTATAGAGAACTGAAACGTTTTATTTGTTTGGGGTTTTTTTTTCCAGCTATTTTCTATCAAAAAGAGAGAAGGAAAATGGTTCAGAAATGAATATGCCATCTAGTTCAGAAAATATGCCATCTAGTAAAAACCAAGTCTTTACTCCTAAAAAAAAGTTGTTGTTCAAAACATTGAAGGGGCCAGATAGCAGGTTGTTAGGGGAACACAGTGGGATTCTAGGATAGATTTATTTATAAATCCGGGACAGAAAAAGTCTCTGCATTTGTTTTATTTGTTTCTGGCTGGCATAATCTGTAATTGATCCATCTGGAATGAGTCTGAAAAGTTCTGTGTAGCTGCTATGCCTTATCAAAGCATGAGTAGGGAGGTCTCTTTTCAGTTGTGAAGCCCTCAAGCATCAGTGGATTCACAGCTCTGGTTTCAATCTCAGCGATTTCATGGCATATTGTGAAATGTTAGGATAAGAGAGGAGCTGCTGAGTTTATAATTCTGTACTTGAAGTTCTTAAAGCTGATCCTTCTCTTCTGTTGTGCAGGTATGGGTGGTGGGAAGAGTAGGGGAACCAGTTTTAGCCATATCTGGGTAGCTGTAAAGTTGGTACCCAGTTTTGCAAGAGAGGTAAGTGCTGCAGCGAGGTATTACTTTACCTAAAGTAAATGATACACAGTGCTTGCAGTTGTTTACCACTTGCCAAGAAGTCTCTCTCTGTCTTAGTCTTTTCCCACTTTTGCTGTATGATGATAGTGGGACAGCAAGACAAGATCTTGTCATAGACCCTTATCTCTTTTATGTACCTAACTGATGCAGTGACCTCGTGATCTGTTTCTTTATTCTTTTATCCTGATGCATGCAAGTGCTTTTGTGGTGGTATAACTTGTTTCTAAGTTAGAAGTACCTGATGCAGAGTGGGACATCCTGGTTTTTTTCCTCAAAATACCCAAAAATACCTGAGAAAAAATGCCACCTTTCAGGAAACTCAGTTCAAGGAAGCAGTCTTACCTGGCAATTACATGTGTTCAGCAAAGACCATCCAGAATTTGGAAGCTTGTGTATAACAAATGGATATTGAGTGGCGTGAAAGCCAATTATTTGACTTGAATTTTGGGTTCAGTGAATCGTGTCTGTTTTGATTGGGTTGTTTAATGTCTGGCATACATTTACATACTCACATAGGAAGACGGAGATAACAAATTATGCCCCAGTTATAGATGTATAATTTTTCCAGGGGAGGTAGAAGGTAAAAGGTAACCAGATGATTGCAGAACTATAGAAGCTTGATGGGTATTGAAGATCCCTTTCCTGTTCTTGACATATATCATAACCTAGTACAGGTAGTTCTATTATCTCAAGATGTGTTACTAGGAATGAACACTCTTTCATCTCCAGCAAGGATCACAGTAATACCCTAAGTCTTTTGTGAGTCTAAGCCTTGGTTGTATCAGTGTCCTGATGATAGAAAACCAGGATTTGAGTTTTAATTCTATTATTTTTTTCCTTTTGCTAATAGTGCCTGACACTGTACCTTGAAACTTGCCCCTTTCTAGTTTTTGTATACAATAGAACACGATCTAGGGTTGGGTGTCCCTGCCCATGGCAGAGGCATTGGAACTAGATGATCCTTGTGGTCCCTTCCAACCCTGACTGATTCTATGATTCTATGACTTCTCAGAAAGAGTTTCTAATGGAAATGCTGATAGGTAAATACACTGCTCTGACTGGCACTGCTACAGTAAGAATGACCTTCAGTTAGTTAAAAAGCTAATAAAATGCTAGTAAACAGATGAGGGCTTTAAGTTTATTCATGATGAGTTAAAACAGACTCCGTATTTCTTGTCCATAAATATACCCAGGCAGTGGAAATCTGTCATGGCTAAGGCTGGTGTGACAAAGTTTGTTTAGTTCTAAAACACAGTAGTTATATTCTGTATGCCCAGTTTTGACATATGCATGCTCTGATGCACATCCATGCTGGATACTGTGCTGGGATGAGAGTGCTGAGTGGGTCCTGAAGGGATTCTCTAGCCGGTACCATGCCATTCATGTATCCACTCTTGTTTATAGAGGAAGCTGCTGGCATTGTCTGCTCTTCCTGGAAATTTTTCCCGTGTTCTTTTCCTGTAGATAAGAAGTAGGTCTGTATGTAGGAAACTCCTCTGTGCTCAGAAGCCTACGGAAGTTGCCCGCGTTGTTGTGTGAACTCGTAGAGTGATGCTGCTAATGCAAAGTACGGAGAAATGCATCTTCGCTCCTGAGGCATCCCATCCGCAGGGCGCCGCGAACGGGCGCCGGCAGGTGCCGAGCAGAGCCCCCGGCGCAGCTGTGCCTTCCTGCCGCCAGGGGCCGCTGGAACAGGGCGGCGGCTGAGGGCGGCGGGGCTTGGAGCTGGACCTACGGCGGGACCTCCCAGCTGCTGGGATGGGGTTCCGACCTGCTGGGCCCTCCCGAGGGCGAAATTCTCATTCTCCGTAAGCTCAAAGTTGACCGAAACCAAGGGTATCCAAAGAGAACCATTTCCAACCCTCTAGAGATCAGAGCCTGAGGGGAAAAAATCAATCTACTGGAGGAGGAGGAAGGGAAAGAGGAGGAAGGGAAAGAGGAGGATGGGAAAGAGGAGGAAGGGAAAGAGGAGGAAGGGAAAGAGGAGGATGGGAAAGAGGAGGAAGGGAAAGAGGAGGAAGGGAAAGAGGAGGATGGGAAAGAAAGAGGAGGAAGGGAAAGAGGAGGATGGGAAAGAGGAGGATGGGAAAGAGGAGCATCCTGTGTTTTCCTTGGTCCTCTGAACTGCAGAGCGACTTTGTTTCTACAACACCATAGGGCTTTTCCAGTATGCTCCTTTCGTTTAGTGTCAGGAGGTGGAGAAGCAGTCACTTCAGCTAAGCCTACAGATGCAGACAAGATTCCCAAGCCACTTCTGCTTCCTTCTCATTAAAAGGAATGTGAGAAAAAGAACACAGCTAAAAAGGCACTAAAAACTCCTGTATACTTTATCCCCACCTGCCAGTTTTCCTCAGGAGCACAGTACATCTCCTCGATTCAGGTCATTCTGTCAGGATGGCTTTGCTCGCCTTTTTGACTGTTTAGTGTGCTGATAGTATTTAAAATTCCTCAGTCATTTGCTCTCCCTCGAGGTTAGAAATAGGTAATATTTCCTACTGCTGCTTCTCCTAGAGAAGAATTGGTTTTGAATGCACACTCAGGAGAGCACAGCACTCACGTATGAGAGAACGCAACAGCCGACAAAGCTAAAAATAAGTTACCATGAACATACATAAATTAGTTCTAGAATCAGCAATACATCAAGCAGTAGCCTTCCTGAGGCTGTGCAGAACTCAGTTTTCATTTTGCCTTGTAAGAATTGCCTTGCATTTGCCTTACAAGAATTTGCCTTGCATTTGCCAACAAGAAAGCTGTTGTACTCTTTTTCTGCCAGTGTGAGGACAGTGATCTTCTCTTTCTAGCAAGCCCTGTGATTATAGTTTAAAAGTGTTAAAATCAGTTATTTCTCTTGCTGACTTGTCTGCTAATAGTTTCACTTGAGATTTGAAGAAAACTAGGTTATGTCAATCACATTTCCCATAGAGTCATAGAATCAGTCAGGGTTGGATCATCCAGTTCCAACCTCCCTGCCATGGGCAGGGACACCTTACCCTAGATCAGGCTGGCCAGAGCCCCATTGTGCTAGTTTGAAGCTAGATAGAATGTTTTGGTGAGAAGAATTAGATTACAGGCTGTGAAAAAAAAACAACAGTGGTGATGTCTGGTTCACTCATAGGCTTGCTGAGAGGTATAAGGACAAGAATCCAAACATAGATTGGAGCTGCATTTCTTTTTTCCTCTCTAGCCTCTCTGCCATTTCTCTGACTAATCCACTTTGCTTCCTAACCCCCTGGCCAAACCTCCATTCTTCCTTGGGACTGGGATAAAGTTGAGGGGGGGGGGAAGAAGGTGAAAGGGCAGTTGGGAGCCCCTCCTGGGGACTCAGGTTTCTGGGAGGGCTGTTGTGTTTCTGTATTACATTTTACCTTGTATATTTCTGTATGTAACTGTATGTATTGTAAATATCTGCTTGTATACTCTGCTAAGCTGTAAATAATAAGCCTCATTCAATTTCCAGAGCTGGCTGAGTCTAGTCTGGGTGATTTCCAAAGAGTGTGGGGGGTGGGTAACATCCAAACCATCACACCCATCCAGCCTGGCCTTAAACACCTCCAGGGATGGGGCCTCAACCATTCTCCTTTGAAGCTTCTTTCCTCTTTTCCAAGTGGGATACTATCAGGGCCTGAGAAAGCAGTGTGTTTTTACTGTCCCAAAATCCAGGTTTGAATTGTACAGGCTAAAGTGAAGTTCTAATAAATCAGCATTTGGTTTTCTCTTGATTTAGCTTGTATTTTATCTTCTTCACATGACACTACACATGATATGCATGCAATTAGAAGAATGTTTTCTTAAGAAATGATTAAATGTTAGGCAGTGCCTATTTGTTACTGCCTGTACTCTTTCTCCTGTTTCTTCAAAGAAATGAGTTTCACGGGAAACATCTAGCATGAAATCATTTAGTTTAGTGAGATTGGAGTACATAATTTAGTAGTTCCTTGCACTGATTCTACAGCAATTCATTTTCTCATTACCTGCCTTGTATAACCTTTCAATGCCTCAGATATGCTTTACTCTTCTCAGATGTTCTGTAGGAGCAGCTCGGAGACTTGACTCAGGGTGGGGGAGTTCATACCCTGGAGCCTTGTCCTCATCTGTTGGCATCTTACTGCTGTACATCCTGCATATGTCCAGTTGCAATTAAAACCACTAAGTACTTCTAATTGCACAAGTTTCTGAAGCAGAACACTAGAAGATGAGAAATTGCACTCTTTGTGACCACTTCTCAATGCACATTTTGATTCTGAACCCGTGGCTGTGATAAAAATGAGTGATTTATGGCTTAGTTGTGTTAACCACAGTAACATCCTTTCTGTTTATTCTCTAGTCTTCTTACTGACACATTTCAAAATGTAAAAACAATGTAGTAAAATTGACTTGGGTGCTGCAGCTCCTATGCTATACTGCCTGAGCATAACCATGATATACCTTAGGAGGTGTTCTTCAGATGAATCAAAGTAGAAAGAACCTTGCAACATGCTTAAGGGGATTATGATGTGAAAAAGAGTTTTTATGGTAGAAGGTAAGGACCACCACCTCAAATTTATGACCAACCCCTCCTGGACTAAGAGAGGCCTTTCCTCATATGATTTTAGGTTGAAGTGAAAGGGAAGAAAATTTTCTCATCTAGATGATGGCTTCTCGGAGCTCCATCTGTCCATCTGACTGTCTGGGAGCCTGAAGCAGCCTCTGAGACACTTTTGGGAAACATCAGATGCTTTAAGACTGTTTTATCACCTGTGGATCCCCAAGCTTCACACTCTGTCTTGGAGATTGTGAAAGCTGCAGCACAGGATCTTACTGGACATCTCCTAGCAAATGAAACTGGCTTTGTCAATTACTGGTTTCAGTCCCAGTTTTCTGAATAATCATTCTGAGAGGGAAGAACCTTGCTGGGGTGCAGCACATCCAGTAGGTTGTTTGGCATTGGGTTTTTGTGGATTGATTTGTTGGGTTATGTTGGTATTGGATTTTGTTGCCTCTTTTTTTTTTTTTTTTTTTTGTGGAGCTTTCTCCTCTTTCTCCCTTTCTCTCGTTCTCTCTTTCTCCCTCTCTTTTTCTCTGTCATTCTCCCTCTCTCCCTTTTCCCCATTCTCCCTTCCTCCCTTTCTTTTTCCCATTCTTTCTCCCTTTCTCTCGTTCTCTCTTTCTCCCTCTCTTTTTCTCTGTCATTCTCCCTCTCTCCCTTTTCCCCATTCTCCCTTCCTCCCTTTCTTTTTACCATTCTTTCTCCCTTTCTCTCTTTCTCCCTCTCTTTTTCTCTGTCATTCTCCCTCTCTTTTTCTCTGTCATTCTCCCTCTCTTTCACCCTCTCCATTTCTCTGTCTTTCTCTCTTTATATTTCTCTCTCTCTTTCTCTCTTTTTCCCTTCCTTCCTTCCTTCCTTCCTTCCTTCCTTCCTTCCTTCCTTCCTTCCTTCCTTCCTTCCTTCCTTCCTTCCTTCCTTCCTTCCTTCCTTCTCTTCTCTTTCTTTCTTCTCTTTCTCTCTTTCTTTCTTTCTTTCTTTCTTTCTTTCTTTCTCCCTTTCTTTCTTTCTTTCTTTCTTTCTTTCTTTCTTCTCTTTCTTTCTTCTCTTTCTTTCTTTCTTTCTTTCTTTCTTTCTTTCTTTCTTTCTTTCTTTCTTTCTTTCTTTCTTTCTTTCTTTCTTTCTTTCTTTCTTTCTTTCTTTCTTTCTTTCTTTCTTTCTTTCCTTCTTCCTGGTGTATCTCTGAAAGGAAACACATGTTTCTCCTCAACAGTGGAGTCCTGGAAGTTGCAGTTTAAATTTGATGAAGTGTTTTATTCCCCCAGATAAAAATAAATAAATAAATAAAGATTACATTTAAATGCATCTGTTGATGAGGAAAGTCAGGAATCCTTCTAATTAAGACATTTCTTAGAAAGGTAAAATTTTTATCTGGGAGCATAAAACACTTCATCAGTTTTAAAGCCACATCTGCAAGGACTGGATCAAGAGCAGAAACAGGCACTTCTCTTCATTCTGGTTTGTCTATGAGTTTAAGACTTTTAACAACAGTTTAAAAAGCATTTAAGCCCAGTTAGAAACACTTGCACTATACTAGGTATAAGAGTGCCCTCCATCCCTCTGTTTTTAATCTGGTTCTCTTGATGGGATAAACTACAGGGTTGAATTGGTAACTGGATTATTGCCTCATAAAACAGCATGAGGTTACTATTATCCTTTAATTTTATATCTTTATTAGGGAGTAATGTTGGTCTTATTTAAATCATTGACTTCTCTAATGGTTTTTCTCCTCTTTTACAAATTTATAAAACTAAACCCTAAAGGATTTGTTCTAAGTGCAATTGGCATAACTGCCATTATAAAAATCATTGTGTTAGCAGTTGGTTATAATCAGCTGCTTGAACTGAGCTCAGAATGTAGCAGGATTTAGCTGTTGATAGGTGAAATTCTGGTAAAATATTAATTCTTAATATCATTTTTAAAAGGTCCATTTCCAGTAAGAGCATTCAAATTTTGTGACAGTGTAAAAATGAACAACAGACTTCTAGAAACCATGTTCACTTAGCACATTCATGAAAAGGATTTTTAACTTGTATATTTCCTCAGAGGTTGAAAGAAGCTTGTCTTTTTTCTTGCAATTCAAGAGAAAGTTGTTTAAAAACTTGTGGAGGTCAATCTCTTTTGGAAGGTCATTAATACAAGTGATATATTTGATCATAGATTTGCCTGCCTGGAAAAGACCTTAAGACCATGGAATTGTCAGGGTTAGAAGTGACCTCAAAGATTATCCAGTTCCAACCCTCCTTGCCTTGGGCAGGGACACCTCACACTAGATCAGGTTGCTCAGAGCCACATCCAGCCTGGCTTTAAAGAGTTCCAGGGACGAGGCTTCCACCACCTGCCTTGGCAACCTGTTCCAGTGTCTCACCACCCTCACGGTGAAGAACTTCTTCTAACAGCCAATCTGAATCTACCCACTTCTACTTTTGCTCCATTCCTCTTTGTCCTATCACTACCTGACATCCTAAAAGGTCCCTCCCCAGCTTTCCTGTAGGCCCCCTTCAGATACTGGAAGGTCACAATAAGGTGTCCTCAGAGCCTTCTCTTCTGCAGGCTGAACAACTCCAACTCTCTCAGCCTGTCTCCATCAGAAAGGTGCTGCAGCCCTCTGATCATCCTCATGGCTCTTCTCCAGACACACTCCAGCATGTCCAAATCTTTCTTGTAATAAGGGCTCCAGGACTGGATGCAGTACTCCAGGTGGGGTCTCACCAGAGTGGAGTAGAAGGGGGGAATCGCCTCCCTTGACCTGCTGGCCACACTTGTTTTGATGCAGCCCAGGATACAGTTGGCTTTCTGGGCTGCAAGTGACAGCTGTGTTGAGCTTTTGGTCCATGAGTCCTTTCCTTCAGGGCTGCTTTCAAGCTGTGATCCAGTGGCTACATCCAGCTGAATTTTGGGATGCAGCATATATCATGGGTGGATCACAGGCAGTTCTTAATGGTAAAATGGTTGGACATGTATGATCAGATTGTATTTTAAATATTGATACACATTATTTTTTAAGGGTATATGTGGCATCCATCTGTTAATTGCACTATGTTTTGGTTAAGATCATAATCAGTACAGAAAGATACATGGATATGAGTCTGGCTGTTACGGCTCTAGTTGAGCTTCACATAGGAAGTGTTATCTTCACTGACCAACTGACAGAATTGGAGCATCTATTATTTGAGTCCAAGCCAGGCACTGATTTTGTCACTAACCTTAACAACTAATCAAAAACTGTCTTCCAAAACTTTCATTTTACTAGGGAGTGACCATTTCTTTCTGCAGGCAATCTTACTAATGCAGTAACACACACATGTAGATTAGAACAGACATTAAAGGAGATTGTGTTTAAGTTATTAATGAAACATTTTAGGATCCATTGCCTTTGTGTTTGCAATTGCCACCTTTGGCAGGGGCTGCCACAAGATATACACTAGAGCTGCTTCCTGTCAAAATACCTGTTGATTTTGGTAGGTTTCTCTCTGAAATGTGCCTGTAGTTGGTGCTTTGAAGAAGCCTTTCAATTCACCTTTCATCTCTAGAGGTAAAAGACTGCAGAAGACTTTTATGAATGCAAAGGTGTGGTCTCCAATTTGGCAGGAAATTTACAGGAAATGGTTACTGTTTTGGTGAAAATATCATAGGTGAAGATGTTAATACCTTGGATTCTTCTGAAATTCAATGATTGCAGGTCTTTATTTGAAAAAAAAAAACCAACCACACAACAAAACAAACCAAGAATTACAACTAATCTTTTCCTTATTGTCTTCATTTAGCCTGTATCTGGGGTTAAACTATAACACCTGCTTTACCACCTATTGAAGCCTCTTAAGCAGAGAAGGGGAGACAGGAAAGGAAGACCCACAGGTTGAAATGGAAAAGGTTTTAATGAAATAATAGCCAAATTAACACCAACGTCAATACAAGGTATATAAAGTTAGCTCAGAAGAGTGTAGCAATCACAGCATTCAGGAGGGGAGTCCTCAAGAGGGGAGACAGAGGAGGAAGAGCCCAAAGAAGAGACTCACTTTAACAAGCTTCCTCCTTTTTGCTGACTGTGATGCTCACAGCTGTCTTGGCTGATTCAGAACTGCTGCTGCTCTGCAACCCCTGGCTGGCCTGGGATTCTGTCCCAGCAAAACCCCAGGACACTTACATAACTGAGGTAACATCACAGGAAAAAAAAAGAAATTAAAATGGCAATCTTTTTGAAACTTAGAGGGAAAGGAAGACAGGATGCTGTAGCCTAGTGGTGGGAAAAATCCAGGTAGGCTTGGAAAGAAAGGAGACTGGGGCTGTAAATGTGCACATGTGTATGTTCTGGGAAGTACCTGACATGAAACATGAAATTTAGTGAGTTACTTTTGGGGAATAAACAGAGGTGTGGCAACTAAGTGATATTTTAGAGAGGAGGTATTCACAGGACCATATAGGGGAGTGGGTGCAATGGCTTGTAGCTCCATTTCCTTTCAGGAGCTCTATGAGAGCCAGCAGAGCTCTGTGTCATTTGACCTCATACAAGAAATGGTTAAGTTTATGCAAAGTGGAGGTAGCATGAGGTGTAAGTGTTTTCTGCTCAGCATTTAGAACACAGATGGTATTGGACATAACTTCCAGGTAATAGCTTGTTGGGGTGCCTTGTTGATAAATAAATACAGGTTGTTTCAAGTTCCTTGATCTATGTGTTTACATATTTAATGGATTTTTTTTTCTTTTAAATATAACACTAGCTTTGACTTAATAATGGCTGTGAAATATTCCTGGCACTTGTTGTAAGTTATGCAAATTTGCATAACCCCAGAGCAGATCTTTTCTGAGATTGCAGTGTGGCTTTATAGTTAAGGTTACCATAATCATTTGTATGTGGAACTCTTGGAGAATAGAATTTTCCTACTGAAGATCTCAATATTTGATGAGAGTGACTCACCCTGTGAGAGAAGGCATAGCCATTTCAGATAATTAGGCTAATGTCTGTCATTTAGCACTTTGTAGGGAGCTGCTTATTATAAACCACTTTGTGTATTCTGTTTAATCCTAAAGGAATTTAATGGACCTTACAGAAGGGACTCCATGGTGATAATTGCATAACAACCTTTTTCTGCCAGACACTTAATGGCTAAGAGGTTATCATTAAATGTGTATTAAGCAGTTTTGTTCCATGTACCATAATTGTCTTTCTAATATGGCCTCCCAAGGGTTTCTTGTATAATTAAACTGCTGCCTGTATTAAACATGTTAGCTTTTTATTGGTTTGTTTTCATAACTATGTTTTTTTTTCTTGCAGGAGTTGAATAATTATTAGTGTGTTTCTGTTAGTTTATGTTGCAGTTTAAGACTAGACTCTTAATTGTAGATTTTTTTTTTCCCAGAGAATTTTGAGTGAGTGTTCAGGGGATGGACTCTACAGGGGCTGAATGAAATACAAGAGATAAATTTATCCCATTAAATTGGCTTGTTATTTTTCTATGTAGTTGGGAGTTCAGAGTGTTCCTGCCCTCTTGCCTGCTTGTTTTTCCCTCTGTCTCTTCCTCTGGCTGTGCTGCTTTGTGCTTATCATTGTCTAGGCTATGGAATGAACGTTGACTGGAAGCAGAGAAGAGAGAATATTGCATTAGTTGGTAACAGCCCCTGGGCTTTATCCAGGAGGGTGCCTGGGCTATAGTCTAGTTATGTGTGTATGTATATATATATGTATTTGTATATGTTTATTACCTTTTCTATTTAGCCTACTTTTGTAAATAATAACTTAATTTGACTTCCAAATTCTGAGTAGTGTGGTCATTTGGCAGGTAAATCCCAGATGCTAAGTGGTGCAAACCCACTACAGTGTATTTTAGATAGTCCTGAAATAATATTGAAACCTTTTTTTAGGCTTCATAGAAGCCATCAGGAACTTTGCTGCAGATTTTAGTGGAGCCACAGCCTTAGTTGGGGTGTTCATTTATTGCAAATTCACCTGAGAAGCTGGGATCATGGGCTAGCAGACTGATTTCTTCTTTCCTTTTATTTTAGACTACTGAACTGTGAATTGAAGGGAAGATCATTTCTGCTCGTGAGGGAAAAGAAAGGTGAAGAACCCTCATGGAAGACTCTCAGGATCTAAGTGATCAATCAGTAAGTGCAAATGTTATTAAACTGAATGGGATAAATTGAACTCAGTTCAAGTTGTGTCTGAAGGAATTTGGTCAGGGAAAGCTTCTGAACTTCTAGATTGAAACCTTTTCTTTGTTCACACACAAAATGGGTGTCTTTTATCCTTTTTACCTGCTATGATAAAATTAGAGTGCATTGGGTTGGAAAGGACTTTTAAAGGTCATCTAGTCCAGCCCCCTTGCAGTAAGTTACTGTTGAAAGGTAAAAGATCATAGTTCCTTAGAATTTTGCAGAACTGAATTTGTTGGAGGGCTGATGAATATCTTTAAGGTATATTGGAAGAACAGAGTGTTTAAAAACTTGTATAGTGGTATGCCTTATGCAAGTAATGGTATCAACATGTATATCCATAGTGTCACTGTCGGTGTTAGCAACATTTTTCACGTGGCCAGGCTGTGGCAGATGACATAGACCAATTGCTTCAGGACTCCCTTGGCTTTCAAGAGGATTGTGAGAACTGGCAGTATGTCTGTCCCATGTTGGAGGGAGATTCCCCTTGTCATTGATGAAATATCCACTCCTTTCTTCCCAGCTATTCCTTGTCCTCCTTGGTTTGTAAATTTTCCTTTCTGTTAAGGATGTGATCTGCAGACTACCTTACTATCAGGCTGTGATTCTGAGGAAGGAGTATGCTGTGGTCACATTTAAAGTTTGCTGGAGTTGCCATTCAAAGTATTTGCTTTGTTTTTAATGTTTTAATTTCTAATGGTTGCATTACTGGCAGATTTTGCTGGTACCATGATCCCCAGTTTGAGCTCAGTATGCTGAGAGTCTACAAAGGGATTTGATGTTTCTGTTTTTGCCCTGTTGAGAGAGAGGTTATCTGTGTGTATAAACTGACTTGAATTTATTATTCTTTAGTATCAGAGACTTTTATGGATAACACAAGTGCAAGGAACTGGGGGAAAAAAAAAGCTTCCATGTATTTTTAAAATGTCAGTAATTTAATAAGGAGTGCTTTAGTCCTGAATTGGTAGCTCCTATCTGTGACTTTAGCTGGGACTAGAGTTTTATTGCTTTTTTTAAATGATACAGAACTGGAAAGTCTTAAGTCACCATAGTGGCACTACTGGGGACAGCTGCATGTACTTAAATTGTTCCCAAACAAATCTTTAGAGAATGTAAACACTACATGGCTTCACAAATTAATAAAGTTATATAAAGGTGATAAAAGATGAAGCAGAAGTTCTTATCTAATAGTCTGTGAAACAATTACTCTGTGCAATATGCGCAGTACAGTTATTAGTAAGTAGGCAAGCCAGTTTAGCTTAGTATATAAAAGCATTTTCATTGTAGTTAAAAGGTTTTTACACCACTGGATGTCTGAGTGGCTGTTTTACTACCTTATGATAGTCTACTTTCTGCAGTACTTTTTGTAGTTACTACATAGCTTTGTGTTCAGATGTGAGAACAGACTTGCAGATGAAAAATTGAGGTCAAATCTGTCGTGTTGCATATGGAGATAGCACAAGGACAGCGAATTCTATTGTTAGTGTCATAGAAAATTGTGGTTCCAAACAAGAGTTTGTTATTCTTACTCTTTGCTGGACAGTGAAGAACTTCAACATAATGAGTGAGAAGTGTCACCTTTCATCACTGTCTTCATCTAGGTGTGCACTGAGAGTAAGATCTCACCAAGATGTCCTGAGACAGACATGAGTCTCTTCTGTCTCCAACAGCCACTGAACCTTTGTTTACCCAATTCAAAAGCTTCTCACTCTTATGTCTTGGCTAATCTCCTCTCACAGCCAAGTTTTGAAAAAGAAAATACTGTTTCTGTCTTAGTTCTTTAAAAGGCCGTGGGGCAGTACTGTGGACTAGAGATGCCAGGGAGCATTCTTTAGATGAGGCTTTGTTGGCTTAAGCTCTAGTAAGGTATCAGATGTGTATTACACCCCTTCTGCTTGTACTGCCCTGGAGTTTTGTAATGTTTAGTATGTTTTGCACTGGTCACCTCTAGAAACTTTCTGCTCATCATGGAAGATTTCTGGGTTTTGACGTATTTGTGGAGCCTAAGCACTCCATTCTGGCCTCAAGATTCCTCTTTGGGAGCTAAGTGCTTAAGATTTAGAACATGGAAATTCAAGGAGCCTCATGATCTAGCCACTGCTGTGAGGGTGTTAGATTGTATGAATAAGCATGAATTTGAGCCTGCACTCAAACTTACGCTGGCACTACGCCCTGAATATTCTAGTCCTTGGTTAATTGAAAGACTGACTCTCTCTGCAACTAAGATGAGTTAGAAAATACTTGCTGTTGGATGATATGTTTCATGGACACTTGAGTTTTCTGAATAGAGAGATTCCTTTGTGAGTTAATTTCCCTGGGCAGTCTGTTAAGTGCCTTTAGTCGTCGGGGAGAGGAGGCCAGACACACTTACTGGGGTTGGTTAAGCTGCCAAGGTTAGTGTTCAAATTTTACTTTAAAGAAAAGAAATGACACTAATTTCTGCAGGTAGGTCATCCTCCTGAAGTATGGTGGACTGTAGTGGAGTTTGTATTGTGACAGTCTGCCCCATAATTCTTGAGTTTCCTACTACTGTTCTAACTTGAGATTTGGTTTTCTGTCTTCAGTCCTTTTAAAATACACTAAAAAGAGCTCACTGGTTCTATGATATCAGTCTCTAAACAATATTTCTGAGGTGAAACTGATAGGATCATAGTTTTGAGCAGTTCCACAGCATCCCTGTTGCCATGTAAGACATAAACCTTTTCACTTTTGCCTCAGCAGTGTCTGTATGACCACATGCTGCTTCACAAATCTAAAAGCAGCCCTCTTCTCTGAGCCTCTAATGATTTGCATTTGACTGAATAGAGCAGCTGCTGTGTTTTCTCAGATGCCAGCTAGATTAGATGCAATATATACATAATTTACTGCATCAAGTCACTAACTTATTTTCTTTGATTTGTATCAAATTCATTGCCCCTGCTACGTTTTAAATCCTTATGCAATGACTGACCAGAAGTCAGTCTCCTTGTCTGCTTTGTTTCCCATAAGCCTCTGTGCTGAGAAATCTGTTCTGCTTGCTTTCTCCCAGTCCCATGTGGCAGAGGTGGGGAAGCTGTGTCTTAATTTAGGTCACACAGTGATTAAAAAGTAAGAGTCAGGGCAAAGTTTATTGTACTTTGAGTTTCCTTTCTTTAAGCATAACTGTGTAGGTAAATAGCTGTATTTTGAAGATCAGCAGAATCATAGAATCAACCAGGTTGGAAGAGACCTCCAAGATCATCCAGTCCAACCTAGCACCCAGCCCTATCCAATCAACTAGACCATGGCACTAAGTGCCAGAAAATTGATGCAAGTTACTATTTGACACAGGAGAACTAGGATCTGTCAGCAGAGAGCCATCAGGTTCTTTCAGCTGGCATGAAGCAGGATGGTGTGGGGTTTATCATGCTACTGCATTTCTAGGCTGGGTGTGTACTAAAGAGCTCACAACTTTTTCTTTCAAATTCAGATACAGAATATACTCATACATCCATGCATAGGTAGGGACTCTATTCACTGATAGAAAGGTTCAGCTTGTAGTATTCAGAAAGAAAAAGAAGAAAATAGTGAGGTATTTCACAAACATAAGAAAGTAATAAAATGGTCATTTTTATGTTCTAGTCTGTCACCAAGTGCAGGCTGCTGCTTGTCAAGTAAAAGAATATATAAATTATATGTATAATTATAAACATATAAATTGTATTTTTATATACATATTATATTTATATCTATAATTACATATCTATAAATTATAGATAACAGATTGTTCTTACAGAGATGGATATGTCTAGGTAAAAACATCATTTTAGTAGTTGTTATTGCCATACATTTTATACACGCTAAATAATAAGAAGGTAAAATACATTTGATGTTGTTATTATTATTATCTTTCAAAATAAATATGCTAGAAAAAAACTAGAAGTAGTTTTTTCCCCAAAAGATACTAGTTGAAAACTTTTTTACATTTGAAATGGGAGGGAAGGAAACATGACAGGTCTTGTATTTGTATTATTTGGGAGACAAAAACGCTTTCAGATTGGTCTTGGAGATGGTGAATAAAGTGCTAAATGCTTAGTACCTCTATTGTGCCTTGATCCAGCAAACTCACATAGGATTTTGAGAATTACACTTTTGCATGCTTTATTTTACCTTCTTCTAGGCCTCATTTGCTGTATTGGAAGAAAAATAATTTGGCCACTAACTTGCTAGTTTAGAGTTTCAAAGGGCCTTATTAGAAACTGGTGTAATTTCATCCCCTGACCCTTTTATATAACAGTATGCATATTTAGATTGCTTCATTTTAACCTAGAATTAAACAATAGGTTGCAGTGCTCTAGTACTGGACACTAACAGATGCGAGGCTAAACCTGAGTGAAAGGGTTTTCATTTTTGTGACATTTGGACAATCATTCCCCTTGTGTGTTGGGTAAGTTATTGGTTTTTTATCAGATTATAGGGACTGTCATGTCTGTTACTTGCATTAATGCCCTACTTGCAGCTGGGCAGTTCCTGGCAACCTTTTTGGACCATATTGTTTCCCCATTTTTGTTTTGTTTTAATGTGTGGAGGTGTCAGATGTGATCCCCTTGCAGATCAGTTTTCAGCTGAAGCTCTACTCTGTTGCATGAGCCCTGTGCCTATAGCATTTAGTCTTCCTTTCTCCAGGGTGGGCAGACTACTTGGGCTCCCTAGCAACTTCAGCTGAGGCTTGTGTAAATAAAAAGTAGTTTAAGGTCTTTTAATGAATTTTAAATGCCAGTTATATTTCAGAAGTCTGTACTGTATTGCAGCATAGCATGTTGTGGTTATCATCTCTGTGATGGCAATTTTGGTAGGACTTGGAATATTACAGGCAATTCATCTTGTCAAATTAGCAATGCTCGTTGAAAGAGGCCTCAAAGTTGAATGGTCCAACTTCTGGACATGAAATGTTAGCTGTATGCAGAAATATTTCCCTGTTATGAAAGCAGTGAACTATATCAAATACCAGTAAAGCAAGAACCTTCTAAAGAAATTGCAGGTTTGGCAAGCAAAAAGTAGTTGTTTTAATGAGTGATTCTTTGGTTTTAAATAAAAGCAATCATTGAAATAAAATGCCTTAACTTGAAGTCAGCTGAAGTAACAGATAACCAGAATGCCTTTTCCAAGATGTGTTTCTGAGAGTTGCTTAGATATATTGTTACCCCCTTTCTGTAGACCCAGCAATTGGCACAGAGGGGTGGCTTGCTGTAGATGACCAAAAATATCACCTGCTTTGAGTTACAATAGATCAAGAATGAAGTCTAATACCATAATTCCTTGTCTACAATCTAATAGAGATTTGAGGTGGAAATGTAACTGTCGTTCTCTCCCTGCTGCAGCACCTTTACCTGTGGCCTAACAACCCCAATGAATCTATAAATAGTCCTTGCCCTCTACAACATCATCAGTCTGTCATTTCTGTATAATAACCCAGCAGTGCTAAATTTGAAGGTGTTTTGTCCAGACTCCACTAGTGGTCGTGTATGTGTTTTATTTTTCCCACTTACTGAACAGGACAGACCAAACAAAACAGCTCATAGAAGCAGGTAATGCATTTTGACATGGAGAGTAAACCAGGATGATTTGTGCTGCGCATGAATTGCATATCATTGGAGTAATTACATGAACATACACCCTTTCACTGTTGACACGTGTAATAGAAGTGTGTGTTTCTTTCTGACAATTAAAATATATGATTTGAAAGCTTTATGTGCAAAGGCATTGCATGGGCTGTGCTTAATAACAAGGGAGAACAATAAAAGTAGTACATTCTGTTATCACATACTGTCCTTGGACCGCTGACAAGTCCTGACGCATAGCTACTAGATGGTTTGTTATATGACTGGTATTCCTGGCTGCAGAGAAGCCCCAGGGTGAAATTTTGGGGATAAAACTACTTGGAAAAATTACTGTTTCCATAAGCTTCCCTCAAAGTAGATACTGTCTTCTGCATGGGGTTCTTCTCTAGGGTTCCTGGAGCGAGGAATTCTGTGTGACTCATAGAATCAACCAGATTAGAAGAGACCTCCAAGCTCATCCAGTCCAACCTAGCACCCAGCCCTAGCCAATCAACTAGACCATGGCACTAAGTGCCTCACCCAGTCTTTTCTTGAACATCTCCAGGGACAATGACTCCACCACCTCCCTGGGCAGCCCATTCCAATGGTAATAGTAATATTAGAGTTCTGATGCTATAGGGATAGCAAAGGCCACTTACATTATAACAGATAATGCCTCTAGGAGAGAAAGGGGGAAAAAAAAAAGTAAAAACTTGCAGGTACAAAAATCTGTTTTCAAGGCCTGAAAACTGGGCCAACTGAGAACTTCCTTGGAGGTTTAACATGAGCTAATTGATGTAAGAAGATGTTTGTATGTATACATGTGTGCAGAAGATTTGGAGCATACAAACCAGTGTAATAAAGTTATTCTCTCTCTATAAATGTTCCTGTTAAACCATCAGAATCTAAAAGACAAATTTCAGGCTCCCCAATGGGTTATGCTTATAAGACATACACATTGGAGTATTTTAAATGCCAAATTGAGTAATGTTTTATTTCTAACTGATTTTAATATTGGACTTTAACTTGGAATTCCTCATGAAGTTTCCAGGCATGCCTATGTCAGTCCTGTCTGTGAGTGTAAAGTGAAAATAGAATTTCTTTAGGAAAGAAGCTTAGGCTTCTGATCTTGACAGGTGATGTTAACATGCCCAGAAATACTTTCTTCTTCTGTGCTAAAAAGGAGCCAGTTTTGTAATGCACACAGAATATTTGACAACATGACAGTGAATCAATCTTCTCTACCCTATGGTTTATTCTCTCTTGATTATGGTAAAAAGTCCAGATGCAGCAGCGTGCTGAAGAATATGTGGGACTTAAGGGATGTGATTAAGCCTGCTGAAATCAATGAGGTTTCTCATGTGCTTTAACTTAGGCCTGTTCTTAAACACTTCTCTGGAAAAGGCTTGGAAATAGAGTACAAAATAAAAGTAATAATTTCAGAAATATTTTACTAGCAAATAGTTCTGAATGATTTGTGGCTACCACTAATATTTGTTCAGCATCGTGTGACAGTCATGGTTTCTTTCTTCTCCCTGTAGTAACTTTTCTCTGAGCCTTACCTCAGTGTCTTAGTGGTTGACTTGCAAGTCAGCTTCTATTAAAAAACAGAAGAATGATGGGGAGAAGTGGAACATTTTTAAATAATGAAATTGCACTAGATGGAGAATCTAATTTTGTGCTTTGTAAATTATGTCTTAAACACTTTGAGCACAGCCAGACCCATTAAACCGCAGTCACATCCTTTTCTTCTTTTATATGAAGCTAAATCTTAAGAACTTAGAAGAAAAATGTTGAAATGTTATGACTACAATGAATGGAAATAGTTTTGCCATAGTATAAGGCAGAACTTGTCCCAAAGGGTTCCAATGAGGAGGCAATGCAAAAGTCGTGTTGCTTATTTTATTATTTATTAATTAATGAAATAATTTGGGCTCAGTTCATCCTCCATGCTCCTGTAAACCACCCCTGATGACAGACAAGAATATTTTTGCTGTAGTGTGTTTTGCAGCATGCCAGCACTTGGACTTCAGCGCTGCCTTTACCTTAGTCCAAGAGATCCACCCAAATTTGAAATGGTGTTGTATCTGAGAGGCAGAGTTTTGTGCTGGAGTGTTGATCTTATAAAGGCACCTTCCAGGTTAGAAAGAAACCAAGATCAGAGCTGACTAAGGCTGTTCTTAACTGTTGCAACAGACTTAGTTTGCCATGTACATTAACTGCATCCTTATGCATAGAAGTTTCATTATGTTTAAGGCAAAACCAGACCCAAATGTTGTTGAACAGAGCCACTAATAATGAGCTGAGGGCACAGTGATCTTAAGGGTCTTTTCTAGCCAAAGCAATGCTATAGTTCTATTTGTCAGCTAACAACAGGGCTAAGAAATAACTCTGAAAAGATCTATAGTCCTGCTTTTAAGAACATGCACTTGAATTTGAAGGCTTTTACAGAAAATTTACTTATCCTGGAAAATCTAGGTCACCTATAGCATAGCTGTTGTGTTAGTGGAGTCAAGAGGTTTCTCCAATTCCAAGTGTATTACCTAAAGAAACAATAAAAAAGCAATGGAGGAAAAAAGTCTAGTGGTTTGCACAGGTGCCTTTGGGTAAGCCTGAGCGTCAAATGCAGTAGGACTTGGGTTGATACATGTATATTCTGCAGACACCAGTAGATGATAGAGCTGTATCAGCAATAGGCAGAAAAGACATTTCCTTCTGCAACTGAGACTGGTAGAAGTTCTGATAAGTTTAATGTGCTTTCCTGAAGTGAAAGCAAAAGCTCAGTAGAGAGATGTGCTAGTTTGAGCCTAGCTAGAATGTTTTGGTGAGAAGGATTAGATCACAGGCTGTGGAAGAAAAAAACAATGGTGATGTCAAATTCACTCATAGGCTTGCCAAGAGGTGTAAGAACAAGAATCCAAACATAGATTAAAGCACTACTCCTGCTGGGGGAACTGGCTGAGCTGCCATCTCTCTCTCTAGCCTCCCTACTGCTTATCTGATTAATCCACTTTGCTTCCTAACCCCCTGGCCGAACCTTCATTCTTCCTTGGAACTGGGGTAAGGTTGAGAGGGATGGAGAAGGTGAAAGGGCAGTTGGGAACCATTCCTGGGGACTCAGGTTCCTGGGAGGGCTGTTATGTTTCTGTATTACCTTTTACCTTGTGTATTTCTGTATATAAATGTATAGACTGTAAATATCTGCTTATCTTTTAAAAAACAGTGAAACTGCTATTGTAATCCAGAAACTAGCAATGTGTACTTAAACCATATTTAGGAATTCTTTCTACTGGCTCTGAGTAAATAGAAACTGCATTTATCAGCTCAGGTAGGGTTAAGTGTGAGAGAGAACTTACTGCATGATGACTTTCGAGCAGTTAGTAAAATCTCTACTTGTTCTTTTTTTCCACCCATTGAGAAGCAGTTAAAATTCTACCAGGAGTCTTGTGTATGGCATGTTGTTTTTCAACAGTTCAAGTGTTTGCCTGAGTGGAGTGGGCTGTTGTTTCCTATCCTTCATTTTAGCTTGCTAAATTTCAGGTAGGAGGTCAACTTGATAATATGACAGATTTTGAAACAGCAAAGGTACAGTAATTCTGCAGTGAAATCTATGGAGTATTTCTATCCTCTCAGTGGGTTTTACTGTCAGAGGGAGCAGTGTGTTCTATACTTAACAGTTAGTTGTCTTGTTACCCTGTTATCAGCCACTCTTGAAAGGACCCTAACCTCTTGTGAAAATCTGGACTTTGTTTTGCCTACTGGTCACCATGAGTGGTTCCAGGATGCTTTTGATTTTTCACTTATTTGAGGATCTGAGTTAAATCAGCCTTCACTACACTTGTCACAGAAATCTCTCTTCCCAGGGCAGGAAAGGAGATAGCAGATGTGAGTTGCCCAGGACTTTCTTTTCCAAACACAAAGGTGGTTGGCCTTGTTGAACCTCATGCCATTGGTCTCAGCCCATCGATCCAATCTATCCAGGTCCCTCTGCAGGGCCTTGCTACTCTTAAGTAGATCACCACTTCCTGCCAGCTTAGTGTCATCTGCAGACTTACTGAGATGCACTCTATCCCCTTGTCCAGATCATGGATAAAGATATTGAACAGAACTGCCCCCAAAGCTGAGCTCTGAGGAGCACCACTTGTGACTGGATTTAGCTCTGTTCACTAGTGTTCTTTGGGCCAGGCCATCCAAAGTTTGTAGTTTGTTTGTTTTTCACCCAGCAAAGCATACACCTGTCCAATCCATAAGCATCTACATTGTCTGGGGGAATGTCGAGGGAAGAGTGTCAGAGGCTTTTCTAAAGCCCATCCCCACCCTTCACCTATTAAGTGAATCGTCTTGTCATGGAAGGAGATCAAGTTAGTCAAGCAGAACCTGCCTTTCATGAACCTATGCTAACTCTGGCTCATCTGCATATGCTTCACATTGGCACTCAAGATGATCTGCTTCATGACCTTTCCTGGCATCAAGGTCAGACTGATGGGTCTGTAGTTTTCTGGTCCTAATTGCTTAGACTATGCTCAAGCACCAGTCATGAGAACATTCACATGGTTGGTTTCTGCTAAATAATTTTAAGAGTTCTGTTTTTTCTTTCTCTGTATCTTCTATGTCACAGTAGTGCTCTTGTAGTGGTGCTAGAGCTTTGATGGGCTATGGACATCCAGACATTAAATTCTTTATCTTATTATGTAGCTGCTTGTCCATCATGTTCCCAAATTCATTGCCCAAGTTTAGTGTCTCTGATACTGAATTTTCACGGGCTGTTTGTGCTTTATTATAAAAGTAAGGATTAATTTGCAGTCTCTGTTATGTGACACTGTTATCTAGAAGATTCACAAAATGAAACTAGTTTTCTGCCCTTTTGAAAGTGTAAAGGGGCTTATATCATCAGTTTGTTGTTTCAAATCAAGTGCATTTACATGCAAGTTTATTAATAAGTGTAGAAAAAGACAGTATATACCATAGTCTTCAGTGCATTACAGGTGAAAATTATAGGCTGTCAAGGAGTTGATACCATACTGAGTTTCATGCATGACTTGCTTTTTAATGCAAGGAATGCAGAGTTTAATTGATTGAAGGAAATGTTCCTTTTTTCTTGCAAGATACTAAATTTAGTCTGGAGAGAACTGCAATGTTAAATTAACAGCAGAGGAAATAGTCTGTGTAGGACCAAGGGCAGCTACGTGATGCATCATTGGTTCATCACTCATACATTCTTCAATTCTTTGTTGGTAGTACTAAAGTCCAGTAAAATGTTCCTGAAGAGTCAGCATTGGCTTGAACTTTTCAGGTTGAAATAATAACTAATTGTAATTTAAACACAGTAAGCTGACATTTTGAGAACTGAAAATCTTTAGGTTCATGTGATTTAAGCTGCCTTTGTGATACTGTTGGATGTCTTCTGTTTTGGCCATTAACCTTATAAAGAGTTCTATTGAAAGTCATGGTGTTGAACTGTGATAAATGAGACGGAATAGTTGCGTAGCACAACATCCTGCCAAATATAACAAGGTTTAAAGAAGTGACTTAGTTGTCTGCAGTTAAGTTTGGGAAGTCATAGAATTGCAGAACCTTAGAGGTTGGAAAGGATCTCCAGAGGTCATCAAGTTCAACTGCCCTGCCAGGCAGGATCACCTACGGTAGTTCACACAGGAATGCATCTAGGCAGGTTTTCAAAGTTTCCAGAGAAAGAGACTCCACAACCTCTCTGGACAGCCTCTTTCAGTGCTTTGTGACCCTTACAACAAAGAAGATCTTCCTGAGGTTGAGTTTACATCCATTGCCCCATCCATCACAGGGCACAAGTGAGAAGAGCCTGTCCCTTCCCTCTTGACACCCAACCCTCATATTCCAATGCTCTGTTACCCTCCCTGTAATGAAGTTTCTCAAGGGGAGGTCTAGGCTGAATGTTAGGAGGAAGTTGTTGCCAGAGAGAGTGATTGGCATTGGTATGGGCTGCCCAGGGAGGTGGAGGCACCATCCCTGGAGGTGTTCAAGAAAAGCCTGGATGAGGCACTTAGTGCCATAGTCTAGTTGATTGGGCTGGGTGCTAGGTTGGCCTGGATGATCTTGGAGGTCTCTTCCAACCTGGTTGATTCTGTGAATGACAAAAAGCAGACTGTAATGGTCATTAAGCATGTCCTACATGTTACTTCCTGGATTAATTAATTCAATATGATTAGGAAGAGACTGCTCTGCAAAATTTTATGTCTAAATGTACTTGCATTTGTAACTGACCTTGCTATAATAGTTGGTGCTGTGAGCAGGACTTGACTGTGGGTCTGCAAATCATGCTGCAGAATTCACCCAGCTTTCCTGTAAGTCTGAAGCTAAGGAATAATTGTAATTATCCCAAGGGCAGTGCTTTATTCTTTGCTGTCTAGGTTCACTAACACGGCATTCACTGAAGAGGTAGGATGCCATCTGGTTGCAAAAGGGCTGGAGTGTGGCTTATTTGAAAGCACCAGTTACAGAAATCCATCTGGCATGTTCTAAAGAGGAGGAGCTGACCTACAAGCTGTCCTTCTTTAATTGTTGGCAGTCTCAAGGGACATTCTTGAGACCTTTAGTGAATATGGGATGCAGTGTCTAACCAGGAACAATGGAGTACTTAGAAACATCTGAAATTTTCAGCTCATAGCACTCAAAAATAATCCTTGCTGTTAGCATAGTTTAAAAAAAAGACAGTGAAAAATATCAACGTTCACAAACCAAACAAGTATTTTTGAAAAACATTATCCACAGTAAGCTGTAAAACTCAGGGAAAGGTAAAAAAGGAACAAGGACAAAAAAAAAAAAAAAAAAAAGAAAAGAAAAAGAGAGGAGGGAGGGAAGGAAGGGAGAGGGGAAGGAGGGAGGGAAGGGAGGAGGAAGGGACGAGAGGAAGAGAGAAGGGAGAGAGGGAGGGAAGGAAGGGAATAAAGAAAGAAAGCAAAAGAAAATGACACAGCTGTTTTGTCCCACTGGGAATCTCCCCTTTATTACTCTGTGAAAGGGACATTTCCCTTTCTGAAGTTTGAAACTTTTTTGGCATTAATAGTTGCTAGTATCCTTCCAGCAGACTTTCTTTGTCTTCTTCCAGTTGAGCCATTCCCTGGGTAGTGAGAGAAAAAAGTATTACAGTAAAGTTTATTTTCCTTCATGAATAGTATTTTAAGCTATTGTTCAAATGAAGAGATTCAGTTTGTGAGTTTTGGCTGTGTGTGGTTTCCTTTCTATGTCTATGCAGTGTGGGTTACCTGGCCTCTTGGACTGGAAGGATTTAACTGGAGCCGTCACTGCTTAAGTTCAATGATTCTCCAGTTCTTTCTAGGCAAGGCTGTTCTGTAACTGTCAGCTAAAATGGAAAACATCAAGGTCGTTTATTTTAATTTTAGTAAAATGCTATGACAGCTTTGAATTACTGTCACTTTTTCTCACATCTTTATTGGCAAGGCTCTAGTCACAACTGCACATTAATTCCTCTAAAGAGAAGGATTGGAGTGGGTAGATCAGAAACAGTGATATAGACAGTCAGATCGAGTGCACCATAAGCAAGTTTGCAAATGACACCAAGCTGAATGGTGCTGTCAGTATGCCAGAGGGAGAGGATGGCATCCAGAGGGACCTGGGCAAGCTGGAGAGGTGGGCACAGGTGAACCTCATGAGATTCAACAAGAGCAAGTGCAGGGTTCTACACCTGGGCTGGAGCAATCCTCACTACCAATACAGACTGGGAGAGGTGGTGATGGAAAGCAGCTCTGTGGAGAAGGACTTGGGGGTGCTGATGGATGGGAAGCTGGACATGAGCAGACAGTGTGAGATTGCAGCCCAGGATGTGATCTGCCTTTTTGGGCTGCACAAAAGCAGTGTTGCCAGCAGATCCAGAGAAGTGATTTTGCCACTTTGCTCTGATGAGACCTCACCTGGAGTACCATGCCTGGGGTCTGGAGCTCTCTATATAGGAAAGACATGGACCTGATGGAGCAAGTCCAAAGGAGGGCCATGAAAATGGTCAGAGGCTTGGAGCACCTCTGCTACAAAGACAGCCTGAGGAAACTGAGGCTGGAACAGACCTCTGAGATCATCAACTCCAGCCTGTGACCTAACACCACCACACTGGCTAGACCGTGTGGCTAAATGCCACTTCCAGTCTTTACTTCAAGACCTCCAAGGATGGTGACTCCACCACCTCCCTGGGCAGTCCGTTCCAGTGTCTAATTACTCTTTCCATGAGGAAATGCTTCCTAACATCCAACCTAAACCTCGCCTGGTGCAGCTTCAGGCCATGCCCACTTGTCCTGTCACAAGTTGCCTGGGAGAAGAGCCTGACCCCCACCTTACTATAGCTTCCCTTTGGGTAGTTGTAGAGTGTGATAAGGTTCCCCCCGAGTCTCCTCCAGGCTAAACAGCCCCATCTCCTTCAGCCTCTCCTCATTAGACTTTCCCTCCAGACCCCTCACCAGTCTTGTCTCTCTCCTCTGGACCCACTCCAGCACTCAGTGTCTTCCCTGCAGTGAGGGGCCCAAAGCTTGAGGTGAGGCCTCACCAGTGCTGAATACAAGGGCAGGATTACATCCCTAGTCCTGCTGGCCACGCTATTCCTGATACATGCCAAGTGCCATTTGCCTTCCCAAATCTCCCCTCTTCCATCTTAAACCCATTACTCCTCATCCTGTCATTACAAGAGCTTGTCAATAGTCTCTCCCCAGCCTTCCTGTAGGTCCCCTTCAGATACTGGAAGGCCACTATAAGATCTCCTCAAAGCCTTCTCTTCTCCAGGCTGGACCCCCAACTCTTGTGGCCTGCCAGACAAGAGCAAGGTCACCTAGAGCAGGTCACACAGGAATAAGCGTGAGTGGAAAATCATCTCATTAGCTTGGTTAATTTAGCTTTCAAGATTATTTCACAGAGCTGCATTTAATAAGTCTATAATTGAGTTATACAAATCCTCTGCATTTTGACAAGATGGGCTAATTGCAAAAGAAGTTATTTGTGTTTGTGTAACATCTGGTTTGTTAAATCCAAAGTTTAGAGTAGCTCATACTTAAGTTTGTGCTGATTTCCAGTGTTAATAACTATTGTCAAGGAATTAAGCTGCAGGGTTGGTGTTTTGGGTGGGTTTTTTTGTGTGTGTGTTTTCTTTTGTGTTATTTGTTGTTGTTTTGGGGTGTTTTTTGTTTGGCTTGAAGGGTTTTTGGGTTCCCCCCCTCTGCTAAAATTATAGTTCTCTTACAGTGAGGAAGATTCCAAATCTAGCCTTTATATCTTTGACTGCAGCTCTTACAGGCAGCAGAGTATTTTTAACCTTTGTGGTTCTCAGTGTCATGCTCTGAATGGTACTGCTATTACATACTTCTATTTAACTTAGTATTATTTTTAAGTGATAGAAAAACAATATGAACTAGGTGAAAAAAAGCAAACCCAACTTTTTCTAGCAAAACAGTTATTTGAAACTAAATAAGGGGTCTGATATTCCCATACATACATGTAATTACCATTCTTAGACTCTCTTTTCCCCAGTGCAGACCATAGGGTTTTCCTGCTGGCTGATAATCATATGCAGATCTGACAGCACATCAAAACTCAACATTTTTCCAACCTTGCCAATGGCTCATAATCCATCTGGCCCCCATGTGCCCTCAGGCAGCTTCCTGCTTTGCAGAAAGCAGCTTGGGGGCAGCCTCACTTGCTGGTGGCCACCTTCTTTTGCAGCCTCAGACTTCTCAGAGAGCAAGGTTAAATGGAAGGGAAAATACAGCACTTTTGGTCCATGGTGCTGCTGAAAAAGAAGGAATGACTTTGAAGTCATCTTTCCTTTGAGTGACTAACATGTACAGAGGTTGTCTTCTTTCTTCCCTGTTTTTACTGACTCCAACTAGATATGTAGCAGTAGCTCCAAACCACTGTGGTGAAAGGCTTGTTGGTTACCTGCCATTTATCCCCATTAGTATCAATATGCCTGCAGCTGCTCATCTACTGGAAAATAAAATAATGTGGGGGGAAAAAAAAGAGTACTTTGCACCTTTTACAGCACTCTTTGAAGTGGACGAGACATAGAATTGTGGAATTGTCAGGGTTGGAAGGGGCCTCAAAGACAATCCAGTTCCAACTCCCCCCTTCCAAGATCATCAAGTCCAGCCTATAACCCAACATCACCACATCAGCTAAACTACAGCACCAAATGCCACATCCAGTCTTTTCTTAAAGACCTCAGGGAATGGTGAGTCCATCACCTCCCTGGGCAGTCCATAAGGTCTCCTTCTGGCAACACTGTGTTTCAGGCAGTGCATCTTATCTTAAAAATATAAGTCCATAAATGAAAGCTTATGCCATGGAGCTAAGTTCTCAGTTACTTATGCATTTTAAGTCTGTTATACCCATTTCCTATGGTATCATGGACCTGATTAAGAAAAGCATATAAGCATGTGCTTAATTAAGTGCTTTCCTGAATAGGTATGCTTTTCTAAGTTGGGGCCTGTAAAAGTAACTGGAATGTGGGTTATAATCTCCCACCTGGGGTGTTATTAGAAGACCTACCTTTTTTCTTTTTCTCTCCTCTCCCCCCTGCTATTTCTGCTTTCTTGTAGTCTACTACTCTAGATGACTTTAGGTTTCTGTAAGGTGCATTTATCTGTGAGCTGAATCAGGCTTTATCATTATGATATTCATCACCTCACTCACTTTGTTTTGAATAAATACAGGATGTAATTGACAGAAGTGTATTTGCATTTCATGTTAGAAGGCTAGATGATATAGCAGCTGTTAAATAAATTAAGGAAAGCCTTCTCCTCCATCTGAAGATGATTTATGCCCTTTGGGTTGCTGTTTAGTGCGGCTAAGTTTTTACTTTTGCAACAAAATTAATTTAGTTATCTTGAAGACCATGTGATCAACTGCCCAAAGTGTGTTCTTTGGCACAGACCCAGATCCCTGCTCTATTCTGGGAGTGTTACAACTACAATAAATTTGATTTCACCCCCGATAATGTCTATAACGTGCAGTAGTAATGTATTGCTGATTCTACTAGGGGGCTAAGGAAAAGGTCACAAGTCACAAAATGACTGCAGCTAAGTAGTTGTATCTACCTAAAATCCAAGTACATTTCAGGACTTGTTTGGTGTCTCGTTTTGGGAGGTTATTCAGATAACATAAGCACTTCAGTTTGCATGGTTTTGTCACTTCTGAGAATTCTGGTAGGTTCTAGTGTTTCCTTTTAGCTTTCTGTTGAGTATTAGCAAAAAACTAAGCACAGGAATCAAGAAGCTTTGTATCTATATTCATTAAAGACAAAATGTTCTTCATACTTGGCAACACAATAAAATATTAAGAACTACATGGATCAAAAAGGATCTTTGGATGAGTGAAAAGAAAGTTGAGTTTTTATTTTGGTAAAGTAATTTAACCTTTTTTTTTTAACTGTTCTGTGGTTATGCTTGTTTCATAGTTGTACTATTTCTTCCAAACTGTCTTTTGGCTTTGTAGTTTATAGCTTTTTAAGCTGTTGTATTGCTTGGACAGACACATCTTACCATTGTAGGCTTGGGTTTTTAGATTATTATTTTTTTCCATAACATGGAAAAAAAAGCCAAACCCAACAACAACAAAAAACCCACCTCCAGACCTCTGTGTTCTGTGCAATAACATAGAATGCTCTGTGAGGGATGATAGTACTTGCTGACTGAATGTTACCATCTCTGTATTTGAACTCATTCAAGAGTGTTTTTGACAGCAAAGATGGAATATATCCTTCATCTAGTTAGAGCTGTTAATGAACCATAGAATCAACCAGGTTGGAAGAGACCTCCAAGCTCATCCAGTCCTACCTATTACCCAGCCCTGTCCAACCAACTAGACCATGGCACCAACTGCCTCATCCAGTCTTTTTTTTGAACACCAACAGGGACAGCAACTCCACCTTTTGGCTGTGCTTTCCAATGGCAAATCACATTCAGACCTGTGGAAAAGAGGTTGTTCAAAGGCTTAACACTGCTTAACACTCAGCATTTAGCTGAGCTGGAGTTAATTTTCCCCAGAGCATCTTTTGCAGTGCTGTATCTGGATGTTGATAACACAGTGGTGTTTTGGCTACTGTTGAGCCTAGCACCAAGGCTGTACTTTTCCAGTATTTCCCCTCAACAGTAGGCTGAGGGATGGGCAAGATCTTGGGAGGGGACACAGCTGGACCAGCCGACCCAAGCTGACCATACCATACAACATCAGGTCATAGAAAAAAGCTAAGGGAAAGAAGGAAGTATGGGGACATTTGTTGATGGTGTCTGTCCTCCAGAACAACTTCGATGTGTATTGGAGTCCTGCTTCTCAGGGAATGACTTCCCACTGACTGTTGATGGGAAGTAGAGAATAACATCTTTGCTCTTGTTTCTGTACGCAGTCTTTGCTTTTGCTTTTCATTCTGTTAAGTTGCTTCTATCTTGACTCGGGAGCCTTTGTTATATTTCCCCTCTCCTCTGCCCATTTAAAAGGGGAAATTTTAGAGTGGCTTGGGTGAGCATCTGGCCCCCAGCCAGGGCCAGACCACTACAGACACTCATCAGTCTGCCTGCCATGCTTGTGCACCACCCCTATGTGGTCACTGACCTTTTCTTTGCATATTTAAATTTGTTCCTTTCTGGGCACTGCTGTCTGTAGCTCAGGTACCTAGAACCAAAGAAGGGGCTTTGGATTCCTCCCTTTTCATGATGTTTCCACCTACTACCTGTTTTTTCATGAGGAGGTAACTGTAGAGGAGCTGCTGATTCCCTATACAACCTTAAGGGCATGTGATGCTGTGATAACAGTGGAGCAGCAGCCTCAGTTTTGTAACCTACATCTCAAGGTGCAAGAATTGTTGAACACAAAGATGATCATGAAACGTTATGAATGAACAGCACCAGAAAGAAATTTATAATGGGATGGCAACTCTCCTGCTACTATTTTATGCCTTTTAAAAAAAATTCCTTCTTTTCTAAGCTAAAAAATAAGGCAGAAGGCATGAACCAAAATTTTGAAGGGTGTTTTTCCTCAGCTGCCCATTCAACCCTACAGGTTTTGTGAAACCAGAACTTTCCTTTGCCTCATTAGCTGCAAAGGAAGATCCTTCTTGTCTTTGTAGCTCAGAGCACATTTTAAATAATTTAATAAGCACAAGTGATTAAGGCATTAAGAATTAAAGTAGCTTTAGAATCAGACTGTGGTAATGGAGAAGAACTGCCTAACTTACCAGCTGAACAAGAAATGAAAAAAGCCTTACCTGTTCATCTAACTCCTGTAAAACTGGTGAGAGTTTGTTGGAAAGAACCTAGCTGAGAACCACATTTTTAGGTAAAACACTTTGCAAAGAACTGTAGTAGTTCCTGAATTAAGTTTTCAGGCTTACTCTTCTATAAGTTCACCCTTACAGAGTGGCACATATTTTTGGCAGCATACATTTTACTAGGAGATTCTGAAGTGCAAATATTCATTCTCATTTTTTCAGTCTTCTGGTTATCAATATCATCCTAACACACTTTCAACTGTTCATTAGTAATTAAGTTGTTAGATCATTCATAGAACAGTGAATACATAACAGAAAGACTGTTGATGAAAGTGCTGAGTTCATTATTCATTACATGCTGGAAAGAGAAAATACGTGGAGGGGAAAAATGCTTACCTCAAAATGTGAATGTAACTTTCTTATTGTACCCAGTGGATGCTGGGATTAGCCTGTAAAATGAAATGTCAAAACTAGTAAATATCTATTATGTTCTTGGAACACAAACCCTGTGAGGAGAGGCTGAGGGAGCTGGGGTTGTTTAGCCTCGAGAAGAGGAGGGTCAGGGGTGAACTCATTGCTGTCTACAACTACCTGAGGGGAAGTTGTAGCCAGGTGAGGGTTGGTCTCTTCTCCCAGGCAGCCAGCAATAGAACAAGAGGATGCAATCTCAAGTTGTGCTGAGGGAGGTACAGGCTGGATGTTAGGAGGAAGTTGCCAAAGAGAGTGATTGGCATTGGAATGGGCTGCCCAGGGAGGTGGTGGAGTCACCATCCCTGGAGGTGTTGAAGAAAAGCCTGACTGAGGCACTTAGTGCCATGGTCTAGTTGACTGGATAAGGCTGGCTGCTAGATTGGTCTGAATGATCTTGGAGGTCTCTTCCAACCTGTCTGATTCTATGAACTGAGGTAATTAGTACAATTCTATGAGGACATAAGTTACTCTGAGAGAAGCTCACTTATATGCTGAATTGATAAACTTCATGAAAGTCATTCAAATCTAGATTGGTACAGAACCAGTCTATTTTTTGGTGGTGTTCCCATTAGTATATATAGAATAATCCAAAATGAGTTTCAGGAAGCTAATCAAAAGCAATCATAATTAATGTCTTTAGCAGATGGAAAGCTTCTAGTGTAGGTTAAATAAGCTGTTCTTTATAAAATAAGTTTGAGAGCCCCGGGCAAAACCACAGAAGCAAGTACCTCCTCTTCCTGTTCTAATGTTTTTGCTCTTCCCTTTTCACCTCTGCCCTTTCACATTCATGGGTCTGACAGTGAAGTGGTGGAAAACGTCTGTACATCTCATTTCTGCAAGTGCATGGTTTGATGTCACTGGGGAGGTTGTCTCTCTTGCCTCATGGGGAATATGGTCAGTAATGCAGCAACTTTGTTCAGGCAAAGCAGACTGAATTACCAGCTACTGATATTCTCTTCTGACTGGTCCATCAAACCACTCAAGTGTGGCATCTAATCATTGAGATATGAAACCTCTCTTCCTTGGGATTTTTCTGTTAAGTGAACTTTGTTCAAGAGACAACAGTAATTGCAGTTATCTGTTTGAAGGCAAGGTGGCTCTTGCCTCTCCAGATGTTTTTCTCATTGTACCTCTGCATGCTTTTTGTGTATGAGTTGCACCCATGTCTTGGTGGAGCAAAGGCTTTTGCATCAAAACCCCACCAAAACACAGAAGCAGAGATGGAATCAAGAGTGGAAGAGCTATGTGTGAGAAGGCAAATCCAACCTTTTTCCACCTTAAGTTAGTAACAAACCCATAATTTCTGATAGGCAATTACACTAATGGTGTACATCCATGGTAGTAGAATTGATTAAATTAGTCATTGCTGCTTTCTTGAACCGTCAGTGCACAGTTCTAGGAATGGTAGGCAAAATCTAGGTTCAAATAGAGGGGATGAATGCATTTCCCACTATCACAGAATCATAGAACAGTCTGGGCTGGAAGGGACTTCCAAAGACCGTTTAGTCCAAGCCCCCCTGCAGTCAGCAGGGACATCCTCAACTGGATCAAGTTGCTCAAAACCCTGTAGAGCCTCACAATATATCCAGGAATGGGCCCCCAGCCATCTCACTGGTCAACCTGTTCCAGTGTTCCATCACCCTCATAGCAAAGAATCTGTTCCTAACATCCAATCTAAGTCTGCTCTTCTCTAGTTTGAAGCTATTGGCCCTTGTCCTGTCACTACAGGCCTTTGTAAAAACTCTCTATACTTCTTGTACTGGATGTGCCATTCAGGTATTGGCTGGCTGCTATTAGGTCTCCTTTGAGTCTCCTTTTCTTGAGGCTGAACAACCCCAGCTCCCTCAGCCTGTCATTGTAGCAGAGGTGCTGTCTGTGCTGGAGATAAATTTGCTTGTAAGCATCATGATGTTTAAAACTCC
Source organism: Pogoniulus pusillus (assembly GCF_015220805.1). NCBI lineage: Eukaryota > Metazoa > Chordata > Aves > Piciformes > Lybiidae > Pogoniulus > Pogoniulus pusillus. Next base: position 10,386,417 of record NC_087294.1, on the reverse strand, counting down.
ATGATAATGCCTCAAAATATCTTCTCAGCTTATTAGTGTAAGGTGATGGCCTTAAATCAACAATGGGAAGACTGGATTATTCTGTTCTAGGAAGGTGTAGCTCTGAGCACACAACTACATATCACAGTTTAATTTATTTTTCCTATGATACTTGAGGAAGACCAGAGGATGTATAGTTTGGTGAGTACAAAAGAACTTAGCTAAAGACTTCTTCAAGAAAAAGAAGAAAGAATAACTTTTAACCTGCTCAGTAGTGTATTTTGTTGAAGGCAACAATAAGATGTTGAAAATCACTTGCCTGTGTGCTACGTATATACAGACCTTTACTTTCAGCTGTTCTCTAACAGTTTTTTATTACATTTTTTGTCTCAGTTTGTGGACAATCTAGAATGTCAGGTTTGCTTTGCCCAGTTTTTCTCTCCTGACATTATATTTTCTTGGGAAAGATTACTTTGTGGAAGAATGGAGCATGCCCATACCATGCAGTGGTACAAAGTAGAACTAAACAGTGGAGTCTGTGCTGGGTAGCAGACTGGAAGCATGGTGCTGAGCCTTGCTTGGTGAGATATGTGGAGAGGAAAACAGTGAGAAACTGGAGCCACTAATAGAACCTTGAACTACCAGGTAAACAGTGGGGGGAATATCAGAAAAGCATATATCATGCTTTTTCTGTAAAACTGCTAGTAAAATTGTCAATTAAAACATTGAAACAGAAGAATACCTAAAAGGAATATTTCCCCCCCTATCATTTTCCAGAGTAATAGAGCCAGGGAATGCCATAAAGTAAAAAACATATCTGTCATCTTTTGTCCATTTATTTAGGGATAGTTTTTTTTTCCTGGCAGAGAAATTCTAACTTTCATAGGGAGGTAGAAACTACACTGCTCAAAATGTCCTAACTTACAATGACCATACCTATCTTAAGGAAGGATTTTAAGTTGTCTTCTTGGAAGTTTTCTATAGCTTTTCCAGAAATCACAGATTAAGACAGAAACACAATGAAAGAATGTAGCTTCTATATTCAGATTTCACATCCTTTTGAAAAAGAAAGAAATCAGTTAACCCTTTGACTACATTTTTTTTAAGATAATCTGCACAAGTTTTCAAGCAGAGCAATTGAAATTGGCTATTGAAAGAGGTATCTTTGCCTCTCCTCTCTCACCTGTCTGTGATCCCTCTTTTCCACTACACAGGGAAGACATTAGGGAACCAAAGTAAATCTCTTCCTGTAGATGTGTATAATCAGCACTACTGCTAAATCTGAGAGTCACAGAATGGTTGGAAGAGACCTCAAAGATCATATGGTCCAACCCTTGGCCCAACACTGGAGGATCAACACTAAATCATGTCCTTAAATCAGTTTTGTGATAACCTGTGGCTTATACACATAGAAGTACTGTTAAAACATTCCTTAATGTGTGTGTATATATATATGCCAAATTTATAGCTGCTCTGAACTCACTGCTCATTGCTTTACCATGAACTCTTAAATAGTGTAAATGAAAGCAAAGCTTCATGATGAAACTGTAGGTTTAGGAATAGATGTTACAACGTGCAGTGGATCCCAGGGACTTACAACAATAAATGGTGACTTTCGGTCTTTCACATTTCAGGTAGCAGTTTGTTGCTGGAATCCTTGCCACGTGGTGTTGAATAAGTGACTAATTTGCAGATGCTAAGAGAGCATTAGAACAGATTTATAGAACGATGGTTGCATGTTTTCAACAGTTTGTCAGGAACAATAGAGAACCTAAGACATGTGCCAGAATACCAAAGCTATGCCATTCCGAGATGGCTCCATGGAGCCAAAACAGGAGATAAGAGCTGTCAGTTTTTCAATGTAAGACATTTCTGACTGTGCATAAGTAGAGATACATCATCATGAAGCATTACCTTTTTGTCACAGTCTTGATATCTCCACTTCATGCTCTCTTTTGTTTTACTTATTCTGTGGCTTATGAAACACCCTCAGTAGCTCTTTTTGTTTTCATTTGATTTGCAAGAGAAACAATGCGCTGGACAAGTGGGTTCATCTTCTTCTGCTACCAGTGACATTTCTTCTTTACATTCATTTGTCTCTTCTTTTACATCTTGAGACACTGCATTTGGAAATTCAAATGGATGTTCCATACATCTATCTAAAATACTTACTTTTTTACATCTTTCTCAGCCACTTTTGGGACGAGGAAGAAGTAGCTTAAAATATCAGCATTCGGGATCCTGACAAATACTGAAGTTAGAGTTGGTTTTGACAGTTAAAGCTGACCTTCTCACCCTTCCTCATGCCATACAGAAATATACACATTTAGACACGGAATTGCTTGTCTTGCCTTATCTGAATTATATTTCAGGTTGTGTGTTTTGCTTGTGAAACGTTGCTATAATTCTTTCAATTAAAGAGTTTCTCAGGATTAGGGCTAAATGCTTATAAATCTGTGTCATCATCACTGGCATCTTCTAAAAGATGGCACAAATGGTGACACCTGGGAGCCAATTCATCATTTAATTAAATTATCCTGTAATGAAATCTGCCTTAATGAGATTAATTTTAATTATTAATCAGGAGCTGACATGGGCACAAGACAGCATAAATAATAAATGGAAGCTGCGTCTGCTCTGTTGCTAAGAAAAGACCTACTTTAGAAGAGCAGTGCTTTTCCTGAAGCTATGCTGGTTTTTGTGCTGTCATGAGCTCTGTTTTGTTGAGTTTGGTTTCTGTTTCAAACTTTTAAGGCAGATGTGGCCATTTGAGCTAGATTTCTAGCTCAGACATTAAACAAAAAATTAGGAACAGAGAAACTTTAGACACCAATGGTAAAGTGGAAAAGTACTGGAGTCTCTGAGTGAAGAGGTGAACATGCCAGGGATAGGCCATAAAATGGCAACAGTGGATAAGTTCATATCCATTGGAGCATCAAAAACTTCCTATCTGGAAGCACAGCTTGTATGTGTCCCTGTGCTGCGCTCACTGCTGTCTCCCCCTGACACTGTTTGGGTTGAGGCTGTTGTTCTGCTGCTCGTTGCTTCGCTCACCTTCTCTAAGGTTGCTATATTCTATAATATATTAGTCCATAATATTATATATATTCTATAATATATGTATTATAGAATGTAGCATGTATTATAGAATAATATTCTATAATGTATTATATAATATATGTCTATACTGATCACAGGCTGTTAGGGGTTGGAAGGGATCCAAAGAGATCATTGAGTGTTGGACTCAATGTCAGAGTAGGACCATACAGACTATCTTAGGTCATAGAGGAATGCATCCAGATGGGCCTTGAAAGTCTCCAGAGAAGGAGACTCCACAACTGATATATTTAGTGTAATTGTAAAAATACAATTTCATTGTCTGACTTTCCAGACCCTGAGTTGTAGTGAATTTTCTCTCTCTGGGGCAGATTTGCAATAAGTTATTGGAGGAGGGATCCACTCTAACCCATAACAGCAGAATATTAGTCCTCTTTCTGCTTTCATTCAATTCAGTCATTATATAATCAATCACCTTTGTTACTACAGAAATAAATTCTGGGTTTGTTTTCATCTATGGTAATTGACAGAAATATATTTTAGAAGTAAGCAGTGTAGGTGTAATTTATTGAGGCTGTGCCCAAAATGTGCTAGGGTTTGGCTTAGTCTGTGCTCTCACACTTAGGTTTATAGGTATACACGGGCTCACAATCATGCAAGTTCTCCCACGTTCTGCTGTAACATCCATCTCCACATGAATGACATTAGTGTTTGTATCATGGCTGATGTTTATAAGGACTTCTGTTACAGAAGTTTATCTGGGAAGCTGGCATAAGAGAAATGATCCCTATGGGTACTGTCCAAAAATGGTCTGTGAGCCTTCTTGTGACGGTCTTACATGAGGAGTGAACCCCTTTACTTTTTCCTCCATAAGCAAGCAGAACACAACTGTGTTCTCACTTGCCAGATACACCACAGGGCAGGAGCTGCATACAGAGTATGATTTCTTTGGCCTCTTGGGCTGTGCCTGTTACCTGCCATCTGGATTTGTTTTGAAAGAGCTGCCATTCCTTTTAGTTTCAACCTTCTCTGAATATTTGGTTTCCTTTCATTGTCTCTAGGGTGAAGCAAAATGAAAAACCATTTTGCTTCAGAAAGAGTAAGACCAACATTACAGCAAGAGCTATTGATATTGAGGAGCATCAGTAATAGTCTGCCAAGTACAAGAGTTCCTGAATGAATGCAGTTTTTGTAGGCTTGATAGTGCGTCCCTCATTTGGGCCTCATAAGCTGAGAGACTAGTATGCATGCAAGTGGACTCCTCTTACTAGGCTAAAGTGTTCTTCCTTCTGCAGCCATCATGGACTGGAATCAAGGTCTTTTTAGAAGAATAGCTTTATCCAGCTTGAGGTAGCTGTACTGGTGAAGGAGATTGGCAGGACTTTGTGGCTTTTAGGTTCTGAAAGGAAACCACTGTCACTGGAGGTAGAGATAAAAGACATGGAAAGCCAAAAGACTTGCATAACAAGGAGGCTGATGGAAATCTGCAGTCTCTTTCAGCAGAGCCCAGAATGAAGCTCTAGTGCCCCATCAGAATTGCATCTCTTGTCAAGCCAAACTACTCTACTTCTAGCAGCTATCATATTCTTCAGCGGCATACAACAGTTGCCTCCCAAGCATTTCACAGCTTTATCAGCAGTGGTGACTGGAGAAGGTAGGGAATTCCAGTGCCACCTTTATATAACCTTTCCTTCCTACAAAGCTGCAGTTACATGTTGGCTGTGTGGCTTTGCTAGAAAGAACAAAGGGATTAGTATTAAAGTTCTGTATGCTGCTGGTTGTGTAATGGGAAGTGGCTTTGTTTCTTCATGCCTCTCAGACACATAAAATTAGAGTTACAGCACTTGGACCTTATGATGACATTACATCACTTGTAAGGAACACTGGTAAAAGAAGAAAGACCTAGAAATCATAGACCGAAGTGGCTTGCTGTCATGTAACTATTTTAGGACAGAGATTGTTTAGCATCCCAGAGATTTTTCTTTGTCTGTTCCATAGTGCTCCCAGGGCTGAGGATTTTGGAAAGGGCAGTTTTCACTATGTCAACTTCCCATAGATTTTTAGTGGATGCTGTTTGCATAATACAGCCTGGGTTGTTTGGTCTGTACAGCCAATGCTATATGACAGAGGCAACTATAAGTGTTATAAATATATTATGCTTTAAGTAAATACAGTAGGAAATATGACACAGTAATTTTTTTTGTAGGATATTATTTAAATAAAGAAACATATTTCAGCCTAAAAGTGTTCTTTGGGTTAATTTTAAGTACGTCCTAGAAACACTGAGGGGAAAAAAATCATTAAAAGCTTAAAGCATGTTTAACTAGTGATACCTTTTTGCTTACTATTATTTTACTAAAATCAGAAGGCTGACATTACCACTGCCTCTAGTACTTGTAGCATATAGTATCTGCTTCAATATGCATAATTCAGAATGAGCTTTTCATCCAGTAAGGATCTTAGGACTCCTCAAATTCCTCTTTTATGGTAAAGACCCACTGGTGGTTTACTAATTTCTCAAGAGATGAAGATCTGCCTGAGCAGCTCTTCATGCATTTCCAAAAGGCATGCAGTAGTGCTCTGTTTGGAGCTGCTTTTAAAGACATTTGACAGGCTTGAGAGGAGAGGGTGAGTTCTTGCATGGATAACATTCTGATTAAAGATAGTAAACAGGGTGAAACAGAAGGGATTGGCCAACATAGTGCGGGGAAATGTCTTTTCTTTTCAATGTGAGTTGAAAGAGTTAACATTTAAAATGGGGCATTTGGAGCAAATTTTGGGCAAGCATCATTATATGACTTCCTTCTTCTTACACATTTTCAGAACCTTCTTAAGGTGGGATATTAGACTCAATTTTTGTTGGTTTTATTGCTGTGGGTTTGTATTGTTTTGTTTTTGTTATTTTGAACAGATCTACTTGTGCTCTTAAGAGCTACTGACTGTAAAAAAAAATAAAATTGCATTACCTTGGGTCATATCCAAGAAGGTCATTGAACACAATGCAATAGTGTGATCTCCCAAGCAGGCTACAGGGAGATCACACGTTCTAGGAATGCAGTGTGACCCACTCTGCTACCACAGGGTGTATTCATTTGCAATCTGCATGTGCTGCTGAACTGAAAGTCTTGTTCCTTACTAGAGGGGCACATTTCACTTGGTTTTGAGGTACTGAGCTCAGTGCTGTAACCTTTTTGAGGCTGGCCAGTCAACCCCTGTGTTGCTGTGTGCTGTTCAAATGCAGGATATTCCACTCTGTGTGTGTGTGTTAGCAGCCAGGTTTATTATTCTGCTTTTCGTAGGTTCCTACATACATCTGCATTGCAATCACACTTCAAGTTGGCTTTGTTATCCGGGAGCTAATCCAAAGTGAACTGATGCTTAGAGGAGTATTCCAAGTAACTGCTGTAGGCTTTGGAACAAGCTGAGTATAACAATACAGGCTGGAAACTTTCAAAGAAGAGTCCCTGTTTCACACATGCATACACAGACACACTTAGATATGTTCAAAGGATTTATTATCCAAGGGCTGTGGAGAGTATTTTGTTCAACAGCTGCACATAAAAATAATACTATTCAGTGAGAAAAGAGAAAACTCACTTCTGACATGAGTAGCCTGGCAGATGTTAAAAAACCTGTTTTTGAGGGTGGATGTGCACCCACACCCAGATTTGTATGTGTTTATAAAGTTATCTGCTGATCCAATTCATTTCCAGTGTTTGGGAGGAATTCTTGCAAGATTTCAGTGATGTGTGGATTTATTTTAAAAGTTTTAGTTTTTGGTCCAGCTTCTCCCAGATGCATTCAATAGATGACAGATTTGAGGGTAATATTGGCCGGTCTTTATACATTTAACACTCCATCCCATTCTTCAAGCACATACTGAGATCTGGACAAATGTTTAATATCATTGTTAAGTTGCAAAATTAAACCTTGGCCAGTTGAACGTGGTGTGTTTGAAAAAGCATAGCTCTGTAGAACATTCTGGTAGTCTTGGGCAGCTCAGCCATAATGTTGCACTGTCCTCTAATTGCCTGAGCTCAAAATCAAAACAGTTGCCATGCCATTAACTTAAACCTTTCCTTAACTGTTATGAAGTGTCTACTCACCACAGTTTGTACGTGGATGTAAACTTTGTGGATTTGGGCTTGTGCCTGTATACCTTTTTCCATGTTCCAGTGCCCCAGTTGGCTCCCACTGAGTTTAGAATATGCCATTTGAAACTATGTTTTCATTAGGCTTATCACTCTTGCATACTGATCTGCTTTTGATCTCATTGGGTGTGTGTCTGCTCCATAATTGGTTTGTTCACATTTCCTAATGTATAAATGGATAAGGAGATTTTAGGTGAGATATCTAACTTGCCAAGAAACTGGAATTTGTAAGTTTAGCCAATCTAGATTTCCACTGACTTTCTGATGTGTGCATGTGAATGCAGATTGGTTTCAGTCACTTCAATTTGCATACCAAAGAGCCGGAAGAAGGTGTAAGTTACTATAGGAGTCGATAACTAACTTATTAATGTGTACTCCTCTTAGTTGCATTATCTGTTTAGCCTCTCTCCTGATCGTTCAGTATATCAGTAACACCTTTATAAGCTCAAACATTTAATCATTCTGCTTCAGAGATAATACATATGAAGCTGTCATCCACTGTTTGTGAATGACTGGATATAAATTTGTCTGCTTTAATGACTCTAGTTTCAGTCACTTCAGACTTAAGGCTTGTTCTGCCATTCCAAAAAGACTGGAAGACAGGCTAGCAAGGATAAACAAGCCCTAGACTGGTCAGAGAATTTTGGGTTTGGCCTCTGTGAGGTCCATGGTAGATGGTGAAAGATCAGACCTTCAAAATAATAGTCTTGCTCTTGTTTAAGGTATCGTAAAATTGATTCAAGTCATTCTACTTCCCAGGGTTACCTGGTTTTAGTTTATAAGTATTTAAAGTACCAATTCTAAGCATGTTTTGGATCAGCTATCAGGGAAAAAAATACATACTTAAAAACTCTTTTTCTTGGTTTTATGGGTATTGTGCAATAGCATTTTTAAAAAACCCTTATCATGAACAGTGTAATCATGAAATGTGAACCTGTTTTGCATGGTGGGAAAACCAAGTAATTTTGTAGGCTTACTCAAGTACTGAATCACAGTTTATGTTTTGTCAGAAACAAGGATGCCACACTTCTTACTTTGTAGAAATTTAAATTTGAACTAATTATTTGGATTGAATTGCAGTTTGGATGCAAATCAAAATCCCACTCAAATGCAGAAAAAAAACACATTTAATTTATTGAAGTAAACCAGCCTGAAATAGTTTATGTAACACAAATACTTTCATGAAAGTCTAAAAGATTTATTCTTTAAGAATTATTGAATGCAGTTAAGTCAACAAGTCATCACATTGGGAGGGATTTTGAAAGCTGTCTGGTTACATAGAGGTGTTGAAAGGTATACACAAGGTTTTTCATATATTACAAATGAAACTAATTGCTAACCTCTGGGAAAAAATGACTTTGCATTTACAATTAGGTTCTTTCCTGCTTAAAAGCCTTTTGAAGCTCTGTGTGCCAAAAACATTAAAAAATCAGTTCCACTAGTACAGCTCAGCTTCTATTTTTTCATTTGTGATGTGGATTAGAAAAGAGAATATTACCTACTTTTCAATATCTTAATTCACAAAATCACATAATCAGAGAATTAATCAGGTTGGAAAAGATCTTTGAGATCATAAAGTCCAGCCTATTACTCAACACCATCTAATCAACTAAACCGTGGCACTAAGTGCCACATCCAGTCTCTTTCTAAACACCACCAGGGGTGGTGACTCCACCGCCTCTCTGCTCAGTCTATTCTAATGCAAATCACTCTTGGTGCAAAGAACTTTTTCCTAACACCCAGCCTAAACATGCCCCAGTGAAGCTTGAGACTGTGTCCTCTTGTTCCATCACTCTTTGCCTGGGAGAAGAGACCAAATCCTACTTGGCTACAATCTGTTTCAGGTAGTTGTAGAAAGCAATAAGGTCTGCCTTGAGTCTCCTCTTCCCCACATTAAACAACCCCAGCTCCTTCAGGCAATCCTCATAGGATTGTGCTCCAGTCCCCCACAGCCTCATTGCCCTTCTCTGGACACATCTGAGCATCTCAACATCCTTCTTAAATCGAAGGGCCCTGCACAGAACACAGTACTCTAGGTGCATCCTAATTCCTTTGGTAAGAAAACTGAAATTCAGAAGTGTCTACAAAAAAATCAGTTCTGTGCAAGTAAAACCAATATTTCTCTGAAGGACACAAAATTGCCAACATTTTACCCATTGTACATTGTAAAACCATTACGTGTTGCTTGTAGTATGATTTTTGTACCTTGGTTTTTAATCTTGGGTTACACTTAGAGTTTTTTTTCTGTTTGAGATTAAAATAGAAATTATTGTTTATACATTTAGTAATGAATCAATATGTTTATTTAAAATAATAAAAAAATCCTAGTCACTTAACAATTCCAGAAAGTGTTGGTGTTAGTTGGTATATAGTGGGAAATACAATTTAAAAGTAGCTAACATTTAATACAAATTATTTCAATAGTAAAAAAAATATGCCTTTTAAAATTAATCTTCTGTCACAGGTTTTCACAGTATCATCAGGGTTGAAAGAGACCTCACAGATCAAGTCCAACCCTTTACCACACAGCTCAAGGCTAGACCATGGCACCAAGTGCCACGTCCAATCCTGCCTTGAACAGCTCCAGGGATGGCGACTCCACCACCTCCCCAGGCAGCCCATTCCTTATGTTGGACACAAGTGTTTTCGAATGTTTTGGAGCCTTTAATTACTCCTATCTTGCCAGAGACTGTAATATCACTTTAAAGAAAATGGCCATCTCTCTTTTAGCCTGACAAGCTTGGAGAAAGCCACATTCACCATGTCTTTGGATAGTTGATATGGTTGATATTAGGCCTCCTTTACTCAGCATAATTTTCAGTCTTACCCCTGGCAGACTTTCAGACCATCTTCTGGGCTCCTCAATTCAAGAGAGATGTTGAGATACTGAAATGTGTCCAGAGAAGGACGATGAAGCTGGTGAGGGGCCTGGATTACAGCCCTGTGAGGAGAGACTGAGGGAGCTGGGGGTGTGCAGCCTGGAGTAGAGGAGGCTCAGGGGGGACCTCATTGCTGTCTACAGGTACCTGAAGGGAGGCTGTAGCCAGGTGGGAGTTGATCTCCCAGGCAACCAGCAATAGAACAAGGGGACACAGTCTCAAGTTGTGCTGGAGGAGGTCTAGGCTGGATGTTAGGAGGAAGTTGTTGGCAGAGAGAGTGTTTGGCATTGGAATAGGCTGCCCAGGGAGGTGGTGGAGTCACTGTCCCTGGAGGTGTTCAAGAAAAGCCTGGATGAGGCACTTAGTGCCAAGGTCTAGTTGATTGGTTAGGGCTGGGTGCTAGGTTGGACTGGATGATCTTGGAGGTATCTTCCAACCTGCTTGATTCTATTTTGTGTAGGTTAAATCAATTGTATGTCCTGGTATTTAACTTAGCAGTAACTACTAAAACTTTGTTTTAGTGTCTGAAATGTTGAAAAACCTGCAGGATTTAGTGCCCAAAATTCCTTAGGTACATTTTAAACATTTTTCAGGCTGTATCATTTTTGTAATATCTATTTCCACCTTTCTACTGCTAGTATAGTTACTGTCCATATTCATTTTCATTATATTTTTCCTTTTAGCTGATTTAGTCATCTGAATTTGCTTTCTGACCTTCAGAAACTAGTTTCTCTTTAACTTAATTTTGCTGAAGAACTCCTTAGCAGATTTATTGAGCCTCTGAAATTTAAGAATCTGTGTAGTATTTTATCACTGAAATGGAGATGTAATGAAAAACTCCATTTTCTTTCTTTCTTCAGCATTAAGGACCCCTGATTAGATCTCTATCTGCGCTAATGAGGTTCATACCATAAAGATTCAGAAAAAAACCCAAAACAGAGAGTTTTCTTCATGCAGTAGGAAGCTATATGATCTTTTCATAGTGTCAAATGAAAGGCATTAGTTAATGTTTTCCAAATGTTCAAGGTTAATTGTTCATTCACACATGTTCCTTTGAAACAGTCTGTCAGCACTTTCCTGTATTTGATTTCCTACATTTCGTTGAGATGGTAGCTGTTTCAAGCTACTTATTCCCCCAGAATTCCTTTTTGAGCTGCTTTGTTTATCCTTGAACTTGGTGCACCTCCAGGACTTATTTATGTTCCCTTCCCAATAACCAACTCAAAGACAGTGTGCCTCTCTGAGCCTGCAAAACTAACCTAGTAAGCTGTGGGCATCAGTCCTTTTTTTATCTGTATGCTGAATCCTTATAGACACCAGAAATTTAGATTATGATTAACTCAAAACTGAAGTATCAGCCTCAAGGTTCCAAATGTTGAGTCTCTTTTTCACGAAAGCAAAATCTTTGTTTGCACTACAAAACTGTTTAAATATGATAAAAGAAGAGTTTACACAACCGTTTCAGGCATCTCATTTTAGCAAATCAAAATTCAGCTTCATCCACCCAGTTCTAGCTCCCTATTGAGGAACCCAAATTAACAGTCAACTGATGAAGAAATGTGCTTTCTGCCGTAGTGAGTTGTGTCTTGGATTGCCGTAGTGAGTTGTGTCTTGGATTGCCGTAGTGAGTTGTGTCTTGGATTGCCGTAGTGAGTTGTGTCTTGGATTGCCGTAGTGAGTTGTGTCTTGGATTGCCGTAGTGAGTTGTGTCTTGGATTGCCGTAGTGAGTTGTGTCTTGGATTGCCGTAGTGAGTTGTGTCTTGGATTGCCGTAGTGAGTTGTGTCTTGGATTGCCGTAGTGAGTTGTGTCTTGGATTGCCGAGTCTCGTGATGGAAGAGTCTCAGGACTGAACTGAGAAAATAGAACATTCAGAAATAGTTGTGGAGCAGACTTGTTCTGTAGCACTGTGCAAAGTGAGTTAGACCACTCTGCCCTTCCACCCTCTTTCCCTAGCACTACTTGGGTAGGAACATTGGTACTCTAGAGGACAGCACAAATGACCTCACATAAATCTACGGTTACCCAGTTACTCAGTTTTCAGTTTTAGTCTTCGTGCTGCAACAGGGAAGCACCGAGGGAGGGCAGGAGAGGAGGAAATCCATGCTCTGTGTTCAGTTCTGTTTGCTCAACCTGTTGTGGATTTGGAGGCATTTCAGAATTCAGATACAGGAAATGGAAATTAAAAAAGGCATTTAAAACCCCAACCCTCCTTTATGAACTGCGACAAATACAATTGACAGATGAGTGCAGTACTGCTTATGCAGTAGTGACTAAGAGATTTTTCAGTCAAGTGCTGCAATTTAGGGAGTATTAAGAGAGATTGAAATGTATTTCAAACTAATGGAACATTTTTCTTTGGACACATAATAAAGATTTAGAATTACTGCTGCTGGAGAATGTGATGACTATGTGACTGAAGTAATTCAATGAACATTTAGACTATCCACAAATAGTTAAATAGTTTTGCTTTGGTCAGATAGAAATATTTGTGCATCACACACCAACAAATCCGTTCGCTACAGAGACAAAACTGAACTCCCTGCCCTGGCAGATTGTTCTGTAACTTCACTGGATAGTGGAGTGACTCTTTCACTGACTTTCAAAAGAAGCAGTAAAGTCCACTTTCATAAATATGCCATTGTTTGCTGTATAACCCAAAGATCTAACCTGGTAACTTTTTCTCCCCTGTCCATCTGCGCAGACACAACCAAGCATATGTTTGGTTTTGTTTGCTAAATACACTTAGAATATTATTTGTAGCTTCCCTTTAACCCCTCAGTGCTTTTAATACAAGTAGCACATGTATACTTAGAGAATGGGTAGAGCTGCAGGTATAGGAATCAGGTGCTAGTTAGGGTTGGACCTTGTCTCTGTCCACTGTCCAGATAGAACAGTTTTGGACCACATCAACATAAATGGCTTTGCCAGGCAGTAATAGTTGTGCTGTATTTTAGCTAGATATTTTAGTTACCAACTTGCTTATTTCCTGTCTCTGCTGTGCACCTCAAGGTATTTAAAATATTCCTTAGTATGTTCTAATATTCCCTTGGACTCTTGCCATATCTGGAGATCATAGAATGGTGTGGGTTGGAAGGGACCTCCAAAGGTCATCTAGTCCAACCCCTCTACAGTACCCAGGGGCATCCTCAACTAGATACTTGTGGTAGATTAATTTTTAATTAATCTCTGTGCCTAGACTGAAGCAGTATTGTCATGCACTGTATAATTTCTTTGGTAACATCTCACACGTGCTTTTAGAGGTCTACAGACACCTTGAGGAGTAAGTCTCTTTTCTAATTGCACATGTTATGGTATGATGCCTTTTTTTTTGAAAACAATAAAGTATTAAAAATCTGGAAAGGAGAACAGACCTGAAATCCCTGGCAAAAACTTAAAGATATTTCAGTTCAGGTTCCCTTTGTGTAGCCATTTACACATGCACATAACTGCACACTGTGAATTAAACAGTTATAAAACCTGTTTGAAATAGCTCACGGAATGTTAGAGGTGGACAGGGACCTTCAGAGATCACCGAGTCCAATCCCCTTGCCAAAAGCAGGATCACCTAGGGTAGTCTGAACAGGAATGCATCCACACAGGTTTTGAAAGCCTCCAGAGAAGGAGATTCCACACACCCCCCATGGGCAGCCTGTTCCAGTGCTCTGTCACCTTCACTGTAAAGTTTCTCCTCATGTTGAGGTGAAACCTTCTATATTCCAGTTTGCATCCATTATTCCTTGCCTTATTACTGTGCACCTCTGAAAAGAGATTGTCCCCATCCACTTGACACTCACCCTTCAGGTAATTATAGTCACTGATCAAAATTCATAGACACTGATCAGTTCACATGTAAATAAATAAGCACGTGTGGACTTGATGATCTATGAGGTCTCTTCCAACCTTGGTGATACTGTGATACTGCATATGCTTCTTAATGGCTTCTGTTGAATACTTCCAGTGACATAGAGACCAATATTGTGAAAGAAATACCTTGCTTAAATGAGTATTTCCAAAACACTTTTTCCTGTATCCTAACAACCACCACCATTCTTTCTGTCTGGGAGAAAGGAAGGCAAAAAGAAAAGAAAAAGAAACAACAACAGCAAAAGATCTATCTGTAGTTATTTTTAATGGCTAATAACCAAAATCACTACATTACTGTCAAAGCTGAGGAAATAGCTCTGGTATACTACAAGGAAATACCATTAATGCTTTCTTGTCTGTATTTCCACTCAGGTTTTGTGCTCACTTCCCAGTTCAGACACATTTTGCTCACCTGCAGAAGTTACCAGATTTTCCTCACATTCTTTCATTTTTGTCTGTATTTCAGTTAATTTCTTTCTCCTCACAAAAAGCACTGAAACTTAGGCACTTTATTGTCTGTCTTTGAAAGGTACTGTTTGATTATTGGAGATTATCAAAAGCCTGACTGGACAAGCAGAGTACAAAGTTCCCCATTTAGACTTTCATGTGATTATTTTTTTTTTTTTTGAGTTTAGGAAAATAAATTTATAGGTATGCAAGGAAAAAATATTTCATTGTAGGCTTTTAACATTATTAAGGGCATTGTTAGCCATTTTGAAGCTCTTTGTCACTGTTTAAAGACATTAGTTATAGAAATCTGATTTTTTTTAATCTTTTGAGTCCTTTTATGATATTTTGTGATTTATGACACCTCAATCTTCATTTATGTAGGGAAATCTAAATAGGATGCAAAAGCAACTTATCTGCATTTCTATCCTTGTGTCCAGAAATAGAGATCATGATGTAAACTAACCAAATGCTTGTGCTGATGCTGAAAAATTGCTTGTGATGATGGAGAATGTTTGCTCTGCAGCACTAGTCACTTGTAAGATAATCCACCTTTGAAGTTCTGGTAATACCTCTGAAACACTATATTTTTGAGTAGGGTGATGTTGAAATCTGTATCCTGATCCACATTCTGCTGCCACTTACAGCAGTGCAACCCCATTGATGGGAGGATAGCAGAACTGCAAGTGTGATGAGAAAACCGGATGCAGTGATTTAAAACTTTCTTTCTGGATACAAACACAAGGCAAAAAAATTACAGCAAGGGCCAAATTTTGCTACGAAGCCATGGATCAATTGAGACTGACTGCAGTAAAGGGGAGTGTTGTCCTGAGTAGTCATCAGTAAATTATATTTTCAATTGTACATCTGCAAAGTTTGGAAAATACTTCTTGCATATGAAGCAATGAAGAGTTTGAAGATGTTTTACAAATGTAAAAGCCTGTACAGTGATCCACTTCATACAATAGTACTTTGCTAAGACTATCAGTGGAAGCCAAAACCCCGATTCTGCTCTTGATTATTTTGTTGCATTCCACACAAAATTGATGTATGCCTCTAGAGAACAGAATATGCCCTGTGTTGTGCTGTTGAGAGAACTGAAAACTTAACTTAGACTTCAGAATGAAATAGCTTAAATCAGACAATGGATTACAAAAAAGGAGGACTGGATTTTAGTTAAGCACCAAATTGTCACTGGAGGAAAGAGGAATAAAAGCCTGTGGTGTAGCACAGCAGAAAAAAGGAGTGAGCTGCTGAAAGCTGGATAATTTGAGGATATAGAGATGTCACTTCCTCCCTTTGCCAGGCTGTGAAATTCTTTGTAATTCCCATTGGTAAAGCTGCCAACACAAACAAGGGAAAAAATGTTAACTTCTGTGCAGGTCCTCCTTCGAGTAGAACATATATATATATATATATATACATTCAAAGGAACAAATTTATCAGTGCCATAGTTGATACAAGCTTTTTGTAAGCAGTATGGAAAAAGAACATCAATCCCACCCAAATCAAAAAAGCATAGAGGAAATGTAGCAATAAATTATGTTTCCAAGGAATTATTTTAGCAACAGATGCATGTCTTAAAAAGACCATGAAATTTTAACTTGGATACCAGTTACAATGTTAGCTGTAACTGGGGGAAAGCTAGCTAAGATATGCTCCTTCTGGTGTGATACCTGAGGGTTTTTGTTAACTAACTGTTAGTTTCTTTTGATTAAAAGATTAAGAGATGACTAGTTAGTATGGCTCAGCAGTACCTTGGGAGTGTTGAGTTCTTTATTAACATATTGGTGACTTTAAAGGGAAATATAATTGCAGAGAAAAAGCTGTAAAAACTTTGGATTAAAAAAAAAAAAAGTAATCTATTAGTTGTCCAGATTCTTAAAGGGCATTTTTAAGTGTGTCTTATACTGTGCTTTGAAAACAGTTTTTACATGTTAATGTATTAATCTTAGTAAGGGAGGTGACCTCAGATAAACTGCTGATTTTGTTATTTCTTTAAAGTGACAGCCTAAAAGAGACTGTTTGCTAGAAAAGAGTCATGTGTGGATGTTTTTTTTTCCAGGGTAAGTCAGCCATTCCTTAATTCCCACGTGCCCCCAGTCAAAGCCTAAAAACTGTCTTTTCCCTCATGCAAAAAGCACTTCCCCTACCACGCCAGGCTTTGCTCCAGGCACAAATAAACAGTGTGAGTCCTAGCACTGTGCCCAGAAAGGTCAGGATCTGTTGCTACTGCTCCAGCTTTTGCCTGCCCCAGCACAAAAGTAGTGCCTTGAAGTGGTTTGCATACCACAGTTTAGGAATCCCTGTGTTGGTTGTCTCAGGCCTGATCCTGCTCTAGCTTTCTAGTGAGATCTGTGGTGATTAAGGAGGTGCCAGTTAGGTTTGGAAGAAGTAAGTTAAAGCAAGTATTAAGACCCTGTTTTATATTTAAAAAACATCTTATGTCATTCCTCAAACCATCATTTCTGAGTTGGTACTCTCAAGTATCCACATACATACTGAGGGAAGGGGGGAAGAGGGATGAGAGCTGATCCTCTCAGAGAACAAAAGCCTAAACAAATGTTCTCTATAAGCAGTGATGAGTATCACACCTGCCTGGAATAAAAAAAAAAGAGTTATAAATGGGTAACATTTTGTTTACTCAGGCTGGATGTTACCTAGAATAAGGAGGCTTGGCTGAGAGCAGTCAGATACTCAAGTACTTGGTGAGTGTCTTTGAATGCATAATGGTTAAAATAATTGAAAATACAGTCTGTTGATCAGAAGTTCAAGTCAAAAGCTCCTAACTGCTTGACCTTTTATTTCCCTTGCTGCTTTCAAGGTCTGCTTCAGAAATTCAAACTCTTTCCCAACTTTCACACAGTTCAAGTTCTCTTCTGTACTTATTTAATTAAACTTTTTATTTGATCATAAAGTAAACCTAGAAGATTATACCATAGGTGATTTTTTTTCTAGAGCCATAAGAGCAACTACATTTTAGTCTTTCATTGTTGAGGTCATACTTGTTGCTGCTATTAAATCAGAATTCTACAATGAAAAGATAAATTATGCTTGTAAACTTTTTCCATTGTCATTGTTTTAAGATCTCATATACTTGTAGTTGAGAGAGGGAAGGTGGTGGGGACTGTGATGAAACTGCAGACTGCTCTAAGGGGCTGCAAACTGGTGAATGCCCAGGCAGAACCTAATACAGTGTTAGTGGTGACTGGAGAGTATAATAAATACAGTATCACATACTGACAGAAGTATTATAACAGTATAATGATTTTATTTGTCTCCCTTAATTTTCCAGACAAGTCATGGAGCAGGTAGGAGAGCCTTATGATATGAAATTAAAAGGATAGTTTGTCTTCCCATAAAGTCTAATGCATTGCCACAGATACAGCTCAGAGAAAACAAAACAAAAATGATACAACAAAGCCATCTTAGAGGGGGTTGTAAATTTAATAGGAATTTCTTGGAAAAAACACAGTGATTCAGATCTGGGACTTTATTCTTCCTGACAATTTTGTAACTAAAAGGGCAAATTAACCTTTAAAAAAAGGCAGCTGAATGAGTTAGATCTTGACAAGACTGGTTTGGTTGGAGGCACCATTACACCATTATCCATTATATGGATAAAGGTTGACACCCCCAGGGCCTGCCGTGACCTGCCAGAGCCAGTCAGCCAGCCAGTGTAATGCAGAGGGGCCCCAAGGCGGGGAGAATCAGGGGCTGGCGCAGTTCTCTTGATCAAAGCATCTTCTAACCCCTTTTGAATGCAAGATCAGAACCCACTAAAATATTTATTTGGCACTGAATTTGAGCTCCAGTTATGAAACTGTTGACCAACCCAAGGTCTCACAGGCAGTCCTTTTTCAAAAAGTGCCTCTACTTCTTATATTCTTATTTTTCCTCACTTTTATCACTGTATGGCTTAAACAAAAAGTGCTCTCAAGGGGAGTGCTTGTGGTGGCTCTCAGAATGTATTGAACAAGGTTGCTGACACCACCAAAATCTGTTGCTACTGTGTGTTTGTTCCTTCTGATGCTCTTTGAGAAATACTTCATGTTGTATGACGAAATGCAGAGGAACAGTAAAAGCACAGCAACTGCAAAACTGCATTCAAAGGGAACATAGGTTCCCATGCTTAGATAATTAGAGCAGTTTCCTTTTCTCCACTTTCTCCACCTAGAGGACAAAGAAAACAAAGTAGATACAACTTTCACAACTCCACTATTATTTTTATTGGTCTGCAAAGCTGTGGTTCTAACAGGAGCTGTCGGTGACATAGTCCTGCGTTGTTTGTTGAGCTATTCTTTTTGGTTTGATATTTTCTGTTGTATGTGGAAATGGTGAATATCAATGCATAAAGCAGCAGGGGAAAAAAATATCTGAATTTACTTTGGTTAACCAAACACTTTTCTTTGCAGAACTACTTGAGACATTCACAATAATGAACATTTCATGTGTTCATACTTTCTCAAGTGACTGCAACTTTTATTAGCTAATGTCTGGTGTTTTACTTTCTGTCACATTTGCATCCTTAGAACAGTGGTATAAAGAAAAGGGTGTGAAGAAACTTCAGATTATTGTGTCCTTAGGAAACATCTCTGTGGTAATCTCCATTTTCAGACAAATCAGTTCATTAGTCACAGGGATGCTGAGACAGTGATTTCCCCCTTCAGCCTGAGGAAGGAACTTGTGCTGTAGATGTAATAATTTCTCTGATCATCTCTTGATGCTGCTGCTGTCTCTGCAGGGTTACAGCATGGAATTATTTTCTCTCCACTAAAATGTGTCTGAGAGAGTACTTTGCTTCCAGGTATCCAGGCCTGAGAAACAATAAAACCACCTTGTTTTACTGAAAAAAGCAGGAAGGCTGATGGGTGTTGCTTTGGTCCTTGCATTCCTGTGAGCATAGGTGTGTTAGTCTACAGCAGGGGACTGGAGGCAAATGAGACTGCTATGGTTTGGAACTGCTGAGTGGAGACCTCCTGTGTATAGAGGTGTGCAAAGGGGGTGATGGCATGTTCTTTAACTGCTTGTGGACTCTGTCTGATGCCTACTAGGACAGACAAAATTTGCTGCTCATCTGCTGTTGTGGAGACTCTGCAGTTCAGGGAGTGGTATATAAGGATTTGAGCCTTAGAGCTCACTGTCCCATGGCTTTCATTCTTCCCTTGGCAGCATTTTCCATATTACTTTTTTTCCTTTGTTTCCCTTTTCCTTTTGGTGGTGAATCACATAAGCGACCTTTCCTATCTGATGTATTAGTTGTTTCAGCATGAGGCTATGCTCAATGCTAATGTCAAAAACAACGTCTGGAAACTTATTGTGCTCTCCTTGGTCCTTTATATATGCTCCAGTGAGTTTTCACTGTGGAAGAGGTTGACCTTTATTGTGCCACATAATGCAGTAAAATGAGGATTACTTGGATTTCAGTGACTGAGATAATAGTGGCTGTCAGACACCTGTTTAAGGAACTAGATTGTATTTCTAAGACAAGTAGTTCATAAAAATTAAGCAAGATTTCCTATGGAGAAGTGTTTGTACTTAACCTCTGTGAATTGGCTTAAGTACAGAAAAAAGACATTGGGGAATCTGGATGAATGTATTTATTAGTGGCGCTTGGAGTCCTGAGAGTCCATTCTAATAATAAAATGTAGGACCTGTCAAATGATGGCACAAATATCCTAATCTGAGCTGACATGGCTTTCTAGCCCAGTTCATCAATCATGTTTTATTAGCTTTAACAGAGCCAAGCTGCTATCTGTCATTTCGATGTTGCGGGGGTGACAAAAAACGGTGCCGAAAAAGTGCTGCAGGTGTAACTTTCACTCAAAGAGCAGTTCTGAGCAGCAATCAGGTTTGTGTTTGTATGAGGAGAGAGTGCCATCTTCAGGTTCACATCTCCACATGAAACAATCCTGAACTTTATAGTGCTGACCCACAAGCTAAGAAGTGAGGGGAAAAAAATTGGAAAGGGTCCTCAGTTCTTATTCTTATGAGGATTTGGAAAGAAAAATGCTAAACAGCATGTCCTTGGCCTCTTAGTAAGGTATAATTAATTTAAATGTGCCTTATTGTGATGAGGAATTTCCATTGGAGTTAAGAAAAGTAAGGTTTGGCTTTATCCCTTTGATTTGCAACACTGTATGAAGAAAATAAGAATTGCCAGTTGAATCTCAAGCCCCTTGTAACCGGTAGCACGTTGCATTCGTGAAACAAAAAGAGAGGGAGACCTGGGGTCTGCGTGCTGCTGCTGCACATTTGCTGTGTTTTGTAGGAGTCATCAATTCCATGTATATTTTCAGCCCAGAGTTGACTTGGTATTTTCAAAGGGGTCCTGGCACTTGACCCTTGTTTCTTTTGGCTCTGTGTCATTTTGCAGCAGAGCTCGAGGACACTCCTCATCTCTTGTTTCCAGCATGTTAACATATTCAAGTAAATATTATCTGGCACAGGCATTATCCTTTGGGGGAGTGTTTGCAAAAGTTTGAGAAGTCCAGATCAAACAATGGCATCAGTCCTCTTTACTCTTGGATTTCTCCTGTTCACAAGATGAACGCTGCCGGTAACATTTGTTCTTTGGTCTTTAAAATGACTTTATTTTGTTGGCATTCATAGGCAAGGTTAGTGCTTATAAATAATCTTATTCCTGTTAGAATATATGCCCAGGTACATCTTTTTTTTGTATATTTTAATGCTCAACAGGACTTTGCACAATAAAGAGCAGATGTGTTGTAGTGACAGCAGGCAAGCAGGGACCAGGAAGGTGGCTTCATTAAAAGAGCCTTGGGATAAATGCAGCACATTAGATACCCACTGAAAGACAGGAGCTGTTGATGGGGTGACCTCTGAATGCAAGTCATCTTACTATAAACAGAAGGGTGTGGAAAGCCATTGGACAGAGCCAAGCTTGTTTACTATCCAGATCTCCTCTTAGTTAAGTAACCGGACTGTGCTAGGCTTGGCGTGGCAGTTCAAGGAAGAACAAAGTGTCTTCAGTATTTCCGAGTCTGAAAAACCCTAGCTGGCCACTGCAGAAGGTTTTTGGTCCTGAAAAGCTGTCTGCACACCTTTGCTCCTGTACAGCAGAAGTTAATTAGTGCTAAACATAGCAGATACTTTTTATTTATTTTTTTTTTTCCTGGAAACTGACTTTGTCCATTTGGGGAATTTGTTTTTGTTCTTCTGAGCCAGGTGAGGTAAGCATATGATGGATTTTAACTTTCATTATTGATGTGATAAAACGGGAAATCTAACTGGGTATTAATTGTACAGGCAGTTCTGAAAATGAGATGTTTGTTTTAATTTCTGCTGAAACAGTTACAAACTTGTCACTGGAACAGCAGACTTGGTCACAATTGCTCTAGAGTACTGTAGTTCACATGAGTAAACTAGGACCGAATCAGGAGCAGCTTGGACTTGAGAGTGGAGGTTACTTGTTAAGTACTGTAAGAAATCAAATCTGTCATTCTGCAACATGCTGTAAATGTCACCTTTTGCCAAATCAGTGAGCAATTGTTTGGTGTTATTCAATACATTGTTGCAAGAGACTCTTAACGGCTGATACGTTGAAACAGGTGTCGAGGCTTATACGGAGTTTTAATTAATTGACCCTAAACTACTTATCTGTGAATGCAGATAAAATTAATTCCATACAGTACGAGCTCGCTAGAGTCTGTTTAGCCTATTTCTAAGCTGATTAGACATTAGCTTGGGACAAATAATGTGTAGTTATGCTACAACACCAGTCCTGCCCCTTAATGTTCACTTTAACTTTCTCCGTGATGTTATCTGTCAGTTGGCACTCTGCGTTCGTATTTCGGTGTTCCTTCATTTGTTTCAAACTTCGGAATGCAATTTGCCCTCGCACAGACTGAGAATATACTCTAAACAAACCCCTGCTTCATCAGAAGGCCCCTGCATGTGTGCTGATGTGTTCAGATGCTTTTCTCTGCCTTGAGGCTGGCGTAGCAGGCGGCTGCAGCAGTGTCGCTGCCGTGCTGCATTCAGAGGGCCGCGATGGGAGCTGGCACAATGATTACTGCTCCTTAAAAGTCTGTTTCATTCAGGGAAACACGGGAGGGCTTTCCTGTAGCAATGCTGGTTTATTACCCTAGTGCGGCAAGCTAAGTCCCTGAGAGGAAAGGGCAACCCAGTCTGGTTCACCTGTAAACAGTGAATGGCTGCTGCAGGGAACTATAATGTGTAGGGATCACAGGTTGGAAGAAAGATATGATAAATTATTACAGCCATTAAGTTCTTCAGGGGTTTTTTTTTTTGGTGTACTTGGAGTCTGGTGAGCGGTAAGCAGCAGGATCCAGTTACATGTCTCTTTTCTTGGGCTGTTCAGCATTTTCTGAAGTACATTTCAGCTAAACAGCTCTTAACTGTCTCCCCACCTTTTGTGCCGCTGTAATTTCTTCTGAAACAAATCAAATGTGCATTTGGCAAAGGTATATAAAGCAAGTGGTACTTTCAGTTGCAGAGCTGAAAAGTGGAATTCTTGCCAAAGCATATTTCCAAACTAATTTGAAGTGCTGAGTATGGCTTGTACCATTGTACAGCAAATCAAGTAGCATCAGCTTCATGTGAATGTGGATAATACCAAGCAAAAGAGCTCGGGTTTGGCTTTGTGGAAATATCTGTATGCCTGTGTGCTCACGCCGGGTAAACGAGTACACACATAGTGTGTGTACAGAGGAGCACATTCATCTGATACAGAAATGAAAACTCAAGGTTATTTCCTAAACTTGTATTGTGTTTTGCAGTACACTCAGACATTTTATCAAGTTAGAGGAAGCAAATGAAAACCCACACTGCCTACGCTCTGCCTCACCCACATGCTTGCCTACCTCTTTAATCCTTTGGGTTTTGTTGTTCTCTTTGCAAGTACCTGTACTCAAACTTAAATCTCTAAGTGCCACTTAGTTTGTGAGAATATGGGAAATAGGAGATTCGTTTCTAAATTTCACATAGTAAAATCTATTTGGCAAATATTTTTTATGAGGGATAGCATTTTAACAGACATCATTTAAATATCTTCAGAAGGAGACTTTGGATGTATCACGTTTATGTATGAAAGGCGTGTGAGAGGTTTGTAGAATTTGATGATGTAGTTAATATGCTGCTTACTTTTTGTATTTTATTTTATAAGCTGTGTTTTCAATGACACTGCTATAACTATAGTACTATTTTTCAATTATATTAAAACAACAACAACAAACATCTCTGTAATAGCCTAACAGGAAATCTAATATCTATGTGACTCTTTTTCTCTATGCAATATTCATTTGTTCTCCTGATACGTGATTAAGCAGTATTCAATTCTAAGTGAAGATCTGAAGAAAATGAGAAGATTAATTTAAAAGCTGATTTTATAATCAATCACATTTTAGACCGAAAAGGATGCAGTTAAAATACTTATATATTGAAGAACCTGGATTGATTTTAAAAAACATTATTATTTGGGTTGGGTTGAGCAGAAAGTGGTAGGCAGTATCCCAGAGTTGTAGAATCTACACGTGTTTTTTTTTTAGCTAGAGTGAATTAAGCATTTGCTGCCTAAATACAAAGTGTGTTCTCATAGCAAATCTGTAGTTCTTCTTCCAAGTTAATTTCAGGCATATTTAACAGTCATTAACTGAGCTTTGCAGTTATGTATAACCGTGGCTGATCATAAAACCTTTGGGTACAATAATCTGAAGTAATATTACATAAACAGAGATTCTGTATGTATGTAAGTATTTATTTGCATGTATACTCAAAAAACCCCCCCACATTTTCTAGTGTGCTTCCATCTACGTTTGAACAGTTCTTTTTATCTAAAGTTCTCTCCTGGATAAAAGGAATTATCTCATGATTGAGTTGTTGCTGTACTTCAAGTATTTGTAGTGCTATTCCAGGTGAGCTCTGCATTCAATTAGAGTCACAACTAAGAACCAAATGTACATGTTGCTCTGAACGTTCAAAATGTTAGCTCCTCTGAAGAACAGTTTAACTTGATTGATACTTGGATTTTAAAGCAAATAAGGACTAATTTTTGCCCGTGGCAAAAAATCTTTGAAGTTCCATGCCTGTTCCGAGGCTGGATTAGTTGAGCAGTAGGACGGGGGCTGGGACTGTGACCCTGTTGCGCTTGGCAGGTTGTGATAAATGGGGAAATCTTTCTTAACCTCATGGCCAAAACATTCCAGGATCAGGTTGGGGAGACAGAAGAGAAGGGTGAGGGGGTCGAAAGATGCAGGAGACTTGGCACATTAAAGCTGGAGACAAAGGACACTTGCTTGTGTGTCTGAAATAGGGCTGATTGTGCAGGATCTTGTGGGAGGAAGTACTGCAGATGTGTTGAGATATGCTTTATTGTTATTTCTGACCATTGACCTTGGTATATGAAATTCATCCTTCTCTATGAAACAGTCTACTTTTATTTTTGGTTTTTGATGCTTTCAAAGTTCAGAGAATCTTTTGGTGTTATATTTACCTAAACTGAAGAGGCTTTTTAGTTAAAGATACGTGTGTACAAACCCATCCAAAATAAATTGGAAGAACTCCTTATTCCAAGTAATTGCCTGTTGGTTAAAGAATTTGCTGGAGGACTGCAGATATAAACAAAGTGGTATGAATTTGGGAAAAAAAAAAAACAAAACCCAAACCCCACACAACTAGTTAATTAATTGCTTCTGGAAACCTAGTTCAGCTATTTTGTTTACAGTACATTTGAAACAATAAAATTTACTTTTAAGTGTTTTTAAATAGTGTATTTCAAGGGAGCAGTTTTAGTGAAAAATCTGAAACATTCTGTGTGTGTGCTAAACCAGCATAGTAATATAAACCAGTCAGGTTTTTAAACCTGAAAAAAAGAGGCAAAAATTCCTTGTGTGTAAGCTTAAACGTGACTTTTATCAGGTGGTTCTTTATTCTGGCTTTTTGAGAACTGTGCAACCTCTGATCTTTTCTCTTTTGACCAATGAGGAAAATATTAGATGAGGGCTTGTGATCTAATGACATATTTTCTACTGTAAATAAAGCTACTCTGGCTAATGCTCAAAACTACAACATAAAGCCAATTTTTAAACTGGCAAATATATTTGGTGTGCTTTATAATTGTGACTGTTGCTGTTATTAGTATACAAGCA
Source organism: Pogoniulus pusillus (assembly GCF_015220805.1). Taxonomy (NCBI): domain Eukaryota; kingdom Metazoa; phylum Chordata; class Aves; order Piciformes; family Lybiidae; genus Pogoniulus; species Pogoniulus pusillus. The sequence goes on along the minus strand of NC_087294.1, from coordinate 10,360,909 downwards.
ACAACGTAAAATCCCTGTGCATAGACAGACATTATCATAGAATTAGTCAGGGTTGGAAGGAACCACAAGGATCATCTAGTTCCAATCCCCTGATCATTTATCCCTTTGTGTTTAATTGCCATTGATGACATTTAAAAAACTATGATATTAATCAGATTTGTAAGAAATACTGTGTTGTAAATGTTTCCTGGAGTTTACGTCCTCAAATTGCCATTCAAATAATTAAGTGTCAGTTACAAGTTTAAAAAGGAGCCTCATTAAGTAGGATTTTACATATAGTAATTATATGTATGGTATGGGTATTACCTTGTGTGTTTGTTAGAAATTAGCTGTAGTTGGCTCCTGATAAAATATTCTTTTTATCCACCCTTGAAAAGAAAAAAAGATGTGTTTCTAAGAAGCATTTTCTTCACTTTCAGTGCCTCTAGAACACTTTAGTAAAAGTAAGCTGACCAAAAAGAAAACAAATTTGGTTGCCTGATGATACAAATGCATGCAAAGTCATTTAGATTATACCCACTTGTTTATGAAATTTCATTCTGCAACATTCTGTGTTGTTTTATCTTCCCTTTAACAAACTACTTTTTTTTTTCCACAGCATGAATCATAAATAACAAATTCTTTTATTCTGACCAGCGTGTAGTTTGGGCAATGAAGACTTTTCTGCATCCTTATTCTAGTAAAAGTAGGCTGCCAAAGGTTTTGGTTATCTAGGGTAGTTTATTAATGTTACAACAGCTGCTAGAAATTACTGCTGTAGTGCTAATAAGCAAGTTAGCTTCAGTAATGAGAAAGAACAGAAATGTATGATAAAGAAGAAAAAGGGCAGCTGTTCACTGCATATGTGCAGGCGAGTTCCTTGGTCATATTCAGGGTGAATGTGATATGTAAAATACTTATTAACTTCTCCTCCTATTTCCACTTCCCTCCCCTCTCAGTTTTGAACACACTTGTTTTTTCATTTGTAACATCATTTGTATATGCTTTAAGCATAGGATTTTAATTGGAACAGCTTCAGTGCATTACACAAAAAACAGTAGTGTTGTACAATTAGCTGATGACATCAGATTTGGTTATTTTCATAGACCAAATGATTTGTTCAGGTTCAGATAGATACTGTCTGGTGAAAAGTCAGATGTGTTTTGCTGAGTATCTCTGACATGCTACCACAAGAAAAAAATATGAGATAAGGAGGTCTGTTTGGCTTTGTGGGTTATTCTTTAAGTTTATTTTAATAATGCTTTAACATGGTCTTCATCTAATTCCCATCTTTCAGTTGATAATGGGTCGGCAGGTGTTGAGCCAAAATAGTGTTCATGTTACCTGCTCATATTACCTCGTTCATCCTCCCTCCAACCTGTCTTCTTGCTCTGCCCACCTGTTGCTTTTTTGGCATTAATTGAGTCTCCTACAAAAGCATATTCACCTTTTTTATTCTGAATCATTTCCTTGAAGAAAATGGGCCTAACCAACACATTCCTGCTCAGACTTAAGTTTAAGTCTTTGTGTTCTCTCAGGCTTGACATCATTGCCCAAGCAATGCCTGTTGCTAAAGGACTTAATACAACATAGCCTCAGCTATTGTTACCTACACTGCAAAGGCTGAAGGTGAGGGAAGCAGTGGCAGCCCAAGCCAACCAAGGCAGGAATGAGCCATTTTCAGCAGTGAGTCATGAACAGCCTGTTTGCATTTCCAGATCTCAGTATGTGTACTCAGCATGGAGATCCTTGGGTTTGTGAAGGAGATCTGTGAACAATTGCTTATAATCAACAATCATTGATTATTGTAGTCAGAAAGGGCAAAGTTGTCCTGACATTTAGAGCAGGATTTTTTCCTTTTATCTACGAAATGAACTGGAGCTAAAGAAGGTTAACATACCTAAGTGATCCTTGTCTGCAGTGCCAGTCAAACCACCCTACACCTGAGTCCAGTCACAGCAAAACTGCCCAATGGCCAGTTGCAAGACCAGTTAAGGTTGACTTTTTAGACTACATACAGTCTGAAATCAGGTCAGGATGTGGAATTTAATTGCTCTACTACATCACAGAATCATAGAATTGTTTAGGTTGGAAAAGACCTTTTAAGATTGAACTGCTGAAGTGGGTTTAGAGGAGAGCCACAAAGATGATTAGAGGGCTGAAGCATCTCCCCAGTGGGCACAGCCTGGAGAAAGGTAGACTCTGGGGAGACAGCAGCTTTCCAGGGCCTGAAGAGAGCCTACAAGAAAGCCAGCAAGAGACTTTTTACAAGGACTTGCAGTGATAGGATGATAGGGAACAGCTTTAAGCTTGAGGAGGGTAGATTTAGACTGGATAATAGAAATTAATTCTTTAGAGGAACAGGTTGCCCAGGAGGTCATGAATGCCCCTTCCCTGGAGATGTTCATGGACACAAGTTGGATGAGACCTTGAGCAGTCCAGTCTAGTGTAGAGTGCTCCTGCCAACGCCAGGAGTGTTGGAACAGATGATCTTTAAGGTCCCTTCCAACCTGTTCTATGAATCTAAGAATCATCAAGTCCAACCATTAACCTAGCATAGCCAGGTCCACCACTGAACCATGTCACTATGCACCGCATCTACTTGTCTTAAAGATCTTCAGGAATGGCACCATTTCCCTGGGAAGCCTGTACCACTGCTTAATAACCCTTTCAGCAAAGAAAGTTTTCCTAATATCCAGTCTAAACTTCCCCCAGTGCAACTTGAGACTGTTGCCTTGTGTCTTTGCCTGTTGCATGGGAGAAGATTGACTCACATCTCTCTGTTTTCTTTCCTGTAGTTCTAAAGAGATATAAGATCCCCTCTCAGTCTCCAATCTAAACAACCCCAGTTACCCCAACTGCTCCTTATGAGACTTGTTCTCCAGACCCCTCATCAGCTTTGCCCTTCTTGGCACATATTCCAGCTACTCAATGGCTTTCTTGTGGCGTGGGTCCCAAAACTGAGCACATTATTCAAGATGCAGCCTCATCAGTGCCTAGTACAGAAGGATGATCAGTTCCTTGCTCCTGCTGGCCATGCTATTTATGATACAGGCCAGGATGCTGTTGCCCTTCTTGGCCTGTCTGTCCCATATGACACTCTCCACTGAATACAATTAACAGACACACACCACAAAAAGTAATGAGAAGCTGCAGTACATCACTAGTTTTTCTCCTCTCCTTTCTACAAGGACCAACATTTCTTCTGATTCTGTATGACATGCATGTGCTGTACTGGATGCACAGCATGGATTCTGGTGTCTGATACTGCAGGTAAAGCACTCATCTCCTGCCATAGCACCTGACTCTTTTAGCTGTGTATGCTTGGGAAAAGACTGGCAGCAAACAAAAGCTGGCCAAGAGTGTATCAGAGCAAAAGCAAAAGTGGTACTGGTGAACTAGTAGCTACAGTTGGAAGAGCTTGTTTCTGCTGTGTTTTGACTAATTCAAGTCTCAGCCTAAGAACTTTCTGTGGATTGTCAATAAACCAAGTTATGAATGTATCTGAACCCACATACGATGCTTTCAGTGTACACAAACTGCTTCATCCTATTCTATCAGACCATGATACATGTCTAGTATTCATTTATCCTCAGCTGAATGGATGGACTGAGCTTTTATGAAGACTTTTCTGCTTGAAAACTAATTAGTACAAAGCTGTCATCAAGTCAGGCTGTTGTGAACAAATTTAAGTCTGTCTTCTTTTTCCACTAATCATTTCCTGAACTTTTTGAATGTAGTTCAAAAATCATAGTCCTTGTGTTTAAGGTCCCTTTTAGTTCTGGTGTGAAGAATGCAGCTGATGAGTACACTGCTCATAGGATCACAGAATGTTAGGGGTTGGAAGGGATCGAAGGAGACCGAGTCCAACCCCCCTGCCAGAGCAGGGCAATACTATCTAACACAGATCAGAGGAACACATCCAGACAGGCCTTGAAAGTCTCCAGGGAAGGAGACTCCACAACCTCCCTGGGGAGCCTGTTCCAGTGCTGTGTCACCTATCACCCCTTGTGTTGAGGAGGAACCTCTTTTGCTGCAATTTATACCCTGTGCTCCAAACCAGAGTTGATTAAAGGTAGGAGTATTGTAGGCATTTCCTACTCAATATTAGGCCATCAGTAACTGAAGTTTCAGTGCTGCTAAGAAACACAGGATTGTTGACTGAGAATAAGGCATGTTTTGGGTGGCTGATCTTCATTAATCTTAGCACATATTTACACTCAGAGCAGTGAGACCCTGGCCCAGGTTGCCCAGAGAAGTGGTAGGTGCCCTATCCATGGAACAATTCCAGGTCAGGTTGCTTGGGATGCTGAGCAACCTGCTCTAGATGCAGGTATCCCTGCTGACTACAGGGACTTGGACTAGAGGTACTTTTCATCCCAAACCCTTTGATGAGTTGATTCATTTAAAATACAGAAGACAGTCAAGAGTATGGGGACAGGAAAAGGACTTTGCTGCTAAACCAGACTATTTTACATATAGATGTATTTAATCATCTGTGGTGAGAATAAGCAGTTGACAGATGTGTGATCATGTTGTTCACTGCACTTGGGTATCAGGAATCTCCTAGACAGAATCTAAAACAGCAAAGAGCAGAAAATATCAACAAGGCAATTTCTTTAAATTTCCTTCTAGTGAGGGGTGGGAAAAGTGTGTCAAATGTTCTTTGTTCATAAGGAGAAAAGAGATTATTTTCTGGTGAGGCAAAAGACTTTAGAGGAGCTGGGGCTGTTTAGTTTGAAAAAGAGGAGGCTGAGGAGAGACCTCATTGCTGTCTACAGCTACCTGAAAAACTGCTGCTGGTCTCTTCTCACAGGTAGTTAGTAATAGAACAAGAGGGAATGGCCTCAACCTGCCACTGGGTAGGTTTAGACTGGACATTAGGAAAAAAAATTCAGAGAAAGAGTGGTCAGGCACAGGAATGGGCTGTATGGTAGAGTCACCAACCCTAGATGTGTTTAAAAGTCGTTTGGATGTGGTGCTTGGGAGTATGATTTGTGGTGCACCTTGTAGAGTAAGGATATTGGTTGGACTTGGTGATCCTGAGTGTCTTTTCCAACCTGAATGCTTTTGTGATTCTGAAAGAGAAGTTAGCCTTTCTTTCTGTGGATGTCAGTATGTGAGCTCCTTGGTGAGCTAAGGGAACACTTCATCCTAGCGAGGCATCAGCTTCTTCAGAGAACCACCCTGTGGCAGAGACACAGCCTGCGGCGGAAAAATCAGCAGCAGTAGCAATGCACTGTGCTGTTGCTCGCACAAGATGGTTTTGTTATGCTTTAGGGTGCAGTGCTGTATGCCTTTAAGAAAACAGCCTGATGTATTTGCAACATGGCCAAGTTAACACAGCTATAAGAACGTTAACTTTTGAACTTCCTGACTTTCATTGCTTTAAATTTCAGCTTCAAAGTTTGATGATTTTTTTTTTTTTCCTTCTCCCTTTTCTTTTTCTTTTCCTTTGCATTCGTTGGCCCTGGATAGTTTTGAAAAACAGGAGGAAATAAAAGAAGTTGAAGATTTCTGGGGGTGGGACACTGAATATTATGTATATAACAAGTAATGACTTAATATTCAAAGGAATAGTTAAGTAATATCTGCAAAGTAGTTGTGATACATCTAGTTTGCTTCTGATATTTCTGTGGTGCTGGGGAATCACAAGATGAAATCTAGAAAGCATTGCACAAGATGACTTTTCCTGCGTTTTGCTGTTTTTCTCCTGAGAAGGGATCTGTGGTACGTGGGAATGCAAAGATTTAAAAAGCCAACATGAAAAAAAAAAAAAAAACGAATAAAAAGGATGTGATTGCCACAAGCTTGGAGGAGATCATGGAAGGGTAACTGGGTTAAAAACAGGAAGCGTTTTTTTTCATGTCGAGATTAAGAAGAGTAACTACAAGATGATTTCAAGTTTGGAGATGCCTGGGGGGGCACTAAGGGTATGCTTGCACATTCAGCTGCACTGGCACATAACTGCTGACTTGAAAAGACAAAAGCAGGGCACGGACTTGTCTTCGGTGGCTTTATTAAAAGAGAGAGAGAAGAGAAATGCAAGTGAGAAAAAAGAATAAAGATATTTCCAGTGCTAATGCTGTAGGATTTCTTCCTGAACCCGACTTAGACAAGAAATGATTTCCAGACCGGTGGCGCTTCCTTGCCTTTGGAACTGCTGAATGGGGAGCTAGTTCCTTTTGTTTCTTTCTGTCTGGGAAGGGAGCCAGGCTGATAGCCCATCCTCCCAGCAGGGCAGAGGAAAGTGTTGTGTGAGCTCCGAGCTATTAGGTAACCCAGACTGAAACAAAAAGTGCTATTGTGGTGTGGCATTTGCCCTGCCTGCCCTGCCAGTTAAGGAAAGGAATATTTCCTTCTTTCATCTTACACAAATGAACAAAAAGAAGAGGGGGGAAAAAAAAGAATGCCAGTATCCCCTCTCTCCAGTGCATATATAAAAGCATTTCAGAATGCAGTAGACAGTACTTTACTGGTTCCAATGGCTTGAATTATGACTTGACTGTCACACCCTCTGATATTTTTTTTTGAAGTTCACTTGTGCCAAAAGCAATTGGAAATGTGTTTTTAAAATGCTTTCAGGTATAAAAGACTTGAAAGAAGCTTAAAGCACTGGACTCATTAATCAGGTTGCAAAAACAAACACATAGCAAATCCTTCCACTAGCAAGAAAATACCGAAGAAGGGAAGTTTTGACCCCAAAGATAGCATATGAAAGAGAAAAGTCGAGGAGTTAAAGTTGTCTCAGGTGTTATCAATTTACATCAGAAATAATTTAATGACACATCCTTCCATGAGTATTTTTCAATAGAAGCACAGTTTTATACTGGCTATATCTGATTTAAATAGCACAAAGGCTTGTGTCAATGTTAAGGCTGTGCAGGGTTTCTGAAAGAAACAACCACCATGGTTGGCCTGGAAGTACGAAGAAGATGTTTACCTGGATTGATTAAATCCCTGTTTGCTTTACTGTCTATGTACTGTGCATGCCATCAACAGCTCAAGTGTGTCACTGCTCATCATTCCAGCGTGGTGAAATAAGATCTAAGGGAAACACAGCGCTACTTTGCAGCCTTCTGGCCTGTCTATAGGCTGGTTCATTTCAAAGGTGTTCAGAAAAAGCCTGGATGAGGCACTTAGTGCCATGGTCTAGTTGATTAGACAGGGCTGGGTGCTAGGCTGGATTGAAATTAGAAGGGCTGTGATAAGTATAGAATCATAGAATCAACCAGGTTGGAAGAGACCTCCAAGATCATCCAGTCCAACCTAGCACCCAGCCCTATCCAATCAACTAGACCATTATCCTCCCTCCCCTATTCTGCTCTGGTGAGGTTGCATCTGTAATATTGGTCCACTTCTGGGCCCCTCAGTTCAAGAAGGACCTCAGGGAATGCTTAAAAGAGTCTAGTGTAGAGCCACAAAACCGTTGAAGGGAGTGGAACTTCTTCCTTAAGAGGAGAGACTGAGGGAGCTGGGGCTCTGCTGCTTGGAGAGGAGGAGAGTGAGGGGTGACCTCATTCATGTTTATAAAGGTGTAAATGATGAGTGCCAAGAGGATAGAGCCAGGCTCTGCTGAGTGATGCCCAGTGACAGGACAAGGGGCAATGGGTGGGGAAGTTGAGGCACAGGAAGTTCCATGGAAACATAAGGAGAACTTTTTTCCCTGTGAAGGTGACAGAACACTGGAACAGGCTGCTCAGGGAAAGCTGTTGAGTTTTCCTCTCTGGAGATATTCAGGAGCCCCCTGGATGCATTCCTGTGGTGCATTCTGCTCTAGATAATCCTGCTCTGGCAAGGGGACTGAACTGTGTGATTTTTCAAGATCCCTTCCAGCCTCTAATGTTCTGTGAAACGTTGTGTACTAAATAAAATACAAAGGCAAACTTCAGGATTCTACTTCAGCGTTCTGCTAACATGCAAAAAAAAGTCATCATGTTCAAAGCTCAGTCTCTTTTGATTACAGTTATCAACTTTAGTTGATAACAATATAATTACTAAGAAAACAGAAGAGGCTACTGAATAGCTAAACCTAATTAAGGTAATAACCTGGGAATTTGTTTTCACTGAGGGCTTGCTCATACAGCCTTTAATTTTAATGAAAGAATACTTCAATTCTGAATTAAATTAATTCTAGTGAATTAGTGTTGTTTTCTCCTTAGCATTAAGTTGATTTATATACCACAGTTTTCCTCTTTTCTTTGCCATCGGAATGGGCTGCCCAGGGAGTTGGTGGAGTTGCTGTCCCTGGAGGTGTTCAGAAAAAGCCTGGATGAAGCACTTAGTGCCATGGTCTAGTTGATGGGACAGGGCTGCGTGCTAGGTTATCCTGGTTGATTCTATGATTAAAACTACTTCCAGATCTGCTGAGAGACAAATTTACTTCAGGATGTGATTCAGGTATAATATAGCTATGTGTAGTGCTTGCACTATGAAAAATCAGGATTTTTTTTCTCCTATTGCTTCACCATCTTTTCACTTAACAGTAACATCAGTGGTTGAGTTAAGTCAGAAGTCTACTTAAAATTTGGTGAGTAGCTGTATAGTAGCATATTTTCATACATGTCCATTTCATATTGCATTTTCTTATAAACTGTTTAAATATGTTATCAAGTATTATTATTAGGCTTAAGTAACTAAAGCCATTATGAGACCTATATCATTGTAATGTAACAGTGATTTACTGTGGAAAAGTTCAGCTGAGAATTTGGTATTGCCAGAAATTCCTATGAGATCTTTCTCCAGGCATCTTCAGCATTGCTGTTTGTCATTGCAGAAGCTTCACTGAGATTTTGTCATCCCGAGATAGAGCTGTAGAATCATAATTATAGAATCAACCAGGTTTGAAAAGGCCTCCAAGATCATCCACTCCAACCTGTCACCCAGCCCTATCCAATCATAGAGTCAATGAGGTTGGAAAAGACCTCCAAGATCATCCAGTCTAACCTATCACCCAGCCCTATCCAGTCATAGAATCAACCACGTTGGAAAGAGACTTCCAAGATCCTCCAGTCCAACCTATCACCCAGCCCTGTCCAATCAACTAGACCATGGCACTAAGTGCCTCAGCCACCATAGTAGTATTTGAATTTACCCATCCAAAAACCAAAGAAACTCCAAACTTCTTTCTCAATAATATTTGTATATTTTCTTAAAAATCTGTTTGAAAGCACATACATGGTCACAGTGGCTACAATTTATTGCTAAATCCTAGCAGTGCATCTTTACATTAGCCCTTGTCCTGCTTTTGGAGGTGAAGAAAATGTCATTATTTGTTTTGTGTGGTAGCAATGAAAGCTGTCACAGCAGCAAAGGAAATCTTACAGTAGGAATAGTGCAATCTCTGTGCTAAGGATTTGGTTACAAAGCTATATATAAACAGTGTCAGAGTCAGCATCTGCAAAGTATTTGAAGGGCAAGCTACATTACTGTTCACTCTCGTAGCAGTGTCACACAACTTGAGATAAGGGAGGTTGTAGCTAGGTGGAGTTGGTCTCTTTTGCCAGGCAACCAGCAGTAGAACAAGAGGACACACTCCCAGGTTGTGCTGGGGGAAGTATAGGCTGGATGTTAGGAGGAAGTTCTTCCCAGAGAAAATGATTGGCATTGGAATGGGCTGCCCAGGGAGGTGCTGGAGTTGCTGTCCCTGGAGTTGTTCAAGAAAAGCCTGGATGAGGCACTCAATGCCATGGTCTAGTTGACTGTCCACGGCTGGGTGCTAGGTTGGACTGAATGATCTTGGAGATATCTTCCAACCTGGTTGATTCTATGATTCTATGATATTTTTCTCCCTGTTCTAGTGGGAGATGTCCCTGCCTGTGGCAGGGAGTTGGAACTAGATCTTAGAGGTCCCTTCCAACCTCAACCATTCTACGATTCTGTGATTTCCATTTAAACTTCCATATCTATAAATCTATGATTCTATATAGATTCTATATATATGATTCTATATAGAGAGAGTCTGTGTTTCTGTACGTTCTATATAGATTCTATTTATTTTCATCATTCTGTTTCCCTGAATGCCACATCCTTCCTGGGACCATACTACAGACCTGATCCCCTTCCTTGAACAATGAGTGGATTTCGCCAGGGTAATTTGCTGTAGAGAAGTATCCAGATACTAGAAGTGTGCTTGCTCTGCCAACACTCTGCACCAATCAGAAGTGGCATCAGCACAGGCTGAGCAAGCACTTAGATGTGCACAGAGATGTCTTTGGGCTTGCAAAGACATCTTATCATTCCTTCATATTAGAGCTTCCATGCAGAGTTGCTTCCTCCAGACCCAAAGCATTGCACGCTCTGCTCAGCCCTATTGCATGCCTCTCAGTTTGGGAGGGATGCTGAAGGCCATATTTGATGCACTAGATGAGGTGCTCAGTAAATTCCTTGCCAGAATAATTGGCTGGTGATGTTGCACGCTTTTTCAGCTGTGCTTTATAGTGTTAGAAGGAATTTCTTGCCTGTGTTGCATTACTAGTTTAACACCACGAGTGTGTGTGAGAACACCTCATAGAGCAGGACCAGTTCATGGTTTAACATCTAGTGTAATGAGGTCCAATAAAATCATGTTAAAAGGATGTTACGGTTGCAAAGGAAAACATCAGAAGCAAGGAAATGCCAGAATTAACATGGTCTGTGGAAATCCAGTCTCTTATGCATTATAGTGCAGCTCTTATTACATTACATACTTGGATTTCCAGAGCATGGCTCCTTTTCTACTGATTGTGTAGTTCAGGTTTGTTTTGTTCACCAGTCTGCATTTGTTAGCTGTGAGGTATCCAAAGTCCATAATTCATATAAAATAATTTGTCTTGTCTTAGAATCAGTCAGGGTTGGAAGGGATCATAAGGATCGTCTAGTTCCAAGTGCCCTGCCATGGGCAGGGACACCCTACCCTAGAGCAGGCTGCACACAGCCTCATCCAGCCTGGCTCCAGGGATGGAGCCTCAATCGCCTCCCTGGGCAACCCATTCCAGGCTCTCACCACTCTCATGCTCAACAACTTCCTCTTCATGTCCAGTCTGAAGCTCCCCACCTCCAGCTTCACTCCATTCCCCCTAGTCCTGTCACTCCCTGATATCCTGAAAAGTCCTTCCTCAGCTTTTTTGTAGGCCCCCTTCAGATACTGAAAGGCCACAAGAAGGCCTTCTCATCTCCAGACTGAACAGCCCCAACTCCCTCAGTCTGTCCTCATATGAGAGCTGCTCCAGCCCTCTGATCATCCTTGTGGCTGTTCTCTGGACGTGCTCCAGCATGTCCACATCCTTCTTGTAATGGGGGCTCCAGAACTGGATGCAGTACTCCAGGTGGGGTCTCACCAGAACAGAGCAGAGAGGGAGAATCACCTCCCTCAATATTGTCAATATTCCTCTTATACCTTAATCAAAGTTCCTCAGTGTTCAATAAATGCATCTTTTTTTTTTTTCAGTGTGCTTATATCAGACACTTAAACCAGTGTTCATGTTTAACAAACCAAGGCAGAAATTGTATTAAAATATTGACTGTTTTTTCCCAATTTGGGTCACATTAGACCTTATTTTTTCTGGTTCAACACAGAATTTGTAAACCATCTTCTAAGTTCAAAGTAGTTTCCCAGCTTGGATCACTAACTAGGTCTGCTGTGTAGCAGAATGAGCCTGTAATTCTGCCCAGACCTGTCACTAAATGCTATTAGTGAGTTTCACAGACATGTGATGAATGCTCAGGCTTGTTTGTGTGGTGTTAGTCCCAAATCTAATTAGAGGAGAGCAGAGAAAACTCTGCTGTCCTATCCCAGCCAGCCCCAGTACTCTTCCACTGCCTGCATGCCACCCCTATGTCTGCCACATTTTTTTTTGCCCTCTGAAGATCCCATTCTTCTTTGTCCCCCAGTTCATGTTTCCTGTTCCTGTTTCATTTCTGTTCCTTTCTGAATTTGTGTCTAAAGAGGTTTTTCATTTCAGGGTATTATTACCTGGGTACTCGGTCCCTTTCCTGGTACCTCAGGGGCTCCTGACACTTAGAAGTAATCCTAAGTCTTATTCAACAGCAGCATCTTTGAGATGGAGGAGAGTATTCAGTGCAGCGCAAAAATTCAGGAGCCAGACTATTATAGGAGTCCACTAACAGCATAAAAATAGAGCTTATAGAAGCTTATAATCTGAAACAAATTTGGGCACCATTTCAGAGATGATGACGGGTGGAGAGCAGCCTGGATGAGAGGGACTTGATTGACAACCACCTGAACATGAGCCAGCAGTGTGCCCAGCTGGCATGGAAGGCAAGTGGCATCTTGGCTAGTGGGGCCAGGATTAGTGTGGGATGTGATTCTGCCCCTGTACTCAGCACTGGTGAGGCCTCACCTCAAACAGTCTGCAGTTCTCAGCCCCTCACTGCAGGAAAGATATTGAGGTGCTGGAACAGGTCCAGAGGAGAGCAGTGAGACTGGTGAGGGGGCTGCAGGGAAAGTCATATGAGGAGAGGCTGAGGGAGCTGAGGTTGTTCAGCCTGAAGAAGAGGTAACTTAGAGGGAACCTTATCATGCTCTACACCTACCTAAAAGGAAATTGTAGTCAAGTGAGGGTCAGGCTCTTCTCACAGGTAACTTGTGACAGGACAAGAGGGTATGGTCTGAAGCAGTGCCAGGGGAGGTTTAGCTTGGATATTAGGCACCACTTCCTCACAGAAAGCATAATTAGGCACTGGAATGGACTGCCTAGGGAGGTGGTGGAGTCTCCATCCCTGGAGGTGTTTAAGGAAAGATGTGGCACTTGGTGGCATGGTTTAGCTGATGTCGTGGTATTAGGTCATGGGCTGGAGCTGATGATCTCAGAGGTCTTTTCCAGCCTCAGTGATTCGGTGCTGATATGATTATGTGATTCTGTGTCACTGTCCCTGGAGGTGTCTAAAAGACATTTGGATGAGGAGGTTAGGGACATGTTTTAATGGTTGTGCACAGTAAGATATTAGGTTATGGTTGGATTTGATCTTAATGTGTTTTCCAACTGGGAGATTCTATGATTCCAGTACACCTTGGACTCCTCTCATACCCAGTTCTGGCAGTTTGCCTCCAAACTCGGAGAAGCTAAAGCTGCTCAGCAGCATAGTGATGTGAGTGTTAAAATACGAATATAACAGCATGTTTTCTCAGAAACTTGGATTTAAGGCTTTTTAGCTGCAGTTGCTATCTTGGAATCTCAACATGCATGTAACTAAATCGTGAGAAAACCTGTGTAAACAAAAAGGGGGGGGGGAAGTAAAGAAAAACAGCAGTAGTACAGAAAAAGGTTTCTTTTGTAGCCTTTAACTCACGAGAATGTAAATGAATGTGGTGTTAGTGAAAGTTTAATTATTTTGAGAGCAGTCAGTAAGGCAGATTAAGAGGAAAAACAGCACAGCTGAAGACAAAGGAAACAATATTTAGTCTTTGATCAAAAGTTTGCAGAGTGATTTTGCTGTTCACCTTCAAGGGTGGTGTAATTTGATGAATAACAAAACGTGTTTTGCTACTTGAGTAGCCTCAAAGAGAAAGGGTGTTCGTTCCATACGGCCACTTGAACGAATCTCACACGCCTGTTCCTCCATTAAGGCATAATGGTTTTATTGACTAAATCTTTTCTCTCAAAGAGACACCCTAAAGATGCACATTGAAGTTAACATCTGCTCTCAAAGGAACAGAGAAGCCTATACTGTGTGCTTATGCTGCACATTTCCTCGGGAAATCATCAGAGGTGAACTATATCTTATACATACTGAGCTGAAAAGGTGGAATAGTCTTATTTCTTAAAATACTGCTGGCACTTATGAAATAGTGCCTATCAGTTTTGGTCATGTGAGTCTTCACTTTGGTGCCAAGCCACTGCACTATCGTACGTCTCCATGGCACGTTATCACAGAATCTCTGAATGTTAGAGATTGGAAGGAAGCTCCAGAGATCATCCAGTCCAACCCCCTGCCAAAGCAGGATCACCCAAGCTAGTCAAAACAGGAATGCATCCAGGTGGGTCCCAAAAGTCCCCAGAGAAGGAGACCCCACAACTCCCCCATGCAGCCTGCCTTGGGGCTCTACCACCCTCAATTCCAAGAAGTTTCTTCTCATGTTGATGTGTGTTCAAATTTGTATCCATTGTTCCCCATCCCACCACTCTGCACCACCAAAAAGAGACTGGGCCTCTCTTCTTGATACCCACCTCTCAGATACTTATAGACATTGATCAGATCCTCTCTCAGTCTTCTCTTGTCCAGGCTAAACACTCTCAGGTCTCTCAGTCTCTGTTCATAGGGGAGATACTCAAGTACCCAAATCATCCTCATGGCTCTCCATTGGACTCCACATTAGTGATGTTTCTTGTAATCAGAGAATGGTTTGAGTTGGAAGGGACCTAAAAGGTCATCTGGTTCCAACGCTGCTGTCACTGGTGGCAGGTACACCTCCCACTAGAGCAGATTGCTCAAGGCTTCATCCATGACTACAGACTCCCATGCAGTAGTGCAGAAGGATCAGTGAAGAAACTGTCCAAGAGGAAGAAAATGAGTGGTGATGAAACCAAATAACTGGATAGGTTGAAAGATGTTTGTAGTAAAAATTCAGCAAAACCATAATGGGTAGATTGTTTGCATTTGCAACTCTTTTAGTGTTTAACAATAAAATAATAATTGTTAATAATAAATGTTTTATATTGTTACATATAATATGTATGCTGTTATATACTGTTACACATGTATGGTTATATATAGTAACTTATATGTAACTGTTAATAACAATATTAGAGTTTTGAGTTATCATAATGGGGAAATTTTCATTATTGCTACTGAAAACTGCTGGATTATGAATAACTTTGCAGAGCCACAAAAATGATTAAGAGAGTTGAACATCTTCCTTATGAGGAGAGACTTAGGGAGCTGGGGCTTTGTAGCTTGGAGAGAAGATGACTAAGGGGTGACCTCATGTTTATAAATATGGAAGGGGTGAGTGGCAGGAGGATGGAGTCAGCCTCTTCTCAGGGATGCTTAGTGACAGGACAAGGAGCAATGGGTGGAAGTTGAGGCATAGGAAGTTCCATGTGAACCTAAGGAAGATTTTTTTTTCCCTGTGAGGGTGACAGAGCCCTGGAATAGACTGCCCAGGGAGATTGTGGAGTCTCCCTCTCTGGAGATATTCAAGAACCATCTGGATGCATTGCAGTGTGATCTGCTCTAGGTGACCCTGCTCTGCTGGGGGGCTGGACTGGATGATCTTTGGAGGTCCCTTCCAGCCCCTGGCATTCTATGATTCTGTGAACTGTAAGCAATCACTTTTTTCCCCCCAGTATCTAGAATACAAATGAAGAATAAAAATTGCCATGCATAGAACTATGCTTAGACATCTGTAAGTGTTGTTACACAACATTCAGTTGAGGTGTTTAGGGAACCTACTTAGTGTTAACCTAATCCCTTTTTCTGTTTGAATTGGTGGCTATTTTGCCAATGACTTCAACAGAAGTAAGTCACAGAGTTGTTTGTTTTTTTTCTCTGAAATGCTTTTAAAGTTTAAAACCAAAAATGTATAAAAGAATCTCTTGATGAGAGGCACTGTCAAAAACTTCCTGGTTGTAATGGGAATGTTCTTTGTATTCCGTCAGTCACATCAAGTGAGTCTGGATGATTATGGTGTTTCTAGATGGTTTTAAAAAGGGAGTTTTGAAGCCTCCCACTTAGCCCTGGATTATGCATTAGCATGTGAGTGAGCAAAATGATTTTTGTTTTTTATCTGCAGAAAATACAAGAAATTTCAGTTGCCAGAAGGTACAATTACCATGGTCTAGCCTTGAGCTCTGTGGTAAAGGGTTGGACTTGATGATCGATGAGGTCTCTTCCAACCTTGATGATACTGTGATACTGTGAGATACCCAGTCTGCAAGAGAATAGTTTTATATTTCTATTTGAAATGGATGGATTTTTTTTCTCTCTTAATTAGCCTGCATCAGCACATTGTGAAGGTTAAGCTGGAAGTTGAAATGCCTTCTGCGTTATTATATACTGTGAATACAAGTGAAAACGGTCTGTGTGTTCACTGATGTAATAGGAACATGCAGTTAACATAAAGTTAGCAGATTCACAAAACGAAAATTAATGTATGAATTATTTAGCCAACGCTGCACTTTGCCCCAGAATCTGGTGTTTATTATTATGAGCTTTAGCAGGAAACAGAAGCAGCATCAACTGGGAAAACATTTCTTTACTGAGCTGAGAACAGGATGGCTTTCTCGTTTCCAAGTGGGGAACCTGGTTCTTTGGTTTCTTTGTTCCTAGTTCGACTACTCCCAAGCTATTTTAGCCGAACATTTTACATGCTAATGGAGCCTGGGGAAGTGCAGTTGGCAGCTGTTCTTGGGCTAATAATGAAACACACTGTTTAGTACTGCATGCTGCCGCTGTAAAATGCGGGAAGTATTTTATAGAGATCATGGTGAGCCGAGCTGGATCCACTTTAAGCGCTCGAAGTGCGTGAACTGTGAGCAAGGAAGTTGTTTCACGTGAGAGTAACTGGCACTTCTTTACTTTTGCAGGTAAAGAAACCTTGTACGGAGTCAGATGGTTCAGAGCCACAGAATCCCAGGTATGGTACTCGAGGGCAAATGCTGACCAGCTGCAGTGCAGTGCCAGAGCCTGAGGCAGAGGTGTGCTGCAGATAAATAACATCAGAGTGTGAGAGAGACATATTTTGCAAAGAAAAAGTGGTTGGATCAATTCTAATGGTTTTTGCACTGAAAGGAATTGGAGTTTTTCTTTGTTGTTTTTATATTTCCCCACCCTTTTTCCCAGTTAAAGATGTGGGATAGCATTTTGTTTGAGTTTAATGCCATAATTCTGAGTTATTATCCTCCAAAAAAAAACCCCAAAAAACCCCAAAACAACAAACCAGCTACTTAAATGTGTAATAGTGTAGGGAAATCTATGTCATCAAATCTCACTCTCTTCATTTATTCCTTTTCTGCACATCTGAGTCTTGAAGTTTAGAGACCATAAAGCTTATTTTCAGCGTGAGCAATTTAGTTTTCACTTAGGGAAATTCACCTCTATGAAAACTCCTTTGTTTTCACTTGTGGAAAACATGCCACTGTGTTCATAAGTTGGGAAGAGTCCATACATTCTGGAAAAAGGCACTTTTCAAACAGAGTATTGTTTAGTTTTATGTATGTGCAAAAAAGAGGAAAGGAAATGGATTTAACTTCTGTGTTTTACATGTGTGTATGTATGTGTAACAGATAATTTTGAGCAGATGAAGTAGTATTTGTTTTAGATGTGCTGTTAAATGATCATCTTCTTGTGTTTAGTGAGCTGTTGAACCTACAGTGGTTGATTTTCTTCAACAGTTTGTTGGTTTGTAGCACCTTTTTGTCTTAACTTTGTCTGGCTTCTGTTTAGAAGATCTCTTTAAAAGATCACAAAAACTCAGGAGCTTTAATTGTGAGGGGGCAGCTACAAACCAAACCTGACCTCACACTAAGATTGAGGTTAAAACTCAGAAAAACCAAGTAACTCAAGATTTGTCTCCCTATCCTATCCCTAGCTATGTCTTTGAGCCTGTAGGAAGCAGGATCCTGCAGGGTTCACCTGTAATATCCAATGCCCATGTAATATCCAATGCCCATATAATATCTGTGGCTCAAGCTGTGCACCACCTGATTTTCTTTGATTAGCTCGTATCAGTTATCAATATATCCTTTCATCTAGCTTGGCAAGAACTGAATGTATGAGAATACATCATTCAATATCCATATAGCATAGTAGCAGTTTTGCTCTGGTCTTCAGTGGAGGAATGTTTGCCTTTCAGTCTTCATTTAATAACTTCTAAATGGAAAAAAAAAAATATATATCTGCCATGCTGCTGCTTTGCATTAAAATATATTATAAAATTTAAGTTCATTCCAAGTATTTTGAAGGTCTGGAGAATCCCAGCTTAACAACATGTTCATGTGCCTAGTTTTAAGTGTCTTGCTTGTCCAATGAGGCTGTTATGTTTCAAGGCTTTAAAAAATGAAGTCCATAATCTGACGTGGTTTCATCAGAGTGTGATATTGTAACAAACCTGAAGACTTAGAATGCTGGGGACAGAGTGCCTAGAGAGTGGCCAGACAGATAGGGACCTGGAGGTACTGGTCAATAGTACTGAACATGAACCACCAGTGTGCCTAGGTAGCCAAGAAGGTCAATGGCATCCTGGCCTGTATCGGGAATAGTGTGGCCAGCAGGACCAGAGAAGTCCTTCTGCCCCTCTACTCAGCACTGGTTAGGCCACACCTTGAGTACTCTGTACAGTTCTGGGGCCCTCAGTTTAAGAAAGATGTTGAGGTGCTTGAACATGTCCAGAGATGGGCAGCAAGGCTGTGAAGGGTCTGGAGCACAGCCCTACAAGTTGCAGCTGAGGGATCTGGGGTTGTGCAGCTTGGAGAAGAGGAGGCTCAGGGAGACCTTACTGCTCTTTACAACTACCTCAAGGCAGGTTGTACCTAGGTGGGGTTGGTCTCTTCTCTCAGGCACCCAGTGACAGAACAAGAGGACACAGCCTCAAGCTGTGCCAGGGCAGGCTTAGGCTGTATGTTAGGAAGAAGTTCTTCACAGCAAGAGTGATTGGCATTGGAATGGGCTGCCCCGGGGAGGTGGTGGAGTCACCATCCCTGGAGGTGTTTTGAAGGATCTCAACAGTGTTTTCCAACCTCGTTAATTCTGTGGTTCTGTACTGTCATTACCTCTGCACATCAGGATTTTTCTTTGAAGCTGGTGCTAACTTCTTTGTGCCAAGTCTGAGGAATAGGATACTCTTCCTCCCAAGTGCAGAAGGGAACCTGTGTTACAAATAGCCAATCTGGTGGCTACATCTCTTAGGTTTGTTGTTGCTGGTTTTTCTGAGGTGCCTTTTCAAACAGAAATGCTTTTCATTTTGAGGTCCACAGCCTCGGTTTGAGGATATATCAGATGGAGTTGGAATTAATGTTCCTGGCCTGAGTGTGTGCAGTGCTTTGTACACAGCCCGAGGCAGCTTTTCTTGGTCAGAGCTGGGTGAGCGATGTGACTTTGGTCTCGCAGGGTAATCTCCTGCAGACCTTTGGCTGGAGTGGCGCTAGAGGGCACCGCGCAGCGTATAACACTTTAAAGCCTCCAGCAAGGTAATTCTTCTCTAAACAAGGCTTAAGTGAAAACATTTCACATAAAATGAAACATCAGCATAAAAACGAATGCTGGAGACACACAGCCCTACAGAATAGCTCCTGACTTGGGACCTAGGGCCAATATCATTCATTTATTTAGCTAGCTTTATAGTCTGTTGCTTTTGGATTTGAAACTATTACAATAAATGCAGATGGAAAGTGTTTTTACAGTAGGGAAGTAATTAAACTGGGTGTGGGAACTTTGTCAGAATTCTTAGAGTGACATATGTGTATCAGCAGATTCTTTGTCTGTCTTGGCTTTGGTTTGTCTTTTAGAAACACTCAAGCTGCAGATGTGACTAGTAATTTTTTTCTTCTATTAGAGAATTTACTAACCTGTGCAGCATATCAAAAGATGCTTTCCAGAAGCATCCAGCTATATATATAGTAGAAATTAACCTTGCCAGCGTTTATTTATATGAAGTGGCTATTGCTGCAACAGGCAGGTAAGTGACACAGATGGAGAGGGAAGTGTAGTTAAGAACTGAAGTGGTGGTGGATAGGTGAGTTAGTAGACACAGAAGGAAACATGCATGAGTTTGGTATCTCAGCCACAAATTTTGATTTGTAAATGATCTTGTCTTACAAATTCTCTTGGAGTCTCTTGGGAATTACACACTGGCCATGAATAGTTTTATCCACAGATTTTTAGGCATTATACATAAATGGTGCTATTAAACCTAACCACGATGGTATTGTGACTGTGTCACTGTTATGGTGATTTGTCATAGAAACCAAATCCACCCTGCAAATCTGGCTAAGCCATCCAGTCATGCAACACCAATTGCTGGGTAAGATTTTTTTCTGGCATATAGATTTTTTTTCTGGCATCCAGTTCTAAGGCAGTAAATGCTTGGGACTTGCTAACTGTCGTACAGCAGGTCTGGGTGAGGCTGGCATAACTTGCATGGGTGACAGCTCTGGCGTGCTGACCCTGTATCAAACTGGCTAATCAGTTTAGGAGAAGTTCCAGTGTTCAGAGCCTATAAACATACATTGCTTGTAATGTTTGTATATGATGGATATACTGTTAGAATGGTACCAATCCCAAGTGTTCCAAACAGCTCCTGCATTAGATTTAAGAACATACAAGGATTGCTGAAGTCTGGTGCAAGTGTTTTTGCAACTATTAATAAGATCCCTTTAGTGCATAAATAGTCCAATAAGTCATTTTAATTCTAGTAGGAGAGTGTTTTCTTGCCTTAAAATTGTAAGCTACACTCGTGGCCTCATACCCCAAGACCTTACTAGAATATGTATCATTCTGAAGTCTGATAAAATGAGAAGTACCAAGTGCCAGACTCACACTCATCCTCAGCAACAGCATATTTGTTTTGGCTGCACACTGCAGGGCAGCATCTTTTTTCAGACAACTAGGCTACTTGATGAACATCTCTGCTACCCTCAGATCTTCTTTCCCTCTTACCAGACCAGCCAGAGATGCCACTTTAAAAGCAAAGTTGCATCAAGGTTTAAGGTCTAACAACAAATACTGTATTTTATGTGCTACAAAATTAAATAGGGAAGAGAGAAAGGAGGGGAGGGAGAGTAAATAACTGCAAGTGGAATTTTAGCTGCTGCTTCTTTCTTGAAGTCCCCTGACTAGAGAAAAAAAAAAAAAAAGCTCTGCTTTTTTACCTTCTGGAGAGAATAAAAGAGGGTGCAGAAGAATGATGAGATTTTTCTGACAGCTGAGACAATTTCTTTTTATCCTGGAAAGGTAAAGGAAGATAGCCATATATTTCATATACATTCCATCTTTAAACCATGACCTTTACAATGTGAAGGTGATACCTGTGGGGGAAAAAACGGAAAACACAAAGATTTTGACAAGTGGTTTTGTACACTTGGGATGAGAATTGACTGACAAGCTGACTTAAGAAAATACACAGTGGTGTCAAAAAAAGTGTTAGTTTGGGTATTCACAAAAGGCCAATGGATCTGTGTAATGGTAAGTTAAAGCTAAGCACTACGGAGTCAGAAAACTCTGTTCTTGTTGCATCATTTTTAAATGATGGATCCAGTATCTCATCCTGTGTTCGTTATTCCTTATTTGTCTTCTCCTTCATATACTTGGGATTTTTTAAAATTTCTAAATGCAAAAGAAAGGGAAGGGAAGTTGCTTTTAAACTAACTGTCCCTTTTAGAGCTTTATCAAATCCTACAGGGGAAGTGCAATCAGAGGCATTGTAGCTATTGCATTAGGACCAGCTAGACAAAGTTCATTCCTATGTATTGCTGAACAATGCAGATTCACCAGTGGTGATCACTGGTGAATACTGAACTATATGCATAGGCACAGTTGTCACACAAACAGGATGTCTAAAAAAGCATACAGGAATTATGTCTAAAATGTATTTTTAAGAAGTCTCCAATATTTCAGTTTAATATGGGTTTCAGTGAGGCTTTGAGCATGGATCGCAGCTGTTCATCAGATGATTGCTGTCCTGTTAATCCACACCCACACTGCTTAAAAGTGCACATAGGGAGATTTAAAAGATAAGAATTCCCATTTCTGTTTATTTCATCCTAAAGCCTCTCATCAAACTTTTAAATGAGAAATAGACTTCCATATTTTCTCACTGGACTCATTTTAATACTCGTGGATTTTCATTGGTGAGGATATGTGCAAGTACATGTACACGTCCAGAGACACTTACTGCTATTAAAGCATTCACAAGTAAATAAATGGTATTTTATTACACTGCTGTCTACAACTACCTGAAGGGAGGTTGTAGCCTGGTGGGGTTGGTCTCTTCTGCCAGGCAACCAGCAATAGAACAAGGGGACACAGTCTCAAGTTGTGCCAGGGCAACTATAGGCTGGATGTTAGGAGGAAGTTCTTCACAGAAAGCGATTTGCCACTGGAATGGGCTGCTCAGGGAGGTGGTGGAGTTGCTGTCCCTGAAGGTGTTCAAGAAAAGTCTCTCTCTTTATAACAGATGCCCTTTATGTACTTTTACATACATGGGTCTGAGGTCCCCCCTCATCCTTCTCAAAGCTGAACAAGCTCGGTTCTCTCAGCCTTCTTTCATATGACAAATCTCATGTTGTAACTCCTCAGCCCAAATTCAAGTGTTACAGCTATCTGACAGATTCTGTGATGCTGTCATGCCTTTCCCATGATTATTTGAACACAGCTGATCCTAGCAGAGACAGACCAGCAGTACCTTCCTGTTCATTTACAATTCAAGAGATGAACAAATATTTGCTGTTACATGGTGAAAAGCAGTTTTATGACTGAGCTTCCAAGCAAGAAAAGTTAACGTTAGGTATGAAACTTGCCACTGAAGTTTCACTTATTTTAACATTTAAAGTAAACAGTATTAATTGTGCAGTAAAAATGTGCAAGCTCAGGCTGTCGAGATTTCATGTGCCACATTATGCTCCCTGATTTTTTTTATGCATGTCTTATTTAAAAGATAAGGCTTTATGGTCTGTGACCCTGTGCTAGTTTGAAGCAGGCTAGAATGTTTTGGTGAGAAGGACTAGATCACAGGCTGTGAAATCAAAACAATGGTGATGTCTGCTTCACTCATAGGCTTGCTGAGATGTATAAAAACATGTCAAAATATAGATAAGACACTCGGCACCACTCTTGCTGGGGCTGCTGGCTGAGCTGCATCTCTCTAACCTCACCCTCCATTTTGGGCTAATCCACTTTGCTTCCTAATCCTCTGGCTGAGCCTCCATTCTTCCTTGGGGCTGGGGTAAGGTTGAGAGGAGTAAGGGGAAGGTGAAGGGGTGGTTGAGAGCCCCTCCTGGGGACTCAGGTTTCTGGGAGGGGAGTTGTGTTTCTGTATTACCTTTTCCCTTGTCTATTTCTGTCTATAACTGTATGTACTGTAAATATCTGCTTGTATATTGTGCTAGCTGTAAATATAAGCTTCATTCATATTTGCAGAGCTGGCTGAGTCTAGTCTGGGTGATTTCTAAAGTGTGGGGGGGCAAGGAACACCCAAACCATCACAGAACCATTTGTACTTTATCTTGGCTAGAGGGTAACTCAGATCTTTTCTGAGTGGAGAATAGTGTAGCTCCACTGTAGCTCGCACTGAATAATCTGTAGATTGTAGTGGCATGATGAATAGGCTTTGTTTGAGGAAACAAGATATTGAGAGGACTGTTTAGTTTAGACTCTAAAGGTGAGATTCATCTCACTCTGAAGCAGATGAGTGAGAAAGGCACTTCTGAGATACAATTTATCTGATGCTCTTTCTATTGACTATAAAGACAGCTTGCTGTATCACTCTCCTCCTCAGCAACCATGCAGACTCCACCATCATCGCCTGTTGCACTGCAGATTTATTCCAAGATCAGCTAGGTATACAATATAAGCAAAAGAAATGACAGCAATTAATTTGATTTTACAAATTCTGTTTTTTTTCTGCAAAACTGCTTAGTTCCAGAGGGGAATGCATGCATGCAAAAACCAAGACTATTCTTCAGGCAGTAAAAAACGCTTTGTGACTAGCTGCTGTTAGTTCTTGGGTTTGGGACCAACTATAGAAAAGAACAGATACAGCTGAAAAGGAGGGGGGAAAAAAATGTCACAAGTAATTTTGGGAACTGCAAGGCAAAAAAATCCAGTCAGCAGGAGGGATAGTATATGTCTGTCAGAATATAACATTTGTGTCAGTGAGGCCACTACAGTTACAACCACTTCACCTAAGAGAAATGTTTGGCAGGAGCAAGCCCAGACTTCTCAGTCAAGGCAGTGGCTGGCAAAAAAGTGCATCACAGTTTCCCAGTTTTAAAATAACTATGTTGTGGAATAAGACTTTTCATAAAGGCTACATTCTGGGACACACAGGCTTAGCTTGTAGTCAAGAGAATGTTTTATACAAATCTGTTACTTATTAAAGGTTTGGTGCACATATTTAGTCTGCGTGCCACTTAGGCAGTTGGAGTCAATCAAAATAGCATCGCCAAGTGGCTGTGCAGCTACATGTAACTGAGTGACATTCAGCACCCACGACAGTTGCACAAGAGTTTCTACAAGGAGTATGTTGCCTTTCTATGTGTGTTGTGTTTTCAGACATGTAGTTTTCAGGCAGAAGTCTTTCCTAGCTTTAGAGCAGTCTCTGGCTGCTGTATGTTCGTTAACTTCAGAACTTCAGTTTTCTGATTACCCCAAGTCTATTGAAACTGGTTGCTGTCTGCTTGTTGGTTTGTGCTGGCTCTGCATCAAGCCCCCAAAGAGTTCTAAAAATATATATGATATGTTTACAGAAATTACAATAATCTATTTAGAGTGCAAACACATGGTAACTGGTGACATCACAGACAAGTATTTGAATTGTTTATATTAACAGATCCCTGTGGCTTTAACAATAAAATTAATGTATTTTTTTAGATTTCTGGTCTCTTACAAATTCCTCTTGCTTTGTTTAAATAGAGCATAACATATTTTCTGTTATAGTAGTGATATTTTTGATGTGTGATCTCAAGCCAGATTGTGTCAATGCTAAGAATTCCATTAACCTGAATCAGTGGCAGGTCAAACTTTGGAATAAATGAAAACAACAAAATCCAAGAAGTTTTGAATGCTTCTTAGAAATTGTTTTCATCTCATTTGAGGGAAAAAAAAGACCAAACAAACCAACCAACAAAAAAGAACCCAAAAAACCTCCAAAACCAACCAACCAAAAAAACCTCCAAATTTCAACAGAAGTCTTAGTAGAAGTAATTTTGGAGTTACCTTCAAATGAAATTCACACAGTCTTTTTGTCTAACATCACATAGCAAAGGGAAGAATTTTCTAGTATGGATTTGTGCTTCTAAAACCTGTGCTGCTGGAATGTGCCCAGAGAAGGGTGATCAGAGGGCTGGAGCACCTTTCCTATAAGGAGAGGCTGAGAGAGTTGGGGCTGTTCAATCTGGAGAAGGGAAGGCTCTGATGAGCCCTTATTGTATCCTTCCAGTATCTGAAGGAGGCCTGCAAGAAAGCTGGTGAGGGACTTCTTAGGGTGTCAGGTGACATGGGGAAATGGAGCAAAACTAGAAGTGGGTAGATTCAGATTGGATGTTAGGAAGAAGCTCTTCACCATAAGGGTGCTGTGATACTGTTTCCAGACATAAAACCATCCTCGCACATGCTGAACTGCTGTTGTGTATGCTCTGCTGTCATAGGCAATGAGACAGTGAGTGCTCTTCAGCTTCATTCCATGTTAGTACTCTTAATAACATCTGGGAAAAACTTACAGAAGTAAAGCTCTGGAGCTATGTCAATAAATAAGTATTAATGACAGACCAGTACCAAAAACCTGTCAACAACTAAAAAGAGAGGAAGATCTACTGAAAAGCTGCAGAGATCACCAACATTTCCAAACTTTAATATATAAGAAGTGCACTGAGATTGGCTTGCTTATAGTAATCATTTCCCTACAGAAACAGCAGCCTGTAAACAAGAATTAATTTTATAATGAAAGTTTCTGGAGAGCACATTGAAATAATCAAGGTAATCCGTTAGCTAGCACTTCAGAACATCTCATTAGGAGCACAGGTACAGCAGAGCATGGTGCAGTTCTTCCCTCAGTTTCTCCATTCCCTTTATCATCCTTTTTTTATATGTGGGTGCTGTGGCACAGCGTAAGTTGGGCACCTATAGCAGCTAGTTTTACACCAGGCAGAAATGAGAAGGTTACATGTTCTAATACTATTCTTTCTACATAAGAAGGTGGGATAATGTAATATATCCAGCATCAGTAAGCTTGCAGATGACACCAAGCTAGGAGCAGGTGTCAATCTGCTGGAGGGTAGGTAGAGCCTTGCAGAGGGACTTTGACAGTGTGCCCAGGTGGCCAGAAGAGCCAGTGGTATCCTGGCCTGTATCAGGAGCAGTGTGGCCAGTAGGACAAGGGAGGTTATTTTCCCCTGTATTCAGCACTGGTCAGGCCACACCTTGAGTGCTTGTGTCAAGTTCTGGGCTCCTCAATTCCAGAGAGATGTTGAGGTGCTGGAACATGTCCAGAGAAGGGCAACAAAGCTGGCGAGAGGCCTGGAGCACAGCCCTGTGAGGAGAGGCTGAGGGAGCTGGGGGTGTTTAGCCTGGAGAAGAGGAGGCTCAGGGGTGGTCTCATTGCTGTCTACAACTACCTGAAGGGAGGCTGTAGCCAGGTGGGGTTGGTCTCTTCTGCCAGGCAACAAGCAAGAGAACAAGAGCACAGAGCCTCAAGTTGTGCCAGGGGAGGTCTAGGCTGGATGTTAGGAGAAAGTTGCCAGAGAGAGTAATTTGCCATTGGAATGGGCTGCCCAGGGAGGTGGTGGAGTCTCCTTCCCTGGAGATGTTCAAGAAAAGCCTGGATGAGACAGTGCCATCCCTAGCTAGAGCTAGGTCTATGGAGGGAGCAGGACAGAAGCCATTCTAAGGGTTTAACATGCACTTGTTACTCATCAGTTTCGGCTACATGAGATATGAGTATGGGTGAGTGACTCAGTGTCCTCCCTGTCTTCCTATGGCACAACTTACTGCTGTCAGATCATGGTGTAGCTGCTGACAGCCTGAGCTGCAACCAGTTGCACAGACGGTATATAAGTTCAGTATTGCTGATCTGCAGAGCAGGCAGGCAAGGTCTAAGTGATTGACCTTTAAAAGAGAAGTTTTTCTTTCACTTCCCTTTCCTGTTCTTCCTCCCCACCCACACACCCATTTTGACTACTGTATATTGAATATGTTGACCTCCTAAGCCGTGGTACCTTTTTGCAGACCTAGTCTTCCTCAGTTTCAGAGAGAGGGGCAAAGGGTGCATGTATTTCATATTAGTTTATTTAAACCTTCAGAAATGGCTTGGGGTAGAGTAAATACTATTTTTGAGGAAAAGGTGATAATCTAAGTTTATATCTGCAAGTAGGTTTTTTGGAGCCTGAATCCTAAAACTGGATTGGCTTTTGTGCCATAAAATCACAGCACATAAAATCACAATGAGAAGGAGCTCTGTTTCATTCTTTCTCCCTTGGTCTATTTTTTGCTCTGTCATATCACATTACAGCAGTACACAAGAGAACTAATTCAGACTCTGTTCCACCTTCTTTGACCTCTTGGATACTCCAAATATATCTTACCTTTAGTGAGTCTGAATAGCAAAAAGTATTTGGTTCCACCTACTTTGCACTTCAAATCTAGTTGA
The DNA here is from genome assembly GCF_015220805.1 of Pogoniulus pusillus. Classification (NCBI taxonomy): domain Eukaryota; kingdom Metazoa; phylum Chordata; class Aves; order Piciformes; family Lybiidae; genus Pogoniulus; species Pogoniulus pusillus. The sequence goes on along the minus strand of NC_087294.1, from coordinate 10,333,632 downwards.
ATAGATTCCTAGAAGAATGCATGCATTAGAAAACCTGGGTATTTAGATCCAAATCCCCTGTTCTGAGATGGGTATGGGTTACTTTATAAATTAATCACATTTTTTCCTCCAATATTTTGAAGTCTTAAGTTCTTGATTAGGTATTTCCTAACCTGTTCAGACACTTTTTTTAAAGGATCATGTCTAAGCCTGTGTTCTTGGTAAGCATTTAAGTAATACCGTGGTTGCTATGCTGTGCTAGATTTTAACATGGAAGAAAACAATTTTGTGCTATCCTACTCAATCCTAATCAGTCACTAGAGTAGTAATGCAGGAACCAAAAAACCCCAACCCCCCTAAAACCAATGTATTAAGACCGCATGCAAATAAGCTAATTGCCAAGTTTGCTTTCTGTTTTCTAATGTCTGCGTCTTTCACGTTGCACATGTGTGATAGTATTTCAGACTTGGTCTATTCTCTTTGTGTCAAGGTACCTTTATCAGAGAGTAATTGTGCTTCAGCTCTCTCCACTCACAGCTTAGGCTGAGCACCAGTCGTTGTCCTCTGGGAGCAGAAGTCAGAGGATCCAGATAACAGTAGGGAATGAGACTCCTCTAAGCAGCATCTGGCTCTCTGGCAGATTTGTCAAACACTTCTGCTAATGGGTTTGGATTTGCCTGGGGGTCTTTTATGTGGTTACATTGCAGATGGCCTGTCTGTTCTATCTTCTCCATTTGAATGTTTTTATTTCAAATAATAGTAAAGAAACCCAAAAAACCCAAACATCAAAAAACTTTCATCTGACCCTCGGAGTTTATATGCTCCTTTCCAACTTCTAAGGTTCTTTATGAGTCTTGTAAGGTGACTGTGCAGGCTCCATTCTGTTAGAAATCACAAAGCTTTCCATATATTCAAATGTCTATCTTGACTTTTGTTGGCAATTCTGAATTTAGTTCTCTGGTTTAGCTGCCAAGTGTTATAATTTGCTGTGATCAGAGTCTGTGTTGTCATCAAATTTCTTTGGGACTTGGCTTTCGTAGGGCAGAAGTAACTTGAACTCCCCTTGGAGCATAAACCACACTTACCTTCCACTGGCCATCCACTTTTGACAACCTGCATTCAAATCTGGATTTGATTAACTCTGGAAGGGGGCCTACAAAAAGGCTGGGGAAGGACTTTTTAGGATATCAAGGAGTGACAGGACTAGGGGGAGTGGAGCGAAGATGGAGGTGGGGAGATTCAGACTGGACATGAGGAGGAAGTTTTTCAGCATGAGAGTGGTGAGAGCCTGGAATGGGTTGCTCAGGGAGGTGGTTGAGGCCCCATCCCTGGAGGTGTTTAAGGCCAGGATGGATGAGGCTGTGGCTGACCTAGGGTAAGGTGTCCCTGAGGATGGCAGTGTGGTTGGAACTAGATGATCCTTGTGGTCCCTTCCAACCCTGACTGATTCAATGATTCTATGAAATGAGCATGATGGGCTCAATCTTAATTCATAGGAGATTCATATCTGCCATTTAAGAGAGGCCCAGCATTGACCCAAGTCTGTGGGAAGGTATATTTGGCAGAAAGGGACACACAGTCCCCATATAAATGAAGCAGTTTCATGGATTGACTTTTTACCGAAAGTATTTATAGTGTGGCATGAGCAGAGTCGGCAGAAAGGGAGAAGATCCTGTTTGGTAATTTTTGGTTTAGTTCAGGTTCACTTCAGAACAGAATCTGTCACTTTAATTTTTAAGGGCTTGGGGGTTATTTATTTGCTTTTTTGGTGTAGAAATAATTGGCAGGTGACTAGACATAAGATCATGTTTTATTCCTGTATTATTTCAGGATTGTGTCTTATTTTTCTTCTAATTATGTAGATTAAATTAAGCAGAAAAAAACCCTCTTTGCTCTCAGGGATTTAGTGCTTTTCATGACTTTCTCAAAATAGTACAGGGAAGCATATTCATCCCCATCCCTCCTGGTGCTTCATTTTTAGACTGTATTTCTCAGCAGTTGTAGTTTAAAATTTTGATGAGAAACAAAAATAATTCAATTATAAAAAGAAATCATGATGTTATTAATATCTTCTATTAGTGCCTTGTCTTACAAATCACATTCAAGAGAGATGTCGACATAATGGAATGTGTCTAGAGAAGAGTGATGAAGCTGGTGAGGGGCCTGGAATATAGCCCTGTGAGGAGAGGCTGAGAGAGCTGGGGGTGTGCAGCCTGGAGAAGAGGAGGCTCAGGGCAGACCTCATTGCTGTCTGCAACTACCTGAAGGGAGGCTGTAGCCAGGTGGGAGTTGGTCTCTTCTCCCAGGCAACCAGCAACAGAACAAAGGGACACAGTCTCAAGTTGTTCTGAGGGAGGTCTAGGCTGGATGTTAGGAGGAAGTTGTTGCCAGAGAGAGTGATTGGCATTGGAATGGGCTGCCCAGGGAAGTGGTGGAGTCGTTGTCCCTGGAGGTGTTGAAGCAAAGCCTGGATGAGGCACTTAGTGCCATGGTCTTGTTGATTGGACAGGGCTGGGTGCTAGGTTGGACTGAATGATGTTGGAGGTCTCTTCCAATCTGGTTGATTCTATGAACCACTGGGAAAGCAGTGCTAAATGCAGTGAATTTGCAGTCTTAAGTCTGCAGGATAGATGTATGTGAACTTAAAAACCAGCAGCTCTGGAGAATTTGTTTCCCTCTTCACTGTTTTTACCTCAGGACTTGAACAGAAGTGGAAAGTTAATGATTTTTAAAGGCTAGGCAGTGTGTCAGAAGTCATGGCAAGGTCAAACTATTTGGTGTAAGCTGTTTAGCAGAGGAAACTCTAAAGGACAGTTTCCACTGAGCAGGCTGGTTTGCAGTGCTACTGTGTTTTTGCAGGCACAGAGAGAGGCTGAAGCGGTGGCACTGTCTACTTACCCCTGCAAGTATCCCCCCTGCCCAGATGAGACACTGCCATGAAGGTCGAGCTGAACCAGATTTGTAGCTGATACCTGCTCCTTCTTGTGTCTCAAGGGGATAATTCAGGGCAGATTGTGCCCTAGAGCTCCTCAACAACACATATTTATTGACTCCCAGTAAAATCCCCTACTTCACCCCAAATTAAAAAGGTATATAAAAACTACACGTATGCTTTAAGCATCAAATTATAAAATGACTTGGGGAAATGAAACATGTAAAACATGTGAGCATTTGATAACAATTTCAAAGAGCCACCAGCATGAGTACCTTTATCAGGGCATCATTCCATCTCCTGCTCAGAAGAACAGAAATGGGTTTGAATGTAATTAGTTAGTAAAAGTGACTGCAATAATCTCTCCGTTCTTTCAGCTGTGCAGGTAATGAAGTAAACTGGACTTAACAGGAAGCATGTGCTAGTTTGAGGCAAATTGGAATGTTGTAGTGAGAGAAATTAGATTATAGGCTGTGAAAAGGAAACAGTGGTGATGTGTACTTCACTTCTAGGCTTGCTGAGATGGATAAAAACAAGAACACAAATCAGCTGGTGTCTGTGCTTTCTTCTTGGGCTTCTTCTGTATAACTAATCCTTCTGCTTTCTAACCCCCCTTGCTGATCCTTCAACCTCACCTTGCACATAAGGTGTGTTCTGGGATAAGGGAGTGGGGTGGAAAGAAGGTGGAAGGGTGGTTGGGAGCCTCTCCTTGGAACTCTGGTTTCTGGGAGGGCTGTTGTGTTTCTGTATTACTTTTAACTTGTATATTTGTCTATATCTGTATAGATTGTAAATACCTACTTGTATATTGTGCTAGGCTCTAAATATAAAGCTTCATTCCTTAACTGCCAGTTCAGCTGAGTCTAGTCTGGGTGATTTCATTTTGAGGTGGGGGGCAGGTAACACCCAAACCATCAGAAAGCATAGGATAGAGAAGCAGTTAAATCATCAGACCGTCAGGAAGTGGCATATGTTTGTTTTATATTCTAAACCTAGCCCATTGTTGTGACTGTAGTTAGAGAACAGAAATAATTGCTTTTGACACAAACTGTTTTGGAGCCAAACATAATGTGCTCCACATGAGGTAAACTACAGAATATTTGTCTTGGGAGCCAAACTCAGCTCAGGTTTAACTTTTAAGGGAAACTTGACTGTTTAGCGTGTGATGCATTAATGTTTCCCATGTTAAGGCTGCTTGCCAGTACCTCTTTATATCTTACATTAAAATAAGAAACAACCAAACAAAAAACCACAACAGAACAAACCCAGAAAACTCCAGGACAAGGGGACACAGTCTCAAGTTGTGCCAGGGTAGGTATAGGCTGGATATTAGGAAGTTGTTCTTCACAGAGAGAGTGATTTCCCATTGGAATGGGCTGCCCAGGGAGGTGGTGGAGGCACCGTCCCTGGGAGTCTTCAAGAAAAGCCTGGCTGAGGCACTTAGTGCCATGGTCTAGTTGATTGGTTAGGACTGGGTGATAGGTTGGACTGGATGATCTTGGAGGTCTCTTCCAACCTGACTGATTCTATGATTCTATGAATGTGAAGTTTTGAGTTGGAGGAGAATGAAAAGTACAAGTTCTTGGCAACTCCTGTAATCTGCCTGGTCTGTTATCATAACTCATCCTTTCTGGAGGTGGATGAAGTTCTCACAAGGCCTCTTCTAAGAAATTACACTGAAATGAGGTATGATTACTCAAATACAGCACACTTGAAAGAGCTTCTTTTCCCATGGGCAATCCCAGGCAAAGAAGAGCCATGTTTCAGTAACTGGTTTGAAATAGAGCAGGCATTTCAATTCGGGGTAAGTCAGACACAACTCTGCTTTCTTGTTACGAAAGTGTGAGTTCATACTTGCATCGTGCAGTCCAGGCTCCATTGAAGCAAAGTGTCCAGACTTTGATCCCTGATTGTCCAATTTTATATTTGCTTGACTGTTTCCTTACATGAACCAAGTTGTCATTATGATCTTGTAGTTACTGATAGGATCATGGAATTGGACCTCGAAGCTCATCCAGTTCCAACCCCAAGGCATAGGCAGGGATATCTCCCACTAGAACAGGTCTCTCAAGGCCTCATCCAACCTGGCCTTGAACACTTCCAGGGAGAGAGCAGCCACAACCTCCCTGGGCAACCTGTGCCAGTGTCTCACCACCCTCACTGGAAAGAACTTCTTCCTAACATCCAGTTTAAATCTCCCCTCTGCCAGTTTAAATCCATTACTCCTTGTCCTGTCATTACAAGACCTTGTAAATAGTTGCTCCCCAGCCTTCCTGTAGGCCCCTTCAGATATTGGAAGACTACTCCAAAGTCTCCTCAAAGCCTTCTCTTCTCCAGGCTCTTGTAGTCTATCCTCATAGCAGAGCTGTTCCAGCCCTCTGAGCATCTTCATGACCTCTTCTGGACTCACTTCAATAGTTTGATGTCTTGGGGGCTTCAGAACTGCACACAGTACTCCAGGTGGGGTCTAACATGGGCAGAGTAAAAGGGGAGAATCCCTTCCCTTGCCCTGCTGCCCATGCTTCTCTTGATGCAGCCCAGGACACGGTTGCTGTCTGGGCTGTGTGCACACTGTCAACTCATGTTGAGCTTTTCATCAACCAGGACCCCCAGGTCCTTTTCCTCAGGGCTGTTTTCCAGCCATTTGCCAGTCTGTATTTGTGCTTATATTTCAATTAATAATGTGGATATAGACTAGGCACAAATACCTACACGCAGGTATTCCAGCTGTACCATCTTCTCTGGTGATGGTGTTTATGCAACAGATAAAGGTAATGAAATATATGCTCCCTTGCTGAAAATGTAGATCCAGCTACTCCACAGACAAACCTAGATTGAAGGGTACTTAGAGGTGCATCAGATCTAAATGGAAGAGTTACCCCATTGCCAAAGGAGATCTCCAGCACCTTAGGAAAAGGTCTGAGGAATTGTACCATTTCCTCTCCAGAAATATATTTGGAAGGTAGCGCAATGCTGATGTTATCCCTAGAAATTCTTCTTTCTCATTTGTGCATGAGTACCAGGGATTTGGAGTACCTTCTGTACTTTGATGTTTCTTTCCATCTAAGTCTGCTGTTAATAAATGTCTTGGAAGAGAGTATTTCCTTTCATGAAAGAGTGAAGGTGCTAGAGCATATCCTATTTATTGTCCATAGTAAATCAGGGGTTCAAACAAACCTTTCAAGATTCCCCTTCTTATTCCACCTGAAATCAGACTGTCATGCCCTGAGGAACACTGCCTTGTGCTTTCTCTGAGGTGTTTTGAAGTTCTGTGCACTAAGCAGGGTGGCTTCAAAGGCTGTATTTTACAAAGGACAGATTAGCAACAGGCTAGTAATTGGCAGAGCTAATCATCTCCACATTCCTCTGCATATAGGAGAAATAGTCTTTGTTGCTCAAATTAGACTTAAAAACACAAAAGGAAGAGTTAATGAGATTCTCCTGTCACTGGGCTTGTTACCTGCTCCTTACCTCTGACCAGGTCACCTGTAAGAGATGCAGAAAGGACTCTGAAATGCTCAGCAGATTGTTCAGATGGGACTCCGAGCTGTTCCGTTGCAGCGTAGGCACAGGCTTGCTGTTTGTGCTTCAGTCATCTCCACAGAAGTGTTTGCTATTTGTTTATGACACAGTTCATCATGTTGTTAGAACCAAATGCCACTTCATCTGGAAGCGATCAGAAGTGGAAATGGGAGCTGTTTGGTCAACTGCTCTTTTTAAATGGAGCCCTGTGAACCAAAGACTTGCGTTAAGGTCTTGCGCATCTGTAAAGCAGTAGCCTGTGTTTCCTGTAAGCTGGACACCTGACAGCTCCCTGTGGAACAGCAGTGATTTATTTAAATGCTCACATAATGACTTCAAAACCTACTTCAGCCTCCATTTTTTCAAGTAGCAGATTAAGTGTGAGTTTAACCTCCTGTGTAGCTCTACATGCTTTCTGTTCGTACTAGGAAGAGTAGCTGCCTAATGCAGCCTGTGGGGCATGTGGCAGTGTGTGAGACAGGATTCTACCTGGGCTCACCTGTAGCTTGAGATCACTGCTGCTGTTGGGACTGTGTGGCATGGGATTAGTGTGTGCCAGCTGGTGCTCAGACACACTCCACTAGAGCCCAGTTTCAGAGTGGTCCAGCCTATACATGGACTAAGAATTAATCTCCTTATTCTCTCTGCTATGCCATCCTGCTGGTCCTTACTATTGATTAGTTTAGATGTTGTCTGTCTGGCTCCCAGAGTGGTTCTCTTCAGCCAGCTGTCTTTTCCTTTAAGAACAGGGGAAATCTTTTCAGACACCACATTACCTCTTTCCAGATACTTCCTCCAGTGCTTGGAGCTTAGACCGTGACCTGAAATCATAGCACATCAAATCTGTGGCAGTCCTGTTTGAATGGCCCAAAGAAACCCATCTGAAAATCTGAGATCCAGCTGGCCAGAAGATATCACTCTGTGTAGCTTTTCTTTTTGTGTCTTCATTAGTTTATTGCATCAGAATGAATAGTGCCCCATACAAAACTATCATGTGCCTTCAGCAAATGAAACCACTCAAAACCTGCAGAGTGGAGAGGTAAGGTAGAAGGGAAGCCATATGGAAAAAAAAGCTTCAGGTTATCTGCTTTTTCAATGGCAGCCTGCCTGTTTCACTAGTGCAGACCTGTGTTTTGTAACTGGAGAAACCTCCTGAGCATAGAGAGGGTTGAGCTGGAAGTTTGTGCTGAGGTAAATAATTTAATGTGTTCCCCTCCTGATTTGTCTTGATTTTTATCTGTTGACTGTAATACTTGTTGGCTTTGGACAAATGAACTAACATGTCCAACAGGAGAATCTAGAAGTGAGTCCTAGAATTTGCTCTATGTTTCAGCTACAAGTGTGGAAATGCAACTTGATTTTACATTGTCTTCTAATTGTGTGAGGGAAATGACATTCATTCCTAATAAAAGTCAGAAACCAGTGAGAAAATAATGTCTTGTGGCTGTGTGGCCAACTGAACTGTGCTAGAATAAACAGTTTTCTGTGGTTTTCTGGAAACCACATTAAATGATGTTAAACTGAAGTAATATGTCCCAGTCAATCAGAAACCAGGGAAACCATACAGTTTCTGACTTTTAAGCAAAGCATAGTTTTCAGCAGTTACACATGACAATCCAAACCTTCTACGTTCATTGCTGTGTTTAGTCATCACCTAAACATTTTCACCTTTGTTTCTTTCCTCAAGTAGGAAAAGAAAATGTCTTTTTTTTCCTTCTCCAGCTAAAAGAAGATTTAGTTTCTAAGCAATTATTTGTTGTACAGTATTTAATCATATTTTCTCGTTAGACCTACGAAGAAGAAATCCATATATCCCTCTCAGTAAAACAGTATCTGCTTATTACTATAGCAGTAGCTGCATGCTAGATTAACAAAATCTATTGCTTTTGTCCTTTGCTCATGCAGTGAGAAAAGTGGGAAGCATAGAGTTAATGCAGACAAAAAGTATCTGACACCTGGTTGTCAGGAAGCGCAGAGAATGCCCAGGTAACACAGGGTCAAAAAAGGAGGGCAATTGCAAAAGCTTAACTGGAGAAATGGACCAGGGACTGGGGAAGAAGCTGCAGTGCTGCTGAAAGAAATGTCCTTCTGTGTCTGTGAGTGGTATAAGGAGACACACTACAATGCTGGCCTTTGTCACTGAACCTGCTTGCCCACGTTCTCAGCTGAGCCCTGTTCACCAAGTGTGTCCCAAGCATTGACACCGGCTGCCTGTCAGACAACTCCTGTCTGCATGAGGGTTTTTTCCCTCCTGGAATTAGAGCTTGAATAGCTAAGAGAAGGACAATAGGCATTTGTGAGATAGGATTGCAGCCAGTGCCACTTTATGCTCCAAAAGATCAACTGAGGGGTCCCATCCTGTGCGAAAAAGAAAGCTGTAGTGTCGAGGTCGAAAAGGCTATTAAACAAAATATGTCAGTTTTGAGGGGTTTTTGTCACTTTGTACTAGAAAGACCTTTCCCACAAGTAGTTACTGCAATCCCTAGACTGATTTATTTGAGAGCTGGGAAGCAGCATGATGATATTCAATCTTGTAATGCATCATCCATGACCATAAGGGATCTACTACAGCCATTAATGTACACTTGCAGTTCTACAAAGCTGAACATAGTGATATGTTAATTGCCCATTACCAGTGTGGTGTTTTTAACATAGCAGGCAAAATGTAATGTTTTACTTCTTTGTTTCACTAAGGTTCCCTCCATTTGATATCCTCTATCTGATACTGATTGCAGACTGATAGAGAAGTATATTTCTTTAGACTACCAGTGTAGCATTAATTTTGATTCTCTCCCTTACTTTTTTTTAATATGAAAGTTGGCATCTACATATAAACCCATGAGCAATGGAAATTATACTAAATGCACTTTCCATCTCCTAATGGTGTAGCCAAAACAGAAAGAAAGACAATTCCAGTCTCAAGTTGTGCCGGGGGAAGTACAGGCTGGATGGTTAGGAAGAAGTTCTTCCCAGAGAGAGTGATTGGCATTGGAATGGGCTGCCCAGGGAGGTGGTGGAGTCACTGTCCCTGGAGGTCTTCAAGAAAAGACTGGCTGAGGCACTTAGTGCCATGGTTTGGTTGATTGGATAGAGCTGGGTGCTAGGTTGGACTGGATGATCTTGGAGGTCTCTCCCAACCTAGTTGGTTCTATGATTCTATTCCATTTTGCCAGTTTTCAGGAACTTGGAATCACACTACTGTTCTTCAAATAAACCATCAAGAGAAAATTGTAACATCTCCTTACCAAATAATCCATCTCCACTCAAAAGGTAGCTTTTGGTACAATTTAGTGTCTCACTTAAATCCAAGAAGTATGGAAGAGGAGAGGAAACTAAAGCTTGAACAGTTATGTGCCTGGCAGAGAAACAAAAAATACAAAATAAAGTTGTACAACACAGTTTGAAAAGCAGCACTAACAATAGACTTTTATTCAGTCTAAACTGAAGCATGGTGAATTTACTAGAAAACTGTCTTTAATAAATAACTGCATAAAGGTAGAAGTATTAATTGGCCCTTTGGAGATCACCCTTTACCTTTTTTAGTGCAGGAAAACATGCACTGAACCTGAACCTGCTTCTGATTAAGTCAGTGAAAGCAGGACTCTGATAAACATTTAGCCTGACAAAATGGATTCAAGATGTTGGAATTATTTCATCCATTTTATTAAGCATTTTTCCTGAATCCTTCATTCACTGGAGCTGTTAAGGTTTTAGTAGGTCTGTTACATCTTCCCAGTATTTTTTTTCTTAGACTAAAAGTAAACTAAATGCATCCAGAAAGGTGAATGACATCTGTTACACAGAAGGTAACGTGCACTTCAATAAATAAATCACAAAGGGATATATTAAAATAATCCCCTTACTTGTTCACACAGAATAGAGCACCCAGGATAAGTATAATGGATACACACGGGTTTGTGATTTTTTTTTATTGGTTTGGATATCCTTTTTATCCTGAATAGACTACCAGTAAATGCAGGATGTCTTTTACTCATGTGGAGAAAATACCTATTTGTAAATGCAGTACCTTAAAAACAGCAATAGTTAATTAACTTGCCTAGTCTGTGAACTGGGATGCCGTTTCCTATGCTATATTGGGCAGTAAGATTTCATACTGGTATGGAACAAAATGTGTTCCCTGTAAGAAATTTGATTGTTTATGCCAAGTAAATGAAAATCAGTGGACTTAGTCTTCTGATTGGGAAAATTTCATTCAATTAAAAAAAACTGAGGCATTTTAGTGTGGAAAAAAAAGCAACTTGAGGTGGATACTTCTTAAATACATTAGTGTGAAAAAAGCAACTTGAGGTGGATACTTTTTAAATGCATTAGTGTGAAAAAAGCAACTTGAGGTGGATACTTTTTAAATGCATTAGTGTGAAAAAAGCAACTTGAGGTGGATACTTTTTAAATGCATTAGTGTGAAAAAAGCAACTTGAGGTGGATACTTTTTAAATGCATTAGTGTGAAAAAAGCAACTTGAAGTGGATACTTTTTAAATGCATTAGTGTGAAAAAAGCAACTTGAGGTGGATACTTTTTAAATGCATTGGTGTGAAAAAAGCAACTTGAGGTGGATACTTCTTAAATGCATTGGTGTGAAAAAGGCAACTTAAGATGGATACTGAGAGAGTCATTGGACACTGGAATGGGCTGCCCGGGGAGGTGGTGGAGTCGCCGTCCCTGGGGCACTTTAAGGCAAGGTTGGACGTGGCACTTGGTGCCATGGTCTAGCCTTGAGCTCTGTGGTAAAGGGTTGGACTTGATGATCTGTGAGGTCTCTTCCAACCCTGATGATACTATGATACTTAAATGCATTAGTGTGAAAAAGGCAACTTAAGATGGATGCTTAAATGCATTAGTGTGAAAGAAAGCAACTTAAGATGGATACTTAAATGCATTAGTGTGAAAAAGGCAACTTAAGATGGATACTTAAATGCATTAGTGTGAAAGAAAGCAACTTAAGATGGATATTTAAATGCATTAGTGTGAAAAAGGCAACTTAAGATGGATACTTAAATGCATTAGTGTGAAAGAAAGCAACTTAAGGTGGATACTTCTTAAATGCTCTTAGCTAGGTATATCAACTGTTTTGTTCATTAAGTATTTGCATTGAGCCTGTGGCCACAGTATAGGCCTGTTGAACAATAAATTATGGTCGTTTTCATGCTAAATAAGGAGAAAGGCACATGTGAACTTCCTAAGCTAGAAGTGCCCATTGGGTATCTATAAGCTGATCGTGCTTGAACAGGAAATCATCACACTTAAACTGCTAAGGTAAACATGTGGGGAGTATTAAATTGTGTGTAGAAGGAAGCACACGTTGTTTATTTTGTTTAGCCTTCTCCTGCTCCCTTAAATACATACAAGATGGAAACTCACTGACTTTTTCTTAACCTTTGGCTGTTATTCTTGTACAGAAACTACCAAATAAAAATGGATGGGCCAGTGAGCTACTTGAAGTCATTTTATTTCACCTAACATTGATTGTATTTCCAGTGGACAATAACTATAATGCACAGCCAACAGATGTGTAGAAATGTATATACAATAAGATGAAGAAATCTGGGTCAAGGTAGTTCAAATCTCAGTTTATGCCTGTGCATTTCCTTGAATATGGCTATGAAATTCTTACTGGCTGATGCATGGTCTCCTGCTGTATCAGTTTGCCACTACTCATCTAGTGCTGGGGAGGCTACTGCAGCAGTGGAATGTTAGTGCATCTCAGGTTTGATTTGAACGTTTACAGGGATGTAGGAGATTCTTTGCTTCATTTGCCTTTGGCTAAGGGCTTGGTCCATTTTCCCAGTTGCCAGTTGATAAGTAGTGTTTCCTACTTTTCCTGCAACGTACTGAAGCTCTGAACCTTTGTCGTGGGTTAAATGAAGACAGTGAGAGGCAATCTAAAGCATTCAGAAAATCAACAGAATTAGGAGCACAAAATGAGAGATATTTTCAGTCTGTTTCTTTTTCATACCTTGAAGGAGAAAAATAGATTCAGTTAGGAAACTCAATATGTGATGGAAAGATTGTGGAGTCTTCTGAGTTTTGTTTTGTGTGGTTTGGGTTGTTTTGTTTGAGTGGGGTTTGGTTTGGTGATGTTTTTTCCTTCCCTCCAGAGAAGAAAGTGTGAAGCATAGAAGAGAAGCAGTTCCAAAGTGAAACTTGCAATAAATACTTGAGATGCTAAGTGTTGCCTTAATGATTTGCCACTGATCTTCCTGGTTAGAATATGAATACACAGAAGGAGTTATTCTTACTGACCTTTCCCAACTGTTCATAGGATCACAGGATGTTAGAGGTTGGAAGGGACCCAAAGAGATCATCGAGTCCAACCCCCCTGCCAGAGCAGGACAATACTATCTAACACAGATCACAGAGGAACACATCCAGACAGGCCTTGAAAGGCTCCAGAGAAGGAGACTCTATGACCACCCTGGGGAGCCTGTTTCAGTGCTCTGTCACCCTTACAGTAAAGAAGTTCCTCCTTGTTGGAAAAAAAACTAAACTGTTCATCAGTTTCTATGTCACTTCACTTTTCTGCAATGCAACTGGGCTTTTACAGCTCTGGAAGGCGATCTTGATATTTGCTGTTGTAGTATGCAGATGGTGCCAGGTGGACTGGCAACTTTCCTTATATAGAACAAAAATGTTTCTTTGGGGAAAAACTCTGTGTAATTAATTTGTAAATGAAACAAGGAATAAGCAAGCACACACTGCAAATTGGGTTGCAGTTACTGGTCTAAAAAGAAATGCACCTTGTCTGTTTTGCATGAGAAAGGCAGGTCTGTTATTACTGAGTGAAAGCCAACCACAATCCCTCAGTATACCTCTGATGCTGAAACTCTTTATTATTTACATCCATTTGAAATGTTGCAAGTTTCCTAGAAGTTACTCAGAAGAAAAACAAACAAGAAATCCTTGAGTAAGCTAGAAAGAATATAAGCATTTGCAAGAATGAAGAATCTTCCAGTTGTATGTGAAAGTTATGCTCATTCACCTTTGTGCTCTATTCCTAGAATTGCAGAATCATAGAGTGGTCTGAGTTGGAAGGGACCTCCAAAGGTCATCTAGTCCAACTACCCTGGCAGTCAGCAGGGGCATTCTCAGCTGGACCAGATTGCCCAGAGTCCTGTCAAGCCTCACTTGGAGTATCTTCAGGGATGGGTCCCCAGCCACCTCCCTGGGCAACCTGTGCCAGTGTTCCACCACTCTCATAGTAAAGAACCTGTTCCTAACATCCAGTCTAAACCTGCTCTTCTCTGGTTTGAAGCCACTGCCCCCCTGTTTTATTCTATAAGATACCTATATACCTGCATTTATTCATTTGACCTTCTCTCAAGTAAATCATAGAATCAACCAGGTCAGAAGAGACCTCCAAGATCACCCAGTCCAAACTGTCACCCAGCCCTAGCCAATCAACTAGACCATGGCACTAAGTGCCTCATCCAGACTTTGCTTCAACACCTCCAGGGACAGTGACTCCACCACCTCCCTGGGCAGCCCATTCCAATGCCAATCACTCTCTCTGCCAACAACTTCCTCCTAACATCCAGCCTATACTTTCCCAGGCACAACTTGAGACTGTGTCCTGTTGCTGGTTGTTCTGTTGCTGGTTGCCTGGCAGAAGAGGCCACCCCCCACCTGGCTACAATGTCCCTTCAGGTAGTTGTAGACAGCAATGAGGTCTCATCTGGGCTTTTCTTGAACACTTCCAAGGACTGTAGGCTTTTTGAGCATCTCATTTACTTCATAATATCTAAAGGGAATTGATTTGTTCGGGTTTTGTTTTGTTTTGAATGGCATTTATGCTGCTCACATCAAGTTATTAGCTACTTTTCTAGGTTTGGTAAAAAATAAAGGAGACTCTAAAGGAACCAATAATGATTTGTTAATCTGACTGCACCACAAAAAACAATCAAAGAACAACTGTGATGGTTTGGATGTTCCCTGCCCCCCCCCCACACTTTGGAAATCACCCAGACTAGACTCAGCTGGCTCTGGAAATTCAGTGAAGCTTATTATTTACAGCTTAGCACAATAGACAAGCAGATATCTACAGTATATACAGTTATATGCAGAAATATCCAAGGTAAAAGGTAATACAGAAACACAACAGCCCTCCCAGAAATCTGAGTCCCCAGGAGGGGCTCCCAACCACCCTTCCACCTTCCCTCTATCCCTTTCAACTTTATCCCAGTCCCAAGGAAGAATGGAGGTTCAGCCAGAGGATTAGGAAGCAAAGTGGATTAGTAAGAGAAATGGAGGGTGAGGTTAGAGAGAGATGCAGCTTGGAGCTCCCCAGCAGGAGTAGTGCCTTATCTGTGTTTCGATTCTTGTTATACATCTGAGAAAGCCTATGAGGGAAGCCTGTAATCTAGTTCTTCTCACCAGAACATTCTAGCTAGCTTCAAACTAGCACAACAACCCACCAGAAAAAAAACCCAAACCAAAACAACCTCCAACCAGATGATTGCAGCTAGTATCACAGTGCATTTAAATACTGTTACCTTCTTCTTTACCAGGTCTATGGAAATGCAAGATTTAGCCAGTCCTCATAATCTTGTTGGAAGCAGTGATGGGCCTGGTAGTTCCAAACTGGAGAAACCTAATCTCAGTAGCACATCAGTTACGACAAATGGAACAGGAGGTAAGTATAAGACACTGCTGACACATATAGAGCTTTGGCTAGTTTTCAGGCATTCCTGTGTGTTTTTTAACATCATTTCAAGATGAGCATAAAGCATTATGAAAGAAAAATGGCAGTTGTACCAGTGTAAATCTGCTAACCTCTGTGGCACTTATAATTGCATCAGTCAAAGTAAGAGGCAGAGCTGTGCAAAGGCAGAACAAGGAAAATCATGGGATAGGTGATTTGAACAAAGTGTTAGAGGTTTAGGTATACATGTTAGTAACTTGAAGTAGATTGCATTTTCTGCATCATAGCTCATTGCTGAGTAATAATTTACTCTTTTAACTAACCTGAGCTGCAGACACTGAGGCTAATTTAAAATCTCTTTCAAAAGAAATGCATCAAAATTTGTCTTAAGTGTATTTGTGACATGATGAACCTACCAGTTCCATTTCTTGGCTGGGAGTTTGTCATCAGGAGGGTTTTTATTTTCCTTAAATGTAGCTGGTTATTACTGCAGTATCTATTACTGTAAAGAGAGCACTGCCATGCAGCTACAGCACAGATGTTCCAGCACTTTAATGTGATAGATGCTGCCATACCTGAATTGGAGCAGTGGTACCCCATTCTGAGATGGAGCCTGGTTCCCATTAGTATCCAAGAGAGTGACACCATAGATGTAAGTCATGTTAGAGTTTCAGCCCTCCTTTCTTGGAGCTTATATGCTCCTCTCTGGTTTAAAAGCTGACATCAAGCAATCTTTTTTTAGTTTTTTTTTCTTTCTGACCACAATGTAAAGCATTTTATTCACTTACCCCTACTTACTTTATTTTTTTCAATCTATAAATGTCAATGAATTCTGTATTTGCCTGTGAGGGTAACAGAAGAGATGAAATGTTAATGTTCACCTGATTTATATTTTTTAATAGAATCCTTATTCTGGCATAAAGAGAAGGGAGAAATTGAAGCATACCATTAAATAACAATATTAACTGGATACTTCTATATTATACTTGCATAAATAAACCAGTTAAAATAATGCTCATTAAAAAAAAATGCAATGCAGTTCAACAACTTGGCTCAGAGTGCAAAAACATGTTCTTGCCTTCAAGACTGTTCAGTAAACACTGAACAGACATTAGGAGAATGAACCATTATATCATTGCTGTTCTCAGGAGACAACATGACTGTGTTAAATACTGCAGACTGGCTGCTGAGTTGCAGCACTCCCTCTTCTGCAACAAGTATGAGAGACTCTGGTATAGTGCATGTGTGTGGTGGTGTGTCTCTGTGACTGCTGTGTAACAACTCTCTTGGTTTGCTCTGTTCTTTTGTTGTGGGGGTTTTTTTCTCACCCCTTTTTTCCCCACCCCTTCTCAGATGTATTTCCCACAGACAGAAAACTGATAAGAAGTTGCAGTTACCATACTTTAAAAATCATTCGATGAGCAAAGAGAATTTAACCTACTTAAAACTGGATTAGCTGTCTGCATGCTCTGAGAGACTGGGAGAGAGCCCCATAGCGATCAGCATTGCTGAGAGCTGCCAGTCGTTAGCATTGTTGGAAGTCAGACCAATGGATCTGCCACAGAATGCCCATTTGTTTCTCTTTTATTTTTAGGTACAGCATTGCATGATTACCTGAGCACAAATCAAGGTTGACACTATTGTTACTACTTCTACTACTACTGTCATTATTAATGAAGGCTTGTGTCTAGCGTGCCTTATGTCTGTTTTACTTGCCACTTTACAAACATTGGGCCAAATTTTTCAAGCTGTTGTTTTCCTCTCCTGTATTATTAATTTTTATGAGTTGTAATGATTAATAATAATTATGTGACACTATTCACTACATATGGGATTTATGAGTAATAATAATTATGTATGTGACACTATTCATTTCACATGGGATTAATCACAGGTGTAAACATGCATCACCACAACTTTCTAGAAGGCATTGTGTAGGTGCTTAACCTGTGCAGGTTTGCATTCATGTTAGGAAGATATCAAAACTCCTTTTAATAAAAGCCTTTAGGAGTGAATTGCCATTTATAAGCCACGTAACCAGAGAGAATGTACCTGCTCAAAGTCATGCTTGAGCACAGAAAGTCATGTGCACTAGAATAAATGATTCCTTGTGAATGCTCCATCTTAGTTACAAAAAAATTAAGGAAGATCTGAGGTGATCTTCGTGTGCCCTTTTGGTATCTGAAGGGGGCCTACAAAAAAGCTGGGGAAGGAATTTTCAGGATATCAGGACTAGGGGGAATGGAGTGAAGCTGGAGGTGGGTAGGTTCAGATTGGCCGTAAGGAGGAAGTTGTTCAGCATGAGAGTGGTGAGAGCCTGGAATGGGTTGCCCAGGGAGGTGTTTGAGGCCCCATCCCTGGAGGTGTTTAAGGCCAGGCTGGATGAGGCTGTGGCCAGCCTGATCTAGGGTAGGGTGTCCCTGCCCAGGGCAAGGGAGTTGGAACTAGATGATCCTTGTGGTCACTTCCAACCCTGACTGACTCTGATTCTGTGAACAAACTTAGTCTGTCACTTCAGTTAACTGTCAGGTTCAGAAAATGTTGAAGGTAATAATTTAGGTACTAATTGCCAGTGGTGAGAAAATATAATGTGAATGTCCTTGCATTTAATCTGATTTTCCATAGGCAGTAGAAAGGGTTTTTTGCTTCAATTTAAATATATTCTCTAGGAAAACCCTTAGGGCTTGCTAAAAGAAAGAGGAAATTTGATTTTATGATGATCTATGTGTGAGCTTTGAGTCAGACTTGTTTGCTCTGAGAGTTACTGCACTTGCTTGGTCTGCTTCATGCATGATAGTAGCATGTCTTGCCCCTAAAACCTGTGTCCTTTACGAAGAAAGCTTCCTTAGGGGAAAAAAAAAGAGGTTGGCACAATAGTAGTCATGTTGATCTGCTAAGTCATTTCATTAAGTAAAGAATTCATTCTGTAGAAGTTGTTGCCTGTTGGGGGCTTTATCCTGAGTTTGTCTTAGAGTAATTCAGTTTGGACAGGATCCCTGGAGGTCTTCTGGGCCAACCTCTGCCTAGACCAGGGCCAGCTTTGCTGCTATATCATATTGCACAAGGCAAATTTAATGTTGAATAACTGTCTCCAAAGTGAAGATGGCACAGCCTGTCCCAGAGCTTGAATACTCTCACAGCAAAGAATTTCCTCTTACATCTAATTGGATCTTTCCCTTGCTGCAGCTTGTGTCTGTTGCCTTCTGGGCACCTTTAGAGAAGAGGGTGCCTTTGTTCTTTGCCCTGTTTGCACCTTCACATTGCATAGCTTCAGCCAGCAGTTACCTCTCACCTCAGCCTTCAAGCCCAGCATCTATCCATTCTTCTATTATTGTATGCCTCAGCTGCTGATGATCATAGTAACTACCCTTTTAGTAGTCCTCACTGTTAGCAACTATCAAATGTTATTTCCAACTTGAGATTGCTTTTCATTTAATACATTTCTTTATCAAGATGTTAAAAAAATGTAAAATGAATCCACATGTTAAATGTATAATATTAAAGTGTATGCTCTCTCAAGTAGTTATCCAGAATGTCAGTTCAACCTCTTAGTCTGGAGCAGTTGCCATGGCAGTATCAGTGTCATGTTTTATCTTACATGTGGGAAGGATAGGCATGACTTTGTCTTTGTTTTTCATTGGAGTTAGATTTTAGTGTGATTTCAGCTTTAAATGTTCCTTTGGGTTTGAGCTGCTGTTAGAATACTTGTTTGGTTTTGTCTCTTACTTAGCTTAGTGCTTTTCTCCTTTCTAGGTTTAATGACATGCAGCATAAAGACTGTCTCTAGCCACACTGAGGACCTTGATCAAATCCTTACTGTGATAAAACCTGAATGTAGCAAAGTAGAACTGTTTAAAATCAAGCACATACATACAAAAATAGTTTCTACAAGTACTTTTCAACAAAATATGATGTTTTTCCTCAAGATAATTACATGGGAGAGTTACTTTTGTTTTAGATCCTTTTCCTGCTTGACAGGGAGAGAAAAAGATGGTGAGTGTCAGTGCTGATGGAAGTGCACTGTAGCTGGCATTAACCAGAACTAGACACAGCTCTAAAGTAAACATTTCAATTCATTACTGCAGGTTCTTTTTGTGTGGAGTAAACCAATGAGGCACATACTGGAATGTCTTTCTGGATGCAGTAGTGAGAATAGATTTGTAACTTGGTGTAAACAGTATTGGAATACTTTTTTGAACAGAAGGAGACAAGAGTACTGAAAAGTAGTTTGGTGGTTTTTTTCTATTCATATAGGTAAATGTCCACACTCTGCAGAGGAAAGAGACATGCTTCTTGTGAAGGAAAATATGACCAGAGATCTTTGGAGGGGGCAATAGAGGTCTTTCCTACTTCCTGTCGGGGCACTTAGTGCCATGCTCTAGTTGATTGACTGGATGGGGCGCTTAGTGCCATGGTCTAGTTGATTGGCTAGGGCTGGGTGCTAGGTTGGACTGGATGATCTTGGAGGTCTCTTCCAACCTGGTTGATTCTATGATTCTATGATTCTAGTATGATTTTCCATTCCCCTGCTGCAGTACATGCAGATGTATTATAATCAGAAGACAAATTAATGTAGTTACTTTGCATGCTTCAGGCAACAGTCCATGTTCTAAATGACTAAGAGGCCTGAAGTTTGGTGGAGGCAATTATTTTGTGACAAATGACTCCTAGCCATTTTCTTGACACGTCTTTTATTGGTCTGATGAAAATAAATTCACATCTTTCTCATCTGAAAAAGAGAAGTTGGAATGACTTATTACTCTTATGAATGACTCTGTTAATTTTGTATATTTTGTTCACTTTTTTTATTTTATGAAGATAATAATCAGAAATTGACAAAGTGAACAACAGCTTGGGAAAAAAAAGTGACTATATTTTTTTCCTTGTTGAATTAAAATTGAGTAAGTATCCTGCTACATTCAGGAAGAATCTGGTGACAATAAATTCACATCTTTCTCATCTTAAAAAAAAAGAGAAATGAGAATGAGTGATTACTCTTATGAATGACTCTGATAATTTTGTGTGTTTTCATCACTTTTTTTTATTGTATGAAGATAATAATCAGAAAATGACAAAGTAAACAACAGCTTGAAAAAAAAAAAGATTGTATTTTTTTCTTGTTGAATTAAAATTGAGTTAGTATCCTGCTACGTTCAGGAAGAATCTGATGACAATAAATTCACATCTTTCTCCTCTTAAAGAGAATTGAGAATGACTGATTGTTCTTATGAATGACTCTGCTAATTTTGTGTGGTTTATTCACTTTTTTTTTTTTGGTTATATGAAGATAATAACCAGAAAATGACAAAGTGAACAACAGCTTGGAAAAAAAAGTGGCTATGATTTTTCCCTGGTGAATTCAAATTGAGTTAGTGTCCTGCTGCGTTCAGGAAGAATAGATGGGTGCAGCAATTTTATTAAAGAGAAATGATAATGAATGGAATTTTAAGTTTAAAAGGCACACATTCAAATACTTATTAAATCTTGCACAGTAAACATGTACAAATGTACAAGATACAAATGTATAACTCGTCTAAGAAGGTGCTGCTTGGTTTGGTTAGCACTGGCACACTTGCAGTGCTGCAGGACTCTGTCACAGAGACAAATAGGTTCTGATTTCTCAAATGTTCCCCATTAGATGTAAAGAGGCTTCCCTTTGAATTCAGTGGTGGTCACTTGTGCAAGTGTAAAGCTCTGCGGCAGTGTGGCTGGAAAGAGGGTATGATGTTATAGGAGTGGAACTTGTGCAGGGTGGCTGTATTGGTGGCTGTGCATTTCCCAGTGAGCTCCGCACAGGCACAGGGAGGAACTGCAGAAAGGTTCTGTAAGTGTTGTTCTGGACATTGTCCCCATGAGGATGACAAGTATTTATTTAGCTCATCTGCCACCTTTTCCTCTACACGCTGTAAGAGGGATGGTGAACTTGAGGGCAGCTCAGACTACATTTGGACTGAATTGCCCTCTGGAAGTACATCTCTTTCTTAACCGAACATAAAGGGATATTAGGTGACTTAAATCTGAGCCATGGCTTAAATTCACTGCCAGCTCAGAACATGAAATTCCTCCTCTCCCCTTACTGTTGCCAGTGAAGTCAGTTGTGGACGCAATGATGTTGACAGACAAGAGCTTTGGTCAGCTTAGCTGATGTCTTTGAGAGGCTCAGGTAACTAGCTGGCAGAAAATGCCTGTGCCTGCCATACTTTAGCCTTACTGGCAGGGCTCTGCTAGCCTGGCTGTAACAGAAATGACTTCTCCAAAATCCCAGGGTGTTTCCTGTGAGTTTTATTATCAAGCACACGACTGCAGCAGTGGCCTGTGCAAGTTCTCATTGTCGCTTTGTGCCTCCAGGCAATGAACTGACTTGTGGTATCTGTGAGCAAGTTGCTGATACACATGTAATGTGCTCACACATATACCTAACTGACCTTCACAAAGCTGTTGTATTAATATGGTGGAGGTTTCCACATCTGCCAGTCAAGCATCTAACAAAAGCTGCACTGTATTCTGTGCTGCTTGTCTTACCATGTCACTTAAAATAGTGGTTTCCAAACTGCATCACAAGAGACTGTGCCAGATCACATATTCAGCTATAAAATCAGTACTGTCTCTGTGGTGCTTTCAGTCATAGCTTGGATGGTAAGAGTGTATGTTGGTCTGTAAGAAAGAATTTGAGTTTAGAGTGGACCCAAAGGTTTGGTAACCTCTGAGTCAGAAGCTGACTTCTCATGGCTGTCATTTTTATCCTATTTTTAGTTGTTTTGCTTTTTCTTCTTTTAAACTTCTCTCTTCATTTATGGGAAATTACTTGCTGGTGACCTAGCTAAAAAGCCCCCCACAGACTCTGTAAAAGGAGAAAGGCTGAATATGGGCACTGTGAAAGCAATTTGCTTCTATATGAGCATGAAACCATATTATTGTTGTTTCACTTGTCAGACACAACTATTTTTGTTATGTGCTACATCCCTTGACAGCTAATGTTTCCTTCCTCTCTGCTACTCTTAGGGAATTGTTAGAATCAATTAGATTTAAGTTGAACACCCCCTCACCCCCCCCTGAAGATATTCCAATGGCTAAAAACAATACACAGACAAATGCACAGATAAAAAGCTATGTAGATGCATGACCATTCCAGACAGAGCAAGTGTAGACTGTTTCAGAGCAGTGGTAAAGGTTGAAGCTGTTGCACTGCATGCTTGTTCTAGCTTGGACTGCTGCTAGTGAGACTTCTGTGAGGACTCCACTATAAATTTAGAAGTAAAATCTCATGTCTACTTATTCTTCTATGTAGTGTCTCTTCTTGCAGTAAAAACAGAACCCTTGAATAGCAGTGAAACAGCAACAACAACTGGAGATGGAACACTTGACACTTTTACTGGGTCAGGTAAAGCCATAATAAGATCATGTATTGTTAGATGCACTTTAATATAGCCTGTAATAACCTTCACTAATGAACATTTTATTGCATGGGAGCAATCTTAAGAAAGCTGCACTATAGTAACATTTTAATACCTAATAATAATGGTAGCTTTTTTCATTTTGTCAACTAAAATCTACAATTTTCATGACTTATGACCTTAAAGAAGCTTTTGTGATACCTGAGGTGATAACTGTATGCAAAAATCTTAGCATAATAATGTTACAATCATACTGTAGATTTTATTTCAGTGTTAGTTCTGTGCTCTCTTAGGGAGTAAAAGATAAAAATAAAGGTATTTCTATTTGTTAACAGCCATTCCCATTGTTGAAATTTAAACTATGAAGAGGTGTATTTCAGGACTAATATTTTTTATTCCTCTTAGCAGTGTATTAATTTAAGCTCTAACCAGATTGCCATAAGGTTTGCCATGCAGATTTCCACAGGAAAATAAAGCCTGTATTTTACTGTAAATAATCATAATTTGCAGGTACTTTCTGGAAAAAAAGTCAAATCAAAAATCAACAAATAGCAAATTTTAAATTGCTGTCTGCAATTACCTGAAGGGAGGCTGTAGCCAGGTGGGGTTGGTCTCTTGTGCCAGGCAACCAGCAACAGAACAAGGGGACACAATCTCAAGTTGTGCCATGGGAGGTCTAGGCTGGATGATAGGAGGAAGTTGTTGCCAGAGAGAGTGATTGGCATTGGAATGGGCTGCCCAGGGAGGTGGTGGAGGCACTGTGCCTGGAGGTGTTGAAGCCAAGCCTGGCTGAGGCACTTAGTGCCATGGTCTGGTTGATTGGCTAGGGCTGGGTGCTGGGTTGTAGTGGATGATCTTGGAGGTCTCTTCCAACCTGGTTGATTCTATGATTCTATGAAGTTATTAAAAAGTGGTGAACTCTGGAAAATCTGCCTTCTGATCATTAAGCTGAATCCTACTAATGCTAATATTAACAAGGAGAGTGTGAGGAGAATAAATTTTGCCTTTGAAAATAGCAGTCCGGTGATGGCACTGCTGCTAGACAAAGTGCTGTTACCTTGATAAATGCAGTTAGTCAAGCTCTGTTCAAAACATGTTGGAAATCACAATCTTTCTCTGTAATGAAAATGTTTTAAAAATCAAGTTTGTGTCTGGAAATGGATTTTTAAGCCTGAGTAAATGGCTGTATACTCTGAAATACTGCCTGTATACTTCTTCAGAAAAATGTTTTTAACAAGTGCCTAAAGAAAAGGTCTTTTGTGAGATATAAAGTGGAGGTTATTTCTGACTAGAAAAACAAAAACCCAACAACGTTGTCCTCATTGTACTGAGAGGAATTCTTATCAACTTAAAGTCTAAGAAATTCCATTAAAAATTAATAGTCTTGGCTAAAACCCAAAATATCTTTTCACTGTGACTCTATCCTGAAGTTTTATTAGTAGCAATTACAAATTATAAAATGTCCAACCATATCACAGAGTCACAGAATGTCAGGGGCTGAAAGGGACCTCCAAAGATCGTCCAGTCCAACCCCCTTGCCAGAGCAGATCACATACACCAGATCACACAAGAACACATCCAGGAAGGTTTTGAATATCTCCAGAAAGTGATTCCACAACCCCCCCAAAATGATTTTGTCATTGTTGGTGATATTCCATGAGCTTCTGCCATGTATTTAAGACATCTGAGTTAGATTTCATGTGTAAAACATGGCTAAGGCAACATTTTCATTAGGGGATGCCAAGAACTGCAGCTTCCTGTTCAGGTTTAGAGAGCTGAGTAACAGTTTAATATCCCCAGGTGCCACTCGCCCATTATCTTCCATTGACTTCCAAAGAAGTGTTGAGGTCCCTATACTTCAGAGATCTGCAAACAGTTGGTGTCTCCAAGAAAAAAAAGCAGGGATTTGAGTCTTACACAGGCATTTTCTCCTGTTAGTCACTTACATACTCAAAAGAAGTAGAAGCCTGAGGCTCAATTGAGGCCACAAACTCAACTATTGAGTATGCCCAGTGTGGGAAATCAACAGTCTGCTTGCCTGGGTGATGTGCAGTCTTCACTATCAGTGAGGTGCTGAGCTGCCTTAATAATATATAGAGCCTTTCATGAAGAATAAATCCATTATTCTCACACTTGCCTTTTAGTGGGTCCTGTAAACTGGACAATTTGATTGGTTCAGTCTTTAGCAGAAGTGCTAAACAACAACAAAAACACACACACAAAATTTATTTATCTGACTTTTTAGCCTAACTTTATTTATTTGGGAAGTTTAATGCATTGGCAAAGCCAGCAAATGCTGACTGTTAGAAAGATGTCATTTCAGACAAGCCAGCTGCAGTTGAAAACAGTGCATGACAAAGCCCAACACTGAAGTTGTTTTTTTCCTAGCAGTGAGTTACATGCATGTGTTACTGCACCTGTGAGCTCATTTCTTAAGGATGCCTAGGCCACTAGCAGGGATATCACCTACCTTGTCTTCTACAAGCATAGTTCAGAAGGACTCAAACGTCATTTGTTGAGTAGGGAAGGATGGTATATTAGTAAATATTTAATGAAATAAGGCAGAGGTGAAAAGAGAAATCCTTGTGCTGAGAGGTTGTTAAGAGTCTGCCATGCATTCCTCTCTTGCAAATATTCTACCCATTTAAATTGATTTCCATGCTCCAAGGTCAGTCAAAAACTGTGACATGTCCTGGGGCTGAGCAGAAGGCTAAACAAGCCCTTTAGGGTGTAAAGTAGCCAACTCCAGCTGTCCCTGATGACCTCCTGGAACACAGAAGGTGATGGTCAAACAGACTGCTGGAGGTGTACTGCAGGAGAGACAGATTAGGCTTCACAGGTAACTGTGAGGAACCCCAATTATTGACTGGAAAGTTGAAAACTAAAGCACTTAGATCTCATGAATTCAGAATGGCAGTTGCTGCAGTGGCCTTGCCCAGCCTGTTGGGCAAGGTCTTGCTCAGGGCTGTAACTCACATGTTGCATTTCACACTCAGGGCTCTGGTTCCTCTGTTCTGCAGAGCTGCTCTGGGGAGAAACTTTGCCTCTTAGCAAGGGCTAGCCAGGTGGAAAGTCACATTGTGCATCCCTTTTCCTCCTTTTTCTTCAAAGAATGATGGTTGATAATTAAAACCAGTATACTTTATTTGAATCTTTGTGGTGAATCTCATTGGGGGAGGGAGGGGGGTATTCACAGGATGCAGAGGGCTGCAGCATAGCCTTTAAATGAGCATTTTCATACTGTGAGAATTTGCTGCCACTGCTGCACTGTGAATCTATGTGTTCTTATGTTTATATCACTTAAAATGCTGGATTAATTTGAGAGCTGTTTGTCATTTTAATGGAGCAAAGAGAAGAACAGGTGAAGTTCTCATCATGCTGTTTTATTTAGTATCTATTACAGGCAAAAAACTATGTAGAAAACAATTTCTGGAGGTTATTAAGGCAAAGTTCTGAAACACAATAGCTGTTCAACCTGTGGTTGGTCCCCTTGTGTGTAGCCATTGTGCTTTGTTAGTTAAATGAGATATTTTAAAGCTAACTTCTTTGCTTAGAATTCTACAGATGCATTTCACTGTGTGCTAGTGTACTGAACTCAACACATTCTATCAGAACAGTCTGTGGCCATTTAAATGCTCTATAGCCACCTTGGTCAGTTAAGCTAAGAGCTGGCTGTGTCAGCTTCTTGTCCCCTCTGTAATCAACATTAGTGAGAACTCAAATATACCTTCAGCACTGCAATGAGACTTGAAATTTGAGGATCTTGTTATACCTGCTCTGAGGAACATTTCTTTGGTAAATTTGGGTAGTGAATTCTTAGAACTATTTGAGCTTTGTAGAGAAGGCATTTTATTTTTAACATAAGCAACATAAACCAGTGTTTAGTCCCATTCATATGTATAAAATGGCAGAGTTATATAAATCATAGCCACCTGCCTCCACCACCCTCTCCGTTGCCAGCATTCCTCAGAAGCAGGGCCAGGAGCCTATCAACAGTGAAAGTTGTTTCATAACCCTTAGAATTAACCAATCTGATCTACGAGAAGCATAGTCCACAGGCTCTACTTAGTCGTAATGTTCTTTGTAGCAGGTGTTAGACTCAGTAGCATCTCGTAGTCTATAAATGTAGTACAGGAATTGATGGGATGAGATACTACAGAAAGAGTGAAAGGAACAGACTTCATAGTTTGAAAGGTACACAATTTACTTTGGAGGCACTTGCCTATTTTTCTTTCTTTTCACTACAACCAGTAGCATCAGCAGGGAAACTGGGGAGAAAAATGGGGGGTGGGGGGGAGGAAAGGAAATGAATTTAAAACCAGACACATTCTAAAAGTATTTTACTCTCTTGTCTGAATTTAGAAATCAAGGTATGTGCAGAAAGAATTCAAAACCAGGTAGGAGAGTGTTTTGCTGAAAAGCATTAGGTTTGAGTAGCTCGAGTGATTTAAATGAGCAGTCATTCCTTTTCTGTAGTTTACTTCAGGTGTAGTGGTATGGTAAACGTGCTTTAGCCAAACTGATTAATCAAGTCAGCTGTCATCCAGCAAATGATCAGACAAAAAGTGGAGCAGTACGGGCAGGAAAGATGTGATAAGCTGATAATGGAGCCTGACAGTTCCTTGCCCTGAGAATCACCAAGGTCACTCTGTTAGCTATTGCTTGTGTTTAGAAAGGTCACAGGGATAAACCAGAGAAGACTAATTACTCTTCAAGCCTTAAATAACTAAGAGCATCCTTTAGAGTTCTATGGACAGCTTATGCTGATATATACAGCTATAGGTTCATTTACCTCTGGATGAGAATAGCTGTATGAACATTTAGTAGATCACTTTGTCGATTGAGTTTCAACCATGGGAAGGCATTCTCAGGAAAAAACCAAACCACAACATCCACAGACAATTAAGTTGAGCAGATTTTCACTACAGGCAACCCCACTATATTTTTCCACTCATCAACTCTTTTATGAAATCTGGTGGCACATGTTCCATAAAATCATTATCTAATTCTTCTTTATTGTCTGCACATTTGAAGAAGAAGCTGATTGTTCTTTTTTCTTCTACTCTGTTTTCCTTTTAAGTCTTGCATGTTCTAAATGCATTTAAACTACCTTTAAAAAAGATGAAGCTCTCTGCATATGTTCAAAGCAACAGATCCCAGAGATGTTAATTAGTCGTGGATGTAGAAATAAATCATGTTTCATAAAATAGTTAGGAACCTAAACCTCTTTGTCACTTCTATAATTCTGAAAGTTCATTTCTACTACCATTAAGAGGAACTCAGGAAGAGGGTACACTTTGAAGTACAACTATGATTGATTGGACTAAAGAAATTCCAGTGCTTCATTGTGTACTACTTTAATCTTTTGAAAAGTGAATGAACAGCAGATGGCCTAATAAAGACACTGTGTATGTTTGCCCAGTATGGATTTGCTCTGAAGGGGTTGGTTCAGCACTTGGGAGTATATATATTTGGAATACATCTGTCTTAGCCGAGACAGATGGCTAAAGGAAAGAGAAACTTCCAAACACTTGGAATTAATCCAGTGTGAGCACCGCTTCTGAATGAAATTTTAATGGGATGTGACTATTGTTCAGTTAGCTTTCTTGGAAGAGTGCAGCTGTGAATAACACAGACATACACAATTTTGATGGCTACTGGACAGGACTGTTTATGCTTACTTTGGAAGTAAAAGTACCGTTGTTAGGGGATATGTTCTAATTGTCCAGTTGAAAAGGACTTCTATTGGTTTTCTAGTACTCAGTCCAGTATCACCTAAGATGACAAAGATTAACCACATCCATATGAAAGATATTTTTTTCCCATGCAGTGCTAAAATTAAACTTGCTAATGTGAGACATTAAAAGTATGTGTATGTTATTCCAACTCTGTCCAATACCTTGTGTTAAATCACCAGCTTCTTGCAAATTTGGAACGTGTGGTGTGTGGCTCACAGCTAATGGACAATTAATGATTTGGGAGGGTTTTGGTTTTTTTCATTGTCTGTTGCTACAGAATTCATGATTTGGGATGTTGATACATAATTTATGATTTGGGAGGGGTTTTTCTTTTCATTTTTTTCTATTAAGATGTTGCAGTGCAGGTGACATCTCCTTTGTTGAAAAGCTGTCCATTTATTTCAGTAAGCTTCTCTGTTGATGTTGCTGCGTTAGTGATCAGACTGTTTGGCTGTATTTGCTCTCATGATGTTTCTAACTGCTGTGTTCTTGTGTCTTTTTTTTTCTTTTGCAGTAATAACAAGTAGTGGCTACAGCCCAAGATCAGCACACCAGTACTCTCCACAGATATATCCCTCCAAGTTAGTGTCTGCACCTCTTCTAGTCTTTTACAGGGAATTGACCTTGGCTGTAGGTAGTTCTGCGGTTTGTTGCAAACAAGTCTTCATCATCAGAACAGGGAGAAAGGAGAATTCTTAAGCCTCAGTACTGACTCCATCATAGCTCTCTCCAACTTTATTTTTTCTCTTGTGGCTGCAGTTGAATCCTGCTCTATGCAGCATTGCTGCACAAGAAGTACCCTTAAATATCTGCGTAGGACAAAAAGTCCAGCTCTTACATTCTCAGACATCAGAATCTTAATAGTGCTAGCAATGTACAGAGACATATTTTGAAGAAGACAGTTTATAGTTAGAAACCACAATTGCACGTGCAAGATGCATACTGAGGAGGAACTCTGTCGTGGACCCTCCCAGTGCCAGCATTGCCAAATGCTTCCAAACATTCCACAGTCACGAACCACCCTCTTGCCTTCTCCTTCTCCAATATCATAAGGTTTAAAAATCAAATAGATTAGATTAGCTTTTAATATCTTTTTTTTGGGGGGGGCAATCACACGAACTCAGGAGTGGGAACTTTAGGAAAATGCACTGAAGGTGTTACTTGGAAGTGCTGCAGTTGGCAGCCTAGTAGTTTGCTTGTCCTGTGATCAGTGCTGTGCATGAGAGTGCCTGATTCCAGTACGGCATCTCGTTGTCTCTGTGTATTTGATACAGCTACCTGTGTGACTCTGATAAAGAGAAAACTTTGAAACTGGAGATGATTTGGCTTTTTTTTTCAGGCTTCTTTGGCAAATTTGTGTTCACAGCAATATTTATTGATTTAGAAAGTAGGTACCTGGTCTAAGAACTGCCCTCATTCCACTTAAAACATGTTTTGGCAAGCTGTGTCAGATACTTTCGGCCAAATACCTTGCAGGCTTTAATAGAGTTTTTAATCTGCTGTTATAATTTATTGGCATTTAATTAATGAACAATTCTTTTTTGATAGTAACTGCTGCCAACTGCACTGAATTAATTAGAGAGAGGGGAAAAAAAATAATAAATTTAAAAAGAATCTGAAATTTAGTCCTGGCTTTTAATGGCCAAGTTTCAGTTAGCGTAATTCTGCAGAGTGTGTTTATTCAACTCTTGCTCCATAAAGTCTTATTTGACTTGCAAAACAATCCAAGACAAATGTTTCCCTGTATGTTTTTGCTACTCTGGAGGGCAAAAAAATTAAAACTTTATTCAATCTCTCTGTAAAACCCCAGTATTAATAAATAAAAAGAGAATTTTTGTTTCCATCCTATTTCCCTAGCCCATATTTTCCAAACCTTTAAAGCCTGTCTGGTTAGCAAAGTACTGCCATCAATATTTTTCATGCTTCTCTCAATGGGCATGATCCATCTCTTGTTGAAGCCAGAGGTTTAGAGGTCTGTTGAAGCAGAACTGTACACAGAGGACATAATGTGGGAGCTTTAGTGTTCACCTCTGCATTTCCTTTATTCTTCTAGTCCAAGTTTCCCTCCACTCGATTAAAAAAAAGCATGGGGGCTTTTCTGATTTAAATGTGCTGATCTTGGCTGAAAGGGCTCAAATTCATATCAAGCCATAATGCAGTGGCACAGTTCACCTAGAGCTGGACACAGTATCTTGAGAATTAAATTACAGCGATAGAACAGCACAAAATTTTCACCATGCCCTGGGGAATGTGAGCTGGAGTGGTTTTTAACTTACTTTAGCGGGGGATGGACTAAACCCCAGAAGAGGAACAATTGGCAGAGTAATGAACTGCCTTTGGACATCTTTAGACCTTTTTTCTTTATTTTATTGCTTGAATCAACATACAAAGTATTTGTTGCCACAGTAATGCTATTTTTCCTGATATTTAGGCCCTATCCACACATTCTTTCTACACCAGCAGCTCAAACAATGTCTGCCTATGCCGGACAAACCCAGTATTCAGGAATGCAGCAACCAGCGGTCTATACAGCCTACTCCCAGACAGGACAGCCCTACAGCTTGCCCACTTACGGTATTTGACCTCTTTCTTATTGCCTCACCTTACGTGGAACTAAGAGCAGTGATGCCTTGAACGTTTGCTCTACTTTCTTTTTGTCTTCCCAAATGCAAGAAAATATTGTAAAGAATCAGTTGAAAATTAATTTCTTACACAGATTTGGGTGTAATGTTGCCAGGCATCAAGACGGAAAGTGGGCTCTCGCAGACCCAATCACCACTGCAGAGCGGGTGCCTCAGTTACAGCCCAGGTTTTTCCACCCCACAGCCAGGCCAAACACCCTACTCTTACCAGATGCCAGGTGAGTAGCCACCAATGCCAGGGCTCATCCTTCTGCTGATGACAGCCCCTTTTTAATTCACATTTATCATATGGTTTCCATTCATTTTTGTGAACTCTGGCAAGTATGCTTGTTGTTGGAAGCTGCTTTAATATTTAAGCCTAAGTATTTTTCCCAGTGCTAATATGCATGTACTTATTCATTTTGATGAGCTGTCATGCAATGCAGTCCCTAACTGCACCTTCATTTTTTTTATGGCAGGACTGGAAGCATTTGTTGTATTTATTAGTGCACAGAAGTCACTCTTCTTTGTTTCCATGTTTCTGAGTATGACATTATTTGAAATTTGTCTTTGGATTAAGAATTTCTTAGAATTTCTCTTCATATATTCTTTATTGTTCACTTATTCTCTTATTAACCTTTGGTCACTGATAGCTGGTTTTATGTTTTATTTTAAGCTTCTTATACAGTGGTTGTCTTTTAAATATTACCAGTTCTTCAGTTCTTGGCAGAGAGAGTGATTTGCTATTGGAGTGGGCTGTTCAACGAGGTGGTGGAGTCGCCATCCCCGGAAGTATTCAATAAAAGACTGGTTGAGTGACTTAGTGTTGTGATCTAGTTGATTGGATAGGGCTGGTGATAGGTTGGTCTGGATGATCTTGGAGGTCTCTTCCAACCTGCTTGATTCTGTGATTCCAATTACAACACTGTTGAGTTGGCCTCTCTTGTAGGCGGCACAGGAGAGGGAGAGACATGGGCTTACACCAATATGGTGCATAAAGGTCAATCCGGTTATTGAAGCTAAAAGTGATACCTACATAGAGGAGTTCAGTACAGGGGCATGTACTTTTGATAGGCTTACATAGGCAGAAGTGGGCTGTCCACACGCACAGAGCCAGACCTGACCAACTACCACCCTTAATCCCCCTTTGCAGCATCTTAGCCACAACATTGCTTGTTCCCAGGGCTGACCAGCCTGCCCTCCTCGCAGAGCTCAGAACTCCCTCAGCTTCTCTGCCAGCCTCCCAAGGCCACCCCTCTGCAGCTGTGCCTCCTTATCAGTTCAGTTACCCAATCCTACTTACTCTCCATGTTTTCTCAGACTATTCAGTTCTGCCCAGCTCTGCTCAATCCTTTTCAAACACCAGCACAACACCAATCGCCTGACATGTTGAAAAGAAAGACATACCTCATCATTACAGATTTATTCAAAACACCTGGATCATGAAAGTGTTCTTTGATTTGTTGGTTTGTTTCATAAGTGAGCATATGCTAAAGCATTAAACTTAGAAATGAAGGTAAAAGAATAAAACAGTATTTGAGGACAGGTGAGACACTGCAATGAACTGAATGAAAAATGACTTCTCAGTCAGCATAATGGCTTACTACCAACACCTTCCTCGTGTGGTGAGGAGGAGTGCATCTGTGGAAGTAGCATTTACATTTTTTTTCTTCAGTTTTCATTGTAATATTTTACTGTGCAAGGAGAAAATAAAAATTGTTTGTTGTTCTGACTGATCTGTCTATGGAATGCTGTGTTTAGAGTTTTGTTTCAACTGGCATGCAACTTCTCACAGATAATTGTGGTTTCTTTTCATTTCAGGTTCTAGTTTTACACCATCATCCACTATTTATGCAAACAATTCTGTTTCAAATTCTACAAACTTCAGTAGTTCTCAGCAGGTATGAGTATTAACATGTCTGTTTGTCAATTGCAACAGGATTTATGAACTTCAGTGATTGCATGTTACTTAAATTTAGACCTGTTATGCTGGATTAGACTCACTGTGGTTCACTGTTGTTTTCTGTGGAAAGCAATCAGAATCCCACTGGAAGCCCAGCTGCATCTTTTGGCAGTTAAATACACCAGCAGCCTCCCTATAGTCTTTTAGTAAATGTCCTCAAAATCAAGTGAAATAAAATCAAGTGAAATAAAATCAAGTAAACAAAATCAAGTGAAACAAAATGAAGTGACACAAAATCAAAAGTTAAATGCCCTTAAATAAAAAGAAAACAAACAAAAATTAAACTACTTCCCCAAAACTCTTGCAAAGGTCCTATGCACACCTAATGGAAAAATCACTCCTTCCTCTACCTAATTAAGTATTCTGTTGCACTTACTCTTTTAGGATTATCCATCATACACAGCTTTTGGCCAAAATCAATATGCACAGTATTACTCAGCATCAACATATGGTGCATATATGACCTCAAACAACACGGCTGATGGCACTTCATCATCATCAACCTACCAATTACAGGACTCTCTCCCAGGCCTGACCAGTCAACCAGGTACAGATCTGCATTCAGGTGAAAAGACTTTTTGTATTTTATTCTGTGCTTGTTTCAAGACAAGGTTTTCATATTCATCCACTTAGAATATTGACATTTTAAACTCCTGCCATTCAGAAAACTTTATCTTGCCAAAAATAAGTTTGTTTTGTTTTCTTCATTTTGATTTTTTTTTTTAATCAAACCTGTCTAGTTTGTTTGCTAGTTAAATAAAGCTCTGCAGACTGAGATGGCTGTCCGTGGAAGAAGGCACATTACAACATGTTACAACAGTCTAGTAGGGATCTGTTACTTCCCAAAAAATCCCTGTGTAGTGACAAACCTTTAGTTAATTTTGAAATAAAAATGCAATGAGCTCTGCTGTCACTGATAGTGTAATGCCTGCTGCTCTGCTGTACCTAGATGTTCTGATATATTGCTGTTAAGAGTTGGAATCAAGATACTTCCCATTTACTATTACCTCTATCCTGCTAGCAAACGTCCACAGACTTTCCTCAAATGTGTTTAAAGTTGTCCTTGCCAATTCACTAAAACCAGAGCAATTGGTTGGGTATTTGCACCAGGCTATTTAAGAAAATAGCATTGGGGTAGTTGAATTTGCAGCAGGATGGCTCTCAGGAGACATCAGGAGATAGGCTTAGCCTGCCCAACTGTGCCCCCTTGTGCACACCCACCACAACACAGTATTTGATTGCACAGCTCTGTCCTTAGGGCGCTGCTGCTGGATAATGGCAGCTGTTCTGTTTTTCTCGTTGTAACCCAATGCACAGTTATTTACCTGCTGCATTCCATGTGTTCTGCAAACAAAATTAGTCATTGAATTCCTTTTTTTGTTTTTCCAAATGTAAGATTTCCCAAGCATTTCACCAGTTTATTTTCCCCCGTTTAACATGTGGGATTAAAATAAGGAAAGCCAAAACTATGTGTTTGAAATTTTGCATACTGTAGTGTAAAGCTATGAAGATCTTGGTGGGATCGTTTAGGAATTTGCAGCTGAGGTCATTTGAGTGTGGTGTCTTTGCTGGGTGAACAGAGCCTGCTTTTTCATGCTCAATCTCCCACATTGTTTCTGGTTTATAGGAAGTAGTTAAAGATCTAGCTCAGGATTATGTCAGATGTTCATAACCTAGAGCAGCCTACTAAGGCTGTGTGTAGCATCTCTAGGAGAGTTTATCAACTACCAGCTCAGTGTTGCTAGACTAATCTCTCCAGGGACACTGACAGCGAAGGTAGTGTCTGCCCTTACCCACAGACTGTGAGCATTTCTTAAAGACTCTAAAACTGAATTTTGGGTTAGGCTCTGAATAGGGAGGAAATGGGCTTTAATCACACACTCTACCCATTGCATCAATAAATATTCCTGATTCTCCTCCCAGCAACTGCAATATCTCACTGAAAAACAGAATAGGAAAAAAACCTAATGCATTTGGTGCAAAACAGAATTAATACTAGGTAGAAAAGTATAAGCAAGTATGTGATGGTTTGGGTGCTCCCCACCCCCCCCACACCTTGGAAATCGCCCAGACTAGACTCAGCAGCTCTGGAAATTGAATGAAGCTTTATATTTACAGCTTAGCACAATATACAAGCAGATATTTACTATATACACAGTTATATACAGAAATATACAAGTTAAAAGGTAATACAGAGACACTGCAGCCCTCCCAGAAACCTGAGTCCCCAGCAGGGGCTCTCAACCACCCTTCCACCTTCCCCATACCCCTCAACCTTACCCAAGATCTTGCCTTATGTTTAAGGTAGTATGGAGGATTGGCCAGGGGGGTTAGGAAGCAGGTGGATTAATGACAGAGATGGCAAGTTAGGCTCGAGAGAGATGCAGCCCAAAGCCCAGACAGAGAGCAACTGTCTTACTTATATTTACCTTCTTGTTCTTATACATCTCAGCAAGCCCATGAGTGAAGCAGACATCACCATTGTTTTCTTCTCACAGCCTGTAATCTAATTCTTCTCACCAGAACATTCTAACTAGCTTCAAACTAGCACAGAGTATAAATATATATAAGCAAGAATAAGCATATACTTCATGTGAGGGGCTTACCTTTACTAAAACTGCTGGAATGTTAATTGCTTGAGGTGAAAGTTTTCCTTTATGCAAACGTAAGAACAACCACCTGCTAAGAGGCCACTTGAAATCAAGTGAGATTTCAACAGCTGCAGGCCATTTGTAACAGACACAGATCATACATGAAGCATTTTCAAGAGAGTTTGAAGAGTATTTGCAGCTGATATTTTCTGCATGTTATGTGTGCTTCTCTTTGTTCCTTTGTTGTTCCTCTGTATTTTGACTTGAGGAAATCATGCAGCACTTTCCCATATTGTCTGTCCTTTGTGTTTCCTAGAAACACTGTATAAATTTAATATACATTGCAAACCTCCTTAATACTGAATAGCATTGACAAAAGGTATTCTATACTGCTTGAACAGGCTGAAAAGGTTTGAAAGCTTCAAGGACTGTTCCTTTCCCCGGGTTGTTTAAGCATGCAAACTTATTTTCCCATTAGATTGTGCATCTGAACTTACAAATCTGCCCACACACTCCTTAGTTCTGTGCAGTGCTGCGCTGAACATGAGACCCTCTGGTGAGAGTGCAACACCCACTTTGTGAATGCATGACATGCCTGTGTCCTTCTGTGGCACTGTATAAATAAATTTCCATCAGTGAGGTGCAGTCCCTTGGGGATTTACTTTAGATACAGCAGATTATACTGCAGAGCTTCAGCACTCACTGTGTTCACTTGCTAACAGGCCTTTATTGCTTGGTCCTTAAGACTTACTTGAACTAAAACCTAAGATTAAACACAGCAAGGCATTTTTCTGCCATCTGCTAGCTAATAATTCAAATAACTAATTGAAGCCTCTAGTACCCTCCACATATACAAGACTTCTTGTTTTCGTAATAAAGCCCAATTAGATCAAGAGTTAATATCGGTTACAGTTTTATTTGTTGACCAAGTAGAGAAAATTAGATTAAAATTGAAACAGACTTTAACTCTTTCTGCTACTCATAAGAAGCAGTAACATATTACATGCCATGAATAAAAGAGGTTTGGAAAGTTGAAGCCACCATCTGCTAAGCTCTTTCTGCTAAGAACATATAACAAAAGTAA
This sequence comes from Pogoniulus pusillus, assembly GCF_015220805.1. Lineage (NCBI taxonomy): Eukaryota > Metazoa > Chordata > Aves > Piciformes > Lybiidae > Pogoniulus > Pogoniulus pusillus. The sequence goes on along the minus strand of NC_087294.1, from coordinate 10,297,150 downwards.
ATCCGTAAAGAGAGTGTGAAGGAGCTCAGACATTTATTCATCCCACATCCATGTAAGGCTCAGCTCCTTCCCATGGCCTATTTCTGGTTTGCCTACCTTCCAGGAAGATTTTCCAAAGTGCACTCATTACCAGGGTGTCTCTGGGGGCACTTTGTTATGCCATGTAGGGTTAAGTCAGAAGAATCCTTAAGTGAGTACCTTTGAGTATATTTGTTGGGCACATTGAATCAACGGTGGATAAAATTCTAGCAGAAGAAATAATTCTGCAGGGAGCCAGGATAAAAGCTTTCTATGTCCTTCTTACTTTCCTATGTCTGAGTAAATACTTCCAAATGTCTAGAGTTAGGTGAGGTGATATTGTAGGATATTAGGTCTAGTTGCATTACTGGCTTGCAGCAAAGACAGTGCTAAGGCCTATTTGCAAACTGTGCCCTATTTTCTCCTTTTTAAACGGAACAACTGTTTTTTAACAGGGAGGAGTGGATGTTGTCCTCAAACTAGAGGTGAGAAGCAACGTTCTGATCACCAGAACACTAAAAACCACCTGGTTTTGTAATGGTGGTGCTGAAACTCCTTGTCCTCTAACTGGAATTGCTTAAAGATCTCCACGGCATGGAAAGCTTCATGCTGGACATGAATCAGTGTATGTCTATCAGCATCTGTGATAAAGTGGTCATTCCATGGTCTGGTTTTAACATTTGCCTCTTGCTTTATTTGATTTCTGATGCTGCTCATAGTTCCAGTGGGAGAAAGCTATGAAGCATATTTATTAGGCACGTGTTGGATATCGGAGAAGCTAAAAATTTCAAACACTGCAATAAAAATTACTGTCTAATATGAGCTGTAGTAGGACCTCTTCACAGTATCACAATATCATCAGGGTTGGAAGAGACCTCACAGATCATCAAGTCCAACCCTTTACCACAGAGCTCAAGGCTAGACCATGGCACCAAGTGCCACGTCCAACCTTGCTCCAGGGACGGCGACTCCACCACCTCCCCGGGCAGCCCATTCCAGTGTCCAATGACTCTCTCAGTGAAGAACATTTTCCTCACCTCCAGCCTAAATTGCAGTTTGGGTGTTACCTGCACCCCCTATTCTTATGAAATCACCCAGACTAGACTCAGCCAAGCTGGAAATTAAGAAGGAAGCTTTATATTTACAGCTTAGCACAATATACAAGCAGCCATTTACAATATATACAGCTATAGACAGAAATATACAAGGTGAAGGTAATGTAGAAACACAACAGCCCTCCTACAAACCTGAGTCCCCAGGAGGTGTTCCCAACCACCCTTCCACCTCCTTTCCATCCCTCTACCTTATCCCAGACTTTGCCTTTACGTTCAAGGTGAGTTTGGAGAATCAAACAGTGGGGTTAGAAAGCAGAAGGATTAGTTACACAAACAGCAGGTTAGGGAGAAAAGTGCAAGCAGCCAGAGACACACTGCAACTCTCTTATCTATATTTATGTTCCTGTTTTTGTACATCTCAGCAAGCCTATGAGTGCAGTAGACATCACCACTGTTTCCTTTTCACAGCCTATAATCTGATTCTTCTCACCAAAGTATTCCAGCTAGCTTCAAACCAGCACGCTTTGGTAGAATCATAGAATCAACCAGGTTAGAAGAGACTTCCAAGATCATCCAGTCCAACCTAGCACCCAGCCCTGTCCAATCAACCAGACCATGGCACTAAGTGCCTCATCCAGGCTTGGCTTCAACACCTCCAGGCACGGTGCCTCCACCACCTCCCTGGGCAGCCCATTCCAATGCCAATCACTCTCTCTGGGAAGAACTTCCTTCTAACATCCAACCTACACTTTCCCTGGCACAACTTGAGACTGTGTCCCCTTGTTCTGTTGCTGGTTGCCTGGGAGAAGAGGCCAACCCCCACCTGGCTACAACCTCCCTTCAGGTAGTTGTAGACAGCAATGAAGTCACCCCTGAGTCTCCTCTTCTCCAGGCTGCACACCCCCAGCTCTCTCAGCCTCTCCTCATAGGGTTTGTGTTCCAGGCCTCTCACCAGCTTTGTTGCCCTTCTCTGGACACCTTCCAGCACCTCAACATCTCTCTTGAATTGAGGGGTACTAAATCTTCTCACATTCCTTTATGCTGCATGGCCGAATTTTCATTAAGTTTTCATTTTATCAGCATCAACCTGAATTTCTGAAGCAAATGAGAGATAAGAAAATGCAGTTGCTGTTGGTAAAAAAGCAAATCAAGCAATTAAGCCTACAGTTGTTCAACCCCACCCCCCCCATGCACTACTGACTTCTGCAGTTCTAAAATAGACGCATACCTTGCGTTCAAGTAAGAGACAGCTGCTCGTTCTGATTTAGAGATTAGCATAATGAAATAAAGTTGGCTTTAAATAGCTGGAACTTACAAGGTACAGTGATTAGTTACAGCACTGATTAATGGATAATTATGCAATCATGTACAGCGTTGACCCAAGCAGAAGCCTGGGGCGACTGGTAATGGCTGATGCTAAATGAAAATTGAAGTTATTTTACTTTGGTTGTTGGAGACTTTCAGAAAGGATTTAGAACAGGCTTTTTTTTATATATATATATGTATTTTAATTTTGGTAGATTAAACACAGTCATTGAGAACAGATGTTTTTAATACATTCCTGTAGAATTAACTCCTGCTTTTGTTATAAGATGTTGAAATGTTATAAATGTAAAGTCTTTTTGTGGTAGAAATGTAAACATTCATCTTCACTTACCTAATTTTTGGCCTTTTCATCTCTGGGGTTTTCTTTTGGGATTTTTTTTCCCCTCTGCCAGAAAAATCTGGGACATTGCATTTGCATGCAGGAGTCTTGAGTACACAGAACTTCTTTGGAAGTCAGTGTAGGTTTTCTCTGCACCAGAATTCTGTTTATGAAGCATCTATTTGGACATGCACAGAAGTATATGTTACTGTTCTGGTAGTGGAGAGAAAACTAAGGTAAGGCGACTTTATTGATCGCTCCACTGCCTGCAGTGTCCTTACTGACACCAACAACGTGCTGGGAATAGCTTAGTCAACAAGAACTGACTCTCTGTTCTGTAGGGACAAAGTGAAAACAGCACTGGAACATTATTCATTAGATATTATTATTGCTGCTCATTTTGGGCAAGTGGGAGTTTTGGCTGAAGAGAAACTACTATAGAACGCTTATGACCTTTATCCACATCAGAATGGACCTACCTGAAATACTATCATCTGGAATAAATTATTCTTCTTCTCCTCTGGAGACTTTCAAGGCCTGCCTGGAGGTGTTCCTCTGCGATCTGTGTTAGATAGTGTTGTCCTGCTCTGGCAGGGGGGTTGGATGCAGTGATCTCCTTGGGTCCCTTCCAATCCCTAACATCCTGTGAGCCTGTGAAATTCTGAAACTGCAGTTGTGAAAATCTCTTCTTAGGTGCTGCCTAAAAGCTTGTGTTTGTTCTTACACAAGCAAAGGAGCACATTTGGTTTGTGACATTGAGCTAGTCATCACCTAGTTCAACAAAAAAGTGCTGGCAGCTTCTAGGTGGTGGCAGAATAATTCAAATACTTTTCCAGGAAGTGAGAGACAGATTTTGCTTCCTCCCATTTCATCACTTTCCACTTGAAGGTACCAGAATGTGGATTTTTGGTTGTGAAAATATGTTTTTATACTTCACCTATGTTAGTCATTCAGTCAGATAAACAAGTGTCCCCTGGAGATGGCATTGGAACCAAGAACCTATGCTCTCCAGGTAAATGTCCTAACCAACAGGCTCAGCAACTTTCTTGTTCTCTTTTCCTTGAATCTTGAATTCTTTCCTCCCAACATCCAGAGCTCCCTTTCAGGAATGTGACATTATAGGCTTAAATCTTCTTCTTCCAAGAAATACAACAGTCATTTTCCAGTCAAGATACATAAATATATCTTTCCAGTGTATTTATTTTAATAATCTTCTGTATGTGGTTCACTGTAAGGTATAAATAAATGATGGAAGAGATTAAGAATTTAACTATTGCCTTACATTATGGACAGTGTCTTAGTTGAGCCTGCAGTCTGTTTTTTCTCCTTAGTATCTGCTAAACTAGAATTGTTTTCTTCTTTTTGTTTTGTGGAGGAAGAATGAGGTGTGTGAGTCTGGGAAGATTGCGTGCAGGAAAGGAACATTCATTCATTCACATTGAAAGGGACCTCTGGTGACATCTGGGTCCACTCAATCATGGACAAGTCAAGTTAGGTTATGTTGCTCAGGGCTGTGTCCAATCAAGTGTTGAGTATCATCAAGGTTGAGCCTCTTTGGGCTCCTGATCCAGTGCCTGACCACTATACCCATGAAGGATTTTTGTCTTGTGTCAAACAGCAATATCCCTTGTTATGTTTTCTGCTGCTTCTTACCCTTTCTCTGTATACCTCTGTAGAGAGTCATTCAGTTCTTCCAATGTGCCCAACCCCTTGACCAACTGGGTGCTCCTCAGCTGCTCTGACTCCAGTTTCTCAATCTTTCTGTCTTGCATTTGAGGACTCAAAACTGGCTGTTTTTCAAAACACTGTATTGCAAGTTCAGAATGGAGCAGAAAAATCACTCTTTGATCTGCCAACCACTTTTTCTGTTGTTCGATGTACTTTGGTGACCTTAGTTATACTTCCTTGGAGTAATGGAAAATGTTTAGATTCCAGCTGATCCATAGATGATTCTTGGGAAATGTTTGTACCACGTTTTAATTAATTCTACAGATTACTGTCAAGAGCACTTTCAGCAAATACTACCAAAGTGTCCCTAAAACACAGTTGCAGTGCAAGGACTCGCTCTCTTAAACCAAGCACTGCAGCAGATGTCAGATCTAAGCTGTACCCTGCCCTTCCTTCATGGAGAAAAAAGAAAATCCTTAATAGGATAGGTGATGAAGGATGTCATTTAGCACTCAAGAGCATCACCACACAGTGTTTAGTTCTAGCAGTTTTGTAAGGATGATGAAGATCCTGTGTTATGAACAAAGGGATAGTTTCCATTTATTGAACTGTGACATAAAAGTACCTTGCAAGAGGAAGTTTCTGCAGACTCTTACATACCTCCTGGTTTGTGATCACCTCTTAAGCCCTTTATTACCAGCAGAGGTGAATCAAGTTAAATGGCTAAGTCAAGGATAGGCCTGAGTGTTAAGAAGAGCAACTACACAAAGCGAGATCAGAGGTCCATCTAGTGCATCTTCTGTCTGACAGCAGGCAGTAGGTGATCCTTAGAGAAAGGTGATGAGAAGACAGTATGACTTCACCCTCTGTCTGGTAGCAACAGCAATATTGCAACTTCTTTCTGCCAATTTTTGAGCAGAGTTAAGGTGAGGAAAAGGCTAGCTGTACTAAAGAGCAGGTGACGTGGGAGAAGATGATGAATCAGGAAGCTGATTTGCTCTTCTGGTGAGTGGCAATATGACAAAGCATGTTCTGGGAAAAGGAGTAGAGGACTGGGAATACATCTAGCTGAAGTCCAAAGATGAGAAATGAACTGCTTTAAGTAAAAGGCACTTTGTGTTTTGAGAAGTCATTGGTGTGACTTTTAAAATACACCTTTGTTGGATCTGTCAGCATTTTGCAACAGTTCATCTGTGTTTCTGTTTATGTCTGCCGATGCATATGTGTCATTTTAATCTTTCTCTGAGTCTCCTGAAGTTTAGAATGTGCTCTTGGTAAAGCCAAAACTGTGTATGGCATTTGCAAATTCCATTTACTTAAGACAAATCATTTTACAGAGCTCTTTTAGGTACATCTTGTGATCGAGTTTGCATAAATATATATCTAGCTGTTAGGGGGAAAAAATGTATTATTTCAAAACCCAGCACTAATTATGCCACGAATGGTTGACTTTACAGGGGAGTTTGACACAGTACAGAGCCCCTCCACGCCAATCAAAGATCTTGATGAGAGAACATGTAGGAGTTCTGGGTCAAAGTCTCGGGGTAGAGGGCGGAAGAATAATCCATCACCCCCTCCGGACAGTGACTTGGAGGTATGCTTGCAGTGATTGATGAATGGTAACATGGAGATTTCTTCTGGGGAAAAGTAAATTCTGAACCCTGCAATTGTGGCAGTGGCTTAAGGCATTTTAGAAAACATGATGGCCTCAGTCTCACTAACAGTACAACAGATATTGGCTGTTGTTTTAACATGCATGTCCAATGAGGTACGACTGTTCTTTATGACAGAGTTAAGCAGAAGAGGAAATGTGATTCAGCCTTACACTTTGGTTTTTAACCTGTATTATTGTGTGTCTTTCAGAACCAGAAAACTGTGAGTCTCCTGTATTTGATTTGTTACATTTTCTTATAGCTGTCTTTAAAATGAGAAATCTCAGATACGTTTCTCAGCTTAATTCCATGGATTTGTGAATGTGGTGTAAATAAGCAGGATCATCTGGACATAGGCTTTCAAATACTTATGCAATGCAAGGTTTGCCCTTGTGCTTGTAGGCAATGTCAGTGGTTTTCAATGAGGGAGATTACATCAGTGAAGTTATGGTTGTACATAAGCATGTGCAAGATCAGTGCCTAAGTGAAGAAATATATCTGCCCTAATATATGGGGTGACGATGTAAAACACAGATGATCTCTTAGCAATGGAGTGATTAGAGTCTTACTACTCCTGTGTTAAAAGTGCCACTCAGTGGCAGGAGAAGGAGGAAGCAGAGTGCCTGTGTGCCAGTAAAACACTCTAGCTCTGGCATCAGGGTCTTGTGTTGCTAGCAGACCAGCACTGAGAGTGAGCAGCCTTAACCAGCCCCACTGCTCTGCCTTCACTGACCAGCTCCAGGAACAGTAGAAGGCAGGACTGTTGCTGGGAGCTGGCTGGCCACACAGCCACTCGGTATAGAAGAGTGGCCTGCACAAGATGGTACTGTTTTATACAGAAACTGGCAGTGGTTTTGCTTTTCAAAAGATTTAACTTTGCCAGTGAAAAAGTCTTTAACTTCTTACATTTCAGTTTTCACGTTTCTTTTATGGTTTAGCAGGGAAAATGAACACTTTGCCAATATATACAGTGTCATTATTTTTTAAAGTACTCTTTAAATGCTGAGTGACATTACATATAGCATGTGGCACTTCTACTCAAGATTTCATTTTAGCTATACAGTAGAAATAAAGAGGAACCTTCAGAGAGTACTTTTTATCCTTAACAGTTCTGTTTGACCTCCATCATAGAATCACAGAGTTTAAGTTGGAAAGGACCTCAAAGATCTTCCAGTTCCAACCCCCTGCCATAGGCAGGGACACCTCCCACTAGAACAGGTTGCTCAAAGCCTCTTCCAACCTGGCCTTCAACACCTCCAGGGAGGGAGCATCCACAACCTCCCTGGGCAACCTGTGCCAGTGTCTCACCACCCTCACTGTAAAGAACTCTTTCCTAACATCCTGTTTCCCCTCTTCCAGTTTAAACCCATTACTCCTCGTCCTGTCGTTACAAGACCTTGTCAATAGTCCCTCCCCAGCCTTCCTGTAGGCCTCCTTCAGATACTGGAAGGCTACTGTAAGGTCTCCTGGAAGCCTTCTCTTCTCCAGGCTGAAGGGCCCTGACTCTCATGCTTCTAAAGTCTGTGTTACACAGCTTTCCTGTTGAAGAGCAGAAAGGTTACTCTCCTTCTGGCTCTTTACCATGCACCGTTGGTGCATTGCCATGTGCCAATACATTATTCTTGCTGTTTTTCAGAGAAAACCTTCTCAGTTAAGTCCTTTAGGGACTCACTTGATTTTTAGCCCTTCTGGGTGGGAAATTCGTTGGGCTGTGATGTTACCTGTTTAATAATGTTATCCTCCCTTGTGTTTCCAGCGTGTATTTGTTTGGGATTTGGATGAAACAATCATAGTTTTTCATTCGCTGCTCACAGGATCCTATGCACAGAAGTATGGCAAGGTGAGTAAGCTGTGAATTTTGTGTCACTTCACTGTAGGAGAGCTGTCTTGCCTGCACTTCTGAGTGTTTTTCACCTTATATGTTCACCATGGCTTGGGTGAAGTTAGAGGGAAAGTGTACAGTAAACCTCCTTTTCAGAGGGTTAATGTGAAACAGTCAAGGAGAGAAATGAGACACAAACCCAAGACACAGTAGGTGTGGCAGGGCTAAAATGGGTGCTGAAATGAGGGAAGAATGACAGAAGCAAGGAGATACCTTGGCTAAGATGTTGCAGAGAGATATCAGATGCAGTGGGCAGATGGAAATAGCTGATGCAGTGAGGATGCGTAGGAGAAGAAGAAATAAACTGGGATAATGAGTGAATTTACAGGGAAGTTGATGAATCAGGCTGAGTAAATAAGAGACTGACCTGTTGCAATGCCAGCTGCAGATGTTCTTTGACTCCCCAGCCTTTCTGTTCAGTCTGGTTCCCTTGGCTGACAGTGAGATGAGTAATGCTGGGGAGTGTAGCCCACTCCCAGGCAGCCAATCCTCTCACCTCTGATGACATCCAAAAGGAGCTTAAGTCACAAAGGCAGCAAGGAGAGCAGGGAGAAGAGTTAAGAAGGAAAAGAGGCAATTGCAGCCTGGAGGAGCAGGAGCTCCCCTGCTGAGTCAGCAGCAAGCCTGGCTGGACTGGTGGTGGGAGCCCAGGGGTACTCAAGCAGGGACTGGTGGGAAGAGCAATGTGTAGCAGCAGGAGTAGGCTTTTTGCAGGGGTAGAGACAAAGGCCTGAATAAAACACGAGCAAATGTATGGAAGGGAAGAAAATGAACAGGGAGAATGTTGCCATGGCCATACTTGGGTGCAGGTTTTCTAGCTGTTCTACCATTCAAATTAATACAAAGTTATTTCTTTTTAAGAACATAACCATGTCTATATTACATCAGATGGAGGGCTTGCTTACCATAGATTTCTTACCTCTTTATCCCAGCCAGAAGCAGGGACTCAAGAAAGGGTATGAAAACCAGCACACTACAGAAGTGCTCTCCACACCCAGCTTCTCAGCCAGTAGGCTAGAAATGTCCAAAGCCAGAACCTGTAGGTCATAACCACAGATGGGCCAGTCCTCTGGTCCTCTGTGTTTTGGGACAGCTGCTTGTAACTATTAAAAGAGAAAGCTAATAGGAAAACTCATATGCCTAGGCAGAAATCTGAAGTTTTGGACTGCTAAGTGTAGTTATGCAAATGTGAAAAGCAGCCTGGCTGGTTTTGCAGCTGCACAGTGCCAGATCAGTGCACTTGCCAGTACTCTGACAAAAACTCCTCTTCTGCTGTTTTTTACAGTATCACAGTATCATCAGGGTTGGAAGAGACCTCACAGATCATCAAGTCCAACCCTTAAACACTGTAGCAACAACTGTCAGAACCATTCTTAACATGCAATTGTCACAAGAGAGGAACCTATCTGAACAAGAACATTTCTATCACTTTTGAGTGCAGTCATTGCTGGATTGTCCCTGCAAGACAGTCATTCCTTTCAATGTCTTTTTGATTATGCTCTTTAGATGTTTACATCTCCTGCTGCACCTCGCATAATGTATGACTAAAGTCTAAGTCAACTTTAATACAGAGTTTTAAAGTCAGAACACATTTTGTAGCTCACAAACTTCTGTGGATGATCACAGAAACATTCAGGTTGGAAAAGACCCCTGGGATCACCAAGTCCAACTAATAACCCTACTCCACAAGGTTCACCTTAAGCCATATCCCCAAGTACATCATCCAAACAACCTTTAACCGCATCCAGCGTTGGTGACTCGACCACCTCCCTGGGCAGCCCATTCCAGTGCCTGAAAACTTCAAAAACTGTCTTAGAGACAGAAACAGAAAGGAATTTTTCCTGGTTTCTTGCTTTATTTTGGGTAGGAATATTTTTTTAACATCCCAGTACTACTGTTCATTATTAATCCATGCAGAGTCCTTAGAAACAGCACTCGCTAGTACCGAGAGCAGATAAAATTGGCTTGTATAAATCTCAGGTGCAGGGAAGTCAGTGTAACTGTGCTACTGAGATCAGCATCAGTCAAAAAAAATGTCATGAAGAACTACAAAGCAAAAAGAGAGAAATTATAACCCATTTTTTTTTTTGGTACTAGTGGATGGCAACCACACAAGCAGGGAAATGTATTCATTTCCAGTGTAAAATAAAAGTAGTAGGCTTTTTCCTTCCCACAGTGACTACTTTTGCTGTATTTATGAAGAACTCTTGTGAGGTTAATTGCCTATGAAACTCAAATATGTATTCTATTGCCTGAAAAGAGGCAAGAGCAGCAGGAAGGAGAATACAGGTAGAGTTTGTCATGAATAGGTTTTAAGCTTTGCGTGTTGTTGAAGTGTGATATTAACTTCAGATGGAATGTGTCTGAGCCTAAGTTCCTAAGAGGTTAGACATGGGAGAAAGGAAAGATAGCAGAGCTGGACCTCAGTCCCTGGTGCATGGCCTCTCTAGCAGATGTGGCCCTTATCTTTTCTGCATATGATTCCCACCTGTAAACAAGTTCTCAGTCCAGACTGAAGTCTGGATTGTTATGGGAATTGGGTCTCTGTGAGAGCAAACACTCTGCAAGATGAGGTGCTCAGTGGAAACCTTGTGAACACCTGGGTCTTTCAGAAGTATTGAGAGACCTGTTTGTACTGGGAGGATGGTACAAAATTGCACTTCACCCCGAATAAAATAGCCTGGAAGAATACTGACACTGAATTAGGTAATTGCAATGGGTTTCATAAAAACATGTTATGCAGATGCCCAGCTGTGCATACTGTGTTCTTCCACATGTGTTTTGTGAGCCTATTTTATAGAAATCATGCATGAAAAAAAAAAAAAAACCAAAAAGAAAATCACAGGAGAAGCAGATGTTTCCCCTTCCCCCCATTTGCATATTCTGAGTGACATTAGTAAGTCTACAATGTGAACACTGCTTTAAGGGAAGGCAGCTTCAGTGTGCTCACTTTCATGTTTTCAAGGAGTGAGAGGCTGTGCTTAGAACTGGTGTGAATATAGAAACAGTCAAGGAGATTTGCTTTCAGTTATTTCCCATCTCCTTCTTGATATGTAAACTTTTGAATCCCCTTTCCACTAGTTCTTTATGCTATTTCTTAGAATCATAGAATCAGCCAAGTTGGAAGAGACCTCCAAGATCATCCAGGCCAACCTAGCACCCAGCCCTAGCCAGTCAACCAGACCATGGCACTAAGTGCCTCATCCAGGCTTTGCTTGAACACCTCCAAGGACAGTGCCTCCACCACCTCCCTGGGCAGCCCATTCCAATGCCAATCACTCTCTCTGGGAAGAACTTCCTCCTAACGTTCATCCTCAGGCTTGAAAAGAAGTTAAATTGAATTTGACTTGTGCCTTGAAATGTACACTACCTACTGCCCTAACAGCAGGAACAAAGCAAAAATAAAACACTAGTAAGTTATTTTTTTACTCTCTCTGCTCTCCTGCAGTCCAGGCTGCACAGGGAGGAGAGATGCAGCATGTGGATGGAGGTAGGCATCATTCTGTTGTGGCCAGGTAGGGGAACAATTATTTGAGCAAAAGAACATTTGAGATGAACCAGGAGACAAAGAGTTTCTCTTTCAAAAAATGCCTGCACTTTAGCAAGTGATTGGAGCAGACAGGGAAAAAGAAAGGAAAACCTACATCCCCATGGACAGTGGGGACATTTGTTGTCAGAGGTTATCTGGCAAGGCCTGCATCCAGTAGACAAGCTTCAGGTCATGTACTTGTCAGTAGAACAGATTCCTGATTTGTGCCTGAAGATTTCTGAAGTTGAGAACACTCTGCTTGGTACAGGCTTTGGACAGTGTGGGAAGTGTTTGAAATTAGGATAATACAGGCCTGACACAATAACCATGTTAAAAACTAGACTCTTGATTTGCTGTAACTTGTTAGATGAAGCTGTGAGCATCTCATTGAAAACACAGGGAAAAGGCAGCTTTGTATTTGGGCACCAGCAGAGCATAGCTTTACGCTCCACTTTAGTGGAAGAGATTTGGCCAAAGCTTGGCCAGTGAATCACTTTGATATTTAAAATACAACACTTATCCAGGGGAATATTTTGTGGTTTGCTGTTTTATACTTGTGGGTGTTTCTGTCTGAGTTTTGAGGTAGTAATTATGTTACTGGGCTGGTCAGAACTAACAGAAAAAGAGAATGAAGAACTCCAGTAGACCTCTGTGCTGCCTCTCAGTAGTAAGACTGCCTCTCACTGTTCAGCTCATTTGCTTGTCTGCTTCATAGTTCACAGAACTAGCACATTGCTATTTTTAATTATTTACTGCAGTAGCAAATGATGAACATTGGCATTTGAGCTGTTATTTTATGACTTGTGTGGCTGCTGGTGGTTTTTGCAGCTGAGCACCAGTTGGCAGATACAGTTTTCTACAAGGCTGAGTTCTTGAGTGAGGATCTGTTGATGTGACAGGACATGTGTTAGGAGATGTCATCATCTGTTAAAAGTTTATGAGGTACATTCTTATTCCCTGTGAACAATGTGTATTCTTTGTTCCACTGCATTCCAGTTATTCTTGCTGATTTAAGACTGATCATAAACTGGAGTTTTGTCTACCTCCAAGCAATTATATGTTGTCCATTTCTCCCAGGTCAATCCAGAGGGCAAGGCTGCCCAAATAAATGCCATGACTCAAGGTGCACTGATTTAAAAAAAGTCCTTTATCACAGCACCACAGTATCATCAGGGTTGGAAGAGACCTCACAGATCATCAAGTCCAACCCTTTACCACAGAGCTCAAGGCTAGACCATGGCACCAAGTGCCACGTCCTATAAAGAGGAGATTCTGATTTTCAAATGCAAAAACCAAAACAAACCCACACTTGATGATCACATTTGGGCTTTTTGATAGCATTGCCAATGACAGAAAGTTGGGCCACACTAATCATGCACACTTCTCTGGATAGGGCTCAGAAGCTTTTTATTGCTCACTCTCTGTTTTTCCAGTCACTGAACAGAAAAAATTGTCACCATTAGTACCCATGAGGGCATTCCCAAATTCATTTATACATGTGCTTTTGTCTGCCTGGATTAAAAGTGTGCCTCTCATGAGCCCCATTTATCCTCTCCGTTCACTCCCTCGCTGTATGAGGGACAACTCCACTTTTCTTACCTCCTTTCTGACATGGTGGAACAGAAACTTCCTATGGAGTATATGAGTTTCCCTTCATCAGCCACCAGCTATGGTGAAGAAGAGAAGCATTCTCTTCCTCTGTTGCCACCCACAGGAAGCTCTCCTGGGAAAGTGTGCCCTATGAGAGCACAAGAGCTAAATTTGAGATCCCTACATAATGCAGGGAAATGTCTTTAAAACTATGGATACCTAACTTGTGCATTTTTCCCAGAGGTTGATTTTGTTTTCAGTCCAATCAGGATAATTCACCCACTCAATATCCATTTTTACTCACATATTTTTGCTTGTTACTTGCTTGTTTTTAAGGCATACAAATGCTTGTCACAGTGAATCTATGTGACAGTCTATATACCTATGTTTTGTTCCCCTGAGCTTTTACACAAACCAGTTTGGTGTGTTTGTATTTGTTTCCAAGAAATTAAATTACTTTGAACATCTCATGCTGCAACCTGATCTTCCAAGGCACATTAAATAGGTGTCTTCCACTAATGGACATTGAGCTTTAGGGGTTTTATTACAGTCAGTTTTCTCTTGCTCAAAACATTTAACTATTGGTTCTCCCAGGATATTTTTCTTGTAGTCTCCCAGAAGGCATTCCAGTGGATGGACCAGTCTAGTACAGAGGTCTACAGGCAGACAGTCTGGCTCCAGTTTAGTGCTTTTGTGCTAATGTAACTGAAGTAATTTGTATTTTGGTGTACAGAGGTGCTGATTCTTTTGCATGCTAATGATATCTGGCTGAAATCATGCTACTGAGGGCCAAAGAGTTCTTTATTCTGCAAATTATCTAGGGGAAACATTCAGACTTCTCTTTTTTTGGTGAAGTTATTGTTTTCTCTTCATGTGTGCTTGGGCAGTGCAGCACAAAATACTGTTTTGGCAGGAGTTCAGTCTGCCTTTTACTCTGTTTCTCAATCTGCTGCGCTCAAATCTGTATCAGCTGCATGTTTCATGCTTTCTTTTCAACACTCAGTTCTTTATGCCACTCGAGTCAGTCTGCAAGTTCTGCTTCAAGTTCAAAGAGTGCAACACTGATTGGGATGTTCCTCCACATCTTGCAAGCATTATAAAACCACAAGGCCCTAACAAATCTGCTTTCTTGGTCTATTTTTGTATGCAGAGGGATGAACTTAACATGGCAGAAGCTGGAATGTGATGTTTAATTCTTGTTAAACAGTTGCAGTGCAGGTTTTGGCCAATTTATTAAAGGGAGAATTGTTCTCATCTCAAGAATTCAATTCCAGTGACTCTTCTTAGCAGAAGTTGTTAGGGAGAGATCCCAGATTGATTTCATGCTAAGCTGAAATGAATTCTCTTTGCTTTATTTTACATAATAGTACCTAGCAATATCCTACACATGGCTTTGTCAAAACAGGAATGTAGGAAATCTCATTTTAAGAGTAATAAAAGTCAGGCATACTTGGTTACAAAAAATACTACTAATAAGCAAGTCATAAAAGCTTTGTCACATTTACATCTTTCAACTACACTAGACAAAGCAGGAAATTGTGATGCATAGTTGGTAGTTTCCATAAAAATAAATGGGATTATAATGGAATATGGTATGGCAAATGTCCTCATTTTAGTCTACTTTTACCCAGGAAAGCTGTAAAAAAAAAAAAAAGGAAAAAAAAAAAAAAAAGGAGAGAGGCTGAGAATCAAAAGTCTGAGATTCCAGTCTTGGAAGCACTCCAGTGAATAACTTAAAACTCACATCAATAATAATGAGTTACCAGCTGTGCGTCGAGTTATGCACGTGCCTTAGCGTGTGTAGGATTGAGATAAAGTAATGCCAATCCTCTTCATTGTATTGTATGGAGGATGAAAAACTTCTTACTGTGCACAGGAAAAAAACAGTCAGAAAAGAAAGGAAAGAAGGACGTGTTTACATGTGATGGCATTTGGATAAAAGCTTTATGACTTGCTGAGGCATCTCGTGCGACCCCAGAGTATTTTGAGAGTTTGTGTTCTAAGAGTCCCCTGTGAGTTTTTGCACATCAGTTGCTGTCTGTTCTTTGAAACTGACCTGTGCATTTGCTTCAGCAGTGGGACTTTCAGATCCAGTGACTATAACTGCAGAAGACCTAGGGGATGAGGTTATGTCACTAGGCACTGCATCTGGGGTGTACGTCTGAAAGGTAGCAGTCTAGAGCAGTTCAAGAGTCAACATGAAAACATTTCCTTTCACTGCCGGTGAACTTGGTCTAACTTTGGAGCATTAAAATTTCTTTAACACTCTTCTCCCCTTCAAATCTGCCTTTTTTTTTCTTTCATGAGCCAGGGTCAAAATATGTGTGCATTTATGATGTTGCCATTAATTAGTTTTTAAGCGCTTGAGGGCAGAAGCCATCATTTATTCTGTTGTTGTGAAGCCCTGGTGTAGCAGACGTCTGATCCTGGTTGGGAAGCCTTTGATCCTAACACTAACAAATGATTATTTGAGGCTTTGTGTGATTTTGTGGCCAGATGCTGGTAAACCTTTAGACTTTTCATTTCAAGGTATGGATTCCTGAAAACTGGTTAGTGTCAGTCAGAGTTTAAATGAATAAATGCAGGTATTTTCTTACTTCAATGAGGATTGCATCAGTTTTAGCACTTCATTGCAGAACACCAAAAAAAAAAGAGTATACTGAACCCCACAAGCTCTTGCAGATGATTAAGGCAATGATAAGACTAGTAACCAGGTGTCAGCTAAGCATCAGGAAGTGTCTATGTATGTTCCTACTCTGACACAAATGTAAGGGAGTGCAAATTGGCTTAACCTCTTTCCTAGCAAAGTTAAATGAATTATCTCACATTTACTGTGTGCTGTCAGAGAAACAGTTATTGAAGACTTTGTTGAAGGAATACTTGCAATAAAATCATAAAGGAGAGCCTGGAAGTATGTCAGTGAGTGCCTGCTTGAGGTTGGAACAAGATGATCTTTGAGCTTCCTTCCAACCTAACCCATTCTGTGATTCTATGAAGTAGAATCATGGAATGTATGCAAGTACTGAGATAGAGAATGACCAAGGACAGAGTTTGAAGATACTTCCTAAAGCAGCAGAGAGTATGGGAAAGTATCACAGTATCACCAAGGCTGGAAGAGACCTCAGATCATCAAGTCCAACCCTTTACCACAGAGCTCAAGGCTAGACCATGGCACCAAGTGCCACGTCCAATCCTGCCTTGAACAGCTCCAGGGACGGCGACTCCACCACCTCCCTGGGCAGCCCACAACTGACAGTCAGGATACTAATATATATTATAAAGGACTCAGGGATTAAAAATTGTCTGTGTGTATATATATATACACACACATACACTATATATACATATAGTAGTAAATATTTATTTATATAGTAGTAAATATTGGTGTATATATAGCAGTAAATATTGGTATATATAGTAGTAAATATTTATTTATATAGTAGTAAATATTGGTGTATATGTAGTAAATAATGGTGTATATGGAGTAGTAAATATTGGTATATATAGTAGTAAATATTGGTGTATATATAATAGTAAATATTGGTGTATATAGTAGTAAATATTGGTGTGTATATAGAGTAGTAAATATTGGTATATAGAGTAGTAAATATTGGTATATATAGTAGTAAATATTGGTGTATATATAGTAGTAAATATTGGTGTATATAGAGTAGTAAATATTGGTGTATATAGTAGTAAATATTGGTGTGTATATAGAGTAGTAAATATTGGTATATATAGTAGTAAATATTGGTGTATATAGAGTAGTAAATATTGGTATATATAGTAGTAAATATTGGTGTGCATATATAGTAGTAAATATTGGTTTATATAGTAGTAAACATTGGTGTATATATAGTAGTAAATACTGGCTTATATAGTAGTAAATATTGGGTTTCTTGCATGTATCTTTTGTGAGAAGTTCCTCCTCTATTTGCAGCCACCTTAATGCAGCTTTGCATTTGGCCACCAGAGTGTCTCCTGTCAGTTTTGTCAGGTTGCAAGTGCCTTGACTTGCAAAAAACTTGATGTTTCACCATCCTCAGCTACCCAAATGTTCTCATCCAGGTTCAGTAGTCCCTTCGTAGAGCGTCATGGTAAAACAGCTTCATGCTGAAAGGATTGTACATCAATTCCTTACAGCAATTTGTGAAGTAATTCTGATAGCATTGCAGTGTTTTTAAGTAGTTAACCTTACTTTCTGCTTTTTTGAAGGATCCACCAATGGCAGTGACCCTTGGACTGCGAATGGAAGAAATGATTTTTAATCTTGCTGACACACATTTGTTTTTTAATGATTTAGAGGTAAGAATCAACATAATCTTTGCTACTCCTGGGATTTTAACATAGTGAGTTTGCTGTGTATTAGTGTTTGCTCTGTGTGACATTTTCTGCCTATGTAGACTTTGGGTTTGTCATACTCTAATCAGAGAGGGTGAGACTACCTTTTTTGAGCATAGTTTGTCATGCTCTAATCAGAGGGTGAGACTACCATGACCATCTTTTCAGTTTCCATGGATTTAGAGCACATCTGCCTCCCATTCTTTCTCTTGAAATGCTCAACGTTTGCTTTCAGTGGATGCCATCATCTGGCCACAAAAGACAACCTTCTTTTCTTCACATACCTGAGCATCCTTATGGCCACAAGCCCTCTTTTTGGGCTCAAAGGTAGAATATTTTTCACTTACCTCAAGGACTGCAGTATCAGAGAGCTGGGACTATTATACTTGTACTCATCAGTGATGTCTCTTCCCAGAGTAACAAGGCAACCACATGTTTTGTCACAAAGTGTGCACTTTAGCATCTGCTCAGAAAATGAAGAGACCTCTTCCTAGGGAGGAACTACTGTGGGCTACTCACCTGTCAGAAGTACACAACAGATGGACTGCCCGAGGGACAGCAGGCTGGGAAGCATGCTCAACAGCTGGGCTTCACAGACTTCATTTCACTCTGGGAGTTCAAATCTGTCAATGTGGAAAGCAATACCACTTGTGTCAAGAGGCAGAGGGAGAAGGACAGCTTTCACATT
Organism: Pogoniulus pusillus; assembly: GCF_015220805.1. Classification (NCBI taxonomy): domain Eukaryota; kingdom Metazoa; phylum Chordata; class Aves; order Piciformes; family Lybiidae; genus Pogoniulus; species Pogoniulus pusillus. Next base: position 10,279,082 of record NC_087294.1, on the reverse strand, counting down.
AAACTGTGGGCTTTTCAGACCTTACCCTGGTCTAAATCACTTGTTCTCTTACTTGCAGTGGAACCAAAAGTTTCCACCTGGACAGGTATTTTGCCACTAATGGCAGTTGGAAGACTGGGGCTTAATTTAAAATGCCAGAGAGAAGTCTCTGGTAAGTGACCAGGAAAAAAATGAGGATAAGTGAGATTTTTACATGCACCAGGGCATTGATTTTTTTTCCTGTGCACACTTCTTATGTTGCTTCCTCTACTGTAGGCAATAAGAAAAGCAGAAGGTGCCAGGCTGTGATTGTCTTTGTCATCCCTTGCAGACCTCGTTTTAGTCTTAGCTCTTTTTAAATCAAGAAACCAGGATCTTCATCTCCTTCTATCTGAGCTGCATTTCTTCCCAGCAGCAGAAATCTAAGGGAGTCAAGCCATGGATATATCTTCAGCAGTCAGTGTTTCATTGCAATCAAAGTGACTTGACAACACAAGTGCATTGGCTGAATTTTCTCCTTCTTGTGCCCTGTGCTGGAAGCAGATTCCAAAGCATTGCTTAAATGTCTTGTTAGAAGACCTTTGCCCCTGCATGTTTAAAGTTCATGTGACACCCAATGAACTTTAAGCCACTCAGTAACATATGTCCAGAGACCTACAGGCTTATACTGAATTCAGGTGAAAGTGTTCAGCAAAATGGAGCCTTGCCCTCTTTCCATACCTTCCTTTGTAGATGTGAGGTTAAGCAGTCACAGGTAGATTATCACATTTTTTATGTTCTTCATGGGGTGTTTTTAATATCCTGTCCAAAAATTCACACCCTTGCTCATTCCAGAGCCTGAATAGACTCCACAGAGGTGTTTTCTGTTTAAGATAAATCCAGAAATACTCCTTGAGGACTGTCTTGGAGACTCTCATAACTCAATCAGTTTGATTTGATTACAGCCAATTTCTGTATGCAGTCAAGCATTTTCTAGCCCAGAATTCATCTTCATTTCAAACCCGATGCTCTTATAAGTGGCAATTAACCTCATGGCTCCAGACATGACAACCATAGTGTACTAATGAATTTGTATTCCAGTAACATTGAATCCATTCACTACATCCTCTAGGCTCTCTTTTCTTCCCCCCACCTTGATTGCAAACACTGCATACCAGTGCCTAGTAATAATAAGCAAATTATTGAAAGTTATCACATGGAAAAATAAAGTTTTCCTTCCTCTATGCAAATCTGCCTCACTACAGTGACTGCTGATGCAGAAATTCCAATCTGATGAGACATTTCCCAGTGACCCAGTAACCCATGTTCTAATCAGCCAAGTTGCACTTTTATTTCTGCCTAGGCTGTTCTCCAACTATTTCATTCTCAGTGTATAAATTTTAGTTAGCCTGAGAAAAATATCACTTGGGAGGGCAGTTGGTGTTTTGCCATGAAAAGAGGATGCTAGTGCTCTAGAAAATTCATGTGCCTAAACAATACTTAGAGATGGGACTCAGTTCTGTAATAACAACTTGGCTAATCTTCTCGACTAGGTAAGGAATAAAACCAAGATTAATTTTTCCCTTTCTCATTATTCATTTTAAGATAGCTTTACGAAATACTGGTGGGGCATCTGTGAATGCACAAAACCCAACCAGTTTCTGCAAATTGCAAGTAGGAATTTGGATGTTAATCTTCCAATTCTGTTATCCTCTTCCACTCTCAGGGTGGTGATGAAGAGTATTTGTTTCAGAGAATCACAGAAGGTTAGGGGTTGGAAGTGACCTCAAAAGATCATCCAGTCCAACCCCCCTGCCAGAGCAGGATCACCTAGAGCAGATCATACAGGAAAGCATCCAGGCAGCTCTTGAATATCTCCAGAGAGGGAGATTCCACAATGCCCTTGGGCAGCCTGTTCCACTGGTCTGTCACCCTCACAGTGAAAACATTTTACCTTGTGTTTCCACAGAACTTCCTACACCTCAGCTTCCACCCATTGCCCCTTGTCCTATCATTGGGCATCACTCAGCAGAGCCTGGCTCCATCCTCTTGGCACTCACCTTTACACATTTATAAACATTCATGAGGTCACCCCTCAAGCTTCTCCTCTCCAAGCAGCAGAACCTCAGCTCCCTCAGGCTCTCCTCAGAAGGAAGATGTTCCACTCCCTTTATCATTTCCCTGGCTCTATGCTGGACTCTTTCAAGCAGTTTCTTGAGGTCTTTCTTGAACTGAGAGGTCCAGAACTGGACTTAAGGGCTGGGTGCTAGGTTGGACTGGATGATCTTGAAGGTCTCTTCCAACCTGATAACATTCCAGATGTGGCCTCACCAGGGTAGAATTTTGTTTCTATTTGTACAATAATCCTACCATCTTTTAAATAAGGTTTGTTTGTTCCTTAGTTGAAATAGAAATGGGAAATAGAAATTAGGATTTAGATGAGTCTCAGAATTCAGGAGCCAGGGCAAACAAATTTTAACAGAGCCTGAATATATACATGAAATGGCTGTTCTGTGTTGCCTGTGAAATGGTGTTGAATATCCTCTCAGCAATAACAGTTTCATGTGGTGAGTCAATGTTTTTACTGGATAATCAAATTATTGTCTCTTCCAGGAGAGAAAATTTTATGGATGATTTGTTGATTCTCTAGTCTCAGGTTTTCAGGCCCAAAAAATTACTACCAAAAATTGACTGCATGCAGATGAAATTGAAGTCAGCATTGCTGCAAGCTAAAGCCAGTGTTGTACATAGGTTACTTTCCTGCACTCTCAATAGTTAATATAGTTTATCTTTCTTAATTTTGACCTTGCACTGACAATCAGATTCTGGGATTTGAGTGTAGCCAGTACTACAGCTGATACTAAAAGTATATTAACATTTAAAGTAATAGAGAGCTTGATTCCCTTCTTTCCTCCCTGCAACTGTTTGTATCTTGCATGAAGAAGCTCAGGTGTGGTGTTGTACCACTGGTTTTCTGTTCCTTCTGGGAAAAGTAGAGAGCTGTCTCAAGCCTGCTCAAACTATCTGCTTTTTCTCTTTTTCTTTTCTTTTCTGAAGTGTTTTTTCACACCACATAACTGAATTCATGTAAAGAGTTTAGTTGAAGAAGGTTAATAAACAAGAAAACAATGCAAAGCAAAGCACAGAGTGGTGGACATGTAATTATGGTGTGTGTTGCCAGTAGATGGACATGAGCCATAGGTCCAAGAGGAGAATAGGAAAGGAGAAAAGGAGGAAGCTGCTGAACACTGTTGGGTTTGGTCACAGAATCACTGAGCCTGAAAAAGACCTCAGAGATCATCAGCTCCAGCCTGTAACCTAACATCATGACATCAGCTAAACCATGCCAACAAGTGCCACATCCAGTCTTAAAGACCTCCAGGGATGGGGACTCCACCACCTCCCTGGGCAGTCCATTTCAGTGCCTAACATTAGGATGACTTCCCTGGTCCTGCTGGCCACACTATTCTGATGCAGGCCAAGATGCCATTAGGATGACCTCCCTGGTCCTGCTGGCCACACTATTCTGATACAAGCCAAGATGCCATTGCCTTCTGTGCCACTTGGGCTCACTGCTGGCTCATGTTCAGCTGGCTGTCAGCCAGAACAACCAGGTCCCTCTCTGTCAGGCTGCCCTCCAGCCACTCATCCCCTAGTCTGTAGCGCTGCATGGAGTTACTGTGGCCAAAGTTTAGGACCCTGCACTTCGTCCTCTTGAATCCCCTGCCATTGCCCCTGCCTTCTAAACTAAGTAAGGTCCTTTCAGGGCCAAGGAGCAAGTAATCAGAAAGCTGTGTATTGCAGTTATCTCCTGTTCCTGGGGTCAATGGGCAAACTGAGATACAATCAAAGTAAACAGCTAAGCCTTTGCCACCCACTCATATTTAATAATGAAATTAACAACAGTCCAGTTCTGGGCCACTCAGTTCAGGAAGAACCTCAGGGAACTCCTTGAAAGAGTTCAGTGTAGAGCCATAAAAATGATTAAGGGAATGGATCATCTTCCTTGTGAGGAGAGAATGAGGGAGCTGGGGCTCTGCTGCTTGGAGAGGAGGAGACTGAGAGGTGACCTCATCAATGGTTATAAATATGTAAAGAGTGAGTGTCAAGAGCATGGGGCCAGGCTCTGCTGGGTGCTGCCCAATGACAGGATAACAGGCAATGGGTGGAAGCTGAGGCATAGGAAACATGAGGAAAGATGGTTTTGGTGTGAGGGTGACAGAACAGTGGAACAGACTGCCCAGGGCAATTGTGGAATATTCCTCTCTGGGGATATTCAAGAGCTGCCTGGATGCTTTCCTGTGTGATCTGCTCTAGGTGATCCTGCTCTGGCAGGGGTGTTGGCCTGGATGACCTTTCGAGGTCCCTTTCAGCCCCTAACATTCTGTAATTAGAATGCTAAAGAGACCATAGAAGAGACTTGAAATCGTTTGGGCTATTTTTTTTTCCCAATTAGAACAATTTTAATCTAGAAGCACAGGAAAATGATACATTGCCTTGTTAAAGATCTGCTTGAGCCAGTAATTGACACAGTGTAGAAGCTGAGTTGTATTGTTTTACAGCAAGGGTAGGACTCTGTAGGTGTACAGACAGTGCCACCTTGCGGTGCAGTTAGTGACCTGCACCGCTCCTGCCTTCATTTGTACTGCGGTGAGCACACACTCATGAGACAATTCATCATGTGGCCTTTTCTTCAACAGGAGTGTGATCAAGTTCACATAGATGATGTTTCTTCTGATGATAATGGACAAGACCTAAGGTAAGCTACAGTATTTGTTTCTCTTTTTTTTTTTCTCTTTTTTTCTTTTTCTTGAAAGATTAAATAAATTGAGCATTTACAGGAATACATTGTATTTATTTTTACTGTATTTTGGGTGTTTGCAGTACCTACAGTTTTGCAACTGATGGCTTCCATGCAGCTGCAAGTAGTGCAAACCTTTGTCTGCCAACAGGTGTAAGAGGAGGGGTTGACTGGATGAGGAAGCTGGCTTTCCGTTACAGAAGAGTAAAAGAGTTGTATAATACTTACAAGAACAACATAGGAGGTGAGTTTGTCACAAGCAATTTAGAATACTGATCAGGTTAAACTGTGTGGCAATGGACTGGTTACAAGGGAATGTGCCTTGGAAGCTGGAGTGAACAGCAAGTGGTGTGACTGGAGCATGGGTTATTGAAACACACTGACTGTAATAGCAGCAGAACCAGATATGGGCAAACCAGGCAAGTTTTCCCTTAGCTTCCACAGAACTAATTGTTCTCCTGCAGACCCAGCTTGGTCATACTCACCTGACTTGATTTGTTGAGCTACCTATTCCACCTCAAATTTGCTGTGATTCTAGGAAAGAAGTTGTATGGTTTCCACATCACAAATGAGTTGTGGGTGGCATCTCCCTAATCTGATTGATAACAACATACCCCCTGCTAAACTCTCTGCTGGCTGTCTGCTAGTCTGTTTTCACCAGAGGACACGAGAAAACTCTAGCAGTGCTATGCCACTAGCCACTTTTTGACCCTGTAGCTTACAGAGTTAATTGTGTTAGAAAGAAATCTGAGAGCTTTCCTGTTAATGTTTTCATTCATGGACTCAGTTGTGTCCGTGCCAGCAGGCTTGTAGGAAATCAAGCAGCAGAACTGAAAGAATCTGCTCTGGAGAGTCCTGTGTGACCTGTAGAGACAGACAGCCTTCTTCTGAGGAGGGGAATGTGTGAACTGATTCCCTCAAGAAGAGACTTGAGGGAATACTTAATAGTTTTCAAGCATTGCTATAGCCACAGTTCAGAATAAGACGAGACTGACCCAACTGGAAAGGAGTCCAGATGAACCCTCAACAATTGTGCAGGGTATCTTCAACTCATCTGAAATATATTTCAGAGGATCCTGAAACTCAGAGTGAAGCTTACCCTCCACAAAACCATGATGTTCTTTTAGCACTTCCTGCAGTCTCACAGAAATAGGAAACAGTGCAACTAATATGTAAATCTCAAATACATATTTTTTTTCCCCCTTTTTTTTCCTGTTTCAGTGTCTTACTTGCTGCAGGAAGAAGCAATAGGACCAAATAGTAGATGGTTGGCTTTCAATTGCTCTGCCTTGCCCTTCATTGGTGTTAGGAGTAGGGTTTTTGTCAATTTATAATACCTGAAACATTATCATCCAAAAGTTTACTGGGTTTCCTTTGTCTCCTGATACCTCTGAGTTTCTAAAACTGCTGCATTTCATAAAACTTCTAATGCTAGTAGGAGCTTAAGTCCAAGAGGAGACACACTAAGAGGATCACTGCAAAGGCAGAGCACAGATATGTGGTGCACTGCAATGAGGTTTTTATTCTCTCCTGCAAATCCTGCTTCTGAAATACATTCCATCCTTGGCACAATGAAACAGTTGTTCATTCATCCTCTACTTCTTAGCTTTTTTTAATACTCTTTTTATCACACTTGTGTCTTTCTGTTTCCAAATTGCTGCTAGAAGGCAGCAGAAGGCTAGATATTTTTTAGGTTGCTTCATTTCAGATCTTTGAGGACAGTCATCACCACTTCTCGGGAACGCAGGGTGTGAAAGAGAGAAGGGGGTTACTAAAAGCCACAAAGCCTGCTTCCCTGCCTTTCCAGGACCAAATCTAAATTCAAAACAACTTGATTCCAAAGAACATGTGTCTCAACATTCAATAGACTCTGGGTATTTAAAAAAATCTGACAATTTATACCCAAAAGGAATTAAGGGACCAGCTGAGATATGAGAACATTAGCTGTACATTAGCTGTACAGCTGTTGTGGGGCTGTAAAAGGTGCTCTGGTTACTGAGTACAACAGGACATGAAGAGCAAGCCATCAGCAGACAAATGTGTTTCCATATGTGTAATCCAGGGTTCACCTATGTACAGAGTTAGAAGCAGGGCAGCATTAAACTAGCACAGGAGCTGCAAAGGCAGGTTTGTTCTCAAGTGTCTTCTGTGTCTTTGCATATGATCCCAGTGGCGTGGATCTTCTTGTCCCTGCTTCTGATTATTAGAGAGTAAGATGTATGTGAGGAGTTGGTTTAAAAAAGAGTCTACTTCTGAAAGATGCACTTTGAAATATAGTTAACTATCAGAATAGAAAAAGATTGAGGAAATAAACCAACAGCCTCAGGCTACTGCTTCTTACCTTCAATACTCAAAGACATTCCTTGATACAGTGAAGTACAGATAAAGAGTGAAGACAATGGATTTTCCCTTTGACCTTTGGGTTCTAGTGAGATTTCAAATGCAACAGTGACCATAAAATCTACACCATTCCAGCTAATACAGAATTTAATTTCCTTTTGTTTTCTGTTCTTGCTTTGTGACATGAAAAGGACTCCTGGGTCCCGCTAAAAGAGATGCATGGTTGCAATTAAGAGCAGAGATTGAAGCTCTAACGGACTCCTGGCTAACAAATGCACTTAAGTCACTATCAATTATCAGCACAAGGTATGTATTTGACTCTACTATAAAGAAGTTTCTAGTTTTAGACTTGCAAGGGCTATTGTTTTGACATTTTAAGATACAATAAATGGGTGCCTTTAAGGATCACAACAGGTCTAATACAGCTTCCAAGTAGGACATAGGAAAAGATTCCATGCAAAGTGGTTTAATTTACAGTTATTCAATTTTCAGTGATTCCAACATTTAATAAAGATAGTATGAAGCATCCTCTAAGATGTGATAAATGTCTCTGCATACACCGAAAGGGTACTGCAGAAATTCTAACCCAGCCTTTAATTTTTTTATCTTCTGGGCAGCATCCTCTGAACTCCATGTCCCTCTATTCTGTCCTTCAATGTTTGTGCCTATTCACAGTATTGCCTAAATAAAGATACACAAAAGCATTTTCATAGAATCATAGAATCAGTCAGGGTTGGAAGGGACCAGAAGGATCATCTATTTCCAACCTCTCTGCCATCAGCAGGGACACCTTACCCTACCCTAGATCAGGCTGGCCAGAGCCTCATCCAGCCTGACCTTAAACACCTCCAGGGATGGGGCCTCAACCACCACTTTTCCTTTTATCTTTCCAGACAAATCAACATTCTTAAGTATATATTTAAGTGTTAGGAAGACCAAAAATCTGATTTAACTTTAAAGTCTCAGTTTCTAGTAAGGAGACATATCAAATGCTTTGTACCTTTGAAATAATAAAACTCTGGATGCTGCTGCTGCTTAATCAGCCATGCAATAAAATGCTTTGTTCCTTGGAAATAATAAAACTGCAAACACTGCTGCCATGCAATATGTATATTATCAGAAATCCAAGGGAAAATTTGGGTTTAAACCATAAAGAAAAGGAACAAAGTGAAGCCATCTTGGCTTCTGAACATGTCTGGGTAAAGACTCAGCATCAAATGGAAAGAACAAACTTGGAAAGGTGAAAAACTGACGGGAAACATAACAACTTTTGTAGTATGTTTAACTCTTGATTGTTTATTTAACAGTGTCTTTAACACTTCAAGAGGTAAAAAGAAAGGGGGAAATGTGTGTAATCTATTGTGTTTAACTCTTCATTTCTGTCTGAGTTGGTAGTTTTCAAGACATTTGTTAATGAAGTGTCCCAGTTTAGAGCCAGCTGAGCTTTGGTGGATGAGTCTGGAAAAAGTAACAGTTTCTCAGGACTCTTAAATAGAATCATACAATCAACCAGATTGGAAGAGACCAGCCTATCACCCAGCCCTATCCAATCAACTAGGCATGGCACTAAAAATAGTTGCCTTTTGTCTTGTCTTTAAAAAACTGTGCAGCTATAAAACTTCAGAAGCTGTCTATGAGACTGCTAACATCACCTGTGTGTTAGTTGTAGGAAATTGAGTTACAATTAGGCAGAAATAGCAGCCTAAAGTCTTGCTTGGAGTCTGTGAAAGAACCAGGAGAAAAAATCACACTTCTTTGCCCTTAGATGCATCTTCACATTTTAGCCTGGCTCTCAAGTTTGTTGTTCAACTGCTAGCACAACTTCTCTATTCAAGTTTTTATCCTCACCATTTGATGCTTGCTTAGCGTTATCATTATTCCTAACTCACCCTTTCTTACTCTTGGAACATGAATAAGGTGATGTTGTTGTGCAGAAATGTCTATTGGCTGGTTATTTCTCCTCAAGAGAGGAAGAACAAATGATGCTTTCACTTCTCCTTACACTTTTATTTGTCTGGTGGCTACTAGCAAGTCACTGTTAACATGAAAATGATGCTTTCAAAGCATTGCAGTGCCAATTTTGGGAGCTAGTCAATGATCTGAAATGTCTGTATTTCAGCAAACCTACCTTCAAGGACCTGGTTTTTCTATAGAAGTGTGGAATATTTTCTGCAGATCAGCCCTGCCTATGTTTTAAAGGATTTTGCCAAAAGTTTAATGTGCTTAATGTTTCTGGAAGTGATGGTGCTGAGCAGCATTGCTGTGTGAGTGAAGTAGATGCTGAGGAATCCTGAATATGCTTTCCACAGCTTGTTCACCTCCTCAGCGTTTAGGGAATGATTTTAAGCTATTTAAACTTTTAACTGTTTCTCTCCTTTTAGGAATAATTGTGTAAATGTGTTGGTAACAACAACCCAGCTTATCCCAGCACTTGCAAAAGTTCTGCTATACAGCTTAGGAGGAGCTTTTCCTATCGAAAATATTTACAGTGCAACAAAAATAGGTAAGAAAATTAATTCCTTCATCCATTCCAACAGCACTGCATTAGCAATAGGTTTGTTTTTTTGCCAGTAATGGATTAATTCCAAGCCACTTCCTGACACTTAGTGTTAAAAGATTTAGGCATTGCCTGTGTTTAGAAGTGTTTGTCAATAAATTTGGAATTCAGCTGATTTTCAGTGTTGCCTGAAGGGATAAAGGTCTCCACACTGATTAAAAGCATCAGAAAGTCCTACACATGGTGCAGAAAACATAAAACGTGTGGGAAAGAATGAAGAAAAGTGGTTTGTGGAATCAAGTCTAAGCAGAACATCTGTTAAAATAGCCTCTGCTCTGACCTTCAGCACTGTGCAAGCTAAGCCACCACTTGACAAACTCTTTGTGCAAGCAGAGCACACCAATGATGGGAGTGATGACTGCTACCAACAGAACCTGTGCCGATGGATGCTGCAGGCCACTTGCCTGTGCTGTTGATAACTCTCTGTCTCCTGTGTGTTACAGTTCATGGGTTTTGGAAATAGCATCCAACATTTCCTTGTAAAGCAAAGGCAACCCATTACCATTCCTGTGAAATGATGCAGCCTACAGCAACTGATAATGTTGGCAGATTTCCTGATTTACCCATTAGTACTTGAGGAATGTTTCACTGCTATACCTGTGACACTTTGTATAACGTGGAACATGATGCTCCTTTTTTAGCCAAAGGCATTGTAATGGATGTCCTAAATGGTTTTCACAAGTGAAAAAGCAATGCATACTATTACAGGGTCAGGAAAAACTATTACCTCAGTCATCCTTTAATTAGCTGTAGATGTTTTCTAGACAGAAATGCCTCAAACACTTCATAAACTGAAGTCAAGGCGCCAAGCATCCCAAATACAACATGATACTGAGCAGCCTCTGGAATGAATGTTGTCTGTCACACGGCCTGTACTTGTTGGATTCAGTCACTGAGGTTGCACTCTGACCAAAGGAAGGAGCATTAATAGTGCTGACAGCACAGAAGGGGGTGGTGAAGTGAAGCACAACCCCTGGAGTCTCTGACAATTAATTCTGCACCAGGAATTCCTTCTGGGAACAGAATGGTCACTGGCAGGAGCACAGCAAACTCTGCTGGGTACAAGACTTCTCTCTCCTTTTCATCTCAATGATCTCTGCATTGTGATGAGCAGAGAACTGTAACTGCAGCTATTGCTTGCACACATTGAAATCTGGTTCTCACAATGCTTTCCCTAGTTGTAAGCCCGTTTTGAAGAGCCAGCTGAGAAAAAAACAAGAGAAAAGCAGTGAGACTCAGAGACCTAGAAATCAGGAGCTTGTGGCATAAGAGTCCAGGGAGTCATAATAGCAACCTTCCAGCACAAGAAGGCTGGAGAGGGACTGTTTGCAAAGGTCTGTAGTGATAGGATGAAGGGCATTGGTTTTAAATTAGAAGTAGATTTAGTTTGGGTATCAGAAGGAAGTTCTTTACCATGAGGGTAATGGAACAATGAAACAGATTGTCCAAGGAGGTAGTTGAGGCCACATCCCTCAAGATATTCAAGGTCAAGCTTGACAAGGCTCTCAGCAACATGATCTAATGGAAGATGTCCCTACTTACTGCAGAGGGATTGGACAAGATGACCTTTGGAGATCCCTTCCAGCCAAAACCTTTAAACCACTCTATGATTCTACAATTTTCTTGTGGCAAGGAAAGAAATCCTCTTTTTCTGTGTTGATAGGAGGTACGACTATAGATGACAATTTCTTTGCATGTGTAGGTCACGTCAGATGAATTAATTAATGTTAATTAAATCTGGAGAGTGCCTGTAGAAACAATGAAATCATATTAGGACATTTTTAGAAACGAAATCAGAAGTGTTTGTTGTTAAAACTGAACTTGAAGTACAATGAGATCAGTAGATACCTGCTTTCACTCCTGTTTATCAATGTCACTGTTTCAGCCTGCCTGCTTCCACATTTCTCCAAAGGAGCCAAATGCATCTGTCAGGAAGCTGTGGTCTAGTTTTGTCTTGCTTGTCCATTGCTCTCTGAACAGGTTTTTTGTTGCTGCATTACTTGTTGTGGAAGAGGGAGCAATGGTTAGACTCAATGATCTTAAAGGTCTTTACCAACCAAAATGATTCTGTAATTATTGAATTAAACTTTCTGCTCTCCTTGAAAAATATTACTGCAATAATGGGGAAATATTTAACTTCAGTTATTCATTCTCTGACTTATTAGTTTTTACAGTGCTGCTAATTCTTTTATCTCAATGACTTTGCTGTGACAATTAAGAAAGAGATTTAGTTTTACCTGGAACAACTTAATGTTACTAAGGGAATGAATTGCTTCTTACTGGTTCTGGCTCTAAATCCCAAAGCCTAGGAACCTTCCAAAAGTAGTAGTAGGGCTTTACCATAACTCACTCTATAGCTTGAATAAGTAGTGCATTGTTTTTCAGGCAAAGAGAGCTGTTTTGAGCGTATAGTGTCCAGATTTGGCACTAACATAACTTATGTTGTGATTGGAGATGGCCGAGATGAGGAACATGCAGCTAATCAGGTAACTTCACTCTGAACTCTTATCTCGTTTATCTTCCAGGAAAAGAAAGTTGCTTTGAACGAATAATGCAAAGGTTTGGCAGAAAAGTAGTGTATGTTGTAATTGGGGATGGTGTAGAAGAAGAACAGGCAGCAAAAAAGGTAACCTGTCTCCTGAAATGTTGGTGTGATACTAATGCAAGCCTTTCTGTTTGCATTTCTGTCAGTGTTGCACTATGGCAGAATGACAAGTAATTCTAGTCCACAGGTGCAAGGCAACAAGAGCATGATGAGATTAAAAACTTAGAGTCAAGAATGAACCATTTGGATTCTAGCATTTGCTTCACTTTGCTTTGGAATGAAAAAGAAATTGCAACATTATTTTTAATAGAAATGAAAAGTGATTGGGAAGGGGAAAAAAAAATCAGACTAACTTCAAGCAAACTAAACGGAGGAGATATAAAGAGCTGTGCCACAGTGTTTGGGTGGTGGTTCGTTGCAGTCAGGGAGGTTTCAAGACAGGTGCTGCTAAGAAATGTGGAAAAACATAAAGAAACAAAGTTTTTGCTGAGCTGGGTAATGATCTGTAGTGAACTGGAGCAAATACAATGAACAGATATTTGCTTCAAGCAAGACATAACTGCCAGAGAAGAAAGAACGCAGCGTAGAGATTGTACACCAAATCTGTCTCTGGAGAGAACCGATTCTTTAGAAGTCCTCGGTGTTCTCAGGACAGTAATTCAAGTCTAAATTTCATCAGATAAGTTTTCCATCTCCAGAAGCAGCTCAAACTATTAATTTGCACCATAATTCCCAGCGTAACCTTGGGAGTGTGCAGACCTGAGGGGTTTTGCCTCACTGTGTCTGCGTGGGACGAGGAATGTAAATGCCATGCTAGGAGTAGCAACACTCAGTGCCCTTGGTGGTTTTGTAGTGTGAAGGGAAACAAAATGAGAGTAACCAAAATGCTCATTCCAAATGGTTCCTTAATGTAGGCACAATCCTGGTGGTGGGTCTTTTATAGTTTGTGCTAAACAAAGGTGGTTGGATTGCATATTTTCCAGTCTGGCATGCCTTTACTTGTGGTTTCTCTTTTTTTGTTCCTTAATGTTGCTTATACTGCATGGATAGAAAAAGAATTGAGAAAGATAGATGAATGTAGCACATTACAAATAGATCTGAATACAACATCAATGTGTTTGGGTATTTTTTACTGTTCTGATGAATTGCTGGAGGAGAACAGTGCATCTATCTCTCTCTTGTAGACACTGATGCTTTTTGCAACACAAATTACATGCAGATTTTTTTTTTTAAGCCAGAAATTTGTTATTTTCTTATCCAAAGAGATTTCTTTTTATCCCTCCCTGGAGGGAGAACAATATAATTCAGTTCTGTTTCAAACTGTTACATCTGAAGCCTCTTTTGATGCAAGTCGTACAGCCCTTTACATGCTCGTTGGTTACTTGGAAAAGTCTAATAAGGGGGAGCAGAAAGGGGTTTCCTCTTGATGCTCCTCCATCTGGGTTTGCATGCTAACAATAAACAAGCAGCCCTTACTAAATAATGGGTCTTGCTCCAAAGCAAACGTTAGGAAAGACTTAATTATTTTCACTGCAGTTGAACTGCTAAGCTCAGATCTATTTTGGTCTGATTTTTGTCAGTAGCTTGCTAGCAAAAATCAATCCAGAGCTGCGGTGGTGTAAAATAGCTGGTGGTAATCTGACTAGTCTGATGTGTCATATACTGCCCTGTCACACTGGTTCATCTTTCCTGACCTTTTCCCCCCCTCCCCTCTAACAAACACAGCACAACATGCCCTTCTGGAGGATATCCAGTCATTCGGACCTCTTGGCTCTCCATCAAGCACTGGAACTAGAGTATTTGTAACTGTGTTCTAAAGCTGGCAACCCTTGTATATGTATATATATATACACACATATATATATATATTTCAAGTACACTGAATTTTTATGTGTGATTCAATGCCTCTGGCTTTACACATATGAATTGTCTTAAGAAAGGAAGAAATATTTGGGATTAAAAATTCCAAGTTGGAAGAATTCAGATTGCTGAATGGAGTTAAAACATTAGTGCTACGTAAGGAAGCTCTATGGTCTTATATATATGCAACGTTTTCAAGTGAATGAGAACTGTGGAGGTTGCTGGTACACACCAAGTGAGCCCTGACAGGAGTGAACAAATGACTCAGAACTGGCAAATCACCAACATACATTTTCCAGCCGACAAGGTGGTGTTCAACAACATTCCTCAAAATGGGATCTATTCTCAGCACTGAGGTTTGAACCAGACTTTAGCCTACCTAACCCAGAAAATCTGAATTGGAATGCACTCAGACTGTATAATGACAATCCTGTCTAGACCTGTAATTTGTGTAAATTATTGGTGAAAATAATTTACTGTGACTTTATTAGCAGCTGATTTTGGAAGTGGATGCAATTTTTCTTTCTTTTGGGGAAGGGGGGTGTGGGGAGGGGGGGGGAGGTAGGGGAGGGGCAGGGTTATATAATATTGTCTCTTTTATAAGTTTGGCAAACAGAATGTGCATAATGATGTGTTGTGCCTTAAAGAAAAAGACTGTGTTTGTGTGTTCTAATGTAATTTTGGTTCAAAACTATGTAGATAAAGAAGCAAACCAACAAACAAACGAGAATCTTTGTGATAGTTTTTGACATGACCAAATTTGAAATTCAAAGCAAATCAAAGAGCAGGGCTGCACCAAAGCATTTGTTTGTTGCAGTAAGGGGAGGGGGGGGGGAATTAATAATATAGTTTGTGGGGGTTTATTTGGATTCTCAGTGATTCCACAGATTGTTTGAGGAAAGTTAGGAATGTGTTGGGAGGTTGATACTGGGGACCGCTGCCTTGATAGCTAAAAAAACCAATAATGAAATTGAACACCTTCAGCACCATTTCTTGATTCTCTGACAAGACAACTGAGAGCCATATTCATGAGTCCACACTGTGAGCACATCTGCTGTGTAGGAAAGAACAAATTTCTGTCCAGCGGGCGAAGCGTGCAGGTGGAATTACTGGAAGGCAAAAATGTGGAGTTAAGCCCAGGTGGGAAATAAACACAAGTTTGTTGAGAACGAATAACTACTAAAGAGCATCTCAGATGCACAAATGATACCACCTTTAGCAGAATCAGGATCCACACAAGCTGCTGAAATTGCTGGCATGATACCCTCAGCCATTTCAGGAGCACACTCCACCCTGGCAAAGATAACAGCATTTTGGTAGCTTTTTGATTCAGAGCCACATCTATGAGTCCTCTGCTTTGGGTCGACGTGATTTTCCCCTCCCATTCTTGATTGCACAGCTCTATTGCACACTGGCAACCCTAAATGTTTCTAAGTGAAAAACTGCAGTAGTCAGGTAACTGAGAAGGTAAGGAAGAGAAATTATGAAGAAATACTTAAAAAAAGGTTACCTTAATTTCCATCAGGACTATTGAAATTTGCAATCCACACCTTAATTTCCATCAGGACTATTGAAATTTGCAATCCAACCTTTCAAGTTTTGAACATGCTATGTTTCTGCTTTGGAAAATGAATTAGATCCATATTGCACACAGGGTCCCTAGTGCTGCACATGCAGCTTGAGTGCTCTGAGCTAGATCCGTATATTGCACACAGGGTCCCTAGTGCTGCACATGCAGCTTGAGCGCTCTGAACTAGATCCACATTGCACACAGGGTCCCTAGTGCTGCACATGCAGCTTGAGCACTCTGAACTAGATCCACTTTGCACACAGGGTCCCTAGTGCTGCACATGCAGCTTGAGTGCTCTGAGCTAGATCCGTATATTGCACACAGGATCCCTAGTGCTGCACACGCAGCTTGAGCACTCTGAACTAGATCCACATTGCACACAGGGTCCCTAGTGCTGCACATGCAGCTTGAGCACTCTGAGCTAGATCCACATTGCACACAGGGTCCCTAGTGCTGCACGCGCAGCTTGAGCGCTCTGAGCTAGATCCACATTGCACACAGGGTCCCTAGTGCTGCACATGCAGCTTGAGCACTCTGAGCTAGATCCACATTGCACACAGGGTCCCTAGTGCTGCACATGCAGCTTGAGCACTCTGAGCTAGATCCACATTGCACACAGGGTCCCTAGTGCTGCACGCGCAGCTTGAGCGCTCTGAGCTAGATCCACATTGCACACAGGGTCCCTAGTGCTGCACAGGCAGCTTGAGCACTCTGAGCTAGATCCACATTGCACACAGGGTCCCTAGTGCTGCACGCGCAGCTTGAGCACTCTGAGCTAGATCCACATTGCACACAGGGTCCCTAGTGCTGCACATGCAGCTTGAGCACTCTGAGCTAGATCCACATTGCACACAGGGTCCCTAGTGCTGCACATGCAGCTTGAGCACTCTGAGCTAGATCCACATTGCACACAGGGTCCCTAGTGCTGCACGCGCAGCTTGAGCACTCTGAGCTAGATCCACATTGCACACAGGGTCCCTAGTGCTACACGTGCACCTTGAGCACTCTGAACCAGCAGCAAGTGCTTAATCTCTCATGGCAGAAGTTGGAAACTGCTTTCTGACTTTTAATACTGTATGTGAAGACATCTGAGGTTGCCTGGGCTCTGAATGTGAAGAGGTGTGTGCATGAGAAGATGTTTAATGCAAACTCTAGGATGCCTACACAAGCAAAGTAGTCAGCACTGAGGTGAAGATCTTCCCTGTCTGTGCTGTGAAGCCACCATACAACTTGTTACCCGGCAGGGCAGTAACTTTGCTGATTTAAACTCTGTAGGTTATATGAAAGTTAGTTGACAGATGAAAGCCTGAAGCCACTAAAAATCCCAGGCAAATTCCTTCTTTAACAAAAATGGGATTTCTTGACTCAGTTGGGAAAGTCATCTCACAATAAACTAATGACAATTTGTGCTCACTGGGAGGTTTTAAAGCTTTCACATTAGACTTGCCACATCCAAAGTCATTATACACCACCTATTGGGTAATAGATTCCCATGTCAAACATAAAAAGTAAAGAAGATACATAACTTCTCCATGTTTACAGGACATGTCTAGTCAAATGTAGCCTGGAAGCACCTTTTTTTTTGTCATAAAGAGCTGTAATGGCAACCTCTTGTAGTTTTTCAGGTGAAAAAAACCCAACAACTTGTTTTACTGGAATAGGAACAGAGCCCTTCTCAGGTTCTGACAGAGGAACGTTGCAGGAGAATCTCAATATGAAGGGGGGGAAAAGCATCCAAACAGAAAATTGGCTTGGTGGGCTTGCTTCTTTTTCTCTCTCTTTTTTTTTTCATCTGTTGTCATAGTGTTCTATAAATGCATGAAGCAATCTCATTTCTCCAGTTATTTGTTCAGCTTTTTGGTGTTCTTGTCCTCATCAGATGGAAGAACACAAACCCAAGAGCCCACCAACAACCACCAATTCTCATGCAGCTTTTTGCAGTGCCTGTGCTCGGTTGCATTTAGCTCTCTGTGGCAAGTATGGCTCAGTTATTAATCTCAGACTTAAAGAGAGGAGGTGGAGGCAAAAGGAAGGAGGTTTTACAGAGCATGAACAAGTCCTGATTTTGAGTTAGATTCTGCTAATAGCAGAAGTTGATTATAAAAAAGGAATAATCCACAAGAGTGTGCCTCCAAAGGAAGTGGAAGGATTTACCTCAAAGGCAGTACTAAAAGTCTAAACCAGAATTTCCTTTCAGAACACAAATACTCTTATTAAACGTGCCTTTCAGACCACAAATGCTCACAAATTGCTATGTGTCTTTAAGTAAAGGTGTGTTCAAAGTATCCTTAAATAAAAGCCTGCCTTGCAGAGAGAAATCCTAGAATGGGTTAGGTTGGAAGAGCCCTCCAAGATCGTCTAGTTCCAATTACTGTGATACATTTCCCTGCATGAACAGTACAGAGGAGAAAATAAGCGAGGCAGAGGCACAGTCACCCCAAGACCATTCCAGATGGATCTAAGTAGGTTAAGGTGAAGGCTGATCATTTTGGTGTGGAGTGGGTGTTGATTGAACAGCATGTTAATCAGAAGTTGCCTTCAGCCTCTCCTCAGCAACAATGTCATGTCTGCAAGTACTTTGGGCAAAGCAAGCATAGAATACAATGTCTTTTGCTGCTACTCTAGCAGTGTTCAGCCAGTACAGAACTCAGACACTCGTTAGGCATTTCAGTAGTCAGCTTGCAGATGCAAATGCAGCGTGAGCTCAGGCACGAGGAACTATCTCACAGAAGGGTAACTCTGTGAGATAGTACCAAGTGAGGAGAAGAGGACAGGCACAACAAAAAGTGATGCTTCTTTTTAGATGCCTGTGGAGATTGTGCACAAAGATACTGGTGGCAGCCAGCAACCAGATCTGCTCTCATTAGAATGCGGTGCGAGCAGCAGTGTTTAGAGCAGCTGCAGCACACGGCCCAGGGTAAGCGCTGATAGGGGACATGGTGGCAAATCAAAGTCCTGGAGGCAAGCACATTTCCCTCGGGGCAGGTGAAGTCCTGTATCCAATTGGAATTGCAGACTTTGTGGAGAATATGGACATGGCCCACGATAGGAAGACTGGGTTTTTGCTGTGAGCTTATGTCCAGATCCAGGGGGTTGCTTCAAAAGTCAGCTCTGCTTTACAGGATTGGCACCAGCTATAGGCTTTAAATGAATATGGTATTTAGAGTCTCTGAAGAGGAGCCAGAATCCCAGAAATAGCAGCATTTTGGAGGTGTCATTGAAACCAAGGGTCTCTGTCATGTATTAGCAGACTATAGTTTATTAGGGCCTACATAATTTAAGAGACTGTAAATTAAAATTAAAAGCTTGTAAAATGATGTACATCTTTACTATTTCTCAATAAATACACCTGGAGATGTCATTTTCTGCACTATACTGTGTTGTAAGATGCTTTCTTTCTGTTCTAAACTCCCAGTACACAATGTCCCTTACTGGAACAGAGTGTGCCTTTTGGCTGTCTTTAAGAATCATAGAAGCATAGAATGTCAGAGGCTGGAAGGGACCTCAAAAGAGCATCCAGTCCAACCCCCCCTGCCATAGCAGGATCACCTAGACCAGATCACACAGGAACACATCCAGGCAGCTCTTGAACATTTCCAGAGTGGGAGACTCCACAACTCCCCTGGACAGCCTGTTCCAGTGTTCTGTCACCCCTCACGTGGAAAAAAGTCCTCCTTGTGTTTAAATGAAACTTGCTCTGCCTCAGCTGCCACCCACTGCCCCATGTCCTGTCATCAGGCATCACCCAGCAGAGCCTGGCTCCATCCTCTTGGCACTCACCCTTTACATATTTATCAATTTATGAGGTCACCTCTCAGGCTCCTCTTCTCCAAGCAGCAGAGCCCCAGCTCCCTCAGTCTCTCCTTGTAACAGAGATGGTCCATTCCCTTAACCATCTTTGTGGCTCTGCACTGGACGCTCTCAAGCAGTTCCATGTCCTTCTTGAACTGAGGGCCCAAGAGCTGAACACAGTACTCCAGATGTGGCCTCACCAGGGCAGAGAGGCAGGAGAACCTCTTGACCTACTAACCACAGCCCTTCTAATCCACTCCAGAATGGCATTGGCCCTCCCAGCCACGAGTGCACATTGCTGTGCATGTCTGTGCTGCCTTTGCGGTTCATTCCCAGAGCAGCTCTGGTGTGATGGATTTAGGAGAGTCCTCTGGCTCCCTCCTCCTCCTCCCAGATAAAATTTACCAGACCAACTCAGAAAGTTTAGAAGATGTGGCTGTATTTTCCAGCAAGCTAAATTTACAAACATATATAGAAAATGGATATAGATGTATTTACAGTTGTACCATAGCATCAGCTGGGTTGGAAGACACCTCCAAGATCATCCAGCCCAACCTAGCACCCAGCCCCATCCAATCAACTAGACCATGGCACTAAGTGCCTTAGTCTTATCTTGAATACTTCTGGGAATGGTGCCTCCACCACCTCCCTGGGCAGCCCATTCCAATGCCAATCACTCCCTCTGGGAAGAACTTCCTCCTAACATCCAGCCTAGACCTCCCCCAGCACAACTTGAGACTTGTTCTGTTGCCATCCCCTTGTTCTGTAGCTGGTTGCCTGGCAGAAGAGACCAACCCCACCTGGCTACAGCCTCCCCTCAGGTAGTTGTAGACAGCAATAAGGTCCCCCCTGAGCCTCCTCTTCTCCAGACTAAACAACACCAGCTCCCTCAGCCTCTCCTCACAGGATTGTGTTCCAGGCTTCTCACCAGCTTCTCATCCTTCTCTGGACACCTTGCAGTATCTCAACATCTCTCTTGAATTATAATTACATATAAATATATATAATAGTTAAATACAGTTTAGAAATAGTACAGAATCATATCTTCCTCCCAGGACAAAGCCCAGAAGGGGCCAACACCACCTTCCTTTGTCTCCCCAGAGAGAAAACCAGCAAGATCTCATGTGTTATCTGCTCAGTCAAGGTTAGTATGCAGCCATGCACAGAGGTGTGGTGGAGGAGGTGGAAGGCAGAAGATGAAAGGAACAAAGAGTGGGAAATTGTTTGTATGTTGTTGTTTTATCCCTCTTAGCAAAGCAGTGAATGATACAGCCTTTATCATCACCATTATTCTTTCACAGCCAGTGATCTAAGCTATTTAGATTCTGCACTGAGCTTTCAGAAAAGTCCTGGTTTCTCTTCTTGGAATATTCCCACGAGTGTTAAAGTACCACACCTGGAGCCATACTCACCTGTGTGCTGTTTGCAGGGTTCAGCCTCTAGAGGGAACCTCCCTCTGCTTCACACCCAGGAGGGCCATCTACTGACCCTTAACAGTTGCCCAGGTAGGATTGCATGTGAGTAGAGAAGAACCATTCAGTACCACCTCAGGAGTGTGAGAGACAAGCTAGGCAGAGAATGGGTTTCATCCTCATTAAAACCATGGGAGATTCCAGACCTTTTCCCTTTTCACATCAGGTTAAAAATTAGATCCCGTAGGCTTTTTTAAGATGCTTTTGTCTGGGTTACAGCACTGCATTAGGTTCATTTCTCATTGCTGAGTGCTCTAAATGGCCATGTCCTGCACACAGTGTCATAGAATCATAGAGTGGTTTGGGTTGGAAGGCACTTCCAAAGGTAGTTTAACACAAACCTTGCTGCAGTCACCATCCTTCTTTAGATCAGGTTGCTCAGAGCCCTGCCAAGCCTGCACCTCCAAGACCTTCAGCTACCTCTCTGGGCAACCTGTTCCAGGGTTCCATCGTCTTCATACTAAAGAACTTCTGACATCCAACCTAAATCTACTCTGAGACCATTTATGCATAGAAAAATAATTCTTCCTCATTTGGAAGCAAAAATACCTTTTCCTCATTATCCATTACCTATAGAGACTCCTCAAGGAAAACCAAGCAGAAACTGAGACTGGAATTATTTCTGTGCCTTGCTCCTTGTTTGCTGCTGTACTGTCATCTCTAGAGGACTCACATTTAGGGTTCTCCTCTTTGATCCATTTTCCTTTTTTTTCCCCTAAGCAAATAATGGATTCAGAAACGTTTTGCAAATGTTTATACATCCAGGGGAATTGTTTCAGCTGACAAAATCCCAGACAGTAGGAGCAACGCCAAAGCAGTCAAAACAGCTCTATGAGGATGATTAGGGGACTGGAGTGCTGCCTGATGAGGAGAGGCTGAGGGACCTGAGGCTTTTTAGTCTGGAGAAGAGAAGACTGAGAGGGGGTTTAATAAATGTTTATACATATCTGAGGGCTGGGGGTCAGGAGCTGAGGGACAGGCTCTGCTCACTTGCTCCCTGGGATAGGACAAGGAGCAATGGATGGAAGCTGCAGCACACGAGGCTCCATGTCAACACCAGGGGGAACTTCTCTGTAAGGGTCACAGAACACTGAACAGGCTCCCCAGAGGGATTGTAGATTCTCCTCTCCAAGCCCTGTCTGGATGTGTTCCTGTGTGACCTGAGCTAGATTGTATGGTCCTGCTCTGGCAGAGGGCTTGGACTGGACGATCTCTTTGAGTCCCTTCCAACCCCTAACATCCTGTGATCCTGAGCTCTCAGTATTTTCTTTCTGCATGCTAGTTTCTCTACCAATTTCAAGGCTCAATTTTCCAAGAATGGAATCTCTGACTTGAAACCACCAGTGTAAAAAATGAAGGAAATTCTTTGTGGT
This sequence comes from Pogoniulus pusillus, assembly GCF_015220805.1. Taxonomy (NCBI): domain Eukaryota; kingdom Metazoa; phylum Chordata; class Aves; order Piciformes; family Lybiidae; genus Pogoniulus; species Pogoniulus pusillus. Next base: position 10,256,814 of record NC_087294.1, on the reverse strand, counting down.
TGGGAAGTGAGGAACGAATGAAACGCTGGAAAGCTTCACATATTTATTTTTAGGTGGACAAGCAAAGACAATCCTTTGTCGCACAAGGCAGCGGTTCTCAGGTTTGCCAGCTGAATTAGTCATCAAACATCCATCTCAACCTGGGTTATTAGAAATTCATACATGCACTTCAACAAACACAAAGCAGAGAGGCGTGAGGGACAGGATTTCAATGAACTACAGCGTATCGAGGAGTTAGGCTGAGAACAGAGGTTAATTGGACTTCATTCTTCTGCCGTGCTCTCAGTGTCTGGGAGAGGAGCAGCAAATGGAAAGTGTGTAGTGTTTCCTAGGCTACTATACAAGCTGCTTTGCCCTTCACCAGGGAGCACATACTGGAGCTATTTGGAAAATATTAGAAATTGTTGACTCATTGAAACCAAAATGTGGTTTGGGACTGCACACAGCAGTGTGGATGAATGGAACATTTCTAAGTCCTGTTTAGAGGAAGAGTGACTCAGGAACCTACCAGATCTGCCAGAAAAAGACAACTGTGAGCCATTGCAGGTGTCTGGTGATTATGGCTCTCAGCATATCAAGCCCTTGTTCTTTGCTTTCAGCTTTTTTGGGTTAGAATCTTGCTTTTTGGCTGACTCACAAAGGTCCTAGTTTGATCCAGTAGTGAAGAGGAATGTTTCTGAATCTGGAGGGGGAAAAAAGAATGTGAAAGGTAAGAGAAGAAATGAACAAAGTAATCTTCCTCCTTACCCAGTATTAAAAGCACTGTGGCCATTGTGAAGGGTTCTGTAACTCTGCCTGGAAAGGCTTAAGCAAATGAGAAGCTGTGTGGTTAGTTGGTCAGGTGGCTGCAGGGTGAGGGGGCACAGACAAGACATGGGAAAAGACCATCAAGCATTAAGAACATTTTTCCTGGGCTCTGTGTGTAGATTTCTCCTGTTGGACAGCACAGTCTCACTTCTGTTCTTCATGATTCTGAGCACCCACCCCATACAGCTACCCTCTCCAGCTGCCCCACTAACTCTGGTCTGTGGGGTTTTGCAGGCTCAGCTCTTTGCTTCGTTGCTTCCCTCTGGTTTTGACACCTGCAGCCCTGCACTGCCTGTGAATTTGCTGGGATCCCAAACAGCCTTTCGAGCACAGCAGCTCCTTACAACTTTTGCAAGCAAAAGAATTGTTTATTTAGTTTCTGGCCAGTGGAAATATTACCTCCTAATCACTGCACTGGGGAGGGGCAAACCAGCAGGCAAACCTTAAACCTGCACCTTTTGTCCTTACATTCCCATTCCCAGCTTCACTCCATCGTGTTCCTCCAAGCAGCACAAGCAGGATGTGGCAGGATGGTAGCTGCAGTCAGGAAGCATACAGTGGTCTCTCTCTGCTGCTCCTTCTTCCTCATGGTCATCCTCTGCTCCACTGGGAGTTACACTGGGAAATGTCCCATCTGCTCCAGTGTAGGATCTTCTATGGGATAGGGTATATCTGCTCCACCACTGCACTTCCTCCTCCTTGGTGTTCTCCCTGCTGCTTCTAACTCTTTTTGTTCCCTCCTCCTCTGCCTGTGTGGTGCTTTCTGCCCTATTTTTTGCACATGCTTTAGAAGTGCTGCCACCTTGGATGTGGAGCTCAGCCACGTGCTCTGCTGGGTCCTTTGGAGCCATGGGCAGCCCTGGACTCTTCTCACAGAGGCCACCATGCAGTACCCCCTGCCAGCACCTGGCTACTTGCACCCAAAATGGGCTGGGAGGGGAGGTGTATCTCAACCCTCCACCCATCCCCACAATGCCATATACTTAGTTCTGCATTGTTTCCATGAATAGTGTGAGCCTGTTAGATGAGGACAAGCCTTGACAGGAGAAAACATCCTGCATCTGGGTCTGGGTACTGCCAAGCACCAACATAGGCTGGGCAGTGACCGGTTTAAGAGCAGCCCTAGCCCTCAAGGAAAGGACTTGGGGGTGCTGGTAGATGAGAAGCTCAACATGAGCTACCAGTGTGCTCTTGCAGCCCAGAAAGGCAACCATATCCTGACCTGCAAGAAGGGAAGTGTGGCTAGCAGGTCAAGAGAGGTGATTCTCCTCCTCTATACCGCTCTCATGAGATCCTCCACCTGGAATACTGCATCCAGTTCTGGAGCCTCTGTTACAAGAAAGATCAGGATGTGCTGGAATGTGTCCAGAGAAGGGTCACAAGGATGATCAGAGGGCTGGAGGGAGCTGGGGGTGTGCAGCTTGAAGAAGAGGAGGCTCAGGGGTACCTCAATGCTGTCTACAACTGCCTGAAGGGAGGCTGTAGCCAGGTGGGGTTGGTCTCTTCTCCCAGGCAACCAGCAATAGAACAAGGGGACACAGTCTCAAGTTGTGCTGGGGGAGGTATAGGATGGATATTAGGAGGAAGTTGTTGCCAGAGAGAGCGATTGGCATTGGAATGGGCTGCCCAGGGAGGTGGTGGAGTCGCTGTTGCTGGAGGTGCTGAAGAAAAGCCTGGCTGACGCACTTAGTGCCATGGTCTGGTTGATTGGACAGGGCTGGGTGCTAGGTGGCCTGGATGACCTTGGAGGCCTCTTCCAACCTGGGTGATTCTATGACCCTTAGGCTGTTAGTTCTCAGTGGAACAGCAGACCTAGCTGGGGAAAATCTATCCACAGAGAGAAAAAAAATCCCACTTTCTTTGGGCCCGTGGGAAGTCAAGAACAGGTCAGCCCAAAGGATATCCAAGCACTTGTTTGTGATTTTACTTTTTCAGCCTGCCTAAATGCTCACAGTGAATTTTCTACTCTGGTTAAACTGCAGTTCCTTGAAAGCAGTTTCTTTCTAATGAAAAGGCTGACTCAACCCTCACTCTAATAACCAGGGAAGCACAACAGTCACATGAAACAAGAAGTCATTGCATTGCCCTGACAGTAAGTAATGAGGTGCTTGCTTAGACATTTCTGTCCTTTTGCAGGGCAGAAATTTTATGGCTGAAAAGGTTTGTTTGGGGTTGCTTTATATATTCATGTCCAGGAAGAAATTGCCATGCCCTGGCCAAAGCTGCCTTGTTTAGCAGATGGTAATGTTGTACATAATTAATGCATTTGTTTTCATTCTCAAAAACCAGTACATGCAGCTTACATGAGTTTCTTCCTGAAAGCTAAATTTATTAGCTACCAAACATAAAGACTGTGCCAACTCTTCCAAGGGGATTGTGTCCTGTATTTGTCTCCATTTCAAACTGTTTTCCACCAACATCACCTCTGTGACTCGTCCACTCTCTCTAGGAAACTTCAGAGTGGGCAACAGCTTTCTGCTGTCCCTCTTATTTTTCCCTATGTATATATTCCTGGTTTCTCTCCTTTACCTCCATTTAAAAAGCAGCAAAGCTGCCACTTGCTCGCTGAAAATGTCTTTAAATTCATCAGCTCTCCCAGACCTAATAAAGTGACATGTTTACAATGCTAAAGGAAATCAGGTGTTTCAATGTGAAATGAAAAAACACCCAAATTTATGTAGTGCTACAATAATACTGTTTGCCTGGCCTTGGCCAGTCTATTCATCACCCAGCAATCTCCACACAAGATGCTGTGCAGTCTGTGTGCTGGAATGCCAGGCAGTAATAAGCCCAAGTTCACCATAAACAGCAGTTTCATGGTGGCCTCCCCTCCTTTGCTGCTGGCAGCCTGGGCAGTGAGGCACGCTGTAAAGAGAGAGACAAGCCCCAGGCATGTGGCAGCAAGGATGGAGCAAAGAAAACCTGCTGGTAGGTGGGTACTGGTGCTATGGGGCCCTTCGTGCTGCTGGTCCCACCATGGATGTGTGCTGATGCAACTGCAAAGAGCTGGAAGCAGAAAGTTGGCCTTGGGGTGACAACTGCCAATTCCCTCTTCATTTGGATGGCTTCCTCACACAGAGCCACACAGAACTAACCAGGTTGAAAAGATGTGGTCTGCCAGGCAACCAGAGACAGAACAAGGGGACACAGTCTCAAGTTGTGCCAGGGCAGGTCTAGGCTGGATGTTAGGAGGAAGTTGTTGGCAGAGAGAGTGATTGGCATTGGAATGGGCTGCCCAGGGAGGTGGTGGAGGCACTGTCCCTGGAGGTGTTGAAGAAAAGCCTGGATGAGGCACTTAGTGCCATGGTCTGGTTGACTGGACAGGGCTGGGTGCTAGGTTGGGCTGGATGATCTTGGAGGTCTCTTCCAACCTGCTTGATTCTGTGATTCTATGACCTCTGAGATCGCTGAGTTGAACCTATCATCTAACACCTTCTAGTTAACTAACCCATGGCACTAAGTGCCTCATCCAGCCTCCTTTTAAACACCTCCAGGAATGATGACTCCACCACCTCCCTGGGCAGCCCATCCCAACGGTCAGTCACATTTTCTATGAAGAACTTCTTCCTAACATCCAGCCTAAACCTGCCCTGGCAGTTTGAGTCTGTGTTTTCTCCCTCTGTCACTGGGTGCCTGGGAGAAGAGACCAACCCCACCTGGCTACAACCTCCCTTCAGGTAGTTGCAGACAGCAATGAGGTCTACCCTGAGCCTCCTCTTCTGCAGGCTGCACACCCCCAGCTCCCTCAGCCTCTCCTCTCAGGGCTGTGCTCCAGACCTCTCACAGTCTTGTTGCCCTTCTCTGGACACATTCAAGCACTTCAACATCTTTCTTAAATTTAGAGACCCAAAAGTGGACACAGTACTCAAGGCATGGCTTAACCAGTGCTGAGTACAGGGGCAGAAGGACTTTGCTGCTCCTGCTGACCACACTATTCCTGATGAAGAGGCTGGGCCTTATCTTGGACAAGTTTCTCCCAGTCTCCCAGCAGCTACTGGTTTAAAAAAGCAGATTGGCAAGTTGCATAACTAACTACTTGCTCTGATGGAGTCGATGATAACATTATTCATCATCTAAACTCCCAGTCTGTTCTGAAGCTTGTCACACCCTTTCCCACAAACTGTATTTGACAGTCAAACATACACACCATCTATATCTACTTTAAAAGCCTTTCTGTTAGAAATTTGTTCTCTCACTGCCATTTAGCATTACCTGCACGATCTCACAGGGAAGGGAGGACTGAGAAACAAAGGGAAAGCAGAATGGTATTTGTCTTCTCTCAAGTGAGCGTGGCACCTCAGAAAAGGGCAGTAGCACTTGGCAATGACACTGTGCATTTTTCTGGGCCCTTCTTCATACTCTGATTTTTCATGAATTACCTTGTTTACTCTATAGTGCATAACTGCACCTTCACCAAAGATCCCTGGGCTAGTTGGAAGAGCATTTATGCATTTCACTCTTCTCTTCTCTCATGCTGGTGGAGTATCTCTGTTCATACAGTGGTTTTGTTGCTAACCCCTAGCACACTTTCTGTAACTTCCATGCATTACAAATTACCATTTTCCTACTTGATTATACTTAGCTATCTGTGTTGTTTCAGGATTATTGCTGTCCTTTAAAATCCACTGCTAACCATGGAGGTGTTGAAGGCCAGGTTGGATGAGGCATTGAGCAACCTGTCCTAGTGAGAGGTGTCCCTGCCTCTGGCAGGGGGTTGGAACTGGATGATTTTTGAGGTCACAGACTTACAGAATGGTTTGGGTTGGAAGGGACTTCCAAAGGTCATCTAGTCCGACCCCCCTGCAGACACATCAAGGATTGCAAGCTGGGAGCTCTTCCACATGCCAGGTCTCTTCCAACCTAAATCATTCTATGATTCTATGTCTTTCTATGGATGTGTGGTGCTAACTGCTTCCAGCCAAGAGAGAATGTTCGATCCAGGGATTTAAACAGAATTCCAGTTCTCTGACAATTCAAGTTTGAATGACAGCAAGGAAGAACCTTTTCAGAACAGCTGAGCAAGGCTGGGAGTTGAGAAATTAAAAATCTACTTTGCAATGGAATTAGTCCACCTTTGGGACTAGTCAGGCATCTCCTCAGGATGTGACTATAGCGTTTTGGAGACCATGTGAAGAAGGGATTACACTGCATGGCCCAGTCACCAGGAGGCAGTGAGCAGTTACTTGAGGGGGAAAAAAACCTTGTTGGAATTGCTCCCCAGTTCAAGACGGACAGAGATCTTCTTGAGAGAGCCCAGCAGAGGGCTACAAGGATGATTAAGGGACTGGAGCAGTGCCCTGTGAGGAAAGGCTGAGAGACCTGGGGCTGTTTAGTTTGGAGAGGAGAAGACTGAGAGAGGAACTAATAAATGTGTACAAATATCTGAGGGCTGGGTGTCAAGAAGGAAGGGGCAGCATCCTCTCAGTTGAGCCTTGTGATAAGACAATGGATGTAAACTACAGCACAGGAAGTTCCACTTCAACATGAGGAAGAACTTCTTTACTGGAAGGGTTATAGAGCACTGGCACAAGCTCCCCAGAGAGGATATGGAGTCTCCTTCTCTGGAGACTTTCAAGACCTGCCTGTGCAACCTCTGCTAGATGATATGGTCCTGCTCTGGCTGGGGCAGTTGGACTTGAGACCTCTGGAGGCTCCTTCCAACCCTAACATCCTGTGATCCTGCGATTCTGTCTCTAAAGCTAAGTCATCCAATAAGCTGAGATCATGCATGTGAAGATTACTGAAGTGACACTTCCACAGCATGCTATCTGCAGTAAAGGTTTCCCAGAGCTGTGTAGGCAGTCTTGTGACATGCCTGATAGCTGAGGGGAGACATGTGCACTGCAATATTTGGCCTCAGCTGGAGGACAATGACTTCAGTGGTGGCGGACAAACCAGTAAGTACATTTGTTGCTACAGTTTGCCTTTCAGCCAGGCAAATGCTTCTGCTGTAAGCCAAATTTGTGTCTCAGCCAAATTGCATCATTTATCAACAAACCCAGACCTATCAGCAAAACTAGACTGGACCTGCTGTTGCCTACAAAAGTAACAGAAAAAGCCTCTGGAGATGACAAGAGTGTGGTCCAAAGAGTTTGCTCTGCAGTGCATGGGGCTTTTCCAGCTCTCAACGTGCTAGAAGAGGCAAAGATAAATGGGCAGATTTGGATATCTGTAACTTTATCACTCCCTGCTTAACAAGGCAATGAGTTGGCCTTAGAGATGTTCCCAGGAGACACAACACAAGATCTCTGGAGCCAGGACTGGATTTTCAAAGAAGCCAGGAGAAAAACACAGTATTTTCACTGAATGAATTTCCTTTCTACTGAGATCATGGCACAAGGAGAGGAGGTAATTCAGCTATCTGTAAAATGTTTCTGCACTCTCCCTGTCTTAAGACCAGAATCAGCATTCTCATGCTCTTCATTGCAGAAAGACTTCATGAGAAACAAATTGCTAGGAACTTCAAGGAAGCTGTGGGTTCATCTAATTTTAGATGCCTGGTTTAGGTCACAGATTTTCTGTATTGATTCATTCTAGGAGAAGCAAGTGAAATGGAGCTGGTGGGCCAACCTTGTAGCTATCTGATACCCTCAGATTCCATGAAACTTAGCCATTTAAATAGCAGGCTTAGGCACAGCGTTACTCACAGAGTTGACAGTCTCCAAAGGCTTTGCCAGTGCTGTTACATCTTTCAGCACACTTCCATTCAAGTGATCAAGAGCATCTGTTGAGCTAAGGAGAGATGGGAAGCCAGATACACTAATTATCCCCCCTGAAAAATAAGGTACTACTGAATGCCTTTCTTCTCCAAAAGTTTCTAGAGAGATATAGATAATAGATATAGACATAGATACAAGGCTGGAGAACCTGAGCTATCAGGACAGGCTATGAGAGTTTGGGCTCTACAGCCTGGAGAAGAGAAGGTTTCAAGGAGACCTTGTAGTGGCCTTACAGCATCTGAAGGGGGCTGACAGGAAGGCTGGGGAGGGACTATTTACAAAGTCTTGTAGTGACAGGATGAGGAGTAATGGGTTAGCTGGGAGAGAGGAGATTTAAACTAGATGTTAGGAAGAAGTTCATTACAGTGAGGGTCGTGAGACACTGGCACAGGTTGCCCAGGAAGGTTGTGGATGCTCCCTCTGAGTGGATCTTGTCCCCAGGATGTGTCACCCTCACCACTCAGGTTAGTGTCATCTGCAAACTTGCCGATTCATAGAATCATAGAATCATTCAGGGTTGGAAAGGACCACAGGATCATCTAGCTCCAACCTCCGTGCCAAGGGCATGGACACCCTACCCTAGATCAGGCTGGCCAGAGCCCCGTCCAGCCTGGCCTTAAACACCTCCAGGGATGGGACCTCAACCACCTCCCTGGGCAACCCATTCCAGGCTCTCACCACTCTCATGGTGAAGAACTTCCTCCTCACATCCAGTTTGAACCTACCCACCTCCAGCTTTGCTTCATTCCTCCAGTCCTGTCACTCCCCAATATCCTAAAAAGTTCCTCCCCAGCTTTTTTTAGTAGCCCCCCCTTCAGCTACTGGAAGGCCACAATAATGCTGGTATCCCTTTTTGCATCACACTGAGTCCTCCCAGAAAAACCTGACTGGTTTCTCCTGGTAGCAGAGCTAAACCATTATGTGTGACAGGTGAACATGCATGTTACTGTTTTCCTGGAACACTGAAAACTCTGACCATTTACATTGTGCTCTTTGTCCACATTTCCCCTCTTTTCATACAGGTTGACCCCAAGCAGGTATTGCTGTACACACTGAAGCTGTGATTCTCAGTGCCTGACCTGTGGGAAGGTTTGGATGGGAATGTGAAGCTCAGGCATTTATTTGGTTGTATATAGTATTTATAACCAGTCACATTTCACCTGCTGTGAGTGTGCCCACCTGCCTTGCACTAGTTTCTCATGTCTTTGTGCCCCGTGCAGATGCAACTGCTGTGCTCACCTCACAACCTAAAGGGAATTCCCAAAGCTGTCTGACAATTGATACTTCAGGCAGACCAGTGTCACCAGCAGAGAGCTCAGGAGTCATTTGAGCCTTATTTTGGCACTGTGTAGGTCCTGATGCAGCTGGCTGGCAAATGTAAGAATCAGAGGGCTGGAAGTCTTGGTGACAGCAGGGTGAGCTGAAGGCTGGATCGGAGGGAGCAACGCCCCCGTTGCATAGCAGAGCACCGCTCCAGCTCAGCAGGTGCCACAGGCTGCTCCTACTGCTGCTCCCCAGCCTTCCAACACCAAGTCTCTTCTCCAGTGCCAACTTATCACGCACGGGTTGTGTAAACGCACAGCTGAGCATGTTTGAAGGGAGATGAAGATGAAAGCTGACCGTGGCTGCGGTTTGTTCTGCCACGGCTGTGTTTGCTCTGGCTGCTGGCTGAGCTGCCGCAGAGCGGGGAGCTGCCGGGCAGCCGTCTGCGGGGAGACATCGCCATCTCCTGACATGTGCTCCTGCGCTCGCCTCTCCTGGGGATGCTGCGGGGAGAGCGGCAAGAGAGAAGGTGTCTGGGGCCGCAGGACTGAGTCACATTCCCATTTTGGTTACGAGGGGGTTTTGGAGACCTGACCACAGGCAGCCCAGCTGGCCTAGCTCCTGGTGGCAGGAGGTCGTGCTCCAAGCATTCATCAGCTGATGAAGACGTTAATGTGATGAAATAAAGACTTACACCATCACAGAATTATCCAGGTTGGAAAAGACCTCTGAGATCACTGAGTCCAACCTATCACCTCATACCTTCTAATTAACTAAACCGTGGTACCAAGTACCACATCCAGCTTCCTTTTGAACACCTCCAGGGATGGTGATTATGGCGAGGGGATGGAATTGGATGAGCTTTGAGGTCCCTTCCAACCTAGACCATTCTATGATTCTATAAGACAGACATCTGTCTGTCTTTATGCAGGTCAGTTACCTCATTACACAGTAACTTTCCAGTCCCTTGGCTTATTTGATCTGCTTTTGACTGAGCAGCAGTGCCCCTGAGATATTAGCTTCACACAGATTTTGTGGCAGCACAGAATCACAGAAACATGCAGGTTGGAAAAGACCCTCAGGATCACCAAGTCCATCTGACAACCTTACTCTGCAAGGTTTATCCCTAAACCATATCCCCAAGCACCACATCCAAAGGTTCATCCCTAAACCATATCCCCAAGCACCACATCCAAAGGTTCATCCCTAAACCATATCCCCAAGCACCACATCCAAATGACCTTTAAACACATTTAAACCACCTTTCTGCCTTGGCCTCTAGCAGAGGGCTGAGTGAAGAGACACCACAGATCTAGCTACAGGTGGACTGAAATTTTCAGTCAGTGGGAACCACGTTGTGACAGGAGAAAAACAAATAAAAAGAGACAGCAAAAATATGACTCAGTTCACAGAATCACAGAATTAATCAGGCTGGAAAAGGCGTTTGAGATCATTAAGTCCAACCTATCACCCAACACCTTCTAATCAACTAAACCACGGCACCAAGTGCCACATCCAGTTTCCTTTTAAACACTTCTAGGGATGGTGACTCCATCATCTTCCCGGGCACCCCATTCCAATTCCAATCACTCTTTCTGTGAAGAACTTCTTCCTAACATCCAGCCTAATCCTGCCCTGGAGCAGCTTGAGGCTGTGTCCTCTTGTTCACTGGGTGCTTGGGAGAAGAGACCAACCCCACCTGGCTACTACCTCAGGTAGAGAATGGGGACAAAAAGCCTGAACGCAGTGGGGAAGTTGGGTGCCACATAAAGGTGTCTGCAGCTGAAAACTGAGTAAGCTATCACAAGTACCACAATTTACAGCAGAGTAGACAGCAATCAGTAAGTTACCTGTGCAGGTTCGGACCCACAGACTCTAACCACGCACATGGACACAGGCATCAAAGGAAGCAGTGGCATAATCTGCTCCTCAAACCCCGCCGTGGTACACGCTGGAAGTCAGGAGAAATTCAGGCACCTTCACATTTAGCTGTTAAAAATGCCGTTCCAAAGCACAGCCTGGAAGACAGAGACGTCTCTTGTAGCCCTTGTAGACGTGCTTGTAGCCCTCGTGCCTGTCTGCGGTGCCGGTGGGAACGCAACTTGGGGCTAAACCAGTAATACCCAGTCACAGCACCAGGGGTCATTCCACTCTTTATCTCCACCTTAGACCAGCTTCTCCCAACAGCAGCGCTAGCAACACCTCGCCCCATCTCCTCTCTCTTCCGACTGCCTGTGATAAACCTGAGCTGCAAATAAGGTTGTGTTTAGACAGCGAAGTGGTGGGAACTTTGTCTGAGTAAAGACAGGAGGATCTGTCCTGGTGGAAAGGCTTTTGAATAGTTTACAGTATTTGCCTGTAGTTGTACACATTCCTCGAACAAATCACGTCCACTCATTTATTATCAGTGCTAAACAACGCAGTGGGTCCAGCACACAGGTGTGTTGCTCACCCTGCTTCAGGCTAGAGACATCCGCAGTGGAATGTAGTTTTTCCACCCAGAGATTAGTTATGTTAATGCAATGTCAGAAGTGACTGGTTTGAGGGGAGGGGAGAGAAGGGAATACAGGGGCAAAAAGAAGCTGAACAAAATGTTCACACAAGCTTAGAATAAAATCAGCAGGAACAAGTGTTTGCTTTCTCCCCTGACATGTACAAAATAGTGATGGACTTGGGGGGTTGATAATAATTCCTATTTAAAATGCAGATAGCTCTCTAGCTGGTGATGCTGATCCAGAAGTCATAGGAATTAGTAGCAATTTTCCTTGGGCTTCAGATCGTGCTGCATGTGTCAGCTGTATTTATTTGTTGCAGCAGTCATAATGGGGAATAGATTGTTTGAAGCTAGAATACCTGGGGCTTTTCATCTGTTTGAAGCAGGTTACACATCTCATAAATGTGCACCTCCTGGCAACCACTGTGAACGTTTTCACGGAACTACAGAATTGCAGAAGGTTAGGGGCTGGAAGGGACCTTGAAAGATCATCCAGTCCAACCCCCCTGCCAGAGCAGGATCACCTAGACCAGACCACACAGGAACGCATACAGGGGGGTCTGTCTTGAATATCTCCAGAGACAGAGACTCCACAATCCCCTGGGCAGACTTTTCTACTGTTTTGTCACCCTCACAGGTGGAAAAGTTCTCCTCATGTCCATGGAACTTCCCATGCCTCAGCTTCCACCCATTGCCCCTTGTCCTGTCATTTGGTATCACTAAGCAGAGCCTGGCTCCATCCTCTTGACATTCACACTTTGCATCTTTATAAACATGGATGAGGTCACACCTTTGGCTCCTCCTCTCCAAGCAGCAGAGCCCCAGCTCCCTCTGTCTCTTTTCCAGATGTTGCACTCCCTCCATCACTTTTGTGGCTCTGTGCTGGACGTTCTCTGAGGTCCTTCTTGAATTGAGGGGCCCAGAACTGGACACAGTATTCCAGATACTGCCTTGCCAGGGCACAAGAACCTCTCTTGATCTACTAACCACAGCCCTTCTAGTACAGCCCAGAATAGCATTGGCCTTCTTGCCCACTAGCACATATTGGTGGCTCATGGTTAACCTTCCATTCACTAGGACACCCAGGTCCCTTTCCCTGCTCTCCAGCTGCGTAGGTCTTCCAGCAAATATCTGGGTAGCTAAACTCCCCCATGAGAACCAGGGTCTGGACCAGCAAGATGTTTGAGGCCCAGAATCCCATAGGAGCAAAAGTACAAGTTTAGAGGAAGGTAAAATCTGAACACATCCATGGGTGCTACTTTTCCATGGCTACAGACTTCATCTCCTACATGAGCAACGCAGTACACAGAACTGATGCGCTTTGGGCAAAGAACCGAGTGCTAAAGCCCAAGCATGCTCAATAGGAAGCTAGCCTCTTTCTCCATTCCCAGTGTATATCAAAACATGAGTTCTGCTATTCTCACAGCCTTAATATTTATTTGCTATAACAGGCTCTGGTGCTCATTCCTTTGCCCAGCACTTGCACAGGTAATGTAGCTTGAAAACTATAGTGGATGCCTGAGATTACACCATGTCGGCACTCACTCCCTGGCTCGTCTGAAAAGTTTTTCACCATCTTGGCCAAGACTTTCCATTCTCTTTAGCCCCTAGAAACATCAGGCAACCCCTGCACAATTTATTGCCACTTATAGTTACTCCACACGGACATCACTTCCAAAATATTCATTAGAAAAATTAGGCATTTACAAGAAATGTTACATTTTGTGCAAGAAAAAAAGCAAAAATTATTTATTAAGCATCTGGATTTTTTCAGCACCACTTCATAATGGGGATGAGCCTGAACTGGAACACCTGATCTAAACTGTCCTCTGACTCTTTGGGGAGACTTCTTGAGGGCTGTGATTGTCTTAATTTTGAGCCTTCTACAGCTCTGAGCACATTGTTGGCACCTAACAAATAAACACTAGTAATCCAAATCTGGACCAGGACTGAATGGTTAGGGTGTATCTGTGCTTCCTGGAAAGTGTCTATCCATCTTCCACGTTACCTATGCTGCACCAAGTGCAATGCCTTCTTTCTGCTGCTAACCTTAAAGGATCACAGGCAGGGAATACGACCTCCAGTCCACAGCTCACAGGGTTGACAGCTAAAAGCACCATTCTCTGCGGTAGCTCCAGATGTACTCCAGAGGTGTGAACTAGGCTGATAAAACAGCTTTTAGACAAGCACCACAGCACAAGAATAATTTCAGCTATGGCAATACCTGATGTAAAGTGCCCCTGGACTGGGGCCCAGTCTCTGGTCAGCTGGCACACCTAGCAGGGAAGGAGCAATCTGCACATAGGTGTGATAGAATCATAGAATCACAGAACGTCAGGGGGTGGAAGAGACCTCAAAAGATCATCCAGTCCAGCCCCCTTACCAGAGCAGGATCACCTACATCAGATCACACAGCAACATGTCCACGTGGGTTTGAATATCTCCAGAGAGTAAGACTCCACAACTCCCCAGGGCAGCCTTGCATGGAAGGGGCAAGCTGCATATGATGGCACAAAAGAAATATGAAGTCATGGCTGTATCTCATCACAGGAACTGAAGCAGTTGTCTCATTCATTCACAGCTCTCAGAGCAGACAGGGAAAATGGTGTACGCAGGCTGGATTTGCAGGGGTGTAACTTCACATCAGCACTCTTGAGACAATTAATATTTCATATAAGGAAAGGGATCCTGGTGAGCTTTCCCTTACAAAGTTATCACCTGCTGAAAATCTTCCTCTTAATATTGCCACTGCTTTACAGGAACAGGGGACCTGGGATTTAGGTCACTGTTTAGAAGTGTTCAGATGTGTAAATTGAAACAAACCAACAAGCAAAAAGAGTAAGTGAAAAGCATCTCCCATTGTCCTCCCTTAGGAAAGAGCAGAGCCCATATCCAACAGGGACCATCTCAAATGAAGCAGCAGAGTAATCTGTATTGCTTTGGTCCAAAAGCTGTACTATAATTTCCTTAGCATCTGCTTTTGTATATTTGGCCTTCTATGTGCTTTGCAGTGGAAATGAAGAAATGGTGAAAACTTCTGGCAGTTTGTTGAGAACAGAAGGAGAGAACAGATGGAAAAGTGCTCCAGAAGAGGTGGAGCAATGGCAACTGATATGCAAGGGGAAGTCATAGGAAACAATGCAATCTAACTTGTTCCAGCTGCCTGAGCAATCACAGGGACAGTGCCAGATGTAATATAGCTCTGGTTAGCATGAGCTGAAATGTGGGATAACCTCCAAAAACAAAGATGAGGAGAAGAGAAGCAGCAGCTTGTTTGTGAACAAAAGACTAAACTATTTGGTTGCTAAAATACACACACAAAGGAGGTATCCTCTGCATTTGCCCCATGTGAAAATTGCAGCTAATCTGGGGGAAAGACAAAGGAGAAAAAAAAAATAACCCAGTTTGTGGTTGTGCTAATTTGTATGATAAACACTGAGGGCCTTGCTAAATGGGGAGAAGAGCTTGGGGAGTACTGTTTTGGTGGTGCAGCAGTTGAATCCAATGTTCTAATAAACTAGCACTGCTCTGTTTGAGAAAGTGCATTTTTGAAATGTGAATCAACCAGGATGAGGCACAAGGAATTAGCTCTGAGAGCCTCTCCGTTACGTGAAGGGTACACTGATGATCCTCCCAGGATTACGCTGTAGGGTGAAGGGATCGAGTTACCTTGGGACTACTTATCTAAGCACCAGCAGGTCTAGAGAGGATCTTCTTCCCTTCTACTCTGCCCTAGTGAGACTATATTTGAGACTTGTCAAATTTGGGCTCCCCAGTTCAACAGACAGAGACTTGCTGGAGAGAGTCCAACGGAGAGCCACAAGAAGCATTAAAGGAGTTGAACATCTGCCTTATAGAGAGAGACTGAGAGTCCTGGGGCTGTTTAGTCTGGAGAAAAGTGAGAGGAGATCTCATCAATGTCTATAAATATTGGGGGAGAGGGTGTCAATCTCTTTTTGGTGGCACACAGTAATAAGACAAGGAGCAACAGGCACAAACTGGAACATGGAAGCTTTCACCTCAACATGAGCAGGAACTTCATTACAGTGAGGGTGAGGAGCACCAAAACCATCTGCCCAGAGAGGTTGTGGGGTTTCCTTCTCTAGAGATTTTCAAAACCCTCCTAGTTGCAGTCCTATGTGGACTACCTTAGGTGATCCTGCTTTAATCAGGGGGTTTGGACTGTATGATCTCTGGAGGTCCCTTCCAATTCCTAGTGTTCTGTAACTCTGTTCTGTGAAATGACCAAGGGCTATAACAACTGAGCATAGCCTATATGGCCCAGAAGAAAAAGAACAAATAAGCTTATTTTGAATTCCCTTCTATTAACATTTAATCTAAATCTATCTTAAATCACCTTATGCCAAGTTCAATCATGTCTATCTATGACTTTACCTTTCTCCTGGGTTATTTATAGAATCATAGAATCAACCAGGTTGGAAGAGACCTCCAAGATCATCCACTACAATCTATCACCCAGTCCTGTCCAGTCAACTAGACCATGGCACTAAGTGCCTCATCCAGGCTTTGCTTCAACACCTCCAGGGACGACAACTCCACCACCTCCCTGGGCAGCCCATTCCAATGCCAATCACTCTCTCTGGCAACAATTTCCTCCTAACATCCAGCCTAGACCTCCCCCAGCACAGCTTGAGACTGTGTCCCCTTGTTCTGTTGCTGCTTTCCTGGCACAAGAGACCAACCCCAACCTGGCCACAACCTCCCTTCAGGGAGCTGTAGACAGCAATGAGGTCACCTCTGAGCCTCCTCTTCTGCAGGCTGCACACCCCCAGCTCCCTTAGCCTCTCCTCACAGGGCTGTGCTCCAGACCCCTTACCAGCTTTGTCACCCTTCTCTAGACATGTTCCAGTATCTCAACATCTCTCTTGAATTGAGGAGCCCAGAACTGGACACAGTACTCAAGGTGTGGCCTGACCAGTGTTGAGTATTGGAGCAGAATAACCTCCCTTGTCCTACTGGCCACACTGTTCCTGATACAGGCTCACTTGGCCACCTGGGCACACTGCTGGCTCATGCTCAGCTACTATCTACCAGTACCCTCAGGTCCCTTTCTTCCTGGCTACCCTGCAGCCACTCTTTCTCCAGCCTGTAGCAGTGCTTGGGGTTGTTGTAGCCAAAATGTAGGACCCTGCACTTGGTCTTGCTAAATCTCATCCCATTGGCCTCTGCCCACCAATCCAGACCCTTTAGGTGTTAGCATTGCCTGCAACTGTTCCCTGACCTGCAAGAGTGCAGGCAGAGCACAAAACGAGCAGGACAGGCAGCTATTTGAGTGCTTCTCCAAAAGTATTTTGCAAAAGAGTCCTGCTCCTGCCTCAGTTTCCAGAGTTCATTAAGAAATGCATCCATGATATCCTTCTGTTTCTAACTTGTTTGCCTTTCCATGAGGGTAGGATACAGATGTCCAAGTTGCTTGAAGTAGCAAGTCAGATGGTATAAAGTGATTTGAAGGGAAGGATGATGCTTTGGCTCTACTGATTTTCAAAGCAACTTGATAATGCTTGTCATTATTGGCATGTATTAAAGTGACAAAGGAGAAGGAAACAGGAAGCATCGTTATCCTCATTTGGCAGAAAGAAAGCAAGATGTGGGGAACTGGTACAATTTACTTACTCTAGGGTCTTGGTTCACGGGATCACAGGATGTCAGGGGCTGGAAAGGGCCTAAAGAGATCATCAAGTCCAACCCCCCTGCTACAGCAGGACCATACAGTCTAGCTCAGGTCACAGAGGAACACATCCAGCTTTGAAAATCTACAGAGAAGGAGACTACACAACCCTTCTGGGGAGCCTGTTCCAGTGCTCTGTGACACTTACAGTAAAGAAGTTCCCTCTTGTGTTTTGGTGGAACCTCCTGTGCTGCAGCTTACGTCCATTGCTCCTCGTCCTATCACAGGGAGCAAGGGTTCAGTTCCACTCTTTCTCTGACCCAAAAATCACATCTTTGAGGAGGGTGTCAGGCACTGCACTAGGATGGGCCTGCCAGCCATCACCTTTCTTTGAGCAAACCAAGACAGGATCAGATTGCTCAGCTTTGCAAGCCAGTGAACAAAAAGGTTAATCTGTCAGAAAAGCATTAATCCTTCAGCGTAATAACAGAGAAGTCTCCAGCAGCAAAAGTTCTACTCCATTCACAGTTTCTTAGCACTTTTGTGGTTGTCCTGCCTGTAAATATGATCAATTATCATATACTTGATAATATTTATAGAGGTTGCCACGTAACGTAGATATGGCTGTTCCTTCCCCCACAGCCGCAGTCAGTTTGAGGCATGAAAGCTGTTGTTGTCTCGCAATCAAAACGCCATCAGTCTTACGAGTATCAGATCTGCACCGAGCCCTTGCCCCAGAAATGCTTTACATTTATCACCTGGCATGTGCCACCTCGGTGCCATTTTCCCAGGGGCACCACTCCCGTGGAGATATTAGCGGATGACAAAGCCCAGTTGTGTAATCTCACGAAATGTTTTGACTACTAAAGTTGTTCCGTAGCAGTTCATTAAAGGACACATAAAGTATTTAAGTTTACATTTTACCAAAAAAAAAAAAAAAAAGAAAAAGAGACCAGGAATGCTCTGGCTGATAGCTTTCTTTCTCCTGAGCATCTGTTTCCTATTTTTTTTTAAGGGCTTGCAGCAGTGGTTGGCTGGTTCTGCGCTAATAGTTGATCTTAACTGGATCAAAACATTGTAATTTCTTACCAAAGGTTAGAAAGTGTCCTTCTAACACAGCTTCCTATGGCTGCAACTAGCAAGGTCTGTGCATCAACAGCTGGCTTCAAAATAGTAAAAAATTATAAACACTTCCAGATACAACCCATCTGGCCTCCCGAAATTCTGCATCTGCATCGTTTTCCTTTCTTTTTAAAAGCCAAACACAGCCTGAGTTTGGCCCTGTTGCAGTACCAAAGAATCCTCCTCCTAAGCATGGGGCAAAGCCCGCGGTTGAGTTCTGCTGGCAGCAGCTCTCTCTATCTGGCCAACTGCTGTGTCTAACATTGGCTGCATTAGTGGGTGAGAAGCGGAAATTCTTTGCTTGGTTAGCATGCAGTATCTGATTGAATCAGAGGGGAGGCTGCAGTGAAGAAATCGTGGTGAACTGAAAGAGTAGGGAAGTTTGCAGTGCTGGCTGCAATAAGGGGTTTGAAAGCCGTTTGCTGCCCATCTGCATCAGATCAGTCTCCTCAAAGACAGCACCAAACCTGGAGGATTGCTGCCCAGAGAAGATACAGTCTCATTTTGTGATTCCCCACTTAGCTCCAGTGTCTCAGACTTTCTTGAGCAGCATAACCTTTGGATATAACACCCTTCAACACCGCAAGGGTCAGAGAAGCGGTGGGGGGACCACCCCTTTCCACTTTGGCCAGAGACATTTCCTGTGGGATGTCTGCTGCCATTGTGACAAAACAACAGTGGACTACTTTCTCTGGCTTCTTTCCCCTTCCTTTTCATTTTCCATTCCAATTCGATGAGTCCCTGACTGCTTTTACTCAGATGGAAAGATAATTTGTATTTCATATACACAAGGAATAACAAGTCATTCTTACACAGCTATCTGTGCACAGAGTATAAAACATCATTGGTTTCATTATCTTTTAATTAATGATGCTACTTAAGGTTTAACATTAACACGGTGAAATGAATAGCAGCACATGGAAACTAATCGAGGTGTGGGAGATAACTATTCCAAGTTCAGTCAAAGTCAGAAATCCACCTTATCATTTCTGTGTCCCTCAATGGTCTAATTTGCAACGAAACTGTATTTTTCCCTGGGCTTTTAAAAAGCTGAACAGGTTCCAGCCAGCTCTGAAGCCAAGACACTGAACAGGCTTTTTACGCTAGCTGTAGTGCTCCAGCTTAAAGCTGAGAGGTAATCAAGATGAGAATTAACACTTCTTTCACTCTTCCAAGATTTTACTGGCTCTGATGAGAGCATCTTTATGTTAAAGATGGGAACAGACAGTATTTTCAGAACAGGAGAATGTTCCAGAGAAGCATTGCAAGGATCTATACTTAGACTTGGTTCTTGGTTTATAGATGCCTTGCGTAACTCATGGTTTGTCACACAATACTTCAAGCAAAATATGCTGAGGATTATGGTCATGCCCTGGATGGGATTGTTGACAGCAGAAGACATGAAAATTTCAAGTACACAGAGAATAAAAAGCGTTACAGATTCTGATTTCCACATGGAAGAAGTTCCAGCCAGGCCAGGCAGTCTGTATGGTTCATTCTGTTGTCGTGCACACTAGTTGCATACACTTGTAAATTCAGCTCGAAACAAATCTTCCTGTGCAAACTTGAGATAAAACCAATCGTCCTAACACTCTATCTGATCTCTCCTGCCTGATATTGCTAATGTTTCCTGCAGCAAAGATTCATTGCCTGATGCTGAGGAGAAAGTTCTTCACTGAAAGAGTCATTGGCCACTGGAATGGGCTGCCCGGGGAGGTGGTGGAGTCGCCGTCCCTGGGGCAGTTCAAGGCAAGGTTGGACGTGGCACTTGGTGCCATGGTCTGGCCTTGAGCTCTGTGGTAAAGGGTTGGACTTGATGATCTGTGAGGTCTCTTCCAACCCTGATGATACTGTGATACTGTGAAAAATGTAGTCAGACCATACAGTAACCCGAGCAAAACAAAGGTCTACTTCTGCAGTAGTTATATATGCTGCTGTTGTCATCTCTTAAGTGTAACTTCATCTGTGAGTATATGTCAAGTGCAGCTGCCAGAAGATATGCTAAAAGTTTTGGGAATTACAAATCAGTGAGAAAAGCCCACAGCAAACTACCAGCAGTTAATGTCAAACAACCCCAACCCACTTGCAGCAGGCACTAGAAAGCTGAGGCAGCAATTTTGTTTCCTGATCTACATCTGCGGCAGCTCCTTTCTTTGCTCCTCACAGCTAAAGCTTCTTTCCCTTGCCAGCCATGCTTTGCAAGACACTCAAGCAAAGCTTACCTTTCATTCTGGGAGGCATGATAGCTTAATCTGCATAATGATTCGTTGCATTTCAATCTAAGTGGTGAAAATACTCTGATTTATGAAAGAACTTCTGCAACCCTATGAAGAAGCAAATAAACTTCCTATTCTCTCTCTCTGCCTCATTTGAGGAGCAACACCCTCCCTGAACATGAGCCAGCAGTGTGCCCAGGTGGCCAAGAGAGCCAATGGCATCCTGGCCTGGATCAGAAACAGCGTGGCCAGTAGGACAAAGGAGGTTATTCTTCCCCTGTACTCAGCACTGGTCAGGCCACACCTTGAGTACTGTGTCTAGTTCTGGGCTCCTCAATTCAAGGGCAATGAAGCTGGAGAGGGGCATGGAGGAGATGCTGAGGGAGCTGGGGTTGTTTAGCCTGGAGAAGAGGAGGCTAAGGGGTGACCTCATTGCAGTCTACAACTTCCTGAAGGAAAATTGTAGCCAGGTGGTGGTTGGTCTCTTGTTCCAGACAACCAACAACAGAACAAGGGGACACAGTCTGAAGTTGTGCCAGGTGAGGTATAGGCAGGAAGTTCTTCCCAGAGAGAGTGATTGGCATTGGAATGGGCTGCCCAGGGAGGTGGTAGAGTTGCCATCTCTGGAGATGTTCAAGAAAAGCCTGGATGAGACACTTAGTTCCATGGTCTAGTTGATTGGACAGGTCTGGGTGCTAGGTTGGCCTGGATGATCTTGGAGTCTCTTCCAACCTGGTTGATTCTATGATACCAGAGAATAATCAAACACATTGCATATTTGATTGTGTCAGTCTTGGGGAAAAGGACTCAGAGAGTTATTCATTGAATCAAGACATTAGACTTTGGCTCAATCTCTGCCACAGTACATATTATCAGCACAGCTTAAATACTTCAAATAAGTTCTATATGAGGCATATGAGGCTGAATTCAGTGTAGCTTAGGATGGGTTATGTTGAAAAATACATTCTCAAAGTAGAATAGTCTCAGTGAATAATTTGGTTTTCCTAGGCAGTTCACAAAAGGGAAAACAACCAAATCTGATGATTTGCTTTTAGTTCACAGAATCACAGAAGGTTAGGGGCTGGAAAAGACCTCAGAAAATATCCATTTCAACCCTCCTGCCAGAACAGGATCACCTATACCAGATCACAGAGGAACACATTCAGGCAGGTCTTGAATATCTCCAGAGAGGAAGACTCCATAAATCCCCTAGACAGCCTCTTGTAATGTTCTGTCATCCTTACAGGGAAAAAAAATCTCATCACATTTCCATGGAACTTCCTATGCCTCAGCTTCCACCCATTGCCCCTTGTCCTCTCATTGGGCATCACCAAGCACAGCCTGACTCCGTCTTCTTGGTTCTCACTCTTTACGTCTTTATAAACATGAATGAGATCAACCTTCAGTCTCCTTCTTTCCAAGCTAGAGAGCCCCAGTTCCCTCATCCTCCCCTCATAAAGAAGATGTTCCACTCCCTTCAGTGTTTTTGTGGCTCTGGGCTGGACTCTTTCAAGGAGTTCTCAGAGGTCCTTGTTGAACCGAGTGGCCCAGAACTGGACACAGTATTCCAGATGCAGCCTTACCAGGGCACAGTAGAGAGGGAAGACAACCTCTCTCAATCTACTAACCACAGCCCTTCTAATCCACCCCAGAATGGCATTGGCCTTCTCTGCCATCAGAGCACAATGCTGGCTCGTGGTCAACCTTCAATCCACTAGGACCCCCCATGTCCTTTTCCTCTTCACTGCTCTTCAGTTGGCTAGTTTTTCTCTAGCCATTAAAAGTTGGGATTTTTTTGTTTTATTAATCAGAAATAGTTGAGTCAGAACAGGGTTTTGTGTCTGTTGAGATTAATACCAATAGCATGGCTTCCGTAGTAAGGAAGCAAATCCATTTTGCCACAGCTATGCTGTAAGACATGCAGGTGCTCTCTGACATGTAGATAACATTAACATTTACTTTTCCTATCTGATAGCATTGTTTTGGTATGAACTTCTTAATGCTTTAGAAGGTTTACTGGTTTGACCTCAAGAACCCTGAAGAGTGATGGCCTGAAAGTGTTCCCAATAAGGCTATCTGAAAAAGAGAGCAAGCAATAAGAAGATTATACTGGCTTCAAATTCATCTGCTCAAACGTCCAGGTTACTGCAAATCAATTTCAAAACTAAATAAATTGCCTCTTGAGTTGCATTTTCTGCAGCCTATTTTCACTATGCTTTAGTCAATAACTGAAGGTTGGGAGGCAGAATAATATTAATATCTATCAGAAAAAAAAAATCCAAGTTATAATTTGGAGGATCAGATTCTATATATCAAATGTATCATCCATTTGCTGGGATATCTTATGGATGCTCATGGATATGAATACTCCAAACATGTTTACACCCTAAAGGCTTTAGTTTTTCAGTGATACACTTAACCACACAATCACAGAATTAACCAGGTTGGAAAAAGCCTCTCAGGTCATCAAGTGCAATCTATCACCTAATCCTTCTAATTAATTAAACTATGGCACTAAGTGCCTCATCCAGCTTCCTTTTGGGCACTGCGAGGGACGGTGACTCCACCATCTCCTTGGGCAGCCCATTCCAAAGCCAGTCACTTTTGTTGTGAAGAACTTCTTCCTAACATCCAGCCTAACCCTGCCCTGGCACAACTTGAGGCTGTGCTCTCTTGTTCTGTCACTGGGTGCCTGGCAGAAGAGACCAACCCCCATCTGGCTACAACCTCCTTTCAGGTAGTTGCAGAGGGCAATAAGATCTCCCCTGAGCCTCCACTTCTCCAGGCTGAACACCCCCAGCTCCCTCAGCTATTCCTCACAGGGCTGTGCTCCAGCCCCCTCACAGCCTTATTGCCCTTCTCTGAACATGTTCAAGCACCTCAACATCTTTCTTAAATTGAGGGGCCCAGAACAGGACACAGTACTCAAGGTGTGTCTAAACCAGTGCTGAGTACAGGAGCAGAAGGTCTTCCCTGCTCCTGCTGGTCACACTCTTCCTTCTCATTCAGTCACAGAATTCTGTCTATTCCATGAGAATTACGTGCTGCTTCCATTGTGCATGTTCAATCTTGTAATAAAGGAATGCATTTCCTCCTCTGAGTAAATATGTAACCTCTAAGGGGTCATTTACACATGAAATCAGCTTGGCACAAATGCGCATGGCTATTTCTGTGTAATTTCACTTGTAGATATTGTTATTGCATATCAAAATTGTCTGCTCCAGGGATTGTTTATGAATGCTGATCCAGAATTCCTTCTCTGGAAAAAAAAAATGTTTAGATGCAATACCACATTTGGAAAAGTGGTTTTGGGGTTTAACTATATGAGGTTCCCCCTCTAACTCCTACCATTCCATGGTTCTTGGAAGTCCTTCTGATCTGCTTCTGGATTGTCTGCAGACACCTATCTGACTATGGAGCTGAAAAAGAGAAGGCTGAGGGGAGACCTCATTGCTCTCTACAGCTACCTGAAAGGATGTTGTGGACTGTTTGCTGCTGGTCTCTTCTCACAGGTAAATAGTGATAGAACAAGAGAGAGTGGCCTCGGGCTGCCACTGGGTAGGTTTAGATTGAATACTAGGAAAATTCTTTTCAAGGAGTGTTCAGGCATTGGAAGGGGCTGTCCAGGGAGGTGGTTGAGTCACCAACCCTGGATGTGTTTAAAAGTCATTTGGATGTGGTGCTTGGGGATATAGCTTAGGGTGAACCTTGTAGAATAGGGATAATGATTTGATTTGGTGATCTTGAGGGTCTTTTCCAACCTGAATGTTTTGGTGATTCTGTGAAGTCATGCAGTTGCACAACTATGATGATTGTGGAGAAACAAACACTGAACTGAGCACGTTACATGACCAAGAGGTAGTTAAAGCTACTATGATGATTGCGAAGAAACAAACACTGAACTGAACACGTTACATGACCAAGAGGTAGTTAAAGCTTTACATCTTATTGCTGGTCATCTGTACCCTTAGTTCGCCCGTTTCAGGCAGGAAGAGTAGGAGGAACACTTGTGGGTGTTTGCCTAAAGACAAAAAACTGCTTGTAAAAATATAAAACCTTGGGAAAAAGCTAACTGGTGAGATCTTGAAATGCTGGCTGCAAATAAAAAACAGAAAGGTATTGGTGAAGGCCATGTCAGACAC
This sequence comes from Pogoniulus pusillus, assembly GCF_015220805.1. NCBI lineage: Eukaryota > Metazoa > Chordata > Aves > Piciformes > Lybiidae > Pogoniulus > Pogoniulus pusillus. The sequence continues at coordinate 10,232,422 of NC_087294.1, read as the reverse complement.
GAAGAAGAACACAGTGATATTCAGCTTTGGAAGCTTCCTTGGGCTTTGGAAACAAATCAAATTTCATTTAGTCAAAATATCTTCTCAGCTAGACAGAGTTCTGATTTATTTTTGCATCTGAAATGTAAGCATCGATGTAAAAGGACATCAATATGACTAAATGAAGCTGTACACTTTAGGTTTCAGAATACTGCACTTTCCTAAGGTCTATTCCAACAACATCATTCAGCAACCCCCTTTAGAAATTCCATGTCCTCTTAAAAATATAAAAATCTAACAATATTCATATGGTCACTCTTGCTTTAGATGCTCCTTGTCCCTACAAAAGCATAGAATCAAGCAGGTTGGAAGAGACCTCCAAGATCATCCAGTCCAACCTAGCACCCAGCCCTAGCCAATCAACCAGACCATGGCACTAAGTGCCTCATCCAGGCTTTTCTTGAACACCTCCAGGGACAGCAAAATACCAAACAACACATTCACAAAACTGAGAGCTGTACCATAAATTGACCTTGACCTCTGAGGGTCAAATTCATCATCAGCTTAACTTAACACTCTCACATCAGTTGCTGTTTTTCTCACTGAGTGCTTGCCTAGGCTGAGACTGTGGCAAACCCTTACATCTGAATGAGGTGCCTCTAGGATTGTCATGTAGGTAAATACATGCCCAGAATATCATCTTTACTCTCCATTAAGAAAGAGTTAAATAAAATGTTTGAATAGAAAGTTTAATAACAAAAGACATTTATGATGTTTACTTAATTTTTTCTGGACTAGTAAGTCTAAATGACGTGAGTTATTGGATGTTATATCTGGCCAAAAAATCTTTTTGACCAGTCTAAGTTTTACTACATGCTGAGCTGCCAGCATTCCTATTGGGGAAAAGAAATAAATATATATATGTGTATTAAAAAAAAGAAAAAAAAAGCTGTGGTCAAATCTTAGTTTTCTCAGTGAAATCTGGAGTCAGAATAGCCATTCATGCCAAAAAGTACCTTTTGAAGTTTACATTAACATGGATATTTATTTATTTTCCTTCTGTAACAATGACAGTGGTTGAGATAAACTGTTTAATTCTAAATAGAAAACACATCTGCTGTTTCTGCATTGTTTGTGGTTGCTGGAGGGGTGACAATTTAAACCAAGTAGCACACATGACATTTTAAGTGAGATGTTGTATGAAGATTTGCAGCTGCTGCACTTTCCTATTTTCCTCTTGCCCGATGGCACTGCTCCATTCCAAGGCCTATAAACCTTTCCATCTCCAACACCACCCTCAAAGGGAAAGTCTATACATATCTTTACAGATGTGCATGCATATGTGCATACATGTGATATTTCTGATGTCTTTGTTTTCATTTCTTTTGAGCAGAAGAGCATCTTTTTACACTGATTGGGATTTCAGTGGCCAACACAGCCTCAAGACAATCTACTTAGGACAGGCTTTGCTAATGTTTAGGTGATGAGCAGGCATCTCTTTCCATTTCTAACATGACCCTCAAAGGGAAAGTTTATACACATGCATGCACATATATAAGGATATATGTATACATGTGATATTTTTGATGTCTTTGTTTTCATTTCTTTTGAGCAGAAGAGCATCTTTTTACACTGATTGGGATTTCAGTGGCCAACACAGCCTCAAGACAATCTACTTAGGACAGGCTTTGCTAATGTTTAGGTGATGAGCAGGCATCTCTTTCCATCTCCAACACCACCCTCAAAGGGAAAGTTTATACATATCTTTACATATGTGCATGCATATGTGCATACATGTGATATTTCTGATGTCTTTGTTTTCATTTCTTTTGAGCAGAAGAGCATTTTTTTTACACTGATTGGGATTTCAGTGGCCAACACAGCCTCAAGACAATCTACTTAGGACAGGCTTTGCTAATGTTTAGGTAATGAGCAGGCATCTCAGACCTCCAAAAGCAGCCTGCTGTTGAATCCTGACCCGCTCACTTGGGAATCTTACCTGACTGAAGTACCCCTGGGCTGCAGTTCATTTGGAGCTAGAGAGCTGTGAGGCCAGCCCCAAGCTAGCCCTGTTATCTCCTGCAATATCCCTGTTATCTCAAGACTGATGGACAGCATGAAACAAACAGAAAGTGCTGTGGAATTGGGCTAAGGTAGTTGGAGGTCAGAAAGGTTCTCCCTGCTCCAAACAGGAGAGCTGTTGGAATTAACACCCATGGAGTGCCACTTCAGCTCCCCACTAGCATTCCTTCTTTCCTCTAGAGGCTATAACATGGAGCATCACCTGGCCCCTTGCCCCAGGTAAACACTGGATGAGTAACAGGCTTCAATTGTGCCTAAGCAGATCACAAGAGTGAATTCTATGTGCAAAGTTGTGTGCCTCTGAACAGCACACTGCAGTGCTGACACCTAAATGAGGGTTAAATTATCCTTCCTCTTTTTTTTTGGATCCCTATAGTGGTTTAGTCTCAAGGACACACTGCTCCTTTCATCTTCCTCAACTTGGCCCTAAATAAATGGGAGTTACATTTCTAAATCCTGTTGATAGTTTGGAAATTTTGCCTGCTCAGTAGGCTGAGACAGTGAAATTCCCTGCTTCTTTCACTCCTCTGCTTCTACGCTGCTTCAGATGATATAAACCCCTGGAGTTTGACATTGAAGTGCTGCAATCCACTAATCATAAACCAGTGTGGGTTTGGCTCCTGCATTGTGGCTGCAGAGATGAAAAGCTCCTGAGCTGTATGAGAAGCTTACAGAGACCTCTGAAAGAGGGCTAGGGCACAAGGGAGCCAATGGTATCCTGGGGTGCATCAGGAAAAGTGTGTCCAGCAGGTCTAGGGAGGTTCTTCTCCCTCTCTACTTTGCCCTAGTGAGACCACATTTGGAATACTGTGTCAAATTTTGTGCTCCCCAGTTCAAGAGGGACAGGGACCTGCTGGAAAGAGTCCAGCAGAGAGTCATGAGAAAGATTAGGGGAGTTGAGCATCTCCCCTATGAAGAGAGACTGAGAGCCCTGGGGCGGTTTAGTCTGAAGAAGGCTGAGACATCTCATCAATGTCTACAAATATCTGAGGGGTGGATGTCAGGTGGATGGGGCCAATCTCTTTTCAGTGGTGCACAGTAATAAGAGAAAGAACATGGATACTAACTGGAATATAGTAGGTTTCACCTCAACATGAGGAGAAATTTCTTTACAGTGAGGGGTGACAAATTGTTGGAGCAGACTGCCAAGAGAGGATGTGGAATCTCCTCTGCAGACTTTCAAGACCCTCCTGCATGCATTCCTATGCCAACTACCCTGGGTGATCCTGCCTCGCCAGGATGATCTTGGAGGTTGCTTCCAACCTCTAGTGTTCTGTCATTCTGTGACTGTGAGCCCCTTGTAATCAGCCTCCAGGCCATTTCTCGTGTTTTCTTTTTGTTTCAGCGTGTTGGCATTTTACTTTCACAGGATCAGAGGATCTTAGGGGTTGGAAGGGACCCAAGGAGATCATTGAGTCCAAGCCTCCTGCCAGAGCAGGACAATACTATCTAACACAGATCACAGAGGAACACATCCAGACAGGCCTTGAAAGTCTCCATAGGAGACCCCACAATAGCTTCCTAGAGAAGAGACTTCTTCTTTCCTATCCTGAAAACTCCTGCCTTGGGTCCAAATGAAAATTTATCACATTTTCTTTGTTATGAGACATTTTGGTTCCCCCTCTGTGTAGTCCCACCAAAGTAAAAGCTTCTCTTTGGGGCTTATAACATGCACTGAGCAAATTATTTCCCTGGGGTGGGACCAGATTGCAACAAACTGCAGAAGGTCACTATCATCCTCCAGATCATCTGGAACACAAACTCTATGAGGAGAGGCTGAGGGAGCTGGGGGTGTTTAGCCTGGAGAAGAGGAGGCTCAGGGGTGATCTTATTACTGTCTACAACTACCTGAAGGGACATTGTAGCCAGGTGGGGGTTGGTCTCTTCTCCCAGACAACCAGCAATAGAACCAGGGGACACAGTCTCAAGTTGTGCCAGGGAAAGTGTAGGTTGGATGTTAGGAGGAAGTTCTTCCCAGAGAGAGTGACTGGCATTGGAATGGGCTGCCCAGGGAGGTGGTGGAGTCACCATCCCTGGAGATGTTGAAGAAAAGCCTGGATGAGGCACTTAGTGCCATGGTCTGGTTGACTGGATAGGGCTGGGTGCTAGGTTGGACTGGATGATCTTGGAGGTCTCTTCCAATCTGGTTGATTCTATGATTCTATGATCTTCCCCCACAGTCCTCTTTGCATCCTCCAAGCTGAGCTTTGTCCCATGCTACTAACATGCCCAGGGCAGTTTTTGGGAGTAAAGCATAAACACCCTGGGCCAAGCGCAAGCTGAACGTAAATGTGCTGCCTCTTCCTGCCTTACAGTTGTGAGAAACTGTTTGTGTTTCGCGAGGGAGGACAGGGAAATCAGTTCCCAGGTTGGGCCCCGCTGCACCCATGCGGGCAGGGAGGAGAGAGGTCAGCTCCGGCGCGGGGCGCTCACACCGGCTCACCTTCACCAGCAGCCATGGGCAGCCCCACTGCGTTCTCAGGAGCAGGGCAGGGTTGGGTTTTTCCCTAACGCCAGTCCACGCACAGCAGCCACAGAAGGCACTGCCATGCTTTTGTGTCAGTCTGGGGGACCACTGGGCCGCCTAAGAAACCACGTCGCAGCCACTGGGCAGATGAACTCAAACAGTGCCACGGCGCTTGGGTGGCCATATTTACACTGGGCTAGCCAGGAATGGCAGGATTGCAGCATCCACAAAACATGCACTTCTGGCACAAACTGGCTCTGTCATTTCAGCTCTGCTCCTCAGTCTCAAATGATCCATATTGTTGGGAAAGCCTGCGGGTTTGGACTAGCATGTGTTTCCCCACTCCATAGGTTTCGTTCAGGAGAGAATGAGCCTTGCCCAGCCTTCTTTTTCAACAGCTCTGCTTTCCTCTGAGTGAGCAATGGCAAATATCAGACGAGAGAGAGATACATCTGAACTCATGCAATCTGTCACAGCACAACGCAGGCTTTTTACCCTTGGATCTCTCCCATCTCTGCCTGCACAGCCATATTTCAAGGATTTGTCACGGGTCACATCTGCCAGCAATCATGTGGAGGAAACATAGAACAATGTTCATTAGCTCCACTCTCTTTCTCCGGCAGCCTTCCTGTGCTCTTGACAAAAGTGCAGACTCCCATGCCAAGGGCAACCAGCCTAATCCCCACCCCAGAGAAACAACTGGGAAGCTACCATGGATTTCAACAGACTTTGTCCTATAGGATCAGAAACCTGACAATCCCACTTAGACGGGAGAGGGTGAGGAGCCAAGGCACAGACCCAAAGCTCCCCAAAACCCTCAGACCAACAAGGAGACTCTGCACTGCAGAAGCCAAGGTCACCATGAAAACTGTTTTACCGCTCAGAAATGCTGTCTAGGAAGAACAGTAGGAGATTTTAGACTTGTGGAGGATTCCTGGGTATCAGGTAGGCTGGGGGAAGCACACCCTCCTATGTAACTGCTTTGTGCTTCAGAGCCCTGGGCCTCCTCAGCAGTGCAAGAGTAGATCATGGAATCATAGAATCAACCAGGTTGGAAGAGACCTCCAAGATCATCCAGGCCAACCTATCATCCAGCCCTGTCCAATCAACTAGACCATGGCACCAGGTGCCCCATCCAGTCCCTTCTTGAACACCTCCAGGGACAGTGACTCCACCACCTCCCTGGGTAGCATTAGCTCTCCCTGTGGATCCAAAAGCTCCCAGTGGTATCAGTTTAATTGCACTTGAGCTATACAGCTCATTGACACTTGAGGGCAAACTCTGTTGTACTTTGAATGCCTCACATTTAGTGCACATATGCACTCTGCCTGAGAGCAGATATCTTCTGGGAGAAGTATGTTCTTCTGTACCTGGTTTCCAGACCAGGAAATCACAAGTTAGGAATATAGGAGCCCTGACTGTAGTTAAAATGGACAAGTAAAAATACCTCTGTAAATGGAAAGGGGAATGGGGTCAGTGTGTCAGAAGCAAATGGCTTCAAACTACAACTGGATAGGTTTAGACTAGATACTAGGAAATTTTTTTTCCCACCAAGAGTGGTCAGGCATTGGAATGGGCTGCCCAGGGAGGTGGTTGAGTCACCAACCCTGGATGTGTTTAAAAGTCATTTGGATGTGGTGCTTGGGGATATAGTTTAGGGTGAACCTTGTAGAATAGGGGTAATGATTGGACTTGGTGATCCTGAGAGTATCTTCCAAATGGAATGTTTCTGTGGTTCTGTGGTTCCATAGATGAACATATTCTCTTACATCTTCCAGACTACAGTCTCAGGACTGCTTTCTCAGAATTATTCCACCTCTCTGCACTGTCCATATACCAGCAATATGGGACAAAAGAATCAAGGAAGACTTGTTAACAAATAAAATAGCCTAAAATCCTGCTTCAAAAAGAACTTAAATATTGGAGTACCAAAACCACACACTTCTAAGTTAGAACTAATTCAGGATTTTGGGCTGTTCAGTCTGGAGAGGAGAAAGCTCCTAGGTGACCTTATTGTGACCTTTCAGTATCTTAAGTGGGTCTATAAGACAGCTGAGGAGGGACACTTTAGGATGACAGGTAGCGATAGGACTAGGGGGAATGGAACAAAGCCAGAAATGGGTAGATTCAGACTGGATGTTAGGAAGAAGTTCTTCACCATGAGAGTGGTGAGACCCTAGAACAGGTCGCCCAGGGTGGTGGTTGAAGCCACATCCCTGAAGGTGTTTAAGGCCAGGCTGGATGAGGCTCTAGACATCCTGATCTAGTGTGAGGTGTCCCTGTCCACAGCAGGGGGGCTGGAACTAGCTGATCCTCGTGGTCCCTTCCAACACTGACTGATGATCCTTCTATGATTCCATGATTCTAAGTTCTTCTATCATGCAATACAAGCTCCACAAAACTGTACCAATGTTCCCTCCTGTCATTTAGGAGCATTAATCACATCTAGAGAAATATCTCACTGCAAATGTTCCTTGGGATCTTTTCCTATATATGATCAATGAACCACCAAAACCAGCTGGTGCTGACTCAAACATATTTTGAAACCTGGAGGCCTGACACACAAAACATCTCTCATCAAGCAAGGCAGTGGGCCAGGTGTTTAAGAGACAGGATTTGCCAAAGTGCTTGGAGCTGAAATGGGAGCAAGACCAGTGAAACATTCAATCTGTTTGCAGCACTTCACCATCTTTTTTTACAGGTTTTCTGGTTTCTTTATTTTTTGTCTTTGATTCAGTAAATTCACTGCAGAAGAGAGGCTTGCACAATTTCCATGGAACAGCTTCCCCAACAGAAGAAAGCAGCAAAGCTTATTGAAGGATTCACACTGAGGCACTATTTTCTACTAAGATGTTCCATAAATACACTATGAACAGGAAATATTGGACACAATAGTATGCAAACAGAGAAAAAAAAAACAAAACACACCAAAACTTAAAATCTCAGCAATGTAAAACAGTTCCCAGCTCAGTTCAAGTCAGTGCAAAGTGTGCCAGACAGATTTCACCTGTGTTGTGAGGGGTCTGCAAAAGACTTGAAGAATGATAAATGAAAGTCAGAGAAATGCTCAGTGTCATCTTTATGGGTGTTATCACAGAATCAACCAGGTTGGAAGAGACCTCCAAGATCATACAGTCCAATCCATCACCCAGCTCTATCCAGTCAACTAGACCATGGCACCAAGTGCCCCATCCAGTCTCCTCTTGAACACCTCCAGGGATGGCAACTCCACCACCTCCCTGGGCAGCCCATTTCAATGGCAAATTATTCTGGAAATAGGGCCAGGACAGGAGAGCTGATTCATCCAGCTATGCTCAGTGAAAGCCAGTGTAAGTGTGCTCAGCTCTCAGTCCAAAGTCAGTCATAGTCATTCACCAGTTTGTAATTTGTGGTGTTTGCCTCTTTGAGGTGACTTCAGTCAGTAACACTATAGACAAAGAGCTGGTATGCAGGTGTTAAAAAGAGGGACAGAAGCACATCACAGACATCAGGAAGCCTCTCAAAAAATCTATTCCCCAGAGCATTCAGTGGCTGTAGACACCTCCCAGCCCCATAGACTTTTTCACCCGTGCAAATTCAAGTCACTCTAAACAAAGCTGCACCACTAGCAGTGTGGTATGCAAAGCTGGAAAAGCTCCTAACGTTCAAACTGCTATTAAATATCTCATTAGATTTAGGTTTAAATCTCTTTGAGGTATGGACACTCTCCTGCTGCAGTGACACTCTTCCTGCTGTAGTGACACTCTCCTTTCCAGTGCCTATTAAAGTTTGGGAGTGGAAAGATGATTGAGGTTGTGATGACTTCCCTGAGTCTATTTCAGTGAGACTTTCTGTTTCTATTTCTGTTGGTCCTACATCTAATGAGGGTGACTCAAGACTACGCTGTGGGGACAAAAACACATTAAAAAAATGCCCAAGAGCAGAACTTTATCCATGATCCTTTTCCATATATAGGAAAGATACTAATATGACCTACTAATATGACAGAAGCACATCATATACATCAGGAAGCCTCTAAAACATCTATTCCTCAAAGCATTCAGTGGCTGTAGGCACCTCCCAGCTCCATAGGCTTCTTCACCTGTGCAAATTCAAGTCAGTCTAATCAAAGCTGCACCACTAGCAGTGTGGTATGCAAAGCTGGGAAAGCTCCTGCCATTCAAACTGCTATTAAATCTATGCTTACATTTAGATTTAAATCCCTTTGAGGTATGGACACTCTCCTCTTGTATTTACACAGTGCCTAGGAAAAGTTGGGAGTGGAAAGATGATTGAGGCTGTGACGACTTCCCTGAGTCTATTTCAGTGAGGCTTTCTGTTTCTATTTCTGTTGGTCCTACATCTGGTGAGGATGATTCAAGACCATGCTGGGGGAAAAAAAAATACATTAAAAAAATGCCCAGGAGCAGAACTTTATCCATGGTCCTTTTCCATATATAAGTAGGATGCTAACATGGCCTAAATTTTACAAACTCCTCTGAGTAAAGAGGTAGCAGATAGCATGGCTGCATGATGCCAGGATTAGCCACAGGACCTGCCTCTGCATGCTGCTTTTCCAAGGGTTCTATAAATTTGAGACTAAGCTAGAAGTAGCTATTGCCTCTTTGCACTGGATCCACAGTGCTCCTGAGAGCAGAAAAAGCCTTGGACTTTGTAATCAGATTTCACATTTGACTGCAATCAATGTCTCAAGTAACTTGTCCGGAACCCAAACAAACTTTACCTTTCACACTCAGCCTCCCTGGTTTGGTACTGTGACTGTGGATTATTGCTTCATGATACAGAAAGTAGAAAGAGTGGAATCCAGCCTTGCAGACTCCTGTGTGACTCCTGCTTGTGAAAATCTCATGAGGAGAGCCTGCTGAATGGGTGCCCCCACCCCAGAAGTGTTCAAATCCAGGTTAGATATGGCTTTAAGAAACCTGATAGAATGGAAGATGTCCCTACCCATGACAAGAGAGCTGGAATCAGATGATCTTTGAGATGATCTTCCATCCCAAACCATTCTATGAAACCCAAGAAAATTTCTTTGCACCAAGGTATTTTCTCTGCTAAATACAATAACTTTAACCTACAATCTACTTTTCCACTCAGTGGAAGATATTTGCTCTTAGACAAATGCTACTGCCGGAAAGAAACAATGATACATGAAGGTCCAGCAGAAGACTTTAAATCCTAGCAGAACATGCCCAGGAAATACCAATCAGTTCATATAGTAACTGATCATCTTCACCCTTAAAAACTCAAGCTAACAGCTGTGCACTGTCTCTTCTCCCAGAAATGAGTCCAGCTCCCTTTTGACCTGGTGTACACAATTCATTTCAATTGTAGATTTTGGCAGTTTGCTTCATACTTTTAATTATACCCTCTGAGCAATGAAAGTCATCCTGAAGAGTTTACAGCCAGTGCCTCATCTGCAAGCTGTAACCTCTTTCTTTGGAATTAGCAACAAGTCACACAACTTTTTATTTGAAACAATCCATTCCTTTTCTGCTGTGTACTGTAGTGTATTTCCTGCAAATTCCTATCCTTCCCAGCTGCAGTAGAGCTTCATTCGCCATTGACTTGAACCCAAAGCAGTCATTTACTCCATGGTTCCTAGATTTTTAAGGGCTGAAAAAGTAATTCCATTGTCAAGCCTAACTTCCTGTAAAAATAAGGCCATAAAATTTCATTTAAGCACTGCAATGTGAAGACTAATACATTGCACTGACCAAATTGTGTGTTCTTCTAATGTATATTCTTCTGTCTTTCCTAAAGTTTAATATGAAAAGCATGGGTCATGATTGCATTCTTCAGTTTCATATTCCCTATACCTGCCTATAAAAGCCTCCACAAGATCTTATAATGGCAATGAAGAATCCCACTAAAATGATCCAATGGCTGCAGTCTTTCCTGATCAATTTTCATGTATCCCTAAGCATAAGGATTTTAATTACCTCTTGGGTTAGATTTCAGTGATGTTTTACCACAATGTATATGCAACTCAGTAATGTTTTACCACAGTGTATATGCAATTTATAGAACAGAAAATGAAATAGTTGTATGATGGATATTATTGTCTATAGAGCTTGGAAGGGATCTTGCTAAACCTTGTTTCCAATGAAAGAAAGCTTCCAGGCAGAGATTATTTTGCTGAGTCTCTTGTTAAATAAACTGCTGTTTATCAATGAAAATATTTACCTTCAGATGGCAGAAACTACATGGAAAGATTCACTTCCTAAGGGAGGGAAAGAATTGAAACATAGTTCCAAAGTGGGAAAAAAAAGATATATTAGAGTTGCTTCTGAAGAGGAGTCTCACATTTCTCATCTGAGACCTTTCACTCTGAACAGTATCTACAATGGTAGCAACTTCAGATTCTTGAGCTGACTTTACAGACAACGTGCAACACTTCAGAGGGGCTTCTGCAGATAATCAATGTGAGAGATCTTTCCCTAAAAATGCTTGGAGAGTTTAAGTTGAAGATAGAATCAAAATAGGAGAACGATCATTCACTGTCCTGTATTTAGATCACAGTCCTCAAGTATCCAGCTTGAGTGAGAGAAAGAAGCTGGAGGAAAGCAGCCAAAAGTTCTTCTAGAGCATGGCATTTTTGCAACATTCCTGTATCGCTGTATCAGAAATCAATTATGAATTATTACTATTGAATTCTGTATATTAATTTTCTCATTAATATTCAAAACCCAGGAAAATTCACAGTATCACACAGTATCACAGTATCAACAAGGTTGGAAGAGACCTCATAGATCATCAAGTCCAACCCTTTACCACAGTGCCCAAGGCTAAACCATGGCACCAAGTGCCACATCCAACCTTGCCTTGAACTGCCCCAGGGACAACGACTCCACCACCTCCCCAGGCAGCCCATTCCAGTGTCCAATGACTCTCTCAGTGAAGAACTTTCTCCTCACCTCCAGCCTAAATTTCCCCTGGCGCAGCCTGAGGCTGTGTCCTCTTGTTCTGGAGCTGGCCACCTGAGAGAAGAGAGCAACCTCCCCCTGGCCACAACCACCCTTCAGGTAGTTGTAGACAGCAATAAGGTCACCCCTGAGCCTGAGGTTCTTTGGATTTTCAGTCGACAGGAAGCAACTGCACAGAACTAAACAGTTTAAACCATCAGAAGTCGGAAAACAGGAACGCGAAAGCAGGCAACATTCTGACTGTGCTGATGGAGTCTCAGCATTCACTCCAGCAGAGGTACTCACAACTCTTTTGGTCCCTGAGTAAGCCTCCTGTAGGAAAGATGCTTTCAAACTCACAGTGTGATCCCAGAGTAGCACATAAAATATTTGAGGCCGAGAGCAGAGATGCTGCTAAGCTGGCCCGTGTGCGCTGCATACACGTGGCCGCCCTTAAGGAGCCACAGACGGGGAGAGGCAGGAAGCCTCCATGCTGACAAAGGAAGGCAGGTGCAGAAAAGCTGAGTGCTGAAAGGCAGGGTTTCTAAATCATCCCCCTTTATACCTGATTTTGAAATCAAACTGGCCAACGGGCACTAGCACCATTGTTCTGGCCAATGAATTCAAAGCTTCGTGCCTGGTTTGGCATTGCAGGCACAGTGAGGGCAGCACAAGACACCTGAAATGTGGTGCTAAGTCCCTAGCACTCAAGGCTTTGCTCATCTGACTCCCAGACCCCAGCTCAAGAGAAGGAGGAGAGCCAGGCTTAAACCTGCCTGGCAGGATTTATGCCCTACCAGGACAATCACCTACTTCCAGGTTGTATGTCCTATATTTCCTTAAAAGATGAATGCTTAGATACCTGTTGAACTCTGATTTTTAAAGCCACTTCCATTTTAAACACTTGTCAGTGCTTGAGATCATTGTCCCAACCAGCTGGAACTTTGAACATTGTTTTCCAGCAGAAATTACTAAACAGAACCACAGCACAAAAAAGCTGCTTGAATCTGCAGCAGAAGTAAATACATGACTCTAGCTGAGGGCCCCAGAGGTCTGACCAAGTCAGTCTATTGCACCACCTATTTTTGTGTCTGAAAGACATGCTTGTCCTATTTCAGTTAGCATTTTGGTGTTGGTAGAGGAATACAAAAACTCTTCAGGATTCTCTATCCAAAGCTGTAGAAATCTGACATGGAAGTGGCTTAATCATGCAGTATAAGAACATTTTCTTCCCTGGAGGTAGCATCACAGAATCACAGAATTAACCAGGTTGGAAAAGACCTTTGAGATCATTGAGTGCAACCTACGACCTAACACCTTTTAATTAACTAAACCATATTATCATAGAATAATTATCATAGAATCAACCAGGTTGGAAGAGACCTCCAAGACCATCCAGGCCAACCTTTCACCCAGCCCTAGCCAGTCAACCAGACCATGGCACTAAGTGCCTCATCCAGGCTTTGCTTCAACATCTCCAGGGACAGCAACTCTACCACCTCCTTAGGCAGCCCATTCCAGTGCCAATCACTCTCTCTGGGAAGAACTTCCTTCTAACATCCAGCCTATACTTCTCTTGGCACAACTTGAGACTGTGTCCCCTTGTTTTGTTGCTGGATGTCTGGGAGAAGAGACCAACCCCCACCTGGCTACAGCCTCCCTTCAGTTGTAGACATCAATGAAGTCACCCCTGAGCCTCCTCTTCTCCAGGCTAAACAACCCCAGCTCCCTCAGTCTCTCCTCCATGCCCCTCTCCAGCTTCACTGTCCTACTCTGAACATATTTCAGTATCTGAACATCTCTCTTGAATGGTGATGGTGACTCCACCACCTCCCTGGGCAGCCCATTCCAATGGCAAGTCACTCTCTCTGTGAAGACCTTTTTCTTAACATGCTTGCCCTAATTTAGTTAGCATTTTGGTATTGATAGAGGAACGACAACAACAAAAAACCCAAACCCTTCAGAATTCTCTATCCAAAGCCATAGAAATCTGACACAGGAGTGGCTTAGCCATGCAGGATAAGAACATTTTCATCCCTGGAGGAAGCATCAAAGACAGCACAAACCCATATAAAAATGCTGCAGAATAATCATCTGCAATCCTGTTCTTTTTCTTCTTCTTTGCTAGTACTGATACAAACCAATCTGAAAACCATTATCATGTGATTAAAAGAGAAATGTAAAGAATCATACCACATTAAATTATTACAGCCTGACTCTTGCCCTCTATCCTACTTGTTGTAAGCTCTGTTATGCAACTGAGTGTAGTGACACAAATAGGATATAGGCCCTCTTTATCTTGTTGGAAGAAGTTATAGTGCATTCAAACGATTCCTGGTATGTGTGTTACTTTATCTTCATTATAAAAACAACTCAGCTGTGGGCTCTAGGGAAAATTTATAGTCTCCCCATGACACAATTAAAATACAAATGTCTCATTAGAGACTGCCAGTGTACCTAAGATAATGACTCTCAAGCATTCATCCCAAAGCTCATTTCCAGACTGTTTTTCTTTTGAACTCGTTGCACTGGAGGATTGCACTAACTTTTATGAATATGTGCTTTAGGGGCACTGTCCTTTAGGGCATAGCATAAATACTGGGTGTGCATGGGTAAAAGTTAACAGTCCAGAGAAGAGAATAAGGAGAGAGGCTTTCAGAAGGGAAGCATAAAACCAATTAGCTAAAGTCCAGTTAAGAAAACTTTCATCAAGCACACGGTCAAGAGAAAGAAGTTCTGAATATACAGAGAGTTCATTGCAAACTACAATTAAACCAGAATTTCAGATGATGAAACCAATACTACAAGGGAATATATTTGCTGTGATTCACTTAGAATCATAGAATCAGTCAGGGTTGGAAGGGACCACAAGAATCATGCAGTTCCAACCCCCCTGCCATGGGCAGGGACAGCCTACCCTAGATCAGGCTGGCCACAGTCTCACTTCACAATGGAAGTTTGACACAAGTTATTTCTGATACTGACCAAGATTTATAAAGTGCCCTCTTTGGTGAGCACTTCCTTACATTTCTTATGATCTGGCTGGAGGCTGGAGCACCTCTCCTACGGAGACAGGACGAGAGGGTTGGGGATGTGCTGGAATGTGGCCAGAGAAGGGCCATGAGGGTGATCAGAGGGATAGAGATCCTCTCCTATGAGGACAGGATGAGAGAGTTGGGGTTGTGCAGTTTGGAGAAGAGAAGGCTCCAAGGAGACCTTACTGTGGCCTTCCAGTATCTGAAGGGTCCTATAAGAAAGCTGGGGAGGGACTTTTTAGGGTGTCAGATAATGATAGGACTAGGGGGAATGGATCCAAGATAGGAGAGGGGAGATTTAGATTAGATGACAGGAGGGAGTTCTTCACCATGAGGGTGGTGAGACACTGGAACAAGTTTTCCAGGGAGGTGGTGGAAGCTCCATCCCTGGAAGTTTTAAGGCCTGGCTGGATGTGTCTCTGAGCAACCTGATTTAGTGTGAGGTGTCCCTGCCCATGGAACTAGATGATCCAACCCTGACAACTCTGTGATTCTGTCAAAATTCAAGAAAGAATTTCCAGTTCTCCCCAGCAGGTAACCTGCTGAAATCTAGTTCTCTTCAATGGCTGCTCTGGTGAAGGAAGACACTGGTCTATCTTTTGTAGTTTAGCTGGCAAATGGAAGGAGATCTTTGTGCCTTAACACCTCTGCTCCTTCCTCCTCGCATCAATGACTTGAGCCCAGTAGCAGTGCATTTCTATTCATTTCCAGAAAGAAAATACAGCAGTCAAGCATTTAACAGAGCCTTCATAGAGCAGTTATCAAAGGTAAAAAAAGCCTTCTCCCTCAGGCTTTAAAACTTTCTTTTGGAACATTACCCCCCCTTTTTTTTGCCATGGTCTCATGAGGTCAAAACAGAAGAGCATTTGGCTGTTTTCATGCATCAGACTTTCTCCCTTAAGCCAGACGATACCATGCACACTTTGGAACTATCAGTTGCAGCACAAGCTGTCTCGTTATTCATTTCTTGAAACTATGATAAATGAATGTGAGGAACACTATGTGTTAAAAAACCCCAACAGGGGCACATACAGCTGTTAAGGTTACGATGTCTCAGCTTGGTTTGAAGTTTTCCCCGAGTTCATACGTTCTTCAGAACTCAAGGGCTGGAAGTTTCAGCAGAAGTTCCTCCTATTAACTCCAGGTATCAGTTATTTTCTGAAGAAGGATTAACTATAGCTTTGAAAGTACAGACACTGAGGTTTTGGGGGGGGGGTTTTTTTGCAGTGGCTTATGACCTCTATTTTTCATCCATCCCTTCTGTTTCCTGGAACACTACAGGACACAAATGTTGGGTCGATGTGCCAGGAGAGAGCGTCAGCGTTGCTTAAACGTATCCAGAGTGCGTAGATATGAAAATAGAAACTCGGAACGTGTGAGTGAGGAAATGATTCATGAATATCTAATGGGCAGCACTCCACTATCCAGTAACTGTTCATTTCTGGTGCAGTCAAACCCACATTGCTGTGGAGAAGAGCTGGCACATAAAAGCATTAAAAGCTCAGAAATCAGCAGACAAATAGAAGGAAATAAAGGCATTCCAGTCTCGTGGTGCTCAGCGAGCCTGATGCATGAATGCCAGAATTCAGCAATGCTGTAGCATTATCTCTTAACAACAGGACAGCTTTTCCTACTCTCCACTGCATTTGGTAATGCCAAGGGAAGTTGCTAGATCAGATTGTGGCTATTAGATAGTGAAGTAGGCTTTATTAAGGAAGTAACAGATGTTTAACGGTGCTAAGTAGACCAAAAAGGCATTTCAAAAATCCCTTTGGATATTGTGTCCACCTCTCCAGCCTGTCAAGGCCCCTCTGGATGGGTCCCTTTCCTCCAGTGTGTCAGCCACACTACACAGTTTGGTGTCTTTGTGAACTTCCTGAGGGAGCACTCAGTGCCACTGTCCATGTCTCTGATGAAGATGTTAAACAAGACTGGTCCCAGTACTGATCCTTGAGGAACTCCACTTGTCACTGGCCTCCACTTGGATATGGAGCCATTGACAGCCACTCTTTGGATGTGGCCATCAAGCCAAATCCACTGAGTTGTCCTTCTGTCAAACCCATATTTTACTAGTTTAGAGACCAAGACATGGTGTGAGACAGTGTCAAAGCTCTTCTCAGGTCCAGATAAATGAGGTCAGCTGCTCTCCCCTTGTCTATTGATGTTGTGACCTTGTCACAGAAGGCCACTGGGATTGTCAGGCATGGTTTGCCCTTGGCAAAGCTGTGTTGATAGAACCCAATCACCTTTTTGCTACTCTTCTGCCTCAGGATCTCCTCAATGATCTTACTGGGCACAGAGGTGAGACTTACTGGCCTGTAGTTCCCTGGATCATCCCTCTTTCTCTTGAAAATGGGGGTTATGTTTCCCTTTTTCCAGTCTGTGGAGACTTCCCTTGTAGAGCAGGTCTTGCCCTGCAAAGTCAGTCTAGATGAGGTGAGATTTACCTGTACTCCCCATGGCAGGCTGATTACCTGAATATTGTATTTAAAGATTCAGATATATGCAACATCCTCCCCCCCCCCCCCCCCCCCCCCCCCCCCCATCACTTAAGTAAAGGAAAGATTTATACAGCTATAAGTGAAACCATTCCTCTGCAATGAATATGATCCTAAAGTTTAGAAATCCTCAGGCTATTCTCTAAACAAAGATGTGGGAAACTATTTCTGTTTATATTAAATATTCCCATGTGGATCTTTCGGTCCTTGTGGAATATGAATGGCAATCTCTTGTAAAATCCTTTCTGGAGCTGTCAACAGTTTTTATCTGAGGCATCCCAGATACAGGGAGCAGTGGAGCATGCATGTGGGTGGGACATACCTGTTTCCTTAGGAATTGCTTACCCCTCTGGTTGCAGACAGGTTTGCTGAGGCTACCCAGATATCAGAGAGAAGCCACTAAAGCCATTGTTTAGAAGGGGAGGAGATGACACATTCTTCTTTATTACTCACTTGGTGAAACTGGATCCTCAGAAGAACTCCTCCTGATTTAGGGCAGAGGAATTTGAGACTAAAAGGACAGTCTTGTGCCAGAGAGAACTCCCAGTTCTCACAAGTCCCATATCCTACAGTCAGTGCACAATCTTACCAGGCTCCTCCACCTTGAACTTCCCTGCTTTTATTCACTGTCTTCACGGAAACCTGACCCATAAATCACCTTCTGCTTTGAAGCCTAAATTAATCCCCGGACTGTTAATAACCATTGTGAGGGGTGGCCTCTTCTCCCAGGCAACCAGCAACAGAACAAGGGGACACAGTCTCAAGTTGTGCCAGGGAAAGTATAGGCTGGATGTTAGGAGGAAGTTGTTGGCAGAGAGAGTGATTGGCATTGGAATGGGCTGCCCAGGGAGGTGGTGGAGTCACCATGCCTGGAGGTGTTCAAGAGAAGACTGGATGAGGCACTTAGTGCCATGGTCTAGTTGACTGGCTAGGGCTGGGTGCTAGGTTGGACTGGATGATCTTGGAGGTCTCTTCCAACCTGGATGATTCTATGATATGATTTCTTCATGTGACAATATTTTCCCTCTGTTTAAACTCCTCTTCATCCCCATATTTCTTCCTCTCTTCCTCCTTAGCATATCTGTGGAAAGTAACTTTGTCCTCCCTCAAATGTCTTTGTATTGCTGAACTCTTTGGGTCTCTTTTCCTAAGGCAGGATCCCCAGTGGGCCCTTGGGTAGGTCTGTTCAATGAGCTCTTAATCCATGAGGTATTCTCCGCTCTTATCCCCTATGTATGTCTGGTCACAGCGAGTCAAAAATAGATGGATTCAAAGTGTACCAGAGGGTGTTCTGCCACTACCTGGGAGAAGGCCAGTCCCCACCAGAAACTCTGCAATGGCTAAACTGCAAGCTTGTGTTCTCATGGCTCAGACCCCACTATAACTTCCACAGCATTTTTTTCATTCTTCTATTATTTCCAGATGATGAGATCTGACTTTATCGCTTATAGCACTTGGACAATTAAGTGAGACGTGAATCAGGGCCAGGTTGTTTGCCAAAAAAACAAGTAAAACCCAAACACTTCACCTCACTGTTTATTTTCACACTCCTCTTGAAGAAATACGTGGGTCAGCTACACCAAACTTTAACTTCAGGGTGCCTTGGAAAGGCTCACTCTCAAGCGACCTTGTTTATACCTTTTTGAGTTATTTCTAACCCAAAGCCTACTTACCAGGGAGAATGAAAGGAAAATTTGAGAGGAAAAGTTCTCTGTTGTTTCTGTATATAGAGAAACAAAGCAGTATTTCTACTCTGCATGTCTATAACTGAGGTATTAACTTTATTTTACAGCTACGTAAAGAAAAGTTATTATAGAGTCATGGAATTGCTTTAGCTGGAAAAGACCTACAAGATTATTCAGTTTGGAGACTGGGTGAGGCACTTAGTGCCATGGTTGAGTTAATTAGAAGGTGTTAGGTGATAGGTTGGACTTGATGAGCTCAAAGGTCTTTTCCAACCTGGTTAATTCTGTGATTCTGTGAGTCCAACCATTAGCTAAGTCTACCAAGGCTACTGCTAAACCATGTCTCTCAGTACATCTCTGCCTCTTCTAAACACCTTCAGGGATGTGGATTCATCTCCACCCTAGGGAGCTGTTCCGGTGTCTGAGAACTCTTTAAGTGAAGAAGTTTCTTCTAATATCCAACCTAAACCTCCCTTGGTGTAACTTGAGGCCATTTCCTCTTGTCCTATCACTTGTTACCTTGGAGAAGTGACCAACTCTTGCCACGCTACAGCTCCTCTTTAGGTAGTTAGCGTGAGAAGAGTGTGAGAAGGTGCCACCTCATCCTCCTTTTCTCCAGGCCAAACAACCCTAATTCCCTCAGTCACTTCTCATAAGACCTGTCCTCCAGGCCCTTTAACAGATTTGTGGCCCTTCTCTGGACCTGCTCCAGCACCTCCATGTCTTTCTTGTAGTGAGGGTCCCAAAACTCAACCCAGTGCTCAAGCTGTGGCCTCACCAGTGCTGAGAACAGGGAGACAGTCATTTCCTTGGTCCTACTGCTTACATTGTTGATGGTGGCTCCCTTTTTCTGGCCACCTTTGAAATCCCTCTGCAAATACTTTGCAAAACAAAACCAAAAAGCAACCCAAAAATCCATTGTTTTCTAGAGCTACAGTGAAAAAGTTGCTGCCTTGAAATCAGCAGCAAAATTCCCACTGAGTTCAACAGACTTGAATCTCTTCCACAGAGTCTTTTGCTGTTATAAGTGATATGCCAGGGTAACTTTACTGAAATCATTGGAATTCCTTTGGCACAAAAGCAGAGAAATCCAAAAATAAAATCAGTGCAGAGAATCATAATCACTTTTTACTGGAATGAAAGGATTACAGCTGAGGGATAACTGCTCTGGTAAACATCAATTAACTAAGATGTTCTCAGCTGGCTTGTTAGACAGTTGCATGCTGCTATGAAAGCCAAATGCAAAACTGTTTCATATATTTGTGCCATTTCATAAGATGAGAATCTTGCATAGACAAAACAGGGAAACTGCAGAGACTTACATCACTGCTAAATGAGCTCATCTTTAAAAAGGGCTTAACATGTTTTAGACCAAGAGCCAAATTCTACCCCTTGATATAGAATCATGGAATCATAGAATCAACCAGTTGGAAGAGACCTCCAAGATCATCCAGTCCAACCTAGCACCCAGCCCTAACCAATCAAACAGACCATGGCACTAAGTGCCTCAGCCAGGCTTTTCTTCAACATCTCCAGGGATGGTGCCTCCACCACCTCCCTGAGCAGCCCATTCCAATGGGAAATCACTCTCTCTGGGAAGAACTTCTTCCTAATATCCACATGCAAATTCCATTAAAGTAGCTGAAACTTCATTTCCATACTCGTGGGAATGATTTGGCTGTTTAAAGGCAATTCTATGAGCATTGACTGCTGAAGAATAGCCCCCAGTGAAAATGCTTTCTTTTTGTTTGTTTGTTTGTTTGTTCTATTGTCAAAACATTTCTGTACAAATATAGAGAGCATGTTTGAAAACAATCACATTTCTGGTCAAGGAAAAAGAGAAAGTGAATGTCCACAGCATAGCCAAGCAGAACTTAAAACAAACTGAGGGCTAGCGTTCATATTTATGCCTTCCCAAACACACTCCTTTCTCTCTCGGTTCATGATGAATTCCTTGACTGGGATAAGCCATCATCAGTCTCCCTCACTGGAGCTATTTCACACAGTTCTATAAATGCAGTATTAATTGGGCAAAAAGACTGTGTAATCATCACTTCCCCATCTGGTAGCTTTCTGTTCCTGTCAGGAAATGTAATTTACTTGAACTCCTCCTTCCTTCCAGGGGACTGTCCTTGTAACAGACACTGCTGTTCTCGACTGAGCAAGGCACTGCCTTGTCCAATGCCTGACACGAAATTAGGAGGTAAATCTCTGACTCGTCACCAGTCATCATGAGATGGGATAGTTGTTTGCTTGTAAGTTGCACTCACCTTCATAAAACTACTGGTGACAGAGCATTTGATTTGGGTATTAGTTTGAAACTGCCTATTTTTGTCTGTACTGATAACTTTGATTTACTTTCCTTCTCTAGCATTTCAGAAACAGAACCGATGCATCATTAAGCACTTAGTTTTCAAAGTAGTTGTGAATACAAACTAAGCAACACAGTTTTCACGTGTAAGACCAACAGCAGGATACCAAAGCAGATGACAGCTTAGATGGGGGAAGTTAATGCTAACAGTGCATATTATGGATGACTTATAGAATAGAAGCATAGAAGCATAGAATCAACCAGGTTGGAAGAGACCTCCAAGATCATCCAGTCCAACCTATCTCCCAGCCCTAGCCAGTCAACTAGACCATGGCACCGAGTATCACAGTATCACAGTATTATTAGGATCTGGCTGGCCTTTGGAAGGCACCATGATAAAGTGAAACACAACCTGTCAGAAGTGTAGCCAGTACTCCACCTGGAGTACTGTGTCCAGTTCTGGAACCCCTATTGCAAGAAAGATCTGGATGTGCTGGAATGTGGCCAGAGAAGGGCCATGAGGATGATCAGAGGGATAGAGATCCTCTCCTATGAGGACAGGATGAGAGAGTTGGGGTTGTTCAGTTTGGAGAAGAGAAGGCTCCAAGGAGACCTTACTGTGGCCTTCCAGTATCTGCAAGAGGCCTCAAGAAAACTGGGGAGGGACTTTTTAGGATGCTGGGTAGCAATAGGACTAGGGGGGATGAATCCAAGCTAGAGAAGTATATATTTAGATTAGATGTTAGGAAAAGTTCTTCACCATGAGGGTGATGAGATGCTGGAACAGGTTGCCCAGGGAGGTGGTGGAAGTCCCATCCCTGGAGGTGTTTGAGACCAGGCTGGATGTGTCTCTGAGCAACCTGATCTAGTATGAGGTGTCCCTGCCCATGGCAGGCGTATTGGAACTGGATGATTCTTGAGGTCACTTCCAACCTTGACAATTCTGTGATTCTGGGATCTAAGTCCATCCCCACATTAGGAAGTGACCCTAAACCAATGCCTGCATGACAGTCCTTGGTCCTTTCTGTGGGACTTTTCCAACATGTGAGCCCCAGGGTGGTGGTTTTGTGGCCCCACAGGTGAGATTCCCCCTTCAAGGCAAGAGCAGCTGACTTTGTATGAGACATGAAAATCATTGCATATTTCAATACTTGTTTGATGTGAGACATACTGGTGCAAACTTACCTCCCATTTCCCAGTTCTGCAGCTCAGAAAGGAAGTCATGGACCCTGTGAGCAGCTTGAGGAGACAAGGCTTACAAGATGAACAAGCTTAGCGATAGCTCTTTGCATGGGCTGAATTCCATTCTGCACCACTAAAACAGCACTGGTGACTTTCGACCACCGTTAGCCCCTTTAGGAGACATCCTTTAACCAGTTTTTGACAAGTCCTTACTGTCTGTAAATGAAGTTCAAATTAAACATCTTCCCCTGGTTTTTAAACTCTTCTCTTGCTTGGGAGTGATAGAGATACTTTTTTAATATGTTGAAGGCAATTTTCCTTCCTTCCTTCCTTCCTTCCTTCCTTCCTTCCTTCCTTCCTTCCTTCCTTCCTTCCTTCCTTCCTTCCTTCCTTCCTTCCTTCCTTCCTTCCTTCCTTCCTTCCTTCCTTCCTTCCTTCCTTCCTTCCTTCCTTTCTCTCTTTCTCTCTTTCTCTCTTTCTCTCTTTCTTTCCTTCTCTTTCTTTCTCTTGTCTTTCCTTCTCTTTCTTTCTCTTGTCTTTCTTTCTCCTTTCTTTCTTTCTTCTTTCTCCTTTCTTTCTTTCTTTCTTTCTTTCTTTCTTTCTTTCTTTCTTTCTTTCTTTCTTTCTTTCTTTCTTTCTTTCTTTCTTTCTCTCTTTCTCTCTTTCTCTCTTTCTCTCTTTCTCTCTTTCTCTCTTTCTCTCTTTCTCTCTTTCTCTCTTTCTCTCTTTCTCTCTTTCTCTCTTTCTCTCTTTCTCTCTTTCTCTCTTTCTCTCTTTCTCTCTTTCTCTCTTTCTCTCTTTCTCTCTTTCTCTCTTTCTCTCTTTCTCTCTTTCTTTCTTTCTTTCTTTCTTTCTTTCTTTCTTTCTTTCTTTCTTTCTTTCTTTCTTTCTTTCTCCATTCCTTTCTCCCTCCCTCCCTTCCTTCCTTTCTTCCTTCCTTCCTTCTTATTTTTGAATTCCAAATTCCGAATTCCTTCCTCCCTCCCCCCACCTCCCCTCCCACTTTCTTTATATTTTGTAAATCGTTTTACTTCTAACAATTTCAATTCTAACCAAAGCCAGGAGACTGCAAGGAAATACTTTCCCTTCAGCTGGGCCTCTTCCTATCTTATCAAATAATATTAGCTTGCACTCCATTTATACCACAGAAAGCCTTAGAAACTCTCATAGCTTTTAACCTGTCATGTAGATTAAGACCTCATTAAATTTCATTCTACCTTCAGTGTGATCATGTTACCTAATGCTGAGGATTTGGGGACAGCTAATCAGTAGTGATAGAGAATGAAAGCGGAGGGAGCTTTCATCATGCTGTTGTTTGTGGCTTCATTTGCTAGGAAGTGACTGTACTATCTGGTAAATTCAGCTCAGTCTGGTCTGTGTTCCTGGCTAAAGCACATCTTGCATTTCTCCTCATGAACCTATGCTTCTGAATGCGAATGAACTTGTCCATGCCCATAGATTAAACATGAGACATCTGAGAATCAGCAAAGCCTGTGAGATATGCACATACGCATTTACTGTATGAATGGGCACTTCTCACATGTGTGCAGGAAAAAGAGCTGTTCAGAGAGGGATAATTGGAAGCAAAATGGGAATGTGCTCTTCTACTTCAGTTGTTTGCAGTACAGCAGCAGCTATAGATAATCATTTCAGAGACTGGAATCTTTTGGTGTGAGCATTGTACACACAATGACCTTCCCTACTTCAGGAACTTTATGTCTGACAAAGACTAAACAAGACGAAATGATATGGCTCTAGTTTTACTGGTGAGAAACACAAACACCTAATGATTTGTTCTCAGTCATGTAGGTTAGTGACAAAATCCTATCACAGCCAATACCTCTGCAACTAGTCCTGTCTTTGGGCTCTGGTGTTCCAGCAACACTTCTAGTCCCCTTTCGCATCACAGAAAATTCCAAGAAAGAGGACTGAAAGAGAGACCTCAGTCTCTTAGAACACACATTGCCCAAGAATATGAGCATCTCATGACAGTTTTGTGTTCACCTTAATAACAAGCCCCACTGCTGGTTATTACTGATGTACAGATGGGAAGAGGGACGCAGAGACTGCAAGCAGGAGCTGCCCAGGGCAGCTGAGGGAATGCAGAAGTTGAATGCAGTTTTCCCCCAGGTGAGACCTGAAGCTCTAACATTTGGTTCACCCTCTCTTGCTTGGGTGCTTAGCTAATTATGCAGAAGTCCTTATCAAGGCATTACAAGACTTCCCACAGGAGAGCATCGACCAGCCATCACTTTGATTAATTTCTCTAGTGGTTTTCTTTCACTTTTGAAACTACCTTTGTGTCTCCAAAGGATTAAGCCACATAATGGCATCCTACCATTTACTTCTCAAAAGCACACCTTACCTGGCTGAAAAACATACTTCACAGAATCACAGAATTAACCATGTTGGAAAAGACCTCTGCGATCATCAGGTTCAATCTCTCACCAAACCCTTCTGATTAACTAAATTGTGGCACTAAGTGCTTCATCCAGTCTCATTTTATACACCTCCAGGAATGCTGGCTCTCTCACCTTCCTGGGGAGCAAAAGAGTAGGAGAGGAATAGGAGCAACATCAGCACTCTGCCAGTGCTTGGTGTGACCCCTTTGCTGGTGTAGGCAGAGGAGAATCAACCTGTCCTTTCTAAGCCCTATTCCCTTTCCCTCTACCTGTCCACCCAGCATCAGTTGCCTTTGGACTAGGCAGGGTGAGGCCATCCCTCTGCAGAGCCCAGCCAGCCACTTGAAGGACTTCCCTGTGTCACATCTGTGGTAAACTGGACCAAGCCTTTGCTGTGCCTGCACAACATCTCAGCTCATTAGGAAGACATGAGATAGCAGAAGGCCTGATACAGCATGGTTTGGATCTCCCGAGCCCAGGAGATCCTCCTTCCTGTACCACGGATGGGACCCTTAACTTTAACCCAGCTGTGCCTTTTGTCTGAAGGGGAGAGACTATTTATGAGGAGTCACACAAAATAAACACAAAGAGTTCACCATAAAATATGACAACCACTTTAAATAATGTTGACTTTATTAAACTTTAAACTTTATTTATATATTTTATGGCCGTAGTGTGAGCTCTTCTCGGATGTTTACTTTCAGTGCAAAATCCATCATGTGAGGGCCTTGAAAGGAATTAATCCCCTTACCCCTGGCACAGAACTCAGCTCCAACAATTCAGATCTAAATATTTAGTGATGGATGATACATGTTTATAGAACAGAGGGCAGCGTGACATTTAAATGGGATCCGGGGTTGCTATAGCGAGCGGACGTTGTTGAAAGGAAACTGGAAGCTGAAGCGGTGCCAATTATCGGAAGCTGATAAGTCAGCCTCTTTTTTTCTTATGTTGTTGTTGTTGTTGCCTGGTTCTTCCCTTCTGGGTTGGTTTTTTTGTTGGTTTTTTTTTTTTGGAAGGCAGAGGGTTACGAGCAATTTTAAGCAGGGAAAGTTCTGCTGACTCTTGTGCATTTGGTAGTGCATCCCATG
Organism: Pogoniulus pusillus; assembly: GCF_015220805.1. NCBI lineage: Eukaryota > Metazoa > Chordata > Aves > Piciformes > Lybiidae > Pogoniulus > Pogoniulus pusillus. The sequence goes on along the minus strand of NC_087294.1, from coordinate 10,206,788 downwards.
GTTAAACTAATAGCCTGGCTGGGTGTCAGCCAAAGGTTACAGCCCTCTCAATGTATTCTTGGGGAAGAAAAAAAGAAAGAAAGAAAGAAAGAAAGAAAGAAAGGGGAGGGGGAAAAAAAGTTTATCACTGAACTGAAGTTTCTCATTAGTAACCCTGTGTTGTCTAATCTGTGAAATTACATGATTAACTCTTTTGCAAAGACAGCTCCAGCCAGAGTTTGCGATCCCACAGGAAGTTATTAAAAGTATCACCGAGATAATTTCCCCGGCTTTGTACTTGGCCCTTAGGGTAAAGCATATACATCATTAGATGAGTACTTTATAATAAAGCTATAGATCACTAACAATTATTAAATGGCTGTCAAGAGTGATTATTGTTTTAAAAGTTGAGCACTGTGCAGCTTGAAAAAAAAACCCACAAATAATAATAAAAAAGAGACCCTTGAAAGAAACTACTTCCTTTGTTTTTGTCTAGAAATTAGAAACATGCTTTACCACCACCCCCCTCCTGTTCTCTTTGAAGTGATTATTGGAATATAATCTTTCTCAGTACACAGCCATTTTACCTTCAATCCTTCTTTTTTTTTTCACCCCTGCAGCTCTAAAAATACTCTTACAAAGCAGCCACTCACTATCGAGAGTGTATTAGTCAGAGGAGAGAGGAGTCCTTTTGCGTGCACTGGAAATGACACCTTAATGGATGAGCCCTAAACCCCTGATGCTTCACATCACTGGAACAGAGGAGGTGGTCTTCACCCCGGAGCAATCCTTGCTTTTGGTGAAAGTTGAATTCTGGGCTATCTGGGACACAGAAAACCCTCCCACCGTGTGTTTTAGCTGAAGTCATTTGCAGATGTTTCCATGATTTGTTGCGTTTGGTTTTGGCTTTCTCATGAATTCCTCCCAGATCAATGGGTGGTTTGGTTTGCATCTTTTGGGAGGAGAGGTAACAGTTCAGATCTTTATTGGCTTCCTCAGTGAGTTATCAAAGCTCTTTAAAAAAAAACAAACCAAAACTATTTTTTAAAACTATCTTTAACTATTAGTGAGAAAACAGAGCAGTAAGGGAGAGATGCTGGAAATGCCTGCAAAGTCAGCCAGGCTGTGAGCCTCAGAAAGTGAGACATTTACCCTGTAGGGATGGCCGTGGAGCACCTGGCTGAATTTGGTGAAACACAAACAGTTGTGAGAGGCTTGACAGAGGTGAAACATCAGGAAGCAAGAGTCAGGAACCACTCTCTTGCTCCTCAAGTCATACCCTGTGAAATTACAGACTCACAGAACATTAGGAGCTGGAAGGGACCGCAAAAGATCATCTAGTCCAACTCCTTGCCAGGGCAGCATTACCTGCCCTGTAGGTCACACAAGAATGTGTCCAGACAGGTTTTGAATGCCTCCAGAGAAGAAGACTCCACAACCTCCCTGGGCAGCCTGTTCCAGCCTTTTGTCACTCTCACTGTGAAAGTTTTTCCTCATGTTCATGTGAAACCTCCTGTGCTCCAGCTTGGATCCCTTAGCCCTTGTCCTAACACTGGACATCACTCAGAAGAGCCTGCATCCTCCTGACGATCACCCTCCACATCTTTATAAACATTAATGAGGTAACCTCTCATTCTTCTCCTCTAAGCTAAAGTGACACAGCTCCCTCAGCTTTTCCCCATAAGGGACAGCTAAACTGTGGCTGTCCTGCACTGTGCCATACCCCTCTCTGGGCCCTGGACATAAATGACATATGTGACCTCACACAGCCAACACCCCAGATCAATCCTATTAATTTTAAATTGCTTTTGCTGGTCCCCATTCTACCTATTTCCATAGAATCACAGAATACATCTGTTTGGAAGAGACCTCAAAGAGTATCCATTTTTGATAAGTTTGGACCTTGGCTACTCTTGTCCTAAATGCAATTTTATCAGCCAGTGAAAACCTATGTTTTGTATGTTTTGCATGGCATTTGCAAGAAGTGATTCTTTTCTTGGAGCAAAGCTGGAGATGGGTAGGTTCAGACTGGATGTGAGGAGAAAGTTCTTCAGGATGAAAGTGGTGAGAGGCTGGAATGGGTTGCCCAGGGAGGTGGTTGAGGCCCCATCCCTGGAGGGGTTTAAGGCCAGGCTGGATGAGGCTGTGGCCAGCCTGATCTAGGGTAGGGTGTCCCTGTCCATGGCAGGGGGCTTTGGAACTGGATGATCCTTGTGGTCCCTTCCAGCCCTGACTGATTCTATGATTCTTCTGCCAGAAAATGAAAAGAAAAAGGAAACCCTTCCTCTTACAGGGATGGATGTTTCCAAGTGCATCTCCTTTCCCTGTCACCAAGTGGCTGTTCTGCATCACTGGAGAGAGCAGGAACACAACGGATCTCAGCTCAGAGCCAGCTTCTGATCTTATAATCACAGTGCTTCAGGTAAAGTTGGAAAATGTAATCATACCCTAGGCTCATTCCCTAAACTGTTAACATCCTTGCTGCCAGAAAGGTACAAGTAGAGAGCCTTTCTTCTCTGCTAGCAGAGGCTAGGCGCTTCCTAGTGTCATAATTTGAAGGAGACATCAAAGATGTAGAGCAGTGGAGGAGGAAGATCCAAAGAAATAATAGCTAGAACAGATGTGCAAAATAAAGGCCCTTCACTGGGTACATTTCTTTCACACTTTGGCTTTGCAGGCTGCCCATTTTTTAAAGCAAAAGTGTCAGTGTATTTCTGCACTCTGCTGCCAGTTTAGACAACAGAATCATGCAAAGCATTATCATTGTTGGTGTTCATATTTGCAATTACTCTTACACTTCAGATGTGGGGGGAAGCCTATTCCTCATAATGCAGTGTTTTAGTTGGTAGAGCCCCAGACTTGCAGATGATTAGTGATAGTTGACGAAATGAACTTTCTCTGGGGTTCAGAGGTCTTGTGTTATATAAAATGCAATTTCTACAATCAGTGCCTTTGATGTCTTCCCAGTACAAATATTTTACTCACAATTAAGTACTTGGGATGAAAGTCTGGAAGAAGGGGGAGAGAGAAAAGGGGAAAGGAGATGTGGTTAAAGGCAGTCCTCAACAAGACAGCTTGAAAATATGTCTATGATTTCTCAATTGCTGCTACTGACTTTCCGGTTTACAGGAATTTGCCAAATGTATTTTCTTTGGGTCAGATCTTACTTGTCTTGCTCACACAACTATTCTTATTGACTACCCATGAGAACAAAGCAACCCAAATTTTGCTTACTCTTTCTGGTTTGCTAATTCTCAGTAGATCTGTACAAATAAACTAGGATCCTATGGTACTGGATCAGTTAGCAGGCTGTGAAACTACACTAAATGCATGTTTGCTAAAAATTTCCAGGGGAAGCAGACTATTTTCATCATTTATTTCAGATCAAGAAGAAGAAAACAAGAAAAGTTTGTCTGCATTTCCAGTGGAAGCCCTGCTACCCACGGGCCAGGCTAATGTGCACTCCATTATTGGCCCAGTTCTAAACAGATGATGCTTCTGCAGTTGGATTACAGGATCACAGGATATAAAGGGTCAGAAGGGACCCAAAGAGATCATTGAGTCCAACTGTCCTGCCAGAGCAGGACCATACAACCTAGCTCAGATCACAGAGGAACACATCCAGACAGGGCTTGAAGGTCTCCGGAGAAGGAGAAACCACAACCTCTCTGGAGAGTCTGTTCCAGTGTTCTGTAACCCTTACAGGAAAGAAGTTTGCCCTTGTGTTGAGGTGGAACCTTCTGTGCTGTACCTTACATCCATTGCTCCTTGTCCTATAACAGGGAGCAAGTGAGCAGAGCCTGTGCCCCTGCTCCTGACCCCCAGCCCTCAGATATTTATAAACATTTATTAAATCCCCTCTCAGTCTTCTCTTCTCCAGACTAAAAAGCCCCAGGTCCCTCAGCCTCTCCTCATCAGGCAGTGCTCCAGTCCTCTAATCATCCTTGTAGCCCTCCACGGGACCCTCTCCAGCATATCTCTGCCCCTCTTAAACTGGGGAAGCCAAAACTGAATGCAGTGCTCCAGATGAGGTCTCACCAGGGCAGAGTACAGGGGGAGGAGAACCTCCCTTGATCTGCTGGACTCACTCCTCCTAATACACCTCAGAATCCCATTGGCTTTCTTGGCCACGAGGGCACATTGCTGTCCCATGGAAAACTTCTTGCCCACCAGGACTATGAGTTTGGTCAGAAGGCAGCTGGGTTGAGATTCCTAGCATGTGGGTACTATTTCTAGTGTTTCTTGCAGCATTTTTGGATAGGCTGGGTTAAGTGGTGTCCCACATTATTTAAATCTTACTTCACATACTGTGATACATGGAGCTCAGACACTCTGCTCACTCTGTGAGCCTGTCATGAATGCTCAACTTCCAGTGCATCTCTTAAGTAACATTGTGATGTGTTTACATGTAATTCTCCCTTCCACTATCTTCATTTCACAGAATCACAGAATTAATCAGGCTGGAAAAGACCTTCAAGATCATTAAGTCCAACCTATCACCTAATACCTTCTAATTAACTAAATCATGACACCAAGTACCACAGCCAGTCTCCTCTTAAACACCCCAAGGGATGGTGGCTCCACCACCTCCTTAGGCAGCCCACCCCAATGCCAATCACTCTTTCAGTGAAAAACTTCTTCCTAACATCCAGCCTAAACCTGCCCTGACACAGCTCGAGGCTGTGCCCTCTTGTTCTGTCACTGGTTGCCTGGCAGAAGAGGCCAACCCCACCTGGCTACAACCTCCTCTCTGGTAGCTGTAGAGAGCAATTAGGTCTCTCCTCAACTTCCTCTTCTCCAGGCTAAACAACCTCAATGCACTATACAGTGTTTTAAGCCTCCACTGCTTCATCACTAAAAGCTTTTCAATTGCTTTTTTCCCTCATGGATTGTAAAAACTCATTAACAAGAACATCTCCTCCTTATGCAGGTACAATACTGAATGGGTTGGGACATCAATTTCTATTCAAGGATATTCATCACTGCCTGCAATTAGACTAGACCAATGTCTTTGACCTTTACTTAAACATGCTGCCTTGCTCTTACCTCCCTTGGCTAGTGAGTAGATCTGCTGTAAACAAGTGCATGTCTGGAAGAAGGCCTCTGTTCCTTGGGTGTGTTACTCTTTAAGCTTTCCCAGAGCTCACAAGCCCAATGGAACAAAATTAAGGATGCCTCCTCAAACTAGGTAGAAGGGGGTAAAGCACCTAAAGAACAGCTTTAAACTGATTTGGAAGTTAAAAGGTATCTTCAACAATATTTAGGGTAAAGGAAGGTTACAGAGATGTAAAGGAAGGGAGTAGATACAGATACACATATAAAACAGCATTGGATGGAAGTGGATTCTCTGGATTAAGATGGATTGTCCTTAGATTCAGGATGTAGCAGGGTTGCCCATGTGGATATCAGGAACAGCAGCAGCAGGGAGATGTGGCAAAGGCAAAGGCAGGAACAAGAGAGAACAAGAGTAGGAGCTTGACTGGGTCTTAAACAGGGTTGTGGATAGGAAGTGAGACTGTGATAAACTTTGACCTGGGGGGGTCTTCCCCCACCAGAAGAGGCCAGGGATACCTGGGGTGAGGTTTCCAGACCACTCTCCCAGCCCAGCTGGGCTTAATCTGGAACAGGGTAGTAAGAAGTTTCCCCCAACATCACTTGGATAGCCACAAGGACATTGTCAAAACTTGTCCTGCAGAAGAAGTGAGTTTAACTCCCAGTCTTTAGCCTGGTACTGATCATGGGGCAAAGCAGTTTTCAGTCTATAAGCAAGGAGTCTGACCTGTTCATCTTAGCCAGCTTATGCAAACAGATCATCAGAGAAGCGATGCAGGTTTCGGTAGCAAACAGAGCACTCGCTGCATGTCTGGGACAGATTCTGTCTTTCTCCCCACTGAGCAAGTGACAAGGCCATCGAGATGCCTCCTCATTCAGGTCACCTGCTGGAAAGGGAAAAAATAAAGAGTACTCCCAAGAGGTGTCTCTGGATCAGTAGGTACCAACTGACTAAGGGAAGAGTGGGGAAATAACCTCAGAGTACGTGGCCTGCAGCACACTTCCAAGGGAAACGGCCACAAGAGATGGAGAGGGGGAGTACCTGTTGCCAAAAGGCTGTGATTGCAGCAGTGGCAACCTTCCAGGGAAATGCAGCCTGGGTTTTGTTTTATCAGGACCCTTTGTGAATTGCTATTAAGAAGTATTTTTCAACAACCTCCTTTTTATTAGCCGTTTGTGCCCATTATAGTTTTCTAGTTGCTAGTTTGTTATGGCTGTAACATAAATAAAGTTCTAAAAATGTCTGATTTGAGGAATTGCAGAGCTGGGCATGCCATTTAGACACAGATAAAAGCAGAAGTAAAGGGCTTTCTGTGTAATGGGTCTATTTTATATTTAATAGAACTGTCATATAAACCTATGCTACCATTTAAAATGCAGTTTCTAGGCTATAAAATAAACACCATTTCTAATATTGCTGTTGGCTTTCACCTATGGGATACATTTCATTAAAAGCTCTGTAAGGCATTTATGTGGGGTTGCCATGTGATTTACAATCTAGGAGTCACCCCAGGCAACAAATGTGTTTCTCTCCCACCTTAGGGAACCAGCTCCTCAAAGATATTCATGGTACCTGCTGGATCACGCAGCCAGGCAGGACTGGTGTAAACAGTGGTGCAGGGCTGGTGGGGACTGGCACATCCACCAGCATGGCTTCACCAAGGGCAAATTGTACCTGGCAAATTTCGTGGCTTTTTATGATGAAGTCACAGCAACAGTGGACAAGGGAAGGGCAACTAGGGGCTTAGCTTCCCTATCTGTCCATTAGATCTTGTTACTGAAGGGCTGTGATGCAAGAATAATTTGATATTTGTGAGGCAATAAGCATTCAAGACAATAAACATTTAAGTTAATTCACAAATGAAGTCAAAGGGGGAGATTCATCATTCTCTCTCTGTAGGACTATTCAGTATATTCAAAAGCTAAAACCCCCACTCACTTAGCATGAGACACTTCATAGCAGCCCATATGTTAGGATTCAAGCTGTTTTCAACTCTGTTTGAAGTAGGAGATGAGTTCAAGTGGTCAGAGTTACCCTCTAGAGATATGTTTCTTCACCAGCTACAGAAGGGTCCTACAGTGACCAGGCACCTCTCTGAAGTACTTGAAGCAGGTGAGATGAGCTCAGGCTGCAGCTGTTGTTCTCCATGCTCTACTCAGTTGTATAGGAAAAGCCTGGGCAGTAGTTCTCACTGCCAAGCATAAAGGAGGCAAAAAAGCTTTCTAGCAGTGGTATCCATCCTGCTATAACTCTCAACTTTTTATCTTGGGAAAGGTCTTCCAATACCATTTCATCAGAAGGGGTATTTATATCACAGAAGTTCCTGAAAGCCTCCAGCTCAGTCACTCCAAGCACCAAACAGAGTTGTGAACTATTTTCCCTCCCAGACAGTTGCATATAATTCTGAATCTTTATTTAGACGAAGTAGCTTCATTAAAACTAGTCTCCATTTTACAGTATTGAGTACCATGAAGGCTCAGAAAACTTCACTGCCAGGATCTTTACAAAATCAGGGCAATTTTATTAGCAGTTGCACTTGCAAGGGAAAGAAGCAGACGCCACAGTTTTGGCACGTCCTTAAGTCACGCTGAAGTTAATGCACCACTAAGAGCCTCACTTGAGGTCTAACACCAGCCTGCCTGGCAACCAGGAGAAATCATGCAGAAGCCAGGAGCTTTCACAAAACCATGGAGAGCTATAATGGCTTCCTTATGAGCCATCTCCAAACTGCACTGAGTGGAGCTCTGGCACAGGAGAAAGCCTGGTCTGTAGTGTGTAAATAAATAACAAACGGGCAAGCCAAAACGAAGGCAGCGATGAATGAAGCGGCTCACACAACGCGGCTATAGTTGTACATGGTCTCCAGGCAAGCCATCATACTTTGGTTCAGGTTCTCAAAATCATTTGTAGTAACATAAAGGTAACTTTTTTCCCTTTTTATCTTTTTTTTTTTAATATAGTTCCATATTCTGAAGCTGTCTTCTGAAGGTAAATGGAGCCAAAAAGGATTGCTGCATTTCAACCAAAGCATTAAAAAGTGATTGTCACGACATGGATAGATGTAGCTGTGCACTGAAAGCAAAGTGGAATTAATGGGTTCCTCTTTTCAAATGAGGAATAAACTTCAAAATCAGTCTGCACATCTTATTCTTCTAAAATGTAGAAGGATGTTAGGAGGAAATTCCTGATGTTAGGTAGAAGTTCGTTACACTGAGGGTGGTGAGGCACTGGCCCAGATTGCCCATGGAGGTTGGAAGAGACTTCCAAGATCATGCAGTCCAACCTAGCACCTGTCCAATCAACTAGACCATGGCACTAAGTGCATCAGCCAGACTTTTCTTCAACACCTCCAGGGATGGTGACTCCACCACTTCCCTGGGCAGCCCATTCCAATGCCAATCACTCTCTCTGGCAGCAACTTCCTCCTAACATCCAGCCTAGACCTCCCCCAGCACAATTTGAGACTTGTTTTGTTGCCGTCCCCTTGTTCTGTTGCTGGCTGCCTGGCAGAAGAGACCAACCCCCACCTGGCTACAGCCTCCCTTCAGGTAGTTGTAGACAGCAATGAGGTCCACCCCTGAGCCTCCTCTTCTGCAGGCTGCACACCCCCAGCTCCCTCAGCCTCTCCTCACAGGGCTGTGCTCCAGGCCTCTCACCAGCTTTGTCTTCCTTCTCTGGACACATTCCAGTATCTCAACATCTCTCTTGAATTGAGGAGCCCAGAGCTGGAAACAATACTCAAGGTGTGGCCTGACCAGTACTAACTACAAGGGAAGAATAACCTTCCTTGTCCTACTGGCCACACTCTTCCTGGCAGAGGCCAGGATGCCATTGGCTCTCTTGCCCACCTGGGCACACTGTTGGCTCATCTTCAGCTACTCTCTACCAGTACCCTCAGGTCCCTTTCTGCCTGGCTGCTCTCCAGCCACTCTGTCCCCAGCCTGTAGTGCTGCTTGGGGGGAAAACAAAACAAAACCCAAACAACTTTTTATTTAAGGGCAAGGGGAGGGGGAAGAATCTCTTACAAATTCTGAGCTACGAGCATTTTAGACCCACAGAGTTAATTTTCGGTAGGGTTTGTAGGGTGGGACAGCAACATCTACAAAAGGGCAGATTTTAAAGCAACAATAAATCAAAGTTGGTAATTTGCTGTCATGGATTGCATGAATTGCAAGCCATATTAACAAAAATAGTGTTCTCAGACCAATGGACTCAGGATTTTTTAACTTCCTCTTGCCAGCAATGGACAAAGTCTGCCCAGAGATCTGCTGCAATCTCACTAGCATGTCCAGGGTGGGGGTGAGGAGGTGATGATCAAAAATACACTTGAGAATGTTATGAGCAGACTGAAAAAGTTGGCTAGGGACAGATGGCAGACAGCTCAGCTGGCACAGCATCCCTCAGCACTAAAAGAGGCAATATGTAGAACAGTCTAGGAAGGTGGGTGGTGGATTCCTCTTCAAAAGAACAAAAAAAAAATTGAATTTAAGTTACCTCACTGGGAGAAAAACAACACTGAAAGAACATATTAAGCCTTCTCATTCTGGCTGAAAGCATGTCAAGGGAACATGATGTTCCACTGATCATTTAGACATTTCCAACAGCCTGTGGAAAGCAGAATAAGATTATATTGCATCTGGGGGTGATCTTGGAAGAAAGGATCATGATGAGGAGAACCAGAGGAAGCTGTGTATCTGTAGCACAAGCTCAGCAGCAATAGATAGCTATCTACAGCAGCAAGAGAGCAAACCTAAATACTTCACCTATATCCTTTTGGACTTTGCTATGCCCTGTGTGCTGGGATGTGCCTACTGCAGGGCCAGGGTTCTGGGTTTCAGCTTCTCCACTAGGGATTTCACTTTTGTGCCTCTCTGTCTTGTCACCCCACATCTCCTTGCTGTGCAAAACTGGAACGTTAGATGAGAGACTACAAGGATGGGACTGATCCTGCCTATGCCTTGCCATCCTAACTGAAAAACAAACTGCTAGGACATGAACCTAGTCCTTAAACTTAGAACTGACCCAGTAACACACAAACAACTGCACAAACCACAGAACCTTAGAGGCTGGAAGGGACCTCTGGAGATCATTGAGTCCAAGCCCTCTGCCAAGGCAGGATCCTCTAAGGTGGTGGAGTCACCATCCCTGGGGGTGTTGAAGAAAAGCCTGGATGAGGCACTTAGTGCCATGGTCTATTTGACTGTCTAGGGCTGGGTGCTAGGTTGGCCTGGATGATCTTGGAGGTCTCTTCCAACCTGGTTGATTCTATGATTCTATGAAACAAAATAGCACATCCTCTCAAGGGAAGCTCCTGAGCTGCAAAGCGTAACTCTTTCCTTGGGAGCTAAGCCTTAGCATGGCTCTTTGCTGCTGCAAGTACACACAGCCACATATGCATACTGACACTGGGAGAAAAGCTGTGCTGGCATTTATAAGCTTGCAAGGTCAAAGTCAATTTTGTCAGATTTAATAATTGTTTTCAAGCTGCCTCTTTTGTTTAAGCCGATTTAAAAGCGAGCTCTGACTTAACTGTGATTTGGTTTTTAAATGCCTTTTGGTAAAAGTCATTCTGAATTATAAATAGCTTCATCCTTCTTCCTTCTTATCAAACTTTGACATAGGCAAGATAATAAGAGGGATTTTAAAAATATTGATGCAAACCAGCCACCCTGGAATCATGTTAAGTCAATAGTCCCTAGGAGTTAATTTTCAGATCGCAGAGGGAGTGTGCAGTCAGGGGCTGGGGAAGGGAGAGAGACTTCTATGGCTTTTGAGCCTTAACTGATTCATTATTCACTCCATTTAAAATTGTCAAAGACAATCTTTATAAGCATGCATCGCTTTCCCTTCTGGTTAGAGAGGTATATGGCAGTATGGCTATAAGTGAGCACAACTAAAAGAAGATAGTCATGGCTTACAGCATACTGGAAGTGGATTGCTGTCATCACTAAAGCTAAACTGAGGACACTAGAGGCAAGATGAGACCTCATACTAGCATTTGTCCACACCCGTGTTCCTGCAGGTATTTTTGTGCTCTGCTTTGCTTCTTGAGAATCACAGATCATAGAATCATAGAATCAACCAGGCTGGAAGAGGCTGCCAAGCTCATCCAACCCAACCAATCTCCCAGCCCTATCCAGTCAACTAGACCATGGCACTAAGTGCCTCAGCCAGGCTTTTTTTTAAAAGACCTCCAGGGATGGTGTCTCCACCACCTCCCTGGGCAGCCCAATCCAGTGCAAATCACTCTCTCTGCCAACAACTTCCTCCTAACATCCAGCCTATAGCTCCCCCAGCACAACTGGAGACTCTGTCCCCTTGTTCTATTGCTGGTTGTCTGGGAGAAGAGACCAACTCCCACCTGGCTACACACAAATCAAGTAAATGGAGTCCAGAGGTGAGGAAGTGGAATAATCAGAAATCTAGAAGACATCCCTATAGATGCAGGGGGTGTGGCAATGGCATGAGAGGATTTTATTTCATCTAAAGAAGACAGAGGAAGACATGAGAGCAGTCTGCAGGTATGTTAGGGGATATAGAATCATTGACTCAGTCAGGGTTAGAAGGGACCACAAGGATCAGCAAGTTCCAACCTCCCTGTCATGGGCAGGGACACCCTACCCTAGATCAGCCTGGCCAGAGCCTCATCCAGCCTGGCCTTAAACACCTCCAGGGATGGGGCCTCAACCACCTCCCTGGGCAACCCATTCCAGCCTCTCACCACTCTCATGCTGAACAACTTCCTCCTCACGTCCAGTCTGAAGATACATCTTAAAAATGAAAGTCTACATCTGTTCTCCACGTTCACATAACACACAGAGATGAGCCTCACTTGCAAAATGGGAAGCTGATATCCCTTAGCATTTTAATAACTTTCTATTTTTAGAACTAGGACATCAGTCAGCTTTTTTCTTTTTTTTTTTTTTTTTTTCCCTATAGAAAGATAGAGATGAGGAAACCTTCTGCACTGAAGGCCTTCAAACAAAACTCTCCAGCTATTAATAGCAGATCCTCTGTACTGGCAAGGCAATGATTAGAAGACCTCATGAGGTCCTCTCCAGACCTCTCTTCTGTTATTGAAGCACCTGTCCTATGAGGACAGACTGAAAGAGTTGGGGCTGTTCAGTCTGCAGAAGAGGAGGCTCTAGAGTGACCTTCTTGTGGTCTTCCAGGTTCTGAAAGGCACCTACAAAAAAGCTGCGGATGGACTTTTCAGGCTATCAGGGAATGACAGGACTGGGGCGAATGGAGCAAAGCTGGAAATGGGGAGATTCAGACTGGATGTGAGGAGGGAGTTCTTCAGCATGAAAGTGGTGAGAGCCTGCAAGGGGTTGCCCAGGGAGGTGGTGGAAGCCCCATCCCTGGAGGTGTTTAAGGCCAGGCTAGATGAGGCTGTGGGCAGCCTCATCTAGGTTAGGGTGTCCCTGCCCATGGCAGGGGGGTTGGAACTTGCTGATCTTTGTGGTCCCTTCCAGTCTCGACAATTCTATGATTCTGTGATTCTATTATTCTATGATTCACTGATTTTGTGATTCTATGATTCTATTATTCTATGATTCTGTGAATCTGTCATTCTGTTATTCTATGATTATATTATTCTATGTTTCTGTGAATCTGTGATTCTGTTATTCTATGATTCTATGACTCTATTATACTATGATTCTACTATTCTATGTTTCTGTTATTCTCTGATTCTATTATTCTATGTTTCTGTGAATCTGTGATTCTGTTATTCTATGACTCTATTATTCTATGTTTCTGTGAATCTGTGATTCTGTCATCCTATGATTCTATTATTCTATGATTCTGTGAATAAAGTCTTGCCAATTCTAGTGCAGCTCTTTCCAAAGGCCAAATGGAATTAGAATCTACTGAGTCAGGTTGCTGAGGCTGAGTGGAAGAGTTTTGATGGAAAACTCAGACCGAGTAGATGCAGAAAAACCCAGAGATCAAAACGTAACTTTCCTTTGCTGTCACAAGAAACAGCAGCCCCATCTTGCTCATGAGAGAAGAAAACAGCAACAAAACCAGAAAGCAAAATTAATGCAAAAGACTATTAAAAAATGGAGCTGTCTTGCTGCTTAAGAAAAAGGGAAAGGGGAGAAAAAAAATGTCAGGATGGATCCATATGGTGTGAGAGTTCTCTTCTGTGACATTTTTATTAAGGTTATGTATATGACCGTTCATCTTCATTCTGCTGGTGCTAATTGCTGTCTGTGGGACCCCTCGCTACTGTGTACAGAGAACACATGCTGCTTCCCCTCCGCGCTGCCACCGCGCTGGGCTGCTCCGCTGTCCTCGGATAGGAACCTGCTGCTGCCGCCGCCGCCTGACCGCAACAGCTGGGAATATTCTGCTTTTAAAAGCTTATCTTGTTGATACTTGAGTTGAGCTATTACACAGTGGAACAAGCAAACAGAATGAATGGACCCTCTGCGGGCAACTTATGGTAACAAAGAGGAGGGGGGGGAAAAAAAAGCTTCCATGAGCTTTTGAATGTGTCTCTTGTCTCGGAGTTGACAGTGATGTTTAGCATAGATGCTTCCTGCGGGGAAAGCCTGGTGGTATAGAGCCAGGAACAGGCTAAAAAGAGGCGTGCAGAGAAGATAGGTTCAGTGCTTAAGCTTCTTTGCAGCTATAAGCAAGATTCTGGTGAGACCCCACCTGGAGCACTGCATCCAGTTCTGGAGCCCCTTATTGCAAGAGGGGTGTGGAGATGCTGGAGTGTGTCCAGGGAAGGGCCATGAGGATGCTCAGAGGGCTGGAGCAGCTCTGCTATAAGGACAGACTGAAAGAGTTGGGGCTGTTCAGTCTGCAGAAGAGGAGGCTCCGATGTGACCTTATTGTGGCCTTCCAATATCTGAAGGGGGCCTACAAAAAAGCTGGGGAGGGACTTTTCAGGCTGTCAGGGAGTGACAGGACTAAGGAGAATGGAGCAAAGCTGGAGGTGGGGAGATTCAGACTGGGTGTGAGGAGGAAGTTATTCAGCATGAGAGTGGTGAGAGCCTGGAATGAGTTGCTCAGGGAGGTGGTTGAGGCCCCATTCCTGGAGGTGTTTAAGGCCAGGCTGGATGAGGCTCTGCCCAGCCTGACCTAGGGTAGGGTGTCCCTGCCCATGGCAGGGGGTTGGAACTTGCTGATCCTTGTGGTCCCTTCCAACCTTGACCAGTTTTCTGGTCAGAAACCAGTTTTCACAGAATCACAGAAACATGCCAGTTGGAAAAGACCCTGAGGATCATCAAGTCCAACTGTTATCACAGAATCAAGGTTGGAAGAGACCTCCAAGATCATCCAGTCCAACCTATCGCTCAGCCTATCCGATCAGCTAGACCACGGCGCTAAGTTCCACCTACTCTTTGCAAAGGCTTTGTGTGTAAATTGCAAAAGTCTGGGCTTTTTTAAATCTAGAATGGCTGATTTTAATCAAGAATTACTTTTCTGCACAAAATCCACGTCCCCTCCATCTTCTATGAAGCCTTTAAGAAGCCAGCCTGTAAATCAGGTTGTTTATTTGTCAGCGTTAAGTCCAGGCACACACATACTGCATGAACAAGCAGATCAGAGCACAGCAACACAAATGTTCCCATGTTATGGATGGACCACCCAGAGAAACACAGAAATCTATTAATTTTGCTTATCACTTAGACTCTGATGTAGCAAAACATCTAATAGTGTCATGAATTTTTCTGTCATGAAGGAAGTGTTGCCATCATCTAATCTGACTTCCTACACAATGCAGACTGTAGGATTTCCCCATGCAATTCGGACCGCCACATCCACACATTTTGGTCCAAGCTGTGAAAGGAAGGAGGGGCTGTAAGTTAATGATCAGACTAAAGTTCATGCAATTAGTGAATCTTTTAACTGCTACCTTCTTAACGTATTGCCTTTTGTGAATGGTGTTGTGCTTAGCCATGCCCCTGAACTGCACACTCATCTGGCTACAGACTCCACATGACCTCTAAGCAGGAAAATCTCTTCTGAAGCCTTAATGGAGGTGTTGCCTGAGCAAGCACAGACCCTGAGTGACATGTGCATTATTCTGTGCATGGAGGAACATCTGAAAATTTGGCTCTCAGACCACACTGGGCAATCTGTGAGAGTTGAACTTGACACCTAACAGCCAGACTTGTAACTTCGGTCTCACAGTGATGGTGATTCCTGCTGTATGACTGCTATTTTAACCCATTAACCTTAGCTAAGTGGCCAGTTGTAGTTGGCTTAGGAGACCCATAGCTACGTGATTCCTTTTCCCACATTCTTGGTAGCAATTTTGGCTTAAGGAAAAATTATTCTCATCCATTTCCCAGCCACATGTCTTGTGCCACTTACTGATTTGTGCTTATGCAACTGCTTACAGGGTTATGAAGCAAACTGGCTTAAGCTTAGAAGTACATTCATCTGTTCCCTTGCTCTGTTGAAAATTTGAGGTGTTATCTCAAAGGGGCATTAGTACAATTAGAAAAAGAATGATGATTTGCAATCTATATGAAATTAATTACTAGTTCCCACTTTTATGACTGCAATGAGAAAACAAAAAAAGATTTGCATCTGGAAAAAATAATAAATCCATAGGTGTATAGGCTACCTTCACTCCCTGGCATTATTTAATCACTTGCCAATTATTATTCTTAATTAGGTGCATAGGCTACTTTCTCTCTCTGGCATTATTTAATCACTTGCCAATTATTATGTTTAGTTCCCATTTGAAATTACACTGTTTCCAAATAGAGTGCTGAGAATACAGGGTTTTGAAAATGGAATATTCCAATTATCCTACATTTTATTTGCTTAGTTAAAAAAAAATCACTTTAAGGAAAAATAATCCATTGTTTTGGACACTTTTCTGAACATAACCCATTTGCATAACTACTATGACTGCCTTATTATTATTATCATTATTGTTGTTGTTGTCATTGTTGGTGTTGTTGCTGTTGTTATTATTGGTGGCAGTGGTTTGTAGCTATTGCTGCTGTTGTTATTATTGGTGGTGGTTTTATTACTGTTCCCATTGTAGTTATTGCTGCTGCTGCTGTTATTACTGGTGGTGGTTGCTATTACTGTTCCCATTGTAGTTATTGCTGCTGTTGTTGTTATTACTGGTGGTGATTGTGGTTGCTATTACTGTTCCCATTGTAGTTATTGCTGCTGTTGTTGTTATTACTGGTGGTGATTGTGGTTGCTATTACTGTTCCCATTATAGTTATTGCTGCTGCTGTTGTTATTATTGGTGGTGGTTGTCATTACTGTTCCCATTGTAGTTATTGCTGCTGCTGTTGTTATTATTGGTGGTGGTTGTCATTACTGTTCCCATTATAGTTATTGCTGCTGCTGTTGTTATTATTGGTGGTGGTTGTCATTACTGTTCCCATTGTAGTTATTGCTGCTGTTGTTATTACTGGTGGTGGTTGTCATTACTGTTCCCATTGTAGTTATTGCTGCTGTTGTGATTATTATTGGTGGTGGTTGTCATTACTGTTCCCATTGTAGTTATTGCTGCTGTTGTTATTACTGGTGGTGTCATGGTTGTCATTACTGTTCCCATTGTAGTTATTGCTGCTGTTGTTATTATTATTGGTGGTGGTTGTGGTTGTTATTACTGTTCCCATTGTAGTTATTGCTGCTGTTGTTATTACTGGTGGTGGTTGTGGTTGTCATTACTGTTCCCATTGTAGTTATTGCTGCTGTTGTTCTTATTATTGGTGGTGGTTGTGGTTGTTATTACTGTTCCCATTGTAGTTATTGCTGCTGTTGTTATTACTGGTGGTGGTTGTGGTTGTCATTACTGTTCCCATTGTAGTTATTGCTGCTGTTGTTCTTATTATTGGTGGTGGTTGTGGTTGTTATTACTGTTCCCATTGTAGTTATTGCTGCTGTTGTTATTACTGGTGGTGGTTGTGGTTGTCATTACTGTTCCCATTGTAGTCATTGCTGCTGTTGTTGTCATTATTATTATCGCTACTGCTGCTACTACATCATTAAAGGTAAGGAGCACCTCAAGAGGTTAGCCAGCAGTAACAAACACATGCATTTGTGCTCATGTGTGTATATGTACACACAAACACACACACACATATATATATATATGAGCACAAGCCCTATGTAGTTTGGGCTGTTCAGCCTAAAGAAGAGGAAGCTCAAGGGAGACCTCATTGCTGCATACAACTACCTGAAAGGAGGTTGTAGCCAGGTGGAGGTTGGTCTCTTCTGCCAGGCACCCAGTGACAGAACAAGAGGACACAGTCTCAAATTGTGCCAGGGCAGGTTTAGGCTGGATGTGAGGAAGAAATTCGTCACAGAAAGAGTGATTTGCATTGGAATGGGCTGCCCAGTGAGGTAGTGGAGTCACCATCCCTGGAGGTGTTTAAAAGAAGACTGGATAAGGCACTTAGTGCCATGGTTTAGTTAATTAGAAGGGTTAGGTGATAGGTTGGACTCGATGATCCTAGAAGTCTTTTCCAACCTGGCTGATTCTGTGACATATATGTACATATTTACACTGAAGATACCTTCATAGGTTACTCTGAGAGGGAGCTGACTTACTAGTTGGGGAGATTACCAAAATAAAACAAAGACAACAACAACAAAAAAAACCCACAAAACAAACAAACAAAACTCAAAAACCCCAAACCAGCAAAGCCCAAACAAATCCAAAGGGAAAAAAAACAGACCATACTATTAATTTTGACTAAGACATAAACCCACCTCTGGTCCAAATACTTCCTTGGCCCTCTGTGAGTGACACTCTAAGGTCCTGGGTAAGTTCTTTTTGGCACACTTTGATTTTGGGACCATGATGCTGCCCAGCATGGGAGTAGATGCAGCATCCCTCACTGTCTCATTAAAATCAGTTCCTCTGTGTGCTGTTCCTCTTAGAAGCATAGAATCAACCAGGTTGGGAGAGACCTCCATGACCATCCAGTCCAACCTATCACGTCTGCTCCAGAGTTGCCCGAATTTTAGCTGAGCAGTGAAGGTGAGTTTTGTGTTCACAATTTTATTTAACTGGGGGGAAAAATGTTTGCTGTTTCTCTAGGACAATGCTGTGTAATCTTCACTTCTTTGTGGCTACAAGTGCAACTAAAAGTTAATCTTCAATAAAAGGACAGAAAAATATGATTCATTTTCTCTTTTTCCTTCTTGTCCTTACAGTAATTCTGTCCTTTGTTCTCATTTGAACACTTCTTGCCCCGCTGGCCTCAGGCATGACAAGTCAAACTGTTACTTGTCTTTGTTCCCACATAAAAGGAAACAATGATGCTGCGCTTAGTTGGGGAAGGGAGGACTAGACAACGCATTGGGATAGACGGCTTGCCAGCTTTGAAATGTCTTGTAGAATCCTGTTAATGTTTCAGTGCCATGCATGAGGCTTGCATCAAGAGGCTTTTTCAACAGCATCACTGCAGACGACCATTTATCAGGTGTATATTGTACGGCAGTGCGGTGTTTGGAAATTCCATTTGCCATATGTTATTCATGATCCTTGCTCGCAGCCTTCATTTGTCAGGGGATTTAGATCTCAGCTGTGTTTAGTTTTTGGGGCTTGAGAACAAGTTGACCCACAGGCAGACACCTAATGATATAATTTGTTCAGTGCAAAAGGTTTGACTGCCCTCTATCAACCTTTATGCAGACAACTCCTTTGAATACAGTAATGGATGACAATATCAAAAGCATCAATCTCGGCAAACTTCAAGGTTTCCTGGAAAACACAACTCCTAAAACTTTAGACACATAGACATTTGGCACAATGTCAGAAACTTTCTGGACTATTCATTTATCCAACTCTGGCCAAAAATAACCAAAGACTCTATGTGTCTGTTGATTTGTTTTGAAATCCATTCAAAATGGCAAAGAAGTTAAAAAGTAAGAGACTGGCAATCGAGAAACAAGACTTCTGAAGGATGAAAGATCCTTTTCTCTATCTTACAACATGTGGTGCTAACAAGCCAGGTCATGTCCCTCATACGAAATGCTTTCTGTGAACTTAGTGTGGTTAAATTAGCAACCAGATATGACAGAGTTCAGGTTCCTTATGGTTTTAGAAAGTAATAAATAAAAGGCCTTGCTAAAGGAGCTGCTTTGGAGAAGAAGATGCTGAAGACTGTGGGCTCAACCCTGTGGGCAGGACAGTGCAGCTAGGGTAACAGACTTCTTAAACCCTGAGGACTTCAGAGGTCCCAGTTTCCCCATTTTTAAGTCTGTCCCATTCTTAATTATGCTTCATGTGTGACATCTTCTGGCTTTTTTATTCTTCTCCTTCTACATGTGCTACTTCTGCTTTCCCCTGCACTGCTCTCAGCAGGGGAAGAGAATCCCATCCTGTTCTCTACTCATTCTCCCTTGTCTTTCCCCTTGGCATGCATTCTCCTCTCCTAAACACAGGAGGTTCTCAGGAGACACTGCAATGCTGCATTTTGCTTCAGGCTTTTTGATGCCCTGCCTGGGAGGACTCAGTGCTTTGCCAATCAACACCTTCAGCTCCAGACTGGAAATGTGCTCCTGCTAGTGGAAGACATTTGTCACTGATTGGACCTCAATCCTTCCACCACCATCATATTGTATTTGAAAGTATGAGGAAATGGGAGAAAATAAAGTTTGAGGGTTTGCTTTGGTTTGAAATGTAATTTTGTTTTAATATAGTCTCTTGGGGGAAATAATTTCACAGCTCTATAGATATGTGAAGTTGGTTGTGCTGTTTCACTCAATCCATCTTCACTCTTGTTTGTACCTCAATGCTTACACATCCCAACACAACTGATCAGAAGAGGAGGACAGGAATAATTTCCTTTGCTACTGATATATGCTATTCCTCTTCTTATTGAGGTCTGGTGAGGCCTCACCTCAAGCATTGTGTGCAGTTCTGGGCCCCTCACTTTAAGAAAGATATTGAGGTGCTGGAGCAGGTCCAGAGGAGAGCAGTGAGACTGGCGAGGGGGCTGGAGGGAAAGTCTTGTGAGGAGAGGCTGGGGGAGCTGAGGTTGTTTAGCCTGGAGAAGGTGAGACTCAGAGGGAACTTTAGCACGCTCTGCAACTACCTAAAGAGAAGCTGTACTCATGTGGGGATCAGGCTCTTCACCCAGGCAACTTGTGACAAGATGAGAGGGCATGAGAGGTCTGAAACTGTGCCAAGGGAGGTTTAGTTTGGATACTAGGAAACATTTCCTCACAGAAAGGGTGATTAGACACTGGAATGGACTGCCCAAGGAGGTGGTGGAGTCCCCATCCCTAGAGGTGTTTAAGAAAGGAATGGATGTGGTACTTGGTGGCATGGTTTAGCTGATGTCATGGTGTTAGGTCATAAGCTGGACTTGATGATCTCAGAGGTCTTTTCCAGCCTCAGTGATGCTGTGATTCTCTTGGTTCTGAGTAGACAAAGGAGTTATAGTATTTTGAATCTGCAACAGCCTTTTATATTTTAATCTGTGCAATGCCCACTGGAAAAGATAAACTAAACCACAAGCCTTATTTCTCTCTGAAACCCTTGAATGCACTGCAAAAGCCCTGTAGTAGTGTTGACAGTAGTAATAACACACCAACACAGCACACAGCCTGCACAAGTCCTTGCAAGAGATTTGTGCCAAACTGTCTGGTAAAAGGAATGGTATCTTCTGACCTGCTTCTACAGATGCAGGTCTGAAAATGTAACAAGGTCCTTCTCTGAAATCCAAGCCACCTTGGAAAGAGGCAGGAGGATCAACTATGCTCTGGTCCTGGATAGAAAATATTCTGTAGACTGCAAATGTTGGCTTTTAGATCTGGTACCTTACAGGACATCACACTATTTTTCAGTGGGGCTTGTGCCCACACATGAAACAAAGCAGACAAGGAAGGCCAGCTGGCTGAAAACAGTAGGTAGTGGAAAAGCAAAGACAGCAGCAGAACAAATTGGAAGGGAGACAGAGTGAAGAGGGAAAGCAGGAAGCAGGTTTTAGCTCTCAGAAGACAAAGCAGTAACTCTCATCCTGTGCGGTAGCTTGGAGACTGATGTGCCTGACTCAGAAATGGATCTCCAGCATTGCTGTAGATGAACTGTATTTGAGAGCTTGTCAGCTTCCTCAAGACACAGAAGCATCTTGCTAACAATCTAATGAAAAATACTTATTGCTCCTCCCAAGAAAAGATTGTTTCTATGAGCAACAAAGATAAGTTCAATAAACACACCACAACAATATTCATGCATGAGATGGCTACTCTTACTTTGCTCCATCAGCTGCTTCCTGCAGCTGTTATGGCTGCATTAACAATTCATGAACAAAGCTGGGCTTGTGCCTGAGTATGACATCTTCATTAGAAATGATTTGGTATGTTGGGCCCAGAAGAAGCAGCATCTTACCAAATAAGAATATCCAAAGGACCTTGAAGTCCAGGTGCACAGCAAGTTCTGCGTGGGACAGCAATGAGCCCTTGTGGCCAAGACAGCAAATGGCATCATGGGGTGCATCAAGAAAACTGTGTCCAGCAGGTTTAGGGACACTCTGCCCTAGTGTGACCACACCTGGAATACTGTGTCAAATTTTGGGCTACTCAGTTCAAGAGAGACAGGGACCTGCTGGAAAGAGTTCAGTGGAGAGTCATAAGGATGACTGGGGGACTTGAGCATCTCCCCTATGAAGAGAGATTGAGAGCCCTGGCGCTGTTCAGTCTGAAGAAGACAAAGAGGAGATCTGATCAACGTCTATAAATATCTGAGGGGTGGGTGTCAAGTGGATGGGGCCAATCTCTTCTCAGTGGTGTACAGCAATAAGACAAGTAATAGTGGATAAAAACTTGAATATAGAAGGTTTCACCTCAATGTGAGGAGAAACGTCTTTACAGTGAGGGTGACAGAGCACTGGAACAGGCTGCCCAGGGAGGTTGTGGAGCCACCTGATCTGAAGAATTTCAAAGCCTGCCTGAATGCATTCCTGTCTGAGCTACTCTAAGTGGATCCTGCTTGGCAGGGAGGCTGGAATCGATGATCTCTGGAGGTCCCTTCCAACGCTAAGGGTCTGTGATTGACTGTGTGGTTCTGTCTTGTAATGAATTATTTTACCAACAGGACTTTTTTGAACTGGAAGACAATGAACCCATCAATCATGGTGAGGATAACTGGTTTCGACAGGTAAGTAGCTGATCAAGGAAAAACATAATTGCTGCATTTTGACATTTACAAATGGGAGATGCAGAGCTCCAGGATTTGGCACATCTGAAACTGCAGACCATGTGTGTAGTTTGGCTCTGCTCAAAGCACAAGCTATCTCAGACTTGGCATGCCTCCTTTGTCTGCCCCACAAAAGTGCCGAATCTCAGCTCTGAATACACTATCCGAGTTCTGCATCCAGGCCTGATATAAATCATCCAGCTTCCTCCAGTGCATCTATGCCAGTTTCTGCCAGCTCAGCATCTGTGTCTGAACATCTCCTCATACGCTTTGCTCCTTCTGGTTTGACCAGCTCTTGTTTCCTTCTCTAATTAGGCAGAGTGATAAGTTGCACTATGCATGCCTTGATGTCCTTCCCACAAAGGGAACTTCTTCCCTCCCTCTCAGATTTGCTGTACAGTCTGGCAGGACCACTCTGCCCTCATTCACCTCGCTCCTTTTGAAACCCCCATTAAGGCACAGTATTGCCAGGCAGTTTCATGTGCTATGGGGAAATGTTATCCCAGGTGACTCAAGAGAAATTTGTTTGGGGTAAAACATTTCTCTCCCTACTTAATCCTAATCAAAGTACATCGAGAGGCTCCTCTAGAGAAGCAGTAGCTGTTGGCCAATTCTCCTATAGAAGACTCTGCTCCCTTGCAGAGGAAAGGGGAAAGCTCACTGAGGAAAACCAACCAAACAATCAAGCAAATGTTTATTCCTGTGAATGGGAATTGTAAAGCTTTAAAGGGAATCAAGACAAGAGCTGAAAGGCTCTTGCAGTGTCTGATTCATGCAAAGCATTAGAAGGTCATATCCATTCAAGATAGCAAATACTGAAAGCTGGTAGAGTGACAGCTGGTGGCAGAAAAGATTACATCTTGTGTTGCTTATGGACGTCAGGCCAGATCCTAGACAGGGCAGCATTTTTTTGAGAGCTGACTACCTCTGCTTTCAGAGGGTAATGATGTAAGCTGCCTCCTGTGATCCATAACAAGTCAAAAGAAAAGATAATTTCTTTTTGTCTGAGATGACTTTTGGGAGCCCCAAAGTGAGAGGAGTGAGCACAGTGGAAGACTGAGAGATAAAAAGCATGGCCCTCCTCACCATCTTTGCGCTGGATATAGTCTGGATAATAGGCCTACAAAAGTGTGTGTTGGAGCCTATTTGCAATTCTAAATAAACCTTTACTCACTCCTGTCAAGTTCACTAACTCTTCATGTCTGCATCGTTATGCAGCATGCAGCCAAAGCATCAGAAGGTGGAGGCGGAAGACTGACAAAATCAAGAGCTCATTTTTAACATCTATTGATACTTGTATCAGGAAAGTATACATTTTTAATTTAACCCAGCTTTTGTTTAACATATTTGGCATCTTTGGACTGAAGTCTGTAATTAGGCACAACAGCACAGCAAACCATGGATCTAAGTCAAGAAGTTCTCAATAACAAAGGCTTTTGTTGTTTGCACTTCTGTGTGTAGTTATCACTTTGAGCTCCTCGTGTTCACTGCACAGTATCATAGAATCGTGGAATCAACCAGGTTGGAAGAGACCTCCAAGATCATCCAGCCCAGCCTAGCACCCAGCCCTAGCCAGCCAACTAGACCATGGCACTAAATGCCTCATCCAGGCTTTGCTTCAACACCTCCAGGGACAGTGACTCCACCACCTCCCTGGCAGCCCATTCCTATGCCAATCACTCTCTCTGCCAACAACTTCCTCCTAACATCCAGCCTAGACCTCCCCTGGCACAACTTGAGACTGTGTCCCCTTGTTCTGTTGCTGCTTGCCTGACAAGAGACTAATCCCCACCTGGCTACAGCCTCCTTTCAGGTAGTTGTAGACAGCAATGAGGTCTGTCCTGAGCCTCCTCTTCTCCAGGCTGCACACCCCCAGCTCCCTCAGCCTCTCCTCACAGGGCTGTGCTCCAGGCCCCTCACCAGCTTTGTCGCCCTTCTCTGGACACGTTCCAGCACCTCAACATCTCTCTTGAATTGAGGGGCCCAGAACTGGACACAGCACTCAAAGTGTGGCCTGAGCAGTGCTGAGCACAGGGGAAGAATAACCTCCCTTGTCCTACTGGCCACACTGTTCCAGATGCAGGCCAGGAAGCTTTGCCTCAGTTGTTAGCTGTGAAAGGAACTTAGCAGCTTGCCCTGTGGAAGGATTTAGTAACAGAAGAAGATTTATTTTTCTATGTACTTCCCAACATAGGAATGCAATTGGATGATAATTGTGTATGCTATGGAGGGGTGAATGTGTTATGATCTAATCCTTCTCACCAAAACATTCTAGCTAGCTTCAAACTAGCACACATGCAGTTAGTGTCTACCCACCGCTAGTATCTTCTGCTTTGACAAGAACATTCAACAGGTTTTCTTCTGATTCATATCAAACCAAACAATTCTTTCCTTCAGAGGTCCTCTGAGGGAAGGATGTAGAGCGAGGAGAATCCTCACACAGAATCACAGAATGTTAGGGGCTGGAAGGGATCTCAAAAGATCATCTAGTCCAACCCTGCTGCCAGAGCAGGATCACCTAGACCAGATCACACAGGAAAACATCCAGGAGGGTTTTGAATATTTCCAGAGAGGAAGACTCCACAACCCCCTTGGGCAGCCTCTTCCAGGCTTCTGTCAACCTGATGCTGAAAACATTTTTCCTCATGTTTCCATGGATTTTCCTATGCCTCAGTTCCACCCATTGACCCTTGTCCTGTTGCTGGGCATCACCCAGCAGAGCCTGGCTCCATCCTCTTGGCACTCACCTTTACATCTTTATAACCATTCATGAGCTCAGTCTCCTCCTCTCCAAGTTAAAGAGCTCCAGATCCCTCAGTCTCTCCTCATAAGGAAGATCCTCAGGACAGTGACATGCATTAGTTTACAACCACCTTTTCTAAAGCAATGAGTTATGAGCAACTTACATTTCATGTCCTTCCAGGGAAAGTTTGGAGGATGTTCTGTGGGATTAACTGATGTTTTCTCTGTGTCTCTTTTGACAAAGTGATCTGAGATAGACTTTTTTTTTCTCTCCTTTTAATTGCTCTTCAGCTTGTTTGAATTGGCTAAATTCTGTTGGAAACTGCAAGGATCAAACATGTATTTGCAATTGAAGATGCTCTGTCTCCTGCTGTCTCTGAAGCCAAGTAATAGGATACACACCCAAGCTGTGCATAGTATTTGAGCAATAGCTGTAGCTGCTCTAGAAATTTAGTGTGGGTTCCCTCATGAAGACTCCATTTTAGTGGGACATAATAAACAACAGGATGTCTCTGCCTTTCTCTCCAGCTGGTGCACCCTGATCCTCCTTTCCTCACTTTTTAGAGGACATTAAGTGCACTTTAGAGCACAGCTCAACAGGAGGGAGGCAGTCTTGCTGTGCAACTCAGTGGGCACTCATCACATCTAATGGTACCAGCAGCCAGCAAAAAGAAGTATGTGGAGACAGTAACTAATTTATTTAACCTTCCCAATAAACCTGAGGCTAAAGTATACATACAGGTATTGTGTGGTCAAAAACCCTCTGGAAGATTCCTTTGGCATTTGTAGCATCTAGTCAAGCCTGTAAGAAGAGATCTGTGGGGAAACAGGGAGACTGTGTGACGGGACAAATGGCTGTGATTCTTGAAACAGACCACTCTGCCCCACAGGGAGAGGGAATACGAACAGCCCAAGGGTAAGCCTGTGTAATTGTGTCCATTTAATAGCTTGGGTAAAGTGATTTGTTTCTCTTGTGGCCTTCCATGAACTTCTGATTGTCCCACAAAAAGGGGTACCTATGCTGTCCTGCCAGGCAATGCAAGCACCAAGGGTTCTGCCTCCTCCAGCCAGCAGCCAAACCGAAAGGGAGGAAGCTGGAAAGGACACATGCTGATACAGGGGAAGCAAAGGAAAACAGAGGAAGAGAGATGTGAAACCTGAGCCATCCAATAACATCAGGACTGATAGCGATTTTCCACTCTATCTAGTAGGTCAAACGATGTTATAATGCAGTGCTAGAGAGAAAGGAGATGGAAATATTTTCATTTTCTCTCAGAGTCAATATTTCCCCGGTTGGAAATTAATCACTGTTAAAGAAGTTTAAGGGGAGTCTGTCAAGGTTTATTTAGGCTTCAAAATATCTTTTTTAAAACACTAGCTTTTGTTGTTGTTGCAGGTTTAGAGGTCAGAGTTTCCCTCCACAGCATTCTTCTCTTGACAAATGATCTTTGCAGCAGCCAGCCAGGTATTTTTTTTTCTTTTGTATTTTAAAGTTACTTCTTGTGTGTCCTGCCATAAGCAATAAAACCCATGCAGATGCAGTGGAAAATGTAGAGCATCCACAGTTTGGCTTTATTAAAATCCCATGACTCAAGATGTCTCACTTTTTTTTTTTACTTCTTCTTCAGATGTGTTTTTGAAAGATCATGGCAGTGAATATTCATCTGCCAGCCTGACATCTAAAGCTGAGATAATTCAGTTCTGGTTTTAGCTCATGTCTCCTCAAGTATCTGTTACTAACCCATGGAAAACAGTGGTAGGATGCTTGAATTAATGGCAGATGGCCATTCCTTGTGGATGTGCAATTTACTGAAGTTTGTCATATGGGAACTAATTGTAACTTGCAAGAATATATTTGGAGAAAGAGGGAGAAGAACCTTTCTACCTACAAAATAGTTTTAATTGATCTTTTTCACTAGACATTGCCCTTCTCAGAAGGAATAAGCAGAAATTCGAGAGGGGAAAAGTACACCAGAACAATTAGTCTCTCCTCATCAATGAGAGCTAAACTGGATAACTCAGGCAAAGTTTGGGCTCCACAAGGAGAGAGATTTGCCATTGGAATGGGCTGCCCAAGGAGGTGGTGGAGCTGCTGTCCCTGAAGGTGTTGAAGCAAAGCTTGGATGAGGCACTTAGTGCCATGGTCTATTTGATTGGACAGGGCTGGGTGATAGGTTGGACTGGATGATCTTGGAGGTCTCTTCCAACCTGCTTGATTCTATCATTGGAGTGCTTTGAGAAAGCATCAAATAGCCAAGTTTTCCCTACATCACTCCTTTCTTCAATCTGAATCAGATTCTGTTCCACACACCAGCAATAACCCCCCAGAAAATCTGATCAGTTCAAGAGGAGGGCTGTTGAGATCACCAGCAGGAGCAAAGCTGGCTGCTCTTCCCTCTGACTTAACCACACTGGAAGGTAGGAACCTCACAGAAGGCCTGCAACTCTGAAATGTTATTTCTTCTTATCATGCATCAGAGCACATCTGTAGAAGCTTTCTGGCAGAGATTCCAGATGTTTTGGTTCCCTTTATCATCACACATTCATTCTTTCTTATTTTTTCAAGGCTTGTTTATGGTTTTCCTCTTTTTTTTCTCTCCTTCAGTGATGACTTTATCCAGTGATAGGCACTTGTTGTTTTGCTAGACACTTCTAATGTTCAACTGTTATACTCCAAGGGAGCTTTGCAAGTCAGTAATAATAAAAACACTAATGAGAAAACAACATTTTAACTCAGCTATTGCTGCTGGAATTTTTCTTGGCACTCCTTTTTTAAGGAACAGTTTTCCTTAAGGCTTTACCTAAGAGCTACAGATTTTGGTCCATGCCTATTATAAAGTTGTTTCATTGTAAATGCAATGATCTTTCTTTATCTTAAACACATTGGAAGATAGTAGATCTTTCCCTGGGAGGCAACTGGACCAAATCACTATGACATTTATCTGCAGGCTCAAAATCAAACTGGGACACAGAGCACCTCCCCAGACTGCCAGACCCTCCTTCAACCACACAGCACTGCACAACTTCACACAGGTCGATATCAAATCTGTTTTCTGAAACCAGCAGCCACTGTCTTACACTCGAGGTTGAGAGTCTAATCTACCTAAATCCAGCTACACAAAAGATGATTGCCTGTGCTCCCATGCATGTCCTGTTTGTTTTGTAAATATTCCTCTATCAGTGAATTAATGACACCAGGCAAGCAGGGCTTTGGCAGGGTACTGCCTGCGTCTGTCGAACATGCTCAGTGGCTCTGCAGGATGTATGGGTGGGCTGCTTGCTGCTACCCTGTAAGGAACATAGCTTCACCTCTTTACAGTTTGGTGTGGGCAGGGAAGGGTGAAATAGGGAGCAGGGGAAGGGTTGAAACGGAGGACCAGACTTTTGAGTTCTCTGGAAACCAGGGCTCACAAGCCATGAATCACACAGTAAATACAGAGCCAAAAGTTTGGATGAACAGAGCCCTTAACAATTAATTAATTGTTGACTTTAACTGCCTGTGCTGCAGATGTGCTATCATTTTTACAGAGCAGTCCTTCACCGATCTCTTTAAGTTGTTTACAAAGTAATTGGTAAATGAAAAAGAAAAGAGAGAGAAGAAAAGACAAAAAAGTTCCTTCCACAAACACACAGATGCGTAGGCGTGCACACAATGAAAAGAGGAGAAAGGTTGAAGGCTGCATGATTTTATGAGTTTATGAATGTCCCTTGGAAAAGATTCCATGTCTTATTCTCCCATGCTTCCTGGATTTTGATGTTTCCCATTAAAAAAAAAAAAAAAAGAAAGGCAGAATATCCCTTCATTTACAAAATGAGTTGGATTTAACTCTATAATTTGTAAATATTTATACATATTTCCAAAGAATACATGGGCTGAACTGCATTTTTTCCTGATTACTTATATGCCTCAATATATCATCTTAGCTCCTGCATCTTGGGCTTGCAAAACTGAGCCTTCAGATGAAGATTCTGTGCAAGACGACAACGAATCGCCAGATTGCTGCAAGAGGAGCACTCTAAGTGGCAAACAATTCAGATCCAAACAAATGTGAGAGGGAATTATAGTCCATTACAATCTTTCAGGTTTGTGACTGCTTTCTGATATTAGACCTAGGTCCTAGAAACACTCCTGCAGATGCTTTACCGTCTGCAGCATGTTCAGAAATAAACTGTTCCCTTGCAGTCAACGGAACTGCTGTTGTGCAAAATACCTTCAGGACTGAATTTCAGGTGATCTGAGGCTTATATGCAACAGAGTAGAGAACGCCCATCTCAGTTTCAGAATACATTTTTTCCCTGCTGGTATTTCTTATGCTACCCCAGGATTGAAGCAGAATTGCCTTTTCTAACTTGAAACACAATGCGCATGAAAAGCATCACATACAATGGCAAGAGGAAGTCAAAACACTCCAAAATCGTTTGAAAGGAAGCTGAGGCAGGTGTTAGGAATCAAAAACACTGTGAGGTTGGACTAGATGAGCTTTCAAGTCCCTTCCAGCCCCTAACATTCCATGACTCAATATGCTCAATCCAGGTTTTGCACAAAAAGTATTAGTTGAGATGACTTCTGCTTTCAGCACTAAGTAACCTCAATGTGAAATGTTAAGGCACTTCCTTCATCCCCTCCCCCCCCCCCCCCCAAAGTAGCTCTGCAAATCCTTCTGGACAGGCTAGGACCTGGATATTCACAGAAATGCATAATAATTTCACTTTGATTTTTATGCCACCAATCTACCTATGGCCCTTCTTTCACTCCAAGTTTTTGCTGTATTCTCACGTTTCCCCCTGACTGCTAACTACTAAATGACTGTCAGTGTGCATGTGCATAGAAGTGTGTTTCTGCTAAACCACCAAGCACTAGGTAGCAATCTGAGGAGTCTCAATAATTCAGCTTGAAAGGTATTCACACAGTATCACAGTATCATCAGGGTTGGAAGAGACCTCACAGATCATCAAGTCCAACCCTTTACCACAGAGCTCAAGGCTACACCATGGCACCAAGTGCCACGTCCAGTCCTGCCTTGAACAGCTCCAGGGACGGCGACTCCACCACCTCCCCGGGCAGCCCATTCCAGTGTCCAATGACTCTCTCAGTGAAGAACTTTCTCCTCACCTCCAGCCTAAATTTCCCCTGGCACAGCCTGAGGCTGTGTCCTCTCATTTTGGTGCTGGCCACCTGAGAGAAGAGAGCAACCTCCTCCTGGCCACAACCACCCTTCAGGTAGTTGTAGACAGCAATAAGGTCACCCCTGAGCCTCCTCTTCTCCAGGCTAAACAATCCAGCGTGACTTAGGGAAGCCTCAGGAGATCTGGGAAGTCAGATCATATATGCTAGATGTCATGGAGACATTTGACAATGGATTAAGACCCTCCCTTTCTAACCCCTTGGGAGAGCACCCATCATTATCTGCCGCTTTCTCCCCCTCAGCAGTGTGTGCGCACACAGGGGAGGAGGCATCTCATGACTCACCAGAGTCACTCCTGCAGCTCTGGGCTGCAGCAAAGTTCACTGGTGTTTATGAGATGCTTGTGGTGACCCTTGTGCTACACTCTCGTAATGAATTTCAGACCGTCCACCCCAAGCCTTTCGACTATCTGTCCAATCTCACTGAATTCTTAACCTCGCGTTTCCTCCTCCTGCACGTCCTTCTGGGAGACACTGGATCCTCGGGATGAAACGCTTTAAAGCCAGTGCCCACAGCCTTGTCAGGACATTCAACACAGGCCCCATGGGCTTGTTTATTTTAGTGTGAATCTCCACCCCTTCACTTGCTCACGAGTAGGGTGGGTGTTGGTTTTTTTCACTTACAGATCATGCCCCACAATTGATAGAATCTCCCTTCCTTTCTTTGCCTGGATCTTCTGTTTTCTTACTGTACAAAAAGATTTTCAGATCCTGTTTCACTGGGATGCAAGGAAAATATACTTTTCCTGCTGCTACATTAATTCACAGAGTCAATTATTATCATTTAAGAAAGAAAAAAGCCTCTGCATACTTCTTCAAAAGGCCAGCCCTTGGTAACAGAAACTGGAAGCCTTAACTAACCCTTTGGCTGATTCATGATTTATCTATGCCAGGGTGAAGTGTTTCACATATTAACTGGAGGAAATATACTTCTAGTTTGTAATCTTGATGAATAGTTAGTGAATTTATTTTTTTAATGCTCCTTTTAGTCATTCATCATTATTCTAAAGACCTTTTTTACAAATATTGCCTTGAAACTTCAGATGAGTGATGTATTTGTAAAAGGGAAAGAGCACAGATGGGCAAAGTTCATAAGAAAGTCCCCTCCAAAAAAAAAGGCCAAAAAAAAAGAGCTGATGCCACTCCACCAGTCATAGGAGCACTAGCACTGGGCAAAAGAGACTGCACATGAAATACATTACCATTGCAGGTGGTTTGCTTTGGTCATACCTCATGTTACATTTTGCAAGTGTCTTATGAAGGGGTCATGGGCTTCTGTAACACCAAGCCAGTGTAGCTTCCCCCCAGACTCAAAGCCAGGAGAATAGCATTTGAGAAAGGAAGGTGACTCTGATCTTCTAGAGAAGCACTCACATGGGAATGATTAAATGATTTCTGTACTCAGGGTTACTTATTTTCTTCTTTAAGCCTTGTTAATGAGCTTTATTAGAGCACAGACTGCCATTAGCTCCCAGAGACTCAAAATACAGCTAACAGAACCAACAGAATGCCTTCACCTCTTGCCCATTTTGGAAAGAAAGGAATTAGAGGTAGAGAAGAAAAGGTGAAACATGCCTAAATAGTCTTACTCAGGGCTACTTAATTTCCTCTTTAAGCCTTGTTAATGAACTTTATTAGAGCACAGAGTGGCATTAGCTGACTTCAGCAGAGTACTATAAACATCAATAATCTATCTGATTGACTAGCAGGGTGCTTGAACTTTGTCTTGCTTCTAGTTTAAATTTCTCAGAGTCTCAAAATATAGCTAACAGAACCAATACAATTATAAGATGCTTTCCTCTTCCCCCTCCCCCCCCCCCCCCTTTTGGAAAGACAGGAATTAGAGGTGGAGAGGAAAAGTTAAAACACACCTAAATAGTCTCACTCAGGGCTACTTAATTTCTTCTTTAAGCCTTTATTAGAGCACAGACTGGCATGAGCTCCCAGAGACTCAAAATATAGCTAACAGAACCAATACAATTAGAGAATCGTAGAATCAACCAGGTTGGAAGAGACCTCCAAGCTCATCCAGTCCAACCTAGCGCCCAGCCCTAGCCAGTCAACCAGACCATGGCATTAAGTGCCTCATCCA
Source organism: Pogoniulus pusillus (assembly GCF_015220805.1). NCBI lineage: Eukaryota > Metazoa > Chordata > Aves > Piciformes > Lybiidae > Pogoniulus > Pogoniulus pusillus. The sequence goes on along the minus strand of NC_087294.1, from coordinate 10,174,594 downwards.
GGCTTTGCTTCAACACCTCCAGGGACGGTGACTCCACCACCTCCCTGGGCAGCCCATTCCAATGCCAATCACTCTCTCTGACAACAACTTCCTCCTAACATCCAGCCTAGACCTCCTCTGGCACAGCTTGAGACTGTGTCCCCTTGTTCTGTTGCTGGTTTCCTGGCACAAGAGACCAACCCCAACCTGGCCACAACCTCCCTTCAGGGAGCTGTAGACAGCAATGAGGTCTGCCCTGAGCCTCCTCTTCCCCAGGCTGAACACCCCCAGCTCCCTCAGCCTCTCCTCTGTTAAATAAGTTAATAAAGTTAATGAACTTTATTAGAGCACAGACTGGCACTAGCTGACTTCAGCAGAGTACTATAAACATCAGTAATCTATCTGATTGACTAGCAGGGTGTTTGAACTTTGTCTTAGTTCTAGTTCAAATTTCCCAGAGTCTCAAAATATAGCCAACAACAATTATAGGATGCCTTCCCCTCTCCCCTCTTTTGGAAAGAAAGCACTTAGAGGTAGAGAGGAAAAGGTAAAACACACCCAAATAAATAGTCTCACTTTGATTTGGAAGTTACAAGAGAAAAAAAACCAAACCAAATTTAACAGTAAATAGAAGGTATGCAAGGTAGGGGAGTTACAAAGAGGTATAGGGAAGGGAAAAACCAAGATACAAAATAAATATATACAACCTGATCGATGGCAATGGATGGAGGCAGAATCAGGATCTGGCTTTGTCCACCACGTGGAAGGATGGCCATGTGGCAAAACGAAGAGCAGCAGCAACAAGGTGGTGGATGACAGCCAGGGAGGCAAAAGAGAAGGAGAGAGGAAGTTGTTCTGCTTTTATAGGGGGCTAGACAAGAAGTGGGCATGGGCTAATCACTACACCTGGGGCCAGGTTCAGACCCACCCCAGAGGAGGAGTCAGGAGGACCCGCGGTCAGGATCAACCCCAGGAGGGTTAACCCTTTACAAACCTTTAAAGGTGTATGGTCCCACAAAGTATTGTTGTTCTCCTGTAGAGAGCACAGCAAACAAATTGCTCATTCTCTTGAGGTTCAGTTCTTCTGTTGACCTCCCTGAGACTATTTCCAGCAAGACACTTTTCCTGCAAGACACTGAGGAGTGTGATCTGCATTTTGTGTTCATCCTTTGACAATCTACCACAATAATTATGGGGATACTCAGCGTCCTCAACGTGAGAAGGTTCTTAGTTGCTTTATTTTTTACATGGAGGCCAAAATATTTGGTAGATTCCTCAAGCTAGGGCTATTTATAGCTTCATATGCAGAAGCACAGGGATGTTTTGCATTAAATCTGGTTGCAGAACATGGCTTAGGCTCTTTTTGCCTTTACTCCTCTAACTTTCAGATACAAAAACTCAATCAATTGTCAGCTGCCACAGTTCTCAGCATGAGCTTCCAGGTAAACAGGAAGCAGTTTCAATCTTGCAACCTCAAAGTGTGCAAAACGCATTTAATAAGACCTCCTTTTGCTTTTTAAGCAACTGATGCAATGCCAAAGATGAAAATGTTGAATGACCCAGTACAATATTTAGGTCTCAGGGGGAAAAAAAAATAGTTTAACCTATTTCTGGATATGAAAGACAGTTTCTAAGCACAGAGTGGTGGCTGCCTTCTCAGGCCATTATTTTCAGAGGACACTTTGCTACCTGCTGTTTGAAAGGGGGTGGTAAATAACTAAATCAGCTCTGCAATAATAGGGAAAGAAGCTTAGATATTAAGAAGGAGATTTTTCTCCTCCATTGAGAATAATGAATTGGTGAGATGACCTCAAGGGCAAAGTTGTTGGGACAAGGCAGAAGGTCAGTCAAGGAATAAATAAATGCTGTCTTGTGGGAAAAGGGTAAGTGCAGTCCCAAGGAGTGAGGCAAAAAAGGGCGAGGAGTAACAGAGGTAGAGGAAGAAAATATTCCCCTGCCAGCACCATTACTTAGTCTCACGGTCTTTCAGGAAGAACAGGAGGTCTGCTAGGACTGTAATAAATACCAAGTTATCAGAGTAAGAGGGAATTTGGATACAAACTCCAGATGGATTTGCAGCACAGGCTCATTACTCTCACCTCTCACGAACTGTGCAATAAAGCCAACGCACAGGAGTTCAGAGCATCACTCAGCTGTAACTGCTCATGTCAGCCTGTCACAAGTAGGTAGCTGCCTGCAGACGTTGGTCTGTCTCAGTCCCTTCAATCTCAGTGACCCTGCCAAAGACAGCACCCATAAATTTAGCATTAAAAACTGTAATGTAGCAGCAGGCACTGCTTCTGCTGCAAGGGAGAAGCTAAAGCAAGTCAGCCCTCTGTCTGCTGCATTTGCTTGCCCTGAGTGACACACCTGTGCAGGGGTAAGGAGTACAGATGAAAATGCATGAGGACTCCACAGCCTGGGTCCTCAATTACATGGCTGTATCTGTATTAGAAAATCAGTGCCAAGGACCTTCCCTGCACAAGCAAGGATGGCCACGTGGTAAAACAAAGAGCAGCAGCAACAAGGTGGTGGTTAACAAGCAGGGAGGGAGGCAAAAGAGAGGGAAAGAGGAAGCTGCTCTGTTTTTATGAGGGGCTGGACAAGAAGTGGGAGAGGGTTAACCACTACACCTGGGGCCAGGTTCAGACCCACTCACAGAGAGGGGTCAGGGTGAAGATCACACTCACCCCCCAGGTATTTAAAAGACATGTAGTGCGATGGTGCTGAGTGGCTTTATTTAGCGATTCAACTTGATGATGCTAAAGGTCTCTTCCCATCAAAATGATTCTATGATACTAGCACAATCTTTCTACATTAGACAACCCCACTATCAATCCTACCTATGCCCCAGAAAATCCTATCTATAAAGACTGATCTTCACACTTACTTAAGCACAACATCTGCCAATGCACCTTCACAGTCTTGCTATTAGAGATTCTCTGCATTTAAAAATCGATCAAAATGATTAGCACAGAGAGCAGCCAGCAAACAACTCCAAACTCCCTCTGTAACCTGAAATCCCTGCAAATGCCCCCTTCAACAAGAACCCAGGCTCACCCTGTGAGCTTTCAATCCAATTTCACTTATTTCCCTTTTGTTTTCCTCATCCTCTTTTATGCCCATAAGATGGGTTTTTTATTGTAACATGACTCAGCTGCATCTGCACCTCTGCTTTTAACTCCTGTCTGACTCCATATGTCAGTATTGATTCCACATTCCAGTATTAGAGAAACAGAGATCCATGGATTACTATGGGCAGCTGAATCTGAGTTACCTTTTTAGTTTCCTTTTTATATCTTGAAAGTGTTTTTGAGAATAGACTCTCTGGAGTTCATTATCATCTCAGTTTGTACCTCTGTTTTTGTACTTTGACAAAGTTGAGATTTCACAGCTTAAGAAACACAGAACAAACCCAGAAATACAGTCCTGACCCTCGTGATGTCATTTTGAGCTTCTTATTGTGTAAAGATTAATCTTTAAGACTTGAGTTGTGAGAGACTTTTTGTACCTGCAACAAAACTTCTAACTTGCAGAGTAAATCCAGGCATGAATATAGGCAAGGATTTAATAAGAGAGCCAGAGCTACTGGCTGGACTGAGCTCTAACCAAAAATTGCTGTTTGGGATTTGCACATTTTTAACCATCAGGTCACTTGAAGACAGGTTTATTTTTTCCATGGAACTCCAGCACTGTTCTCAGCACTCTAAGCTGAACACTCCCAAGTTGTTTTGAAAATCAGTCGATGCAAAAATGCCTTTCTCATGTCCTGATTTGCTGATTTTAAGGCACGTGGATGTGGTTATTATCTTACACCATTTTTTACTCTCTACATGGTACAGAACCCCCATACATAAAACGACAGAGTGGCAGAACTTCTTAGATTGGAAAAGACCTTCAAGCTCATTGAGTCCAGTCATTAGTTTCACACTGACAAACCAAATCCCTCAGCACAACATCTAATCACTATGAATCGCTATGGTTGGAAAGGAGCACCAGGATCATCCAGTCCAACCTTCATCCCAGCATCCTTCATCACTAGACCATAGCCTCAAGTTCCACATCCACTCTCCTTTTAAACAGCTCCAGGGATGGTGACTCCACCACCTCTCTGGACAGACTGTTCCAGTGCCTCACCACCTGCTCAGTAAAGAACTTCCTCCCAACATCCAACCTAAACCTCCCCTGATGCAACTTGAAGCCATTTCCTCTTGTCCTATCATTAGTAATTTGGGAGAAGAGACCAGCTCCAGCCTCACTATAACCTCCTTTTAGGCAGTTGCAGAAGGCAATAAGGTCCCCTCTCAGCTTCCTCTTCTCCAGACTGAACAACCCCACTTCCCTCAGCCACTCCTCATAGTTCATGTTTGCCAGACCTCTCCCCAGCCTTGTTGCCCTTCTCTGCACCTGCTCCAGCACCTCAATGTCTCTCCTATGCTGTGGTGATCAAAACTGGACACAGTACTCGAGGTGTGGTCTCACGAGTGCTGAGTACAAGGGCATGATCACCTCCCTACTCCTGCTGATAAGGGCCAGGATGCCACTGGACTTCTTGGCCACCTGGGCACACTGCTGGCTCATGTTCAGCTGGCTGGTCACCAACACCTCCAGGTCCCTTTCTGCCAGGCATCTCTCCAGCCACTTCTCCCCCTGCCTGTAGGGCTGCTGGGGATTATTGTGGCCAAAGTGCATGACCTAGCACTTGGCCTTGTTAAACCTCATGCAATTGGCCTCAGCCCATCACTCCAGCCTGTCAAGGTCCCTCTGCAGGACCTTCCTACTCTGATCATCTCAGCAAGCATGACAGAGGCCTTTCCATACACAAAACACTCTCAAATGCATAATAGAAAGGATTTAGGAAAGAAAGATCTTTCTTAACTATCTAAATTATGCTTCTCAGCATTTCTAGTTGCAAGATAAAGGTTATGTTTGTTATGTTTATCTAGTGTTCTAGATAATGCAGCAGTTCTACTAAAGCCTTCAACTAAACTGCATTTAATCCCAATCAAAAGCCATGCTTTGAGTCAGATGTGATGTCAGCTTGGAAACAACAGCGTTTCATTATGAGATATTGTTTATGTTTTAGAGAGTTCATAGGATCCTTGTGAAAGCAGAACTCATGAAAGCTCCTTTCTGAAAGCATTTGTGTGTATTATATTTATTTAGAGCTAAGCTTTTAGTTGCTTTCTGCTGCTCATTTTGTCAAAAAGAATAGCACAGTCTAATCTGCACAGCAAAACATGCCACATTGCCTGAAAAGCAGGCTCTAGTTTTCCATGTGGAATGAGCAGGACAAAGTCTGTTGCAAATATGCTTGTGCAGAGATTTAATCAGCTCTTTCCTACTAAATTATGAAGAAAAATATTCTCAACAAAGCTGAGATACAATAGTAGAGTGTGATCCACCCACTCATATCTGTCTTTTAAACCATGTTTCCTGGCCAGAAGCTACTGTTCCACTGAGTAAGCATGACTGGGTGTGAACTACTTATTGTTATTCACCTTTCGTGATTTGTCCTGCAGGGCACTTGAGCTGTGTCCACTTGAAAGGAAGTGGACACAGCAGGACTTGATGGAAACCAACTCAAAGCACTCAAGATCACAGTAAGGGAAGAGAACATCTCTCTTACGAGGAGAAACTGAGGGAGCTGGGGCTGTGCTGCTTGGAGAGGAGGAGACTGAGGGGTGACCTCGTGAATGTTTATAAAGATGTAAAGGGTGAGTGCCAAGAGGATGGAGCCAGGCTCTGCTGGGTGATGCCCAATGACAGGACAAGGGGCAATGAGTGGAAGCTGAGGCACAGGAAGTTTCATGGAAACATGAGGAGGAATTTTTACCTTGTGAGGGTGGCAGAACACTGGAAGAGGCTGCCCAGGGGGGTTGTGAAGACTCCCTCTTCAGAGATATTCAAGACCTGCCTGAATGTGCTCCTCTGTGATCTGGTCTAGGTGATCCTGCTCTGGCTATGGGGTTGGACTGGTTGAGCATTCGAGGTCCCTCGAAGCCCCTGACATTCTGTGATTCTGTGATACTGCCACTGCATTAATAGGAACACAGATTAAGGCAGGACTATTACAGAACTAACATTCACCTGAATTTCTAAAACAGCCAGACTGACAGTCTGTACAGACAGAGTGCCCAAACACTTGTGTCATGGTAATGTTTTAGCACAAGTTCTATAAAACAAATCTTGAAGATGCCCTGAAGGTTCCTGTGGGCAGAATGGTACCACATGCTGTGCTGCACAGCGTACTTGGTTAGGGCCAAAAAATCCCACAGGGGCAGAATTTTGTAATGATTCTTTTCTTACTCTCTTTTTCCTCGTAGGTGCAGTAATCTGACTGCCATGCACTGATACTTCCACTTCTCTGCCCCTAACAACAAAGCTGGTGAGGGGCCTGGAGCACAAATCCTATGAGGAGAGGTTGAGGGAGCTGGGCCTGTTTAGCCTGGAGAAGAGGAGGCTCAGGGGTGATCTTATTACTGTCTACAACTACCTGAAGGGGCATTGTAGCCAGGTGGGGGGTGGCCTCTTCTCCCAGGCAACCAGCAATAGAACAAGGGGACACAGTCTCAAGTTGTGCCAGGGTAGGTATAGGCTGGATATAAGGAAGAAGTTCTTCACAGAGAGAGTGATTTCCCATTGGAATGGGCTGCCCAGGGAGATGGTGGAGGCACCGTCCCTGGGGGTCTTCAAGAAGAGACTGGATGAGGCACTTAGTGCCATGGTCTAGTTGATTGGTTAGGGCTGGGTGATAGGTTGGACTGGATGATCTTGGAGGTCTCTTCCAACCTGGTTGATTCTATGATTCTATGATTCTAATGAGGAGCATAAAACAAAAAGATAACTCTGAAGATTGCACACATAGGTGAATTCACCTTAGATATTTCATGAAGGTTGCCTGGTGCTTCATTCTCCAGCCTAATTCATCCTCCTCAAGAAAAACAACGTGTTTGTTATGAAAGAAAATGAAAATAACAAAGGCAACAACATCCTCAAAGGGAGGACTATTACATATTTTTGGCACCAGTCTGTTTCCAGATTGCATCTATTTTGCAAGCATTTTCAAGGTTCAAGAGCAGGGGGACTCGCAAATCCCACATGAGTTCAAAGAGTTAAAGCATTCAGCGAGCTCAACCCCTTGCTTTGGCATGTCCATCAAAGTCTTTGAGCCTTTAATGTAATTGAAAACAATTGTCCCAGCGAGGAGGTCTAACACTTTGACCAGTTGCAGTTAAATGCATGAACGGCCTGAGAAAAGCAGAGGGGTTATAAGAATTCAAGGGTGAACTACATGACAGGGTTCTGGTGATAATAATGTTCCAGAATTTATATTTATTAATATTGCCTTCTTTTGGTCAGACTCCCACAGGAAATCCTGAGGAGTACATGTCTCTGGCATGTTTTATCTTAGCTAGTCCCATCCTTATGGTATTGCAAGCTGATAGCAGGACAGAAGAGTACCTTAGAAAATCTCTGGTCTTTGTAGAAGCTGCGGATGACAACAAACAGGACCTTCAACACTCTGGGAAGACAATCCATCTACTTTCCATAGTTATCATTAAAATGTCTTTCAGGCATAGGTCATAACTGGAAACCTATAAAGGCTGTCTGTGTGTTAGGCACTTCCCACAAAGCCTGGTCCCTTGCGATTAACATTTATCACATTGTTCTTTTGGTTAACAAATGCTGCAGATATGTGTCACTGCTGCAGAGCACTCTCATAAGATTTTTGACTCTACTCCAAATTGTTGGTGTTTTTTGTTTAATCTTGAGTTTCCCCTAAAGAACCTCCTCCTGGAAGTTTTAAAAAGCACCCCCATTATTTTCACATTTTTAAGCCCACTTGAAAGGCTGTTAACTGTTTTACTTTGCTGTTCAGTGTTCGCTTACAGCAAGAAATAGATCGAAGAGAAGCTTCACCTTCCCCCTATCCCCCACTTCTGATTCCTGGGATGTAGCAACAAAGCTGGTGAGGGCCTTGGAACACAAACCCTATGAGGAGAGGCTGAGGGAGCTGGGGTTGTTTAGCCTGGAGAAGAGGAGGTTCAGGGGGGATCTCATTGCTGTCTACAACTACCTGAAGGGAGGCTGCAGCCAGGTGGGGTTGGTCTCTTCTCCCAGGCAACCAGCAACAGAACAAGGGGACACAGTCTCAAGTTGTGCCAGGGGAAGTACAGGCTGAATGTTAGGAGGAAGTTGTTGGCAGAGAGAGTGATTGGCATTGGAATGGGCTGCCCAGGGAGGTGGTGGAGGCACCATCCCTGGAGATGTTGAAGCAAAGCCTGGATGAGGCACTTAGTGCCATGGTCTAGTTGACTGGCTAGGGCTGGGTGCTAGGTTGGACTGGATGATCTTGGAGGTCTCTTCCAACCTGGTTGATTCTATTCTATTCTGTTCTGTTCTATTCTATTCTATTCTATTCTATTCTATTCTATTCTATTCTATTCTATTCTATTCTATTCTATTCTAGCATATGGTGCATAAAGTCATGCAGCTTTATTAGTTTATGGGGCAGCTTGTGCATATTCCATCTTCTTGAAAGTTCTGTCTTGACTAAGACCAGTGTCACTAACATTGTATCTGAGTGGTGCTGTCTTTGAAAGACAAATCTTTAATTTTCAACTTTACTGGAGCAGAAATTACCTAATTATTGTTTTAAGCCTTGCTGGAGTGGGCTTACTTGCTGGGACCAATGCTAGGAAGGAGGTAGGAAGAAGTTCTTCCCAGAGAGAGTGATTGGCATTGGAATGGGCTGCCCAGGGAGGTGGTGGAGTCACCATCCCTGGAGGTGTTGAAGAAAAGCCTGGCTGAGGCACTTAGTGCCACGGTCTAGTTGATTGGCCAGGGCTGGGTGCTAGGTTGACTGGATGATCTTGGAGCTCTCTTCCAGCCTGCTTGATTCTATGACTTTAAGCATGGACACTGAAGTCCTTTTTTTGTTGTTGCCAGCCTTTCTAAAAAGAAAAGGTTTTCAGCATCACACCACAGGCTGCTCTTCCATGCGTGTGCATTTGCCTGTGCATGTGTCTCTGCTCAGCTCCTTGTGCCTCTGCCCAGCTCCTTCCCCTTAGCTGTTGAACACCTTGACCACTTCTTAAAAAATGTGACTGGACAGCAACATCCTCACCAATAAAAATCTCTAGGCCCTTCTCCACTTTGATGCTCTCTTCTGGACCCCCTCCAGCACCTTCACATCTCCCTTGTATTACAGTTTCACAGCATGCTAAAACAAAAGAGAAAAAAATCCCTCCTTTACCTCTTCTCAGGAAATGGAGATATTTCCCAACCTTCCAAGATAGCATCAAACTGTTTCTGTAAAAATAGTGGCAGAAAACCCCAAAAACCCAAAGCTTTTGCTGATATGTGAATAAGCTCCAAAGAATATCCAAGTCCCTGCAGCAGAACTGTCAATACCTGCAGTGAGCTTTGGATCAGGCTCCATGGGATATTCAAAAGCACTCAAAAGCAAATTATTCTCCCCTGCCATGCTCTGCTCATAGCAATTCCCACAGAGAGCACAGCTCAGTCTGACAGAAGCCCTGGAAACAGCATGCACAGCCTTAGCAAGCCAGATGATAGAAGGTGCTGGATTTTGCCCTTTGATACATTTCCAGCAGAAATGTGTTAGTTCCCTTCCCCTAAATGTTTTTGGATCAATTTCACGTGGAATTGGAGGCCTTTACAGGGACAAATGCCCCCTCTCCCTCTACAGTGAAGGTGCTCCAGCACCACGTTTGTCCTGGGCTCTGTTGACAAACACAGCGGATGGTGCCTCTGGGACAAAGGATGTGTGATGTTAGGGCCAGGAGATCCAAGTTTCAACTCCACCCAGAAACCCTAGGTGCTGCCAATGACTCAGCCTAGAGCGGGACTGCCTCAGAGAGAGGAAAATAAGGTGGATGTGAGAAAGAGAGGGAAACCCAGATCCAGGCTGGGTTGCATGGGGGCCCCCAGCATATGAATACAAGAATTCCACTGGCCTTGTGATGTTTTGAAAAGTAAACTATGGAAGAAAGACCAGAAACTTCAAAGAAATTCCTGATTTGGAAATTGTCTGATGTAAAAGGTGTTAGCATAGAGGAGGGTAAAGAAATAGCCTGTTCTCAAAGGCGCTCTACAAGAGGTCAACTGTTGGTCTGGCTCATATGGCCATTTTTTCCAGTTGCACAGTATATTGTGTAAACTAAATATAATGTAAAGATGCAAAAGCTTCCAGAAATGTCATCTTACAGACATTTGCTTGGATGCAATCCATGATTATGTGAAAACATTTACTTTGAGATCTAAAAGGCACGGGTTACGTGGGTGTTCTGTACATTTTGCTTTGGAGCTTAGGCTATAGAGCCAGAAAAGACAGAGTCTTCATTTGAAATTACTTGCCTTGATATTGTCTGTGCTGCACCCAAACGTAAATGTGGGTGAAGATACGAGGCAGAAGGAGAGCATAGTTTGTGACCTACTGCAAAGAACTGCCAGAAACCTTTACCTTGGTCAAGCCTCTGCTGTCATAGAATCATAGAATCAGTCGGGTTTGGAAGAGACCACAAGGATCAGCTAGTACCAGCCCCCCTGCCATGCCCAGGGACACCCTACCTTAGAGCAGGCTGCCCACAGCCTCAGCCAGCCTGGCCTTAAACACCTCCAGCCATGGGGCCTCAACCACCTCCCTGGGCAACCCATGCCAGGCTCTCACCACTCTCATGCTCAACAACTTCCTCCTCACATCCAGTCTGACTCTCCTCACCTCCAGCTTTGCTCCATTCCCCCCAGTCCTGTCACTCCCTAATAGCCTAAAAAGTCCCTCCCCAGCTTTTTAGTAGGCCCCCTTCAGATACTGGAAGGCCACAAGAAGGTCACTTCAGAGCCTCCTCTTCTCCGGATTAAACAGCCCCAACTCTTTCAGTCTGTCCTCATAGCAGAGCTGCTCCAGGCATCTGATCATCCTCATGGCCCTTCCCTGGACACACTCCAGCATCTCCACATCCTCCTTGTAATAGGGGCTCCAGAACTGGATGCAGTACTCCAGGTGGGGTCTCAGCAGAGTGGAGTAGAGAGGGAGAATCACCTCCCTCAACCTGCTGGCCACACTTCTGATGCAGCCCAGGCTCTGCTTGGCTTTCTGGGCTGCAAGTGCACACTGCTGGCTCCTGCTGAGCTTCTCATTCACCAGCACCCCCAAGTCCCTCTTCTCAGAACTGCTCTCCAGCCACTCACTGCCCAGCCTGGATTTGTGCTTGGGATTGCCTCAAGCCAGATGCAGGACCTTGCACTTGGTCTTGTTGAACCTCATGAGGTTGGCTTGTGCTCACCTCTCCAGACTGTCCAGGTCCCTCTAGATGGATCCCTGCCCTCCAGCCTGTCTGCTGCACCACACAGCTTGGTGTCATCAGCAGACTTGCTGAGGATGCACTCAGTGCCACTGTCCATGTCACTACTGTCAGTCTCATGGATATAGTTGCCCCCAAGAATGGGTTAATAGAAAAATTCTAGACCAAGGTATGAGCACATTTTACCAAAAAAAAAGATTATACTTCTTGTCTGACATTTGAGTTGGCCTTACCAATAAGTTCTCACATGACAGGACATGCATGACGTTAGGCTCAGGTAAGGGTATGCTCTTCAAAGGACAGAGGCTAGGAAATGCTTTTTTAGAGAGCACTTTCTAGAGCTGATTTCTTCTATTAAATCATTGCCTCATGCTTTCTGCAGCAAGCACCAAACCAATCTGCAGTCCAGACTACACTGTTCCTAAGCGTATACTTTTCATGGGCTGCACCCATGAAATATTCTTCACTGAGTGAGTGGTCAGGCACTGGAACAGGCTGCCCAGGGAGGTGGTGGAGTCACCATTCCTGGAGGTGTTTAAAAGGAGAGTGGATGTGGCACTTGAGGCTATGGTCTAGTGATGAAGGATGCTGGGGAGAAGGTTGGACTGGATGATCCTGGTGGCCCTTTCCAACCATAGCGATTCATAGTGATTAGATGTTGTGCTGAGGGATCTGGTTTAGTCAAGGACTTGTCAGTGTGAAACTAATGATTGGACTCGATGATCTCGAAGGCCTTTTCCAATCTAAGAAGCTCTGTGATATTCTGTGACCAAGCAGCTATGCTGCAGGGGCAGCAGGTAGGAGGGAGTAAGTTATGTATCTATCAGGACTCGGTGAGCCATCTGGCTCCACTCCTCAGACTACTGAATTTCTTACTTACAAAAGAATCTTTAGTGTTGATAACTTGCTTTATATTTAATAAAACGAAAAAGCTAAGCAGCTTTTCTCCCTGTGCAGTCAATACAGAGATGCCCTGGAGCTGGCTGTACTGGTTCTAGAACTGCAAGCTGCACAGTCACATCTCCTAAAACTCAGCTAAAGAAAACATGCCATTGTGGTTAAACATATGCTCCAGGGAGTTCATCTAGGGTGATTATAGAGAGTTGTACTGCTCTAAGTCATATAATAGCTCTCCTGTATCCAGCTGAAGGGTCTGCAGCACCCGATATAAAGGTGCTCTGAAAAGCACTCAGCAGACTTCAGTGATGGCCAAGAGCATGCCCTTGGTTCTCCCAGTGGTTTTGAGCCTCAGATATTCTTAACATGATCATACTCACAGATCATCTGTGCAACTCCAGAGAAGTCTGCTCCAATAAGCAAGAATAAATGAGTCTGAAGATGATTTGGACCTTTCTGTCACCTTGAATGAATATCAGAGGTATGGGAGAAAGAGAGGTTATCTTCTAATACTATGGTTCTATCTTCTAATACTATGGTTTTCACCATTACACTCTCAACCTGGAAACAAGCTGGATTGTTGTGAAGTCATTGTACCCAGCCGTGGCATGGGAGAAGGAAGAGTTTAGGGTTCTGGAGGCTTTCTGAACGACTTCAAAGGCAAACAATTCCCAGATTTTTGAGCACAATAGTAACTCCTAAAATTTTAAAAGCATGAAAGAAGATTCAACTAATTTATGGCCATAAAATATCCAAAAATCTCACTTGGACAAGGTTTTGCAACCCTTTCTGTGGGAGTCAGCAGAGCTGCCGCAGTGTGGGATAAATATATTGAACACAGAAGCTGAGTCCTGCCCTTTGCTATCTGCATGCACAGGGTCAGGAAGTTTTAGCAGGATTCAGACTTTTCTAGGCATTTGGACATGAAGCAGCTTCAAAAGCTGCAGTCTCAATATCTTGATAAGTAAAACATTAAAAAGGTCACATTTAATCAATTTATAGCAGTAATCACCTAAAACCATCAGCAATGAATTTTGTCTTTCTTCTAGTCAAAAGATTCTTACCGTTTCTGTTGGTAGATAGAGATTCACACAAGGAACTCATTTCACCTTAACAAAGCTAGAACGACATCAGAAGACACATTTTCCAAACCAAAACCCAAGTAACCTAAGGAATATCAACTAAGCAATATCTTTTCTGATGTCATAGCAAGAATCATAGAATCATAGAATCAACCAGGTTGGAAGAGACCTCCAAGATCATCCAGTCCAACCTAGCACCCAGCCCTGTCCAATCAACTAGACCATGGCACTAAGTGCCTCAGCCAGGCTTTTCTTGAAGACCCCCAGGGACGGTGACTCCACCACCTCCCTGGGCAGCCCATTCCAATGCCAATCACTCTCTCTGTGAAGAACTTCTTCCTAATATCCAGCCTATACCTACCCTGGCACACCTGCCTAATATGTAGACCCACATCTAATATTCACTGCAAAATGATGACATTCAGTGCAATCTCTCATGTCCACAATGCCTAAATGGCTGAATGAAGATGTTCCCTTTCTAGCTTGACACCATTATCCTGCAAAGACACCCACGAGGCTCCTTTCTTATTTATACAGTTACAGATCCAAAATTGTAGTTTATTGCAGCCCTCTCAGCTATGAGGCATCTCTGAAAGATTGACTAAGCTATGAATTAATCCCTGGGTGGGAGGTGAGGGCAGGGCAGGCCCCTGGTCACCCACACAGATTAATTGCTTGCTGAATTTCTCATTTTTGGTTTAGACTGCTCCAGGAAAGCTTTCTCACAGGCTGTGCCCTGCTACCATTGCATCAGCTCTTCACTTCAGGGACATTTTATTCTCTAAAGCACTTGTTAGGTGGCCATCACAGTATTTTGGATGTCTGACTTTAAAAAGCATATAAAAGAGGAGATTTGTACTTTAGGGTCATAGGAAAGTTCTATGTCCTGGGGACATAGTCAGCTTGCTACAAAGCAAGTGAGCTCAGTGCAGAGTAGACACAAGTCTGTACATACCCTCTTCTACTTAGCAACATAGCTGTAGCCTAGAGACTTCAAAATCCAGTGCTGAAGCTCTTACCCTGGACAAGCACAAGCCCTACGAGGAGAGGCTGAGGGAGCTGGGATTATTTAGCCTGGAGAAGAGGAGGCTCAGGGGAGACCTCATTGCTGTCTACAACTACCTGAGGGGTGGTTGTGGCCAGGAGGAGGTTGCTCTCTTCTCTCAAGTGGCCAGCACCACAACAAGAGGACACAGCCTCAAGCTACACCAGGGGAAATTTAGGCTGGAGGTGAGGAGAAAGTTCTTCACTGAGAGAGTCATTGGACAATGGAATGGGCTGCCCGGGGAGGTGGTGGAGTCGCCGTCCCTGGAGCTGTTCAAGGCAGGACTGGACGTGGCACTTGGTGCCATGGTCTAGCCTTGAGCTCTGTGGTAAAGGGTTGGACTTGATGATCTGTGAGGTCTCTTCCAACCTTGGTGATACTGTGATACTGTGTGATTTGCAGCATGAAGAACTTAGACTCTTTTCTGTACCTTGTGAGAAAATTTGAGGTTTGTTCTTTTTTTTCCTTTCACTCTTTTTTTTCCAAATAGAAATGCTTCCTGTCTATATACTTAGTACTTCTCTACTCCAGCCCTTGATTTCCATGACTCTGATGGATCATGTTTTTCTCAGCTCTTTCCCCAGCTTCTGTCTTATCAGGCTTCAGTGCAGGTCATTAGTCTCTAACGAATTTTATAGGTATTCTGGAAAATGTTTCTCATATGTTACAAAGATTCTGATAAGCTCTTTACTCCTTATCCACCCTAAAGTGTGACTCTCTGGGGGTGAAACCACTTCTCAAGGTTGTTAAGTTGTTTAGTGCCCTTGTATTCACTCCTTAAAGGTCCGTAAGAGCAAGCTGGCTACCTTGTGAAGAAGGAATGTAATTGCACCCACTGTTTAGAACCTGCTGCGATGCTGACTGTAGTCAGTAAATAGATGGGAAATGCTGGTTCTCTTTTGATAACAGTGTTCTGAGATAATCACATCTGCATGGAGCTTCACGGGAAATAGCAACTGCTCTCTCTTCAGAAGGATTTTCACTTGCTTGTGTTACACTCTGTGCAAAATGGACTGAATGGAATGGACCCTGGTGCTCCTTTCCAATAGCGGTTCATAGTGATGAGATGTTGTGCTGAGGGATTTGGTTCAGTCAAGGACTTGTCAGTGTGAAACTGGCTGGGCTGGGTGCTAAGTTGGACTGGATGATCTTGGCGGTCTCTTCCAACCTGGTTGATTCTATGATCCTGTGATTCAGTGTTAAGAAAACAACTTTCATAGCTGTTAACAATCTTCACCAGGATATCAAATTATGATCAGACTCGATGAGCTTGAAGGTCCTTTCCAATATAAGAAATTCTGTGACTCTGTGACTCTGTGAAGCAATCAAACAATCCAAATGACAAGAGAGGATTTTACCACCCCACCCCCCCCCTGTGTATTCTTACACAGATCAATCCACACTGAAGTGGAGCAGCACTACCTATTTTTGACATTATCCAAGAAGCTCTCTCTGTGGCTCTTCTATTCTAAAATATTCTCAAGTTTGAAGTTGTGAACTTGGTGGGGGAATACAGTTAGCAACAAAAAGTCTCTAACAGATCATAGCTGGGAAAGGAAAAGTTTTCCAGAGTTTGTTCTAGTGAGACATCTAGCTGCTCTCATGTGCTAGTTATCAGTGTGAAGCAGGGGGGGGGGGGCATGGTTGCATTCAAAGCTGAAGCTTTCAGATGCAATCAAGAACAATTCTGGGTTTATTTATCAATAAGAGCAAACCTAATGATCACATCCTCGTTGGGGCCTTTTAAGTCTAACACATGCCTAAATCCAAATGTGCAGGCTCCAGCAAAAATAATCAGGGTTTTCTCATCTTTAAGAGTTAAGTGCTTTTCTGGAGCAGGACCTGTGTAAGAGAAAAAGGGCCAAGTCTACCCAGCTGCAAGCCTGGTTTCAATCTGCTCCAGGAAAGACAAATGGCTGTGTGTCCATAACTTACAGGACTAGAAGTACCAAGAATATTGCTGATGTCGTACTGGAGTACACAGTCCTCCATCAGGTAACATCTCCATTGGTTATGAGATGGGTGCCTTTGAGAAAAGGACTCCAGGACTTGCTCAACCCTGTATATCCCTGTTACTATTAGTTTTCCCATTGACAGTTTCTAGCTTACTTTAGCAGTATTTCTTTACTACATGGTGGGACTGTAGCAGTTTTAGTGTTCCAAAGATCAAATCCTATCTAGCATCTTATCTATAGAGGTCTTCAAACTGGGATTTCAGAGTCATAAGGATGACTAGGGGACTTCAGCATCTCCCCTACAAAAACAGACTGAGAGACCCGGGGCTGTTTAGTCTAGAGAAGAGAAGACTGAGAGATCTGATCATTGTATACAAATATCTGAGGAGTGAGTGTCAAGAGGATGGGGCCAATCTCTTTTTGGTGGTCAGCAGCAATAAGACAAGGAGCAACAGCTACAAACTTGAACATAGAAGGTTTCACCTCAACATGAGGAGAAACTTCTTTAGAGTGAGGGTGACAGAGCACTGGAACAGGCTGCCCAGAGAGCTTGTGGCATCTCTTCCTCTGCAGGCTTGCAAAACCTGCCTGGATGCATTCCTGTGCAAAATGCCCTAGGTGATCCTGCCTTGGCAGGGGGGTTGGACTCGATGATCGCTGGAGGTCACTTCCAATCTCTAAGCTTCTGCGATCCTAAGGGCTAAATATAAGCCTGACTCACACAGTTGTTGGAGGTCACAGCAGAAGCGTGGCAGTGAAGGAGCAGGCAATACTTTGAGCTCATTTGTGATCTCAAGTTACTGAATCTGAATTAGTTGATGGCTGCTTTGGTTCCAGTTCTCAGTGTGTTCAAGCCGTGCCTCCAAAAGAAAACATGGGAGGTCAAAACCCTAGACATTGCTTCTTCATTATAGGGATGAAGTTTTAAAGTCTGTGGCTTTTATTCTGAAATTTATTATGCCTTCTTTATTTTGGCAGGTCTGAGATAAACCAGCAAACATACTAATGAAGACAAGAACTGCTCTGAGGAAATACCTCCTATCAGTTAATAAGCAGACAGAGTGGCCTGGATTAGGAAGGAACACGACAACACTGTTGAAACTGAAGATGTGTATCCTAAGTGAAGCCAGTGGGTTCACAGAAGCCAGGGCTGTGTAACCTGCTGCTGCACATGAGGATTCCAAGAGAGGAAATGAAGATTACGCCTGGTGAGAACAATAATACATCAGGGTGAGATAAATTAACTTCTTCACTGCATTTCCATCTTGGAAATTCTAAAGTAGCATTTCTGTGCTGAACGAAAAGATCAGCTGTCTGCTGCAGCGCTGCTTTCCAAGTGGCAAGATGATGGTCAGCTCTCTGGTTCGCTGACTTTTATCTTCACTGATAAATGAAATGGTTAGTTGTTGACAAAAGTCCTCTTTTTAATTGGATATGTGAACTGGACCTTACATAACCTGGCAATGTACTATCAGCCCTGGACCTTGTCACTCAGATAAAACCATCTTGGCTCCTTCAGGCATGCGGGTGTTCAGTGTCTACATTTTTTTGCTCCTTGGGTGGAACAATTGCAGCTACATTTGTGTCCTGATATAAAGAGAGAAAAATCCTCCAAAGTTTTGGTTCAGTAGGAATTTTCCTAAAATAGGCAACAGCAAACAAACCACATTTGGACCAACTAGTTAAAGGTGCAGAGCTTCCACACTGCTCCACTGGGACTGTCAGGTCTGGAGGATGATCTAGAATTATAGGATCAGTCAGGGTTGGAAGAGACCACAAGGATCATCTAGTTCCAACACCCCTGACATGGTCAGGGACACCCTAGCCTAGAGCAGGCTGCCCACAGCCTCAGCCAGCCTGGCCTTAAACACCTCCAGCCATGGGGCCTCAACTGCCTCCCTGAGCAACCCATGCCAGGCTCTCACCACTCTCATGCTCAACAACTTCCTCCTCATGTCCAGTCTGAACCTACCCACCCCCAGCTTTGCTCCATTCCCCCTAGTCCTGTCATCACCTGATAGCCTAAAAAAGTCCTTCCCCAGCTTTTTTGTAGGCCCCTTCAGATACTGCAAGGCCACAAGAAGTTCACCTGGGAGCCTCCTCTTCTCCAGACGGAGCAGCTCCAAGTTTCAGTCTGTCCTCAGAGGAGAGGTGCTCCAGCCCTCTGAGCATCCCAGTGGCCCTTCTCAGGACATGCTCCAGCACTGGATGCAGCAGTCCAGGTGGGGTCTCAGCAGAGCAGAGGGGGACGATCACCTCCCTCTACCCGCTGGCCACACTTCTGATGCAGCCTAGGATCTGACCAAGCACTAAAGAGGGGCCAAGAAGCCTCTCAATTGAGGAACAATGCCATCACTCAGTCTCCTCTATGGGTCTCCTGGGGAAAAGAAGATCAAGATGAGAGTGCCAACAGCTGCCCAATTTTTCTTCAGTTGTGGTGGGACCACTAGTAGAAGGAGCTTGCTAGCATTGTCTCCTTGTTTTGAACATAGGTCTAAGATACATTCTAAAGACATCTCAACTGCTGTGAAAGATAGAGTTCATGAACTGCATAGTTTTCTTTCCTTTTTGTTTTGTCTTCTGAATTTCTTTTTAGCTGTTGATTTATCTCTAGCTGGGAAATCTCCCAGTCCTTTTAAATACTGGGATTTTTGTTGGGGAATTGCTGCAGGTCTCTATGAGGGTCAGACAAAGTCCCAATCACAACAGATAACACAGCTCAGACATTCCTCAGCTGTTCCCTAGAGAGATGACAGTTCCAACCCGGTCCCCATTCTTTGCCATCACTTCACTGCTGCCAGTATTCAGACCTACAGAGGAGGTGGCAGGCTGTCCAGTGAACTTTCCTCACCCAGAACTACTTAGAATAGCTAAAGTAAAACAAGTAGTTTCACTTAGCCCATTTCATGGAAAGTCCTCACACAAGATGGGCCAGAAGAACTGAAAGAAGCCTCCCTCTAGCAAAAGAGTGGTAAAGAGCAGCTGGAGCACAGGAAGGGCAGATCCCATCTCCACTAACATAGCTGGAACTGGAGAGGACTGCAGCCAAATATGAGCTAATCCTGAGTATTCATGAGAGAGCTAAGCCTGTCCCTCACTCACAACATGCTGCTGCCTATTTATGCCTCATCATGATGATTTTGATCTCCTTGGTCTCTATCTGTAAGATAGACTTCACAAGATAGGAAGGACTGAAACATGACCTGGTTTATGGTTTGTGATAATAGTCTATAGAGCTCTGAAAAGACAGTTTCTGGGAAAGAAAAGTTACCAAATGCTGCTCATCAAGAGTGCACTCCTGGTGTCTGTTGTGTAACACCACTGCTTGATGTGGTTCCAGAAGGCAAAATCATCATAACCAGAAAAGAGTTCAAAGACAGGAGGCTGATAATTTGCCTCATCTTAATTTGATAGCTGCATTGCTTATTTCCAAGTTGATTTTGATGTTAGCTTTAATGGCCCAGACTGAGTGACAGTCTGGGGGTTCTTTGCTGGGTGTTGATGGATTTAAGTTGTTGGATTTTTCTTTTGTCTTCTTTTTTTTGTTATTTTATCTGTTTTGTAATAGTTTTAACTAACACAATAAAGTTATTAATACAGATAAATGATTTCTGCCATTGAAGAAAACAGCCCAGAACTTCTGAAGAACTGAAGAGCTATCATCCAGCCAACTTAAAAGCCTACAGTTAAATCTGGCTTTGTAAACTCACTTAAATCACGTGTTTTCACATGTTCTGCTGCTTGGAAGTTGTTCCTTTGAAACTTTCCTTTTTGTGCTTCCATGCAGGAAACACGATAAACTTGTTTATGTCATTTGTCAGTTTTGTCTTTCTGAATTTCTTCATCAAATCTGTTATCTTCCTTAAGTATCCAATCCTTGCACAACTCAACGTGCAGGGAGGGGAATGGCTTTACTTGCAGTGCCAGAGAACAAGACAAGAAATTAGCGAGCAGAAACGTTGGCTTCTGAGAACTCTGGGGAAGAGAAGACAGCAAATGGGCATTTCCTTTTAGAGACAATCCTGCAGGAGTGGGATGGTTTGGGTTTTCCCTGGCCCCCCACACTTTAGAAATACCCAAACTAGACTCAGCCGGGCTCTGGGAATATAAATGAAGCTATTTATTTACAGCTGGCATGATATACAAGCAGCTATTTACAGTATATACAGTTATAGACAGAAATATACAAGGTAAAAGTAATACAGAAACACAACTCCCCTCCCAGAAACCTGAGTCCCCAGGAGGGGCTCTCAACCACCCCTGCACCTTCCTCCTGCCCCTCTCAACCTTACCCCAGTCCTAAGGAAGAATAGAGGTTCAGCCAGGTAAGGTTAAGAAGCAAAGGTGAGTTGAAGGTGAGGTTAGGGAGCTGCAGCTCAGTCAAAGCCCAGCCAGAGAATGACAAAGATGGCTAGAGTGTTATCTGATGTTTACTTTCTTCTTCAGCAAGACTCTGAGGGGAGTAGACATCACCATTGTTTTCCTTTTGCAGCCTATGATCTAGTTCTTTGCACCAAAACATTCTAGTCTGCTTCAAACAAGCACAATCCACCCCTGTCTACTTCACTCAGAGAGAAATTCAAATATTCAGGTTAGAACAGACCTCCATAGGTCATATGGCTCAACTTTTGCAGTTCAGTGATACAGCACAGTCAAGTACTTGCTCATCATTTACTTCCTTTCCTGGCTTTTCAGTTTCTTAGTTCTTTCTGCCTTTTATGGTTTTTTAGTTTGAACTGACCTTAAGTCATTAGGCTATGGTCTAGTGATTAAGGATGTTGGGGTAAAGGGTGGACTGGATGATCTTGGTGGTCCTTTCCAACCATAGCAATTCATAGTGATGAGATGCCATGCTGAAGGATTTGGTTTAGTCAAGGACTTGGCAGTATGAAACTAATAATTGGACTTGATGAGCTTGAAGGTCTTTTCCAATCTAAGAAATTCTGTGATTCTGTGATTTGCATAGTAGAAGTACAACCTATTTATCAGTGAACTGGAAGCATCTAATCAGAAGCAACCTATAGGCTAAAGATCTCCTGAAACTGGTAGTAAACCTGGTGGTTTGGGCTATTTTTCAATGGGCACATATGGAAGCCTCTCTCCTGGAGCACTGGAGAGGTTTTTTTAATTCTTTGACACTTGCAGATGGGAAGAGGCTGGTAGGACTCCAACAGTAATAAGGTCAGATGAAGAAGAAGTCAGGCACTGGAATGAGCTGCCCAGGATGATGGTGGAGTCGTCATCCCTGGAGGTGTTCAAGAAAAGCCTGGATGAGGCACTTAGTAGTGACAGCACTAGGGGCAATGGAGCAAAGCTGGAGGTGGATAGGTTCAGACTGGACGTGATGAGGAAGTTCTTCAGTATGAGAGTGGTGAGAGCCTGCAAGGGGTTGCGCAGGGAGGTGGTTGAGACCCCATCCCTGGAGGTGTCTAAGGCCAGGCTGGATGAGGCTGTGGCCAGCCTGCTCTAGGGTAGGGTGTCCCTGCCCATGGCAGGGGGGTTGGAACTTGCTAATCTTTGTGGTCCCTTCCAACCCTAACTAATTTTATGGTTCTAAATAAACCCATAAATGACCAAGCTTACTATTGATCAGTGCTAGGAAGACACTTCCCAGCAAGTCTGTGCTCAAGCTATCCACAGGCAGATGAAAGCTACTAGAAGTGTTTTACAACGTGTACTAACCCTTGGCTAGTTGGTGAAGCAAGGCTGTCAAGCAAAACTGGGCAAACTGCACCCCCTATGACTTGATTTTGCATTGTGTAGGTCAGCCTTGATGTTTCCATTTTTATGGCTGCCAGCCAGACGTGTTTAAAAGGCTCTTTCATACTGCAGCAAGGAAAAATATTTCCTTCCCTGCTTGAACTTTGGGGTCTAACAGACTCACCCTTTCTGTCTAGAGGGCAGAAATTCAGGATTAGGACTGCCTATTTCCTTAGTGCTTGCACAGTTTATATCACAAATACATACTGAGTAATGCCTAGGATTGTACACACAGAATGGGTCCACATTTAATGATTATAGCTGGGTTTTAACAGCCATTAACTGTGACTATTTACCTCTACTGTGAGTTTTCTTTCCCATGCAAAACATACATATATGTGGATGCACTTTTAAGGAGCTGGGAACTATTCAAAACAAAAGTTATTTTGAGGGATAGGAAATAGCTTGTCTTGCAGCTGCCAAGTGATTTTGGAATAACTCTTTGCATGATGGAGTGGAGAGGGGAAAAAAAGGAGATAAAAGCATCAATCCTTCAGCTCAAGGAGACTCAATCCTTTAAAAGAAGGAAGATGGCAGTGAAGAAAGGAAAGGAAATTGAGAAAGAAAAAGAGAGAGAGAAAGAGAGAGAAGGAGAAAGAGAGAGAAGTAGAAAGAGAGGGAAGGAGAAAGAGAGGAGAGAGAGAGGGAGAGATAGGGGAAGAGAGGGAGGGAGAGAGAGAGAGGGAGAGAGAGGGAGAGAGAGAAAGAGAGGGAGAAAGAAAGAAAGAGAAAGTGAGAGAGAAAGAGAGAGAAAGGGGAAGAAAGAGAGAGAGGGAGAGAGAGAAAGGGAGAGAGAGAGGGAGAGAAAGGGAGAGAGAGAAAGGGGGCGGGGGCGAGGGAGAGTGAGGAAAATTAAATAAAGGAAACATTTCCACCCTCTTAAGCTTCTGCATTGAGTGTCCTTTATTCCTCCATTCTAAAGTTGAGCAGAGGAGCTCTAACCACATTTGCCTGACTGTGCCCTGTGGCAGGCTAGCTGGAAAGCCCCTCTGGATTTTCCCCTCCTCCACCTTGAGCAGGTTTGAAAGAGAGAACAGATATGTTCAATGATGGGCATGTGGAAGTGCCATTAATCAGGTTCAGATAAGTTTATAAATTTACAAAATAGCATTCAGGGCCAGACACAGGGTTGAGGTGAAACATCTGAGTTCCATCCAAAACCAAGGACATTCAGCTGGTGTAAATCAGGTACTATGATACACCTCAGCTGAGGCTTCAGTGCCAGGACTCATCTCCACAGCCTGTAAAGTTCCTGATTTATAATTAGGATTGTGTAAGTTGCTCATAAATAGCTCCAAAATGAAGAATGGTGAAATGTAATTCCCCCTTTGACTTACTTTATGCTTGCTTTGTATTTTAAAACAGGAAAAAAAGATCCTTTCCTTTACCTTCAGCACACTTTGTTCATTCTCCACATGATGAGCAGCTATTGAACTGCTCACGACGGCAACGAAGAGGTGAAAGCCTTTAGGATGTCATGGCTATGCCTGGAGAACACTTCCTGTCTCCATCCTGACACTACATGTATGAATGATACATAGAGATAACAAAGTTTTTAGTTACCTTTGATGCTGCTTTACCTTAATATCTTGGACTAGACCATGGTATTAAAACCACAAAATTAATCCATAACTCTTCCTTCCCTCTTCTTTTCCCTCTTCAAAATCATCACACATTTTTGAAAGGAAGGAATACAAAATTGGAGCTTTAGAATCATAGAATCAACCAGGTTGGAAGAGACCTCCACTATCATCCAGTCCAATCTAGCACCCAGGCCTATCCAGTCAACTAGACCATGGCACTAAGAGGCCAGGACAACATACTAGAACTTTCCCAGCATAATATTTTCATCCTAAAGTACCTATAGATACAAAAGATTGAATATCAACAGCTATGAGTATTACAACATGAAATTGTTAAATATCAGTCATGACATCTGAGAGTCTTTTGCTTTTCAGATATTATGCAAACATGCAAGAAAAGCCCCAAAAATCTTGCTGATTTTTTGGTCTCCTCTCCCAAAATTATCCTTGTCTCCAAAATATTACATTATCCTTTCTGAAGGTAGATGATGTGTAGGATACTCTGGATGGTAAAGCTGAAAAGGAGGTTGTAGCCAGGTGGGGGTTGGTCTCTTCTGCCAGGCAGCCAGCAACAGAACAAGGGGACAGAGTCTCAAGTTGTTCCAGGGGAGGTCTAGGCTGGATGTTAGGAGGAAGTTCTTGACAGTGATTTGCCATTGGAATGGGCTGCCCAGGGAGGTGGTGGAGTCACCACCCCTGGAGGTGTTCAAGAAAATCCTGGCTGAGGCACTTAGTGCCATGGTCTAGTTAACTGGCTAGGGCTGGGTGCTAGGTTGGGCTGGATGATCTTGGAGGTCTCTTCCAGCCTGCTTGACTCTACGATTCTATGAGGGGTCCTGTGGACAGGTTGATTTTGAAATATGTTTTTATGGAGTCAGATTTTTCAGACAAACTGTTTTAAAAATACTCTCTTCCCCCAGACTTAGCAGGAAAATTAAGCTTTGGGATAAAGGTTTACCAGCATAAAGTTTACAAATATTTACAAAGGAAAAAGGAAAGAGAAGGAAGGAGAAACAGTACAGGACCAAAAGAAAACTAAGTGAACAAGGCTTGAGTGTAGACCTTGGGTGCAAGGTGAATCACCACTGCTTCTTGATCAAACAGATCTGTCATCTCTGCTGCTCCTTGACATGAGGGCACAGAGCTTATGGTGAAATTAACTCATTTGCTTTGCCATTAATGGGAAGCAGCTTACCTGGATGTTGCTGTGGAGCCAAAAGTGAGGGAGAGGAGATGTATTCTGTGAGCACAGAGGAACAGGCAGGTAGGGCTTGTCCTCAAAATCTCACTTCAGCTAGCATTGTCAGGCCAGGGGGAGATGCTGTGGTGTGAGAAGCCTATTGTGTGTCATTTCAATTTATGAAAACCAGTCCCATGTGTGAAATCTGACCTGCAGCAGACAGAGCCTTGTCAAAAAGCGTGGGGACAGTCAGTGTGGAGTCTCACTTAGGCAGAGTGTGCTGCTTACACAGTGAAGCACTTCCTAGCCCTAGGAGCTGCAGCCTATTTTCACAAAGAGCTGACAAGTTTCTTTGGCTCCAAGCCAGTTTGAGCTGTACCAAACACTTTTCCCCTCCTTCCCCTAGCTCTGCAATCCTTTGTGCCTGCTTCTTAAAACTTAGACATACACCAAATGAAGCTTCTTTCCTCCCTTCAATGTGCAGACATCCCACCTCGATTAATTAACCCAACAGGAGCTTTGTCTTTACGAAGCTGTGACTTCCCACACTTTATCCCACTCATTCAGCTTAAAGACATCAGCACATTCCTGACTTCATCACTTGTTAACTCCCTTCTGGTAATGGTCAGTACATCCTCTCTCTCTCTGGCCTGCTTTGATTTAATATGACCTGAACTCTCATGCAAAAGGTCTTGAAGGCTGTTTATGTGCTCGACTTTTATGCTGTTTGTGTCGTATCAAAGCCTCCAAAGTTGTGGTTTAGCACTGCTTCTGTATCCAGATTTGAGAGGCTTTCAGACCTTCTCAGACTGTGTTGCCAAGCTGCTAATCTTGCAAGTGCATGGTAAAGAACAGCAAAGCTTAAGTGAGAGCAAACCTCTGCTGTTTTGTATTTGATTACCAAAGGTTAATACTTCAGCAAAACGCCAGAGTATTTAATGAAGGTGACAACAGCATCACTACAGAACAACATAACAGGAAAAGTTCTCTCCAGCAGCTACTCAAAAAACGTTTAAGAAAGAAAATGCAATGCAGCAAAATGATGCAACTCCAAACAGATTTTTAGTTATGCTACCAAGCCTTAGAAATTGTGCTACTTAAAAGAAAATACACTATTTAACTCCTTATTTATAGTTTAGAGTGATAGAAAATGATTCAGAGGGCTAACCAGAGATCATTTGCCGCTTGCCCTGCCTAGGTACACATTCAGCAACATCTGTTTCATTCTGGTATTGCTTATTCAACAGGTCCTTTATATTCCTCACTGATGAGATTTCCCCAGTCTTCCTTTGACAGAAGTTTCTCTGTTTCTTGAAAGACATTGCAAAGTGCTTAGCACTGAACTCCTTAGAAAGATTTTCAACTGTCTGCTCCAAGAAGTTGCAGATGACACCAAGCTAGGAGCAGGTCTTGTTCTGTTGGAGGGTAGGAGAGCCCTGCAGAGGGACCTGGACAGGCTGGACGGGTGGGCAGAGGACAATGGGATGACATTTAACAAGGCCAAGTGCAGAGTTCTGCACTTTGGCCACAACAACCCCAAGCAGCACTACAGGCTGGGGACAGAGTAGCTGGAGAGCAGCCAGGAAGAAAGAGACCTGGGGGTACTGGGAGAGAGAAGCTGAAGATGAGCCAGCAGTGTGCCCAGGTGACCAACAGAGCCAATGGCATCCTGGCCTGGATCAGGAACAATGTGGCCAGCAGGACAAGGGAGGTTATTCTTCCCCTGTACTCAGCACTGGTCAGGCCACACCTTGAGTACTGTGTCCAGTTCTGGGCTCCTCAATTCAAGAGAGATGCTGAGGTACTGGAACGTGTCCAGAGGAGGGCAACAAAGCTGGTGTGTATTATTCTAGCTGATTTCTTCACTTGTTTAAAGAAAATCTAAAGAAGTCAGTATTTGTTTCTAAACCAACAGCCTTGAGCTAGTAAAGCCACCCAGCATCATTAAAGGGGCAAAATATTTGCTTGCTTCCTTTTTGCCTCTTGGGGAATCACATTCATGCTTGAAAGTCTCTTCAAAATCAATTGAATAGATAGCATTTGAAAGCTGTTGTGAGAGCTTGTTTCTTAGGTATTTTAGTGCATGATCTGTTCCTCTCCAAATCAAATACTGTGTCCGGTTTTGGGTTTCCCAGTTCAGGAGAGACATGGACATGCTGGAAAGAGTCCAGTGGAGAGCCACAAGGATGATTGGAGGATTTGAGCATCTCCATTACTGAGAAACCTGGGGCTGTTTAGTTTGGAGAAGAGAAGACTGAGAGGAGATCTCATGGATGTGTACAAATATCTAAGGGGTGGGTGACAGCTGGATGAGGCCAATCTCTTTTTGGTGGTCAGCAGCAATAAGACAAGGAGCAACAGCTACAAACTTGAACATAGAAGGTTTCACCTCAACATAAGGAGAAACTTCTTTAGAGTGAGGGTGACAGAGCACTGGAACAGGCTGCCCAGAGAGGTTGTGGAGTCTCCTTCTCTGCAGACTTTCAAAACCTGCCTGGATGCATTCTTGTGCAAACTACCCTAGGGGACCCTGCCTTGGCAGGAAGGTTGGACTCAATGATCTCTGGAGGTCCCTTCCGACCTGTAATGTTCTGTGATTCTGTGAAATAGTCCACACTTCTCCAGTGCTTTCATCACTGCCTGTGTCCAAAAGACAATTCATTTCACATGTTATTCACTGTATTTCTCAGCTGTCAATGTTTCTTGTGGTTTTACAGGTAATTATCATATCGATGTCACCAGACTAAGTTGGTACTCTTTTTAGTCTTCCCTTCTTCTGGGGTCTCCCTAGGCTTCTCGAGGGAGAACAAACTGACTCTGAATAGTATCACTTCAAGCCATTCCTTTTCTTTCCTTTAAGCCTTAGTGTCTGCCAAGGGCTGGATTGGAAGAAGGAAGAAACACATATGGGAAAGCTAGAAGTCCTGCCTGCTGGTTGCTAAGAAGACTGTAGACAGCTGTAAATTAGAGCAGCCTCTCTCTGTTATATTTTACAGCAATGTTCCTTTGAGTGAGCCAAAACCTGAAGATGAGAAGGTGCTGCTCACTTTGGGTTGTGCACAGAGGGACATCACACAGCTTTAACACAAAGATCCTGGGTAATTTCTCTTTTTCTCATCTCTTTCTAGAGAAAGGATATCCAGGACAAAACTGTGAGGGACAACTGGTCAAATACTTGCCCCTTTTACTCCAAAATTCACTCTGTTTTTAGCACACGCACCATAGTTTCTCAGCAATGGATGCACTCATGGTGCCACCCATTGTGGCAGGAGCTCAAACTGCAGGAACAAGCCAGCAGCTGCCATGCAGCCTGGAAAGAACTTCTGAAATGGAGAAGGTATGTCCAGACTGAGGCTCACATCTCCTTTCCTAAACACTAGCTGTCAGGCGCTGAATGTGGATCAATTTTGTTTCACACTCCAGGCAGCCAAGACATTTAGCCCTCCAGCCATCTTCCCTCTGAACTGCTGGGATAGTCAATCTGTATGCAGAAAAAGCAGTTGCTAAACCCAGTTCTCTTGTGAAGCCTATACTGCCAGGCATTTCACAGAGTCACAGAACGTCAGGGGCTGAAAAGCACCTCAAAAGATCATCCAGTCCAACCACCCTGCCAGAGCAGGATCACCTACACCAGATCACACAGAACACTCCAGAGAGTGAAAACGAAGCCCATGCCTGTAGAATGCATACTTAGGAGAAGAGGAAATGCATTTAAGCTGTGCCAGGGGAGATTTAGATTGGACATTAGGAAAAACTTCTTTACTGAGAGAGTGGTGAGGCATTGGAAGAGGCTCCCCAGGGAGGCAGTGGAGTCACTATCCCTGGAGGTGTTCAAGAAGTTGGGAGGGAGTAGGGGATGTTAGTCTGGAATATATGGCCCTGAGGTGACCTTCTTGTGGCCTTTCAATATCTGAAGGGTGCCTACCAGAGAGATGGGGAGGGACTTTTTAGGATATCAGGTAGTGATAGGACCAGGGGGAATGGAACAAAGCTAGAAATGGGTAGATTCAAACTGGATGTTAGGAAGAAGTTCTTCACTGTGAGGGTGGTGAGAGCTTGGAATGGGTTGCCCAGGGAGGTGGTGGAAGCCCCATCCCTGGGGGTGCTTAAGGCCAGGCTGGATGAGGCTCTAGACAGCCTGATGTAGCATGAGGTGTCCCTGCCCATGGAAGGGGGGTTGAACTAGATGATCCTTGTGATCCCTTCCAACCTTGACTGTGTGTAAAAGTAGTGATTCAGGACATGGTTTAGTGGTCATGGCAGCTGGGGTTTGACTCAGTAATTTTAAAGTCCCTTTCCAGACTCAGTGATTCAAAATCTACATAGCTTTTGAATGCACAGTCCTCCATATTCATATTTCCTCCTGCTTCCTTTGAAATCCACACCAAAACTTCCAACTACCTGAGTTGCACACTGTTCATAGAATCATTCATAACTTGGGGTGTGATTGCTGTCAGAAACAATTGATCTCAAGAGGAGGAGAAGCTTTCCACATACCTGTAACTCAGACATTTGTTTGGAAGCAGAAGGTGAGTTTGACTTCTGATGGCCAGTATGTTGCCCCCTCCATTGTAAGATGTTAACGATAACATAAACCAGCTCTGTTTAAACTCTTGTTAATAAAATTCAAGTAGTACTATTTTTTTTCTTTCCTTTTTTTTTTTCCTTAAAGCTGGCCCAGAATAAGCTTTAAAGTAGCTTTCATACAACTCATAATGCCAAAAAATAAATGCAATTCTGCACATTCTTTCCTGAGAGCATCCACAAATGACGTGCAAGGCATACACATTGGCCAGAGGCCACAAGCAAAAGCATTGTGTTAAAACTTTGCATGACATCAAGCCAAAAAACTACTTAGCATTTGTATCTTAGATCTCAATTGAATTATGAATTAAATAACCAAATCAAAACAAAAGAGCATAAAGTACACTACATCACACAACTGGGGTTACACACACACATAAGTGGCGTGAATTGATACAAGCTCCGTGCGCATGACTGTTTGTGCACAAACACACAAATACAAGACAGAGTGGGGGGGAAAGAAATGTTTGGAGGATGGGCTTAGTATAAAGCACACTCCCATTGCCATCGAGTGGATGATAGCCCAGATGGGCTCCCTCTGGTGTTGACAATCACAGAATTGTTGAGGCTGGAATAGACCTCTGAGATCCTCAAGCCCAGCCTGTGAACAAACATCACCACATGGAGCAGAGCATGTCACTAAGTGCCACATCCAATCTTTGCTTAAAGGCTTCCAGTGCCACATTCAATCACATTCAATCTTTCCTTAGACACCCCAACGACATCATTAACAGAACAAAGTAGCAGTGTTTTTAATATATATATACATCTCAAAGAGTATCTATAGATAGATATAGATGATATAGACAGAGATATATATCACAGAATTGTTGAGGCTGGAATAGACCTCTGAGATCCTCAAGCCCAGACTGTGAACAAACAGCACCACACGGAGCAGAGCATGTCACTAAGTGCCACATCCAATCTTTGCTTAAAGGCTTCCAGTGCCACATTCAATCACATTCAATCTTTCCTTAGATACCCCAACGACATCATTAACAGAACAAAGTAGCAGTGTTTTTTATATATATATATATATATATATATATATATATATATATATATATATATAAAAGAGTATCTATAGATAGATATAGATATAGATGATATAGACAGAGATATATATCACAGAATTATTGAAGCTGGAATAGACCTCTGAGATCCTGAAGCCCAGCCTGTGAACAAACAGCACCACACGGAGCAGAGCATGTCACTAAGTGCCACATCCAATCTTTGCTTAAAGGCTTCCAGTGTTGCATTCAGTCTTTCCTTAAACACCTCAAGGACGTCATTAAAAGAACAAAGTAGCAGTGTTTATGTATATCTATATATCAAAGAGTATCTATAAATAGATATATAGATATAGATGAGATAGATATAGATACAGACAGAGATATATAGCACAGAATTATTGAAGCTGGAATAGACCTCTGAGATCCTCAAGCCCAGACTGTGACCTAACACCACCGCACTGACCAGACCATGTCACCAAGTGCCACATCCAAGTGCCACATCCAATCTTTGCTTAAACACTTCCAGTGCCACATTCAATCCTTCCTTAAACACCTCAAAGCTATCATTAAAAGAACAATGTAGCAGTGAATGTATATATATATGTGTGTGTGTGTGTATGTCACAGAATATATATATATACACATATATATACCAGAATCACAGAATTATCGAGGCTGAAATAGACTTCTGAGATCATCAAGCCCAGCCTGTGACCTAACACCACCACACTGAGCAGACCATGTCACTAAGTGTCACATCTCATCTTTCCTTAAATGTCTCCAGGGGTAGCAACTCCACCACCTCCCTGAGCAGTCCATTCCAGTGTCTGATCACCCTTTCTGTGAGGAAGTGCTGCCTAATATCCTCCCCTGGCACAGCTTCAAGCCATGCCCTCTCGTCCTGTCACAAGTTGCCTGTGAGAAGAGCCTGATCCCCATTTCACTCTAATTTCCCTTCAGATAGATGTAGAGTGTGATAAGGTTCCCCTGAATCTCCTCTGCTCCAGGGTAAACAGCCCCAGCTCCCTCAGCCTTTCCTCATCAGACTTTCCCTGCAGCCCCCTCACCAGTCTGGTCACTCTCTTCTGGACCTGCTCTAGCACCTCAATATCTTTTCTGCAGTGAGAGGCTCAGAACTGCACACAGTGCTCGAGGTGAGGTCTCACCAGTGCTGAGTACAGGGGCAGAATCACATCCCTAGCCTGGCTGGCCACACTATTCCTGATACAAGCCAAGATGCCATCAGTCTTCCAAGCCACCTGGGCACACTGCTGTGTGAAGAAGATGTTGTGAAGAAGGAGATACTGTGAAAAGCATACTGCTGTGTGAGAAGACACTGCATTTCCCCCATGCAATGTTATTTCTTTGTGTCCCTCAATAAAGGTGCTAGCTGACAAATGTAGCGATGGAATAACTACGGCAGAGTCCCTTATTTCACATAAACTCATACATGTGGGACAGGATGGCTTTTCTCTTAGCCAGTGTTCAGGAATACTATACATGGCATGTACATACACATATATAAATATACACACATACATATAAATCTGTGCACTTTATTACATCCAGAGAGCTTCCCATGCATGTACACACCACTTCTAACTCTAAGAGGCACGGAAGTCTCTCACCGTGAAACTTGTCAGCCCTATATTGGCAAGGTAACTTACTCACAGTTAAGGTGAAAAACCAAAAGCCTAGAGAGTGACAGAATCTGATTTGCCAATGTGTGGAGCATTTTATAATGCCTCCTAAGCTCAAAGCATGCCAAGACTTCTGCTGACACCTGTGCACTTACAAAAGCCCAGCCTAGGAACTGTGTGTGGCATGGGAGAATACACAATTACCTATTTATTAAGTGATAGATTTGTGGGTTTTGGAAACCTAGGACCCAACATTCTCCAGGAGCATTGTGGTACAGGCATTGAGTGTAATCTTATTTGGCATTAAGTAGGCACTTTAATCCTAACCTTCTTCCACCTTGTTTACCATCCATTTACCACCTTCTGCTACACCTAAGGCAGGAGTCCTGGAGACTACCCTCTCCTGCACTGCACAACTATCACAGAATCACAGAAACATTTAGGTTGGAAAAGACCCTCAGGATCACCGAGTCCAACTGATGTCCCTGCTCTACAAGGCTAAACCATAGCCCCAAGCACCACATCCAAATGACTTTTAAACACACCCAGAGTTGGTGTCTCAACCACCTCCCTGGGCAGCCCATTCCAATGCTTGACCACTCTGGCTGTGAACAAAATTTTCCTAATATCCAGTCTGAACCTACCCAGTGGCAGCTTGAGGTCATTCCCTTTTGTTCTGTCACTAATTACCTGTGAGAAGAGACCAGCAGCAACCTCTCCACAACCTCCTTTCAGGTAGCTGTAGATAGCAATGAGGTCTCCCCTCAGCCTCCTCTTTTTCAAACTAACCAGCCCCAGCTCCTCATTAGATTTATTCTCCGGGCCCTTTACAGCTTTGTTGCCCTCCTCTGCACTTGCTCCAGTACCTCCACATCCCTCTTGTATTGAGGTGCCCAGAACTGAACACAGTACTCAGGGTGTGGCCTCACCAAAGCCAAGTACAAGAGGACAATCACATCCCTACTCCTGCTGGCCACAGCATTTCTTATGCAAGTCGGGATGCCACTGGCTTTTTTTGCCACCTGGGCACAGATCATCATTCAACATGACAGTGCAAGTGCCATCCTTTCCATTATTTCCCAGATAGTAAATGCTCCATTTTGTCTCTTAGATGCTGTTTTGACATAAATTTGTTTGGGTTTTGATGCAATCACCTCCTTGGAAAAACATGACCTCTCTTTTTTGTCCTGAGATGCCAGAGGGTGGAAGCAGGGTGACCTCAGTTTTGCTCACTGGAAGAATGTGACCTCCTGGCAGCCATGGCACACCTCTCCCTGGCTGCAGTTGGCAGCAGAGCCAGCACACTTTTTGCTGAATGAAACAGAAAGGAGAAGGAGACAAGAAACACACAGCTCCAGTGGTTGTTCACAGATGTTTACGGACAGCAGAGGAGTAAAGAGACCAGCCTCAGCTCTCAGCACAAAACAGAGCATGTCCCAGACATCTGCTTCGCCTCTTCTCCTTCCCAGTTCCTGCTCTGGCTGGCTCCTGCCTTCTTCATACTCACACCCATGTTAGCCATACAACGTTTGGGCCAGATCCCGGGCCTGGTAAAAGCAGGAGACAAACTCACATTCACACTAGTGGCCTTCTTGGATCAGATCCTGAATGCACAAAAGCAAAGCTGGTGTTAATATTCCTTTCCCTTGGACAGTGCTGTTAGAGTTGGCACATTCTCCTCTGACCGGTGAAACAAGAAGCAGGGGGTGGGAGCTGGGGGAGCAGGAGCAGGGGAAGAACAGAAAACATACGTAAAAGGAGAAATGATTGCACCCATGTGCTGTGAATTCTTCAGCCCAGATTGATGTTTTCCTGTGAATTTAATTGGCTGTCTTCTGTTTTCGGCCAGATGACCAGCTACATTACAGGACAGCTATAAAGTTGGATCTAAATGAAATATTTGGAGCCAATGTCTGTGAACTATTGAAGAAAAATATTAAACAAACCAAAATAAACCACTGGGAAGTCCAACTGCAGAGCAGAGTGATAATTATTGCTCATTCCCACCTAGTATTAATTCCTACTGCTTCAACACGACTGACAAAACCAAACCCAAACCATCCCAGTGTAGCTCCACACAGTTGCTCTTGCATCCCTGTCACATGGAAAGCAACACAGCATTTTACAGTGAGTGACCTAGCACCATTAACTGGAACTTCTAGAGGGTTTCATCACATTAGCTTAATTTACATTTGCTTCTTATTTGAGTATTCTCCATCTCCAGCACCAGGCATACTGTCAGATGCCACTGAAAGAAAAGACAAGACTGACTACATTTGAGTCTCAAAAGTGACAATAGACTTTTTACTGCTGTCTTTACTTGGGTGTGGGTTTAGCCCCTTTTGCCAGTCTGTCTGTTCAGCTATGCTGGTAGATTGGCTCCAGTATAATGAGGTTAGCTTCATGGAAGTGTCAGCATGATCCAGCAGGCCAGGTTCTCCCCTTCCTGCCCCTCATCTGGGCTGATCTTCAATGGGTAACAAGAACTCATTTCTGGGAAAGGAAAACTCCCAGTTGGCATCAACTCAGCACAGCTCCCTCCTTGCACAGATGCTCTTCCTGCTCTGTGAGATAGGACACATGGCACAGAGCATTCTGTCATGCCTTGCCAATTCTTCACTGTCTTGTGGTATAATGCACTGGAGAAAATTTTCTTGATCCAACTCACAATCCGTGCTGGCCTCAAGAGCTAACAGGACAAGCATTTGTGAGCATTGCCCCTTGTGCTGTCACTGGGAGCTAATGAGAAAAGCTCAGTCTCATCCTCTTGACCTCTACCCTTTAGATATTAATGCATATTGATAAGATCCCCTCTCAAACTTTTCCTTCTCCAGGCTAAAGAGCCCCAGGTATTTCAGACTTTCCACATAAGACTGATGCTCCAGTCCTCTAATCATCTCCATGGCTTTCCTTTTGACTGACTCCAGTTCCTGTCTTTCTTGAACTGGGGAGCCCAGAGCTGGACATAAAGCTAGGTGTGGCTTTACTAGGGCAGAGCAGGGAAGAAGATACATACTTCTAGCTGCTGGCCACACTCTTCTTACTGCACCTCATTGGTCTTCTTAGCCACATCAAGTCTCTCTAGATATAAATCTTTCTAAAGACTTTTCATTTGATTTGACTGCATAGAGACATTCTGCAAAAATAGTTCTACCAACCCCATCATAGGACTTGTGTGTGTTCATTGTAAGTAAGTTTGGGAAGTTTTCTTTGTATAATTAATAAACTATTTAATATTCTTTTTACATCATTACAATTCACTCCTAAACCAGATTCAAACCCCTCCTTAACAGTGATATATATATATGTCTAATTACCACTCCATTTTCTGAGCTGACTCCTGATGGAAAACAAGGGTTACAAAGGTGCAGCAAGGACAAGGGGCAATGGCTGGGAACTGAAGCTCAGCAAATCTCAACTGAAGTACAATGGAAATTTTCTAACAGACGGGGTAGCTGACCATAAGAAGAGATCGTGGGGAGTTGTGGTGAATTCTCTCCATCTCTCATAATTCTTAAATTGGGACTGGATGTTTTTCCACTAGATAGACCAAACAAGAATTAAGTCAGAGAAAGCTAATGGCCTGGGTCGTAGCAAAGGTCAGACAAGAGGATACCAAAGGCCTCTCTCTCGTCCTTATAGCATTGAGCCTCCTAAATAAAAAGTTCAGAGTTTGCAGATCATAGCATAAATCCTATTCTATTTCAGGCTGCTTTCAATCTTGGGCAATGAAAGAAGAGGGAAAATAAACAGATGCTGCAAGACAAAAATCATCCAAGTGATGAACAAAAAGCCCTACCCATGCATCAAGCATGGCAGAACAACTTCCCAGGGGTCTGTCTTATCAGTGATTTTGCTTACTTTGGACTATTTGTCAGTGGCAGAAAAAGAAAACAGCCCCAAATCCTGATAACTATATAGGACTGATTGTATCAGGCAGTGAGAATGAATTTGAATGGCTTTATTAGAAGAGCAGTGTGGTCTGAAAGAGGTTCCTCCCCTTTTCATGGATGGTGGCTTTCCTGGGTAGACTCTTATCTAACACAAGGCTGCTTTT
Organism: Pogoniulus pusillus; assembly: GCF_015220805.1. Classification (NCBI taxonomy): domain Eukaryota; kingdom Metazoa; phylum Chordata; class Aves; order Piciformes; family Lybiidae; genus Pogoniulus; species Pogoniulus pusillus. The sequence continues at coordinate 10,138,489 of NC_087294.1, read as the reverse complement.
CCAGAGGACAAGTTCTTTAAAAGCAGAGAAGTGTTAAGGGATTCTTTCCTTGCTTGATAGAGGCTACTTCCCCTCAGTCCTGTCAATTTGATGGCTGAACACCAAAACAGACCTAGGGAATGGTCTGATTTTTTTGGAAAAGAAAAAAAAGGCAATAAAAGAGACAATTTTCTCTTGTTTTGAAAGCAGGCACTATGATAAATCTTTCTGGGAGCACAGCCACCCAAACAGTTGACTCATCACAACAGAACAGACCATGATCTCCACCACCACAGGGTGAAGGATGGGAAGGAGCAGCAAAGACAAAGAGAGTGGTGAGGATCTCCTTGAGTGGGGCCACCACTACAGGGTTTGACACAGGGAATAACCATGCCCAGGGTAGCAAAATGGGCTACTTCATAATGGTTGCCTTCTGGGAGGGCTCATTTTGGACTTTTGTGGAGCCTTAAAAGCTGATGGCTTATGGCCTGTAAGAGTTCTCATCTACACAAGCCAAGACGAAATGGATGGGACAGAAAGACACCAGATAAAAGGAAATCTATTCTTACACTTATTTGATTAATTCAGCCATGCATGGTTTAGTTATGATCAGGTTGCAAACGTCTGGGCATTAGGATGTGAACCTATATTCCTTAAATGCCAACAGAGTGCAAGAACCACAGCATCCACATTCAGAAAACCTTCCAGGAATGGTAGATTGACCTCATTATGTTTCCATTGTAAAAAAGGATGAATTACAACCCACGATGAGAATCAAACCATCAGACATGTCTACATGAAGTCTGAGCTCACATTAAGCACTTGAAATACTGCATTGGTCTTTGGTGGGAGTAGACACAAGTGAACAGTCTGGTAAGATGTGTCTCATGGTGCCCTGTTTCTTAGGTGTCAGGAGAAGACACCTATTCCTTATCAGACAACTAGTCAATTATCTAGCCTTTCCTGTGTCCCAAAGGGGATTTAATTTATGCTGTAAAATATGAGGTTGGATTACTGTTATCATGATCTTTGTTTGCATAGTTACAGATGTTGCTGATGATCATAAAATTATCCAGCTCATTTTAAAGGTCCAGCCACAATATATTATCTTGATGACCACTTACAGCACTGAACCCCACAGATTAGCTAAATGTTGGGAAAAGTGGAGATTTCCTTTTATAGGGGCAAAATTTATTACCTTTTAATTTTATTGGGCAGGGCTATACCTTGCACAGTTTAGATTACATGAAAAGGTATGTCTCATTTCTCTGCTGGTTCACAAATAGTTTCAGAAACCATAAATGAAGTTTGATCCTTATCAGGCCCAAAACTGCACTCATTTGCCAAAGTACAAGGCAGAATGAGACTTACAGCTCCTCACATACTGGTGCCCTCCTGGAATGGGTTTGTGTCTCTGGCACCATTGCCCCCTCCTTCCCTCTCCCCCCTCACCACCGTTCTCTCCGCCTCCAATCTTTTGCTTGTCAGCACTAAGCTCTGTCCAATTATTCACCTTTTCAAAAGTGATTCATTTTCAGGATAACCTAATAATGTCAAACCCAACACTTTTATGCTTCGTAACCCACCAGGATGGGCCAGAGAAGGAAGGAGGCAACTCTCTTAATTGACTTTGCCTTGCAATTTTTACCTGATGGGCTGATGAATCATACAGCCGAGAACATGGGAATCATTTGGTCAGTTTATCTCAAACAACTCCCTTCTACTCCTTCACACTTCCTCATAACATTGCTCTGTAGCAGCCACAGAACTCTTCCCCACCTCCTGGCTTAGAGGTAATTATTTTTTTTCATGCAGGTCTGCTTCTGCCAGCAAGGGGTTGCACAAGCTGACTAATGTTTTGTGCCACCGAAGCAACCAAGCAGAACTCATCAGATTGTTTGTCTTCCAAAGGTTTTGTTAACAAAAGTGAGAGACCTCTTGACAAATTCTTCTCCAGTATCTTACAAGGCACTCACAGATTCTTAACTCCCAAGACATGCAAACTGGAAGTTTTACCTCCCAAGGAAGTGCTTGGGGGAAATAGAGGACTTACAGAATTATTCCTTCCTTGGAAGGAATGACTTTCACCACTGGCACAGTCTCCATCCATCTGTATCACATGAAGTACCTGGCTGATGCTCACAGAACCTGACATAACACTGTTACTTCTACTTCTACTTTTTTCCCCTCCTTTTCATTTTTTTTTCTTCCTGGCCACTGCTTACCCAGCTCCTGAGGGGAGAGCTATGGCACAAATGAAGCAGGTTATGCTCCCTCTGCTCATTTCCCAGTTCAGACATGGTACGTGGAAGAAAACGTTGCTCTCTCCCCGCTCGGGGTTGTGCCAAAAGCAAACATGACTCTGCACAAAGACATGTGCTGCTTTTAAACGAAATGCAACTGCAACCAAAGGAAGGCTGGGAGAGCTTACTGATGTTACATTCCTTTAGACACACGAGAGAAAACTCGTGAACCTTTGTTCCATGACTGCGTTCATTCCTTCGGTGCAACAGCCAATTCACACCCTGGCAAGACTGGCCTTAAGGCTGCATGGATAGAAGGGCTCGCAGCTCCTGGAGAACGTGGAGAGATCCCTATGTTCTCTTTTCAGCAGGAGTCGGCAGATGACTTGGGATAATCTAATTTGTGCAAGGGGTATATTTCATTTACATTTTGCTCTCAGAAAAAGCGAGAGCACAGTAAACAACGTCTTATCTGTGCCCATATATTCAGCTCAATCCCATGGAGTTTTGCCATTGACTCAATTGGAACAAGATCAGTCCTTAATCATTAAAAAAACACATTTTTCACTCTTGTTCTCCTGCACTTTATGCAATATATTATCTCGGAATGGAAGGCTTTGTAAAAGAAGTGAGCAAGCATTCTGGCATATTCTGCAGGCTTTTGGATGACTAATTCCTGGTGCAATAAATTGCCCTCTCCTATAGCAAAGTCTTAACATCTCACATGTATCCATGCTTTTATGAGTTCTTTTCTTTCAGTCATGGGCAAAAGAGTATTTATTTCCTGACGTTCTCAGTATGTTTTGGTTGTTTTTTTTTTTTTTATTTAAAAGATTGGGAGGAGAAACAAACTCAGCTATTTCAGTTGTTCCCCCCAGGAGGAAAATGTAAAAGGATAAAGTTTCTTAAATGAAATTCAGTTGCAAGCCAATTATAGGAATCCAAAGAGAGCCCTTGATTATTTTATCCTTGCACTTAGCATCATTAAACTTACATAAAAGCCTGGATTATCTGAGGGTTTATTTTAACAGGTAAACAATCTTAACTGTTTTCTTCAATTATCATCCTGAAGGTATTGCCCATGTTATGTATTTTAGGTATAAAGGGTGAAACAAGCACCTGAAAAATGTCATTCTAAGAAAGTGTTTGTTTTCACCATTTCTGAAGAATTCCTTCTCATGTGTCCCATATGTTGATCAACAAAGATCGTTTGCTCTTTATCACATAAAGGGCAGGAGTGGCCAGAGAGCACAAATAAGATCCAAAAGTAGAACAGGATAAAGTGTCAAACCAAGAAGTTCCTGACCAGATTCCAAACCCTGTTCCACTTCTTATTTCTATCACAATCCTCTAAACAAGAGGAACCTGCACAAATTACATGGGTTTGCCTTTTTTGTTTGCACATGAATGACACAGAAAACTGCTTTTTAATTAACCATTTTACCTAAGCCCAGATCCTGATGCACTTCTTACACCCTACTACTGAAAGATGCCTCTCAGCTTTACCAGACCTTTGAATTAAATATTAGCCTACTAGCTTTAAAGGTGCCACCAGTCTGATCACCATAAATGTTTTGTGTCAGGTTAAATTACTCTTCCTCTCTCTCTGCTGAACTGTGACAGAAGTATCCTGCCCAGCAGCCTGTTAACCCAACATAAATTTTTAGACAAGGCTACCACAATGGAGGAGAAGGCAGAGGAAATGTGTGGGTTAGCAATCACCAAGCCTATTAAACTGCTTCGAAATCCCACCCCTAAGATTCACAATTTCTCATGTTTTGGCTTGACCAAAAAGCAGGTTGGTGAAGCAAGAGGATCTGTGGGGGTGTGAAAGGGATGACCCTGGAAACAAAATATTGGTTTTGCATCACAGGGTATCTGTTACAAGAGAATTTCCTCTGGCGCCAGCAGGTATTTAAGTAGGCATCTGGATGGATCCCAAAGGGGGGAAGGAAATGGAGATGCAAGTTTTTAGAGGGGATCAAGACGTTAAGCCTTAAAACTGTTTGAATTACTCACAATGACTAACCTGCAATGGTGACTTTTGGCAGTGGTGAGGTTTAGAGGTGGTTCCTATTATTTTCCTTTTTTCCCTTTTCAATGTTGTTGAGATGTTCCAGCCCAAAGTGTTCAGAAGGGCACTAATAAAGAAATGCAAAATCCATCCTCAGTCACTGATGAGGAAAATCATCTGATCTATAGCAGCCTCCTTTTCTCTGCACTGGACACACTGATACAGCTAATCCTGAAAGCTCTTTGCTGCATTCTCAATGTGTTTTAAAACACTATTAGTAGTATTGAAAAGACCAACCACAAAATTTCACACATGGGATTGACAGAGTTTTAACCCACAAGTGAATTTTTTGTCACTGATTTGTTCCCCTTGGACTCAGAAAAGAAAATCTTCCTTGGGGGTCTGAAGGCTGATTCATTAAATCTGAGCTGTCTGCTGAAGTGCTCAGTAAAAGTGACTCTGATTTATTTGGATTTGTCACTATAAAGGTCTCTGGAGACAGCTATTTATCCTATGGGATTCTTGACAAATTGGCCAAGTGGTCTGTGCAGTCCAGAGGGAGGATGGTCTCCTCTGACCCCTCACATGGCCAGAGAACAGGTAATCACTCCCCCAGTCACAAAGGCACACAGAATCCACATCATTGCCAAGAACTCTCTATATGCCCAGAAGCTGGGCAGCTGTGGCTCAAATCTATGTTTGATTTCACATACAAAAAAAAGGGAAGCCTGAGCCAAAAGTGCAGTCAATAGTTCTAGGAACAGGCAGGTAACGAAGCTCACAAGGCAGACTTACGCTGGTGAGGGTAAGTCCTGCTGAACTGGAGCCTGGGAAAGATGTTTGTCCTGCTGTGGACAGGATCTATAAAATACTTGACTGCAACACAGCAGGATCAATTTGGACCCTGCATTCAACTGCACACTTTAATTCCCTCCCAGCAATGCAGACTAGTAAGGCATCCTTCTAACTGCTAAAACCAAGAGATTGAACACAGTGGGAGGAAAGGGAGGAGGGAATCTGCTGGTGTTTACATATAATCCCACTTGTGTGACTTTCCCCATGCTGTAGCGTATAGGGTGGTGTAGTGTCTAGTGTCAGTTCTTCCCTTTAATTATCTGCTAGCCTGGCTGAGAGCTGTATAAACACATTATGGTCACTTGCAAGTAATAGATACTCCAACTACATCCATCTTTTCTTTTTAACTCTTTCTGTCTGCCTTGCTTTTCGTGCTCCTCTGAATTTTATCTAACAGTTCAATAATGGGCACTTTGGCCCAGTTTCTTTGGAGCTGAATTAAGCTACTGATCCATTTATAGATGTCACGGTGAAATAAGCACCTTGAGGGCATGATTAAGGCCACTTATGATCTATGCTGCCTCTCACATGCAGATGGAATGAATTCAGGCTGGGAGCATTGTTCTAAATTACTAGGACAGGGGTGATAAAAATACAACTGCAGGGAAATCCAGGACAAAACTGAGAGAACATCAGCCTGCCTTGGAGTCAGTTTGCTGTTACTTAGGGATTTCATGCTCTTGGCAGCACAGTTCTCCCTCTTCACACCTATGCAGTGGAAGAGAGGTTTGGCTGTTGCCAGCAGAATAGTGCAGCCCTGAAATGTTCAAACTGGAGGAAACCAAGTTCAGTGGTAGCAGAAAGTGTTGGGAGCATTAAAGAGAGTGCAACTGGGGAGGTCTGCAGCAGTAACTGCCACCGGGCTGCCCAGAGAGGTGGTGGAGTCGCCATTCCTGGAGGTGTTCAAAAACAGACTAGATGAGGCACTTAGTGCCATGGTCTAGTTGATTGGACAGGGCTGGGTGCTAGGTTGGACTAGATGATCTTGGAGGTCTCTTCCAACCTGGCTCACTCTATGATTCTACAATCTGCAAGGGATGCACAGCGATGAATTGATCTCAGCCTGTTTATCAGCAAAGGATTCAGGCACTGAATTTATCATTTCAGGCTGTGTTTAGCACGAAAATTGCATGAAAGTAGCTAAAGTTCATGTTACAACCTCAGAAAGAAACACATCAGACTTTTAAAAGGCATTGGGGGTGGGGATGGGTCCTGGAAAGGTAACAGCAATGGTTTTTTTACTCTACTTGGTGGTTGGATGACTTCAACCCGAGGGTTTTGCCTGGCAATCTGTCTTGCTAAAAGTCAGGGTAAGATAAACTGTACTCTGTCTCTGATTTCTGCAAGAAAGAAAACAATAGAACGACTGGTCATTCATCACTGAGCCACCCTCCCCCCTCTTCAACACCTTGCATAGGGTTGTATACCCTGGAGCTAATTTTCCTCATCCATTTCTTACCAGGAAAACAAAGACTTTCAAGTAGCAAAATATGTATTTTATAACTTTCCTGTAATTAAGATAGTTCAGAATTAGGTGGATAAAGAAATTACTTGGCTGCTGTTACAGTTGCTATATTCAACACATGTATTATCACATGCCAGTTGCATTTAAGTGTAATATCAAAAGACCTGATTTTGATGTTGGTTTGTGGGCTTTTTTAAGTCCTGCCTTTACAGTTATGCTTGTAAACACATTTACTTATGCATTAAAAAAAACCCAAACCAACCAACCAACCAAAACCCACATTCATTTTTGGGTATTGAGGAGCTCAGATTCAGCTCAGATGCAACTTATAAACTTAATGAGAGAGGTTGGTGCTGGTCTCTTCTCAGAGGTTGTGACAGAACAAGAGGGAATGGCCTCAAGCTGCCACTGGGTAGGTTCAGAGTGGATATTAGGAATTTTTTTTTCAAGAGTAGTCAGGCATTGGAATGGGCTGCCCAGGGAGGTGGTGGAGTCACCAACCCTGGATGTGTTTAAAAGTTATTTGGATGTGGTGCTTGGGGATATGGTTTAAGCTGCACCTTATAGAGTAGGGTTGTCAGTTGGACTGGGTGATCCTGAGGGTCTTTTCCAACCTGACTGTTTCTGTGTGAATGTGAATGTGTGCTTTTAGCATTCAGCTGTGGAAAATGGAGAACGCTGTTTGAAAAGTTCTTTTAACAGCTTGACTTAAAACATCCATTCAAAAGGCTGAGAAACAACAACCCCACATGGAACAAAGCGCAAAAATGACAAACCTGCTGTGAAGCAAGCAGACCAAAAAGGGGAAGGGTGGCATACAAAGAGGGGAAACAAAAGTAGTTCACATATAAAGCCACAGGAAAAAAGCAGTACCTCCAGTAAGAAGAAATAGCTAGGCTAGCTTTGATGAGCTACGCCTATGCTCTGCTATCTGAGAAGCAAATGAAGCTGCACTCTTCCTTCTAACAAATCCAGCCTCATGCTGCTTTTGGTACAAAGCATTTTGGTTTAGGGGCTGAGCCTCTCTGGCTGCTTCCCACACCCGTACGAAGAGGTGCTTCAAAGCACATTTCTTGGCATATGGCTAATGCACAGGTAAGTACTGAGAGTCTTAGAAACCACTGTGGTAGGGCAGGAGAACTCTAAAAGAGGACACCAAAAGAAGATGGATGTAGAGCTGATTTCTCCACGGCCTCACTGCGCTCTGAGAAGCTGCATTAGCTCATGACTCAAGGAAGTTAGACACTTCATGGAAGAGACAATTAGTTACCAAAAAAAGCATAAAGAAGACTAGTAAAGGATTTTAAGCCTCCTAAGGGAATCTCATGTTTTTACTGAGGAAGGATTACAGGAAACCAAAGTAACACTTTATTTTTCTTCACAGAGAGCTTGGGGACTTTGGAGTAATTTAGTCAATGGTGATTTGCTACTTGTGCTATAGTGTTACCAGTGATGGTACTCATGGTCTGTTTATTAAACTTTTGGCTTGTCACTCATCACTATCAGGATCAAAACTCATTGTTGTTCTTCCTATAAAAGCAACTTTTCTATCTTTCAGAATTACTACGAGGTTGAGGGACGAACGCTTTCATCTAAAATCAAAGTCAGGCAAGTATCCATTTTGTAAGACATGTGAGCATAAAAATGTGCCAATGTAAACATCAGGTATCTGAATGAAAAATGTTAATTGGCATTTCAAGAAATGGGGCTACATCACAAAGATATTTTAGGCTTTCAACATATTTGTAGTATTCTAACATCAATCATTTTCTTGCAACTAACAGGTTATTTATCTTAGCTACCCTCGGTGTCCATTACCACAGTGCCTAAGCCCTTCATAATGTTTCTGTAGAGCAGGGAAGTGTTTTCATCCCTTTTTTACCACTAAGAAACTGGAAGAGAAAATATCCCCCCTTTATGGCCACCTAGAAAGCCCATAACAGAGCAGAAAACCAACTCATATATCCCAGGTCTCTGGCTAGCACCTTAAAGAAGAACTTGTCTCTTCTATATTAGCCCAATTTGCACTTCATTGACATGCACCATAAATCATCAAAGCAAGGCTGTGTTACACATACAACAGAGCAACTGGCTATAAATTTGGTCTCTTCTCCCAAGCAATCAGTGACAGAACAAGAGGGCACAGTCTCAAGCTGTGCCAGGGGAGGTTTAGGCTGGATGTTAGGAAGAACTTCTTCACAGAAAGAGTGATTGCCCACTGGAATCACCTGTCTGGGGAGGTGGTAGAGTCACCATCCCTGGAGGTGTTTGAAAAGAGACTGGATGTGGCACTTGGTGCTGTGGTTTAGTTGATTAGAAGGTGTTGGGTAATAGGTAGGACTTAATGATCACAGAGGTCTTTTCCAACCTGATTAATTCTGTGATTCTGTAAAACTAATTCCTATGGGAGGTGGTAGAGTCACCATCCCTGGAGGAGTTTGAAAAGAGACTGGATGTGGCACTTAGTGCCATGGTTTAGTTGATTAGATGGTGTTAGGTAATAGGTTGGACTGGAAGATCTCAGAGGTCTTTTCCAACCTGATTTATTCTGTGATTCTGTAAAACTAGTTCCTATGACACTCAGAAATACAGAGGTTGCATACCGAAAAGGACTCTGGGTACATGCTGCCAAGGAGAGACAAAAGATTAGAGTGAGCATGGTGGTTTTGAGGGGTCTTGTGCTCCCTTAAGAAGACCACAGAGAAGTCCCAACCCAGGGGATGGACCTGATCATCCCTGGAAATCATAATCTTGTTATTCAATCCCATAATCCTGGTATCACTTTGAGACAAATCTTTCCCTTTTTCCCCCTTCCTTTCAGATCTCCAGAGGGACTCTTACCAGGGTAACTAGTGGCAGAGTAACCTGCATGCAGCCTTCCACAGCGAACTTCAAGCTGCGCAATCAGGCATGGTGGATTAGCCTGGTTGAAGGGAAGGTTTGGGGGGGTGAGAGGTTGGACTGGATGATCTTGGAGGTCTCTTCCAACCTAGTTGATTCTATGATTGTATGATTCTATGTATCCTGCATCTGTATTAGGTGTTAAGGATTCATGTATGTCATATCTTCTCCTGCACATCTTTAAATGCAACTCTTTCTGTATTCCTCTCCAATTCAGTAAGAGTGTTATTATTTTACTGCCTTCTCTTCTCCAGGCTGAGCAATCCCAGCTCCCTCAGTGCATTTAGCCATCTGTATTTAAAGGTTTGATGTGATCAAGTAGCAGAGCTGGTATCATGCAAATCTTCCACGGCAAACAGAGTGCAGGGAATTCAACACTACAGTGTCCAACTCAATGTGTAACAAAGTAGCCCACGAAGAGTCTGAGTCCCAGCATGTGATGTTTCCTCTGGGTGGGAGCAGACAACACAGGCTGACCCAGCACCTTCAGTGATAGATGCTGTGAGCACTCAACTTTCAGAAGCTGAGCACTTTAAATGGACACGAATTTCAGAAACTCTGTGTCTACAGGCATGCATATCATGCCATAAACCATACAAGCAATAAAAGCTCACCACAATAGTTGACATTCTTTCTGCCACTCCCCTACAAAGTGTTCTTTCCCTGTGAAGCAAAAATCTTTGTTTTTTTTATTTTCCAAGCCTTTATCCCATGTGTTAATTATTGGAAGGCAAAAGAGAACTTACTTCTTATGGACAGATTTCATCGTGTCTTAAAGCCACAAAAACGCAAAGGATTAGCCCAACAAAGAAACATCACAGAAAGTGATATTCAAAATAAAACAGTTATGTCTGCACTTTAATCCTCAGTGATAATTTTGCATTAGGTATATTGGCTTTTTTTTTGCCTGTTTCTCTTCTGACCACTTCATAAAAGAGTCTGCAGTTTCCAGTGTTAACTATCTAGCAGTATTTCAGAGGTGCATCCTGGAACCAGTGGGTAGTAATAGTCTCTGCAGCAGAGACAGAAATGGATACCTCCCTTCACTGCCTCCAAGTCTTCCTTTTCATGGGAATAAATGTGCATTATAAACCAAGCATGACTCAGCCACTTAGGCTTGTTTCCTGCAGGCATCCAGCAGAAGGAGATTCACTTGCATGTTTGTGAAAAGCTAATTAAAATCTTGGTCCCAGTGCTCATGTTGAGAATTATCTGTATCTTTTCTGTTAAAGTGACTTCTATGGTTTACAGGACTCCTGTTTCTGCTACACTCAGCTTCCAGCTGACAGATCCTTTGCAAGACGTTGCTTAACAAAGCAGCAGCATCAGAAATCCTCACCAGAGATCTGGCATAGGAGGGGAAGTGAGTCACATCGGTATTTGATGCATCCCTCATGATTAGGACACTGGCCTCCCTATCAGTATCACTTTTAGGCACCAGGATCTTTAACCACAACTTCATTTCTACAGACACAGCTTTTGCCATTCTTGTTCACACAGTCTGTTTTCCTCCTGCTGAATTTTGTGAAGCTAATCAAAGGAAAAAAAGCACAGGATGGCATAAGTCAGGGTGGTAGAAATCATCCAGATATTACCTGTTACATACTCCCTGCAGTAGATGAGAGCACTACTTAAATGTGTCACAGATTCTGTCTTCAGTGTGACAAAAAGGACTGAAATATAAACTCTGAGATTAAATATTGTACATTTCACAAAATGTGTTTTCAATATCCATGAAGGAAATTTTTAGAACTCCATTTCCCAGAGTTTCAGTGGTTTGGGGTCTGTAACATTCCAAGGTTTACAAAAGTCACATGAAGTGGAATTACAGCTACTGTACACATTTCTACATGCATCTTCTCAAAACTGCAGTTTATTTCCTTTTAAATATTCCAAGCTGTAATCAGTCAGGCTGTAATTTTTTCTGTCCTTGGTGTCAGCAAAACGTAGCTATTTCTAAATGAGAAATAAATATCGTTGGGAGGGAGGGGTGGGGTGCCCACAAGGAACTATCCTAGAAAACAGTTTCTCAAAAAGCTCTGATTTCTCAGGACTTTAAAGCATGACACTTGGGTTTCCTGGGGAAGGGTAGTGAGGCAAATATGTGCCTCTTGAGCCAATTCTTCATGACAGCCTTGTCTTAGTAACATCTTAGCAATGACCTTATTTTTTTTACTTTCTATAATGCTTTATGTTATGTATCACAATATCTTCTGTCTTTCAAACCAAAACTGTGACCAGAAACACTTGATTTGCCACTGGAATGGGCTGCCCAGGGAGTTGGTGGAGTCCCCATCCCCGGAGGTGTTAAAGAAAAGACTGAATGAGGCACTTAGTGCCATGGTCTAGTTGACTGGATAGGGCTGGGGGATAGGTTGGCCTGGATGATCTTGGAGGTCTCTTCCAACCTGGTTGATTCTATGATTCTACCAGATACACAGCACTGGAAAGGAGCCATGGGAGGGTTTCCATGCCCTGGTCTTTCTAAAAATCTACCTCACTGTTAGGAACAACTTTGATCATTTTCTTCAGCACATTCCATCCTCTACAATCATAGAATCGTAGAATTATCAGGGCTGGAAAGAACCTCAAGGATCATTCAGTTCCAAACACTCTGCCACAGGTAGAGATACCTCACACTAGGTCAAGTTACTCAGATTCATATCCAGCCTGGCCTTAAAGATCTCCAGGATGGGGCTTCCACCACCTCCCTGGGCAACTTATTCCAGTGTCTCACCATCCTCATGGTGAAGAACTTCTCCCTAACATCCAATCTCAGCCTACACACTTCTAGTTTTGCTCCATTTCCCCTAGTTCCATCACTACCTGACATCCTAAAAAGTCCCTCACCAGCTGTTCTGTAGGCCCCCTTCAGATACTGGAAGGCCAAAATAAGGTCTCCTCAGAGCCCTCTCTTCTCCAGAATGAACAGCCCCAACTCTCTCAGTCTGTCAACGAACAAGACAGAATCCTATCACAAAAATACCACAGCATTTATTATATTAATAGTAGTATTAGTCTTTTATTAGTACTATTAGTTAATAGTAGTACTATTCAAATATAATACTATATTATCAGTATTCTTTCACTCAATATATGTAAGGATAGGCTTCTGAAGTCCCTCCACCATTTCACTTAGTTTCTGGGGAGACTAAGAGTGAGCAAGAGAAATCTCAGCACAGGCAGATTGATTTTCTATTAACTGCAACTTGAAAACACTAATCCAGTTGTAATTCTCCTCCTGCTTGTTCTCAAACCTGACTGAACGTGATTCATGATCAGCTGGCTGCCTGTGGGGAACTTCTTTGGTTATTCTCCAGATCCAGGAAAACACCTGCATTGTAATTGGGTGAAGAGCTTTAAAACCAGCTACTGATTATGTTTTCCTCAGCTGTGGGTGATCTGATTGTTTTCTTGGGTGACTGTTCAATGCACAGTAAAAATGTGGTGCCTTGATACATGACACAGAACATTAAATACCCCCCCCCCCCCAACCAAACAAAAATAAAACCCCAAGCCATGCCACACGAAATCATGAGACACTTGCAGAAAATTTGGCCTCATGTTCCAAAGCCATTCTCAAATTACTGTGTTATTCCAGCTCAGGGGAGGGAAGGTTGGAGACATGAAAAGTGTTGGGATTTTGTTTTTTCCCAAGGAGAAATCTGTAACCTGCCATAGACCAGCACAAGCCTTTGTGTGACATATCCCACATCTCACACCCTTCAGACTAGGCAGTCTAAATCTGCTCCCAGCACTCCTGCCATGTCCTAAATGGTCTTATGGCAGCATAGTGGGTCTTAATTAGAAGTGAAAAAGAAATGCACTTTCCTGTGTAGCCAGAGCAAAACAGAGGAGAAAGTCACCTAGAGGGAAATCCCACAGATTTGTACTGGTGATCTCTGTGCTGGTATTTCAACATCCTTTCTAAACACAAATGAAGAAGTGAAAATACTAGAAAGGCCAAAAGGACTTTAGCTCCATCTGTCTTTCCCAGCCAGTTATTAACCTGGTGGTTGATCTGTGGTTCCATTTAACTGGAGAAGTGGCTATACCATACCTTGAAGGCTGCATTCATGCCAGCTTTGCCCTAGATCGAGCTGGTCTCTGCCCCATCATTCTCTACTTCCAACTGTACTTGTCACTTGGAAGGAGAATCAGGAGGACTGGGCAAGGTAATTGAGAGGGATTGAAACTGAGTGCCAGAGTAGGGGCACAAGCACTGAGTTTGCCAGGAGAGACAAAAGGAGCAGAAAGGTTGGAAAGGGAAAGGTATTACTCATGCAACAAACAAGTAAGGAACCAGGAGCTACCTGGAGGTGATAGGACAGAGGTTTTAAGTCTGCCCATGCTGGCCCCTTTGGTATGGGGAAAAAAAAGTAGCCATTATGTTGTTAAAATGAGAGTGTAACAGTTTGTATGCAAATGGACTCAACATACATTATATTAGACGTGATTATACATCACAAGCACAAAATCATGTCTGGGAAATGGACACAAAAACGTGCCTTGTATCTCCACAAAAGTGCATGGTCAGTCTCAGAACAGTTTTACTGTCTCTAAGGACTCACACATGCATGGGAGTCACTAAAAGCTGCAAACGTGTAGCTAAGGGCTCATAACACACATGTATGTATACCCTGATCTTCAGAATGCGCATGCAGCAGCACACTAAAGGCATTTTTAAGAAGCCAGACTGGGTTTTTTTAGAGCAAATGTTTAGAAACTACTCAGGTAAAGATTAAATAAAATAATAGAAAGGATGTGAGTCTGTGTGGGATATTTTGATCTCTGGTCATTCATGCTTAGAGACACAAGTGGCTTCAACTTGGTTTTCTGTCATCCTTGCTCCAGTAAGACTCTTGTAGCTCATTTCTAACATCAATCACTTGGACTATAAATCTCTGCAATGGATATGGCCATTTAAATTTCCACCTGCACAAACAACAATCAGTCCTAGAAAATAAGGACACTCATAAATCTCTGCATTGGTGATTAGTAATATTTTAGATCTGCAACACGGATATTCTAAAGGGAAAAAAAAAAACCAAAGTCAATTCATTAATTAGGACTGATATGCTGACAATCTGTTTAGTTTACACACAGAGAAAACAAAACCAGGGCACAGTTAACATAGCATGATGTTAGAAGCTAGTGAATTCCCAAGAGCCTAGGGCTGGAGATAGGATATCTTAATGTACTTCTCCTGTTGTGAGTGGGAAGGTGTTATCTTCCAGCCAAACAGTGAAGAGCTGGTGTAAAGTTTAGACCTGCCCTTTTTCTTCTGGCTAACGTGAGCCAAGGAAACAAGAGACAGGAAGGACTTCCTTCGTTATGAAAGATGACATTCTGCCTCCTACTGAAACATTCATCTGCAGACAGTACACTGTGCTTTGGCCTTCCACAGTTTATGATTGTTCTTCTGTTTCATGTATGCAGAAACCCCAGTGTGATGCCCACACAGATCCATGAGAGACTTTCCTGTGGCTCCAGTGATCTTGGATTAACTCTGAAGCCGTGCCATGGTGACTTCTCAGTCTGTACATTTTTGCCCAGAGCCATATGAATCCTCAGGTAAGCAGCTGAGTAAGTGCAGCAGCTCCTGCAATCAGATCAGTCACTGACTCCATAAAAGTCTTGTGTGCAGACTGTGCCCAGGTCTTTAGTTTCTTGTGTTGAAAACCCAGGCTGCCAGAGGACCTGTGAAATTGCAGGAAGCATGTGAGGAGTAAGGGATCTACGGGAGCAAGTTCATCTTTCACCAGCCTCTTTGTGCTCCACATGTGGGTTTAGAAGATATTACCTAGAGGGGAAGAAGAATTAGACTAAGGTTAAGTGCTTTTAAAAGCCTTCTCCATGGAGACAGAATACACTTGTGCATAAAGTCTGTAACTGCAGCTACATCATGTAACTGCATGTATGTTTGGTCATTCAAACTACACAGCAATCTGCTCATTCACACCAGTGGTAAAATGATTGGGAATGTTTGGCTTTAGTGATTGCAGAGTATGACCTAATGCCTTTGCTCCCACTGCTCCCACATAAGGGGCCTTATCTTGCCTCTTTATTCAGACAAAAAACTGCCTGACTTCTGAGTATGCACGAATCAGAGGACAAAATGCTCCACAAGTACAGCAGAACAACAAATGCACTGCAACCACATGCCAAGAAAGGAGGGATTCTTGTGTGATCTCTACCACCTGATAACCCTCTGCCTTCATTTCAGTGCCTACCCTTGCTGCCTCATCCACAGCCCTGCGGACCCTCCGCAGCACTGTGGTGCTCTTCTTTGGCTCAGTGAGGTTCAGCAAACCGATGGGATCTCAACTGCCCACCACACCTGTGAACTGAGCAGCAACTGAGTGGACTCAAGGAGAAGGAAGGGACTGTGATGTGTTGGAGGTCACCCAGGCAGGTGTGTTGGAGGTCACACAGTCAGCTCCTCCTGCCTCCAGCCCCTGGACTGTGATGGCGAGGTCCTCAGGACCGGCTGGGCAGCAGAGCGCTGCCTTCCTGGAATACACTAGTAGCTGGACAGGATGTGTTTGCAAATATAATCATCCACAAATCTCCTCCAGATTAGGTTACAGGACAGCGTTTTGATGGCACGCATTACAAAGCTCCCTGGAAGGCTCGGCTGGTGGATCTGCTGCACTCTCTGCTCATGACCCATTTTGGCTTTCATCAAGAATCATGACACCAGCTGCCTGGGTCATCTAGGAGGCAGGAAGGGGGAGAGCAGCCCTGGGCTGGAAAGGGAAATGGGGAAGGAGAAGAGGAGGAGGAGGAGGAAGGGGGAGGATAGAAAGACAGAGCCGGGGGAGAGACAGAGGGAGTTGCTTTGCTCCAGTTGTGAAGATTTGAATCCCAGTTCCGAGCTCTCAGCAAAGGCTTGCCGGGGTACCTCATTCCCTGTCCTGTGCAAAGGTCTGTGATTGGGGATGTGGTGTGCTCAGCGGGCAGGGCCCCTCCCCTGGGCTGGATCCGCCTCTCTTATCCCCCAGATAAATTACTAGTGTCCTCACTAAATTCCTCGTCTCTCTCTCTCTCTCCCTCCTCCCTCCCTCCCTCTCTCCCTCTCTTCCTCTCTCACACTCTCCCTCCCTCCCTCAAACACGGGCAAAGCAGAGTTGGGGGGTGGGAGGGCAGGGATCCTCTCTGGACTGGTATCGTGCCTTAGAGCTGGGGGAGGGAGGGAAGGGGAAGAAAATACTGGTACCCCTTCTCTCCTCTGCCGTCTTGAAGTAGAATTGAGGAGCTGCCCTTCCTCCTTCCCCCTCCCCCCTTCCCGCTGGTCCTTTGGCATCTTCCAGACCATGTCCACTGGGTCCCTCAGTGATGTGGAAGATCTGCAGGAGGTGGAGATGCTGGAGTGCGATGGCCTGAAAATGGATACTAACAAAGAGTTTGGGGCGTCCACCGAGAGCAACGAGGAGGGATCCAATGGCGAGAATGGCTCTCCTCTGAAGGGGAGAGGGGCCTCAGGCAAGAGGAAAAAAGCTCCCCCCAAGAAGAGCCCTTTAAATGGAGTGAGCCAGGAGGGAAAGCAGGTCCAGAGAAATGCTGCCAACGCCAGGGAGAGGGCAAGGATGAGGGTCCTTAGTAAAGCCTTCTCCAGGCTTAAGACCACCCTACCCTGGGTGCCCCCAGACACCAAGCTTTCCAAACTGGACACCTTGAGATTGGCCTCCAGCTACATCGCTCACCTGCGGCAGATCCTGGCCAATGACAAATATGAGAATGGCTACATCCACCCAGTCAACTTGGTAAGTCCCAGCCAGGCACTCTGTGTGTCTGTGTGTGTGTGTGTGTGTGCAGGGGGAGAGGCGGGTGAGGAGCTAAGATGGGGCACGCGCGGGAAGAAATCTTCACTGTGCTTCTCACAGAGAGCACGGTGCCAGTGGGGTGGCAAGGGGTACTCTGTGAGAGAATAAGCTTCCAGTTGCCCTCTAACCCTGTGCCCTGAAAGCTGAGCCTCCCAGGCCCCAGATAGGTAGGGACAGGCTTTACTGCCCCAGAAACACATAAGAAACCTCAGCAGGTTGATGGCAGCTTTCTACCTGCAAGCGGACGGGTATAGGCATTTTGGTAGAGAAAAGTATGCCTTAGGATGGACCCAGGATTTATTCCTATCCCTCCTTAATGTTTCCTGCCATACTAGTTCGCTTAAGTCCTAGCTTTTTTAAGACAGAGCTCTTGGGGCTCTGTGCTCAACTGCTCAGGTTTCCTGGGTCCTGGACACTTCTTCTATCTGTGTAAAGTGGCAAAGGAGAAATAAGTACCAGTGTGCACCCCCAAGGGGGGCTGTCTGCCTCCACAAAGCCTCCCTAGGCAGCATGGCATCCCTCTAGCTGTTCCCACTATCCGCAGGAACTTTTCCCCAGCAGCCCAGGATCTCCATACCTAGCCACCAGAAACACCCAGTTTCCAACTCTAAAAATGCACCAGCTGCTATAAGCTGGGTGTGGGCAAGATTCTCTTTACACTGCCCACATGCTTGGACCTTGCTGGATAAAAGAATGGCAGAGGATCCATGGGTACATATCACCAGGTTCTGCCGCTGCCTTTCGAGCTCTAGCTTCTGGGTGAAAGAACACTGCCCACTGTGCTAGCTCATAAGGGCCTGGGAGATACTTTTTTGGCTAAATCCAAATTACTCAGCGCAAAAACACGGGGGAAAAAAAAAACAACAAAGTAAAACAAGGCCAACACCCAAACCAGACACAACTGCCGCCCTCACAGAGACGCAGCAGAACTTGCTCTCCGAGCCGCCGGGGCCCAGGGAATGCCGGGGAGCCCAGGCGGCCCCTGTGCCCGAATAGCGCAGCGGTGGTGGGGTGTGAGACAGCTTCCACGGGGCAGAGGCCCCACGTTGGTCACGGCAAAGGCAGGGAGGCGGCGGCTGTGCTAGGGGGGCGAGTAGGTGCCCGAGCTGCAACGGTTCAGACGGGCCCCGCCGCACCAGGGACGCCAGGGAGCAACCCGCAGCGGCAGGGAACCGAAGCGGCACCAGCCGCCGGCTAAAGGCAAAAGGCCTGGGCCAAAGCCGGCGGCGAATGCCCCAATCCCGAGCCCCGCTGAACGCTGCCAAACGAGTGCTCAAGCGGTGGGTGGAAGCTCCATGCCCTGGAGCGCTTCCGAGCTGTACCCGCTAGCGAAATCAGCCTTGCAATGTGCATTTTCCCCTGTGTAACCCCTTTCCCACTCGTGTCTTTTCCTGGCTACAGACTTGGCCTTTTATGGTAGCCGGCAAACCCGAGAGTGACCTGAAAGAAGTGGTGAACACAAACCGCTTGTGCGGCCCGACGGCGTCCTGAGCCCCGGCGGCCGGGTCAGCAGCGTCCCGGCGTGACCGCAGAGCGGGCGGCGGGGTAGGCAGGGACACGCCGCGGCCCCGCCGCTGTTCCGCGCCCCGGGCAGAGCAGTAAGGAGAGCCGCTCTCCCGGCGCAGAGGAGACCAAACGTGTCCTAGCAAAGACTCCACCCTGAGAGATCCCGACTCTATTTAACTTTATTAAATCGTGTACAGTCGAGTGTCCTGCAACAACAGCCTTGCTGGTTCAAGCGCTACTAGAGAAGAGACAGAGATCAAACAAAACCTACCACCCGCGTATCTTTTGTCTGAGACCTGTGAGATATGTAGATTGCCTAGAAAAACTGACTTTGACAGTCATCTCTATGAAGCAATTCACCCTAAAGATATATAGATATATTTTCTTCAAGCAGGTTTTGCTCTATTTCTGTGAATAAACCTTCCTTTCCACCGACCATGGCGCGGTGTGCTGTTCGTTCCCAGCTCTCGGGCTCGGTGAGGGTAGAGGACCTCTCCTCCGCCGGCCTGCGGCCGCGCCTACCCGCCGCGCTGAGGGGAACTCGCCTCTCCGCTTCAAGCCACGGGAGGGCTTTCTCCGGAGCTAAAGATTCGGAGCAAATCTCCGGGAGGGGGGAGTGGGAGTGGGGGTGACGGCGGGGCCGGGACCTGTGGTCGCCACAGGAGCACGTCCCGGCCCCGCAGCCAGGCGCCCGGGCGCCGCGGGAGCTGCTTTCGCCGCTCCGCGGGAACGGGAGCAGTGATGTATTGATGAAGTACAGTCGGACGGAGGATCTCCCTCTGGCCCCGGTCCTTGGTGCTGAGAATTTCTAGCTTAAATTTATCTTCCCTCTATCGATCAGCGCGCCTGCGGGAGATGAGGCTGAGATAAACAGGACTGCGGGGCGCTCCCCCTGCACCGGCAGCGGCCGCCGGCAGCTGATGCGCCAGATCCCACCGCGCTGTTTAATGTTCCAGGGTTATGACCGCACTGTTTACAAGACGTCTTCGGTTATTTATACTGTTATTATTAGCAGAGGGGCTTTAAATTTCCGCTTCACTTGCTCTTTCAATGTCGTCCCCGGGTTTCGTGTGATACCTGGGCACTTTCAGGCCGAAAGTAGTCACTGCCGGAGAGAGGCAGCGATAAGCCAACTCCGTCGCCGACTCGTTTTGGGGGTCGGCAGCGGGGCCCGGGGCGCGATCACAGGCAACGCGGGAGCCACGGACCCTCCCGGGAGTTGCGCCCCCACCCCGGGCACCCCCCGCAGGCGGGCGCTGAGCCGCCCCGGGCAGCCCGGCAGGCTAGATAATGTTCTTATACTCCCCTTCCCCCTCGAGATAACTGGGTGAGGTAGCGCGTCCTCCAGGCGACCCAAATCCACCAGTCGGGTTCATGCGTGGGCTACGTTTAATTAAAGCTCGCTGTGAGCCGAGGGCTGTGCAAACATCTTGGCTCTCGTTAGGGAAAGGGCCAGGACCTGCTCTGTCGTCCTAATGGTACTGAAAGGGGAGAGCTGTTTAATTTCACTTTTTCACAGCTTTATCTCCATCTTGCACAATTAGAAACAGAACTCCGAGCCTGGCCTAACTATGTGCAACTTCGCCGTTGTAAGCAGGGCTTTGCCATCTGAGAAACACAGTGTCACAGAATGACTGACTTTACTGCCAAATGCGTCACCTTGAACAGCCACAGTTCTTGCTGAAGTGAGAGCAGCTTCAGTAAGTGCTGCAGGAAAGTGTTGATCTCTTCACCACAGGCACTGGAAAATCCAAGGGGAATTGCTGTTCTCTTAAAGGGAGACAGAAGAGAGCCCTCCGACCTTAAGCTAAGTGCAAATGCAGAAATATCACTTAAACCACTGAATTTATCTACTGAGTTAAAATTAACCATTTGATTCAATCACTCAAAATCTCAATTTATGTCCATATGTAATTAATGTCTGCCCAAGTAGAGATTCATGGCAAGATGCTGTCTAGAAAGCAGAAACTCTCACATGCACTTCTTTGCCACCCTGCTCTGCAGTGCTTACCAACTGCACTCAACATCCCTCCAACCCTTTTGAGTTAGCCATGTTCAGTGTTCACTTGTCACCTCAAGCACAGGATGGAGAAATGTCATAGTCCCCCATGCAATGTGAGGAACACAGCCATAGCCAGGTGCCAAAACCTGCAAAGTAAAGCAGAACAGTAAGGGGAAGGCGTAGACTCTGTTATTTCTTATGCTGCTATTCACTTTATGCAGCAGTCAAGACTGCAAGCCTCTTGGGGACTAAACTGTTCCTGAAGCATCCTCCACTTTCCTCTGTTCTTCCCTCTGAGCTACAGTTCATCAACAAACGAAAACACAAAAAGCAAGACTCAATTCAGAAAAGCAACCAGCACTACACACAAAGGTAAATAACAGCTTTACTCTAACTGTAAAACAATTAGTTACTTTATCTCCATTTTGAAGGCAATGAACATATTTTCCAGAGGCATTTATGAGGCTTGAAACCCTTTAGTCTACTTGTTTCTTGTGTAAGGGCACAGTCCTGACAGTATTGGCGGTTAGCTTCAACAGCACAAGTTCCTTAGATGAATTAAGAGTCCATGTATCTCAGGATAACAGAGTGAAATCATTCTTCCCTTCTGCTGAGTGCAATCTTACAGAAAAATATTTGCAAACAGAAAATGCATGTTTAGTCTGACTATAGCAATTGATGATTTTTAAAGGAACTTGTAAATAGGGTAAGGGAAAATGGAATAGGTTTAAGGATTTCTGTCAATGATTTTAAAGAATTTTTTTTTCTTTTTGTTTTTCTGTACAAAGTGACATTTTAATATTTACTGAAATGTACCCCTTCACCATGTGGAAACAAAGCTGACTTGATTTATCTTTTGTATCTACATGGATGTAGATGCAGCTGCATGAGTGTCTGTATACATTCCCTCCTAATAACGTTTGAACTCATTGCCTGATTCCAAGTGAATTTGACAGAGGTCTCAAAGATAACTAAACTGCTCTAATTCTTTTAAATGGTGTGTGTGTGTGTGTGTGTGTAAAAACAGGCAGCAAGTAGAGAGAGTAGAAAAAAGATCTTTCAATTCTGCAACTAAGGGAAAGGTTTCAGCATGAACTCAGCCCTGATCAGATACAAGAACTTACAGAGTGGAGTGCCAGCTGTAGATAAAGCTTCACATGTTGCATCAGTCACAGGACACGAGTTCATAGAAAACCTGGTTATGGACTATGTACTTTAAGATAAAAACTCTCTAAAAATAGTTCAGTCTCATCTGATTTCAATGCTTTTTTATTTTTTTGAAGGAAACCTGGTTCCACCCAACTACTTCATGACTGCTTCAATCTTAGCTAGAGACTAAAACTATCCTTTACTTGCAGAGCCTCACTCCACGCTCTGGCTTCTGCATTTGGTGCTTATGTTGTACTGATCAGCAGCAGTTTTTACAGTCCATAAGGTCTTTAGGGGCAAGCATTTTTCCATCCCTTACAGAAAATACATTTTAGTCTTATCTTATCCTTTTGCTAGGATGGAAATCTTCCAGCTCGAAATATCAGCACAGCAGGAAAGCCACTTTGCAGGCACTTGCATAATGCCTCACAGTCCTGGCCATGGCGAGGCCACAGCGATGGTCGTGCACTCAAGATGCAAGATGCACAAGAGGAATAAAAGCTAGATAAATTAAAGGGCCTCCGAGGTCAGAATTCCAAGCTCACCCCAGAAATTGACAGACATAGAAATTCTGTGTGGTTTCTTCTGCAGGGAAGCTGGTTTGAATCCCAGACAGAATGACACGATCACAAGCACAGGTTTGTTTGAAGCATAGGTTTGTTTGAAGCATATGCATTGGTGATTTCACAGTTGTGCCTGCCTGGAGAAATGTGTTTCCTTGTAAATGAATCATATCTATTTTTAAATAGGCAATCTTTCCCAAAACTAAGTTGTCATCGCCATTCATTATTATTTGCAGTAAAAAAAATATGCAGAAGACATTAGTTAATTGCACGTAATAAGCTGTCTAAAAGAGAATAAAGCTTGCATATATCCAGTGTACAAGTGGAGGGCATAATGTGCTAAAAATTCAGAGTACTTCCAGCTTCTTTGTGGATATCTGAATGTAGATTATTACATTTAGTCTTCCAAAAAAGAAATTTTAAGGACATTGAAATGAAACTGAATTTCATTTAAATGGAAATTTGTGACAGCAAACAAAAGCATTCTGTAATTTCCACATATCTACACACCTAGAAAAAAAAACCATACAGAATTTCTCCCCAAGCCAGTGATTTGATTTGTCCCTGTTCTTTTCCGGCCATGTAACACTGACTATTCTCATATTAAGACTGTACTGCCAAATGCAGAACCCCAGTGTAAAAACAGCTTTGTGCTGACTGTTTGCTCATGGATTGCTTCATGTTCTTCAGCCCCTGCGTGCTCTATTGATGGGAAATGGCACAACCAAAACAACAAATAAGTTTTCTTGTCTCTAGTGCTGCAAAGCTGCCAGTGTGCTATGGCTTGGTGAATTTCTGCAACCCTGAGATGTCGTAGGTCTGACCTTGAAGTTATGCTCTGGGAGGGATGGGGGGAAATAAAATCCATGTTACCTTTGTGAGGACTGCTGCCAGCAGGCTCCAAACCCGGCAAAGTTCTGCAAGTAACTGTTTTTTCCTCGGTTCACTTCAGACACTGGTGTGTTTCGGCTAAGTGTATAAAAACAACTTTGAGTAGGCCGAGACATGCAGTCATCACATTTCCCAACTGCGGCATGGACATACCCTAGGGTCACAGCAGTCCTGAGATGACGCATTTTCTTGCCTTAGGGTTTTGCCCTTAAAATGAAACTTGTAAACAGATGAAATGCGTTTTCAAGATGAAGTGCATGCTAGCAAACGGCCACACTGTCCTTGCGTGAGGAATGGAGAGATCCAAACCTCCTTGCATGGAAAAAAAGCAATAAAATCGAAACAAAAGCATGAGAATAAACCCCAATGTAAACCAATGTAAACCTTTCCTTCAGTTTAAATTCTACAAGGCCATTTTTCTTGAGCAAGGAGAAAAAAAAAACACTTATTTACATCCCAGGCTGCTATGTAAACTATAAGACCATATCTGACCGTAAATATAGATTATCCGCAAACTCAAATTTTCTCTTAGTTGTTTACATGCTGTTTAAGAAATGGGATCAGAAGCACTAGAGGGAAAATCAGGGAAGGGCACAGCTACATGTCCAGGAAGTAAGAGGAAGGTGGGGGGGGGAAGTGCAGAACAATCCCTTTTCCTCTGACTACTACTGCTTAGTCCTTGTGAAGGGATGAGCTAGGGAAAAGAGCAACTATCAGCAGCTCCATCATAGCCGGGTGGAGCCAGACCACCGGGGAGATGGAAACCAGGAGGCTGAGAGCTGCAGCTGCCTTCTCTGGGAGGAACATCTGCAAAATCCTGCGCAGCAGCAGGAGGGGAGGAGGAATAGACACAGGCAGCAAGCGTTCCCAGGGATGCGCTCAACGCAGATAACTCTCCCACTGGACGGCTTCCCAGGCTGCTGCAGCAGCACTTCCCTCCCCCATCAGGCATAAGGCAAAGACCATTGTGTGTGACAAGCAAACCAAGTGTCAACACAGCCTCTTGCTTGAGCATCCTGTTTCTTGTGATGCTCGTTGATGGCCAAGCTGACCAGAATGTGAAGAATTTTTCCTCAGCAACAGCGTGTTGTTTTGTTCTTACACGAGGACTTTCTGCAGACTTTACTGCCTGCAATTCAAAGCAGACAGTAGACCTTGAAGCATTTGCCATCAACTCATGACCAAATGGTTTTCTATAGGAAGTTGCTATCATTTTACAGATGGGATAAAAAAAAAGGCATAGAGCTGACAAGTGACTGGCTGAAGGTTAACATGTGAGCTTGGTACAACCTTAGGCTGCCAGGTCTTCTAGTGCACAATTATGAGCTGTTCTCTTAGGCATGCTGAAATCACCAAAATCACCAGAGATCTTTGCTCTTCAAATTCAGTGTAAAATAGGAATGACAGTGTAGGGAAGTATCCTCTCTTTCAAGCTGCGAGTATATATATATATATAGATATAGATATATGCAGTGCTGTGGTGCTGTGGCTGGGACCACATACACAGACACACACACACTTATGTTTTATTCCACTGTCACCAAAGGATGAGATCAGTTTCCAGCACTCCGGCATGTGCTATTCCCAAAACATGCTTAGACACATTATTTTAGGAGAAAGTCAGATAGGTGCACAGGTGTGCCAAGGACTGTGCTAATAACCAAGCACTAAGTAAAATAAGCTTTGGCCCTGTTTTACTTATCAGTATCACTTTAGTCTTAGGAGCTATAGTGACAAATGTACTTGATGCCTTTGTCTCACTCTAGCTGCATACTCTTCTCACTTGTTTTCTAGATCAACCTGCTATCTTCTTTTATGTGTCAAAAATTCTTAGTGGGTACCCTCTTTGGTATTTGTACTTCATAACTCATATATTAAGACTAGAGATCACTAGAAGCAAGATGTCAAGTTCAAGAACAAACATAATACAAGATTTAAACAATATCCTAAATCATGTTCCGTTGTTGCCCAACTCTAGTAAGCTTTGCAATTCCCTTTCTACCTAAGTTACAAGTTCCCTGATACCAAAATTTTATATATGCCCTCAGAGTATCTCTTTTTTTGCCACTGTCAAGCAGCGTCATGTTAAACTTATGCTGAGATCCAGAATTGAGATATTCCCCTACTTAAGTGTATGGGAAGGCTTGAGACAAGTCAGCAGATGCTGCTGTTTGTGCACACTAACTTCTTCCTGCTCCAGTAGGGAGCTAGCTGGCAAAGTGAGCCAAGGCAACCCCCCCCCCCCCTACACACACAACTGTTTGGCTATAGCTACACACAGCACAGCAGGGAAACTGCTGAGGAGCCAACAGTATCATCTTCCTGTAAACTTCTTGATTCCTCTTGCACTCAGTCTTCTGATTCTATTTCCACCACGTTTCCCTTTTAACTGCCAACAAAGATCAGTAGGCATAATCTGTAACTGTCTTTCAATTGTAGAGGTTGAAATTACAGATGTGTATTAAATTATTGTACAGTTTTCTAAATTAAAACCTCATCCTGATCATTTGACTTTTATTATGGGGTACTTGACTGTCATTTTCTTCATATATTTATATTATATGAAATAGTATATCCAGCTACAGATATTACAAACTATATACATACATGATGTAATATATACACACTGTATTAGAATTATGGCATAAATAATTACATACTAGTGAGTACCTATATTTATTTTTATATAAATACAAATACATCAAATGAGATCTATTACAAAATGTAACAATGTTTGAATGCTGTGGAGCTGGTTGAAGTACCACTTAGGGCAGGGAGGCACCAGTCTAACAATGCTGGCATGAGCTATCACACTGCACATCATCAGAAAAGTGTGTAGAGGCAGAGCTGAGTTTACAATCTCACCTGATAAAGTAAGCACCGGGGTGAAGAAGCCCCTCCCTGACTGATCTCCTAGCACAGATTTAAGATTAATCCCTGGGCACTACTGTGATACTGTGAGATGTCTCATCATTAGCCTGGAGCAACATATGCACATAGGTGATGACCATTCCACACAATGTCATTTCTGTGGACTGCTGGAGATACAGGCTGCATCTCTTTGAACACAAATACTTCAATAGTCTTCTGCACAGAGCTCACAGTTCTTAAAATACAGCTGTATAAACTCTTCATTTCACCTTCATTGTGGTATGCCTCAAGGGGGCACCCAGCTTTCTACTCACCCCACTACACTTTCCCACTGTCTACCTTGCACTGGATCTTATCTGACAGAAAATTAGCTCTGCACAAATAGAAGAATACAGATAACCAAGTATATACTTCAGTCTGATGAATGATAACAATATAATGAAACTGCATCTTTATTCACACTTACTGCTATAATTACAGAATGAAAATATGTTCTGTGTCCTAAAGTTTGATTATCCTTGTTTTAACTTTACCAGTACCAATGGTCCCCAGCAGGCCACAATTCTACACTCCAGAATGTCCAAGCACAGGAAACACCCTCCCTACAGCTCCATCTCCTCTTCAGTCCCCAAACAATGGATTGAAAAACAAAGGCATAGGAAAATGAAATCACATAGTAAGGAAACAACAGTGCCAGAAATGGCCTGTGAGTGCCTTCCCTGCTTGATATCACAACAGCATCTGGTAACTTAGAACAAGCGAAAGCAAGAGGCAGATGAGGACACAGTTCCTGTAGGTGGGAAATCCTTAACATCTCTGTCATACTAGTGGAGGAAGCCAGGGAGCCACATCAGAATTACACAGAGTGATGGAGACCAGGAGGGGGAGAACATAAAGACAAGAACAACAGTTTGGTAGCTATATACATGTGGAATAAAATTGCAAGCATAATTGATACACTTACTTGTCAAATTAGATAGGAGAGCAATCAAATTTATTTGCATTCCATGTCAATGGGATCATAACTACTTGCACATTTTGCAAAAACAAATTTAAAGATGCAGTCTTTGGAGCATATGTAAAATGGAAATGCTCAGGCTTTTTAATGCAGACAAGAGTTTAAAATGATAAGGTTAATTTCTTTATCAATAAAGACGAACAAGCAAAGTGTTCAGCAGTTACCACGCACTTCTGTGGTACACCTGATGGAAAAAAAAAAAAACCCAAACCCAAAAACAAAACAAAACACAACCAACAAAAAAAGTTATATCCTGAAAAGAGCAAGCAAGTGCATAGGCAGTGGATGTATATTTGCTGGAACACATTTTGTTGAATTTATGTGGACTTCCATGAGCATGCTAAAACTCCCATCAGCTCAGTCAGAATTCAAGCAAAAATCAAAGTTTATAAAAGCTTTTCTTCATAACTTGACTATGTGATCAGCACTCAAGAAAAAAAAGCAACCACTAGCATCTGTTGTGATACAGCTATACAGAACCTCAAAAGAACTGTCAAGAAGACATCATAACAATCTACCACCCAGTAGCAGTGTTAATTGCAATGACTCAGAGCCTTTGCGCTGAAGCCCAGAACAAAACAGCCTTAAGGCACTCCATAAAAGCGCTGGAGATCCTGAGCAGTTACTGAACTGTGGTAACAGCTGTTCAAAGTTCGGATTCCCTCCTTCCAAAAGCTCGATTGACTTGACCACCTTCACCTACGTGCGGCAGATCTGTTTCTGCGAGTAGCCGCGGGGCGGCAGCGGAGCCGCTCGGTGCCCTGAAGCTCGCTTGTAACCGGGAGGCGAACCTGGCATCAGCAACTCCGTCACTGACGTAGTCGCGGCCGGTGTGATGTGGGAATCCGAAATAACTATTCTTGACAAGTTAACCCAGTAAAGCATTTCGAGGATTTCAGTGAGACTTGCAGAAGAAAACATCCCAGCTCTGAAGACTTCATGTGTCATACTGTTCCCTCTATCCTAATGAGAGCTCTTCTGCCATCACTTCACACACAGAGACTACATTAATTACAGAACCTCGGTTTCAGAAAATTATCAGTACAAGTGAAGACTCTCCACTATACACACATATACAAATATATATGCACACGTATATATATTTAATGTCTGATGTAACTTTATAAGCCTAAAGTCAACCTGACTATTTAATTCTTCACTTTGGATGGTGAATCCTTAATTGGCCATGCTGCAGTCACATTCGTTTCTCGGTTCCCAAGAGAACAAAGAGCTTTTCCAAAACAAAAGATAAAAAGTGGAGGTGCCAGTCCCACCATAGAAACCCTACCAAAAATTAACTCCACGAGCCTAAAATGCTCGTTTCTCAGCATTGATAAGAAATTCTTCCCTTTCCCATTACATAAAAAAGTTGTTTTTTCCCCCTAAATACTGAACCTTTGAGCCAGATCCATGTTTTTTTTCCACAAAAAATGGGAATTTCAGTATAGCTGTAAGGCAGTTCAACACAGACCCTGAACCTTACAGACAGGTGACACGGTGCTGAATTTGGAAGACAGAAGTGTGGACAGAAACAGTGTCATCTCAGGCACCCTCACTGAGGCCTCCCATCACCTTCTGTCTCCCATCAAAGCAGCAATCCAGCTGCTGATGAACCAGCACTGACCACTTGGTTCGGTCAGAATGCACATAGCAGCAAAGCTGCAGCAAGCTCTAGTGGTTTAAGGGTAAGTAGCCTCACGGAAAAAAAACACGTATGTGCCATGAGCATTCACACTATCCGATATGCAAACTCGATCAGATCTCCCGCTGGTTTGCCGCCAAAGATGCTGCCGCAGGCAGTGTGTTAGGGATAAAGCCTGGATCAGTTGGCAAAGCCAGCGTACCACGGTCTGGCTGCAGACAGGTGTTTCCAGAGCGGCGTTAAGGCCAGCCCTCCTGCTGCACTGCCAACAAAAACAAACCCAAAAACAACTCCCAGCCGGCTGCGCGGCCTCGCCAGCTCCCCAGGGAGCTGAGGCAACGCGGTTGCTCCGGAGCAGTACGCGACAGATGCCCTGGCACAGCTAAGAGTCAGTCTCCGCGCCCGAACTGGGGCGCTGAGTCAAGCGCCAGCACTACAACAGGCGGCTAGCGCTGGCGGGTTTCAGCACCTCGGAGCTAGGGCCGGCGCGGTAACTGCCCGGTTAGGCCACAGCGGGGCGGCCCGGAGCCGCCAGCTCCCCCTCCCCGCCCCGGGCGGTGCTGGCGCTTTCGGCCAGCAGCACCCCAAAGGGTGGCAGACGAAAGCGGAAGTGCGCTGCTAGCGCGGCCCCCTTCCTCCCCTCCTGCCGTCGTGACTTCCGGCGGCCGCTCTAGCCGGCGCCGTGTCTATGCCCGCGGCGTTGGGGGATGTTTATTGTCGGGGGGAGTCGGCCCAGGACCCGGAACGCCGCCGGGCGCCAGCGGCGGGGCGCCTAGCAGCCGGCACCCCGCTCCGCCCCGAACACCGCCACCTGCCCAGCTGCCCGTCTGCCCGCACGGTAACGGCTGCCGCCCGCCGACGGGCCGCGCTCCTCCTCCTCGCCACCGCCTCGGCCGAGGCGGCCGTCGGGTCCCCGCGTGCACACCCCTAACCGCCCCGCTCCCACCCGTCCCTTCAAACTGCGGTGAGGGAGGCCGCATGCGGCCTCCTCCCGCTCCCCCATCGCCGCGGCCCTGCTGTCTCCTTCCGCCGCGGTCCGTTGTTCCCTGCGGCGGGAGGTGCGTGGCTGGGGCCGTTGTGTCGGAGAGAGGAAGGGGGCAGAGCATCTTCCACGGAAAACGGGTCGATCTCCAGCAGCCGGCGAGGTTGCTATAAGGTTTCCACCGATTGCCCCTTCACCCGAGTCCCCGAAATAGCGTGCGCGGCCCTGGGGGCTTTGTAACATCCCCGTCCCCTGCAGCGGCTGCCGGCGCCGCTCCAGGTAGCGAAGCGCTTCGTAAACCAGCGCTGCCGAGCGGCGGAGACCGGCGTGGCTAGGCCGCCTCTGCATGCGCTTTGTTTTCGCAGAGGTGGCCGGAGAAGTTTTTTGGTTGGGGTTAAAGGGGAAAAAAATTACTCGTTAACCTGGGTATTGTGACACTGGTTCATGGAGAGCTGCGAGTGAGATTCCCAGTTATGTGAATAGGAACAGTGCTTAAAATTTCCTCACTCGAGACACGCCGATGGTACCTCTTCGAGAGAGGCTTACCTGTTGTGCTAGAATATTTTGTAACAGCAAACCAAATGTTTATTTCTTTGCACTGTTTTATCTAGTTGGAATGGTCACCTAACCCATCGATTCATACTTTTGTCATACTTAGGACAGTCTTCTACGCACCATAAAGGTCTGAAGGATTGAAGGATTGTTCTTAATGCTTCACATTTGGCTGTAGCTGGATGTTGCAAGGGAAAGATGGCACTAAATTGGGTGCAAGTGAATCTTGCGTTGAATATGAATAGACCTTTTTTTTATGAGAAAGATCTGAGGAAAATCTCTATGAATTATTTAAAAAACAGATTTCTTGGTCTTGTTCTATAAACTCACTTTATGCCTGCCACTGGATTTGTACAGGAAGACCCCAGATCCGTGGGAATGCAGTAGGTTTATTTGAGGGATTTGACAGCAGGGTTTGGGCATTTGTGCCCTACTTGCTTATGATAATGGCTGGTGTCGTCACTCTGGGCACTGGGCTAATTGAGCAGACTTTGGTACTGGTTTTATGTACTTGCAAATTTTCTCCTTTTCCCCAATACTTGTTTCATTCTGTGCAGATCTCGAAAGGTGAGAATATTAGCTTCAAGATGGCATGTTGCCTTAGGGACAGTTTAACTTGCCAGTAGAGACAAGAAGTGAAAGCATGTCCCACTTGCTCATTGGCTGTAACTAGAAAGTTGTTTGGACCAGAGGATTTTCTCTAAGCATAGTAGTAGTCGTGCTGCTCATAGGTCTGGAGAGGTGTTCACCTGCTACCCTGGCCGTTTCTTATCTAAGAATTCAAGCAAGCTTCAGGAATTTGTCACCTCTAGCATTTCATATGGACTTGCTTCCTGAGGGGCTGTACACAGATCTTAAAAAAATGCACTTCCAGTGGATGGATGTAAATCGATTCTTCTTGTTCCCCATTGGCTTTATTTTGTACACTCTCTGTTCTTATAAGCAGTCCTCCTCTGAAGATTCTGGCTGGCTTTTTCTAAAATGATCTTCAAGCATTAGTTTGATGAATGCCTGTTGTGCAGCAGTGATAGATATGCCTTCAGCTGGGCTGTTGGAACTGTTTGTGGAGTTGGTCAGTTGGTGAACTGCTTTGGAGCAAAGTTAAAAATAACCAGTGGAAGTTGCTTATACTTGGACTGCTGGTAAAAAGGTGTTTATTAAACTGTTCTGACACTAACATAACCATTGTTAGATACCCCTCATCTACCTTTACAGCTCTGAGTTTCTTGGATCAAAGGTAGACAAAAGCTTAAAATACTTTGTTTACATACTCCATCCCAAGTGCCTTTCCTCTCTCTTTGATGATGATAGTGTGGTTGTTTTGGAACTTTTGAAGGCAGAGAGTGCTGGCTTTTTTTAGATCATAAACTTTCAGTGCAGAATGATTGTCTTCATGTGTTTTTATATAGTATCTAAAATAGTGTGGCTGTGCCCTAACTGGGGATGCGTGGTTAATGCTTTGTTTGAGAACCTGAGTGCTCATTCCTTCCTCCAAAGTATTGCTTATTCTGGGAAGTTCATCATGTTTCAGTGTAGAATACATTACTTTACAGTGTCCAGTAACCTTGAGTTAGGTTTTGTTGGTTTTATGTTTATTATCAGGCTTCACTTATCAACTTTTTTTTCTTTCCTCCTTTTTTATTGTTGGGGTAATATTCCAGCTGTATCCCTGAAACTTACATTGAAATCTACTTTGAAAAGAAAGAACAAACTTTAAAACATTTACTTGGTAAAATTATGCAGAAACTTATTTAACCCTTTTAATTTGTTGGGGTAGTTGTGTTATGCTCATGTAAGAGATTTTGAAATCAAAGCAGGCTAGTTTCTGGTGCTGGAGAAAGCTGAGTGAAGTATATAATTCAAAAGAAATACAGAATATTTCTGTAAGCAATATAGACTAGTACATTATTTTCAAGTTTAGTCTGTTACTAAGTTAGCATTAACTGGCAAAAGATAATTTTAGAAACGAGATTTAAGCTGCCAAAATTCTAAGGTTCAGATGGAAGAATCTCTGAGCAAAATTAATCTACAAAACCTGGGCTGAGCTCAATGAAATCAACTTAGGCATTTGCAAATCCAGAACTGAAAAGAACAATATATTTGGTTTGTCCTGAGTCTCTCTGTTCTGCAAATGTAATGCATAAATATGGAATAGTAACAGGCTTATGTCAGGCTGTTGCATGCCTCAAAATGTATTTGTAAAAGCCTGGGAGCATTTCCTTCTCCATTTTGCAGATAGGAGACAGAAATGCAGATTTTGAGGTATGGCATAACAAATCATGACTATGCAGCAGGGATACAGTAATGTGCATCAATAGCACAGAGCCAAGAGAAAACTGAGGAAGAGAGTAACGCTATTTAGTACTTCTGTGCTCCAGCAATTCATGCAACTGGACATAGACCTGCATAGGAACTGCATATTATTGTTGTGATTTCTTGGGTTCTTTCTTTTTAAAGAGAATCAGTGTAATACCTTTTTTTATAAACACGTTCTTCAGAATAGATTGTGAAGGGTTTTTTTCCTATAGTGGATATTTTTTAAGTTTAGCTTGCTTCCATTCCCATTATTTCTATGGATCTGTATTTCCTGGAGACTTCCCAAAGAAAGGTGGCAGAATGTCTTGTCTCTGTCTTCTTGTTTTGTTTTGTTTCTTTGTTGTTGTACAGTGTGAGACATTAAAATACATGTTCAGGACAGAGGTTGTAATAGGTTGTGCTCACTCACTGCTTGAACAGAAGTACTGCAGTCTAGAAGCACTTTGAGCTGCCTTTGAGCTGTGCCTTGGAAGAGGTTAATGCTGTGTTTCTATGCTAAATGGAATAGATGCATTCAAAATTGTTAACACTTGGATTCAGTTTCTCCAACAACATTGCTGTTTAGCAGCAGCAAATAAAAGGTTTTCTCAATACAGATTAGAAAAACTTGGCAATTAATTGAAATGTTCAGTGTTCAAGTAAGTTTAACAGTTAAATGCTTCTGTTAGGTCAAATAACATTAAAGGCAGTTTTCAGTATTTTTATGCTATGTTTAGATACAGATTCTATAAGAAATTATGTCCCTTTTTAAGTGAATATCACAAAGCATATTAGCTACAGCTCAAATTTAGTTGTCTTGAACTTTCAGAATATGGTAATGAAAATGGGGGCACACTACTGTAAAATCATGTGATTTTTCTCCCATTAAAATCTGTGAGAGTAGGCTGTACTTTTTAACCAAGGTACACCATCATTGCCGAAAACATCCTTACTGACAGCTTCACAGCATACTAATGTGCTTTTTTCCCCCTCCTCTGTAGATACCTGTTTAAGGAGAGATCTTTTCCTTTTAAATTGTAATTTTCCTCTCTTTCAACCACATTTTCCTTTATTCTGAATAAGCACATGACTTCTCTCCCCTGATGTGAGACAAGCCATCAGAATTTTATGAGGACATTGTCATACAGTATTAGGGTTTGCTTAGCAGTTAGCAACCTTTCAAAGGTGTTATGTATAGCATTGATACTAGTTCAGAGTGTAGAGATAGAGGGTGCCAGCAGAAACCTGCTGATAATTGGGAGACACTGTTGATCTGAGGTATCTTGTTTTCATGTATAGCAGTCATTCCTGGGTTCCAGTAAGTGAACTCAGTGAGAGCCAAGAGTTGGAGCCAGGGTGAAAACAAATGCCTCTCTGAGGATGCCACGGGTTCCAGCTCTGTGCTGGCCCTGCCTGCATGCCATTCAAAATCTGCACATGTGCTATCTTTGGATCTGGTGCCATAAATTGCTAACCCAATCTGTAGTAGTCCATCAAAACCAGATGGGGTAACTCATTTCTATCTTTGAGAATTTATGTAATTTTTAATTTTAAAAGAAGGATCCAGGAATACTAATTAGTTACTGTTTGTTCTCTTCGCCTGCTTTCCCCCCAATCCCTACACATACCCTTTGGTTTTTCTGCTTTTCTCTTGCTGTTTCTTCATCTCTTCTCTGTGTTTTCATCTCTCTTGCTTTTTCTCACATTGGACAAGCCAACAGTTACAGAAGAATTCTTTCAGCTGGGAACAAGCTGCACAATAGAAGCAGCAACTGTCACAGCAGTTGACCAAGTACATTATGCACACCTGCCTTGTAGTTTATTACTTCTGTGTTGTCAGTGAATTTTAGTCAAAGGTGCACTTGGAGTGAGTTTTAGATTGGAGAATATGGCATGATGTTCAAGAAGTCATAGTCAGATGAAAATACTAATTGTGACATTAATTTTGTATCTTGAAGATTTCTCATATAGAATGTAGGCCAAACAGCTGAAGTGATAAATACATTGCAGTCTATTTACATATATTGCTGTTCTCAATGTGTAGTCACCTGCTCTCTACGTGGCAGTAACCATATAGAGCATTTCATGTATCTGACTATTTTTCTTTGATTATTATCTTTGCTTTCTGATACTAAAATTTTAGCTGAATGGATCTAGATAATATTGCCGCTGTCTCTTAGGCTACAATGTACTTCTCCTTAAGTAAAACTAAGATTTTTACACTGTTCTGCAAACAGTGAGATATTTTAAGTCCTTTCCACTGTATATAGTCTTGCTCTTCTCTCCTTTCCTTTCCCCAAATAACTTCACTTGAGGTTTGAGATGTCAAGCAATCTCAGGCTGGGCTGAATGGTAACCCGACTCTTCATCTCATGATCCTTCTCCCCAGTTGAGATGTGTTGGGAGTGTTACCTTCAGTGTGCACTGGTAGACTGGACATTTTCTGTTGCCTTAGGTGTACTGTGCGTGCACTGGACAGCCATCCTTTGCCTTCATGATTAACTCCTTTTCCTCCAAACCACTCAGTTTTGCCCCTCATGTACAATATGCAGTTCCTGCAGGCAGTGCAGATGGGGATGAGAGGCCACTGCAGCTCAACCCAGACGGCTGCTACCACCAGGACATTTTGTATAGCTTGCATTATGCTATTACACTGAGGGAGATAGGCCAAGAGTGCTGGCTGAAGATGGGAAAGCTGTGATAGCAGGCTGTCTACAAGCTGCAGTTTGTGTAACCCGTGTTAGTTCAAAGTTACTCGGCAGGCTCATCCATTCCAACACAAATGTCAAGCTGTTCGGAATTATCAACTTCAGCAGTCAGAGAAATGCATTTTCCTGAGGTGTCTAATGACATCCTCAAATGAGCTGAGGAAAGATTATCCACTGGAGCTATGGAAAAAGTTTCAGTAATCTTCACTGTGTCCTAATATAGTTGGTAAGAGTTGTAACATATTTAACTGGCAAGTTTAAATATTGTATATGTGTATACACACTTTATTGCTGTTAAGTCTGGCAACATGGCTTTAAACAAGTAACCTATTTTATAGCATACAGACACCCACCTTCCCCACACACAGTTAACTTAGATGAGTCAGAGTGTAATCACTTCTGCTTTTTGTCTCGTTTAAAGGAAGGATGTATACAGTGGCATTAGTAGGCCATTTTCTACCGCTGTGTTTAACTTCTATAATTTCCATTTCTCAGGATGTGATCTTCATGGTGAGCTGGTGGGAAAACTGAGCTGTAAATCACCCCAATGGATGCGGACAGTGATGTTGCATTGGACATTTTAATCACAAATGTAGTGTGTGTTTTTAGAACAAGATGTCATTTAAACTTGCGGAAGATCGCGCTAGAGGGAGCAAATGTGATTTACAAGCGTGATGTTGGGGTAAGAGATTCAACATACCTAACTTAGCTGGTTTGAAGAACATTCCTTAAGATAAACGTTCTTTTGTCTGATATCTGTGTGTGGTGGATAGAGAAAAGCACAGGTTTACCTCAGAGTTTCTGTCATGATAGATATTTGGTGTGTGGTATACTAAACATAGGGTAGGACGAGTGGGTAAATAGTGTCTCAGAAGACTGCAAATGGTGAGGCGAATATTTAGTATAAGATGAGGTGAGAAATCTTACACCTCGGGGTCAGCGTTGACTCCCTTTTGTTAATTTTGTCAAGAGAATATATCCTGATGAGAAGTCAGCAACATGGGAGTCACTGTAATAAGGAAAAAAAATTAGTACAATGCTCCTGGCTTTCAACATTTTATTCAGAGGAGAATAGTTTCATTTTATCTGTTTTGTAAATGCTAAACTGACCAAGATATTACATACATATTTTGCTTTTCTCAGGAGATGAGTTTGAGTTTTTGTGGTGTTTGATTTGTTTGTGTATTTTTTTTCTTAATTACTGAAAGAGATGAAGGGACAGTTCAGGGGTCTCAAAAATAAAAGAAGTATTGGTGTGGCAGTTGATTTGGCAAACAGTTTATTTATTTTCCAGTATGAAATTGAACTACCACTAATTTCCAGCTCTTCCACTTCTATTTTTCTCTTTAGAAAGTATTAATGAAGCTTAGGAAACCTAGGATTACGGCCACCATTTGGTCCTCAGGAAAAGTTATTTGCACAGGAGCCACAAGGTGAGTTTATGAGGATTCTTTCTTTAGCTGTAAATTCTTGCCTTTTTTAATGTAACAAAAAAGATGGGAAGAGACAGTACTTGCCACTGCTGAGATTCACTCACACTGGGTTACACATAGATCCTTGCCAAGCTGCGTGGTTAGGAGGAAATTTTGTATGTGAAAAAATCTCTACCTCAGACTGAGTTGAAATCTTAAGCAACATCAGTTCAGCCTTCTAGGAGACCAGCAGTGAAAAGCATTTTATGAAGAAAATCTTGGACACTTTATTTGACAGCTCCCTTAAGAATCCTAGTTTTAGTCAGAACTTGAAACTGGGGAAGATATAACCTTTTTTGAGGAATAGATATCTCTTACCCAAACCCCCACCTGAATTTGAGTTATACAGTATTAAGGGACTGGAAAGGTGCAAGTGCAGACTGTCAGGTCAGGTGCATCTGAGATTTGCTAAACTATTTGACAGCTGAATTCCTTTAAGTTATGTCTGCGTGGAGTGAGGATAAAGTACAGTAGTCAACTTGAATACTATCTGTTCATGATCTTTGTTTCAAAGTAGAAAATCACAGGTTCACAGGGTTTTAGGGGTTGGAAGGGACCAAAGGAGATCACTGAGTCCAAGATGATTTTAACTCCAGACTACTCATGATCAGAATTGTCTCCTAAGAGTATTTAAGTATCATGGATGATCAGAATACATCTCCTACTTTAGCTGGGGCCAAATGAGAAGATAGTGTTCAAATAGGGCATAAAGAACCCCATCTGAATAGTTCTAATGTGATGCATACAGTAGGATGAAAGTAAGGCTGTTCACGCCATCATGGTTCATGCACTACATGCTGTTTGTTTTGTAGAATGAATAGCTGTTGTGGTATGTGTGCACTCAAATATACAGTCTGTTTCTGTTAATGCTACATTCTTTTCTCTCTCTTTTATAGTGAAGAAGAAGCTAAATTTGGTGCCAGACGATTAGCTCGTAGTCTACAGAAACTAGGTTTTCAGGTAATTCTAATGAAAAAGGACTTGTGTGACTTGAACAAGGCTGGTAGTCTGTTGATTAGAAAGAAAGAAAAATGAGGGATCATAATTATTTAGCAATGAACATGTTTCCCCTCAGATGCCCCTTTTGTGTCTGCATACATTTTCTAGATGCTGATTTATTTTGTGGATCTGAGTTTCATTTGGCAGCTTAGAGCAGTGCCTCTTCACTGGCTAATGAACAACAAAACTTGTTTAATAAATGAACCACCTACAGATGTTTCTTGGACAGCACTTACAATATCTTGACAGATTTATTTGGAATAAGTGCTGAATAGCATAAATCCTAACTGTCATTTAAACATAATTTTCCTCATACCTGGTGGAATAGCAGATACATGTCCATTGTATTAAGAGCAAGTTTGAACTTCTGTAATTAAAAAGGGAGGAAAATGCTTCTGCACTGTCAGGTTGCACAGCAGGAAAGAAACCAAATGAAATACTTTGTACATGAAACCTCTGGGTTTTTTCTGATTTTAGGTTAACATTACTAGGCACACACCATCATTTGCAATTCATAGTAAAGGCTAAACCCAGCCTTTACTGATGAATGACTTAAAATGACAGATTTCAGTACTCTGAAACTTCCTGGCAATCAGTTGTGCTGGTTACCTAACTGTTTAAGGGCAGGTACTTCAATAGACACAGTGCCTGTCCTTTGGCAGGCAGGGGCTAGCTGTGGTGGTACATAAAAGCAGTGGTGACAGGCATCCTGGTAATGCTGCATCAGACTCAAGCAGAAGTTGGTCACTGTTATGCATGCATACATAAAACCCATCCTCTTGAAGATGGGATAGAACATTAAATCAGTGAACTGAACAGTGTTTCACTTTGGATGCACAGTTTTATTACAAAGTGAATGGGTTAAATGGAATATATTCTTAAGATTAAATTGATAGTTGAGCTGTAATAAGGATAAATTGCTTCTACTGCTAGTATCGCTCTAAAAAGTTTTGACTGAGGAATACTGAAGTTTAGGCAATCTCAGATAATGAACAAAAGTTCTTTCAGTGATGTCTCCAGCACTGACTTCTCAGCACTCTTACTTGTTGATTTAGGAATTGTCTGTTGGCTGTTTTATTGTCATCTGAAGTGG
This sequence comes from Pogoniulus pusillus, assembly GCF_015220805.1. NCBI lineage: Eukaryota > Metazoa > Chordata > Aves > Piciformes > Lybiidae > Pogoniulus > Pogoniulus pusillus. The sequence continues at coordinate 10,099,463 of NC_087294.1, read as the reverse complement.
TTGTGGTAAAGACTAACTGAAAGCTAATAGTTTGAGCTGGTTTTCAGAAAGCCATGGAATAGGCAGCTTGCTGTACTGACCGCTGGAAATTTAAACCAATTACCACCATTAGTTTTGGCTTTGATAAAAATGTTACCTAGCAATAAGGCATTAAAGAAGTTTTCAAATTGCATAGCATTCTTGTAACAATGAAACTTAAGCTTTTTCTCTGCTTATTTTAGTGTTCCATGAGCTACTTAATTTAGTTTGTTTTCAATTTAGAGGTGTTTAGTGCAGCAATATGAGCTGTTTCTCCCTCAGGCTGTAATGTAACCATATAATGTGACTGTGTAATACCTACTTCAACAGTTACTGTACTGTAGAAGGATAAAGGAAGCAATTGGAGTCTAAGTACTGTTGAGATTTTCATTTTGAAGTGTCATCAAAGTAATTCTAATTAATACTCTTCTAACTTACTTTTTTTTTGGCTGCCCATATCTCTGCCTTGCCATAAACTGAATTTCTAATGTCTTTTTTTTTTCCCTCTCTTTTGAAAAGGTAATTTTCACAGATTTTAAAGTTGTGAATGTTTTAGCAGTGTGCAACATGCCCTTTGAGATCAGACTGCCAGAATTTACGAAGAATAACAGACCTCATGCGAGGTACAGTAGGATTTTATTGTCTTGGTATACTTGATAAGCTTTTCTTTTTCAGTTCTAGATCTCTCTTTTTTATCTTTCATTTTGTTTTCTAGTTATGAACCAGAACTTCATCCTGCCGTATGTTACAGAATAAAAACTCTCCGAGCTACCTTACAGATTTTTTCCACAGGCAGTATCACAGTTACAGGTATTTTGATGTCAAAAATAAATATTTAACTTGTTGGGAATATTTAATTTTAGGGCCAGTAGGTTGAGGAAGGGAAGATATTTGAAATGGATATGTTGAAGAGATTTTGTTTCCCAGTGCTAGCACTCAGTTTGTTTTTGAATGCAAGTTCTGAGTTCTGGAAGAGTTGTAGGGAAAATGTTATTATTGGTAGGTTCAAAAATTACTTTGACTGAAAGTACATAGTCTCTTTTTCATGAAAACAAAAGTGAGATAGGACTTGGGAATACAAGTATTTAGTGTTTATTTAAATATTAGAATTGTCTTTCTTTTTTTGGCTTCATTGAGCTGTAAACTATGCTGACTGTAACATTTACATACCTTTCATAAATACATGTCTCCTAACTTGTCATTCACAAAAACTTTTAGGGTAGCACAGCATTTTGTCATAAATGAGGTTAACCAATGCTTGCCATTCTTCACATTTCTGCTCTCTCTTCTGTTAAGACTCTACTGAAAGTGAACCACCATGCGAATTCTAGGCATCAGTGATCTTTCCCTTGTAATCATAGAATGGTTTAGGTTGGCAGAGACCTCAAAGATCATCTAGTTCCAGCCCCCCTCTACAGAGCAGCCTCCCACTAGAACAGGTCACTCAAGGCCTCATCCAACCTGGCATTCAGCATCTCCAGGGAGGGAGCAGCCACAACCTCCCTAGGCAACCTGTTCCAGTGTCTCACCACCCTCACTGTAAAGAGCTTCTTCCTAATAAGTAGTTTAAATCTCCCCTTTGCCAGTTTAAAACCATTAATCCTCATCCTGTCATTACAAGACCTTGTCAATAGTCCCTCCCCAGCCTTTCTGTCGGCCCCCTTCAGATACTTGGAAGGCCATTACAAGGTCTTCTTCAAGCCTTCTGTTCTCCAGGCTGAAGAGCCCCAACTCTTGTAGCTTGTCCTCATGGCTGAGGTGCTTCAGCCCTCTGAGCATCTTGGTGGCCCTCCTCTGGACCTACTCCAACAGTTTGACATCCTTCTCATGTCGAGGGCTCCAGAACTGTTCACAGTAATGAGAGACTAGGTTGTCCTCAGTTTCGAAGATGCCATGCCATGCCATGTTTTTTCCCCTCTCTTCTTAATTTTCATTTTCCACTCTTTGCTATGTGGAGCTGTCCACCAGAGGTTTCCAGATAGGAAAAGTCAGATTTTTTTATAGAGTCACTGTTAAAATGATACAGAATAAACCCCATAACTTCATATATATTTCTATAACTCTGTCTTCCTCTAACACTTGCATTTCTGTAACAGCAGTCACATTGAAGGAAGCTTTATATTTACAGCTTAGCACAATAGACAAGCAGGTATTTACAATAGATACGGAAATATACAAGTTAAAAGGTAATACAGAAACACAGCAGCCCTTCCAGAAACCTGAGTCCCTCGGAAGGGCTCTCTATCACCCTTCCACCTTCCTCCCACTCCTCAACCTTACCCAAGATCTTGCCTTCTGTTTAAGGTAGTATGGTGGATTGGCCAGGGGAGTTAGGAAACAGATGGATTAGTCACACAGACGGCAGGTTAGGATAGAGAGAGATGTTCAGCCCAAAGCCCAGACAGCAATTCCCTTATCTCGATTTTTGTTCTTATTCTTACACATCTCAGCAAGCCTATGAGTGAAGTAGATATCACCATTGTTTCCTTTTCACAGCCTGTATTCTAGTTCTTCTCACCAAAACATTTTAGCTATCTTCAAACTAGCACAAATTTATAATGTATTTATGATTATTTTGGGGAACCATTTAGAACAGTTCTCTATACTCAGAAGAAACTTTGGAAGTGTTAGAGTGATGCAAAAAAACCCCTGAGTTCACAGGCATCCAAGCACATGAGAAATTGCTGTTTTCATTTATCTGCATCACCTAACTTCTATCCAGGATGAATTTCTGGCATTTTACTGCTTGCTTATTTGCAATCATAATTGTTCACTGCTTAAAATGCTCTAGTAAGTTCATTCTTCTTTTTCTTTCCCCAAATGCTTTTAGATCATGTTAGATAACCTTCAGATGCTTCATCCTGAGACAGTAACCATTCCCTGACTTGCAGGTTTTTACCCTAAGATCAGTGGTGAATCTATATGCAAAATCTGGACTAAAATGTTAGAGTCTGTACTTGTGAAAAATAAAATAGTCTGTCTTGAAAGATACTTGAGTTAAATCAGGAATTATTTAGCAGTAGTCTTTGTTGGTAAGCTTTCAAAACAAGACACAAAAATTGCTAGGCTCTCAGTAATAAAAATTCCTAGAAGATTAGCTTAGTATTTATTTTTACCTCTGCTACACAGCCCCTGCCTTCTGGGCTGACTGTTTAAGCCAGTAAATCCAAAAGCCCCCAAGTTGTTATGAAATTAAATTACATTATTGCTTATTTTTCAGTCAAACTGACTGGTGTAGAACCTCTTGCAGATTCCATGCCAGAGTCTTTGCTTGGAAGTTAAAGCAATTAGAGGAACGCTTCAGGTTGGGAGAAACGGAGAAGAAATTCTTTTTGCCTACAGTATAAAGTAGCTGAAAAGGTTAATGTTATTTTGGAGATGCTGTTGTTTTAATTTCTGTTTCCCTGATTTTTCTCTTCCTACTTCTTTTATTGTTTTAAATATGTCTCAGGGCCAAACGTAAAGGCTGTTGCCAGTGCCGTGGAACAGATTTACCCATTCGTGTTTGAAAGCAGGAAATAACTTTCATAATCCACCACTTGATGGTTAGGTTCCCTAACCAAGCACCTTTAAAGACTGCTGCACATTGGACTAAAAGCAAAAAAAAAAAGGAAAACTGGACCAATCATAGCAGAGGAATAAGGACTTTTACTTGCTCATGGCTACAGTGTAGACTCCAGTTCTTTTGGATTTTACTCTTAACAGTGCTGTATTGTAAAAATGGAAGTTTACAAGATATGAAATTGCTGCTTTAAAAAAAAAGACATTCTATTTATTTTTGCAGTAATTTCTGTGTATTCATAAGCAAAGCTATCACGATGTGCACTACCTTTAAAACGTTTTTTTTTTCCTTTTTTTTGTTTTCAGTTTGAGCTTGTGTTTTGTTTGTGAATAGCCTTTTACATTTTTGTATGCTGAATATTGGGCACCAAAGAAGCTGTAAAAGTTATCTTTTTCACCTGATGAATGTGCACAAATAAAAGTTTGGAAAATATTTCTCTTCATACCCGTTATATTCCTTTCCCCTTTTTCTATTACAGTTAAAATTGTATAGTTGCAAATTAATTTGAAACAATGTAAGAATAGTCTTTTGCTGATAACTTCTGTTTCTATTCGTAGTATGTGTAAGATTTTGTGTGTGGTTTAGAGATCTCTAGTAGTTAAGTATGTTTATCTGAGGGTGAAATTTGGTTTGTTCCCAGTTCTCCTAACTACTTGCCAGACTTCAAGTATTTTCTTGCTGTTACACGATGAGAAGACATTTCTAAATGTAAAGATCTACAGCAAGTGTTTTCCTGTAGATGATGAGGAAACTTTGTCAGCTAAAGAAGCTACTGTAGGAAAAAAACGACTGCCTTGTCCACCTGCTGGATGCAAAACAGAACAAGTTACTGCGTAAGCTTCGGTTTTCAGGAAGGTGGTGTTGTGCTTCAGTGCAAGAAGATGGCGTGGTCACACTAATCCAGCCCCAGCCTATTGCTGAATGATTAACACAGACCTTTTCTACACTCTTCTTACTGTATATTTTCATGACAGGAGCTACCAACAAGCAACGAAGCTTGGTTGTGGCATGTATTGGTATTAACCTTGGACTCAGAAGCCAGTAGATGTTTCTCTCAGTAAGTGCACATTTGAAGCAAAAAGAGAGGTGAATGCTTAAAAATAACTGCAAATGATACTTTTAAAAAGTTACAATAAATATGTATAAATGTATGTATGTCTTTTTTCCCTATCTCATTGAAGAGAAATGTTACACTTTTATTGTGTGCTGTGTAAGTTAGTGAGCATAAAAATAGTAAACCAGGAGCTGGATCTGTACCAGAAGTCATAGTTGCAAGAGAAAGGTGAAAGAACATCCTGGAGAAGCAGATGCCTATGATAATGTATTTGACCTATCTGATGTAATGGTTCAAATCTGTCAGAGTAAAAAGAAGCAGCAATTTGCCACAATTCTTAAGTGATAGATTCACAAAAGGCCTTTCAAGCTAAGTGTAGGCAGTGTAGGGAAGAGAGAACATGCAACTAGGAAACCACTAAGTTGAGTTCAAGAGTCATGGAATTCATGATGAAGAACAGGGATGGTTAATGTGCAAGCTTTCCAGATTGTGTAGAAGAGAATGTGGACCTCAGATGTTGTGAAAAGTCAGAGAAAGCAAGGGGTAGACCACCCTTAGAGAACACTATTACAATTTAAGAAAGGAAAAAGCAGAAGGTATTTGAACAAAGTTATAATGGGTTTTGCAGGAACAAAGTGTAGTCCTAAATAAATGAGGGTTTGGTCATTACAACTACATTAGGTGTCTTAGATTAGACTTGCCCTTTTTGTATCAAATTGACAAAGCACTTTGAGTGGTACCAGTGAAATTCTAGAGCTTTTATAAAGCATATGTGTCTCCTAAATTTATCCATGGTGAAAGAGGAACATTTTGCTTTTTCATTAGTGCTGTCACTTAGCATGAAATGTGCCTGTTATAACAAAAATGAAAGGTAATAATAAGCTGCAATGTATTAAAATAACTGCTTTTTTTTTTTTTTGAAGTGCTGGTTAGATCCATGCTAGCAGTTTGAGGTCTTTGTGACAGCCTGTAAGGGAACAAAAAAGGCACAGTACTAAACTTGCAGGGTAGTATTGAAAAAGAGAATAACAGCAGATAAAAGATGCCTTGAACTGTGTGCTCATCTATCCTAGCTCCAAGAGGACCTCAAACTGTTGGTGACAAATACACTTTAAAACTTCCCATGAGGAAGGGCATTTGGCAGTGTACACTTAGGGATATTGCTCTTGTTTTTTATCACTGCTTTACATCAGCAGGTCCCCACCTCAGTCTGAAATAAGCCTTGCTGCTGGTAATGATTTTTACATGCATAAATGCACACACACCCATCTTCAGATATTAGTCTGTGCTTCTTTGCCATACTGTGCTGCCTTCACCTAGGCTTCAGCTGTCAACTTGTGCAATTGTCATTTAGACTCTAGGACGGGCAGCATGCCCAAGCTTGCTGGCTCTCACCTGCAGTGTGAGGAGCAGTGGTTTGGATTAAACTTCTCTGTCAATCAGTGAGATCTTCCTCAATGACTCTTTTCTAGAGCATTGTTCATCTGTCCCTGGATCCTCCTGGTGGATCCCATGCAAAACTGCACGGTGCACAGCTGTAGTGCCCTAAAAAGTTTGTTTCACGTTCCTTGAAGAGTTGGTTCTATTTATACAACCTACTAAGAGCTCCTTTTTCCAGCAGGATGATAACTCTGACTCATTGCTAGCTTGTGAGTTATCACAGCTGCTAGATCTTTTCCTGCAGTTTCTAGCCCCATTTTTTTTATCACTCTCTGACTTGTAATTAGTGTTTAAAAAAAAATACACTTAGATAATTGCATCCTGCTTTTTTCAGACTCTTCTCATGGATTTACAAAGCTATGAATTTCAGCCTGGTCACTCCCAGTTTAGTATTGCCTGCAGATTGATAAATTATTCTTTGCTTGAGCATCCTTTAAAAAAATAATAAAAGAGTCAGATCTTTCACAATAAAAGCAGATCCCCGAAGTGCAAAAATCACAACAGCCAAAAATAACCCCCAAACCTCACTGAATCTTGTCACTTTGGGCCATGTTCTTCATTTCCTCATGCCTCCAAGTGTGAAAATTTACGGTAACCAACTTTATATGCATGAAACATCTAGGCTTGAAAACTTCAGCTCCTTTCCCTGCCCTCTCCAGAGCAAATCTCTGGCTTCATCTTCTTTGCATTCCGTGTGCCTTCCTCATCCATGGCTTCTCTCCCACCACCACCACTCCAAATCCAGCTCTAGCTCTCCCCATTTCACACTGCGGCGCAACTTCTATGTAGCTTCTAAAGCATTTTGCATTCTTTTTCTGTTTGTGGAAGTTACAGGAATGCTCTTTTGTCAACTGCTGCTGCTGCAGCCTGGAGTAAATCATTGCTGATGAGGTCAGGGAAAGTGAAGGAGCAAGGGCTTTCACCCATGCAGTGGCACAGGGACCTTTTCTAGCCTCTTCTGGTCCATATGGGAAATGTAGAGCTCAAAATTCTAAGCAGGTCTTCACTTTTTATTGTAAAATTCAAAGTAAAAGGAACAAAACTCTTCTGTGGCTGTGGAAGCACCTGAAATCCAGTGTGGAATTTTAGCATGGGATGAAAACCTGCCAATGAACCATAGGAAATGAAAACAAAAGGCTTTCAGGCTTATTGCTTCTGATGGGGCCACTGGTCTGAGCCATCTTTGTCCCAGGTATACAGCTCCTCTGTTTCTCCATGTGTTCTGAGTGTGCTTGCAGACTATGTCATTGCTTAGAGACTATGTCAAAAAGGACTCGTGGCCCTTTATGAGAAGATTTTACTTAATCTTTAGTATGTTGTGTATGCCAAAAACTGTATCTTGCTGAGGTGTGCTAGTTTGAAGCAGGGTAGTCTGGGTGATTTCTAAAGTGTGGGGGGGCGGGTAACACCCAAACCATCACATGAGCTTTATGCATTCCTACCATAAGCATCCCTGAAAGCAGCCTGATCTCATGGGTTATTGTGAGGACTACTGGCTGTAGGATCAGGACAGGAAAAAAAAGAAGGCAGGCAGAAGCCAGTGGCCTAGCAATTCAGGGCTTTATAGATAGCATGAGATCTGCATAGTTAAGCAGTCCTGCATTGTGATAGCTACTCACCTGACCTTTGTGCCTAAAGTCCAACAGGATATTTTATATTGGTTCCCTTAAAGCTTACAGTGCAGGAATGTTGTGGTAGAGAGTTGCTCAGTAGACTCCAATCCTGAGACAGCTATATATCCAGTGACTTCTGGCAAATCATGTCCTTAGGCTCAACAGTTTCTTTTCAGGTTTGAACACATGCTTACTGTCTAAACAGACTCGATCATATAAATTTGCAGTGTCAGTATCTAGAAGTGTGACCACGTCGGAATCTGCTCAGAATGGAATATGAACAAGCAGTGTGCCCAAGCAGCAAAGAAAGCCAATGGCATCCTGACTTGTATTAGAAATGCTGTGGCCAGCAGGAGTAAGGAGGTGATTGTCTCCTAACACTCAGCTCTGGTGAGGTCACACCTTGAGTATTGTGTTCATTTTGGGGGATGTTGAGGTGCTGGAGTCAGTGCAGAGGAGGGCAAGGAAGCAAATGAAAGGGGCTGGAGAATAAATCTTATGACGACAAACCAAAGGAGCTGGGGCTGTTTAGTTTGAAAAAGAGAAGGCTGAGGGGGGACCTCACTGCTGTCTACAGCTACCTGAAAGGATGTTGTGGAGAGGTTGTTGCTGGTGTCTTCTCACAGGTATTTAGTGATAGAACAAGAGAGAATGGCCTCAAGCTGTGACTGGGTAGGTTTAGACTGAATATTAAGAAAAACATCTTCACAGCAAGAGTGGTCAAGCATTGGAATGGGCTGCCCAGGGAGGTGGTTGAGTCACCAGCCCTGGATGCGTTGGAAAGTCGTTTGGATGTGGTGCCTGGGGGTATGGTTTAGGGTGCACCTTGCAGAATAGGGCTATCAATTGGACTTGGTGATGCTGAGGGTCTTTTCCAACTTGATTATTTCTGTGCTCGGCTCAGAAGTAAAACTTTATCTGGATCAGTAAGCTACTGCTCCTTCAGTGCAGGACACAGTCACGTGTTTTTAATGTTATAAGAGCAAATAAAGTGAGATCATGTGCTTAGTGAGGAGTAGTATCTGCACTCCAGCTGACAGTGTCAGTCTCAATTACATGCTCAAAGCAATGTCGCTGTGTGGCTGCTGAGAGAGCCAGCATGCTTTCAAAGAATGCTTTTCTTTTTCTCTTTAAACAACGAGCCCTTTATTTATCTGCTAATAAATGTTTATCTACTGATCATTCCAACAAAACCTATTAACCTTCTAAGAAAAAAAAAGAAAGACCCATGTTCTTTTATGGGAGCAATATAGATAATTCTTTGTAGAGGCTTGCAGAGTACTTCAGGGTACACTTGCTCAGCAGTAACCAAGAATTTGACGTCATTTATGATTTGCAGTGACCCTGGTGTCTGAACTTCCTTTGTGCTGCCCTGTGGCAGCTTAGTGAATCCAGAAGTCAAAGTCTAGTGTGCGTTGTGTTGAGAAATAGAATTACTTTGGCATCAACTCTGGCACCTCCAGCTTCCAACTTTCCTGAGACCGGGAAGCCACAGAGATCCTATCGCTTCTGCTACACCATCCTCAGTCCAGAGTAACTGATTATGCAAATGCCCCCTCATTAAAAAATGTGTCTGTTTTCTGAGGAGTATTTCCTAGGTCACTGAATTCTGACACATACTTTACTGTATGTAAAGTTTCTTTTATGAGCTGAGCATGCTCTGTGTTACAAACTATTAAACTCTGATGAATAAGAATTCTTCTCAAGTCTTGTTTAGCTGAAGCCTAAATTATTTCATGAGCAGTTAATACCTAATTCTGCATCAGCACTGTCCTTTAGACTTCGTAGCTGCCCAATTTTTCTCCCAAAGGCACAGAGCTATCAACTCATTTCAGCCCCCTCTTCTTTTTTTCATTGCTAGGCTAACCAGACCTGTCTTTGGTGGGCTGCAGTGAGTCTATTGCTTCTCCTTGGCACCCCAGTTGTTCTTTGCACCTTTCCCAGGCTGAACCGTACTTGAACATTAGTCACTGGGATTGTGCACAATTTCCACTCACCTCCTGTATGTAGGAGGTGGATAACCTCACAAGCAGTGCAGTATACTGGTTTGAAACAGACAGAGCCTGGATTTCAAAAGAATTATAAACTACAACAATCTTTAATGTTGGCTGTAAAGTGCCACTGAAAGAAGCTCTACTAAGAAATGAAAGGAAGAATAACTTGTGTATAACAAAGACAGCGTGTGTCCCATCAGAGCACGAACATCAATGAACTTTGTTTTTTCGGTGAAGGCTGTTTTGACTGTCCGGGGTCTAGTAGAGCTGCTCTTTCTCTCGCTTGGCAAGTTCCACCGGCACCAGCTTCTCTCTGCGCTGGCTCGCCCAGCACAAGGGGCTCTTCCCGTACTTCCTAGGGAATCACAAACAAAGGCCACACAGTTTTACCATCGAACACCGCTGGCAGGGCGCTCTCCCGGCCGCTCACTCCAAGAACACACAGCACGACGGCTGGGCGTACCGCGCCGGGCTACCGGAACGTCCCCGGGATGCTCCGGAGACCGCGGCGCTTCCCCGCCTCACCGCGCGGGGGCGCCCGCCGCCGGCAGCACGATACGCAGGGCCCGGCGCCTCTGGCTCCCCCTGCTGGCCAGGCTCCCCGCGCCGGGCTCGGCTGCTGTCGCCTGAGCCGCTCCGGCTGCGGGGCGGTTGTCCGGCTGCCTGCGGAGGAGGGCGGAAAGGGCGCCCGGTGGGAGAGCGCACAGGCTGCAGCGGAAAGGGCCATTGCGCAGCCCGTAACGCTGACCTCTGCCAGGGACGGCCTGGGGGCCTGGGCTGCGCAGCTAGTTCGGCGCTTGCAGCAGAGCGGTAATTGCTCTTAATTAACCCATAAACAATCTCCTTCAAGCCAGGCTGCCTTGCATGTTACGGTTTAGAATGTGTGTTTTCGAGTGTTCAAAAATCCCCAAACCAACACAGCCTGGCCCATCACAAGAGTTTTTTGGAGTTTCTTTCTCTGGAGACTTTCATGACCCATCCGGATGCATTCCTGTGTGACCTGCGTTAGATTCTATGCTCCTGCTCTGGCAGGGGGCTTGGACTCAATGATCTCTGGAGGTCCCTTCCAACCCCTAACATCCTGTGAGCCTGTGAAGTGGGGATATAAATTCATGGTGAAAAACCTTTTGCAGTGAGTCTACAGAGACGTGGAACTTAGTAAATGCACCCAAAAATGCCCTATCTAGAAGAGCTATCAAAATGCATATGGAGCCTTGAAGCACTGGAGATAGATCCCCACTACAGTCCTTTTTCTGCATGTGAAACAAGACAGATAGCTCTAAGTGTAGGAACACAGTTTCCCTCCTGTCTGGGAACACCAGCCAGCAAAAGTGCTGGGAAAACAGATCTAGCTGCAGGCATTCCTCACAGGGATGCTGGAAACCACCATCCCTTTAGGACCAGTCCTTCAGCGTCACCAAAACGTGTTCTTGGCCACTGAAATCAATGTGCACACTGAAGCCTTGAGAAAACCTGATTTTTCCAGAGAGAAATTAGCAGTTTCCTTTTCTGTTTGCATGCAGCAATGAAAGGTTTTGTCCCTCTGGCACCCGGAGTCACACGTTTGGTACTTACCGTTTCGCTAGTTCCATGGATATTTGCTCCAAAGAGCATCCTTTGGTCTCTGGTATAAACACAATGACAAAAGCCAGGGATGCTAGGCTCATTATTGTGTAAATGAAGCACACCCAGGACAAGCCAATGAGCTCTACAAAGGAAGAAAACATCTCTTATTTAATTTTCAGGTACTCTAAATTTTCCAATGATGTATTTGTTTATAGAATGCAGCCCCTAATGCACAGGAGAATTCAGGAAGAAGTTACCCTGTTATTTTTGACCCATTTATTTGTGCCTGGCCATAATTTGGAAAAGAAGAGTGGGTTTGCTTTTTTGAGCACTCCTTATGAAAGAAAATTGATGAGCCCACATTGACCCATCTAGCGTGGACCTATTGGGTTGTGTGTTTTGCTTGTGGTCACGCTGGATGAAAACAGGAAGAAGCCATTGCTCCTTGTTTGTGCAGAGGCACTTGATGATCACAGGTGCCTTGAATTTTCACCCATGCCTGGTTTTGTTAAACATTCTTCCATGGAGCAAAACTGAGTATTTTCCACACTGTTGCAACTGTCTATGACTAAATCCAGCCCCTGTCAATTTCCAGCATTGCCTCTGCAAGTCATGGAACTTGGGCTACAAAGACATCCAAGACAGCCAAGGACAGGTGGTTTTGTGACAACCTACACTCCAGGAGCAGAGAGATCCTCAGGCTGAGGGATGGACTCTGTAACCCCTTGAAAGTAAAGCAGATACAAACCCAACAGGCTGCTGCAGCTCACTTGGCCCTTTTCCCTGCTAAAACTAAGCCAGACAGTCGAGACATTTGACAGTTGTGTCATGAGCTAGAAATTGCAGCTGAAGCTGCTAATTTAGGTGATATCCTCTGCATCAAATACCTAGGTGCAGGTGCTGCTGGCTGCCATGACCTCCACGTATTCATTTGAAGACAAAATTTCCACTTCTGCCTGTCTGCCATGGACTAGGACACATATTGGCTTGTAGTTACACTTTCATAAATGCAGATTAGACCCAGCTAAGCCAAAGGAGTTACTGTGGCTTTAGATTCATTGAAACATAGGTGAGAACAGTGGCTGGGTGTGCATGAACAAGTGGCCAGAAGGAACAGGGAGGTGATCATCCCCCTGTACTCAGCACTGGTGAGTCCACACCTCCAGTGCTGTGTTCAGCTCTGGGCCACTCAATACAAGCAGGATATTGTGGTTCTGGAGCATGTCCAGAAAAGGGCAACAAGGCTGGTGAAGAGCCTGGAGCACATGGAGGAGCATCTGAGGGAGCCGGGGTTGTTCAGTCTAGAGCAGAGGAGGCTGAGGGGAGACATCATTGCTCTCTACAACTACCTGAAGGGAGGTTGGAGCGAGGAGGGGGCAGCCTCTTCTCCTTGGTGTCAAGTGACAGGACTAGAGGAAATGGCTTCAAGCTATGCCAGGGGAGGTTCAGGCTGGATGCTAGGAAATATTTCTTCACAGAGAGGGTTCTCAAACACTGGAATGGTCTGCCTAGGGCAGCAGTGGAGTCCCCATCCCTGGAGGTTTTTAAGCAGCCTGTGGAGCTGGCACTTATGGACATGGTTTAGGACTGACCCTAAGCTGGGTAGAGGGTTGGACTGCATGATCGTTGAGGTCTCTTCCATCTGAATGTTTTCTGTGATTCTGCACTGCTGCATGGTAGGAGGAGGAGACATTCAGGTGAAACAATTGATAACTGTATCAGGAACAGTGTGGCCAGCAGAAGTGGAGAAGTGACTGTGCCCCTGGTGAAGCCACATCTCAAATATTATGTTCAGTTTTTGCCCCCTCACTACAAGAAGGACACTGAGTTACTGGAGTGTGTCCAGAGAGGCCAACGAAGCTGGTGAAGAGCCTAGAGACCATGGCCTGTCCTGTGATCTCACTGGGGATGATGTCCTATGAGGTCTGATTGAGGGAATGGGTTATTCAGCATGGTAAAGAGCAGGCTGAGAGAAGACCTTACTGCTGTTCACAACTACCTGAAGTGAGGTTGAGGGGGAAAGTGGAGGGCTCTTTCTTCTCCCACTTAACTAGAGGAAATGGCCTCAGTTTGTGCCAGGGAAAATTTCTTCACTGATAGGGTTATAAATCATTGGAACAGGCTGCCCAGGGAAGTGACTAAGTCACCATCCCTGGAGATATTTAAAGCCTATAGATGTGGTACTTAGTGACGTGGTTTAGCAGTGGACTTGGCAGTGCTAGATGAACAGTTGGACTCAAAGATCCTAAAGATCTTTTCCAACATAAACATTCTATGATCCTATGACTTTGATTGCCTGCTTCTATGGAAAGTGATACAGCATTAAAGGGAACATTGTATTTCTTTTCCCTTATATATTTTGGTTTCCAGCAGCTATTTTCCTCAGAATAAGCTAAAAAGCCTAAAATTTGCAAAACTTTTAGTGAAACACAATTAGAAAAAAAATGTTTGCCAGTCATTGAATTTCAGCATCAGTATTTAACTTTTCCCCTCGTTTGTGCCTTTGTGTGGTGCTCTACTTTCACACCTTAAAGCATGAAACATATTTAACTTGTGAAGACACCTTTTTTTTCTGAAGAAGAATTTCTCAGCCAGGAGAATCCTGTGAAAAGGAATTGTTTCAGTGGGACTGTCCTTTGAAATGTTTGGTCAGAACAGAGCAGGATTTCCATTGACTTCAGAAGATGCATGACTAAATCTCAAATATATGTACTAAGGCAATGCTGTTTTTTAAGAGATGTAGTTCACAGCCTGTGGAGCTGATGTGCAAGATGTTCTGATAGGCATCATCCTGAGGCTTTAGTTACTAGCACAAACTCAGAAAGATGTGGTGGAAATGATGAAGTAACAAACAGCACCTAAATGGACCTCTTAATTTGGCTCCTGGAGCATCATAGCTGCAGTTTTAGCAGTGTTGTTTGTATGGGAAATATTTTGTCCACTAGGGGAATATTATGAGCTTGGAAGGAAAAAGAGAAATCTTACCAGTTACAGTCAAAAATGTCAAGGAGATGAGGAGATTTATACCCCAGTTCATGCTAGATGTCAAAGCCATGGCCCGACCTCTGATCCCACCAGGGAAAATTTCACTCAGGACCAGCCAGGACACTGAAATAAATAATAATTAGAATTAGAAGATATTGTCTTCAGAACAGTGACTTCCCTTCCTGCAAATTTAGGTAGTCCATGAACTCAGGTGAGGCCACCTGAAAGAATAAGGTCATTTTTAGGGACAGTAGGGTTGTAGGGGTGCAAGCCCTAGAGGACCACCCATGGTCTTCAAACAGCATGTGCAGCAGTCAGCATCAGCCCAGAGGCATCATCCCTTCCCTGGATCTGCCAGAGCACATGGAACTGGGGAAGTGAGCTCTGCCTGCACATCTGTGTATGAAAGGGAGCTCTGACTAAATAACTCTCAAGTGACATAACACTAATGGAAGTAGGGCAGCAAACCAAAGTAATCCTCAGCCTCGCAGAGGCCCTATGTGTCTGTGTCACCTTATAAATCAACCTGCCACTCTGAAGTGTATTTGCTATTCCAGCTCTCTGCTTCATATAACTGAGATTGCTGAGGTACAAATGAAGAGAGAGGGCCTGATTTTTGGCTCCTTCATATCACACCACACCACAGGTGATCTAAGTGCTGATGTTGCTAGCCCACAAAAACAAATTCAGACATAAAGAGCTGGCTTTGTAACCACTTTGACAGCAAGAGAGAGAGTTTCAAAAGGGGAAAAAAAACCAGCAGCACATTTCTGTATGATTGCTGGCTATTAGGGGGAAAAAAATAACAATAACAGGAACATTAACAATAATATTATTTTTAAAACCCAAACAACCAAACAAAAAAATCCAAACAAAAACCTGGCACCTTCCTTTTGTTCTAATAAGACACATTAGCAAGGGGCTGCTGTGCAAAGAGGTTGTGGGTTAGCAGATGACCAGCACAAAAATAGAGAGGTATACATGGGTGAAGTGTCTTCAGGCTCTCAGACATGGCCTTTAAGAATTGCTCCTGTGGGATGTTGTTTCTGCAAAATGACAGATGGGAGCTTCCCTAAGACACTTGCATTGGGCAGTCTTAAAGTCAGGTTTTAGAAAGAGGTTCCTCTATGTACAAGTGTGTGTCGTGCTGCAGCATCCCTTGTGATAGTTGTAGGATCCCTGTGTGACTGGTAAAGGTAGAAAAGAAAATGTGCTCTAGAAGGCTAACTAAAAAGGGAAAAAAACCAAAACAACAAACAAACCAACCACCCCCCCCTACCAGCACAAACCCAAACCCTGAGTCTTCAGTTACCACAGCAGATTTGAGCACACTCCAGATGTCTTTGTACCACAGATTTGGATTAAATAAAGTTTCATGGAGCTGGCCCAGATTTTTAATGTATTTTTTCTTTTTTTTTTTTTAAAGGAAGATAAAAAAAATAAAACAAAACAAAAAAAAATCAACCAAAACCCAAACAAAAAATCCAAAACAAACTCTTAACTCCCCCCAGTGGGAGTGATCTGGCAGAGTGGTGATTTAGTTCTGAAGAATCAAGACCACACTGCACAACAGCCTAACAATGTTCTTATAGTCAAGTGGCACTTAGTCCTATCACAGCTGCTGCGTCTAACAGCAGCCACAGAGAGGCTTTTTTTCTCTTCCTGACTTGGATCACAGCAGAGTTTAATACACTCACTGCTGGCAAGGCAAACATTGCTCTGAAGAAATGCCCTGGGTGTGTTCCGTGGAGTGTCTGCACACGACGGGGGAGCAAAGGAGAAGGGAACTGGCATCCCGAGCAGATGCTTTCCCCTGTGTGGGATAACTGCCTACTTTACCCTGGGACAGGGAGACAAGTTGATTTAGCACACTTCAGGACCAAGGTCACTTGCAATCAGCAGGAGTTTGTGTTAAGTGAAGATCTGTGAAGCTGGCTTGCCAACCGCCAAGGGAGTGAGTCTTGTGAAGATAAGACAGCCCTGTTTTGGCTAAAACTGATGAAACAAGGCTAAAATAACAGAAACACCTAACTTCAAAACAGGCTTGGAAGGCCAGAGTGCCCAAGCAAAGCCCTTTGCCTAGTTAACTGCAGTGTTAATATGAAAGTTCACATCCCTTGCTATGCTCATGAGCCAAGCTGAGTACATGCTAAACACATATAACTGTATTACTCGACTCTCCACCCAAGCCATGCTAGAAGTCACCTAGAAGAAAGGGACAGCTGAGGCTGGGGTATAAAACCCAGGGGAGGAATATCTCTCAGGGGCAGCAGCTGCAACAAGTGTGTGCATGGGCACTGGCACCAGCATCAGGAGCAGAAGGTGCAGAAAGACCAGTGGCAAGAGGCGCAGCAGCAGTTGGGAGGGAAGGAGAGAGAGGAGGACAGGCTGTTCTCCTTTTCCTGCACCTAAGACAGGGACACCTTTCTTGGCAAGAATTGCACCTTCAATGTTGGGCTTAGCTTTTGGTGCATTACCATTGTATGTTAGCCTATTGAAAATGTTTGTGTCTCTGACTTTATCTGATGTTGCCCAGGATTTGCTGCTCCTGAGATCAATCATCTTGCATTTTATCACCCCGAATCCCAATTCTGTTGTACCTGTTGCTTTAATAAATTAAACAATTTGATTGTTGTAACTTTTTGAACCCGTGCCAGTGCAAGTCCTTACTGGGGCACTGGAAAGAGAGAGGCAAATGTTCCTTTTGACAAATAGTTCCAGTAAGAGTCTTGGACTCTGAGGCAGACTTCAGGCTCTTACCTGTAACACGACACCCTGCCAGGCCAGCTAGCCCTGCACCTGGGCAAAACCAGGCCCTGGCAATGCACACAGATCTCATGATTGTGTTTTGCCACTCCTCAGCAGTCACAGTTGATAAAATACGTCATGAAAAGAAGTGCTAGCCAAACTCCAAAGCAGCCACTAAGTGAGATGCAAAGGAGTGAGTGGCGCATGTGAAACCCTTGGAGTTTGTTCCCACAGGGTAGCCTGGCAACCAGCACCAGAAGTTGGCTGGAAAAGTGATTATACACCGAGACTGGCAAAAGGGCTGTTCACAGTCACCTTAGGCAGAATTAAAATCACATTTGAAAGAGTTCAAGCCTGCTTTCTGCCCAACATAAAGCACATACCAAGAATAAACTTTTTTTTCTGTGGGTGCTAGAGTCTGCAGTTGCTTCTTCTAGAATATCCTTGCATTTGAGCAACTTGGCAGTGGCTACCTAGAGAGACACAAAGCGAGGAGGAACTAGTCCTGTGCACTGACACAGCAGTCCTGCCAGGCTGGGTGAACTCTGCTATGCAAGCTTCAGCAGCCTCACAGGCACTAGTGGACAGCTTATACCACAGCTGAAACATGCAGCACCGCAGCAGCTCCAGTACTGTGCATTTTCCAAGGGCAAACTGGCCCTTTCAGGCTAACTGTGATTTGTCTGGAGGATTGGAACATACTGTCTTCCTGTTAAGAAACCAAAATACAGATCTGCATCATCTACACCAGTGCTTAGTTACTCTTCCTTCTACTAGTTATTTCATTCAGACAGATCCCACTGACACACCAGATCTGTTCTTCATGTCTGCTAATGGTAGCTGCTTCCTCTGGCACAGCCCTGACCTCTGCTTAGCTGGCAAGGAGTGGATAGGCTTATTCCCCACGGAGAAAGAGCAGTTGTAGAAATCTGATCTGTGTTACAGTATGTTTATCCCTTTCCTCAAGCTGAACCAATGACAACGATTGATTCTTCGCTTTTAGCACCTCCCTGGGCTAGTTTTCACTATGTGTATCTTTGCCAAAAAGCAGCAGCTGCAGTAGGTGCAGTGAGGACGTGGCTTTCTCTTGGAGAGGCAGCAGCGAGGTTTGGGCTCCCGTTCAAAATGACTGCTGCTACCTTGTGTGCTGTTTGCACACAGCGCTGCAGAAATTTAACCTGCGCGCTCCCAAAGTCGCTGCAAAGTCAGCTCCATGCTCTGCTTTCACCAGCCTAAGCAGTGGCGTTTTGCAGGTGAGGTCCTTGAAAAGAGGGCCCAAATAACCTCTTTCTCATCTCTCTGCTGTGCTATCTAACATAATTTCGTGAAGGGGAGCATCTCGTCCTTTTCTACTCTGCCCTAGTGAGGCTCCACATAGAATATTGCTCTCCAGTTCAAGGGGGACAGGGATCTGCTTGAGAGTCCAAGGGAGGGCTGCAAGGATGATGAAGGGACTGGAGCACTGCCTTATGAGGAATGGCTGAGAGACCTGGGCCTGTTTAGTCTGGAGAGGAGAAGACTGAGCAGGGAATCTGACACACGTATATGAGTATCTGAGGACTGCGTGTCAAGAAGGAAGAGGCAGCCTCTGCTCACTCACACCCTGTGATAGGACAAGGGGCAGTGGATATAAACTACAGCACAGGAAGTTCCATCTCGATATGAGGAAGAACTTCTTTACTGTAAGGGTCACAGAGCACTGGAATAGGCTCCCAATAGAGATTGTGGACTCTCCTTCTCTGGAGACTTCCAAGGCCGTTCTAGAAGCATTTCTGTGTGACCTGCACTAGATTATGGTCCTGCTCTGGCAGGGGAGTTGGACTCAAAGGTCTCCAGAGGTCTCCCTTCCAACCTCTGACATCCTGTGGTGCTGTGAAAGGATACTGTGGTAGTAACCACACTGCACACACTCAATATATTTCAAGTGTCTGCTCCAGCCACCTTTGGCTGGTGTTTGTGGAATGAATGGGAAAAGAGCTACTGCTCTCCAGGCCAGGTGTGGGTAAGAGAGGAGGCTAAGGACTCAGCTCGAATCTCTCTCAGATTAAAAGCTGTGGGATTTGTTCTTGTGGTAGCTGCATGCACTAACTCACCTTTGCTGACCTGCAGCATGTTGCATGCTGACAACAGTTAGGAAAAATTGTACAGTTGAATGGTCTTTCATTATGGTACAATCTGGAGAAAAGGACACCCACTGCAATGCAGAAGAAAACGTTGCATTGAATCACAAAAAGCTTAACTGTTTCATTAAGTATCCAGGAACAAAATGCCCTGACATTCCTTGCCCACACAGGGCAAAGAGGATCCAGGCATAAAAGCAACCTTTTGACCAGCCTGGTGCCATTCACCTCTTAACAATGTCACAGGAGCTGTAAAAGCAGAAAACAAAGTAATGATGGACAATTTCAGCTGCTTCCATTAGGGCTGAATAAATTGCATAATGGAGCACAGTACTGGGACTGCATTTTACATACCGTAGATGATGGATCCTTTCAGCACTTTGCCTGCTACTTAATGAGATTTTAAAAGTCAAATCTTACTTCTCTGCTGAGCAGGGGTGGTTCAAGATAAAACTGTCACAAAGATCCTCTCTTACATTCACAGATTCACAGAAACATTTAGGTTGGAAAAGACCCTCAGGATCACCAAGTCCAACCAGTAACCCTACTCTACAAGGTTCACTCTAAATGATATCCCCAAGCACCACATCCAAGCAACTTTTAAACACATTCAGGGCTGGTGACTCAACCACCTCCCTGGGCAGCCCATTCCAATGCCTGACCACTCTGGCTATGGAGATGTTTTCCCTAATATCCTGTCTAAACCTACACAGTGGCAGCTTGAGTCCATTTTCTCTTGTTCTGTCACCTATGAGAAGAGACCAGCAACAACCTCTCCACAGCCTCTTTCAGGTAGCTGTAGACAGCCATGAGGTCTCTCCCTCAGCCTCCTCTTTTCCAAACTAAGCAGCCCCAGCTCCTTCCATCAGAGTGTTATTTGCTGTAACATTCCAAATTCAGTATTCTCATAGAAATGGACAAGCCAAGAGCCTACCACATTTTGTTTTGAAAGGAGAGCAATATTAGAATAAGCCTGCTTTCTGTATAGAAATTAAAAGCACAATTAGGGTAAATGCTTCAATGGCTTTGTGGAGAAATGTTCAATTACCTGATCAGAGGCTTAAAATAAAATAAAATTAAAATGCAATAAAATAAAATGAAAATTAACAGTTCAGCACAGATAACATACTGGATAAGAAGCCTGATAGAAATAGAGTTGTGCCTTCTATAAACGTGTCCAAAGAAAGGAACCACAGTCTAATTGTTGAAAAGTTACTTTCAATAACATTATCAGGCAGACAGGTATTTTGAGAATCTGCTGGCCAAGAGGATGAGGCCAGGGATGGAGGAGGTGACACATGCCACCACTGAAGAAAATGTTCCATGAGGACCGCGGTATCACAGGATGTCAGGGGCTGGAAGTGACCTCCAAAGATCATTCAGTCCAACCCCCCTGCAGAGCAGGATCTCTAGACCATATCACACAGGAACACGTCCAGGTGGGGTTTGACTATCTCCAGAGAGGGAGACTCCACAACTCCCCTGGGCAGCCTGTTCCAGTGTTCTGTCACTCTCACAGTAAAGAATTTCCTCCTCAGGTTTACATGAAACTTCCTATGCCTCAACTTCCACCCATTGCCCCTTTTCCTGTCATTGAGCATTACCGAGTAGAGCCTGGCTCCATCCACTTGGCACTCATCCTTTACACCTTTATTAAACATGAATGAGGTCAGCCCTCCATCTCCTCCTCTCCCAGCTAAAGAGCTCCAGCTCCCTCAGTCTCTCGTAAGAGAGATGTTCCATTCCCTTAATCATCTTTGTGATGCATGAAGGGATCACTCTGGTAGACTTCTGTACCAAGCTACTGTCTGGAACTAGGATTAAGCTAAGTAATCTCATCTGGAAAATGAAAAGGAGGGGTATGTACAGTGTCTCAAGGAAGGGTTGTCTAGTTTTTGCTGAGAAAAAAACATGTCTCCTTGAAAGAGCTAAGGAGCATAGGAATCAAATTGAATGAGCTACCATGCTTTTTGGTTGCAAAGATCTTCAGTGAACTGCCGTGGGATAGATAAGAAGGTATTCATAAAGGCAGGTGAGCACACATGCAGAACATACTGATGGTACAAAATGAGTTGAGGCAACAAGAAGGATCATAAAGAATATAAAAAGGACCTCAAAGTACTGAATACTTTGGGAAAATGACCCATAAATTCCATGCAAATAACGTGCAGAGAGAAAATCAGCCACCAGTACACACACACGAGGACCTCAGCACTGCGTGGAACAGAAGTGCTCGAGCTTCCTTGGGCAGCTCTGAGGCATCATCAGTTCCCACAAGGAAGAGGTTATGGATGCTAACAGAGGCTTGGTAATTGTTAGGAAGGGAGCACTCAATGTGCCACCAGTCATGCCTGTTGTGCCTCTCTGTTGTGCTGCATGAAGGTTGGGTCAACTCAGTTTAGATGATCACAGGATCACAGGATGTTAGGGGTTGGAAGGGACCCAAGGAGATCATTGAGTCCAACCCCCCTGCCAGAGCAGGACAATCCTATCTAGCACAGATCACAGAGGAACACATCCAGACAGGCCTTGAAAGGCTCCAGAGAAGGAGACCCCACAATCTCTCTGGGAAGCCTGTGCCAGTGCTCTGTGACCCTTACAGTAAAGAAGTGTTGAGGCAGAACCTCTTTTGCTGCAATTTACACCCATTGCTCCTTGTCCTAAATGATGTACAGAGGAGAGAAACAGTTGAAGTGGAACAGTGAGACAGGACACTTTCATTGCATTTTTAAAGACATGAACCAAGAAAATCCAAGTGAAGTTATTAGAGACAGCAGGTAGGCAGGACAAGAGGATTTTTCAGACTGTTTCAACTCATTTTCACGAGATGCTCCAGGTGTGAAAAATACCAACAGGTTACAACAACTAAATGCTGATTGTTAAAACATCATTTTTCCTTATAAGCAGAAAAAAGATCCATCAAGAACTATTGTTCATGACAGTAAAAATAAATTCCCAACACTTGAAGTTCCCTGAACTACAGATAGGCAGAAGGACACACTCTGCATGTTGTGTGAGCCTTTTCTCGGGTGCTTTCCCTTAGGATCTGCTGCTGGCTGTTGTTGGAGGCAGGGTAAAAGATTGAGCAGCCCTTTTGTTTGAGCCAAAATGTCAGACTTAATGAGCTTCATCTTTAGGCCATAAGCAGAGAGATGTCTCAAACTTTTATGTAGTTTCTTCCTTACATTATAGCTGTGCACTAAATAGAAGAATTTACAGCTATGCAGCATTTTTTTTTTTTGATAGCAGACATCAGAGATGCAGAAAAATCTGAGAAATACTGTGAGCTTGGGGGTACTCAATATTCAAGTGAGGTACATGAATGAAAAATGTCCTTGCTGTGACCTTACTCCTGCCAGGAGGGAGAAGCAAGTTGGAAGCTGCTCAGCAAGTCTCACTAATGAAATATTAGATTCCCTTGGTATTCCTTTGCTGCTTAGCATTTTGTTTTTCCTTTTCCTATACCTGTATTGTGTGAGATCAAATTCTTTATGGTGAGATTTAGAAAGCAGCCCTTGCAATACTTAAAATAATTCAAGTTTCTGAGGCATAAACTCTGGAAAGAGATTAAATGGACTTAGAGCTTAGGAGGGAAGTAAGCAGAAGTATGTAAGACTTTGAAAGAGTGGACTGGGTTGTTAGGAACATAAGGTCCAGAGGAAGATAAGGGTAAGATTATCCCACCAGTAATGCAGGCAGACTATCTAAGAATGTGTGACAGATTTTCAGTGTTGGGGAAGGATGCAAGCAAGCCAGCATGAAACTGCCATGAGAGGAAGTCAAAAGACCTGGCTAGTGATTGGCTTTGCCAAGACCAGATTTTCCCCATGTTTATGCAAACAGAATTTTCATAAGCTGGGCATTAATACAAATAGCCAGATGGCAAACTACTTCTCATTGAAGGCTAGTTTCAGTTCTGGTTTGCCTTGATTTCCAGGGGCACATTGCAGGGGATCACACAAGGCTTTGTGGCTTACTTGGTGAGGTGCGTACCTGTGAGGGTACACAGCACTGGGGCAGAGCTGGAATCTGGGGCAAGGAGGGGGACCTGCACCCTTGCAACACTGCTCGCAGCACCCACACAATGTAACTCACACAAAGGCTTTGCAGCAGCTCCAGTGAAGCAGAGTCCCCAGCTGGTAGTCTGGCAGAAGTAAGGAATGCTTAGTTTGCAGAGGGGGAGTCAATTTGTCCTTTTCGAGAGCAAGCAAAAGAGATATGGTGCACAAAAAGTGGGCTGAAATTATGACCATGGTTTTGTGCAAGAGGCCAAAGCAGATGATTTTCACTGATGTTAAAATCAATGACTCTGCTTAATGAAAGCTGTTTGGCTCTCTGGCTCTGCTCCATAATACAAGCCAGCTCAAAATTAGTAACTAGTGAATACAGAGCAAATGAGCAGCTGTATTGCTTTGGAGAGTATGTAAGCTGCCAGCAGAATGCCAACCTGCCAAGGGTCAAATCAATCCCTGTGTGTGCACATTAGAAGGAACGGAAATGCTCTGTTGTGGAGCCGTGGGGAGTCAGGAGAAGCCTCAGCTAGTCTGCCCCTGACTGCACCCTGATCACTGTGAGGCAAGGAAATATGCAGCTCCTTCTGCAGCTTCCAAGGCAGTTCTCTCTGAGCCTTTGATGGTCTAGAAGGAGCTGATGTGGGGTAGCAGATCTTGCATTTCTTTTGTTCTGTGACACTGCATTTCTGTTTCTAGTGGTTAATCTCTCAGGCTGACTCCTTGAAGTACCATATGTTAGGACAACTGGGATGTAATCTTTTCTCTCTGATGCTGTATCAGGGTATCTAAAATTTGTTGTACCATTTGCATCACTCTCTAGTAGACAGGCTGAACACTCACATGTGCTTTTTTAAAGAGGCTTGCAGCACACCATGGAAATCACACTTCCCTCATGCCTCCTCCGTGGAAATCACACTTCACTCATGCCTCCTCCAGTTTACTTCAGAGCAGCAAGAGGGTTTTCTGGGGAGAGACTTGTGAGACCAATGAACTCTCTCCTTCCCCTGTTTTTTGGGCCACTTCAGATGTACCTTTGATTTTCCCCAGCCACTTTCCTCCTTATCCTTCTCACCACTGTGAGTCTGCACTTTAACAATTATTTTTATTTTTTCTTTTGCTGTTGGAATTTTCATCTCTGCAAATGTGGGGAAAAATGTAATGCCTGGTATGGATTTTCCTTTTTCATATAAGCTATTCAGTATACCCTTAAATCTGTTTTCAGACATCTTTGATTACTGTGTCCATTTTCACTTTGAAAGAAGAACTTTATTATAAACAGTGATTCCCATCTGAAGGATTACTGGGCAAGAAGTGATAGATATAAACCAAATAATGATAGAATTGCCTTAGTTAATGTGATTTATGGTCCATCTTGCCCAATAACAGCACTCAGCAGCAAATATATCAGTAGGTTATATCCTAGCTTTACTCTGGGCAGGTAGGTAATGGTCTTTATTGCTTTTCAGATCCCCTAATAGAAGTTGATTTGAACAGATGTATGAGATGACAATTCTGTTTGCTATTGGATTTCACAGCCATTGTCTCTCTTTCCCTCATCTCTTTTTATGTTGACACTCAAACTGTCCTGTTGAGACAGCAATTTGCAGGGCAAGCAGAAAGGAAAGAAGAGAGAGAAAAAGAAAAGAAAAAGGAAAAGGAAAAGGAAAAGGAAGAAAAAAGGAAAAGGGAAAGGGAAAGAGAAAGGAAAATGAAGAAAAAGAAAAAGGAAAGTAAAAAGAAAATTTAAAAAAAAGAAAAAGAAAAAGGGAAAAGGAAAAGAAAAAGGGAAATAAAAATAAAAATAAAACCCCAAAAATAAAAGAAAAAGAGAAAAAGAAAAAGGGAAAAGGAAAAGAAAAATGAAAAATGAAAAAAAATAAAAAGGGGAAATAAAAAGGAAAAGAAAAATGAAAAATGAAAAAATAAAAAGAAGGGGAAATAAAAATAAAAATTAAAAACAAAAAAGGAAAAGGAAAATGAAAGCGAAAGGAAAAAATAAAAAGAAAGAGAAAAAGAAAAAGAAAAAAATGAAAAGGAAAAAATTTTAAAAAAAGGGGAAAAAAAGGAAAAGAAAAAGGAAAATGAAGAAGAAAGAAAAGAAGGGAAAAGGAAAAGGAAAGGAAAAAAGAAAAAGGGAAAAAAAAGAAAAAGGAAAAAGAAAAAAGAGAAAAATAAATAAATTAAAAGAGAAATGAAAAATGAAAAATAAAAGAAAAAGACCAAACAAATAAACCCCCCCACAAACCAACAGACCCCCCAGACTTCCAAGGGGAAATGTGCTTATTATAATAAATCACATATTGCCATTAAAAAAAAAAAGGCCTTTTAATTAAAACTTGAAATGTGTACTACTGTTTGAAGGTGTTTATGTATTCAGAATATCGAATCCAGGATAATCCTCCAAGGCATCTGCAGAGGAATGACTTTAGAAGCCAGAGGCTCTAATTCGCCAGGAAGTTGTGCATGAGTTAGTTTAGCTTATCACATAGTTCAGTTCTATAAAGTTTGGAAAGGAGAAATTACCCAGATAGGTGGAGTAAATGAACCTGGTTTTAGAGTATCCAAGGGCTAATGTTAGTCCTTGGGGGAGTGCATAACAGAAGGGAGCTGATGTGACACAGCAACTAGGGGCAATTTAAACCTTTGCTATTGCAAAATAGATATTTCACAGAATCATAGAATTAATCAGGTTGGAAAAGACCTTCAAGATCATCAAGTCCAACCTATTACTCAACACCACCTAGTCAACTAAACCATGGTGCCAAGTGCCACATCCAGTCTCTTTTTAAACACTTCCTAGGACAGTGACTCCACCACCTCCCTGGGCAGCGCATTCCAACGCCAATCACTCTATGAAGAATGTTTCCCCTAACATCCAGCCTAAACCTGTCCCGGTGCAGCTTGAGACTGTGTCTCCTGGTTGCCATATTTGTGTATATGCTTTACAAAACTCCCAGTGGAAAGCCTAAGAAGCCTTTTACAAAAGTGATCTAGTGAGAGGCTTGCAGTGATCTATTTTTAAAGTCCCTTTCTGGTCACAACTGCTTATGCTTTGCTCTGGCTTCTGCTGTAGAGAGTCAGCCAGGAGGAAGGTGTGAAGACTGGGTGCACCTGCTACAGAATGCTGGTTAGTTCTCATCCTTTTAGAAGAGTTTTATGCACTTAGGGTTGATTTTCAAAGGCAACAGAACAGAGAGAGTGATTTGCCATTGGAATGGGCTGCCCAGGGAGGTGGTGAAGTTGCCATCCCTAGAGGTGTTCAAGAAAAGCCTGGCTGAGGCACTTAGTGCCATGGTTTAGTTGATTGGCTAGGGCTGGGTGCTAGGCTGGCCTGGATGATCTGAAGGTATTTTCCAACCTTGTTGACTCTATGATTTTATGATTCTATTAATGACCTGCTGTATGCCCTTCCTGGCTTTCCTCTCAGAGCTTGCTGTGCCAAACTCAGAAACAGACTCCTGACTCCAGGCACTGAGCTACCCTCTGGCCATGCTCTCAGCCCTTTGGCTACCAGTCTTCACCTTCCTCAGCAGTAAGTTGCATGCTTGCACATTTTCACCTTTCACCATTTGAATTGCAAAGGATTAATGAACTTGATAAATACTAGGAGTGTCACATTCAAAGCACATGGAGGCATGCATTAAAAGATGATCCAGTACAATGATCAGTGCTGGGAACCTTGTTATAAAATAAAGAATCCAAGACAAATTTTTTATTAACTAAAATGGGACTTTCTGTACTGATCTGCAGCGAAACATGCACATATCTAAGGTTTATTATCCTGGTTCAGATCCAACAGAGCATTTAAGCATTTGCTTACTTTCAAGTGCTTGATTTAATCCCAACTCCCATGTCTTTTTCCAGAGTAAACCACAAAACAATGTAAAATTGTGCTGCTCATTTATCTGAAATTGAAGGCCAGGCCAAGCTAGTGCAAAGCTCTACAGCTTACAGTACTTCAAAAGACAGGAACAACCAACAAAATCCATGGAATGTCAGAATTTCCACACTGACAGATCTCTTTCCCATAAAGTTTTCCATTTTCTGATAGAGTATTTGGTGGTTAACATTAAGTCAAAGAGTATTTTGGGCAGAGAAAAAGCAGCCCTATGCAGTCAGGACCATAGTGGTGGTAAGAGATCTGACCTCTGTAAGCAAGTCTTTGGGCTGTCCCATGTCATACATGAAAAGAGATGTTCTGGGATTTGTTACAGATCCATTTAGTGACTGAGGTGAAAGGGAAAAGGTTCTACATTAGGTGGGCTAATGAATCATGCTTTAACTCAGGTAGCCAGGTAAGCTAAGCATCACAGGAGCAAAGTCAAAGGGACTAAATTTGCCTCCAGTGTAATTCTCTGGATTCTGGCTTGCTTAATTCATTAAGAGAAGTGAAGAAAGGTCCCCACAGACTACAGAAGACTGTGTGAGAGGCACAGTGATGCATTGGAAAAGGGACTTATTCCCTTCCTCACTGCCATGGGTTTTACTTTTCTTGTGAATCCTTGAGCTTTCTTCCACCCTCCTTGATTGTTTTTGCTTGATCCTTCTTCCATCATCCCCACAGTCCAGGATACTGGTTTAAAAATGCATTTAAATTACTTCACCAATAGACAATCAGATATAAAGAAAACAATTAGATTTTACCTGGGATTAGAATAGAACAGAATTGGAATAGAATCGAAGATAATGCAGAATGGAATGGAATGGGATAGCATAGGATGGAATGGAATAGGATGGAATGGAATGGGATGGAATAGAATCAGAATCATAGAGTCAGCCAGGTTGGAAGAGACCTCCAAGATCATCCAGGCCAACCTATCCCCCAGCCCTATCCAGTCAACCAGACCATGGCACTAAGTGCCTCAGCCAGGCTTTTCTTGAACACCTCCAGGGATGGTGACTCCACCACCTCCCTGGGCAGCCCATTCCAATGCCAATAATTCTCTCTGTGAAGAACTTCTTCCTAACATCCAGCCTATACCTCCTCTGGTACAACTTGAGACTGTGTCCCCTTGTTCTGTTGCTGGTTGCCTGGGAGAAGAGACCAACCCCTACCTGGCTACAGCCTCCCTTCAGGTAGTTGTAGAGAGCAATGAGGTCACCCCTGAGCCAAATAGAATAGAAAAGAAAGAATAAATAGTTGAATTGAAAGCAGCCTACAGTAAGTAGCACACCCTGTTCAGCTGCCTGACCACCAAAATGTAAAGCATGTTATGTATGGAATATTATCACCCAGTCTGATTTAGCCCCTCTTAGATGGGGAGAATATTTCCCTTTGCTGATTATCTGAGTAATCTGGCTCCCACATCAGTTACATTTTCAAACATGTTGAAACATCTGTTCCATTTTAGGTATAAATTAGCTAAGTTTTAAAGCATTCATCCAAGCTGATAAAAATTGACTCTAATATATTCAATATGGCAAACCACAAGGATCATTTAGTTCCAACCCCCTTACCATGCCCAGGAACACCCTACCCTAGATCAGGCTGCCCGCAGCCTCATCCAGCCTGGCCTTAAACACCTCCAGGGATGGGGCCTCAACCACCTCCCTGGGCAACCCATTCCAGCCTCTCACCACTCTCATGCTCAACAACTTCCTCCTCACATCCAGCCTGAACCTACCCACCTCCAGCTTTGCTCCATTCCCCCTAGTCCTGTCACTCCCTGACAGCCTAAAAAGTCCCTCCCAAGCCTCTTTTGTAGGCCCCCTTCAGATCCTGGAAGGCCACAAGAAGGTCACCTGGGAGCCTCCTCTTCTCCAGACTGAAGAGCCCAAACTCTTTCAGTCTGTTCTCATAGCAGAGCTGCTGCAGCCCTCTGAGCATCCCAGTCGCCCTACTCTGGACATGCTCCAGCATCTCCACATCCTTCTTGTACTCCAGGTGGGGTCTCAGCAAAGTGGAGTAGAGGGAGAGAATCACCTCCCTCGACCTACTGGCCAAACTTCTCCTGATGCAGCCCAGGATCTGGTTGGCTTTCTGGGCTCATGCTGACCTTCTTGTCTGCCAGCACCCCAAGTCCCTCTTCTCAGGGCTGTTCTCCAGCCAGTCACTGCCCAGTCTGTATTTGTGCTTGAGATTGCCTCAATCCAGCTACAGGACCTTGCACTTGGTCTTGTTGAACCTCATGAAGTTGGCTTGTGCCCACCTGTCCAGCCTGTCTAGGCATCCCTGCCCTCCAGCATGTCTGCTGCACCACACAGCTTGGTGTCATCAGCAAACTTGCTGAGGGTGCACTCAATGCCTCTTTCCACATCACCAACAAAGATGTTGAACAAGACTGGCCCCAGGACTGATCCCTGATGGACTTTCCTTGTCACTGGCCTCCACTTGGCCATGGACCCACTGACAGCCGCTGTTTGGGTGTGGCCATCAAGCCAGTTCTTTATCAATCTCATGGTCCACCCATCAAACCCATGTGTCACCAGTTTGGAGACGAGAATGTGGTGTGGAACAGTGTCAAAGACCTTGCTCAGGTCTAGGTGGCAGCCAGAGAAAGATTTCTTTTAGGCTCTGCAGGCATTTTTCCGTGGTGAGAGCAGCTGATCCTCATTTGACCTTTCTAATATACAAAGGTAACTAAAGACAAAGATGCACATCAAGTAAATCTCCTTAGCTAACAGCCAGCTTGAAACGCCTCTGCAAACATCTCTGGAGAGACAGTGTGTGCTGTTCTGGGATGTGATGCAACACTGCTTTGTTGCACCTACAGAATGCCCTCATCATTGTGTGAAATTGAGTGTGAAGGAGCAGCTGAACTGCAGTTCATCAAACGTCATTCCTCCAAAACAGAGCAGCAGAAAAACTCCTTTTTTCTTTACCGAAGGTCAGTGATGGAAATACAGAACACTCCAGAAGCAAAAAAAACACAACAAGGTTACCAAGCAGATGCTTGCTAGTCCTGTGAATTTTTTCATAACACAAAAAGAAAATGGCTTGTAGAAGCATAGAATCAGTCAGGGTTGGAAAAGACCACAAGGATTATCTAGCTCCAACCCTCCTGCCATGCCCAGGGACACCCTAGCCTAGATCAACCTGGCCAGAGCCTCAGCCAGCCTGGCCTTAAACACCCCCAGGGATGGGGCCTCAACCACCTCCCTGAGCAACCCATTCCAGGCTCTCACCACTCTCATGGTGAAGAACTTCTTCCTCACGTCCAGCCTGAACCTACCCACCTCTAGCTTTGCTCCGTAAATGTGTTGAGTGGCAGGAAGTAGGAAAGCCAAACTCATGGACAGGCAGATTTGTTTTCCAAAGTAAGACTGCAGAGATGTGCATCTTGGGAAGGACAAAATAATTAAAATACGAAAGTCATAGAATCATAGAATCATAGAATCAACCAGGTTGGAAGAGACCTCCAAGATCATCCAGTCCAACCTAGCACCCAGCCCTATCCAGTCAACCAGACCATGGCACTAAGTGCCTCATCCAGGCTTTTCTTGAAGACCTCAAGGGACAGTGCCTCCACCACCTCCCTGGGCAGCCCATTCCAATGCCAATCACTCTCTCTGTCACGAACTTCCTCCTAACATCCAGCCTATACTTTCCCCAGCACAACTTGAGACTGTGTCCCCTTGTTCTATTGCTGGTTGCCTGGGAGAAGAGGCCACCCCCCACCTGGCTACAATGTCCCTTCAGGTAGTTGTAGACAGCAATGAGGCCACCCCTGAGCCTCCTCTTCTCTAGGCTAAACAACCCGATGTTGAAGGTGACATATGACATACAAATCATAACCTTGCATCCCTACCCAGTCTATTTAACCACAACAGATCCTTTGCAGATTCCAACAATCTCTTGATTCTCTGACCCTTGTACTTTATGTACATTGTGAGTTTTAACTGAATAGTGTACTTTTAAAGGCAGGGACATATTTTGGATGTGCTTAACTGCAATTCAAAATACCTGTATCTCTCCTAGCCCTGGGATTCACATGCTGCACAAATGTATTCAAGTGCCTCACCATGGCTTTATCAAATGTGATTTCAACATGCTGGAGCTGAGGCAGTGCCTCGATCTTTCCTATTTACTGCTTGAAAGCAGTTGTGATCTTGGTCAAGAAAGAGCTCAGAAAATAAGCTCAGGTCTCAAAGACTTCTCAGATTAGCTGGGCAGAGACACCTCAGTGTCTGTAGCCCTCAAAGAGCTAGATGCCATTACTGTTAACTTCATATGTTAGGCCAATTCAAATGATCAGCCGGGTCCGCAGGAAAGTAGCTTTCAACAGGAGCCCAAGCCTCAATGTGTGCCTCTGCCTTGAGGGTCATTAGCTGTGTGTTCCAAATATCCAAGTAACAGCTCAAAGAACATTTCCTTTTCAGGGCTGCAGCCCTGGTCTTGAACCTGTGTAATTGAAAGCAGAATTCAGCCCCAAGATGGTGTGCAAGGGCGGGAATAAGGCTTCAATAACACAGTTGGGCTTGCTGCCCTGGCAATGAATGCTCATCTCACACTGCTCTCCCAGTGAGTAATGTTTAAAATAAATACTGCAGGGGAGTTGCTGTTAGTGCAATTGTTGGGTCTTATTCTTGTGGAAAGCTTTTTATCATAATAGTGCAGCAGGAGTATGGTGTGTTTGCAAGGCAAGTTTGAGCCAGGGCACAAGAGCATGTGAAGTCAGTTAATAAATAATGGGCTCTATGCATGTGGGTTCTGCAGTGTGGCTTTAAAAATCAACCCCTTCAAAGTACAATATGATGCAAGTGCTATTGAAACAAAACCAAACCAAACAAAGGAAGGATTTCGTTGCTAATACCTGGGAATGGCAGACTGTTCTCCTCTGGAGCAAGTGTGATGGTAGCTGCAGCAGTACCTTGTTTGCATAGTGACACACCTTTGTGTCCAGCACAGGCAGTGGTGTTGACACTTTGTTTGTCCATGAGCTATGACACCTCGAATGTCTTTTGTGTATCTGAAGACTGTTACATAGTCAGAGTACCAAATCCTAAGTGGGACTCAGGCATGCTGGCATTTCATGGATTCAATAGTGTCATACCATACAGAGGTCTAGGGGGTTATGAGTTAGCACCAGCAAATGCCTACGTGGTAACCTTCCTAATGTAAGGATGCGGTAGCCAAGGCAAGGGAAAGAAGATGGCCAGGGGCTCTGTCAGTTTGCCATGCAAAGCTCACAGCAGCTCTTCACTGAAGAGGAGCAGTTAATTTCACTGAATTGAAAGCAGATTAGGCCATTGACCTTAATGGACAGCATCTCTTTGTAAGAAGTGCACCCCAGGCTCCCAAGGTGCTACATGGCAATACAAGCACGTATTAGCAGAAAATACTGCTGTGCCCAGCTTGGGAAGTATCTGGTGCCAAGCTGGGCATGCCATCCCAGCATTTAATCCTCTTGTAAGGAAACCATTACAGAGAGACAGAAAAAGGAAACACTTACTTGGTCCAAGGCCTATGGAAAATGCAGCAACATATACAAGCAGGCTGGCCAGGGAGAGCCATTTCAGGACAACAGGAACCTCCTCACTTTCCATGAGAGACCCTGCTTTGCTCTTGCCTCCTGCCAGGGCCGTCCTGTTCAGTTCTGTCCTGACAATATCTGGGCTTCTCTGTGCATCAGATGACAATCTTTCTGGTGAAACCACGCTTGCAAAGAGCTCCTTGAGACTCCCATTGATGACACCAGTGAGATTTCCTGATCTCTGGAGAAAGAAATCCTCGGGAGACTGGCTTCTGCAAACATTAGTGAAATTCACATGTATGTTACGGTTCACTAAGCCCATCGTGACCAAGGAGATTGCCATAACAGATGAACCAATGCAAAGAAAAGTTTTACTTCCAACTTGATCCACAAAAAACGTGGCTGGGACCGTGCTGACCACTTTAACCACTCCAACTCCAGTAGAAGCCAAGCTGGCAGCTTCGTTGCTCTGGAACCCAACTGACTTCAAAACAGTTGATGCATAGAATAAAATATTGGGTTGCCCAGTTGTTTGCACAAAAAAGACCAGAGTGAGTCCTACCAGCATTCGGGCCCTCATGTTGTTTTTTGAACGGAACAGGTCCAAGAAGCTGTACTGATGCTCCTCTTTCAGGGACGACTTGATCGCGGTAAGTTCGTAAGTAGCATCTGGTGTTTCCCGTAGCCTCTCCAGTACCTTTCTTGCAGCTTCATCATTGTTTTTCATGACAAGAAACCGAGGACTTGGGGGAAGGAAATACATGGAAACAGCCTGCAAAGCACCCAATGGAATCACAAAGCCGAACATGTACTTCCAGCCCTGAGGTACCCTGGCAAAGGCGTAATTGGAGATGTAGGCCAACAGAATGCCCATCACGATCATGAGTTCATTCAGCGACACGAGGAGGCCTCTTCGGTGCTGGGGGGCGATCTCAGCGATGTACACACAGGTTGCAATTGATGACAACGAGATGGAAACGCCGATGGCGATCCGCCCCACGATGAGAACCCCGTACGACTCGCAGGGCAGCAAAATCAGACTCCCCAGCACAAGCAGGGAAGATGCAATAATGATAGCAAGTCTCCTTCCAAACTGGTCTATTAGGAATCCACCACTAAGGGATGCAAATAAAGCCCCAATAAGCAGGGAGCTTACGACGATCTCCTGCTCTTTGCAGGACAGTGCTAATGTGCTGCTCATCTGAAGAAGAGCTCCGGAGATAAGGCCCAGCTCATAACCCATCAGAAGTCCACTTATGGCAGCCACGGCAGAAGATAGAAAGGTAAATGTTCCACAGCCTGAAATAAGACAAAAAAAACAAACCACAGAAAATTGAAAGTGTAAAACTCTGCAACATTCTAACAACTAACAATAACTTTGTTTTTTTTTTCCACCAGGCTGAAAAATCATTTTTGTGACTTTAATGCAAAGCAGTGAGGTGCATACAAGCCCAGCAGCAGTTATGACCTAAAAGGCTAGGTTTGAAAAGAAGAGAAGAAATAATCATAGCACTTTCTCTAATTCTCATGTTTTGGGGCTCCTTATCATCCTGAACAGATGTTAATAAGGTTTCATAGATTTACAGAATCAGTCAGGTTGGAAGGGACCACAAGGATCATCTAGTTTGAACCCCCCTGCCATGCCCAGGGACACCCTACCCTCATCCAGCCTGGCCTTAAACACCTCCAGGGATGGGGCCTCAACCACCTCCCTGGGAAACCCATTCCAGCCTCTCACCACTCTCATGCTCAACAACTTCCTCCTCACACCCAGTCTGAACCTACCCACCTCCAGCTTTGCTCCATTCCCCCTAGTCCAGTCACTCCCTGAGAGCCTAAAAAGCCCCACCCAAGCCTCTTTTGTAGGCCGCCTTCAGATCCTGGAAGGCCACAAGAAGGTCACCTGGGAGCCTCCTCTTCTCCAGACTGAACTGCCCCAACTCTTTCAGTCTGTCCTCATAGCAGAGCTGCTGTAGCCCTCTGAGCATCCCAGTGGCCCTTCTCTGGACATGCTCCAGCATGTCCATATCCCTCTTGTAATAGGGGCTCCAAAGCTGGATGCAGTACTCCAGGTGAGTGTCTCAGCAGAGTGGAGTAGAGAGGGAGAATCACCTCCCTCGACCTGCTGGCCACACTTCTGATGCAGCCCAGGCTCTGGTTGGCTTTCTGGGCTGCAAGTGCACACCGCTTGCTCATGCTGAGCTTCTCATCCACCAGCACCACCATATCCCTCTTCTCAGGGCTGCTCTCCAGCCAGGCACTGCCCAGCCTGGATTTGTATTTGATTCATAGAATGGGTTGGGAAGGATCCAACCTGCCTGCCATGAACAGGGACACTTTCCACAAGACCAAAATGATCAGGCCCTAAATAATGAAACCTTCCAGATCAGAATGGTGTTGCCTACAAATCTTTTGGTGAGAAAGCAGTTTTCGCCTTGAGATGTTCTCATTGTTTTTCCTATGCTGGACTGATTTTTTCCTGTCCTGGACTGAGGAATTCTTGTCCACCTAACCAGTGTACCATGGGAAAGGAAAGCAGTCGTTTTCCAGCCAAATTGCTTTGATCTCGACTTGAGTAAGCAACAAGTTTTCCTCACCACTTACTAGCTGTCATGGGTTGAGTTAGCTCTTAGGCTAAACCTGGGCTTGTTTAGTCTGGAGAAGAGAAGGCTCAGGGGAGACCTTTATTGCTCTCTACAACTACCTGAAAGGAGGTTGTAGCCAGGTGGGGGTTGGTCTCTTCTCCCAGGCACACAGTGACAGAACAAGAGGACACAGTCTCAAGTTGCACCAGGGCAGGTTTAGGTTGGAAGTTAGGAAGAATTTCTTCACATAAAGAACGATTGGCATTGGAATGGGCTGCCTGGGGAGGTGGTGCTCCTCCACCATCCGTGGAAGTGTTTAAAAGGAGACTGAATGAGGCACTTAGTGCTATGGTTTAGTTAATTAGAAGGTGTTAGGTGATAGGTTGGAATTGATGATCTTGAAGTTCTTTTCCAACCTGGTTAATTCTGTGACTCTGTGATCACACTAATTCTTTTGTTTTACACAAGGATGCAGTGGAGGCTGCTGGTACCAGTGTTTTTATTTTGCCTAATGGAAACTTACCCACTGAGCACCAGACTGATCCAGATAGCAGGAATATTCTAGGGAAACCAGCCTTTGAGGGACAGATTCATGAACTTTGTAGCCTTTGCTTATCACTAATCTCAAGATTCCTTGGAATATCAGGATCAAATATTTTGCATAGTTTACAGCAGTCATGATGTCAGGAATAAAAAGCAGATGGCAAAACATAAACCAAATGAAGATGATATGCCTTTTAATGTCCACTTTAAAACAAACTCATTTTATACAACTGTGGTTCACTGTTTATTGTTACAAGATAGATTTGACTGATTGCATTCTGCTAACTGTGAAGCCTTTTGCACCCTAAACCTTGAGGAATATATCAGTTTGTTATTGTTGGCCTTGCTCTTTCTCCCAGCATGATTTTCCTCTCATCATGATGTTGGCTGCCACACAGCTAGGAAAGAGTAAATTGACTTCTGACTCTCCAGTTAGTTGGAGATATGGGACATGAGGAGAGGCATCTTTCACAACATAACAGAGTCCCTATTTCAGCTGGTTCTCCTGGAATAAGAACTTTCCAGCTTTGCCTAGCAATGTGGTATGTGGTCTAATTGAAATTTATACATGGGCTTTGTTTACTTTCAGCATATTTTTCTGAAGCATTAAGACTCTTTGATCACATAGACTGCCTGGAGTTCCTTGCCAATAACTTTTGGGCACAGTGGTGGGGAATCAGTCCCATTTGACAGAGGATATTACATTTCTAACACAAATTGTGAAGAGAAGCAGAGCCAGCCCTAGTAGTACATTTGCACTACTGAAATAAACAGTGTCAGAGCCCAGGCCCAGACTCTGGCATGTGGACATTTGTGCTGCTAACTTGGTAATGTGGTCTCTGGCATGACTGTGCCCTGAACTACCTTACACTCTCCTAACAACTCTGGGAGCAATTTGTTTCACCTGTGGGACCAACCATCATGTTCTACAAACAATCTACAGGAGACTGGTTTGTTTTGGAAGGTATCAGTGTATTACTGTGTGACTATAAGACATATCTCCACGGCCAGGAGAAGTGTGTAAGCCCATTAAGCCTATTAAGATAAGCATCATAGAGTAGAATAGAACAGAATAGAGTAGATCAGGTTGGAAGAGACTCCATGATCAACCAGTCCAACCTGTCACCCAGCCCTATCCAATCAACCAGACCATGTAGGTCTTCTACCTTGTTCTCAGTTCTCTCCATCTGAGCTAAACAGAATGCAGGTGGCAGCAGCCCAGAGCTAGTTAGCTCACCCATCATGTCTCAGCCCACTCTGCCCCTGGGCTCGGGTGGCTGGCAAGCCACAAACAGACAAGAGATGGTCAAAAATTACATGGTTTTGCTATGATGGGCTGTAAAGGCCTGGAGCAAACATGAGTATTGTGAGGAGACTTTCAGAGGTTGGGGGTGGATGGCAGATTTATTGTGATGGAGATGGGGCAGCTAGAAGAAAATGACAGAAACAAAATTGCAAGGTAAAAGTCTTGGTTTGTATTGTTGTCCATGTCTGTATATGTCTAGAGCTTTTTCTTCCTTTATGTGCACAGTATCCATTGTAATTTCACGTAGGACATGGGCTAGGGCAAGATCCTGCTGTACTTCAATGCTACAGGCTTGGGGAAGTGTGGCTGGAAAGCTGTCTGGAGGAAAGGGATCTGGGGGTTCTAATCAACAAGTAGCTGAATATGAGCAGTGTGCCCAGGTGGCCAGGAAAGCCAATGGCATCCTGGCTGGGATTAGAAATGCTGTGTCCAGCAGGAGGAGGGAGGTGATTACCCCTTGGACTTGGCTCTGGTGAGGCCACACCTCAAGTACTGTGTTCAGTTTTGGGTACTTCAATAAAAGAGGGATGTGCTGGAGCAAGTGCAGAGGAAGGCAACAAAGCTGTGGAGGGCCTGGAGAATAGATCTTATGAGGAGCAACTGAAGGAGCTGGGACTGTTTAGTTTGAAAAAGAGGAGTTTGAAAATGAGGGGGCATCTCATTGCTGTCTACAGCTACCTGAAAGGAGGTTGTGGAGAGGCTGCTTCTGGTCTCTTCTCACAGGTAAACAGTGATAAGATGAGAGGGCACAGCCTCAAGCTGCAACTGGGTAGGTTTAGACTGCAAGTGGTCAGGCATTGGAATGGGCTGCTCAGGGAGGTGGTTGAGTCACTACCCCTGGATGGGCTTAAAAGTTGTTTGGATGTGGTGCTTGGGGATATGATTTAGGGTGGACTTTGCCAAGTAGAGTTATTGGTTGGACTTAGTGATTCTGAGGGTCTCTTCCAACCTGAATGTTTCTGTGATTCTGTGCTTCCTTCACACTCTGAGCAACATCTCAGGGGATGTGCTACTGACTCCAGCTAAGCTGCTTTGTGCTACATGTGCTCCATCCTCTAACGAATACATGGAATACATGTTTTGTCAGTGCAAAATCTAATTTCTCCCCTCCTTTACACTTTTTACTTGCCTTATTAGATTTGGAGAATACATCCTTCCAGTGAATCCTGCATGGAATTTAGGGCTGGTAACAACATAGCCTTGTGCTGAATGAATGAGCCTAAGTATCAGAAGAGACACTGCTAATTTGATTGGATGGTTCTCTGCCCCAGCTACAGCTCAGTGCTGATGCTTGTGCTTTCTTGGGCATCTCTGTGTTTTACATCATTAAGCTATGTAGACTTAACCTAAGACTTTACCTTAATTTATGTATTATTGTGGCCAAAAGAGACCATTGTGGTCATCCGTTCTGACACTGATGAACCTCACACCATAACCCTTCAGACACATTTAAATAACATTGTATTTCAACTAGGCCATTTAAATTATTCACCTTTGATTTCAAATTTTCTAGCAGGTGAGAGCCAATGACTTTAAGTTGTAAGTTGTCCCAGTGGTTACTTGCATTCACTGTAAATTATTTCTGGACTTAATTCCTGCAACTTCAGCTTCCAGCCATTCTCCATTTGCCTGCACTTAGCTGCAGTTCACTAAGTAGAAAATTATAGCCTGTCATTGATTCCTCCCACAGATGTCCTCTTGATACATTGCTTAGCCTGTGAAGCTTTGCAAGTTTACCATTCCCTTAAGCATTCAAAGCCTTGGTCTCTGAACTCTGCCCATATTACCAACTCCTCAATAAATTCTTCTTGAATAAATAGTGAGCCGGACTCAGTGCTTCTGCAGTGGTTGCACAGTGCCACATAGAATCACAGAATCATTGAGGCTACAAAAGACCTCTGAGATCATAAAGTCCAGCCTGTAACCTAACACCACGACATCAGCTAAACTATGCCACCAAGTGCCACATCCAGTCTTTTCTTAAAGACTTCCAGGGATGGTGACGCCACCTCCCTGGGCAGTCCATTCCAGTGCCTGATCACCCTTTCCATGAGGAAGTGCTTCCTAACATCTAACCTAAACCTCCCCTGGTACAGCTTCAGGACATGCCCTCTTGTCCTGTCACAAATTGCCTGGGAGAAGCATCTGACCCCTACCTAACTACAACTTCCCTTTGGGTAGTTGTAGAGAGTGATAAGGTCCACTCTAAGAATGATTTTGCTAGTCCTGCTGGCCACACTATTCCCAACACAGGCCAAGATGCCATTGGCCTTTTGTGCCACCTGAGCACACTGCTGGCTCACAGCCAGCTGTCAACCAGCACTCCCAGGTCCCTCTCTGCCAGGCTGCTCTGCAGTCACTCATCCCCCAGTCTGTATTGCTGCATGGGGTTATTGTGGCCAAACTTGACGTAATGGTCCTGCTCCTGGTGGGTGTTTCCCCCTTTATTTGCCTGAGAATTGTCGTAGGCATATACAGGAGCTCATCTTCTGCTGGTTACCCTCCAGGACAGCCAATTTATTTTCTGTCTGGGTTACTTCCAAGGCACTGCTTCTCCTTTAACTATGCCCTGCCTTCTGCATCCTACCTAGGAATGCAGATCACTTTACGTTTATCTACATCAAAACACATGGAATGGGTTCAGTTCACACAAGCATGAGAGAACTACAGCATCTCTAGATTTCTGCTGTAACTGCTTGTAGAGAAAAAGGTACTTCTAGATGTTTGAAGTAGGTCAGATGCCTGTTTCTCTCCATTGCCTATAAAAGGAATCTGTGTGCCTTGCTCAGATGCGGGTGTCTAAAGTTAGAAGAGCGGAACCCCAGACAGCACATTCACTCACAGTCAGCAAGCCAAGCCATACGAATTGCATTCATCCAGTGATCTATCCCATTTATTATTCACCCATCACCTTTATCACCCACAAACAATCTGCTGTTATCTTCTTTCAGACAAGTGAGAATAACTGTTATACAACATAGGGACAAAAAACTGAGTTTAAGGCTCTCCTGCAGAAGCACAGTAGTGTGGTCAGTGTCTCCTATTGATACTTAGAGGTCTCTGCCCTGCATGGCTTTTAATTCTTTAAATGTGCAACTGTCAGTTTTGTATGGTCCCAGTTTCTGACTCAAAATGCCAGTGCCAAGTCAAATATCTTGACAGAGTCCACTATCAGCACGGTTCTTTACAGACCAGGCTGTGCTCTCCTCAGCCTGTGATTCTCAGATCAGAGCAACCAAGGTGATTATTTTTAATCCGAGAGGCTGCACATACTGGATGTGGAACTGGGACACCTGGGAAGTTGTCAGGGAAGCACTCAAACCCATATATTTCTTGCTTCTCCAAGCATGGCAGCTTGACCAATGCCTTAATGTTTCTTTGTTTTGTTTCTGCTGAATCAGCTAATATCCTTGTTTATGTGTCCAGTGAGAGAGACTCACAGTCACAAAGAAATAGTGGAGGACTCTTTCTAAAGCAAACCCTTGAAAGAAGAGGAGATTCTGATGTGATTCAAATGGAAACATATCATCTTTCTGCATTAGCAGCAGCAAACTCAGCAGTTAACTCAGTGTCTCTTGCCCCTCACAGACACCATTGTGCCAAGTAACATCTTTCTATCACTGTGAAGTTTTGCTGCCACGGCTGTACCTGAGACTTGCTCAGAACTGCCCACACTGAGTTAAACCCTGAAATCTCCACCTGTTTTTCCTTCATGGTCCTCCTCCAGACAAAATTGCTTCTGACTTCAGTGTATGCTTGGCTTTAACATTTCCAGATAAAGCCTGGTGGTGTAGTTGTACTCACAGTCCTTTTAAGTGTCACTTTTAATGATGGTGCTGGCAGCTTTAGGCATTCCTTTGTCTAAAAAATAAAAAGCTTCTTCAAATGTATATTTCTCTTGTTTTTATGAGATGCCTGCAAAATGCATGGCAGTGTGCAGTCCAAGGGAGTGAAATATTTTAACGATGGCTTTCAGAGAAATTTCTCCTTCTGCCTGCAGCAAACACCATGGCTAATGAGTATGTGGCTGGTATGTGACAAGTGATTGGAAGTCTATTCTCTAGTTTCACCATGTAAACAAAATGGTTTCTCACAACTGTTACTCAGGTCAAAAGCAGCACTACTTGGCAAACAAACTTATCTTTAAGAACATTCATTGGAAATGTTTGTGCTTTGTTCCTGAAAAGGAGACCAAGCACAGTTGTAGTACAGCAGAGTCTACTGCTGATGAGAGTGGATGGGGCCAACTAGTGAGGGTCTGCCCCTTCACTTACATTTAAGCACATGTTTAGGATGTATTCCAAAGGCAAATGATTTGTTCTGTTCCGTGCATTTTATGAGCATTATGGATAGATGATCTGTGCCAGGGAAGATCTGTAAGCAGGCTGAGCTGGGAAACAACACCGCTCTTCCCCCACTTCATGTGGAGGAGAGCTGTGGGAAAGGTGCCTGGGAGCCCTTTCCAGCTCACCTGGGCAGCACTAACTGAGATTTTTGTGATGTGGTTTTTTTCTTTCCTTTCTCCCAAGAGCACATGCAGTGTGTGCAAAGAAAACTAGTGGGATGGAGTGGAGGATGAGGTCAGCTCTTTGTGACCTGAGCAAATACATCTATTTTAATAGGAGGGCACTTGAGAGTCTCTTCTAGCATGGTGGAGTTTTTTCCTGTGGACTTTAAGCTGAGGTGAGATAGGTCTCAATTTGGCAGGGAAAGAAAGTATTTCCTGAAAGGTCAAATATATCTTCTCTAAATCCTTGGGGATTCTTTGATCCGTTTAGCCATTTGAAAGGTGAGATTGAACTCTAACAATGCTTTGTTAGTAAGCACAGGTTAGAAAATAGCAACGAGTGGAGTGCATTGCAGAGATGTGTGTTCACAGTGTGAAATCTCCCTTTTCTAGCAGAAGAGGCTATCTACTTTTATCTATCATAAATCTTAAACTACAGCATCTGTATCTGAAAATTATAAGCTTTCTGTAGCAACATTTTTTTTCTTTGAGTGCTGTCTGATGTACAAAAAGTTTACCTTTATGGGGAAACAGTGTCTAAGAATCCCAGGTTTTTCTTTAGAGGAGCATTTTCCTTGAAGAGTACAGTGTGTGGATCACATGGCTTTGTAAGGTAAATATTTAATGGCTTCTGTTGGGAATTGCTGTATAATTAAATCATGATTTTGCCTCTCAGAAATGAGAATGCAATATCATTCTCTTTTCTGAGAAAATGGGGTAAATATTCCATTTTTCGTGCTGTCATGATCTTTACTGCACTGCCACAGTTACTTTCTGTGTCTCGTCTGGTTGTCTGGTGTAAAGAGATAGGCATTTCCCTGTCGATCTGTTCTAATGCCTGTGATTTCTTTGGATCCAGTAGCTGCTCAATACATGCATTTCTCCAATTAGCTAGGATACATCTAATTCTTCATCTAGAAGTCTGGCACGGGATTTAGAACAATTACCCAGCAAGATCCTACGAGATGAAACAAATGTTGCAATCAGAGCTGGGAAATCTCAGAAAATACTCTATTTACCCCCAAATAGTGTGAAGGCCACGTAGGGCCATGCCTGTTTGACAAGTGTGACTCCTCTCACTCACGCAAGAGAGGCAAACCCAAAAGTTTGGATTAAAAACGAAGGCAGGAGGAAGGTGACAGATCACACATTTAAACACATCTAAATTCCAGTGATGGTAGGAA
Organism: Pogoniulus pusillus; assembly: GCF_015220805.1. Taxonomy (NCBI): domain Eukaryota; kingdom Metazoa; phylum Chordata; class Aves; order Piciformes; family Lybiidae; genus Pogoniulus; species Pogoniulus pusillus. The sequence goes on along the minus strand of NC_087294.1, from coordinate 10,056,812 downwards.
GCACTGCATACTTTGTGTAGTGTAAGCCCAAGGGAGGTATTATGTGTGTAATATTCATATTTCATGAGCAAATGCTCGCTGGCACTGATGGAAAGACAGGGAATGCAGATCCTGGACAGACTCATGTTGGACATGTCTTCTCCTCTCTCAGTGCTCTGCCATGTATTCTCACTCTGTCAACAGCCAGCCTGCTCTTCATTACATTAAACGGGATTTGGATTTTGTTCTATTATTTCTAGTAAGAATTAACATGTCCTGTTAATTCCTAGCTAGGTAATTATAAATTCCTTGAATTACTGCTTTAATTTCTGAGGGCAAGATCAAGTGTGTAATTTGCACGTACTCTTCTAACCATAGCCCTTGTGCTGCAGTAATTTTGCTGTCTGTCTGTAGCAACTGCTGTGCTTCCCTCTGATAATGTTATCCTATTACCACCTGCACTGCTCCCCTCGTGCCCTAAGGTAATGTTAAACATCTCACACTGTCTGGATTTCTGTTCTTGGTTAATCTCTGCTTTCAGGCATCAGTAGGTGTTGCTGGGCCAGTCACTGGTACACTCCAACAAACCATTTGTGCCTGCGGTATGTGATCATTTCTAGGTTAAACAGTTCATTCATTTTCAAGAGAGAACAAAACCTGCATTTTTGGACACAGTAATTTCTGGTTTACAAACCTGCTTTCCTGTCTTGGGTACAGCTGTCTTGGGAGTGAGAAATGTCATGACTGTAGGTCATTTTCCCCTTGATCTTATCGTCAGTGGAAGAGACTCAGGACGCAAAACTATGCTGTAACTTAGAAAAACTGGCTGGGCAGGACACAGCACAGCAAAGGTGAGGAGCTATGAAATCAAGCCTCAGCACTCAAAAATCTTTTGCAGAAGGAATTTTACATTGATTCTTTTTTTTTGTCCACAGCATAAGCACAGAAACCTTGTTTCTTCCTGAAATGCTAGGGGAGAAAAAGACTGGAGAGAGTCCTCATGCCCCCACCCTGTCCTTTCCCCTCTGCGTTAGCAGGTGCAATGCTTGCCTGACCTCCCCACGCTTCGGTGGGAGAGGCTGAATCGCTCCTACGTGCGCAAGGACTGGAGCACCACTGTTCTCTTAGGTGGCTGTGGCTCCTCCGGTTCTTTCAGCAGACTGAACTTCGTAAAGGAAAAGGATTGACACCGCAGACAGCAACATGCACTAACAGCGGAACCGAGGCCTTTTTGGGGGGAAGCATCACATAGAGCTTCATTCAAAATCCAAGCCAGCGTTTCCTTCCTTCCTTCCTCACATCGCCCCCTCTCACACTTTTAGAAGCTGGGAGAGCGTGTCCCGAGAGCCTTTGGCTTGGCAGGGCTGTCCGCCCCCAGCGCCGAGCGCTGGCCGCAGGGGCAGCTGCTGGCTGGCAGCTGGCATTCGGCGCTGGCCGCTTTACCTGCTGCAGCTGGGAGCCCGCGGAGGTGGCGGCGGCGGCCGCCCCGGCTGCTTTCCTCATCCTCCCCTGCTCTCATCGTCTGGCTCTGCTGGTCGAGGTCCTCCGTGCCCTGCCCAGGTACCATGGCCACCCTCTTTTTGCACTTTGGGGCCGGAGCTCTTCACAGGGCAGCGCTCCTTCCCCGGCCGGCCAGGGAAGGACAGGTTCCTTTCCTCATGGCAACAAGTTGCCGAAGGTGGCTGAAACCGAGTGCAAAGCACAAAAGTGGTCTGCGAACAACTTTGTTGCTATTCAGAGGCTTTGCCCTTTGCAGTGACACAGGCTGTTGCTATTCTTGGGAGCCTATTGCAGGCGAGGGGAGGGCCGTCTGTCGGAAGCATTGCTTTTGCCTCTTAACTAATAGTTGGAGGCACCAGCGTCCACCCTGCCTGCACATTCCTTACCCATTAGCTTAAAGGCTCTCTCTCGCTCTCCCTCTTTCTCTTTTCCTTCTCCCGCTGGTCTTCCTACCCACCAGTTTTGCACGGGCGAAGGCGCACAGAAGGAGAGGATTCGAAGTGTTTGCTGCCTCAGCTTAAAGTTAGGGCACGGAGCAGAGAGACGTGAGCTCGCTTCATCCTTGTAAATTGTGAGCAAGTTGTGGTGAGAGATGGCACAGAAAAAAAGTGCCTATCCGTGGCAGCCCATTGCGAACTGCAGCAGCAGGAGTCAGGATTCTTCCCGGCATAGATGCATGTGCTATTTTACAAGCGAAGGAGGGGCAAGCAACCTCCTTTCCAGTGTCAGTTATTTGTGGGAAAACTGCGACTGTCTCAGTCATACTGAGTGAAAGGCTTTATTCTGAGACTCACTAGAAGTCATTCCATCCCTGCCAGCTTCAGTGGAAGCAGTGGCCCCAGGCTGGATTGCAGCAGTGAGGAAAACTAGAGCAGATGCAGGCAAGCTGCCCACAGGAACTGTCTGCCTAATCTTGGTCCAGATTCTGGTCCAGGTCCTGATGTTCGTTCTGATCCTGATCCTGGTCCTGCTTTTGGTCTGGGTCCGGGTCCAAGTCTTGGTGTGGGAGCCTCCAAGAGCTCTCAGCAGAACTGCTGGCCTCAGCTGTGGAAGCTGTCCCCATTGGGAATCACTGTTGTATAATTTGGCAGTGCTGCAGGCTTCTTGTTTGTGCTCTTTTTCCCTTTCTTCACTTGCTGTTTTGTCTTGGTTGGTTTTGTTTTAATACACTTACGCCTGCAGATAGCCTGAGAGGGAAGTCAGAGGTGGAAAGTTGGTGGCTTTTGGAGTGTTTCCAAAAAACAGAATTCCTAAACATTTTTTTTTCCTTGAGTAGAGCAGGCACAACATTCTTGCTTGCCTAACAAGAATGAAATGACAAAAGACACTCTAACTGCCCCATCTGGCAGCTGCCTCGCTATCAGCTTCAGAAACTGGAGTGTCATAGATGCTATGGGGACACCAGTTCTGGCAGGCAGATGTGTTTCTGCAATGCCTTTGGCATGGAGTTAAATGAATCAGCCTAGCTCTACTCTTGTGTGTAACCTATTTTCCACGTTCCTGCCAGGTGGTACAAGATGCTCTCAGTGCTGTTAATTTTTTTTGCCACCTCCAGAGAGACAGTGTTTCTTCATGCAGTATGTGCAAAAAAATAAGGGCAACTTCTAAAGAAATTATTCAAATGTTTTGGGGAAAGGAAAAAAAAAAAGAGTCCATTTAGGCTGGGGAAGGAGGAGAAATCTTTTCAAGGATTAAGCCAATCTATGACAAGATTCCTCTGTTGTAATGTGGCATACAATTGACCTCCTCTCACAGCCTACGCCTCCTGCAACACAGAGCTGGCACTCTACACAGTGCCTGGTCTCTCTAGCTCCAGCACTACACACTTCACAGTATCACAGTGTCATCAGGGTTGGAAGAGACCTTACAGATCATCAAGTCCAATCCTTTACCACAGAGCTCAAGGCTAGACCATGGCACCAAGTGCCATGTCCAATCCTGCCTTGAACAGCTCCAGGGACGGCGACTCCACCACCTCCCCGGGCAGCCCATTCCAGTGTCCAATGACTCTCTCAGGGAAGAACTTTCTCCTCACCTCCAGCCTAAATTTCCCCTGGCACAGCTTGAGGCTGTGTCCTCTTGTTCTGTTGCTGGTTGCCTGGCACAAGAGACCAACCCCACCTGGCTACAACCTCCCTTCAGGTGGTTGTAGACAGCAATGAGGTCACCTCTGAGCCTTCTCTTCTCCAGGCTAAAAATCCCAGCTCCCTCAGCCTCTCCTCACAGGGCTGTGCTCCAGGCCTCTCACCAGCTTTGTCGCCCTTCTCTGGCCACATTCTGCTATCTCAACATCTCTCTTGAATTGAGGAGCCCAGAACTGGACACTGCACTCAAGGTGTGGCCTGACCAGTGCTGAGTACAGGGGAAGAATAACCTCCCTTGTCCTACTGGCCACACTGTTGCTGATCCAGGCCAGGATGCCATTGGCTCTCTTGGCCACCTGGGCACACTGCTGGCTCATGTTCAGCTACTATCTGCCAGCACCCCCAGGTCCCTCTCTGCCTGGCTGCTCTCCAGCCACTCTATCCCCAGCCTGTAGCGCTGATGGCATGCAGCAAATTCATGACAGAACTGAGAATACAAATTTCTTCTGCCTGAGTCCTGTGGTTTCTTGCCAAGTCATTCTTTGCATTTAGTTCTTACTTTTTGAGAGGCACTGATTTATACCTATGGATTTTTATATGACTCTTAAAAAAGTGTTTTAGGAAAGTTCTTGACCTCTTTGGCTAGAAGTAATAGGCACAGTCCAGAACTCATCATGCTTCACAACTCCCTCCTGGGTCTGAAAGCCACCTGCTGACTCACTGCACAAGCATTTACTCCTGCTGCTCTTCTGTTGGCATCCTTTTTTAAAAGCACTTTTTAAAAGTACAGTGTGGCCAGGGTCAGTAAGAGTTATGTTTTGGCAAAGTCAGGCTGAAGGTAAGAATCGGAGGTTGGAAAGCACAATGTGGGAAATAATTGAACCGAGAAGACAAAAACCTCAGTTTTACTTCAAGATTCTACTTTCATGCCATTGTAGCATTTCTATCAAACAAAAAGAAAGATCATCTGGCTTCTGGGTAACCTGGAGGGTTATTCAGTAAGAGTTACTGAATAACATATCCATGGTTTGCCATCACACACTGTCCTTTTCTGTTTGCTTCAGATATTTTGGACTAGCTGACCTTTGGTGCTGCCTTCCAAACCAGACCATTCTATGATTCTATTTCCCACAAATCACTCTTAACAAACCATATCTGCATCAGCTCTATACCTTTGAAAGAAAGTTGTTCATCTGAAAGAAAATCAGGAGGTAAAGGTGAATGAATGGTAGAAAGGTTAGTAAAAAAAATATGCCTGTGCAGATTTTATCCACTTCATTGTCTTGTGGGAAATGAAAAACTGCATCCTCTGCCCACACTGAACTTTCAAATGGGGTTGATTTCTTTCTTAATGACTTTTGATAACAACTTTCTGGAACAGTTGGGAGGAAACTCAATATGAATCAGTAAGAAGTGTATCAGAACTACATTTCAAATGCCTTTATTAATACTCTGTGCTAGTTTGAGCCTTGCTGGGATATTTTAGTGAGGAGAATTAGATTATAGGCTGTGAAAAGGAAACAGTGGTGATGGCTACTTCACTCATAGGCTTGCTGAGATGTATAAAACCAAGACCACATATATAGATAACAGAGTTACTCTCTGGGCTTTGGCTGCCTCCCTTCTCTCTCCTTAGCTTGCTGTCTGTGTGACTAATCCGTTTGCTTCCTAAGCCCCCTGGCTGATTCTCCAAACTCACCTTGAATGTGAGGCAAAGTCTGGGATAAGGTAGAGGGTTGGAAGGAGGTGGAAGGGTGGTTGGGAGCCCCTCCTGGGCACTCTGTTTTCTGGGAGGGCTGTTTTGTTTCTGTATTACCTTTTTAACTTGTATATCTCTGCATATAGCTGTAGATATTGTAAATACCTGCTTGTATATTGTGCTAAGCTGTAAATATAAAGCTTCATTCTTTTAATTTCCAGCCTCTGAGTCTAGTCTGGGTGATTTTGTTAAGGGGGGGGGGGGAATGGATAACACCCAAATCATCACATACCCAGTGTCAACAGGCTGAGTTGAACCTGCTGCTCTTACTTATACCACACTGCAGTCATGCCAGCTGCAAAAATGAAAGTACAGGCTTGTGTGGTTGGAGTAATTTCAATGAGTTTACTTCACTGACAGAGTCTGAACTCCAACCTGAACTTGGAGGAAGGATGGAGGGGGCAAGGTGGGGAATGGTGACCATGTGGCCCTGATTTCTTAACGGAACATCTCTTTATGAGGAGAGACTGAGGGAGCTGGGGCTCTTTAGCTTGGAGGAGACTGAGAGGTGACCTCATCAATGTCTATAAGTATGTAAGGGGTGAGTGCCAAGAGGATGCAGCTGCTGGGTGATGCCCAATGACAGACCAAGGGGCAATGGGTGGAACTTGAGGCATAGGAATTTGCATGTAAACAAGGGGGATTTTTTTCCCCTGTGAGGGTGACAGAACACTGGAACAGGCTGCCCGAGGGGGTTGTGGAGTCTGCCTCTCTGAAGATATTCAAAACCCACCTGGACGTGTACCTGTGTGATCTGATCTAGGTGATGCTGCTCTGGGGTGCCAGAAGGTTTGAACTGGATGACCTTTTGAGGTCCCTTCCAGCCCTTGACATTCTGTGATCCTGTGATTCTTGCTTCCACCATAAATGCACTGCCACCTATGTAGTGCAGTGCCTGCCAGGGCAAGGCCCCACTGAAATCAGGCAGATTTTAGGATTTTCCAAACCAGATGCCAATAATGGAAGCACTGCACAATGGAAAAAAGAGTTTTACTCCTTCCTTGTGTGATGAATTGTTAAAAATGTGTAAGCTGAAATTCCCTGTGCCCATTCCAGTTAAGGAAAGTGATGTACATCATCCTAGCTAAGAAAAAATGTGAGCTGCTGAAATTTGTATTATTTTGTTGCTGGGAAACATTTTCTCCCTCATGGAATATGTCAGCCACACAGGAAATGCAGTCATTTTCATGGTTTTAATTATTTCCACTGAGAAAGTGTTTTGTTTTCTCCTGAAAATCTTGTTGCTGCAAAAACAAACAACTAAACGTCTTTAGTTCTGCGCTTTGACTTCTTGCTGTTCTTTTTTAACCACAGCTGGCAACCTAAAAACAGTTGTACATGCACTCATTAATACCAAATTCAGAGTAAAGCTTTCCAGAGTCCACCAGAATTTTCTAATCCTTGCAGGTAAGGAATCAATAAAATCAGCCTCCCATCCACAGACCATTTTCCATTCACCCAGCGAGCACAAAGAAATAAGACTTATACAGTCACAGTATCACAGTATCACAGTATCACAGTATCACCAAGGATGGAAGAGACCTCATAGATCATCAAGTCCAACCCTTTACCACAGAGCTCAAGGCTAGACCATGGCACCAAGTGCCACATCCAATCCTGCCTTGAACAGCTCCAGGGACAGCGACTCCACCACCTCCCCGGGCAGCCCATTCCAGTGTCCAATGACTCTCTCAGGGAAGAACTTTCTCCTCACCTCCAGCCTAAATCTCCCCTGGCGCAGCTTGAGGCTGTGTCCTCTTGTTCTGGTGCTGGCCACCTGAGAGAAGAGAGCAACCTCCTCCTGGCCACAACCCCCCCTCAGGTAGTTGCAGACAGCAATAAGGTCCCCCTTGAGCCTCCTCTTCTCCAGGCTAACCAATCCCAGCTCCCTCAGCCTCTCCTCGTAGGGCTGTGCTCAAGGCCTCTCCCCAGCCTCGTCGCCCTTCTCTGGACACGCTCAAGCATCTCAATGTCCCTCCTAAACTGGGGGGCCCAGAACTGAACACAGCACTCAAGGTGTGGTCTAACCAGTGCAGAGTCCAGGGGCAGAATGACCTCCCTGCTCCTGCTGACCACACCATTCCTGATGCAGGCCAGGATGCCACTGGCTCTCTTGGCCACCTGGGCACACTGCTGGCTCATGTTCAGGTGGGTATCAATCAGCACCCCCAGATCCCTCTCTGTCTGGCTGCTCTCCAGCCACTCTGACCTCAGCCTGTATCTCTACATGGGGTTGTTGTGGCCAAAGTGCAGCACCAGGCACTTGGAGCTATTGAACCCCATCCCCTTGGACTCTGCCCATCTGTCCAGGGGGTCAAGGTCCTGCTGCAGGAGGATCAAATTGACTTTTGATTGCTGTAGGTTGCTGTGAGTTCAGAGAGGAGAGATTTCTGGGCAGCTCCCTGGGCCAGAAGTGCCTAAGACCACGTAGACATGGTTCCTGCCTTGGCTGTACCACTCTGGGAAAGAGGAAGGTAGAGAAGCAGCTCAGCTGTCTCAGCAGCAGCTTGTGTTGTGCTTCCCCCTTCTACCTCCCTAATAAGCAGGGAAAGGAAGCAAACAGCTTCTGCTTTTAAATTTAGTCTTCTGATAAGCAGACAGTTTTGTCTCAGTGACTATGATATGTGTGCATTCTTCATGCTTGAGTACAGCACAGGTTTACTTTGTAAGCAGGAGCACCTGGAAGCACTATTACAAGAGGCAGTTATGCAGAAGCTGGGAAATCCCAGAGAGGGCTCCTGCCTCTGTAACTCAGCTCTTTTGTGCATATGCACAATGCATTGTGTAATGTCTTTACAGCATGCAGCTTCTTTCACACGCCCTCCACCTTTTGTTCAGTACACACAGCAGATAATGTTAGGTTAATAATGGTTTGGAGGTCTGTGTTACATTGGAGCTCTGACTGCAAAACCACAGCCATTGCTAATCCCCTTGTAACCTACAGTGTTAGTGTTTTCACCTTGTTTGGTTTGTTCCAGGCTATAGTCTCAACCTTGGAAATGGACACAGTCTGTCATGGAAAGATGAGTAACAGTTTCCCGATAAACTCTGATCAGAACACTGGAACAGGCTGCCCAGGGGGGTTGTGAAGTCATCCTCTCTGGAGATACTCAAAACCCACCTGGACACGTTCCTGTGTGATCTGGTCTAGGTGCTCCTGCTCTGGCAGGGGTTTGAACTGGATGATCTTTCAAGGTCCTTCCCAGCCCATGACATTCTGTGATTCTGTGTGAACCTGTGATATATATATATAAAAAACCATAAACCTGAATGAATCCATCATCTCAGCATGCCAATAAAATGAGTGGATAGCATCATCTCTGCATGTGAAGCTGAGGAACTGGGACATGTCATTTTAGTTTGAAAAAAAAACCCTCTTAAATTTGAATGCTGAGTCTGAGAAACCTAGGATCTGTCCTTGACACTTAGCATTCAACAAGTCCTAACACATATTGAGGCAGTTACCATTTACTTTATTTCCAGTCAGGAGTCTGGAACACAGCTGAAAATAAAAGACTTCAAGCCAGACAAAGGGAAAATGTAAGTGTGACAGCATCCTTGATAACCCATCTAGTCCGTCTTCCTGTGCTAAGAAAAGGTCAGTTGTATCTGTCTTCCCTGGGTATCCCTCTTGCTACCTTGTTCCTGTCTAATGTGTTCTTTGAAACCCTTAAAATCAGAGGTTTCACTGCCTCCTGAGGAGCTCTCTTCCAGTGCCCAATTATGCTCGTTATTAGACTGGCACTTAGACTAAAGGCTCTGTACTACAAGTAGTCCACCTTTCCTTGCTTTGCCCACAGGGGACAGGGAGAGCTATATATCCCTCTGCTCTTTGAAAGTGTTGGGTATCTGCTGTTGGCCCCTGGCTCACAACCCTGTCCTGGTAGGGCCAGTTTAACCCTTGCTCTCCTCCTCTTCCTTTTGTGTGTCCAGGAGTTGAGTAGAATGAGCAAACAATGAAGGGCTTGGCCCCAGCAAAGCCTTGAGGGCTATGGGCTTAGCACCATGTGTCGGGTGTCTTGTGCTGCCCCTCAACATGCCTGCGTGGTCACACGAGACACAAAGCTTTGAATTCATCGGCCAGAGCAATGGTGCTAGTGCCTGTTGGCCAGTTTCAGCTTCAAAATGATGTATTGAACGCGGGAGATTTAGAAACTGCCTTTCTGCATTGACCTGCCACCAAGAGCAGCACCCTCATTCGTGGCTAGTTTAACTGGGAATCACTCTGGCCATGTGCTTGCAGCTTGCACTAGCTCAGAAGCAGCAACTCAGTTCTTCTCTCCTTCCCTCTGCCTGGAATATTTTGTATTTTGCCCCAGTATCATTATCATGAGTTTTGGAAGCATCTTTGTACAGGAGACTTACTCAGGGACCAAAGCTCCGTGAGTTTTTTGAGCTACCTTGAAAGAATTCTTCTTCCACTAGAGGTCACCAACATGGCAGTTTTACTAAGAAACTGGAGGAGAGTGCAGGGTAGCTTCAGTTCAAGAGCTGCTCTTGGGACTTGCATGAATTTGGCTGGCTAATTATTCTGGAATAACACTTTGTACCAAACTATTTCAGAGGAACTGCTCACACAGATTTCTACTTTTGGAGCTGAGCATTTTTCTTACTCTGTGTGTGAAAAAAGACAAAACCCACACACAGAGCCACATATATGTATCACAGAGTCACAGAAAACATCAGTTTGGAAGATACCTCAAAGATCATCCAGTCCAACCTTCGACCAAGTTTAGGGTCAATCCTAAACCATGTCTCTAAGAGCCAGCTCCACGGGCTGCTTAAATGCCCCTAGGGATGACAACTTCATCACTGCTGTGGGCAGGTCATTCTAGTGTTTGAGCACCCTCTCCATGAAGAAATATTTCCTAGCATCCATCCTGAACCTCCCCTGGCACAGCTCGAAACCATTTCCTCTAGTCCTGTCACTTGACACCAAGAAGAGGCTGCCTCCTCCTCGCTCCAAACTCCCTTCAGGTAGTTGCAATAAGGTCTCCCCTCAGCCTCTTTTTCATCAGCCTGAACAACTCCAGCTCCCTCAGATGTTCCTCCATGTGCTCCAGGCTCTTCACCATCCTCATTGCCCTTCTCTGGACATGCTCCAGAACCTCAATATCCTGCTTGTATTGAGGGGCCCAGAGCTGAACACAGTACTTGAGATGTGGCCTCACCAGTGCTGAGTACAGGGAGATGATCACCTCTCTGTTCCTGCTGCCCTGTATACATATATGTGTGTCTATATATAACTAGAGAGTTACCACCTTAAGGGACAGCTGAGAAAAGTTGGATCATTCCAAACTAAATATACTGAGCAGTTAGTTTGAAGTAGTTAGACCACGATTTAAAAATGGAATATTCACTAATAAGAGAACTCATTAAAACAAGTATTTGAAAATAGCTTCTGTGCTCTTTCTTTTCTGTGGCCAGCTCAGTAAATGAGGATGAAGAGGGATATTTTATACACTAGCCCCATGGCTACTCTGAAGTCTGTAACACTTGGCAGGCTGCAGCCAGGTAAGGATCTAGTTTCTGGTCACAGCAACAACTTAACTCATTAGGAACATAGCCAGGCAATGCCTTTGCTATGGCATTATGCATTTAGTTATCCTACCTCTTCCAGAGCAGCTTGGAGGCTGTGCTCAGCAAGTGACTGTCACATCTCAGCTGCAAGCAATATTGCAGCTAACAAAAAATTTGCTGTGACATGCTATGCAAGATATAGATAACCAGAGCCTGAGGTGGCAGCAGCAGGTCTAAATTTCCTCCGTGTCTCTCACACTTCTAGCAACAGGAGTATCCCAAAGGGACCACCAACACTGCCTTTCTACTGTAGCAATTTGAGGCTTCTCAAAATTCCCCTCTTTTTCCCCCACAGCAATCTAGCAGCCCAGTTTTATTCCCCATGTCATCTCCATGTGGGTGCAGCAGTGTTAGGTTGAAGCCTTATCTAACCTATCATCCTCAGGTCCTAACACGGCCTCGCTTTGACACCTCATCCTATGAGAGGGTCAGAGTCACACAGCAGAGACACAGGCTCTGTTCATTGCTTCAGTTGCTGGAGGGTTGTATTTTTCCATGAACATGCAGTTGCAGGCCTCAGTGTGCTTTTCCAGAGGAGAGTATGGCCATCACACATCCTGCTGCTCCAGGAGATAAGGGTACACAATAGCCCAGAGTTGTAGTGCACAGCCCTTAGCACTCCACCAGGAACTTCACCTTTGCAGATGATCAAGTCAGAGGCCAGGCAACAGGAAACAAAAGAGTCCCTTCCCAGAAAGTTGTACATTGCTCATGAATCACCTGATCCCAGTGGCAAATGTGGCTGCCAGACATTGTGCAGCTCCATCAGCAATGGCTTATGTAAACCATTTAATAAGTTTGCATTTACCTTTGCAGATGTTTTCCTCTTCCACATTCTGCCTGCAACTCTTTGCAAAGCCTTACCCCAGTTATCTTCTTGGTCTTTTGTCCACTTTTTGGATTCATCCACCTTCCTAACCTCAGCCTCTCTATGGGTACCCCCTTGGCTGTGCTCTACCAAAGGAGATCAGGAGACGAGAGCCTATCCACTTGCATGAAAAGAGAAAATGTGAGATTTCCTAGTCACAAAGCAATACCCTCTTCTGAATTTGATAGAGACTTGGAGCCAGGGGTATGACAAAGGGCAGAGAATGTCACAGGCATCTGGGGTGGCAGGTTTTCAGCTGTCATCTTTTTGTTTTTTTCCTTTCATTTTCTCTCTCCTCTCCTCTCCTCTCCTCTCCTCTCCTCTCCTCTCCTCTCCTCTCCTCTCCTCTCCTCTCCTCTCCTCTCCTCTCCTCTCCTCTCCTCTCCTCTCCTCTCCTCTCCTCTCCTCTCCTCTCCTCTTCTCTCCTCTCTTCCTTTCCCTTTCCCTTTCTTTTTTATAGGCCACTTGCTCTTCTTCTCTCCTTGTTCTCAGTTGCTGAAATATTTCTTTTCAGCAACCACAAAATAAACAGCAGTATGTCACTAGTCATGTGTAAACCATGCTTTTGGAATCCATGCTTTGGAGGTATGTTAATCATCACATCTGATAAGCCTTCTAGTGCCTTGCAGTGGTGTTTTCAATTAATATAAATTTTCTTTGCTAAATGTGTTTAATTGCTCACAGGGTTTATCACCATCTGCAAAGGTAAAATACTTCAATTCCCTGGCGAGCTGCAGCATTTTTAGTCAGTTCTGCATCCTTTTGATATCAATCCCATGTGCCTGTAATGTGATCTGCTAAATACACATCCACATTAAGCAAACTATGCACATGCTAAATGATCACTTGGGGGTGTGTGTGAATCTTTTTGAACCAGCTGCATTTACTAATCAGTGAAAACTCCCTTTATAGACAATGGAAAGAGACCATCCCTTCCAGAGGGACCACCATCTCTGCTGAAGACACAGATCAGTTGATCTCCCTGGGTACCTGTTTCTCTCTGTAAACAGTAAAGTCACTGTAAAGGGAGCTGACTCAGGGCTGATCCATATATATAAAGCAATATAAGTTAATTAACTTAGTCATAGAGTGTTTACTGAAGTGTGAGATTGGTGATATGCCATATTTATAATTGGTGAACAAAGCAGCTGAATGGAATCTTATTGATTAATAAAATTGTTGAATAACATAGTACTTGGATAACTGCTAAGCAGAAATGGTTCTTGGAAGGCTTAGTCCAAGTCTGCAAATTTACCATTCAAAACACCACAGTAAATTATAACTTACAAGTGACATGATGGCTGGAATTGCTTGCACCCACACTGCCAACCTATGTTTCTTGAGTTTAAGGATGGTGTCTAGCTGGGGCTGTGCCTGTGATCAAGTCTCCCAAGGTGAATGAGCTGGAGCACAGAGAAACTTCAGACTCAACCCTGGAAATGTAAGTCACAGTATCACAGTATCACCAAGGTTGGAAGAGACCTCATAGATCATCAAGTCCAACCCTTTACCACAGAGCTCAAGGCTAGACCATGGCACCAAGTGCCATGTCCAATCCTGCCTTGAACAGCTCCAGGGACGGCGACTCCACCACCTCCCCGGGCAGCCCATTCCAGTGTCCAATGACTCTCTCAGTGAAGAACTTTCTCCTCACCTCCAGCCTAAATTTCCCCTGGCGTAGCTTGAGGCTGTGTCCTCTCGTTCTGGTGCTGGCCACCTGAGACTGGCTTCACCGTTGTTCAGTAAACCATGTCCCATGGCTCGTTGTGTGATCATCACTTACAAGAAGCAAATGGAATATCCCATCTCTTTGGGAAAGCTGCATACCTACATGCCACCTCCATCTCTTACTTCAGTCTACCTCAGCACAGTGGGGCATTAGTTGCACTTGTATGGCATACAGCACTTCCTTCAAATCCATACAAAGGCGACTTTTAACATGTCTAACTGAGATGATATGGCACAGTTCTTAGCAGGAAACTTCTCTGCAAGCAATGTACTTTGGGTCTGGGCAGACATTGGCTGTATAGCTATATTCAAAGTAGGGTGTGCATTTATCTGCTCTAATGAGTTGACTTCACTTGGAAGAGCAAAAACGGTAACTGACTTTAAGACACATAGGATTCCACATTAGATCTCCACTCCACTCTCCAGCATACTACAATGGAGACTGCATCCCTACAGAAGTAAAGATACATATATTTTCTATACCAACACAGAAAATCTCTGTAGCAAGCCACCAGACAACACTCAGAAGTATACACTGTAAAGTATAGACTGTAAAGTACAGAAGGATGTTGAGGAGTACTGAGAAAGAAGGGTAAGGTCTAAGAAGGCTTAGACCTTATCCTATAAACCACTTATTTGTGTGCTTCATATATGGAAGATGGCCTAGAGTGTGGGATATCTTTTCATCAACACGTGAGACCGTCCACAGAGTACCAAGTTCCTCATCAACTCTTGCATGGACCTTACTGAATATACAGGCCAAAACAGGGAATCATTTACTAAACAGCTCAGTCTTCCCAAACACTGAACTACTGAAGGAATCTATGGACACAGTGTAAAGTGGTTCTTGCCTTCAGTGCTGCTTACTCCTGCCTGCCAGAGGGCAGAGAGTGGGGCAGCAAGGGAACATTGTTTTTATGTAGTAGCCAACAATCTGTGCATTGAGAAAAATAATGTGGAGCAGAGTGCTGCACTAACTGGGTGCATCTCAAAGGAACAGGCTGCCCAGAGAGGTGGTGGAAGCCCCATCCCTGGAGGTCGCTAAGGCTGGGCTGGATGTGGCTCTGAGCAACCTGACCTAGTGTGAGGTGTCCTTGCCCATGGCAGGGGGGTTGGAACTGGATGATCCTTGAGGTCCCTTCCAGCCCTGACGATTCTGTGATTCTATGAAAGGCTGGTAGATCCAGAGAGGGATGTTACAGAGGAGCTTGCACCTGACAGGGAAAGGATTTATCTGGGCTTACTGAGGGTTGCACAGCCTCAGGAAAGAAGGCGCCGCTGCCCGCGGGAGGTGAGGCGTGCGGAAGAGGCGCTGGAGCGGCGAGCTCGGTCCTGCGCGGCAGCGGCCACAGGGTGTCGCCCTTGCTCCAGGCTGACACCGCCCAGGCGCGGCACAGAGGCAGCCCCCGGCCGCTGCGGAGGTTGGTTTGTGACGCCCGGGCAAAGAGCCCAGGCCAGCGCGGCAAAGGCATGCTCACTGCCAGGGCTCTCCGTGCTTTACCTGCTCTGTCGCCATGCACACAGGTCTCCACTCTTCTACTCCAACAGATGGAGCAGAAGGCAACTTCTGCGTAAACAGTATCACAGTATCACAGTATCATCAGGGTTGGAAGAGACCTCACAGATCATCAAGTCCAACCCTTTACCACAGAGCTCAAGGCTAGACCATGGCACCAAGTGCCACGTCCAATCCTGCCTTGAACAGCTCCAGGGACGGCGACTCCACCACCTCCCCGGGCAGCCCATTCCAGTGTCCAATGACTCTCTCAGTGAAGAACTTTCTCCTCACCTCCCGCCTAAATTTCCCCTGGCACAGCCTGAGGCTGTGTCCTCTCGTTCTGGTGCTGGCCTCCTGAGAGAAGAGAGCAACCTCCTCCTGGCCACAACCACCCCTCAGGTAGTTGCAGACAGCAATGAGGTCTCCCCTGAGCCTCCTCTTCTCCAGGCTAACCAATCCCAGCTCCCTCAGCCTCTCCTCGTAGGGCTGTGCTCAAGGCCTCTCCCCAGCCTCGTCGCCCTTCTCTGGACACGCTCAAGCATCTCAATGTCCCTCCTAAACTGGGAGGCCCAGAACTGAACACAGCACTCAAGGTGAGGTCTAACCAGTGCAGAGTACAGGGGCAGAATGACCTCCCTGCTCCTGCTGGCCACACCATTCCTGATGCAGGCCAGGATGCCACTGGCTCTCAAGTCCAACCCTTTACCAGGATTCCTCTATCCTAACATTAGATAAGCCAAGTGAATTGTCCACTTGGGACCATCACCTAAAGCTCTTTCCTGACCAACCTCCTTGTTTTTTGTCTTTTTTCTTCAGCTGTGTGTAGAAACTTTTCAGTGGGGATGCAAGGCTGTACAAGTCTTGCTTTTCTTGCTTACTTTTTTGCAGGCCCTTTATGAAAAGTGTACAGAAGCTACACTGCTGCTCCAAAACCTTTCAGAGAAGAAACAGACATCTCCTGCTTCACTCAAGACCCAGACTGCCCTCCAGGAGTAACTGCCTGCTGACTACCGTCACTAAGAAGCTTCACTTATCTTCATGAGGTTCATGGAATGGTGTGGTGCCTTATGGCATGCAGAGATAAGCTAAGCTACATGACATGTCTGCATTCATGTATTTGAGTGTCTCTGTGTGTATCATCCACATATTCCATTCAGAAAGCATACGAGAGCCCAAGGATGCTCACCTTACAAAACATCATGCCTGATTTAAGCATTGTCTAATGTTTTGTTCGTGGGGTCAGCCACTCTGCTAAGAGCTAGCCAGACTGATGGCAATTACAGCACTACCACCAGTAGAAAAATTGGATGAGCACTCCCATGTTATAAATGGGTGAAATTCCACCACTGATTTAGCTCTTAGTCAAAATAACACCTGTGTGAATGGGGATTTCAGAAGGCCCAGCCCTTTGCTTCTTAGTTCAGAGCATTTTCTCTTAAGAAAATATAGACATTAAAGACAAGGAATTCTGTGGAACAAACAACAAACAAACTCAAAACACAGCTGACTGCCATGGGCTCCCTCCTGTCAAAAATGACTGCAGGACATCAAATTCAGGGAGATTAGAATCATGGATTATATGGTCCTGCTCTGGCAGCGGGGTTGGACTCGAAAATCTCCAGAGGTCCCTCCCAACCCCTAACATTCTGTGATTCTGTGATGCTGAGATGGAGACACTTTTCACCTTTCCTACCCTAAAAAGACTGAGGCAGGACCTGTTGAATATTCATCTCTAGCAGCTGCAGACTTCTGCACAAAGCAGCAGCCTCTTAATGAGCCTATGCATGGCAGAACGGTTAAAATTACAATCAGACATTGTCTTTTAAAGGTAAACTAATACCCTACATGTAGCAAAGATGAAAGGCACCCCATGTACACCTCTGAGTCACTGAAGTTCCATACTTCTGATTGCATTAGGGTTGTTTTTTCCAGTATTTAATGTTTTGTTACCCTCGGGCTGCAGCTCTCTGCTCACATATCTGCGCCTAGCACCTTGCTAACACCTGGGAAATGTGGGGCAAAGATAATGCCTATCTCAAAACTTCGGTGCAGTTCCTTTTGCTACAGCAAAAAGCAAATTAGCACTATACATTTCAACGTCTCTAGCCTACAAAATCATCATCACAAAAGATGTTTCAGGCATGTTATAACGCTGGAAGGGTTTGCAAGGCCTGTCAGCAGACTCCTCAAAGAATTATTGAGCATGAATTCGAGACTCTAGGGAGTTTGAGGGGGATGTGACTGCCTCTCTCTCATTACACTAACATGATCTGAAAGAAAGGAGGTTTCTTGGCTGCTATAAATTAGCATTTTCAGTTCTAAGTGTAGTCTCCCAGTTTATAGCTGAAGCTGTTATTTTTTTTTGGGGTGTGTGTGTAATATTTTGTTGTTCCTGCATCCAATGGATAATAAAAGGTGCAGTTACTTGCATCTTTTTTGTGGGAAATAGAACTATCAACCTCAGAACTTTGTTTGCACTGCCATTATCACAGTGGCCAGAACAACAGTTGACTTTGTCCAGGCTTTTCTCAGCAACTGCTCGAATGATTCTTCAAATTGCAAAGACCAACTGCACTAACCAGTGGATGAGAGCTGTAAATAAGGTGCAGACACCCAGCCTCTTGTAAAATGAAGCCATTTGTCCCTGTTCAGAAGAAATTGATTGGGGTCACTCCAGAAAAAGCTATTCATTCTTTATTCTTGGCTCAGAGTCCCTCTTGCAGGCCACCCACTAGTACTAGTAAAACTATACATCCAACAGCTCAGTTCTAGAATAGTCAGGATTACCTCATCTAGGTAAGCATGTGATCAGCTAATGAAACACACCTCCTCAGCAAAGATCTTGGCACAGTGGTAAACTCAGGGTACATTAATCTCCTCCAAGTCACAGCAGCAACATTTGATGCTCCAGGATAGACTCCTGGGTAAGGAGCTTCCATCACTGTCAAAAAAACCTGCTTGTAGTGATGAAGGATGCTAGGAAGAAGGTTGGACTGGATGATCCTAGTGCTCCTTTCCAACCATAGCAATTAGATGTTGTGCTGAGGGATTTACTTTAGTCAAGGACTCGTCAGTGTGAAACTAATGATTGGACTCTGAAGGTCTTTTCCAGTCTAAGAAATGCTGTGATTCTGTGTGCCTGCAGCATAGTACTGAACAGCTCAGCTGCAGTTATGCTTTGCCCACAGCAGAGAGCAGTACCTCACTCCTTTGGGGTAGCGTGAACAGTTGTAGCACAGCACAGCACTCACATTGACACACGCCCACACCAACAGTTGGAGGAGCAAGTGTTTTTGTGCCGAGCTGCAGCTTGACAGAAGAACCAGCACACATCTCAGCAAAATTACACAGGTAACATAAGCTGATGGACAGCTCACATTTTTTTTTCTCCTATGCTTATTTTTTTTTCCCCAGGGAGAAAAATCTTTTGTTTTAAAAACAATGACAAGTTTGTGGAAGTATTTTACTGCAAACCAAGGGGTTTGGTCACCAAAAAAAAAAAAAAGAACCAAAGCTACATGTAACCATGTTAATTATATTACATTACAATGATGGTATACATTACAAGTTAAGTCTGTAAGTTTAAATATACATCTAGAGTTACAACTGAATGTACAGATCTTTTCTTTACAATACATACAACCAGGAATGAAAAAAAAATCCCCAAACCCCAAACCCATAAATAATGCCCATTTTACAGATGACATCTTTTAAAACTTAAACAAAAAGAAGGAGGGGGGGGAAAATAAAATAAAATCAAGAAAAAAAAATAAATCAACAGCTTTGACTGACTGCAGCTGGGGCATTTTGGTCCATAAAAACCCTTTCTAAAAATAGAAATCTTTTTTTTTTTCTTTTTCATAGCAGCAATGCTTTCTTTCAAGCATTTGGATACGAGTTAATTGTGAGCCCGTTTCAAATCGTTGTAGTTGACTGTAGAGATTTACAAAAGAAATTTCAAAATTACACTTAATTTATCTTCCAAATATGGAAGAAACAAACAACGCCCCACATTGTGGTATCCTGCAAGTGTCACACTGATGCTTTAAACGAAGTCCATCTGTAGTACGCAGACCACACGCATACCATTTGTTCACATAGTAAACCCACATAAATGAACTTGAGAAACACAATCTGCAACAGGGAAAGCTTTGGCGCTCACGAGATCTCATCAGAAAAAGGCACATTTCATAATATCCTCATCACGTTCAGATAGATCTTCAGGCAAGGCTTTTCAGAGCACGATGTTCAAACCGGCTTGTTCTTACTCCTACGATCTGCCGCGGCAGGCTGTGGCAGCAGTCACTCTTTTGTTTTTCTTTCCCGAGGAGACAGCACCGCTTTGGTGGGGGGGGGGGGAAGAACAAACGAAATGAAAAAGCCTGCAGAGCTCGTTTAGAGAGTGATGTGCTCTTCAAAATAGCTTCCAGCAAACAGTGTAGTTGAAATTAAGGCTGCAAAGCTGCCATGGTGGAAATGTGCAAATTCTCTTTTCAAGATGACTGGTCAACTGGCAGTGCCACCAGAAGGCCAAACAAAAATGAAAATAATAATAGTTGTTGTTATTATTTTAGGAGATAAAGAAAAACGTTCACAAGAAAGAGTCCACGGGTGGCGCATAGGAGAAGCCCAAAAAAGCCTCAGCGGCTTCCTTGACGCTGGCGGTGATGAGAATGCTGTCTGGGGACTGTCCGATGGAGTTGGGGACTGGCTCATCTGTAAACTCCGGATCAAAGTGTCGCAGGTCATTGGGGCCACTCTGCAGACAGGGAAGAAAAGGAAAGATGCAACACTTAGATTGAAACATTTCACGAGTACAAGGTTTCGATTCAAAACAGGGACAAGCAGCCTTGTGCTGCTAATCAGTGTCTTTGCCAGTTTCAGTGGTTTGCCATTGGAATGGGCTGCCCGGGGTGGTGGAGTCACCGTCCCTGGAGGTGTTCAAGAAAAGCCTGGCTGAGACACTCAGTGCCATGGTCTAGTTGGCTGGGGGATAGGTTGGACTGGAGGTCTCCCCCAACCTGGCTGATTCTATGATATGATTCTTCTCTTGTATCCTGGTGCACATTATCTCACTAAAAGCCAAGATTTAATAACACTACCTTCCAACTAAGCTCATGCAACAGAAACCAAACACAACACAACACCACTCTGCCACACAGCAACTTGCAGGGACACACACTTTGATCTCTGGGATGGTTATTAAATTTAGCTTAGAAGATGCTCAGAGAGTGAAGGAGAACAGCCTCCCCCACCAGATCCTTCTCTTTAGATGCTAGCATCCCATAAGCCACACTCGGGAAGCTACTTGCTTTCTAAACCTTACCTTCCCCTTTCATAAAATGGGGATAATGGGGATTATTTCTAAATAGCCATGCAAACAAAGCATGTGAGATGCAAACAAACCCAGATAAATTTAGATTGTTCATCAGCAATAATTCAGCTACTGCTTATTTTTAACCTTGCCTGCACAGCCACTGGGGAAGGAAAAGCTGTGTTCCCCAAACACAGCCATCCGGCCAGGTTTCCCTGGCTCCTAGGCACCCCACAGAGACCAGAGACATTCTATAATTAGAAGAGATACATACCACATTTGGGTTAAAAGGGGGTGTAATCTTCTTATTAATGAGATCATCCCAGTTAATTGGGGAGAAGAAGATGTGATTCTTAATCTCCATCTGTTACAGAGAGAAAAATCGATTAATTCAGACCCAAGTTAATGTAAACAGTATGGCTTTGTCATCCTCCTGTGCTGCTTACAGCAACTGGCCAGTTTGCACTTACAAAGTCCTCCTTGGCACCAAGCCTCTTTGTCCTGTCCTTCTGCAAAAGGCCTTCCAGGAGATGTCTAGCTGAGTTGGTGATGTTTGGCTTCAGCTGTAGGGGTTTGTTCAGGATGTTGTCATACATCTCTGCTGTGTTCCTGCTGTAGAAGGGTGGCTGTGGGAAGAGCAGAGTCAGGTTAATGAGGCTGACAGGCAGGGAGGGGGTTTCTTGTGGGGAAAGGACAAGTAAGCTACTTTGAGCTGTCATGAAGGATTTGCTGCTTACCAGGCCATAAAGCATCTCATAAAGGACTGCTCCAAGGCACCACCAGTCCACAGTCCGGTCATAGGGCTGCTTATGAAGAACTTCAGGTGCAAGATACTGTGTAAGATAAGGAAGAGAGCCGTGTTAGCCAAAGTGATTGTCATAAGCAGGAAGGCCTCCCCATTTTTGAGTGACAGCACCTTACTGAATTCCAGCAATAGCTAAGCTACCAGAAAGCTACAAGCTCTTCATAAAGGAAGAAGGCTCCAGAGATGACTGTCATACTCTAATGTGTCTTTGCATGTCCTCACTGGCAGCCTGATATTACAAGACCCGGAATGCCCCCTTCCCTGCTTGCCTAACCGGATGTAAATATACACAGCAGATGTTGGTTTTCACTGCCAGGTCAGCACTTGCTGCTGCTCTGTGAGAGGTGTGCCCAGTGGCCCTACCTCTGGCGTGCCGCAGAAGGTGGAGGTTGTGCCATTGTGCTCTATGTTTTCTTTGCAGAGCCCGAAGTCAGTCAAGACAATGTGGCCCTGGGAATCAAGCAGGATATTCTCTGGCTTCAGGTCACTGCGAGAGGAGATGAAAGAAGATAAGCCACCATTAGAGGAGCTACAGTGAGAACAACGTAGGTGCAACTGTTTGCAGAACTCCACTAAGGCACCAATAAAAAAAACAAATTAAAAGCAATTCTGAGCTCAAAATGAGATCAACCTTTTAATGATTATTCAACACAGCACATATGTTTTTGCAGTCTGACAAACTGGAGGAGGCTGCTTACCGATAGACAATGTTGAGGGAGTGCAAGTAGCCCAATGCACTGGCAATTTCAGCAGCGTAAAAACGGGCTCTGGGCTCCAGGAAGCAACGCTCCCTTTGGAGATGGTAGAACAACTACAGGAGACAGAGAGAACAAAGTTGGGTACATGGCGCCAAAGCCCGCTAACAATGCGCTTAATTAGACTCAACATATATAGCGAGGAAGAACAATAGCAGGAAATGGCCTAATGAACCTTTGGTAGTTCAAAACTTGGCAGGCTGTAAACATTCAATCTACTAACTTCTCCCCCCTGACCTTTCCCCTTGTAAATTCTTTCATATTTAAAAGGAAGGGTGAAAACAGTCTGTCCTACCACCACACACATTGATAGGAAACACCATTTCATTTTCTTACTGCTCACCTCTCCACCATTGATGTAGTCTAGAACAAAATACAACTTGTCTGCAGTTTGGAAGGAGAAGTGAAGGCCAACCAGGAAGGGGTGTTTCACGTTCTTCAGCAGGACGTTGCGTTCTGACATAATGTGCTTCTCCTGAAAACATAGGAAATCACCATTGTTAAGTACACTGGCTTAATAATGGTAGCAAAAACTCATCTGATGGGCACGACAATGGCATTGTGAAGAAGCAGCCTACCTCCTTCTTCTTCAAGATTGCTTTTTTCTGCAGGACTTTAACAGCGTAGAACTGCTCTTCTGCCTTATGCCGTGCCAGGAGAACCTAAAACAGGACAAAATCCTGAAGTTGAGCAATAGTGAAATACAGAGCAACTTGAAAACACAAGTGAAAACAAGCCTTGGTGTTAGCTGCTGAGAAAACTTTCTGTTAACTACATCCCTCTGGGTCGGTGCTGTTATTGCCACTCCTGCAGATGGATCTAGCCTGACGTTTCTATGTCTAGTTTATTTCTCTTCCAAAAGCTAAGTGTATGTTCTTCCCAGCACAGTGTACAGGACTCCCTGGCTCTTTCACGACTCTTTGAAACATCACCCTGCTCCCTCTCCCCACAGCTATGCAGGGAGCCTGGCGCTGGGCAGTGGGACATGCTCAGAACCATTTAAATTGCCACCATTTACCAAAGCCAATACTAACCTGACTCTTGGACATGACACAACAAGCACTGAAGAATAAGTAAACGACAACAAGAAAGAAAAAAAACCCTTAAGTTTACCTTTCCAAAACTGCCTTTTCCAATAACTTTTAAGAAATGGAAGTCAGATGGTTTGGCATGTGGGTTGGATGATGGACCAAGATTGATCTGCTGCGAAGGACTGGGCTAGAAGAATAGATAGAAAACACATTTATTAAAAACTTGATAGTGAGAATCTCAACATGTTGTGTCTTTTAAAAATATATATAAATAAAGTGACCCTAAAAATGGAGATTAGTAATGCTTCTTCAAACCAAAAATCTAATCTCCAGCTCGACCACACAGCTTAAATGCTTAGGTACTACCTAAGAAAAGTGTTAACAGTCATAGCTTACTCAGAAGTTCTCATTGAGGTCTAAGCCACATTCCATAAGGAAGTAACAGCTAATAAAGTTTTAGTGTTGAGGGTTTTTTAAACTTCTCTATGTCAGCAAAGAAGTTGTTTCACTCTAACTGGATTGCTCTCTTTTCCCTAGGCACATCAGTATGCTACAAGCTGAACTGCAGTAACACTCATGATTCTACTTTTGCTACACTTCTATTACTGGCTGATTTGATCTTCTAAAAATTCTTCAGCGAGGCAAATCTACTTACCGGTGGAGAAGGATTAGCATTCATAAGTTCAGGCTCTTGAGGCTGGGAGATTTTCAAGATAGTCTGAACTTCAGGGCTGCAAGGATAAGAACATGCATGATTAGAAGAGCCACCAGCTGCATCAGGCAGATCTTTCCACCAGAGGGCATGCACATAACACGAATGAGGAGGTTTACTTCGCGCTATTCCAGAAGGCAAATGAAACATCTATTCGACTGAGGGACTAAATTAATGTAGACGAAGTAAATGCTGCCATGCAAAGAAATGTACTTATACAGTAAGTACAGTTCAAAACAGGGATGGGTGCCTATAAATCCCATCCAACTCATTTCTCCCAAACACATCTCACAGGAACTGTTGCCAGATGAGTAATACCTCAAGGAGATCAATTAACTCTTCCGTAGCAGTCATGCTAGAGGCATTACAGTAAACAAATCTCGTTGTTTTTCCTTTGTGTTTTTCTTTAACTAGATCTCGTAATACACAGTGATAGCTGTGACTGAAATGCGGGCGGAACTTCTGATACTTACTGCTTGCATGCATAGGAATTGGTGGCTATCTTCTGAATAAAGTCGTTCAGCCCCATTCTTCTCTGCTTCATGAAAGCTATAACGTAAAAGGACAGGAGAAATAAAATCGTTAAGCCGTACTGCGAGAAAAATCACAGCCTCCTGAGCACGGTCGAAGAAGCCCCTCTGTAGCTCACCGATAAGGATAGCCACCATCCCCCTCATCTTTGAGTAAGTCAAGGTAGAACCAGACGCCTCGGCTGCCTTCACGGTCATTTTGGAGCGAAGTCGGTAAGAAATAAGGAGCTCCTCCAGCACTACCGCCTCTCAGCAGCGCTCTACTCCTGCGAAGCACCCGACGCCACTTAAGTGGCGGCGAACATGGGCGGGACCGGGGCGGGGTGGCGACACTCAGCCCGCCCCTCCCCGACGTCCTGGGCGGGTGACCGCCTCCGAGGACGAGCGCTTCGGTGCTTGCTAGCGCAGTATCTCCAAGCCTGCCCCCCAGCGACATCCCTATCGCGCAGAGCATCCACTTGCACAACCACCAAATAGTGTATTTGTTTTTCCTTTCCGTTTTCTCCACAGCAACCTTCCGCAGCCCCGTTTCTCAATGGCCCTCTTTTTATCCCGGCCCTTTACTTTTTGGTGTGGTTATATAAAGCTGAAATCTGTCTCTATGCTGGACTAGCACCTCTTCCTAAAGTGTGCCCCTCCTTTCCCCGCCGCAGCCCGCGTCCGCTGTCGGGTCCCGCCGCCCCGGATGAGCGGTGATAAGGGACGCTGACGTTTCCTTGAAGGAGCCGCAGTGACTCAGGAGAACAAGATTTCCTGCCCGATTTTCAGTATAACAAACAAATTTCCCTTCTGTGCACTGCCATGGTCCCGGTCGGGATATTACAAAAAGGAAAAGGAAAAAAATCCATTTAATAAGAAGGGAAACAAGTTTAAAAAAAAAGAAAAAAAAAAAAAAAAAAAAAAAAAAAAAGCAAGCAACCAACCAAAAACCAGTCCCCTAAACTTGGAGGAGAGCGCAAAACCAGCCTGCTCCTCAGTTTTGTTTCCACTGTGCACGGTCATTTGGGACACCGTGTACCCGAGACTTAATGGCTCAGCCGCTTCCGTGCGGCCGCGCCAGCGGAGCGCTGGTGCATGCACGAAGGTGAAATGATGCCGAAGACCCCCTCCCGTGGGGCGCAGGCAGGCACACTCAAAGGTACCACGGCCTTCTTCCCTTTCGTCCTCCCCCCTGCAGCCCTCGCACGGGCAGGCGCGGCCGTGGGCTGCTGGGCTCCTGCACGCCGGTGGAACTTTCCACCCGACGGGGCGTCACTCAGGCGCGCATCTCGGCTCGCTGCCGGCGAGGAGGGCGCTGGGCTGAGGCCAGCCACGCCAGCTGCAACGTGCCCCCGTCCTCCCCCAGCCCGAAGCCTTTTTTACATTTTTTTCCCCTCCCTTTTTCCTCTCCGCAATCGCTGCCGCTGCTGCCTTCCCCCACCACCACAGGGGGCCGCTGGGCCACATGCCTTGGCTGCTGCCTCATCCGTCTGCCTGGGGGTGGGGGGGTGATGGCAAACACGCCGCACAGCAGCCGTCAAAGCCTGCAGCTCACCCTACGCAGCGAGACGGATGACCCGAGTACAGAGATTAACCCCCACGAGATTGGCACAGGTTTTAAAAAGCGCTGCAAAGGGTTTACAGCGATCAAGCAACAAGGGATGCTCGCCCGCTTCACTCGTCTCTGCACTGAGTATCCTGTGTCCTCCCCGGAGCGGCGAGGGACCCTGCCTGCCTCCGCCGCCACACTGCGGGGGGAGTAAAAGGGAGCCGGCCCCAGTAAAGGAAAGGGCGGCGGGAGCAGCGAAGGAAAGCTGGCTGAGCTTGGCAGTTTCTCTCGGTTATTGCTTTCCTCACTGTTGCAAAGCAAAACTGCCTCTTTAATTAATAGAAAACGACACAAAAACCCCTCAAGCCATAATAAACTAAACGACCCAAAATAAAAAATAAATTAAAATATTGGGATAGGAGTAGCAAGTCTCCCCTGCTGTTAACTGCTTTGAAGTGCTGCTGTTAAAAACTCCTCGAGGCCCGCAGCTTTGAGAGAAACCGGGAATCCCGTCCCTTGCTCGCTGCTGCTCCCCCGGCATCTCCATCAGAGTTCCAGGACGTGGCGCCCGCAGCCGGGCCGGCGGCGCTGCGACTCCTGCCAGCTGTAGGCACAGACAAGCGTCTCCCAGCCCCCAAGCAGTCTCTTGCAGTCTCCCTCTGTTTCTGCACAACCTGTCACGGGCTGCAACCCACCTTCCTCCTCCTTGTTCTGCCGCGGGCCCCCATGCTGCCTGTAAGCACCCACGGCGCAGCCTGCGCGTGGCCCCACCACTGCCCTGTGACAAGCGGCAGCATTGCCTTCGCCCCCGCTTTACACTGGTTCTGGCAAAGGTTGCGCTGCTCTTCCTAAGGCACCTGGCCTTTTTCTATGCCAAACGCTGCTTGTGCTCTAACCCGCAGGCAACCCCTTGCATCTGCCAGCGCTCCATGGCGCAAGGGCCACGCTGCTGGGGGCGGGGGGGGGAGATTTTACCCTGGCAGCATCAGATGTCCCGCCAGCAGATCGCTGAACCCACCTTTCAGCGACGACTTCTCCTCTTTGCCCCTCATCTCGCTCCCTGCCGGGACCGCGAGCTCGGCGCGGCGGCGGTGAGGATGTAACTGAGCTGCCGGCGGCCGCCGTAATCCCAAATAACTCCCCTTCCTGGCCGGGCGGCCAGCAGGCAGGAGGGAGGCGGCGAGGGCGGCCGCCGCTCCCGCTGACCCGTTTATGGACGCAGTGTCGAGGACGGCTGACATGCAGCGGCGTTATAAAGTTCAGCACGGGCCGCCCCGCACACTCTGCCCCGTTGCAACATCGCCCTCAAAATTACTGTAATCAGCAAGCACATACACACGGGCAACGGCGGGGGGAGGGGGGGAAACAGGGTGGGGTGGGGTGTGCTACTCCGGACCTAATCGACCTGCCGGCAGCGGCTAACCCTGCCCCACGGAAGGACCTGCCCACGCTGCCCCTCACCCCCCGCAAGGGCACAGTGTGAGCGGCCGCGCACTCGAGGCGCTGGTCCAGCACACCCCTCCTCAAAGGGCTCCAGGACGGGTCGGGCACAGACGGAGTGGGGGGCTGGGGAGCTGCCTCTACCCGCGGGGGTCGGAGGGCTGCGGCTACCGGCCGGGTTTCAACGCCCGCCGGATAGCGCCGGGGCGGCACCGGCACTCCGGTCCGACCTGGCACCCAACGCCTTCCGCCGACAGCGCCCCGGCGGCGCCCCTACCCGCGCGGCTCTGCTACCCCGCCGCCTGCCACGGGCCGCCCCGGCGCCGCGCACCCCCGGCCGCGCCCCGCTGCGGGCAGCGGCTGTCCCTGCCGTCCGCCCTGCGGCAACCACCTGCCGCTTCACGGGGCCTCCAGGCCCCTCGCCCTCTCTCCCTGCCGGAGGTGCTCGTCCTCAGGCCCGGCGGCGGGCGCTTCGCGGCACGGACGTCTTTCATGTGGAAGGCAATTCCTCCCGTGGGACGAGTTGCCAGTAGTTATAACTCATGCGGCGTTTTAGAGTAGTGAACTGTCTTCTCAGAAGCCGGAGGTTTAGCTTAAATGCCAGCGCGTCCCAAAGCGGTTGGAATGGACTACACAACTGACGGCAAGCTGGAGCACCTCTCCTTTGAAGAAAGGTTGAGAGAGTTGAGGATGTTAAGCCCGAAGAACAGAGGACTCCGGGGAGACCTTAGAGCGTATTTTGAGTACTTAAGGGAGCCTATAAGAAAGATGGGGGCAGTTTTTGGACAAAAAGTAACAAAGTAACAGCTTTTAGCGATTTTAAAGTTATCTTTTCCAGCCTAAACAATGTAACGACTCTGTGAAAGAAGGTAGCTTTAGAATCATAGACTAGATAAAAAGGAGACATTGTTTTTAGAACTAGGCTGGCGAAAACTGTCCAGAGAGATGGAAGAAGATCCATCCCCAGAAACATTCCAGATCAGGTTGGATGAGGCTCTGAGCAACCTGATAGAGTTACAGGTGTAACTCTCAGGTTCACTCAGTTCTGCTCACTGAACTAGGTCCCTTCCAATCCGAACTATTCTTCTGCTCACTGAACTAGGTCCCTTCCAATCCGAACTATTCAATGGTTCTATGATTAAAAACTTCTCTACAACGATAGCAGTAGACACTTCAACAGGTGGTAAGAGAACAGAAGGAAAGAAAGGGCACCCAAAGATCCTCTTATTCAAAAGCCAGTTCTTACAGAAAAGCATCAGACATTGTGAGAATCTCAGTAAGCTGCAAGGGCTGCATCACAAAGTTGTGTAGTCAATGGGCTAAGAGTGTACAGCTAAAAAGTAAATCCAGTAAATCAAAAGATTAGCAGTAGTTTTTGTACTCCTGTTACTTTTCTCCCTCAGGCTAAAACTTGGATAAATTGTCCTGCACTTGTAAATTAATGACTTTCCTAAGCACAATGAATAAAGCAGAAGGTGGCTGTTGAAAATAAAAAGGAAAGGGACACATAAACTCTGTTACACAACTCCTTGTCACAAAATATGTGCACACATAAAAGGTGGAGGGCAAAAAAATTGACTACAAAGGTGATGTGTCTGATTTGGAATGTTCCTGGAACATAGATTCCTGGGAGGGTTGTTCTGGGGGCAAGTCACTGAATAGTTGCCTGTTCTTGCCCTCTCCCTTAGCCACACCTTATGAGGTGTGGCTGGTAACCTAGTCAGACCTACATGGACCTTGGGCTGCCCGGGGAGGTGGTGGAGTCGCCGTCCCTGGAGCTGTTCAAGGCAGGATTGGACGTGGCACTTGGTGCCATGGTCTAGCCTTGAGCTCTTGGTGATCTGTGAGGTCTCTTCCAACTCTGATGATACTGTGATACCTTCATTCTGATAGTCTCCCCTTAAGAGTGGCATGATGCTGGGTTTTAGTCACAGAGTTTTACCAACTGACAACCCCCCAGGATCTTCTACTTACTGAAAAGAAGAAAAAGAACCAATTTGATTTGTAACCTGATGTAAATTATTTGACTCTGCCCAGATAACTGTTCCATTCTGTAGTAGCACAAAGGAAACAGGTGCTCATCAAGGTCTTCACCATGCCAGCACCCAAACCAGGGCCCTGCTGATAGACTGAAAGATGCTGCAGAAAAGCACAGGCTCAGGTGGAAAGAGTGGGTGACTTAGGACGGAGTAAGTGTAACATTCTGGCATCTCAGTATGGCTATCCACCCCCAAACCCCCTCACCAGATCACATGGCAACTGAAATTTGTGAGCTTGCTTTCTGCCTCAATCCTCAGTGTCCACAGTGGAGGAAGATTTATGAATGTAATTCAGTGCCTCAATCATTCAGGGATTATATTCTCTGCTTCCAAAGTTCAGTTTGGCAATTAATTCATTGCTGAGTGAATAAATGAATGAATGAATACATTCCTGCTTACTTATCTTGGTGATTCAAGACCTTAGGATGCATCCTGGCTGATTCTGGAAAGAATCTTCCCCAAATTTGTCAAAGATTTTCAGCAATATTTGACTTTGGGTTGATTCAACAAAGATGGAATTCCAGCCTTGGACTGCAAGACTGATATAACCCCCCAAAAGCAAAAGGCAATGTCCCTTCTAGCAGCATCTGCCTTCTGAAGCAAGATCTCAAAATCTTTTATTTTCCTCCTATAAATCCCAAACAAACAAATTCTTAGCTCTGACCTTGTGATTAAGTTTTATGTGTAACAGACAAAAATTTCAGTCAAAACCTTCAGGCTGCCCTCACAAGTGATGTCTACAAGTAGCAGCAAATAGATAAGGAAGTGAATAACAGCTTTAATAACAATCCCAATGGGGATTTTAAATCAAGGCTTCGAATGCTGTTATCGGGTCTGCTAGCTGCTGTTCTGACAGGAGGTTTATTGACTGAGGTCCCTGTTGATTTGGAAACATCTTAATTGATTTGAGTGTCATATTTTGCCAAACACTAATTTGAAACATCTTTTATTTCCCTTTTCTGATGCTCACAGAGCAGGTTTACTGCATTGTCAATAAGAGGCTTTGGTGCCAAGGGATTACACTCACAGGATCACAGAGTGATGCAGGGATGTACTGAGAAAAAAGTAATTCCTGTCCTTGTAGAAAGCAGTGGAAAATTACAGCATCCTTTAGAGGCACTGACCTCTGGTTAAAATAGTTGATAAATGATGCTCTAACTTCCATTTTAATTCCAGCACACTGATTTGGGTCTTACGGAGCTGTTGTCTCTGCAACTTTATGAGCAAATGTTGTAGGTGTTTTAGCCTGTAGCAGGGAGGTGACAGCAAAAGCAACACATTTGTATGCCTTGTTCTGAGTGTGCCCCCCCTCAAACTGGTATAAATCCTTGCAATATTGTGTAGCCTTTCTAGTTTAGAGTCCTCACAGAACCAGATACTTGAATTCATTGTTGTAATTAATTTAATGTAGAATCATAGAATCAGTCAGGGTTGGAAGGCACCACAAGGATCATCTGGTTCCAACACCCCTGCCATGGGCAGGGACACCCTACCCTAGAGCAGGCTGGCCACAGCCTCATCCAGCCTGGCCTTAAGCACCTCCAGGGATGGGGCCTCAACCACCTCCCTGAGCAACCCATTCCAGGCTCTCACCACTCTCCTGCTCAACAACTTCCTCCTCATGTCCAGTCTGAATCTCCTCACCTCCAACTTTGCTCCATTCCCCCTAGTCCTGTCACTGCCTGATATCCTAAAAAGTCCCTCGGCTTTTTTGTAGGGCTCTTTCAGATCCTGGAAGGCCACAAGAAGGTCACCTGGGAGCCTCCTCTTCTCCAAATGTGCTGTGGTTACACAGAATCGGGCTTTATCAAAGCTGAATAATGCTGGTATAGTAAAGGAGGTGAAAACGTAAGATGGAAGAGCAATTGAAAACAGAGCTTGTGATAAATATCAGGAATCTTAGTGATACTGTGAATTTGGGCTGCTGGGCTTCTTTGGTCACAAGGCAGCCTAATGTGGGAAGCCAGTACGTGCTGCAGAACGAATACTGCCAGCATGCAGTGTCTGCTGACTCTGACACTCACATTTTTCCTTCCAAAACTTCAGCCTTTGAAAGATGAGAGCAGAGATGGATTGAGGCATTTTCTATCGAGGACACAATCTGAACAAGTTTCCCTGTACCTCTCACTTAACATATGTGCTAAACTACAATAGCTGATCCAATTTAGCTATCCCATCATCGGTCTTTCCCTTATCTCTTCATCCAGTGTTCCAGGAGGTGTTTGCTACCATGCTATCTCAGTGCCTTTTATGTGTATACAAAACCCCCATCATCACCATTGTAGTTCATTATCTTAGAAGAAAGATCTCTTTAAGCCTTATAAGCCCTCCAGCAGGCTCGGAGTAAAGACACCAAATGCTGTAAATAGTGAGCAAATTAGTCAAAAAGGAATCTTTGCTAGAGAGGGGCTCATGTGGCTGCTAACTCAAAGCAGCAGCTTGGATTCTTGGAGATGAATTAGATATGAAAACAGAGGCCTGCTAAAGTGGAGGGTCACAGTGTCAGGTCATAATGTTTTTGCTCTTGATGACATCACTATGTGTCTTGCCATTGTGTTGATGGCTTTAATATTCTTTATAATGTCTAGGTTTTCTTCCAGGAAATGTGAGAAGCTTCCTGGGAAGAATCACAGAATCACAGAATGTCAGGGGCTGAAAGACACCTCGAAAGATCATCCAATCCAACACCCCTCCCAGAGTAGGATCACCCAGACCAGATCACACAGGACCGCGTCCAGGCGGGTTTTGAGTATCTCCAGAGAGGGAGATTCCACAACCCCCCTGGGCAGCCTCTTCCAGTGTTATTTCACCCTCACAGTGAAAAAAAAATCCTTCTTATGTTTCCATGAAACTTCCTATGCCTCAGCTTCCACCCACTGCACCTTGTCCTGTCATTGGGCATCACCCAGCAGAGCCTGGTTCCATCCTCCTGGCACTCACCCTTTACATATTTATAAGCATTGATGAGGCCACCCCTCAGGCTCCTCTTCTCCAAGCTAAAGAGCCTCATGCATAAGAAACAGGGCTTTATCTATAGGGATTTCTCTCCAATGATCTGTGATTTTAGGATATATTTGTCACAGTTATGTGGGTCCACTAATTTCAATTGGGCTATTTCTGAGGGTAGCCTAAGTGTAAGCAAGAGGTTGAGGGAAGAAGTGTTAATTTTGCCCTAGATGACTCATTCAAAATTGATATACTTATCCTTCTTAAGTTTTATCATTTCAGTTACTGAAGGCAACCTCCTTAATCAGAAGAGACAAATAAACACCCTGGAGGCAACTCAGTGCATCTGTGGCCTGACTTCAAGCAGTGTCTGCTGTTTAATTGAAGAAGTTTGGGTCTGAAAGCCACAGACAAGGCTTTTTTTTTTGAGTTACAGGTGATTCTCCCTCCCCTTATTTCCAAAGCTGCACGTGTGAAAAGATGTGGAGTTACTTTAGAGGGCCATATTGTCAACATACTGTAAGAGAGCTGGTAATTTTTTTTCCTTGATTTACATAAAAAGATGAATGTTTCAAGGCAAGTTTAAGTACCACACATGACAAGCAAATATTCCTGACTTGGCTTAGTCTAGTCTAGCTATGGACCTGGAAGAAGGGTGGGTATAATGCTCCATAGTGCTCCTCAAGGATGAATTGTATATCTTGGCTTCCAGCTGGTTGCCCTGTGAGGATCTGTATAGTGTTGGGTAGACCAAACATGCCAGCTTGCTGGAAATTAATTGATGTTATCTTGCCTTTCACTATGCCTGATGTCATCTCAGATAGATGTGAATACCTTATTTGTATTTTATGAAACTGGGAATTAAACCACAGGATAGACAGTGTGTCTCATCTGGGGGAAGTCAGGCAGGACCAGAAATTAAATGCAAAGTTAAATTTCTCTCATTCTAATAACTGGATTCAGATTAGTGTACAGCAATATGTATTTTAATGTGTCTGCCAGCCTCACTCACATAATTACATGGGTTGTAAGCAAACAACTTGGTATGGCAAGAGTCAGAGCAGGCATTGCAGGCAGCTGCTGTACCTTGGTAGATACCTTGTAGGTATCTGAAATCACTCCAGTCCTTGTTCTCTTCCCAGCAGGAGCTACCAATCACAGTGAGAAAATGTGGAACTTGCAACACTGGCATCTAAAAGTTTGTGATTCAAGAAAGGGCCTGGATCCAGGTTTGTGAGGGAGGGAAGGAAATAGAACTATCCACATTGAACTGGCAACTGGTAGCATCACCTGCCACCATCCAACATGCTGGAAATGCCAGGAAAGTGCTTTTCCCACAGCACACAATCACCACAAATAGTATTACTGCAAGACAAAAAAATCCCACAGCTGCTTCACAGGCAGACACAGAAAGAAAAAGCCACAAACATCTGGACCATTCCTTTCTCTTTTTTTCACTTCCAGATGCTGTTTTCAAGCCTGTTCAATCATCCCCTGCACTGTGAATCTCATTGTAGTATTCAAATTACTCCAAATTCCTTAACATCTTAAGTCCTGAAGTGAATTTGCAACCTTTAATATGGGTTCCCTTTACTTTACTAGAAGCTGCCTGTACATTTTTGTAAGTCCTTTCTGTGATTCCACAAAGAAGAGCTTAACTTTGGGCAGCCAAGCTCGAATGTTTTGGCCACAAACTTACTAGACTTCAGGACCAAAAGGAGCTGCTAGAACATCTAGCCTGGCCACCTGCGTAACACAGACTTGTACCAGGTCCAACAACTTCAGCTCTTAGCTTTCTTCTCTCTTCCTCTTTACTCAAGCTTGACTATCTCAACATTTTCATTCAAGGATAAGAATCAGGAGGTTTTGACAAGTACAGACCCATGCATAATCATGCAATGGACCACAGGCTGTAAGTATATATGACCTTTCCAGCCTTCTGCAACAGCATCCTCACCCCAGTGCATCTGCAGCTGCTCATCAGCACCCACATGGTAGGTGTTACCAACCCTTGGATCAGCTGGCAGATCTCTGTGTGGGAGCTCCCACTAACTCACATTAGTCATCCAGGTGATGAGCACCTGGACATAGCCTCTTCACGTGGCACAGCTGAAGCTGGAGGCAGATGTATTCCAGCCCACTTAGAACAGTAAGTGGCACACACACTGGCTGCATAGTCACTTAGCCTCCTAAAATAAAAAAAGAATAGAGATTTGGAAGTGTGCCATGCCCTAAGTAGTTGCTGATATTTCTGTAACACATCCCTGCAGAACCTTGTAATGCTGTGGTTTCTTTCAGAAAATATTTGCAAACAGGAACGGGAAGAACAAATGCAGCATATTGGGTTACTGTCAAATGTAGTGTGACTGATACATAGCTCTCAGCTTGACACTAATTTCTACACCTGCAGTGAGATGAATGCAACACTTCTTTGCCTGGCTGAATACCGTGCATTGATCTTTCATACAAGACAGGCTTAATAACGCTACAAAGTAATTTATTCAGGGAAAAAGGATGAAAAGGAAAAGAACAGGAGAAAGAGAATCAATTGTCTCCATATATTTTTAATAGAGTGTAAGTAAAAATAACTCTTGAAACACGTCTCAGCCTGCTGAAGTATAGAATCATAGAATCAACCAGGTTGGAAGAGACCTCCAAGATCAGCCAGTCCAACCTAGCACCCAGCCCTAGCCAGTCAAGTAGACCATGGCACTAAGTGCCTCATCCAGTCTTTTCTTGAAGACCCCCAGGGACGGTGCCTCCACCACCTCCCTGGGCAGCCCATTCCAATGGGAAATCGCTCTCTCTGGCAAGAACTTCCTCCTAACATCCAGCCTATACCAACCCCGGCACAACTTGAGACTGTGTCCCCTTGTTCTGTTGCTGGTTGCTTGGGAGAAGAGGCCAACCCCCACCTGGCTACAATGTCCCTTCATTAGGAAACATTACAAGGCAGCTGGCTTTTTGGTTGACAGTGGAGCCTTTAGAAACACAGGTAAAGTTCCAGTTGAAGAAATTTGAACTATAAAGAGGTTAAGCAAGGTACTGCCCAGTGAGACAGACAATGGAAAACAAGACTTTTGGCCTTTGGTGTTGTGCCACTTGTGCAGACAAATGAGCCACTGAGGGCAAATACAGAGTTTAAATACAGAAAGGCTATGCACAATGCAGCTGGCAGTGGCAGCTTTAGACACTAGCAAAGCACTGAAAACTTCTCTGCAGTTAGAAGGAATTGTGTTACTATTATTCCATGACTTTCCTTTTGCAATGATTTTCACTTATGCATATTTCTATCCAGAGCTCTGGAAACCCTCACATAGGCAGGTCTTAACAGTGGCATCTTAACCAATGAAGAGATGGGGAAGTTGGATGACTTGGCTCGTTGTCATATGATAAGCCTCAAATAGAATAAACATTCTGTAGGGCTTGTGACTTTCACTTCCATGCTCAGCCCACTGGCCACAGAGACCGCTTCCTACATGGCAACAGTTTTGCTCATCTAGCAACTGACCCAGACTGATTGACTCAAAACAGTGGTTTAAATCGCAGCTGCTGAATCAAAATCTAATGCTGTCTTTTCCCAAGTTCCACAAAGGCTGCAAGTAACACTCTAGTTTTGACCTGTTCTGCAGTGTTCAGATCCTCAGTGCTTTTTAGAGAAATGATGTGTACGCAGACAAGGAGCTGAGAAATGAAGGGAATTTCTCAGGAAGGAAGAAAAATGTGTGTGTGCCAAAGTTGGAGACATGAAAGCACATAGTACACAATGAGCTGCATATGCCAGAGTCGGATGTGTAGTAACTCTGTATCCGTATCCTTTTTTGGTCTCAATGTACTTGCTTCAGAATGGATAGCGATGTGGTAATAAAGTTCACTCAGCTTTGGAGGTAGCACTCAAGTTTATTTACAGACCATGGCTTTCTCAGGTGTAGTATTACTTACACAGATATATTTATCACTCTCATCACGTTTTTGGTTTGTTTGTTTTTTTCCATTTAATGTATCTTTTGTATTCTGTTTAACTTTTCCAACTTGAGCAGCATATGCAGAACTTGGAACTCTTTCATTTAGTCTCAGGTCAGACTAATCGAAGACTCATCATCGCTGAAGCCCAAGCACTCACCCTAATTGTTTCAAGTGGATTTGTCTTTAGGCGCTGCAACCACAACTAGTGAACTCCCAAGTCACTTTGCCTCTATGAGCTGGGCCATAGAACAATATATAAGCACTTCTATATATGAATTTGTGCTCACTATAACATACTTAGATGTGAAGCTCTTTACTATTAGAGTGGCAAGACACTGGGATGGGTTACCTGGAGAAGTCGTGAATGGTTCATCCCTGGAAATGTTTAAGACCAGACTTGAATGAGGCTTAGAGCAACCTGCCCTAGTGAGAGGTGTCCATGTCCATGACAGAGGGATTGGAACTAGATTATCTTTAAGGTCCCTTCCAAGCCATTCTGTGAGTCTGTGATTCTGTGACTAATGAAATAGGGAACACATTTGTTAAGGACAGCTTCATAGGAAAGTGAGACTTGTTCTTGAGGATGGAGGCTGCTGTGATGTTAGAAACTGTGAGAACCAACATTAACTCATTAATGTAGTGAGTGTTTTTTCCTTATACACAGTTTTACTCTAAGATGTGGTGGTTTTAAATACTGAAGAACATTATGAGCCTGAGACACAAATCCTGCTGTGTTGTATAAGCCTGTTTGTGGCTGATGGGATAGGAAATAAAGGTCTTTGAGCATTTTTGAGTGTCTTGATGCCTTCCTTCCCTTTAAACAGTATTTCTCAAATGCTGATAATTTAGGGATTACTCAGGTTTTTGGAAAACTATCCATGGACCACCTTGTGCTACACAGTTTGAAGGTTAAAATTCACAGACACATAGAAGGAGGCTAAGTTCTGAGTGTTCATTTGCTGAGAATATTATTACTTTCATTGCTGTCTTTGTTTTGCTTGCTTGATTACCTGAAAAAAAAAACATTGTGCCTGTTTTCTCATGTTACAAGCTGACATTCAATGGACTACTAGAGGTGCCACAGGCTGAGAAACATCTCTGTGAGGTGTCTGACACCATTACTGGGGATGAGATCCTGGGCCAAGTAGATTTTTCAGATGGACCAAAGTAGCAATTCAGATGCTCTTGAAGCAATTTAAGAATGATAAACTGATCAACCCCCTTTTTATCAATATATTACAGCCAATAACTTGTAAAAAGTCCTCTTTCATCACTCCTTATTATTTTTTTCCCAGACAGTCTTTAAATAGATTTCAAAATCACCTTTTTACTTCCATTTAGCTCCGGGGGAAGCAAAACAGGCTTCCAGGCTGTACGGCATCATTCGTGAGCATGGCTCAGCATCCCAACATTTCTGTGGGGCCAGCTTACAAGAAATGTGGAACTGCTGAATTCTTTTCACCACACAAAATGTTTAGATTGCTGAGGGAAAAAAAAAAAAAAAAGAAGGAAGTGGTTTGGCAGTGAGTGAGGAACTCCATATAGAAAGAGGAAGTGTCAGGTGACTGGTCAGGAAATAGGTACAAAGCATCTGTTTTGGTAGTGTTTTCACATGTTTTGGGGACATTTCCATAGAAAACTGGAATGTGGCCCTGCCTGTAGGTATTGCTTCACTCCAGTGAGAAAGACAGGCATGCATTTGTAGTGACACACAACAGCTGTTCAGCACGAGCACATAGCAACAGGGCACAACAGCTGAAGGCAGGTTGCGCACTACGCAGCATCCTGATGAGACTGCAAAGTGCTGTAGAGCTGTTCTGGGCTGCAAGGACCACTAGCAAGAACCACTGGCAATGCTCTGATTCCTATAAAAAGACAAAGGTGTTTTCAAGGATGTTTTGTTTTGTTTTGTTTTGTTTTGTTTTTCTGATGAGAAACAGTTCTCTTTTGACTCCAAAAACTCCTGAATACAGTCTCATCTGTGCTACAATAAAATCCAGGGATGTATACAAGGCAGCAAGGTGGGAGCATCATGAAAAGCCTTTCTGACTCTGCCTGGCAAGTCCCTGCTTTACCATGCATGGATGTGACAGGAGAGAAGTGGCTGATCTGGAGTACACTGCCAATCCTTGTGATGTCAGGGCTGTTCTCTCCTTTGCTTTTGTCACATGATGTAATTTTTTTTTTCCCTTCAGAAGCCAAGGCCAAAATTATGACAGTTTTTCTTGGGTAAAGTTCTGTTTATGCACAATCTTTTGAGCAAGTTGTTAGTCAGAGCTGTGGGGAGGGTAGTGTGCTGCCCTCAGTGCAATGAAGTCATTTTTAGGGGAAGTCCTTGTATGGACAATTTGTCCATTGTTTTGGAAGACTTCAAATAGCATTTCCAGGAGGACCAATTGAAATTCCAGATTGGATTCTACTTATTCAGTCATTCCTCAGTCAGCTGGGAGGCAGAGGCAAGCTTGAATATGCTGGTGTGAGTGGGCAGCACAGAAAGCTGAGACAAAATCCCTGACAGAGGATATTTTGGACCTCCCCCTCCAAGAGAGGAATGTAACACTCCTGCAGTGTTATGAAGGAACTGAAATAAATGAAAGCTATGTTTCAAGAGCTGTCATGGTAAAACCCCTGAGCAGCATTCTCAGTAAGATGTAGAGTGAGGCAATTATTTGGAGAGCTCTTTTTGCCATTGGTTTTCCCCTCTCCAGAGAAGAAAATTTGTTAGTTTAAGTGATTTCAAACATGACCCATCCCCATTTTCTAAGTAGATCATATTTGTCTATGTTTTCCTGGACCACAGTGTTAACAATAGTGACAGGACATAATTTTCTGCATTGCTTTCTTGCTTCTCTTCTACAGCCTTGTTTTTTCCCTCTGTCTTCTTTCCATCCTTTCCACTACTCCTTTCTGCTCCTGCACTTCACTTTCTTTTCTCCCTCAGGCCTTTCTCTCTTCCTGGCCACTTCCAGTTGAAGCAGGCACTTTGCAAGCAGTAACCTTCAGAGGAAAATCAAGAATTCAGTGTAATCTTCAAAATGATTTCAGGTGAAAGAGGTCCCTTTCTCACATTTTGATTTCACAGCATGGAGTCAAACAGAATGTGGAATTCTGTTGAGTTGTGGGAAACTTGTGGGAGTTTTTTCAGGAGGCAATGGCATGGATAAGCACTTAGGACATCTCTGCAGCAATGCTAACCTCTGGTCACATGTGTTGACAGCTGTGGTACTACCCTGGAGAACTTCACACTGGAATACAGTTGAACAAGGGGTTCAGTGCTTGTGAGAGATGGCCATAAGAGAGCTAATCTATGGAGATTATGCAACAGAGGACCCTGATGAGGTACCTGTGAGCCATGCTCTCCTAAAGAAACTCAGTTTATCCCTCTAATTATGCTCATACCTTGGGGCATAGGTAAAATTAGGCATTTTGCTCATACATTGCCCATACATTGGGGCATACTTTTACCTATGTAAAATGGTGGGGAATGTATTTATCCTTCTGATGAATACATTACCTTATTTTTTTCCCTTAGATGCTTGAAATATTTTGTTTAGGGCATATAGAATCATAGAATCAACCAGGTTGAAAGAGACCTCCAAGATCATCCAGTCCAACTTAGCACCCAGCCCTATCCATTCAACTAGACCATGGCATTGTCTCATCCAGTCTTTTCCTGAACACCTGCAAGGATGGCAACTCCACCACCTCCCTGGGCAGCCCATTCCAATGCAAATCACTCTCTCTGTGAAGAACTTCCTCTTAACATCCAGCCTAGACCTGCCCTTGCACAACTTGAGACTCTGTCCTCTTGTTCTGTTGCTGGTTGCCTGAGAAAAGAGACCAACTCCCACCTGGCTACAGCCTCCCTTCAGGTCGTTGTAGACAGCAATGAGGTCACCCCTGAGTCTCCCTCTTCTCCAGGCTGCACATCCCCAGCTCCCTCTTGCATTTGCTACAATTACTTTTAACATACTGGCAAACTTAATTGTTTTTGGTGCAGCTATATTAAAAGCAACAGTGATTTCCCATCTGTTTTAATTTGCAGTAAATGAGTTTATGCTGCTGTGTTTTAGGCAGATAAGAGATTGTCTTCTCAGTAATTATCTCCAGACAGTGCTGCTTGAATGATGTAATAGGCTAAGTGAAAAGGATAGTGTATCTCAGGTAAACTAAGCAATTTCATTCAAACATATTTGAGTCTGATTATAATAAAAGGCTTTGAATTAATTTCCCTAGCCACTGAACTGATAGTCACAGATTGCCTTCTGAAATGTACAGTGACAAAGCAGATAGAAGTATCTCCTTGAGAATATGGAGGGTATCAAGGAGCAATGTGATTTTGGGCATAATTTAAAATGAATCCTTTTTCTTATTAGTGACTGGGATCACACCTTTTACTCCTCTAGTGCCTGAGAAGTGTGAAGAGTTTTGATGCTGTAATGCAGTTGTAGACATTGGTCATTGATACAGTTTTCATGAACAGGTGTAAAACACAGTTCTGGGCCCCTCAGTTTAAGAAAGATGTTGGAGGTACTTTAACATGTCCAGAGAAGGGCAACAAGGCTGATGAGGGAGGTGGAGTATAGCCCTACAAGGAGAGGTTGAGGGAGCTGAGGTTGTTCAGCCTGGAGAAGAGGAGGCTCAGGGAAGACCTCATTGCTGTCTACAACTACCTGAAAGGAAGTTTTGGCCTGGTTGGTCTCTTCTCCCAGGCAACCAGTGACAGAAAGAGGTGACACAGTCTCAAGCTGCACTAGGGCAGGTTTAGGCTGGACCTTAGGAAGGAGTTCTTCACAGAGAGTGATTGCCATTGGAATGGGCTGCCCTGGGAGACGATGGAGTCCCCATCCCTGGAGGTGTTTAAAAGGAGACTGGATGAGGCACTTAGTGCTATGGCTTAGTTAATTAGAAGGTGTTAGGTGATAGGTTGGACTTGGTGATCTGTGAGGTCTTTTCCAACCAGGTTAATTCTGTGACTCTGTGATTTTTCTCCATAAGAACAGTAGGCTTCTATCTTCTGTGCAGGAGATGGGAAAGTAGTAGGTTTTTTAGGGCAACTTTCCTTTTGTTCCTATGGCAGTCAGTATGAATACAGCCATCTCTCTGCCTGGGACCTTGAAAAGTAATTAGGGGTTAATGCGTAGCAAGCCTTAGTTAGTCCTTCTCCCTTCTACAGCATTGTTTATCTCAGGGTATTTGCATCAGTGTGAAAATAATGAGATGTCTCCTCAGCCAAGCTGCTTCATTATGGGATCCATTTCTGTCGTGTGATTAACCCCCACCTGGCTACAGCCTCCCTTCAGGTACTTGTAGACAGCAATGAGCTCTGCCCTGAGCCTCCTCTTCTGCAGGCTGCACACCCCCAGCTCCCACAGCCTCTCCTCATAGGGTTTGTGTTCCAGGCCCCTCACCAGCTTTGTTGCCCTTCTCTGTTTCTCAGTTTCACTCTCTTGTCTCTTGGGCTCTGGCTTTGCTAGTTGCTGCAATCTCAGAGGGAGGAAACCTTTTGGGGCCATTGTATCATGGCAGAAGAGCTGTTAAACTTCAACTACCCTGGGACTAAGTCCCGGGTTATGAAACCATGATCACTTGTTCTGTTTTAACCGAAATTAGCCCGGATGCCTAATCAACCCAGATAAGAAAAAGAACAGCATCCCATCCCATCACCACTGCCAAGAAATCATCCCTAAATACCTTTCAAAGTTCCTTGCAACCCAAACCAGTCTATGAATATTGTTTTTTTTAAGCGTGTCATTCCCCAGATCTGGTTTCATGAATAGCCAGGTCTAGGAAGAAGAGAGGACATTCACTCCTGGTAGAGAAGGAAGGGCAGGAGCGAGCAGGGACACTGAGAGCCCTTACACTGCAAGTGAAGCTGGCAGAGGGATAATGTAGCTTGCTGGCCTGTTGCCATTCAGGCAGAATTCAAATCTTTCAGATCAGTGGAGCTACCCTGTGTGGACTCCCACATTGCAAAAAAAAAAAAGCATGTTACAAATGTCACTTAGGAGTCAGGCTTGCCTGCAATGTTCACAGACACAGAGTGATCTCAGGAAGGAGTGAGAATGTTCAGGTAATGAAATGTCTTTCTAAACTTGTTTCATAAAAGTTTCTTCTCTAGACCAGCATTTAATCTCTGTTCATAGAAGCCAAGACTGGTTATAGGTCAGGGGAATTAACCAAGAGCATTAAGCATTCCAAATCAAAGCGAGGAAGGGAAAGATTTCCTCCTAATGGGGACAGAGGCTTCTAGGATATTTCCCAGGGATACAGCTGCAAAAGTGAAGTCTGCTTCAGGATCTGGCAGCTACCTGTCATGCTAGGAGCAGTTTATGTTTCCTGGGACATTTGCACTGTGTAGCCACATTTTGGGGCTATCTTTTTCTTGGCTTAAATGTAGTTCTGACATGTCATCCTCTCACAGTACCAAAAGTCTGAATTAGTCTGGTACCCTTTGCATTTGTACATAAGATCTGGGCTTGTGATAAGACAAAGAGAAGTAAAGGCAAAGCACAAAGCACAAAGCACACACCTTCCAATCCCCACCCTCACCCTCGAAAAGCAAAAGCCCAAGAGAGAAAGGAGACAGAGTAAGAAGAATGTGTGTGAGCTTGACTCATTCATTTCACACAGTCTGTGATAAAGCTGATCAAAGTGTGCATGGCACTCACGTCCTTGGTCCCCTGCGTACAGACTGGGGGTCACCAAGTGGCCACTTTTGCTCTTGAGCATATCCACAGGACTCTTGCTGGTAGTTAATGAGAGCTTTGCTCACAAGGCAGATCAATGCCAAAAATGTGGCTGACAGCTTATTAAACAGATCTGCTAGAATAGATTTGTTTCTTCTCATTATCCCATGGCACAATTCCTCAGAAGCCTTTGTGCAGCACAT
This sequence comes from Pogoniulus pusillus, assembly GCF_015220805.1. Lineage (NCBI taxonomy): Eukaryota > Metazoa > Chordata > Aves > Piciformes > Lybiidae > Pogoniulus > Pogoniulus pusillus. The sequence continues at coordinate 10,013,858 of NC_087294.1, read as the reverse complement.
TGTGTGCTGCGGCTGTCCTGCATGCAAGTGAGTTGTTGCCGTTGTTGTTGTCCAGCGAGCACTGAGTGTGTGAGAGACTACGTTGTTTTGACACGAAAAGCATCCCTCTGTTAAGCTTGGCTTGGGGACAAAGCACTTCATCCCTGAATAGAGGCTCATCCGAAGCAGAGAGCTCTGCCCACTCAGCCCCTGCACAGCCCCAGCCCCGCTGCCCGGCTTGCTGCGCGCTGCCCGTACCTGCCTCTTCGCCACCCCAGAGAGGTCTGGGCTCGGGCTTCAGTAGTGAGTCTGCTTTGCTCTGGGGCTCCTTCATCTGCAAAACAAAGGGGCAGAGCAAACAGGTCAGGTCACGAGAGCCTCTTACCCTGCAAGGTTATTGCTTACAAAGCTGAGGACTGGAATGATTTTCCATCCAAAGAAAACGGCTCTGTGCTTTCAGTGTCAGAAAGGTTTTCATTCGAAAGACTCCCGACTCAACTGGCAGCTTCACCCACCACTGCACACACTCCAGAGAGGTGGGTGATCATGTCCAGAGGACTCCAAGGTCAGAAAACACAGGAGAAAAACATATAGGGAAAAGCACACTCTAGACATGGTCTGTGCCTGCAGAAAAGCATATCTTTATTCATGTGCAAAGCTATATATGGCAGTGCCACAATGTCAGGGTCAGAAGTGCAATGTCCACAGTGTCCCTAAGCAGTAAAAAGCTGAGTGCTGAAAGCTGCAAACCCTGATTCCTTGGAATCCAGTGAAAAGGGAAACTCTGAGGCACTCTGTTATGAAACAAGGGGCATTGCAAAGTTCTGCAAAGGTAAAGTCTGGCAAGTTGTACAAAGGGGCCACATGCAGCAAATTCCAAAGGAACAAATGGATGCTAAACAAGTGCTAGACAGGAACAGAGCAGAAGGGAGGCCACCGTTACTGGAAGTAATGATTCCAAGCAGGATCACATGAGTGTCCCTCCCTCACCTCATAAACACCCAATGTCTTGCAAGTAAGGGCAATGGAGGCTCTTATCAAGGGGCCTGAAACACCAGCTTCTGCATCAAGAGCAGTACTGGGTCAGGGTGAAGGCACACACATGTACCCACCAAAAGGAGGATTTGCAGCAGAAGCCCAGGACTGAGCCCAGGACTCAACTGCCACTGCAGCAGCATCACCCTTTTGAGTCTCACTGCAGCACAGGATGTTCCACCTCAACACACACAAAGGGGAACTTCTTTGCTGTAAGGGTCCCTGAGCACTGGAGCAGGCTCCCCAGGGAGGTTGTGGAGTCTCCTTCTCTAGAGACTTTCAAGATGTGTTCCTCTGTGACCTGAGCTAGATGGTATGGTCCTGCTTTGGCAGGGGGGTTGGACTCGATGATCTCCTTGAGTCCCTTCCAACCCCTGACATCCTGTGAGCCTGGGTCAATGCCAGCGAATTGCAGAGCTGGCAACAACCTCATTGTGCTCCAGAGTGTGCCAGTCTGGTGAACCACAGCTGGCAACACTTCTGCATCTCACAGCAGTGGTGGGAAGGTAAAAGCATTACCTGTGTGAAACGGAGAATACTAGTGACAGAAGTCAACAATCAGGTAGGAAATCTAGTCTGAAGCAGCTTACAGCACTAAGTGTGCCTCCTTTAATTGTCTGTGATATTGCTAACAAATACATCCATTCCTACAGTTCTGCTCTTCTGTCTTTTTTCCCTCACCTTTAAATCCTTCACAATTATCTGTGTTTACAGTGACATATTAACCCTGCCTTCCATTTCTGTGTCTGTGCTGCCATTTCACATGAGGTTCTCGAAAGGTGAGGCATCTTTAGGGACATCACACTTGTTATTGCATGCAGTAAGTTTCTTTTCTGAGCTTTCCTGGATGATTTTCATGTCCTACCAGTTCAGCAGAATTCTCTGACTATGGGAACATCACATGAAGTATAGGTGAAGCTGATTCTTGTGCTTTAACATGTAAGAAAAACTCTAAGGCCACCACACCTACAAAGTTAAAAGTGTTATGCAGGTGGTTTTAGTCTTTAAGCTATTTTCCCTGGTTATAATAGTTACACTGAAGAAGTTTTGTTGCTTGTTTGTGACAGTGAATATGCTTATCATGGTGCTTGTAAAATGCTGGATTAAGACTGTTTCCTAACTGACTTGCTGAAGTTTGAAGTCCAATGAAGGGGAAAGGAGACAAATAGTTTAATGCTAGTGGCCAAGTCTTTGTGCTGGCTGAGTACACATAAGCTACAGCAGATGAAACTTCAGCAGGTCGAATGGCTTGAAACAATATCCATACAGTGGTGATTCTTTTATCCTGTGAAGATCAGCTTCTCTCTTCCCTCTTTTCATGTACTCTAAGAGTGTACTCTAATAATGTACTCTAATAGGAGTAATGGGTTTGAACTTGAACAGAGGAGATTTAAATCAGATGTTAGGAAGAAGTTCTTTCCAGAGAGGGTGGTGAAACACTGGCACAGGTTGCCCAGGGAGGTTGTGGATGCTCCCTCCTTGGAGGTGTTCAAGGCCAGCTTGGATGAGGCCTTGAGTGATCTGTTCTAGCAAGAGGTGTCCCTGCCTATGACAGGGGTTTGGAGCTGGATGATCTTTGAGGTCCCTTCCAACCTAAACTATGATTCTATGACTCCAAAAAGGCAGCTGCCCTGGTAATTGGGACTGCTCCCACTGAGCCTTGCCCTGGCAGTCAGCTGTGAAGTACAGACTGTGATTTGCATGAGGTGAACTATGTTAGAGGTATTCATAAACTGCTTCAGCAGAGTTTAAAGGCTACAAGCTGTAGGCTGTGGAGACTCCCTCTCTGGAGATATAAAAAAACCCTCCTGGATGTGTTCCTGTGTGATCTGCTATAGGTGATCCTGCAATGACAGGGGGGTTGGACTGGGTGACCTCGAGTTGTGCCAGGGGAGGTGTAGGCTGGATGTTAGGAGGAAGTTCTTGGCAGAGGGAGTGATTGGCATTGGAATGGGCTGCCCAGGGAGGTGGTGGAGTCACCATCTCTGGAGGTGTTTGAAAAAGGCCTGAATGGGGCACTTAGTGCCATGGTCTAGTTCATTGGACAGGGCTGGGTGATCTTGAAGGTCTCTTCCAACCTGGTTGATTCTATGATTCTGTGATCTTTCAAGATCTCTTCCAGCCCCTGACATTCTGTGATTCTGTGAATTTCTTTCTCAGTTGCTGTAAAGTGAGGTCCACACTCCCCCACTGCACACAGCAAGGTGCCATGTAGAGAACACTCATCAAAAAGAGAGAAAGAAGTCAGAATAAAGAAGACCTATTATTCTTTGAATAGCAGTGTTATAAGGCAGACAACATTTCTGGTCTAGAAATGACCCTAGACTCTTAATGCACTTATTTAGCAGCATTTGGCTATCCTCAACTACTCTGCTGAACAGAGAGCCAGAGAAATGTGATCTGCCTCATTCATTACAAAGGCAATTTAAACTCTGAAGCCCAATTTACACATCAACATTGTTAATTATTTCATTGCTGAACTTCTTAACAGAAAGAGCTCATTAATGACTGCATATTCTGTTCAGTTGAAAGGACATCAATACGAGCAGTGGAAGCAGAATACATTATCTAGACTAAATACCACAGCCGCTTTGTATTGAAATGAAAAGATGTTGCTCACAGATACCAAATGGTACTAATTTATTAAAGTTATCTGCTTTCTCTGCTGTTTTGTGGAGTCCTGGAGAAGTTCTGCCATCATTCAGCAAGACACAGCCTTGGGATCCGGCATATTTTCGCTACTGGCGTGACAATGAATATCCTATTTTCACTTGAAGTTTTCAATTATCCCTGCAAGTCATTGAATTCTTTATCACACTTAACATATTCAGATTTACAGCTTCATTCCTGCAGAGTCCCTTCCAGTGAAGGCAGTATCAGGATGTTACAGGACTGAGCATACATTAGCTCTGTCTATCCCAAGCACAAATCCAGGCTGGCTGGCAAATGGCTGAGAACAGCCCTGAGCAAAAGGCCCTGGGAGTCTGGGTTGATGAAAAACTCAACACGAGCTGAAAGTGTGCACGTGTAGCCCAGACAGCAACTGTTTGTTGGGCTGCATCAAGAGCAGTGTGGCCAGCAAGGCAAGGTAGGGGATTCTTCCCATTTACTTTGCTCTTGTCAGACCCCACCTGGAGTACTGTGTGCAGTTCTGGAGCTCCCAACACAAGCAGGACATTGAACTGTTGGAGCAAGTCCAGAGGAGGCCACGAAGAGGGCTGGAGCACCTCTGCTATGAGGACAGGCTACAAGAGTTGGGGCTCTTCAGCCTGAAGAAGAGAAGGCTTGAGACTTTGTAGTGGTCTTCCAGTATCAGAAGGGGGCTACAGGAAGGCTGGGGAGGAACTCTTTACAAGGTCTCGCAATGACAGAACATCTGTCTGCATATTGGGTTGACTCTGTTTTCCACATGGTTTTTGAACCCAGCCTAAAGCTAAGCTTAGGAACGTAACTGAACAACGCTTTGTGAGTCACAGCTTGTGTGATTCATTGCCTTTGACAATGCAAATCAGATCTGTGTTTAATGATGTTGGGAAACAGACCTGTTTGAGTGGGACTGGCTGAGGTAACGTATTGAAGTGCGGTGTTGTGGCTCGGAGGACATGCACTCAGGGACAAGGGAACTGCAAACCTTTTGATTACTTCCTCTTGACTGAACAAAGCCACAGGGGAGCAGCAGTGAAAACCAGCACTTTTCTTCCCTACACCTACAGGACATTTTGCCTGCACTTTATCTGCACTAGAACCACATCACTCCCAACAACGTCTATAGATGTTGTTTCTGCAGTAAAGGCCTTTTGGATTGCTCAGTAGCACAGAATCACAGAAGTGTTCAGACTGGAAAAGACCCTCAAGATCACCAAGTCCAACCAATAACATTACAACGTTCACTCTAAACTGTATCCCTAAGCACCACATCCAAACGACCCTTAAAGACATCCAGGACTGGTGACATAACCACCTCCCTGGCCAGCTCATTCCAATGCCTGACCACTCATGCTGGGGAAAAAATGTTTCCTAATGTCCAGTTTAAACCTACCCAGTGGCAGCTTGAAGCAGCCAACAGCTTTTGTTACAATCAAGTGGTGGAAATAAGAAAGCACTGGATAGCAGTTAATAATAATTTTTAAAAGTATCACATTTTTCTCCAGTAAATTCTTCATTCAGATATTCATAAGACTCACAGAAAGGCAGGGGTTGGAAGAGATCTCTGGAGATCATGTAGTACAACCCCCTCTGCTAATGCAAGTACACCAAGGTCAAGTTGCAGGTTTCATTATGGCAAAATATTAGATCCAAGTTTTCTTATCTCATAGCTTGAAAAAGCTTGAGTTAGGATTCAGCTTCATATCTGTTTTAGTTCATGGGGCTAAATATGAATCTGTAGACCAAACCATGTTGAATGGAGAGGAACTGTGATACTGTGATACTGTGAAATTCAGCTGCATGTGTTGAATACTGAGTTACAGTCACAATGAAGGGAGAGTCAGAAGGAGCCAGATCTTGTCTGATCTTCTGCATCATGTGGCTACAGTAGCTTCCCAGGTTTATTGCTACCTGACCCCACCTTGCCAATGGCATAATTTATTATCTGGTTTTGAGGTCAGAATTTCCAGTGCTGGAAAATCAACTCTTCCTTCTGTGAGTTATTTGTTCAACAGATTTGATCTTTGCTTGATCTTCCAGTCACAGGATTCTTTCATGTTTTCTCTTGGAAGAGCTTTGTGTTACGAGTAGCTTTTCCACCAGGGAGATATTTGCAGGCCACGGTCAAGTTGCCTCTCAAGCTTGTTTTTGATGAAGTCATCATAGCCCTCTCACTGAGGGTTAAACAATCTTGCATTTGGTGGAGGGAAAAAAAAAACCAACAGAAAGAGTTCCTACAAAGTAACAAACAGAGCTATAAATTTGAGCCCTTGCAGTGGCCCCACATTAACACATACCTACATCCATCTAAATCAAGCTCAGGGTAAAAAAAAAGTCCTATAATTAACATTAAAGGTGTTTTCCAAAAGAAAATAACATAAAAAAAAAACATTAAAAAAAAAACCAGCAAAAACCTCCCCCCAAAAAAACAAAACACAAACCAGTGTTAGAAAACCAGAGCTCAAGTCCAGATTGTCAAAAATAGGATTTATTGCCATTTTTATATGCATTTTATCAGATTAGTCTAAAGATTGTAATTGAACTATCAGAACCAAACTAATGCTTTATGTCTTAGAATAGAAGTTATAAACTATGCCTCAAATATTTTTGAGTGGGGAGTTTAACTCTCTTAAGTAGCACAGAGGAGTTAAAAAAGAGAAGTAGCTGTATGCAGCTGTATGCAGCTGTATGCAGCTATGAGGATGATCAGAGGGCTGGAGCAGCTCTGCTATGAGGACAGACTGAAAGAGTTGGGGCTGTTCAGTCTGGAGAAGAGGAGGCTTTCAGGTGACCTTCTTGTGGCCTTCCAGTATCTGAAGGGGGCCTACAAAAAGCTGGGGAGGGACTTTTTAGGCTCTCAGGGAGTGACAGGACTGGGGGGGAATGAAGCAAAGCTGGAGATGGGTAGGTTAAGACTGGATGTGAGGAGGAAGTTGTTGAGCATGAGAGTGGTGAGAGGCTGGAATGGGTTGCCCAGGGAAGTGGTTGAGGCCCCATCCCTGGAGGTGTTTAATGCCAGGCTGGATGAGGCTGTGGCCAGCCTGCTCTAGGGTAGGGTGTCCCTGCCCATGGCAGGGAGGTTGGAACTAAATGATCCTTGTGGTGCCTTCCAACCCTGACTGATTCTGTGATTCTATGATTCTATGATTCCATGATTCTATTTTATGCAGACCTGACACAACACTCACAGTGAACAAGGTAGGTTGATCAGAGGGAAAGAGCTTCCAGATGTTCACAAGGTCCCTTGAAGCTGTGGCTATCTTGCAAGGCTGACAAGACACTTTCCTTTTTTCTAGCAAATAGTCTTGAGACTGGACTTTGTGGTCCTTGCTGGCTCTAGTCAGAATCACCCAATTGTACATTAGCCTGCTCTCACCCACAAACACCAAATGCAGGGAAATTAATGTTAACTGAATTTACTGCAGGTTTGGTTTAAGATCTGGGCAAAGGTTGGGGTCAGTTCTCACTTCGCCTGCAGTTGTTCTCTGCCCTGGGTGTTGAAGCTTCAGAAATAATCAGTGACCCTTGTGTGCTCCCAGCTTGTTTTGAACTGCTTCTGGCTTGAGCAAGGGGCATGCTTCCATGGATGAGCAAGTGAGATGGCTCAGCAACAAACACCTACCTACGGCGACAGTTGTTCTCTGGCTGCTTAGTCACGTAGCATATATTGCCAGGGAGAAGATACTACTGGATTTTGTCTCTGATGCTTACTGTGTAGGAAGTGTACTGACCCATCATCAATATCATAGAATCATAGAATCAGCCAGGTTGGAAGAGACCAGTCCAACCTAGCACCCAGCCCTATCCATTTAACTAGACCATGGCACTAAGTGCCTCATCCAGTCTTTTCTTGAAGACCTCAAGGGATGGTGCCTCCACCTGGGCAGCCCATTCCAATGCAAATCACTCTCTCTGTGAAGAACTTCCTCCTAACATCCAGCCTATACTTCCCCCAGCACAACTTGAGACCCTCTAGACTACATCCTCACTCTGGCCTAGGCAGTGGACTAGAAAGCTAGTTGCAATATTATAGTGTCGTTCTCTGGTTTTCTGTGTGAGAAGAAGTAAAAGCAGTGACCACTCAAGCAGTGATGATGCCTTCCTCAAGCCAGAGACAGCTGCTACTACATGGCATCTTGAAATAGCATGCCCATGGATTAACTGGATAATTATTATCTCAATTTTACAGAGGGAAAATCCGAATAACAAAGAGTTTGAAGGCTTGTTCAAGCTTAAATCTCAGTTCAAAGAGTCTGAAATAGACTCAAGTTCCTAATCCTCCAATTAATTTTCATGATGAACTGATATTCTGTAATGCATTCTTACATAAGTATGACAATCACTTTACACACGTGGTAGGTTTTAAAGCAGTGGAGAAGCCTTTTTTTCAGCATATCTTTTTGGTGCTCATCAAGCACTTGGGGATCTTTTTTTTTCAAGGCTTGTAGTTCTGTCAGGGATTCAGCTGCAAGGAAACAGAACTCAATTAAGAGAGAGAGTAGATCTCAAATCTCACCAACAGGAACTAGCAAGCCCACAAAATTTTGTATATATGGGGCTCACTCAGAAACAGGGATGAATTACCCAGGAACAGGATTAAATTTGTTTCTGAGTCATTGCTTCCGTTGTAGTACAGCTCCAGATCTCTGCAGTTTGGTAAATGGAGGTGAAGGATAATGGCTCCAGTTGTGCAAGGGCCCACACAGAGCCAGTTGAGAGAAACAGGAGCAAGTTAGCTGGGATGTGCTATAGGTCTTCTTTGGACTGGTTTTGGCCAGGTTTCCAGTTTTGGCCCCAAATGCCACCATGGAGTTGCTGTCCCTAGAGATGTTGAAGAAAAGACTGGATGAGGCACTTAGTGCCATGGTCTAGTTGATTGGATAGGGCTGGGTGCTAGGTTGGACTGGATGATCTTGGAAGTCTCTTCCAACCTGGTTGATTCTGTGATTCTCTGATAACTTAATCTCTTTTACAGCCCTTAGCTCTGTGCAGCAGCTATAGTAGCAGTGGTGGAAAGCTCTCTACAAACATCTTGGTCCCTGTGTACAAAGATGCTGGGCAGCATATTCTTTAATCTTCAGATATTTATATGCCTGACTGAAGAGCAGAAGGTGAGGACAATGGAGGGGCAGAGAAGTACTTTGACCCACCAGTAGCAAGCACACAGTGCACCCATCAACTGTCCTGCTACACCAAGTCTTACATTTACATTGCCTGAGGTGTACATATCCTGAGAAAGCCAAACAAAGCTTGCTACATGGGCAGCTTTGATATCCTACTAACTTCAGTGTTGATACTTTGATAGTATTGCAGTTCAGTGTCATGTTAGTAAAGCCAAGGACATGTTTTTGCAAGAAAATGTAGTCTATTATGCATGAGCTAACATGCTGTACTTGGGTTTGATTTTTTTTTCTGTCTTCTTACCCAATCTCCCTTTCATTTTCCCTGCTAAGGAGTCATTTGACCTGAAAATAAAAAGGAAATGAAGCTGATTAGAAGCAAAAGGGTTTTGGAGAGTCATTGTCCACCTGTGCTAAATTTAGATCATATTTCCATTAATTTCTGACAGCTCAATGACATAGTAAGGAGCTGATCCTGTTCTCAGTTTAAGATGCTGGAAAATCTCACTCCATCTTCAGGGTTTGCTGGTTGAAGAGAAGAAAAACGAAAGGGCACTTTCTACCTGGTGCAAGCAACGTTTTCACTCACAGAGAACATGAGAAATCAATTGACATTTCAACTGCCTGACCTCTGCTGCAAACATCTGTGGGGAACGAAATCAAATGAGCAAGTTGTGTCCTTTTTTAGTTAGGTTCATTTAAAGTTACAATGTTGGTGGTGTGGGTTGACAGGAAGAAATGAAGCAGAGCTTTATTTCTGTCATTCACAGTTGAGCTGTATAGAGGATGGAAATGGATGGCTGCAGAATGCCATCGCTGTCTGGCTCCTGTGTGCAAACCTCGAAAGGAAGTTTTACAATGGGTGGTAGAAGCAGAGCCTGATAATCACAGCATCACAGAACTTCAGAGGTTGCAAGGGAGCCCCAGAGGTCGTTGCATCCAATCTCCCTGCCAAGGCAGGATCATCTAAGGTAGTTTGCACAGGAATGCATAATGAGGGCAGTGATTGTTTGCCGTTTAGAAACCGGAACAGAAACTGAAACAACTTGAACAAATAGGCTCTGGTTACATCAGGGGTGTGATTAAGGCTTATCAGTGGGTTTCTTCGGGCTCTCATGACAGGAGATAAAGGTGACTGGGTCAACTTATGTAGGTCAGATGAACTCCATATGCAATGAATGTCCACTGCATCAGAGCCAGTCAAGGAAGTATTCTCCACCATCATAACAGTGTCTGAGTCTCAAGGAAGCTTCCAGTTTATGGGTACCAGCCCTCTGAGCATCCTCATGGCTGTTCTCTGGACACACCCCAGCATGTCCACATCCTTCTTGTGCTGGGGGCTCCAGAACTGGATGCAGGACTCCAGGTGGGGTCTCACAAGAGCAGAGTAGAGGGGGAGAATCACCTCACTTGACCTGCTGGCCACACTTCTCCCGACGCAGCCCAGGCTCTGGTTGGCTTTCTGGGCTGCAAGTGCACACTCCTGACTCATGCTGAGCTTCTCCTCCACCAGCACCTCCAAGTCCCTCTCCTCAGGTTTGCTCTCCAGCCAGTCACTGCCCAGCCTGGATTTGTGCTTGGGATTGCCTTGACCCAGTCTTTTGGATGTGTTTATGCATTTTCTTCCAAATCACTGTTTCTAGTCATAGCACCAAGAAAAAGAGGACTTGTTAAATTTAAAAAAAAAAAAAAAAACATTTAACATGCTACTAAGTGTAAACAGTCATAGAATCATAGAATCAACCAGGTTGGAAGAGACCTCCAAGATCATCATTGCATCTCTGAAAAGTGCTTGCTCCTTTTTTCTCTTACAGGTATTCACTTGCATTCAAAGTAATCAGATGTGGGAATGCTAGTTGGTTGCATGCTAGTTGCTTTCATAGCTATGTATCTCCCTGATGGAAGTTCCCAGTTGTCCTTAGCCAGAGATTCAGTTTTTCTGTTCCTTCAAAAGATACATCCAGCATGCAGGTGGTCTTGCATCTGGCTGGCCACAAAACTTTAAAGCAGATGTAGCATAACCAGTCGTCCATCACCACCACTGAGGCTTTCAACAGGATTAATTGATTTAGGGATTGTGGCTGTGGGCCAAGAAGAGCCTGTGTTTTTCTTCCAAAGTAACTGGAAGAACATTCTTAGCAAAAGAATAGAATATGGTGCTAAGCCACTGAAATTTGGCAACAACCAAACAGATTTGGAGATTGTGACAGAATTGAAGAAGTCTGTTGCCATCAGCCTCACCACAAGGCTGCTGCCAAGACATAGGAGATTCACAACCAAGCAGTCTCAATAAAGGAGAAGAAAAAGTACATTGACAGATGTTTTATGAAGCCATTGCATTATTATTATTATTATTGTTGTTGTTGTTGTTATTGTTATTTTTTATTGCCTATTACTGTTTATTATTATTATTATTATTATTATTATTATTATTATTATTGTTTTCCCCCTAAACTTCTTTTCAAAACTTAGAAAACTTTAGAAAAGCTCTTTTAAAGATCTACTGAGTGCTGATATTCCAGTGAGTTCTTTGGGACTGCTCTCACACATGGGTACCCCCCTCTGGGTACAGTTTCAATGCTTTTATTACAGCTGAAACACTAAAACCATAATGAGAAAGGTATATACAGAATACCTATGGCTCACCTGCTACAGCCATAAGGAGAAGCTCCAGTGCTGAATAAGACATGACAAACAATCCCAAGTAGCTCTCTTGGTCAAAGGCAGGCTACACTCACGCTATCCCACTGGCCAGCAGAGCTCCTGAGATTGCATGGCTAGCAGAGCTGGTTGGCCACCTTCTCAGAAGGTAGGCATCTCCAGCAGGAACCACACCATCCTGCTGGTCAGACTGGTGCTGCTCCAACTCGCCTACCCACGCTCTCAGTTTATATGTGTTCAGAATTCTGTGATGTGTGTCCAGTGCATCCCAGAATTCTGAACCAGGAGAACCAAACTCCTCCTTTATTTTGGAATCAGTTCCATACCATCTTTCCCTGCTGCTGATGTGCATACCTGCAAGCCTTGCTTCCTCTGTATCTTGTCTTTAGTAACCTAGTGATAATCGGCTCGTTGTAACTTCTGTTCACACACAAACCAACTCTTCTCTCTTACAGCTGATTAAGGAGTACAGTATACACCTGGGAGGTGATCTGCTGGAGAGCAGCCCTGCAGAGAGGGACCTGGGAGTCCTGGTGGATAACAAGTTATCTGTGGAATAGCAATGTGTCATTGTGGCCTAGAAGGCCAATGGGACCCTGGAGTGTATTAAGAGTAGTGTGTCCAGCAGATCAAGGGATGGTCTCCTCCTCCTCCTCCTCTACTCTGCCCTGGTGAGACCCCTTGAGTACTGTGCAGTTTTGGGCTCCCTAGTTTAAGAAAGACAGAAATCTGCTGGAGAAGGTCCAGTGGAGGGCTGTGAGGATGATTAGGGTACTGGAGCACTGCCTGATGAGGAGAGGCTGAGTGACCTGGGACTTTTTAGTCTGGAGAAGAGAAGACTGAGAGGGGATTTAATAATATTACAAATATCTGAGGAGTCAGGATGGGGGGACAGGCTCTGCTCTCCTGCTCTCTGTGATAGGACAACAAGCAATGGATGTAAGCTACAGCACAGGAGGTTCCAGCTCAGTGCAAGGAGGAACTTCTTTACTGTAAGGGTCACAGAGCACTGGCACAGGCTGCCCAGAGAGGTTGTGGAGTCTCCTCTGGAGACTTTCAAGGCCTGTCCTCTGTGACCTGAGTTTCATTGTATGGTCCTACTCTGGCAGGGGAGTTGGACTCGATGATCTGTTTGGGTCCCTTCCAAGCCCTGTGATCCTGTGATCTACAGATATTCCTATAAGCCTTATTGCTGCTCAGTGTTTCTGGATTGAAACGTGGGGAAGAGTCAGGCTGCTAATGGAATATATGGCACTGATGCAATCTTAAGTTTTGCAGCAAGAGACTTGGGAAGTGTCCAGATTGCCTTTTTCCTGTGCTATTTCAGTTATAGACTGGAGCAAGTGGGTAAGTCTATCAGCTTGTGCCAATGAGGTAAAAGCTGTAAGAGGACGAAGGGGGCCAAAGATTGTGAACATTGTCACCACAGACAAGCCTGGGAGGAGCAGGAGGTACCAGCTCTATTGGCAGAGTGTCTTGGGAATTGGTTGTGAAATGCCCCTCTAAACTCTGAGGCAGGCAAAGCCCTGGACTGAAACTGGAAGTGGGCTGGAACTACCTCAGGATATGGCCAGTTTGCAGTTGAGTTTCGAGTTTCATGCTGCAGTTGTGCCTGTAATGCAGGATCCTACAAAAGGCACATTATGAAGGAGGAGCTACCTGAGCATAACAACCTGGGGCTTTTTGGTCAGGTGAAGAAAAGACTTAGAGGTGATCTAATCAATGTTTAGAAATCTATGCAGGCTGGGTGTCAAGAAGGAAGAGACAACATCTGCTCACTTGTGCCCTGTGATAGGACAAGGGACATCAGATGCAAACTACAGCACAGTAAGTTCCACCTCAACATGAGCAAGAACTTCTTTACTGTAAGGCTGGGACAGGCTGCCCAGAAAGGAGGCTTTCAAGACCCATTTGGATGTGTTCCTGTGCAAACTGAGCTAGATTCTATGGTTCTGCTCTGGCAGGGGAGTTGTACTCAATGATCTATGGAGGTTCCTTCCAACCCCTAACATCTTGTGATCCTGTGATCTTTTATGGTGTATCCAGGTCTTCCACAGATTAATGCCCAGTTACTTCTTTGCAAAGACTCCTCCCAAAATCCTGGAGTATGGAAAGTATTAAGCAATGCTTATCAAGGTGGAAAGTTACTCTGCAGTTCATATGTAAAGTGATATCCTGAAAGTGTCGACAGCCATATAACCTGTGATAAGGACTTTGTTTCCTTCCCTGTTATATCAGCTCCATTTCACATGGCTTTCAGAAGTTGGTGTGATAACAGAACTCTTGTATGTGGAGCACACAAGAAGATCAGCAGATCAGGTTGATGGGTGCAGTATTAATTTCCTCTTCAGGACAAAATTGCAGTGATCAAAGTGGAAGACTCTGAAATGCTCCTGCCCCTGCAATTGCTATGTTATCTGAAGGAAATATGAACCCAAAGAGGACTGTGAAAACTACTTATAGCTAAATAACTTCACTGTAGAACAGATACTCCCTTTTCATAGCATTGCCCTGTACGCCTCTAGAGAAGTGATGGTACAAGACAGAGTATTTCCTTTTAAAATTTCACATCCCTCAAGGTCACTGCTGAGTAGCTTCAACTCCACCATAATGAGCAAGAATATCTAGAGGGAGTAGTGACTCCAAGTGACTCAGTTTCTGACATCTTGACTCGAGGTCCTGTATAATTCCTTAGCACATGGTATGAGTAGCTTTGCCTTCTGCAAGGCTCCTAAAGAACAGTTCAGTGCATTCATGTCCAAGAAATGAAGTGCCTAAAATTTCTGGTTGCTTCATAGAATTGTCAGGAATGGAAGGGACCTCAAGGATCATCCAGTTCCAACCACCCTGCCAACCCTGGGAGTATCTTTCATAATGATTCTCTAATGATTTCAAGGACATGGCATTCAGAGATCAGATTAAGAGATTCCAGGGTTTCCTGCCACACATGTAGAAATTTCACAGAATCAGAGAATTGTCAAGGTTGGAAGAGACACCAAGGATCATCTATTTCCAGCCCCCTTGCCATAAGCAGGGACACCTCTCACTAGATCAGGTTGCTCAGAGCCACATCCATCCTGGCCTTACAAACTTCCAGGGATGGCTTCCACCACCTCCCTGGGCAACCTGTTCCGGTGTCTCATCACCCCCATGGTGAAGAATTTGTTCACAGTATCACAGTATCACCAAGGTTGGAAGAGACCTCACAGATCATCAAGTCCAACCCTTTACCACAGAGCTCAAGGCTACACCATGGCACCAAGTGCCACGTCCAATCCTGCCTTGAACAGCTCCAGGGACGGCGACTCCACCACCTCCCCGGGCAGCCCATTCCAGTGTCCAATGACTCTCTCAGGGAAGAACTTTCTCCTCACCTCCAGCCTAAATTTCCCCTGGCGCAGCCTGAGGCTGTGTCCTCTTGTTCTGGTGCTGGCCACCTGAGAGAAGAGAGCAACCTCCTCCTGGCCACAACCTCCCCTCAGGTAGCTGTAGACAGCAATAAGGTCACCCCTGAGCCTCCTCTTCTCCAGGCTAACCAATCCCAGCTCCCTCAGCCTCTCCTCATAGGGCTGTGCTCAAGGCCTCTCCCCAGCCTCGTCGCCCTTCTCTGGACACGCTCAAGCATCTCAATGTCCCTCCTAAACTGGGGGGCCCAGAACTGAACACAGTACTCAAGGTGTGGTCTAACCAGTGCAGAGTACAGGGGCAGAATGACCTCCCTGCTCCTGCTGACCACACCATTCCTGAGGCAGGCCAGGATGCCACTGGCTCTCTTGGCCACCTGGGCACACTGCTGGCTCATGTTCAGGCAGGTATCAATCAGCACCCCCAGATCCCTCTCTGTCTGGCTGCTCTCCAGCCACTCCCACCCCAGCCTGTATCTCTGCATGGGGTTGTTGTGGCTAAAGTGCAGCACCCTGCACTTGGAGCTATTGAACGCCATCCCCTTGGACTCTGCCCAGCTGTCCAGGCCGTCAAGGTCCCGCTGCAGAGCCCTTCTGCCCTCCAACCCAGCCACATCTGCCCCCAGCTTAGTGTCATCTGCCCTCATCCAGATCATCTATGAAGATGTTAAAGAGGTGGGATTATCCTCCCCAACAAAGCTCCTTATGAGGAAAATATGATACTTCTTTTCTTCCAAAATTCAATACCCAGTTTATGCAAAACTAACAAAGGATACTAAAACCAGTTCCCTCTTAGTAAGGCTCCAAGGTAGCTTTGAAACAGTGCAACTGTTAGGAGTCCAAGTAAGGTTTGTTTTTTTCTATTTTAATGGTAGTGTCAGTAGGATTTGATACAATCTAGGCCATACAAACTCTTTGAGCAGCTGCACTGCTGCTTGGAAATAATTATCTTTCCATTAACGCAAATGGTGACAAAGAGGCTGACTTATCATGCATCTCTCAAATCCAGAGAGTGCATTATGGAAACACTTATAGAACATCCTGTGCTGACTGTTCAGAGAGGAGAAAAGATTTCATAGAATGTAGAGGGTGTAATTTAATATAGGAGCAAGTACACTGTGTTAAGACAGAAGACACTGAAGAGTCCTGGGATCTGGGAATTGCATTAAATTACCTTAAATGAGCAGCATGCAGTGCATTAACTAACGTTATAATAAGACTTACAGAATGCATGACTTTACTGTGGAGGTCTGAGACAATTACATCCTCTTTGTGCAAAGAGGAAAGTTTTACAGAAGAGGTTATCTAGAAGTTCTAGGAAGAAAAGTAGTGGTAGCTGTTTATAAACTGCAAAGGAATGCAAGAGCTATAACATTAACACTCAACTCAGAACAGAATTACCCACTGCATCACTCATACTGACCAGGACACTTGGGAAGTCTTGTGACATCTTTGTCTTCCTGAGGTAAACAAACTAGTGGGTATAGACTAGACTGAGGAAGAAACAATCCTATCTTATGGGTCAGATTTGCCTTTCTTCAGAGAGAAATGACAGATGAGACTATTGCCAATCCTCAAAAGCACAGCCTGGAGAGGTAACATGGCCCTGGCCCTAGTCAAGTGACTGACACAGCCCTACAGCCACTCCTGCCCTCTGCATGCCCTTGTCTTTGTACAGCCCTGGACCTCCTGACTATGTTATAATGTCATTTGCCTGTCCCTTGATGGATGGGCTTGAATTTGGGTGTAAGTCATACTCAGGTATTTTATAGAGCTGGTCTTTAGTGTTCTGCACATGATCTTATCCACGTGCTTGATGGTGGTTTTGTCTTCAGTGCTGCTACACTTTAAGAGAGGACTTTTAATTGCCTGTCAGATTGGTTTTATGACTTTGTCACACAATGCAACAGTCTCCTTCATTTATCTACTGTGAAGCACTGAATTATCATCAAAATGAGCTGGAGCAATGATTACAAAATGGGCAATAAACAGATTAAAATCAAACTCCGCTGGAGGAGAGTCATTCCAGTTGTGCCTTTGAAGAGCAAATCAATCTAACAGTGCATTAAAAAAAATGGGTTGGTGCTTGTTTGGTTGTCTGGGTTTTTCTCAAACAAAGTACTCTCTAACTGGTTTTGTTCACCTTTCTCTTTGACTTTAAGTACTAAATACTACCAGAAGCAAGATTCAGGAGAAATATAAAATGTTAAAAGGAGACTGGATGAGGCACTTAGTGCCATGGCTTAGTTAATTAGAAGGTTTTAGTCAATAGGTTGGACTCAGTGATCTCAAAGGTCTTTTCCAGCCTGGTTAATTCTGTGATTGTCCCATTCTAGTAAGCAAATTTCTTGACCTTATGTATCTGCCCACTTGCTAACTAGACATGATCTTTGTCTGTCCTGCATAGTTGGGCAAAACAAACAGAAATTTAATCTCCTGTGTCTGGTTTAAATCCCTCACACTCCCTGTGGTGGGCATTTGCTGGGTATTGCTACCAGTGTAGAGTCATAGAATCGAACAGATTGGAAGAGATCTACAACATCATCCAGTCCATCCTAGCACCCAGCCCTGTCCAAGCCAACTGGACCATAGCACTAAGTGCCTCGTCCAGGCTTTTCTTCAACACCTCCAGGCACTGCGACTCCACCACCTCCCTGGGCAGCCCATTCCAATGCCAATCACTCTCTCTGCCAACAACTTCCTCGTAACATCCAGCCTAGACTTGCCTTGGCACAACTTGAGACTCTGTCCCCTTGTTCTGTTGCTGGTTGTCTGGGAGAAGAGACCAACCCCACCTGGCTACAGCCTCCCTTCAGGTAGTTGTAGACAGCAATGAGGTCACCCCTGGGTCAAATGATACATTTCTCTGATACATTTCTTTGGCTATCAGCAAAGTCATTTGGATCTCTGAGCTGAAGCATCACATTCAAAGTAAAAACAGTTGAAGAAAAATAATATATAGAGAAAGAGATGTCATTTGCAGTCCAGGTATTGCAGCAACACTGTGGAAAATATAATAAATAAGTTTTCATCTGCAGATGCCCTCAGGGAAAACACTTGAAAATTAATTTCTTTAGAATGGAACTAATTTCAGTAGAGCTGTGCCAGCATTCAAAAAGGAGGAGAGGGTGGTTTCAGATTTTGATACTGACTTGTCCAATTAATTTACTAAATATACAGCACTTGAACCAACCTCTGATGGATGGACGAATGACTGCCTCACTGCATACTTGTAAAGCAGCTGATTGATGCATCACATCATATTTTACTTATTTTTTCGAGTCATGGAACTGATTTATATGCTCTGTGCTATATAGGCATTCACTTTGTCAGTTGGGACTGTAAAAACCCCCACAGGCAATTGTCTACTATTCAGTCTTTGGCATTCACTGAAATTACACATAATTCCAGCCTGTGCATTTGCAAACTGTGCTTTGCTATTTCCATGTGAAAACGCTTTTGTGCTAAACATTTTTGACTGGTCTAAATAAATATTACCCATAATAACCCCATATCAATCCATTACAAAACCCTGAAAGTAGGCACTGCAGTTAGATTTAATCCCTGAGACAAAGCCTCTTCCTACCTCACTCGCAGGCTGCCTTCGCAGCTGATTCTCACAGCTGCTGAGAGTTGTGAGCAGCAGAGAAATCTAAGATTGCTTTTCCTCTTGCTAAAGCTGTAGGATCTGCAATAAAATCTCGTTTGAGCCACTGCTCTTTGGACATGATGGAATTCCTAAGGGTCTGACACCTATTGGCAGATACATAAGTCTGTGCTTATGGGCAGAGATATGTATTCAAATGGACTCAATTCCAAATTCCATCCAAAACCCATTAGTGACACATTTATATCAATAGCTAAAAGAGCTTTAGTGCAATCATCTAGAAACAACTATTTAGGGAATAGCTGTAAGCTATGCTGGTGAAAATGAGTTTTCCATTTGAGACTGTCAGCTTGCAGGATTAAGCTACAGCTTTGACTTGTGATGATCCAGAAAATGCACAGTTTCTGCAGCCAGAAGGTGCTGAATGGAAAGGAGTGTGAAATACCTTCTGTTCTCTTCTGTTCTAATTGCTCATATTGGATCACTTCTCTAAAACTCTCGTTTTCAGACAGTGCTGTAGTACATTTCTGGAGCAGAAGATGATGACTGGGTTTACTTGTGTATGAAAAACACTGACTGTAGTTGTGGATACTTAAGTTACATGTAGCATGCAAATATTTCCTTTACTGTTTTTAACATCTTTTTTTCCCTTTGGATTACTTTGGGAATATCCTTGTCAATACAACATGGAACATTGAAAACAGGATTTCCCAGCAGATTATCTCTCTCCATGTGATTCCTTTAAGGACAAAGTACAGTCCTCAGACTCAGTAGGATAAGTCCTCATCCTCCAGTCTTAGGGGGCATGGAAAAATATACTTTGTAATCTGCAATAATCAAATGCAAAGGCAAGAACATCCTGTACATTAATATATTGAACTCCAGCTGTAAATAAATGTAATTACTCTGTTTTGACAGACAGTTCCAGATTCCTGCAGCTCTTGTATTTAAAGTCTGCTTATACCACTCAGTTCTTTACCAGATGAGATGTTCTCATTGTGTCTATGCTGTGTGTTAGCTATTTTCCTTTTTTTGCTTTCCAGACCTATCCCTACTATTTCATTGCTGGAATGGAGCAGGCATATGAAGGACTACAGGCCATATTTTTTTTCTGGAATGAGTTTAAGAATGTGGTTAGTTTCTGACTAGAAGCTTTTCCTGGTTATAAGAACGAACAAAAAGGAACCCAAAACTTATCACAGTATCACAGTATCACAGTATCACCAAGGTTGGAAGAGACCTCACAGATCATCTAGTCCAACCCTTTACCACAGTGCCCAAGGCTAGACCATGGCACCAAGTGCCACATCCAACCTTGCCTTGAACTGCCCCAGGGACGACGACTCCACCACCTCCCCAGGCAGCCCATTCCAGTGCCTAATGACTCTCTCAGTGAAGAACTTTCTCCTCACCTCGAGCCGAAATTTCCCCTGGCGCAGCCTGAGGCTGTGTCCTCTTGTTCTGGAGCTGGCCACCTGAGAGAAGAGAGCAACCTCCTCCTGGCCACAACCACCCTTCAGGTAGTTGTAGACAGCAATAAGGTCACCCCTGAGCCTCCTCTTCTCCAGGCTAAACAACCCCAGCTCCCTAAGCCTCTCCTCGTAGGGCTTGTGCTCGAGGCCTCTCCCCAGCCTCGTCGCCCTTCTCTGGACACGCTCAAGCATCTCAGTGTCCTTCCTAAACTGGGGGGCCCAGAACTGAACGCAGTACTCAAGGTGTGGTCTAACCAGTGCAGAGTACAGGGGCAGAATGACCTCCCTGCTCCTGCTGACCACACCACTCCTGATACAGGCCAGGATGCCACTGGCTCTCTTGGCCACCTGGGCACACTGCTGGCTCATGTTCAGGCGGGTATCAATCAGTCCTGAATCCTTCTGTAGGGAGGTCCCAGCATGCACAAGACAACAAGGTTTCTCACACCAAGTGCCAGCCTGAGCTGTAGTCTTGTTTGACCACTGGCCTCTTTGCTCCTTGGCAACCTCTTCCTAAAGAACCTACTTACTAAGGCTTCTACAAGCCACTTCAAAGTGGATCTCATTATATAGATGACAGGAAAGAATGATACAGCTTAGGCTGCAAGTCCTCTCCCAGGCATTTGTTTGCCATGGTATCACTGGGCTGTCCTCACCCACAGTGAATATATTTGCTTCCCTTCATTCCCTGTATGCCTCCATAGGCATAACTACAGTTATAGTAAAAAAATATATATAGTTATATAGTAATAGATAGAGTTATATATTATAGATACAGTTCTATAGTAATATATATAGATATATAGTAATAGATAGATAGAGTTATATATTATAGATATAGTTCTATAGTAATATATATAGATATATAGTAATATATATAGATATTTATAGTAATAGATAGAGTTATATATTATAGATACAGTTCTATAGTAATATATATAGATATATAGTAATATATATAGATATATATAGTAATAGATAGTTATATATTATAGATACAGTTCTATAGTAATATATATAGTTATATATTATAGATACAGTTCTATAGTAATATATATAGTTCTATAGTAATACATATAGTTCTATAGTAATATATATATAGTTATATAGTAAAACTAGGCTGTACTCCTCACTTAATGGGTAGAGGATCTGCTTTGCTGTATGTGGCCATGACCTTTTGAGCCATCCCGAGCTCAAGCCTTCAGTAAGCTACTCTTTGTGGCACCCAGGGCTGCCTTCTGGCATAATCACAGTTAATTTAAGACCCTGCAGTGTGTTCTGAGTATTTCTAATTATCCCATCAAAGTGCACTACCATGTTTTTGTCTTTATCAAGTGTAATCTGCCATCAGCTTGTTAATTTGCCTAGGTTTAGTAGAGGCTCTCACAGTCCTCTCCAGGTTTGATTTCACCAAACAATTCTGTTTTTTTAACCTACTTTTCTTTACCAAATTATGTTTTATTGCAGCACTTTTCACGGATTTTCATTCCAGGATTAGTTGTCCCATACTGGGCTTTCAGGATTTCCATTTCCTTTATTGCATATGTGCATGTGTTTGTGTTTAAACTAGCACTCACCAGGGTGCAAATCACCTGATGCCTCATTGCCAATGCAGATCATTAAATGCAGAAAGGCTTTTTTATCCAAAATGTGTGAGAAAACCATGTTGCTATAAAAACTCCAAATCAAATCTGCCACCAAACTCTTCTTTACAGAGAGCTAGTCAGATACTTCTTATCTCTACATTTTCCTAGTCCATTAAAACACATTTATTGTTATGGTAACTCTTTTACAGAATCACAGAATCAGAGAAGGTCAGGGGCTGGAAGGGACCTCTAAAGATCATCCAGTCCAACCCCCTGCCAGAGCAGAATGCCTATACCAGATCACAGAGGAATGGCAGTTTTTTAATATCTCCAGAGAAGGAGACTCCACAACCCTCCTGGGCAGCCTCTTCCAGTGTTCTGTCACCCTCACATGGAAAATGTGCCTTATATCTCTGTGGAACATCCTATGCCTCAATTTCTACCCATTGCCCTTTGTCCTGTCACTGGGCATCACCAAGCAGAGCCTGGCTCCATCCTCTTGGCTCTCACTCTTTACATATTTATAAACACTCATGAGGTCACTCCTCAATATCCTCCTCTCCAAACTAGAGCCCCAGCTCCCTTAGCTTCTCCTTGTAAGGAAGATGTTCCACTCCATCATTTTTGTGGCACTGCACTGGACTCTTTCAAGCAGTTCCCTGAGGTCTTTCTTGAACTGAGGGGCCCAGAACTGGACACAGTATCCAGATGCTGCCTCACCAGGGCAGAG
This sequence comes from Pogoniulus pusillus, assembly GCF_015220805.1. Lineage (NCBI taxonomy): Eukaryota > Metazoa > Chordata > Aves > Piciformes > Lybiidae > Pogoniulus > Pogoniulus pusillus. The sequence continues at coordinate 9,991,618 of NC_087294.1, read as the reverse complement.
TAGAGGAGGAGAACCTCTCTTGACCTGCTAACCACAGCCCTTCTAATCCACCCCAGAATGGCATAGGAGTTTTGGCCACCAGAGCACATTACTAGCTCATGGTCAACCTTCTATCCACTAGGACCCCCCCAGGTCCTTTTCCCCTTCACTGCTTTACAGAAGGTCAGTGCCCAACCTATATGATCCATGGGGTTGTTCTTTCCCAGGTGCAAGACTCTACACTTGCCCTTGTTGAATTTCAGTAAATTTCTCCCTGCCCAACTCTCCAGCCTGAGTCTCACTGAATGGCAGCACAACCTTTTGGTTATGCCCTTCACACAATGTATTTCGTCTGAAACATATTCTCATCCCATTTCAAATCAGGTTTCTAGAAGCTATGTGATATTTATAGCAGAATTTCATAAGCAAAGCTATGTCAAGTAGTTGCCCAATGTTTTGCTTGGGTACTGAAAAAAAAATTTAGCATTCCTCAAATTTGAAGCAAGACTTTACAATATGGTAAAGTCCTGAAATCTGTCTGGAACCAAGAAGTCTTTCATCCACAGGAGCATTGAATGCCTTTAATAGTAAAATGAATTCCAGCAATTGATCTAATATGATCCAGAAGTGTCTTTGAGAGTAATTAACTTCCAATAAACTGGAAAGGACTTGTCTATAAAAGGAGGCAATGCTGAATTCCCTGCAGCCCGAAGAAAGACATTCCTGGTGCTCCTTCGTGCTGCCAGGCATGGATGCATGACAGTGGCTGAAGGAAGATGTGGCCTCTACCTCGCAGCCTCCACCTCTTTTCCACTGCCAGTCCCACAGAAGCAACAAAAGTGGGCAAAGAGACCAAGACTCTGACATATCCACCACATTGCACCTGATGTGGGGACAGATCCCTTGGGGGATGCTGCTGGGGCTTAGTGCCCTGCTCAGCTCCCTCAAGCCCTCAATCATGCAGCAGTGCTGTGCCCAACACACAGCAATGCTCCCAGCAGTGTAAAGTCATGTTGCTCAAACGGAGTAAGTATATTAGTTTGCTCTTTCACAGTATCACAGTATCATCAGGGCTGGAAGAGACCTCACAGATCATCAAGTCCAACCCTTTACCACAGAGCTCAAGGCTAGACCATGGCACCAAGTGCCACGTCCAGTCCTGCCTTGAACAGCTCCAGGGACGGCGACTCCACCACCTCCCCAGGCAGCCCATTCCAGTGTCCAATGACTCTCTCAGTGAAGAACTTTCTCCTCACCTCGAGCTAAATTTCCCCTGGCATAGCCTGAGGCTGTGTCCTCTTGTTCTGATGCTGGCCACCTGAGAGAAGAGAGCAACCTCCTCCTGGCCACAACCACCCCTCAGGTAGTTGTAGACAGCAATGAGGTCACCCCTGAGCCTCCTCTTCTCCAGGCTAACCAATCCCAGCTCCCTCAGCTTCCTTCCATTTTTCCTTAGCTAGGGGCAGCACAGGTTTTTTGTTTAGCATTGGAAAGAAAAGACAGTTCAAAACATTCATAGCTTTGGTCTGCTGCATAAAGATGTGTCCGTGGTGCTTCAGGACAAAGGGCAGTTGATGGATAGGGCAGCAGGAAGCCTTTTTAGACAGAGGAAAGAACAGAACAAGCCTTGAACCTAGCTGTTGGCTCTGAGAAAATAAAAACAAAACCACAGAACAAAACAGAAAAGAGCTTGAGCTCACTGACAAGGTCTGTTATCTTTTGCTTATGTAGAGAATGGTCTGAAACTAGGGCATGACAATACACTGTGAGCAGCAGACCATGCAGAACATGAAGGATTTTTGTGTGTGCATGTATATGAGTTAAGATTTACCTCTCATAACCCAGCTTGGTAAACCCTTATTTGAGAGGTTTAAATCACACCTAATTTTCACCATGTTCCCCTCTCCCTGTTTGGTAGATTTCTAAGCAGAACCTAGAAGGTGGTTTTCCCACTCTTTCAAAATCATTCTGTTTACATGGGGTATTCATCTTATGGAATGGGAATTTATTTTGAAGGGAAACTTCCCCTTCTCCTCAAGATGGTAAGTTTTATGCAACCTGAAGCATGTAGATAGACATGGAAAAGCAAGGAATGGTTATTACAAATCATTACAATCATTTACAAACCCTATGAGGAGAGGCTGAGGGAGCTGGGGGTGTGCAGCCTGGAGAAGAGGAGGCTCAGGGGTGACCTCATTGCTGTCTACAACTACCTGAAGGGACATTGTAGCCAGCTGGGGGTTGGCCTCTTCTCCCAGGCAACCAGCAACAGAACAAGGGGACACAGTCTCAAGTTGTGCTGGGGAAAGTATAGGCTGGATGTTAGGAGGAAGTTCTTCCCAGAGAGAGTGATTGGCATTGGAATGGGCTGCCCAGGGAGGTGATGGAGGCACCGTCCCTTGAGGTCTTCAAGCAAAGCCTGGATGAGGCACTTAGTGCCATGGTCTACTTGACTGGATAGGGCTGTGTGCTAGGTTGGACTGAATGATCTTGGAGGTCTCTTCCAAGCTGGTTGGTTCTATGATTATCCTGGCCGTGGCTCAAAGCCCTTAAGGCTTCAGCTGTTACACTGGTAGAAGAGATAGAAGCTTCCATATAACTAATAAGCATCAGTTACCAAAAACAACAGCATACCTTTGCAAGTCAGTGTTGTGAAAATCAGCATTGGTTTTCTGGCAATGCTTGAAAATTGTCTAGTCACAGTATCACAGTGTCAACAAGGTTGGAAAAGACCTCACAGATCATCAAGTCCAACCCTTAGTCCACCACATACAGTATGGAAAAATGCCATCCAAGTAACACAGAAAGAATTCACCACCACACAAACACTAGAGGAGACTTAGCAGAGGTCACATCAGCAATCATTTGCAAACTCCAGCTGACACATGCCTTAATAGAAAAGCCTGTGGAGGTGGAAATGGAAGCCTATCATAAGAAAAAAACCACCCTCATTATTTAAAATGCTTTCAGTTTCAATATAATCTTATTTACATTACATTGATTTTTAAAGACTCCCCCTGCATAATTGCCATCACAGTAAGCAAGCAGTAATGATTTCTTTGCCTGGTTTGGGGTTAGAAATAAGGATAGGAATACAGACAAGAGTTCCCTTGGGTAAGGTGGTTTAATCAGGTTGCCTTTTAGAAGGCCTTTTCCAAACAGATCAGAGTAGCCTGAAATATGTCAGAGAAAGCTTATGCCTGGAATAAGCCTTTAATAATATTTCACAGCTGATTTATTTTTTGCATTAATTTGTCCTTGAGCAAAAGGACAGAGTCAGTAGGACCTTTGTATGCATTGGTACTGGGCATAGCACAAAAGGAACTGTAATCACTGTACCAGCACCTGGTTGTGATACTGAAAAGCAGAAAGGAAGAGCAATGGAGGAAAAGAAGCAAGAATTAGCCAGGAGAGTCCACTGGCACACTTTGAGCTCCCTGCTGATTTAACATAGGCTGCGTTCTCGTCTCCTTGGAATGTGGACTGCCTCTGTTGAAGTTCATCAGTTTAAAGTGAAGGGAGTTATTTCACATTTAAGTGTCTTGTGCCATTTGTAACTCCTGAACAGAATCTCCCCCAGAAACTCTCTTTAAACCTGGAAAAGGTCAGACATGGAGCTCCTTCAGCCGTTCTTATTAAAATCTTCCTGCCTGCTTTCATTTCAGAAAAAGAGGCAGTGACCTTACCTTTAATCACATCAAAGACTCTTCTGCTTTAACTTACTTAAAAGACTCCTCATGCAGGGTAGCTTTATCCAAGGAGTTTTTCTCCAGACAACATTTTTTTTTGTTGCTGTTGTTAAAGCAGCATGCAAAAACCTCTCTCTGGCTGCAGGCTCCAGCTGCTGAGTAAGCAGCCTCTCTGCTGCCTGCAGTAAGGAGAGTGAAAAGAGAGGTCTGGGGGGGATCTGTGTTCAGCCAAATCTATCCCATATGCATGTAAAACCTAATGGAAATCAGTTTGAGGCCTTCCAGCTGTATAGGAGTACATGTGATTTATGGCAAGGCAAAGGCTCTGCAGAATCCTCCATCATTGGTGCTTTCATTTTTGTAAGGCTGAGCAAAGTTAATCTTCTTAATGAAGTAAACCGGAGGAGTAATTAGCCCCTGTGCTTGTGCATGTGCTTCACCCAAAACGCCTTTGCCGGCTCTCTGAGGCACACAGGGCTGCAATTCTCACTCGGTGTTTGAATTTCCCTGTTTACAAATGCAGCAGATGTAGCATGGCAAAAAAAGAATGCTTCTGCTGCGAGCGCTGCGCTAAGGCTCTGATAAACGCCTTGTCACATTTGCTCTGCTTTGTACTTGGAAAGAGTCTTATTTGTTTGCTTTTATGTTTCTACGACTCCCTCCTCCCCCTCTTTTTTCTTTTCGTTTGCTGGCATGAGCCATTTCCAGGCAGAGATGGTTCTGTCAGGCACAATGGGCTCCGAGCAGAACTTTCTCTCTGTTTAGCTTTACTCCAGGGGTGTTGTGTGAATCTGAATGATAAATGAAAGGTCCAAAACCTGCCTTAGAAAAGCTCCATATTGACCATTTCATCTCAAGCCTGGCAGTTTTGCTGCCTTCCCATCTGTGTGTAACTGCCCAGCACTGGACTCAGAAATATGTCATTTATAATACACTGGCATGCCTCGAGGTGAACCAAGGTTTCTTCTGCTTGAAAGAGTGGCTGAATTGTTCACCTCCTGCTCAGGAAAACTCCTTGAGTCAAATTCTGATTTCTAAAGAGAAAGATGGATATGTCTTGAGGGTGGAAGAAGAGTGGTCTTGTAACTCTGGGGCAGAAGGCCAAAAATGATCAAGTCCTGATCCTTTTCATTATTTTGTAAGGGTAATGTCACCTCTCAGCATCTCAGCTTCTCTGAAACTACTCAGTGTTACTACTAATCTTCACTGTCTGAAGGGGGACTACAAAAAAGCTGGGGAGGGACTTTTTAGGCTATCAGGGAGTGACAGGACTGGGGGGAATGGAGCAAAGCTGGAGGTGGGGAGATTCCGACTGGAGGTGAGGAGGAAGATGTTCAGCATGAGAGTGGTGAGAGCCTGGAATGGGTTGCCCAGGGAGGTGGTTGAGGTCCCAAGCCTGGGGGTGTTTAAGGTCATGCTAGCTGAGGCTCTGTCCAGCCTGATCTGGGGTAGGGTGTCCCTGGGCATGGTAGGGAGGCTGGAACTAGATGATCCTTGTGCTCTCTTCCAACCCTGACTGATTCTAAGAGTCTGTGATTCTATAATTCTATGATAATCTGTTTGAATACTATGAGACTACATCACAGCACTTTAGTGAAGATCCCTTCATTTCTCCTGCTGTCCATGAGTTTCAAAGTTCAGGGTAGAAGACAGAATCCAGACGTAACACAACAGCCTTGGTCCACGGAGTTTTGGATTTTGGAGATTCCTGTATCTCCACGGGAAGCACAATCTTCCCTACAAGGAGAGGCTGAGGGAGCTGGGATTGGTTAGCCTGGAGAAGAGGGGGCTCAGGGGTGACCTCATTGCTGTCTACAACTACCTGAGGGGTGGTTGTGGCCAGGAGGAGGTTGCTCTCTTCTCTCAGGTGGCCAGCACCAGAACAAGAGGACACAGCCTCAGGCTGTGCCAGGGGAGATTTAGGCTGGAGGTGAGGAGAAAGTTCTTCACTGAGAGAGTCATTGGACACTGGAATGGGCTGCCCGGGGAGGTGGTGGAGTCGCCGTCCCTGGAGCTGTTCAAGGCAGGACTGGATGTGGCACTTGGTGCCATGGTCTGGCCTTGAGCTCTGTGGTAAAGGGTTGGACTTGATGATCTGTGAGGTCTCTTCCAACCTTGGTGATACTGTGATACTGTGATCTCCTAGATACAGTCATTTAGCAGTGGGAAACATGTAAATGAAGCTAGGGGAAAGGAAAGAGTGTCTTACTTTGGTACTTCTCTGGCTGTCCCAGGAGCAGGACTCAGCCTCCTGAGAAGTGATCCCTCGCTGGAAAGTGTGGTCACTCAGGCAGGTTTGGCACAGCGGAGGGTCAAGCTCTGAATCCGCTGGAGGTAAATGCATCACAGTGGACCCCGGGTATTTGAGGCTGGTGTGTGGGTGCTTTTCAACGCTGACCATTGGGCTCTTAATCCACCTTCGTACCTGCCAACACAGGAGAAAAGTTATGGACTCTCTGTGCTTTATGGCACCAGCTAGCATGGTGCAGCAGGGGTTCTGATGCAGCTAAAGACAAAGATTGAGGAAAGTAGCAGGTCAGGTTGTGGTTTTGGAGTTCCCTCCTCCCCCTGGATTAACCAGACTAACTCAGCCATCTGGAAGGTAAGGAATGAAGCTTTATATTTACAGCTTAGCACAATTTACAGACATATATGTACATTACAGATATTTACAGCTATAGACAGTAAGATACAAGTTAAAAGTGATACAGAAATACAAGACCCCTCCCAGCACTCAGAACGCCTAAGAGGAGTCCCAACCACCCCTCCACTTTCTTTCCACCCTTTCCCTTATCTCAGAATCTCTCTTATGTGCAGGGTGAGCTGGAAAGGGAATGTTAGAAGCAGAATGATTAGTTGGAAGTGTGCAGGTCCAGGCAGAAGGGTTAGGATGGCAACAGCCAGGCAGAGACTGTCTTATCTTTCTTTGTGCCCATGTTTTTATATGTCCCAGCAGAATGAATGGGAAATATAGACATCACTATATTTTCTTTTCATAACCACTAATCTAATTTCTCTCATTAAAATACTCCAATCAGCCTCAAACCAGCACAGTAAAGATCATTTTTCTGCAGGAGACAGTACTGGGCCATGTCAGTGTTCATGTGTGAACATGCACCACAGCCACGGTCTTTATGCCAAGAGGGGTTTACTGATCCATTTAGCTACCACACCAAGTTTTTAGTCTCTATAAAGCTGTAACTATACACACAATAGAAGAGCAAGACAACTACACAAAGCAAGAACTCCAGCCTAAAGAGCTCAATTCCCCCCATGGGGAGAAAGCAGGCTGGTTTTGCAGGTGTACCAATTGAAACGCCATAAGCAGTCTTTTCTCAACAGCAGTATCTTTTGTCTCATCTCTAACTTCATGCCCTGTCTCAACCTTCTCTCTGAGTTCCATCACTACATTCAAGAGCCAGTTTCTCATGTTGACTTGTCCTTCCCCTGTTTTCTCCTTGTCACTCCACCTTCTCAGCTAGGACTCAGTGTACTACAGCAGGAAGGACTACTCATGAGCGTAATCTGCTGCGCTCCCAGGGCATGATGTCATCTGTGTTCACTTTGCTCTGCCTTTCATTTCAGTGCTAGTCATTTTTCTGCCATGTGAACCAAAAGTGTTGGATTTTCTCACAAGGTAAATGAGGAGTCAGAAACCTTTCAGAGCTCTTTTTCTAAGTCATTTTGTATTGTGATGAGATCACCCTACAAGCTGTGCTATATTTGCACTCACTCTGAGCAAAACTCTCTCATCTGAATGCGATTGATAGGGAAGGATCAGGGTAGGTTTCACCAGCCCAGAGCTGATATAGAATCATAGAATCATAGAATCAACCAGGTTGGAAGAGACCTCCAAGATCATCCAGTCCAACCTATCCCCCAGCCCTATCCAGTCAAGTAGACCATGGCACTAAGTGCCTCATCCAATCTCTTCTGGAAGACCTCCAGGGACGGTGACTCCACCACCTCCCTGGGCAGCCCATTCCAATACCAGTCACTCTCTCTGCCAACAACTTCCTCCTAACATCCATCCTATACTTTCCCCGGCACAACTTGAGACTGTGTCCCCCTGTTCTATTGCTGGTTGCCTGGGAGAAGACGCCAACCCCCACCTGGCTACAGTGTCCCTTCAGGTAGTTGTAGACAGCAATGAGGTCATCTCAACCAGCCTCCTAGTAATGGCAGGGAACCTCTTTGCTCTGTGAGCTGAGTCTCCTGTCTGTGCAGGGCAGTGGTGGAAGGCTGTGAGTGACTCCTAGCAGGGTGCACAGTCTGCAGGAAGAAGGCAGAAAAAGCACTTGGCCTCAGCACCACCGTGCTTCGTTAGGGAAGGATGTTTGCCATTAGAGGATGCTTTACATCAGGAAAATAAACATTTAATATTACATTAGTCATGCCAAGTGTTTGATTAACAGTGGAGGTCTATAGTGCAGCAACTGGTTGCCAGGATCACAGATGATAAACAAACAGAATGAAACATGTCTAACCAGCCTTCTGCTGCTGACTCCTCCATGACTGATACACCTGCAACTGCCCTGCTGTGCTGCCCTGATGGAAATCTCCAAGCTAAGGAAATTGCTCTTTCCTCTCTGTGGAGACCAAGCAAATAGATGTCCTTCTATGGGCAAAGGAGGCACTTCCCACTGCATTGCTCACCTGCATTTTTTATAAACACAGTGTATTAGTTTAGGGCCACAACCTCCCTGGGGCTGGAGGACAGAAATTGTATTTACCCCCTTTGGGGGAGTAAAAATGAAAATGCTGCACACTGATTGGAAGTTTAAAGGGAGATTCTGTTTACAGCTGCATATATGCAGAAGGCTATCAGGTAGAACCAGTACATTCATAAAACTACCAAAGTCTGTTGGACTAAAGCCTTCTAGAATCCTCCACCCCTTCCACCCTCAGCAGGCCTGAGAGTAGGCCAGAACTGCCCTTCCCACCTCAGGTTTACAAGGGCTCAGCAGGCTGCATGATGCAGCTCAAAATTCCCTGCCAGCTGGGAGCCATCTCCCATGTACAGACTGTGAGGTAAGCAGAGACATGTACTCTTCCCAGAGACAGAAGTGAAGGGAGGAAAGGCAGGGAGCAGAAGGGAAGGGAAGGGAAGGGAAGGGAAGGGAAGGGAAGGGAAGGGAAGGGAAGGGAAGAGAAGAGAAGAGAAGAGAAGAGAAGAGAAGAGAAGAGAAGAGAAGAGAAGAGAAGAGAAGAGAAGAGAAGAGAAGAGAAGAGAAGAGAAGAGAAGAGAAGAGAAGAGAAGAGAAGAGAAGGGAAGAGAGAAGAGAGAAGAGAAGAGAAGAGAAGAGAAGAGAAGAGAAGAGAAGAGAAGAGAAGAGAAGAGAAGAGAAGAGAAGAGAAGAGAAGAGAAGAGAAGAGAAGAGAAGAGAAGAGAAGAGAAGAGAAGAGAAGAGAAGAGAGTATACCAGCCAGGCAGTGCCATAAAAGCTATGATACCAGAAAGTAGAATAGAATATTGATGTTATAATATCCTGGGACCTGGAGGACTCTTTCTCTGTGGTCTTCTTAAGAGAACCTGGGTGCCCAGACCTCCACAGTGTAGATGATGTTAGCTCCTACTTCCATGCTCTGCAGCATCCCTACAATGCCATCTCCCCTTTTGCTCCTCTAGCTGATGCTATAGCTGGCAGGTGCCACGTCTGCATGCTTTTGTAACACATCTTGCAGAACTGAAACCCAAATGGTTAAAGTCCTAGGGAATCATTTTCCCAGGATGTTAAAACCAGTGCAAGTGTTCTTATAACTCCTAAATTCTGTACTGGTGCAGAGAGACTGTTGGCTCATCAGTTTCCTTATCTTCTTTCAGCTTCAGGCTGATGAGTTGAAGTCTTAGGGGGAAGGGTTATTTTCTTCAGATTTCATTTCAGTAAACATCTTTTGAAACTGATCTTTTGACTCCAGCAGGTTTTAAACACATTTATATTTGCCAAGCACAATTGATTCTATGATTGTTAAACAGATAATTAAATATACTACTCTTAACAAGTGAATCAGTGGTTGTGTGTCTTGATTTAATTCCAGAATCTGGTATGTTGAAAAGAATAATTCTATTTCTGATTTAAAAAAAAATGTACTTGATTTTTTTCCAGTGTAGTTTTATTATGGGACTAAAGAGCTTCATTTTGTCCTTTTTAAACTGAGCCTAGTGATTAGCTTCTTTCTGACCTGGTTCAACCTTGATGTCCTGCATGGACTAGGTGATCTTTCAAGGTCCCTTCCACCCCCTGACATTCTGTCATCTTCAGTAGTGTCAATATGGGTACACACATTGTGCAGAAGTGTGCGTGAAAGAGAGCCAAACAGACAGCAGAGAAGGACCTGGGCTATAATGAGGTCTTAAAAATTCAAGGGTCATGGCCCTGTCTTTCACTTGAGACTGCCTGATTGCAGGCAGCAGCAACTTGGGCAGGAATTCACACACAAGTCTGGGGTTTAGATTTCATTAACACTCGATGTGAGTGCACCCTCAGCAAGTTTGCTGACATCACCAAGCTGTGTGGTGCAGCAGACAGGCTGGAGGGCAGGGATGCCATCCAGAAGGACCTGGACAGGCTGGAGAGGTGAGCACAAGCCAACCTCATGAGATTCAACAAGACCAAGTGCAAGGTCTTGCATCTGGGTCGGGGCAACCCCAAGCACAAATCCAGGCTGGGCAGTGAATGGCTGGAGAGCAGCCCTGAGGAGAGGGACTTGGGGGTGCTGGTGGATGAGAAGCTCAACATGAGCCAGCAGTGTGCACTTGCAGCTCACAGAGCCTACCAGATCCTGGGCTGCATCAGGAGAAATGTGGCCAGCAGGTCAATGGAGGTGATTCTCCCCCTCTGCTGTTGGGCTGTTCAGTCTGGAGAAGAGGAGGCTCCCAGGTGACCTTCTTGTGGCCTTCCAGTATCTGAAGGGGACCTACAAAAAAGCTGGGGAGGGACTTTTTAAGCTTTCAGGGAGTGACAGGACTGGGGAAAATGGAGCAAAGCTGGAGGTGGGTAGGTTCAGACTGGACATGAGGAGGAAGTTGTTCAGCATGAGAGTGGTGAGAGGCTGGAATGGGTTGCCCAGGGAGGTGGTTGAGGCCCCATCCCTGGAGGTGTTTAAGGCCAGGCTGGCTGAGGCTCTGTCCAGCCTGACCTAGGGTAGGGTGTCCCTGGGCATGGTAGGGAGGTTGGAACTAGATGATCCTTGTGCTCCCTTCCAACCCTGACTGATTCTATGATTCAGTGGTGTTTGGGTTTATGATTTCAGATTCAGGACATTTGTAATTTGGGCTTACGATTTCAAACTCAGGACATTTGCAGTGGCACAGTGAATTGTTTCTGTTGTTTCACTGTCTCATGTTTCCATTCACAGATATCTGGTCTGCATATTAAGGAGCATTCAAAATACAGCCTAGGTACTGCTGATACAGCAAAATCTGTATCAAATTAACTCGTAGCTGTACCTTTTAATGGCAATGAAATATACATTCAGCAGCTTAATGACTGTGTATTAAAAATTACCCTTCAGTGCTTTAACTTGTGTGAATGGTAATGATGAGAGAAAGTAACAGAGTGTGCATTTTATCAAGCTGCACACACACAGGTGTAGGTGAGATCTGGTTCTAGCATCACCAAGTGGTCCCTGACTTCAGAGTGAATCCTAAAGGGTTTTTCTTGTTTATTCCAGGGTGACTCCTAGTTTTAACTCAGGTGCACATCTTTTTCTTTAAGGGCTTTTTGCTGATTGATATTGGATTAAAGGGATATTTTCACATCATAGGTCCATATTATTAGTACATCACAGCCTGTACTTAGAGATGAAAAAGGACTATGATTATGAACACTGCTCTGGTCATACTATTGTTCTGTTCAATGCAACAGGCTTTGGGGGAAACTCAATGGGAATATTTCAGCAACAAGCAGCTTTGATGCTGAATGGACTAGTAAGGACATGGATTTTTTTAATGGTTGGAACCAGTTCAAATAGGTTAGCACACCCACAGTTCAAATACACTGGCAGAGAAAAGGCTTAAAGCAATTCTGGTGTGCCTTCATTGGATTAGGCAAAGTTCAGGTTCAAATACATCCAGCTGCATTGGCTAAGTCCAAGATGCCATGCTGACTTGGTGAAATACACACAACATTTCAATAAACTTAAGTGAGTCACTCTGATAAGTAATACATAATCTACAAGGGTCAACAGAAACCCAACACCTGCATAGCTAAACCCAAGGAAGTTGTTTTTCTTCATTCTGAAGTGTTTGCATCTGGCCAAGGCACCAAGCTGGGGTTCTGTGCTGCCTGCCTGCATGCCCAGATCTGCCCCACAGCTTCCTGAAAGAGCTGAGCAGAGGCTGCCACTTCAGTGGGTGCCAGAAAGCCACAGTGAGAGCTGGCATGTTTGTGATTTTTAGAACTTGTCTACATTGATGTCTTGATGTCCAATGACCCAAGAATGATTTAGGTAAACACACAGTCAGTCTTTGTGTAGACAACTTGATTCAGAGTGAAGATGGACTTGATTCATTCTGTACCTATGTCCTTCATTTATCCAAGTCAAAAAATTAGATTTTATTCTGGATTGAAAGATCTATGGCAACTTTAATGACAATTGTTTAATCTCTAGTTTCATATCTTCAGCTAATTCAGATTAAGATTCCTCAATATCCCTCAAATCTTCTATTTGCCTTTTGGCATTGATCACAGAGTTTCTTAGATTAGAAAAGACCTTCAAGCTCATCAAGTCCAATCATTAGTTTCATATCAACGAGTGCTTGACTAAACCAAATCCCTCAGCACAACATCTAGTCACTATGAATCGCTATAGTTGGAAAGGACCACCAGGATCATCCAGTCCAACCTTCATCCCAGCATCCTTCATCACTAGACCTCAAGCACCACATCCACTCTCCTCTTAAAAACCTCCAGGGATGGCAACTCCACCACCTCCCTGGCAGCCTGTTCCAGTGCTCAGTGTGGTTGCATGATTGATAAATCACGCAAGCTAACACAGAAGAGTGTGGCAATTGCTATGAACACTTTGAGTTTCCACTCAAGTGATTCACCACTGATTTTCCACATGTATCACTATCCAAAAGCATTGAAAAGATTGATCTGAATCTGCTGAGTATGAATTGGCAGCACCTTTATTGCAGCGAGGCCAAGAGGAGGCTTCTGAAGATAAACAGTTTCCCCGGGCTTAGCTATGCAGATCTCAGGTTTCTATTGACGTTTGTAGTTTATATATTGCTTTTCAGAGTGACTCACTTAAGAGTGTTGAAATGTTATGTGTATGTATTAGTCATTGAGTTGTAAGTCTGCACTATAGTTTGGGGTTGTTTGTTTTGTTTTGGGTTTTTTTTTTTTTTTTTTTGCCTAGCTTTAACCTTAATAAACGTCAAAGATTTTTTTGGCATGTGGAATATTTACATTTACACTACACAAGTGCCTTAAATCTATAGCTCTGTTTGAGTTGGACTATCTTAAATGCCAGTAAAGATTTGAAAGTGCAGAGCTTAATTTCTTCTGAATTTGCTTCCACTAAACAACTCCCACACTGAATTGTACAAAACAGAAAACCAATTTGGAGGAATTTTCACGTAGACAAAGGCAGCTTAACAAGGAGCAGTTGTGGTTTTTTTATATAGGGCATTGTATGATGATCAGATACCAAAGTGCATCATTCTTCATGGCAGTGCAAGGAGCATTTGGTTGTTTAAATACATCATTTGATGATTTAAACACACTATTTTTTACATTCTTACCATGGTATCTATCTACCAATAAATAAACTAGAGTCTACTCCTAGCTGCAGGAAGCAACTCTGTTCTGAACTGCTTCTGAAAGATCTCCCCACTTTAACTACCAAAGCAAAGCTCTTTTAACACTCTAGGCACCTTCATCCACCATTACAGAGTGTAAGCAGCTGACTCTTTCAGTGTGTCTGAAATAATGTGAGTAGGAATGAGCAGAACAGAAGGAGCTCCCAGTTTCTCTTGTCCCATCACAAATAGTCATGATGTTTCTTTATGCCTTGTTCTCATTGACAACTCATGTCTGCCAGAAACAGCTTCTATTCCACAGCTGCTTCTTGTAGGGTGCCCAACAGTTTCTGGTTAAGCTGACATGGCATTTATGAGCTTCACTGTTCCCACACTAATCCTTTGAAGATGCAACCTCTTAGGCCTGTGCAGATGGACATAAGTTTGCTTTGCTGGTGGTGTGCGCCGAGTGGCTGCCAGGCAGTTGTAGTGCAGTAGCTGCATGTCAGCATCTTCTCACACTCAGAGTGAGTGCCTCTTACTGCTTTCTATGGCTGAGAGGTAATCTGTACCCATCCATGTGGACAGACATGAGATTTGCCAAGTACTGCATTGCTGCTGTTAGATAGAAGTTAAACAGAAACATTTAGGCTGGAAAAGACCCAGAGAGGTTGTGGAGTCTCCTTCTCTGGAGACTTTCAAAACCTGCCTGGATGCATTTCTGTGTGAACTACCCTAGGGGATCCTACCTTAGCAGGGAGCTTGGACTTGATGATCTCTGGAGGTCACTTCCAACCTCTAAAATCTGTGATTCTGTGATCCTGTGACCCTCAGCATCACCAAGTATTTCAGTATCTGAAGGGGGCCTACAAAAAAGCTGGGGAGGGACTTTTTAGGATATCAGGTGGTGACAGGACTAGGGGGAATGGAGCAAAGCTGGAGATGGGTAGGTTCAGAATGGAAGTGAGGAGGAAGTTGTTCAGCATGAGAGTGGTGACAGCCTGGAGTGGGTTGCCCAGGGAGGTGGTTGAGGCCCCATGGCTGGAGGTGTTTAAGGCCAGGCTGCATGAGGCTCTGGCCAGCCTGATCTAGGATAGGGTGTCCCTGGGCATGGCAGGGGCATTGGAACTAGATGATCCTTGTGGTCCCTTCCAACCCTGACTGATTCTATGATTCTAAGTCCAACTGATAACCCTACTCCTCAAGGAGCAGCCTAAACCATATCTCCAAACACCACATTCAAATGACTTCTAAGCACATCCAGGGTGTGGTAGTTTGAGGGATCCTGGGTCTCCCTTAACCACCTCCCTGGGCAGTCCATTGCAATGCCTGACTGCTCCTGCTGTGAAAAAAAAGTTCCTAATATCCAGTCTAAAGCTACCCAGTCATAGCTTGATTCAGAATGTTTCAGGGAATACTTGGAGAGAAAAAAAAAATCCAAAGCAAGAAAAAGATCATTTAGCAAAATTATCTGTGAAAGAAAACCAATTTTAATATATCCAATAGCACAAATAACCTTTAAAAAGAAAGAGTCTTGAAGGTGCCAAAGCTGCTCAATTTCAGGTGTTCCAAATACAAATGTTCCACATTTTCAAGTCAAATGATGTAGGATGTTTTTCAGCCTTGAGATAGCATAATTTGTTTAGAGCAAATGCAGTCAGCTTTGCACTTAATAGACCTCCATGGCTGGAAATAAACCTAAGTGTTCCTCTGCACTTTGTCACTTTTTAGGATTTTTTGTCTTGTACTTCT
Source organism: Pogoniulus pusillus (assembly GCF_015220805.1). NCBI lineage: Eukaryota > Metazoa > Chordata > Aves > Piciformes > Lybiidae > Pogoniulus > Pogoniulus pusillus. The sequence continues at coordinate 9,976,450 of NC_087294.1, read as the reverse complement.
GGTTTTGGTGGATCATCAAAAGGATCTTTTGCAACTTGTCAGAACTGTTTGGCATTTCTTCTATTTCTTGCAGTGAAAGAAACTGATGAACATTTCCCCTGTTCTTCAAAGGATCACAGAATGTTAGGGGTTGGAAGGGACCCAAGGACATCATGGAGTCCAACCACCCCTGCCAGAGCAGGACAATGCTATCTAGCACAGATCACAGAGGAACACAGCCAGACAGGCCTTGAAAGGCTCCAGAGAAGGAGACTCCACAACCTCTCTGGGGAGCCTGTGCCAGTGCTCTGTGACCCTTACAGTAAAGAAGTTCCCCCTTGTGTTGAGGCAGAACCTCTTTTGTTGCAACTTACACCCATTGCTCCTTATCCTATCACAGGGAGCAGTGAGCAGAGCCTGTCCCACCCTCTCTTGCCCAGCCTTCAGATACTTATAAACATTTATCAAACCCCCTCTCAGTCTTCTCTTTTCCAGACTAAAAAGTCCCAAGTCACTCTTCTTCCAAGGCTAAGTGAATTCCCAGAGTGTTGTACACCCTTCTAGACAGTACCCATCTCATTAATCCTAAACTAAACTGAACAGTGACTGTTCTCAAAGCACAGTTCAAGCATGGCTGAAAATATTACTGAAAGACACACCACCTAAAAAGATTATTTACAACTTATTTTCTAACCCTTGTTTTGGCTCCAGTTTCTTTGTTTGCTCTGCTTCCTAAAAACATGATATCCAACAGTGATAATCACTCAGCCTAGAAAATTTCCGGATGTCAGTACATGAGATTTGCCAAGTTCCAGGGGTTTTTCCATTCCTGGCTTTCCCTCTTATGTAATAGCAAACAGATACAGCTTTTCATTTCGTGTGGTTCAGCTGTCAATGGCATCAGTGGACTCAGCACTTTTTGTACTTTAATCAGGTGTTTATAAGCCAGCCTCCATCACTGTAATCCCGAGCAATATTTTCCATGAGAAGAACAACAGCCTAAGGCTGCTACCAGCGCAGATGTGGCTTTTGATGGAGGGAATGACGTGCTAATGGCACTGGTAGCAACCCTGGTGTGTTCTTTCTGGCTTTGGAGACTCTGGGAGTCCAGTCTCAAGACACCGATACTCTTGTTTGCTGACTTCCCAGATGAAGGCTTTGCTCTCAAGAATGCTGAATACATTTGAAACCAAAAGGCACCTTTACACAAGAGATCTTGAGTGCTGTGTCCAGTTCTGGGCTCTTCAATTCAAGAGGAATGTTGAGATACTGGAACATGTCCAGAGAAGGGCAATGAAGCTGATGAGAGACCTGGAGCACAGCCCTGTGAGGGGAGGCTGAGGGAGCTGGGGTGTTTAGCCTGGAGAAGAGGAGGCTCAGGGGTGACCTCATTGCTGTCTACAATTACCTGAAGGGTGGTTGTAGCCAGGTGGAGGTTGGTCTCTTCTGCCAGGCAACCAGCAGCAGAACAAAGAGGAACAGTCTCAAGTTGTGCTGGAGGAGGTATAGACTGGATGTTAGGAGGAAGCTGTTGCCAGAGAGAGATTGGCATTGGAATGGGCTGCCCAGGGAGGTGGTGGAGTCACCATCCTTGGAGGTGTTCAAGAAAAGCCTGGCTGAGGCACTTAGTGCCATGGTCTAGTTGACTGGACAGAGCTGGGAGCTAGGTTGGACTGGATGATCTTGGAGGTCTCTTCCAACCTGGTTGATTCTATAATTCTATTATCTAATGTCTTGCCCTTTGGGATCTCTTGCCAAAGGTGTTAGGTCCTTTGTGGGTTTAAGAGTCACTTAGCTTCACTAAATCTCAGTGCCTGCTTTTACCAGGATTTAACAATGCCTGTATTATGGACCAGTAAATACTAATGTGAGAGAAGAAGGGCATAAGTTTGTGGACCAATTTGATAGGCCACTAGATATCTAAAATTGCAAACATTTGATGAGAACTGAGCATGAACTGAATGCTGAAATGATTGAAAGGAAACAGTGGAAATATACTTAGAGGTCCAGTATTACCAGCCAGTTCTCAGTGAAACAACACACCCACCAGCACAACAGTACTGAGTTTCCTCAGGTGGCCTCTGTGTCCATATGCTCTGTATGGCAGCATTTTTTTTGCCTCTGAAGCTTTTTTCCCTCTTTTGTTTTTGTTTAGTTGTTATTTTTTGTTCTATTTTGGGATGAGGTGATGTGTGTGGGTTATAAACCACTATGTGTGCTCAAACTCTTCTGTACTTAAATTTCTATTCTTCATGGATAACCATGACCAAAACATCACATCCTGTTTGCATCAGTTCACAGGTTTTTGTGGCTCTCAGCCACCTCCTATTTACTCTACATGTTTCACTGCAAAGTCTCTGGATATTTGTTTCCCTACCAGACAGTATCAATTGCCTTGACTGTGATCTAGGTCAGTGTGTGCATGTGTTTTAGTTCTGCCTCCAAGTGATATCAAATGTACTCTTCTCCTTCTCCAGTTGCAGTTCATATGATCACTTCTTTCCTTTTCCTGGTGTTATCTCATTGCACCTCAGCCCAGGATCTGAATTGTTATCTATTATGTAAACCCTAGGTGGGCAGGGAGCTCTTGGAATCATCTCTTTCCCCACAGCCTTTTGAGGGACTGTAAGGAAACCTGGTTAAAGTACAATTAGGAAGATTACAGAATGAAAAGCTCCACTGTCCAAACTGTATACAGTCACCTACTTAAATGGTAAATGAGAGGCAGACTGCTGAATACCCAGACTGAGATATATCATTATTCTCTAGCTGGCTTTAACATTTAATTCGTCACATCCCATAGGAAATGCAGCACAGCAAAAATAGTCACATCACCTCAAGCTATTTTTTCCCCTCTAGAGCCCTGAGACACATCACTTTGTTGATTAATAATCACATTTTGTTTAAAATAAAATAGAAAGTGAAGGACAACTCACTGCAAAGTCATCATTTACAACTTTCTCTGCAAACTAAAAAGCTGCTCCCTTTAAAAAGCAGGCTGAGACTAAATAAGAGAGGGTACTGTTTCTACCCAGGCCTGGATGAGCATGGCCTGGATTCATGGAGGGATCAGCCCTCCAAGTGCAGGAGGAAGATTGCCTGCATGTGAAGGAGATTCAAGGGAGGATGGGTTGGTCACAGGTGCTGCTGGAGGAGCGCAGGGCATGGCAATGCTCTTGACACCAGCCCCAGCACACTTCAGTCACAGGCACGAGGTCTTGCAAGACAGAGGAACATAGCTCTGGCCACCAGCCCTAGGGAAATCTGTAGCAGTTCTTTGGGATTCAGTTTCTCCACCTATCCTCTTCTGACAGTAATTCTTTATGGAGAGCTTCCACCTTTGTGGCTGCCTGCAGATGTGACTCTAGTAAGTGTCACAAAGGAGCTCACGTGAAGCTGTATGTGATGGTCAGAACTTGATGCATTTCATAGTCTCCCTGAAATTGCTGAAACCATAACAGCTCAGTCAGAGGATTGACCTATCCTAGTTCTGTGAGGGTTTTTTAATTTGGAAGGTGTAATAACATTCTCCCATCTCCTTCTGCTTCCAGCTAGGTAGGTTTGTGAGACACAGCCATTGGGCAAAGTGGCCTGGTGTAAAGCCCATAACTTCACCATGCTCAGCACATAGTTCCCCTTCAGCTCATGTCTCCATTTTTCCTCCTACAGAAACCACCATACAAAAAAAGAGAACACAATTGTCCCAGCACATCAGGGGAAATGTAGCTGAGCCTGAGGGCTGGGAAGTGTTTGTGAGTTCCCCAGACTCAGGCACACTCCCAGTTCGTGCTGAAGATTTGACCTGTTGAGTGCCATGTGCTCATGCTCATTGTGTTCTGGTGAGCATCTTGGGGCTTTAGTTATGGTTCAACTACCTGAGGGGACATTGTAGCCAGGTGGGGGTTGGCCTCTTCTCCCATGCAACCAGCAACAGAACAAGGGGACACAGTCTTAAGTTATGCCAGGGAAAGTCTAGGCTGGATGTTAGGAGGAAGTTGTTGCCAGAGAGACTGATTGGCATTGGAATGGGCTGCCCAGGGAGGTGGTGGAGTCACCGTCCCTGGAGGTGTTCAAGAAGAGACTGGATGAGGCACTTGGTGCTATGGTCTAGTTGACTGGATAGGGCTGGGTGCTAGGTTGGACTGGATGATCTTGGAGGTCTCTTCCAACCTGGTTGATTCTATGATTGTTAATCAGCTCTTTATTGCTATTTGGACACAGACACAGGACACACACACAAACACACTCTTTCCCAGACCAAGGTATAATAGCATCTGGCAGAAACCAAATATATCTAAGAGGAAGCCTCGTAAGTATTTCTATATTTGTTGTTGTCATCAGCTGCAGTGTTAACATTTGAGCAAATAAGGCAGATTTTTATGGTCTAAAATGTGAATCTCTCCAGGCCATAGCAGCAAGTCAGCAAAGGCAAGATGCTTCAAAAAATATGTTAGCATGTGACTGCAGTCAGGCATTGATCCCAAAATATGGCAAGAACCAAAATGACTTAGGGTGTTTAGAATCCTCTAAGTCCACGTTTAAATAATCCTGCTGAGCAAGTTGCACCCATGTAAGTCAAGGCACGAAGAGCAACAGAAAGCTTGGATACACCACTAATGCCAGTAATGAGCATTAATGAGACAGCTGCCTGGCTGATTTTCCTGTTCTAGTTAATGGAAAAGTTCTTGCCAATTCCACTGGTGCAGAAGAAAGTCTGTAAACCCCATGTGCCAGTTTGAGCCTAGCTGGGATATTTTGGTGAGAGGAATTAGATGATAGGCTGTGAAAAGGAAACAATGGTGATGTCTGCTTCACTCATAGCCTTGCTGAGATGTATAAAAACAAGAACACAAACATAGATGACAGAGTTGCTCTTGGGCTCTGGGGCTGCATGAACTTCTCTGTCTAAGCATCTGTGTGACTAATCCTTCTGCTTCCTAACCCCCCATGCCAACTCTCCAAACTCACCTGGAGTGTAAGGCAAAGTCTGGGTTGAGGTAGAGGGATAGGAAGAAGGTGGAAGGGTGTTTGGGAGCCCCTGCTGGGGACTCAGGTTTCTGGGAGGGCTGTTGTGTTTCTGAATTACTTTTTACCTTGTCTATTTCTGTCTGTAGCTGTATAGATTGTAAATGCCTGCTTGTATATTGTGCTAAGCTGTAAATATAAAGCTTCATTCTTCAATTTCCAGATTGGATGAGTCTGGTCTGGGTGATTTTCTTAAGTGTGGGGGGCAGGTAACACCCAAACCATGTCTCACATTGATAGCTAAATTGTTTTTTGCCATGCCTGATTGACTGCCTGATATGTTTTAAATGCAGCATAAAAGAAGATCTAAACAACTGAATAGGCTCGACTTAGGACTTTCCTCCCTTCCCTCCTTGTTGTCCTTGATAACAGTTGTTAGTCTCATGGAATTCTTTTCTCTGTGAATAAATAAAGAATTGAAATGTTGGAATCAGGTAAGAGCTCTTGGATCAATTGTAGGCGCTGATGGCACTTGTTTCTGCAGGAGATGAGAGAATAGATTCATTGTCCATGCTGGAGTATAAACACCCTCTCTCTGTGTATTATGTCAAAAGGGAAAACAAAACAAAATGGGGTCGATTGTGTATGTGCAAGTCTAATCTTTCCAGGCTACCAAGTTAAAAGTGCTTTTCATCTAGATCAAATAAAAACAACATGAACAATGCGACCCCAAAGCCTGTCCAAACAATCCGAGGCTGCTCGCTCATCCCTTCTCTTCTCTCTTCTCTATTCCACATGAGCACATCTAATTGTCAGTAAACCAAGGCAATGCTTATTTTAACTCCTGCTCTGATAAGCACCACATCCAACATCTATTAGTCAAAACCTCAAAGCAGTCTGCCAGGTACTGTGTGCCTCTGAGCCAAGCACAGGAGCCAGGGAATACATGGTCAGATATGGATGGGATGAAAAAATAGCTGAGTGAATAAAAAGCCCAAGCAAAACAAAGATGTTTTGCTGCACTCTTTCTCTCTTCCAGTTTTCTGATGCAATAATTAGTTTGCATCCTTCAGTAGTCTGGGCTGAGATGCCACAGCATTATAAAGCTTAGCTGCAGACCAAGAACAATGGCTGCAGTGACAGAACCTGATGTATGACTGGATATAGCATCAAGTCCCCTTCAGTAGTCATCCTTAGCTGTACAGTCAAAAGCTTCATACTGTTGAGAGCAGTGACGCATGTGGCCTGAAAATAACTTTCCTGTTCCTCATCTGAACCTGATACTGCACTTCACTCATCTCCTTTTAATTGTAATTTATTATATAACATTGCCTATCATCATCATTTTTTATTGATCTTTAAGGCAGCCAGGATCATTAAACAAGCTGATTTAGGGTGGCCAGTCCTTCTGGCCCTGCAAGGTAGACATGCCAAAACACTCTCAGAGCTGCAAGGCAGACCATACAGCTCAGCAAGCTGCAATGTTGCTGGAGCAGCTCCAGGTGAGAGATGACACTGGTTTTTCACAGGTCAGCTCCTTTACAAGGCAAGGCTGGGCTGGGATCTGTCAACAGGGACTTCAGCAGCCCATGTGGACTCATTTGCAATGTGGCATCTCAGTGCCCTGGGAGAGGCTACACATCCCTAAGTCAGGAGCCCTACCTGAGCAGCCAGAAGGTCTCAGGAATGAGTTCCTCTCATCTAGCAGATTGATGGGTAGCAGAGACAAAGGAAATGCTTTTCTTCAGGTCCTGAGCCAAAGGAAGTGTCTTTGCCCAAAGACACATCTTTCAGGAAGATATTTATCATTTCCCTTTACAGCTTTTTCTAGAGTCAGTTTGCCTTTGCTGTTGAGTTGCTAAGAATGCTGTTTGAGGAGAAGCAGAAAATCCTGGTAGCTCAAAATTAGCCATTTTTAAATGACATCCCAGCTGAGATGCTGTGCATGGCAGTGTGTGAGACACAGATACATTTCAATCAGGATTTATAATACTGCTTTACTCTGAGCCACACAAAACCTTATCTCTTCAACCACCACTCCCAGTTGAGATTTAAGCTAGGAGAAGGTTTTGTAACTCAAGTGTTTTCACAAATCAATCCTGTGTCAAAGATGACCAATTCTTTTAAGATATTTCACTGATTTTTCATCTTAATTTCTCCCAGTAAGGATGATAAAAATGAACTTGTAGGGAGTGTCACCACCTGATACATAACTGTCACTATTTGAAGATGTGGTCCTGATTGATCTGTAAATAAAACATATTTTTTCCTGCAGCAGCTGCAGAGAATGAACATAAAACTCCTTTCTACAAGACTCTTAAGAGGTTAACATTTGTTGGTTAATGATTCCAAACTTTCTGTGCATGATATTCTTTCAAGATGCATAATGAAATCTATCTGAAAGGTGGACCTAATGTTTATATCATTTCCTGCTTCCAAAGCTGCAAGCAACATTTATTTCTAGTCTCCTGAGGAGAAAACTACACTTTCTGGTTATATTTCAGTCTGCTCTGAGATTTGTTTGATTTTTTACCAAGCTTCCCCTTCCTCTCTGGAGATGAGAGCCTCATCCACTTGAGGAACCGATCTGAACCACTCTCTCCTAGGAGAGTGGGAAATGACTCAATACTTCAAAACCAAAAGAGCAAACACTGTCTAGGTGATCTAGCAAATATGAAGCCCCCATCCTACTGCAGTTTCATCACCTACAAGCTGCAGCTGTTCTAATTCCCAAAACCAAGCAATTTCTACTGTCAAACCCTGCCTGGCACCACAATAAACTGTTCCATCTGTTGATTTTGCACGTCTTAACATAGCCTGACAAATACCATCCAAAAAAAGGGCTAAGTACAGACAAAAAGTGGAGTTAATCAGGGTAAAGCCACATTTTTAAGCTGCCAATCATAAAGTCATTCATATGCATTTAAAAAAATGGAAGTTATTCAGTGAAAAATGTAGTAACAGATGCAAACCAGACATGCTCGAGAAGTATGAAACAAGGGAGGCTTTCTTTCTGCTGTTGACATTATTTTCCTTCTTAGCTCAATATTTTTTTCCAGGGACATGCCACAAACACAAGAAATATGTTGCCCAGCTCTTTTAGCCCCTGTGGTCTCCACTGTGTTACTAGCTGATGGCAATAAAGATCTCTGTTTTAGAAACACGAGTTAAAGTGTAAGTCATCAATACTGACTTATCAGCTTGAGGACTGGAGCCTCTTGTGTGTGATGCTAATTGGTTTTGGGAAGCCTGTGACTGAAACAGCTTGCCCTGAGTCTCTTTTTCCAGCTGTTTGGTTGTGTGTGGGGGCACAGAGAGATTTGCCATTGGAATGGGCTGCCCAGAGAAGTGGTGGAGTCATCCCTGGAGGTGTTTGAGAGAAGCCTGGATGAGGCACTTAGTGCCATGGTCTAGCTGACTGGACAGGGCTGGGTGTTAGGTTGGGCTGGATGATGTTGGAGGTGTCTTCCAACCTGGTTGATTCTATGATTCAAAGGATTAGCAGGAGCCAGAGCAGCTCTGAGAACAGAGTATCTATTGCATGCTCCCTCTCAATTACGTTGCTTACCAATATGATGATTGTACATTGTCAGGCCTTGAAAGTCTCCAGAGAAGGAGACTTCACAACCTCTCTGGGGAGCCTGTTCCAGTGCTCTATTTCTTGGGAAAAAAAATTCTGGAGTAATTTTGGGTAAAAGCCATTGGCAGTTAATGCCTTTTTCCTCTGAGTGAATAGGTTGATCTGGTTAAACAATAACTAGGATATCAGGGAGAAGTATCTACTGTTGAAAATACCCTGCAGGCAGGAAGATCTGCATGGTTTCAGCCTGCTGTGTAAATCCTTTTACTGGGCTCCTACTCAGCTGTGTAAACTGCTGTGTAAAGGAGCAAGGGAAGCAATGAAAGAGGTACCACTTGCTTAAAGACTTATCTTCATTTAAAGCACACAGAAACTGCAGAAGGAAATGCCTGAGAGACATGTCAGCCAGGTTTTGAAATGGGCTGAATAGCATTTCTATTTCATGCAACCATTACATAAGGGGAGTGAGACCACAGTCTAAGGTTGTGGACTTGGCCAGTGACTCCTTTGCAAAAGACAACATTTTCAAAAGCAGCAAATGCAGCAAACTCTTGGCTCCTGGCAGGTCCTGTGTCTCGATGTGCTCACTGGCAGCAGGCAGAGCCTGCTGGGTGCATGGCACACCTGCTTCTTGCTTTTAACCTGCTAGGTCAAGGGGACTAATCCTCAGGTAGCATACCTAGACCAGAGAAACCCAACATGGATGGCTGTACCCCATATTAATCATAGAATCATAGAATGTCAGGGCCTGGAAGGGACCTTAATTAATTGTGCTAGTTTGAAGCTAGCTAGAATGTTTTGGTGAGAAGAATTAGGTTACAGGCTGTGAGAAGAAAACAATGGTGATGTCTACTTCACTCATAAGCTTGCTGAGATGGATAAGAAAAAGAAGATAAATATAGCTAACAGAGTCACTCTCTGTCTGGGCTTTGGGGCTGAACTTCTCTCTCTAACCTAACCTGACGTCTGTGTGACTAATCCATCTGCTTCCTAACCCCCTTGGCCAATCCTCCAAACTTTCCTTGAATATAAAGCAAGATTTGGGGTAAGGGAGAGGGGTGGGAGGAAGGTGGAAGGGTGGTTGGGAGTCCCTCCTGGGGACTCAGGTTTCTGGGAGGGCTGCTGTGTTTCTGTATTGCTTTTTAACTTGTATATTCCTGTATCTATTGCAAATACCTGCTTGTATAATGTGTGAAGCTGCCAATATAAAGCTTCATTCAGTCTCCAGAGCCCCTGAGTCTAGTCTGGGTGATTTCCCAAAGCTGGGGCAGGTAACACTCAAACCACCACATTAATGCACAGCTCTGCAAAGACCTTTGGGTGCAGAAACTTCTGGGATTCTCCAAAGCTCACACAGGTTCCTACAAGAGCTTTGAGAAGCATAGTGTTAGTCTGGAATTTTTAGCAGTTTGTGATGAAGAAGAAACAATCTCTCCTTTCATTTCAGTGCACAGGCTGCTAAACATCCAGGTAGGTTAGACTTTGGAGGGGAAAAAAACCAAAAATTGAGGAGAATAACAATGAACAGAACGAATTTGGTGGAAAGGAGATTTATTTATAAGTTTGAGTTCTGGAGGGCTGCCAATGTGCTTGGAACTACGCAGAAAGAGAACCTCATCAGGCTTTGCTCACATCTTGTTACAGCTTTTTCAGGCTTAGTGTATGTTGAATAATCGAGGATGGAATGAACAATCTCAGAGTAGCTCTGACAATTTTCCCCTTCAACATTTCTTAACTAATCTTAAATAGAAGAGGAAGGAATTTATTTAGTCCAGGCAAGATCTCCCAGGGTGGTCACCTTTGATTCTTTCAGTGCTGTAATCAGAAATGCAACATGAAAGAAAAGCTACAAAATATAAAGTGTTGAATCTGAACTGAGACCCCTTTCTCTCATGGGGGCTAGTGGAGGGTACATGCAGGCTTAGGAAGGAATGGGCACTAATAGCCACTTCTGACAAGATGAGTCAAATCTCACAGCCTCCTTATCAAAAATAGATTCCTTCCAAGTGCATCACAACTCCTGGTACTGTGCACTGGGGAGATGCTGTCAAACTGAAACACAGGAGCTAAAAGAGCCAGGATAATGAATGGAAACTCTAAGTTCCCTCCTGAGGATTGAGTTGATATTGCCTGTCCATCTTTTCGAGGGGCTTGATTGTGTCAGAGACCTTAAGCTAAGAGATGATTTTGTCTGACATGCTGTGTGAAATATTACCCCTAAACCAACCATTGAAACAGGAATTCTATGAGAGACTTATGCCTGCCTTTTTGTCAGGCAAGTGACACGGCACAGAACTTGTCTGTCCACAGCATCTTGTGTGGGAATATGAATTAGTTCAAATAAAAAGAGACCTGGTACAGAAATGCCTGTGGTGTGGCATTAAAACTCAGCCTGTTTCACGGGGCAGGATGATAAGTGACAACAAAACAACGTATGCCTATACCCACATAAAGATGTGTGCATGTTGTATGTTAACATGCATGGACACACAGAGTTAATTCTAGAGCCTGGGCCTCTTTGGAAAGTTCACTGAGCTGGCTTTTGTCTGGAAATATTTTGAATCATAGAATCCACCAAGATCATCCAATCCAACCTAGCACCCAGATCTATCCAATCAACTAGACCATGGCACTAAGTGCCTCAGCCAGGCTTTTCTTCAACACCTCCAGGGACAGCAACTCCACCACCTCCCTGGGCAGCCCATTCCAATGCCAATCACTCTCTCTGGCAACAACTTCCTCCTAACATCCAGCCTAGACCTCCTCCAGCACAACTTGAGACTGTCCCTCTTTGTTCTGCTGCTGGTTGCCTGGCAGAAGAGACCAACCCCACCTGGCTACAGCCTCCCTTCAGGTAGTTGTAGACAGCAATGAGGTCTGCCCTGAGCCTCCCCTTCTGCAGGCTGCACACCCCCAGCTCCCTCAGCCTCCCCTCACAGGGCTGTGCTCCAGGCCTCTCACCAGCTTTGTTGCTCTTCTCTGGACACATTCCAGTATCTCAACATCTCTCTTGAATTGAGGAGCCCAGAACCTCATCAGATCAGAATGTAAAGGTTTTGAGAATCAGATACACTTTGGTTGATTTCACAGACCTTGTTTCCACTAAGAGATCCAGCTCAAACAAGAACAAACACATATCCTCGCAGCTGATGGATATATGACTCTATCTGAGGGGCAGAGATGATGTTTTGAGCACTGTGCTCCAAGTTACTATCACCACAATTGACTTTGTTATTAAAATAGTCCACATAACCTTTCGTTTCAAGGATTCTTACAGGGCAACAATGGAAAGCAATTTTCCAAGAGTTCAAACAAGAAATGAATCATAGTTTGTAATGATTAGCTGCAGGTTGTAAGTTTCTGATACTGGGCATACTCCCAGCTGCAGAGCTTCAGCAACAGCCTAGCCATTAGCTTTGTTATAGGTTTTTATATCACAGACTGTCCTCCTCCAATGTTACTTTCCAGTTTCTTCCCTTAGATGCATTTTCTTATAGCTCTTTGCATCACAGCCAAGCAGTTAGTCAGAAAGGTTTTACACAAAGGACTCCTACTGTGATTTTATTCCCATAGCATAGAGGGTCCAACACTTCAACTGGAAAAGTAATTTCTACAATGTCTGTTCTTGTAAGGAGCATTCCTTTTGGCTGGCCTTTTAGGAATGAGAGGTCAAAAGTTTTGCGTGAGTCAGAGTGTGTCAAACTGGGACAATTTGCTTCAAAATCTCATTCATTTTAAAATAAGAGGGGGAAAAGTTATCAAATTCCAACCTGTTTACACTTAAGTTGTTATTTTTAACAGTCTGTCAGTAGATAAATGAAGGAATCTTTTAGGAAAACAAAAGATGCTGAAAGTACTGATTCAGTTTTTTTCCCCACTACTCAATTCAAGAGAAATGTTGAGGTGCTGGAATGTGTCCAGAGAAAGGCAACAAGGCTGGTGAGAGTCCTGGAGCACAACCCCTATGAGGAGAGGCTGAGGGAGCTGGGGGTGTGCAGTCTGGAGAAGAGGAGGCTCAGAGGTGACCTCACTGCTGTCTACAACTACCTGAAGGGAGGCTGTAGCCAGGTGGGGTTGGTCTCTTCTCCCAGGCAACCAGCAACAGAACAAGGGGACACAGTCTCAAGTTGTGCCAGGGGAAGTCTAGGCTGGATGTTAGGAGGAAGTTCTTCCCAGAGAGAGTGATTGGCATTGGAATGGGCTGCCCAGGGAGGTGGTGGAGTCACCGTCCCTGGAGGTGTTCAAGAAAAGCCTGTCTGAGGCACTTAGTGCCATGGTCTGGTTGACTGGATAGGGCTGGGTGCTAGGTTGGACTGAATGAGCTTGGAGGTCTCTTCCAACCTGGTTGATTCTATGATTCTATGAATAACTTCCAGTCACAGCAAACCCTAGCAGATGTTTGGTGCTGCTCTTTCAAGAAAAGGAAATGTCTTCTTGGAGTTTTTTTCAGTGAGGAGAAGTTACAGCAAGGGTCAGGGGAAAAGCCACTTCTCTCTTGTGCAACAACTTGTCTGAGAGACTTAATGTGTCAATTGGGACTGGCTTTCCTGCCTTACCAGGATATTTTGAGACTCAGTTAATTGCTTTTAGCCGATTTGGAAATCTGTCAGCACAGAATCTTCAATAAATGTTAAAATTGATCATACTTGGAGCTGTTTACTCTTTTCTCACTCTCAATATTTAATCATCTTGCCACAAATTAACTGCCATAAATAACAACCACTAATAAACCTGTTGTGTTAACATGCTATTTAGGGAAAAATAAAACAAAACCAAAGCTTCTCATTTGTTGATTTGATTTTGCAAAGTTCTGTTGTGGTCTTAGATCTTGTTTGGTTTTCCATTGCTTTAATATTTCCATTTACATGGTTTTGATTTTTTTCCTGCAGGTTGCTCTCTTTCTATTTTCTCCTTTTCTAAATCAACCTTTTTTTTTTTTTTTTTTTAATTTAAGATGGGTGCAAGCTTTCTTTTGCTTTCAATTCTAATTCCTTTCTCCATGGACACAATCCTTTACCTTCTATGAGCCTGGTAACTCTTACCATATGATGTCTTTAATTAGTAGATATGGTAACAAGTATCCTAGTTGCTCCAAATTCTTACCCAGACCCAGCACCTGCAGATCATAGTTAGCACTCTCCCCATTTGGCAGAGGTATCACATTGATTTTTCAGCAGATACAGATGTCTGTTTTCACAGAATCACAGAATTAAGCAGATTGGAAAAGACTTTTGAGATCATTTAGTCCAACCTATCATCTAACACCTTCTCATTAACTAAACCATGGCACTAAATGCCTCATCCAGTCTCGTTTTAAACACCTCCAGGCATGGTGACTTCACCACCTCCTTGGGCAGCCCTTTCCAGTGGGCAATCACTCTTTCTGTGAAGAATCTCAGTTTACATCACCTCTTTCCACACACCAAGAGTGTCCAAACCCCTTTCTGCTGTCCTTCATGCTGGAAGTCTCTTACACCCCAGTGTTTATCAGACAAGGTAAATTGTACTGAGGATGCTGAGCTGAGTTATGATAGCAGTGACATCATTGTGTTTGGGATAGGGTTTCTCTAAGAATTTAACTCCAGTCTCTGTGGCCTTTAAAACAGTGTTAATATGCACTTGGCAGAAAACTCAGAGATTTCATGGCTGGCTCTTCCCCAGACAGAAGCTGTGCTCAACTCTAAAGGCATGTAATGAGGAGAGACCAAAGCACTACTCAGGCTCAAGCAATATCTAATCTGATCTTGAAAGGAATGAGCCAGAGCAAGCTCTCAAAGGAACTTATCCTCCATTACAATTTCATTAGTGATGCTGGATAATGAGAACCTGAAAGTGGTAGAACAGTTGTGAGTGGCTCTGGAAAAATCCAGTCAGATGAAAAAGAAAAAAGAAGTCTACTTCTCAGAAGGGCAGAGCTGAGATAGGAAGTAAATTTTAAGATGAACTCTGTGGTCTGCATTTCCCAGGAGGAGAGTGATGTACAGCACAAGTGAAAAACCTTATTGGGCTGTGTATGCAAAAAAAACAACCCTTATCACATCTGAAGAGAGAGCAAATGTTGCAGGGTTCAATAGAAAATGAGAGCATGCAGCATACGTATGCCATACTTGTCTGATTTCTTCCTTTGATGAGGCAAAAGTGGATCATTTAATCTGTGTGGTGTTCAGTAAGTCAATAAGACAGTGGTAACACATGGGAGCTAATTATATAAAGTGGAAAGTAAGAGTACTGCTACAAAAATAATTATAGAATCAGAGAGTTACAGAATGCATCCAGTTGGAAGAGACCTCAAAGTTCATCCAGTCCAACCCTCAACCCTGCACTGAAGGGTCAACACTAAACTATGTCCCTAAACACCACCTCCACACACTGCTTATAACACCTCCAGGGATGGTGACTCCAACACTGCCCTGGGCAGACCACTCCCATGTTTGTCAACCATTTCAGTGAAGAATATTTTCTAACATCCAGCCTGAACCTCCCCTGGAGCAGCTTGAAACCATTTCCTCTAGTCCTATTGCTTGACACCAAGGAGAAAAGGCTGGTCCCTTCCTCACTTCAATCTCCCTTCAGGTAGTTGCAAAGAGCAGTGAGGTCTCCCCTCAGCCTCCTCTTCTCTAGACTGAATAACCCCAGCTCGTTGTAAGCCATGTGCTCCAGGCCCTTCACCAGTCTTATTGCCCTTCTCTGGACACACTCCAGAAACTCAATGTCCTTCTTGCAGTCAGTGGCCCAGAACTGAGCACAGTACTCAAGGAGTGGCCTCACCAGTGCTGAGCACAGAGGGATGCTCACCTCCCACTTCCTGCTGGCCACAGTGTTTCTAATACAAGCCAGGATGCCACTGGCTTTCTTGGCCACCTCTACAGGCTCCTGACACATACTTAGCCAACTATCAACCAGTACTCTCAGGTCCACCTACAAGTCTCACCTTTCCAACCACACATCCCCAGGTTTGCAGCATACAGAATTATAGAATCATTTTGGTTGGAAAAGACCTTTAAAATCATCACATCCAACTGTTATCTGGCTGCTACATCTGGTGCTAAACTATATTCCTTAGCACCACATCTCTGTGCCTTTGAAACTCTGCCAAGGAGGAGGATTCAACCACCTCCCTGGGGAGCCTACTATAGTCTTTGATAACCTTTTCAGTGAAGAAGGTTTTTTTCTAATATCCAAAGAGAAAGGAACTAGTTAAAAGTGTACTGGGAAGAGGAAGGTTAGTAGTGGAGTTGGGTTTGATATAGAACCTAGGCTGTGTTCATAACATTTGCCAGTGGTACACAGGAAGCCTGCTCAGCAAGAGAGGATCAGAGTGGAGCAAGAGGAACGGGGTGGAGTTAGAAGCATGAAGGAGACTCCAAGAGAATCATAGAAAGGTTTAGGTTTGAAGGGACCCCAAGGATCATCCATCTCAAACCCCCTGCAGTAGGCAGGGACACCTCCCACTAGAGCAGGTTGCTCAAGGCCTCATCCAACTTGGCCTTGAACAGCTCCAGGGAGGTTGTGGAGAACAGAATGTGATCTTTGATCACATTCTGTGATTCTGTGCTCCACTACCTCCCTGGGCAACCTGTGCCAGTGTTTCACCACCCTCACTGGAAAGAACTTCCTCCTAATATCTAGCCTAAATCTCCCTTCTGCCAGTTTAAACCCATTACTGCTCATCCTGTCATTACAAGACCTTGTCAATAGTCCCTTCCCAGCCTTCCTGTAGGCCTTCTTCAGATGCTGGAAGGCTACTACAAGGTCTCCTCAAATCCTTCTCTTCTCCAGACTGAAGAGCCCCAACTCTCACAGCCTGTCCTCATAGCAGAGCTGCTGCAGCCCTCTGAGCATCTTTGTAGTCCTCAAGAGAGAGAGCATCAAAAGAGGACTATATGGATGCTTTGGCAATCTCATGCCAGAAATGCTGGAGCTGCCTTTGTTGCAGTGACCAGAGAATGGAAAGTCTACCCTAAAGAAGAGTTTAAAAGCATTTGGCTTGTTTGGCCTAGCTAAATACAGCTGAAAGAAGAAATGGCTGCCTGCTATAAATAAATATACATGTGATGGAAGTGCATGAGCTGTTTAACTCATGGCTTAAGGTTGGTATAAAAGCAAATGGGAATAATTTGGTCACGTGTAAAATTAGGCTGAAATTTAAGAGGATGTCTAAATTTTCGTCCAGGGTGATTTTCCCTAAAATGAAAGTGACCTGGGAAATGTTGAGCAGCAGCATGACAAATTTGTGTGAAGGGATGATGAGGTCTGTTTAGGAAAAGAGATCCATCTTAAAGAGTCTGGATGTGCCTTCTAGTCTCACATTTTCATCAAAGAGGAAGTACTAAGAAGAGAAGACTCCAAGGTGACCTTCTTGTGGCCTTCCAGGATCTGAAGGGGGACTACAAAAATGCTGGGCAGGGACTTTTTAGGCTGTCAGGGAGTGACAGCACTGGGGGGAATGGAGCAAAGCTGGAGGTGGGGAGATTCAGACTGGGTGTGAGGAGGAAGGTGTTCAGAATGAGAGTGGTGAGAGCCTGGAATGGGTTGCCCAGGGAGGTGGTTGAGGCCCCATCCCTGGAGGTGTTTAAGGGCAGGACACATGAAGCTCTGTCCAGGTTGATCTAGAGTAGGGTGTCCCTGCCCATGGCAGAGGGGTTGGAACTAAGTGATCCTTGTGGATTCTATGATTCTATGATTCTACAGCTAGGGAAGAGAGAAAGGAATAAACAAGACCTTTTCTTGTTTTCTTGCTTTCTTCCTTTGCTTCTTTCTTTTCCCTTTTCTCTCTTTCTGCCATTATTCCTCCATCCTTCTTTATTTCTTATATATTAATTTTATTACAAGCTCTTTGGGGTTTTGCTGTGCAAAACTGAATGCTTAGAGCTTTGCCATGCCAAGAAGAGCCACAGACGCTCAGCGTCTCTTCACATAGAAGTAGTGAGAGATGCAAAATAGATCTCTCTTGCAGCAAAACTCTATCTTGCTTGCAGTCAATGAAGATCCCTGTCTCTGGAAATCAGTTTTTAAATGAATGCACTTTTTGTGACATTGGCCTGAGCAGCTAAGAGAAGCAACAGCCATCCCAGCTAGAGCTGCCATTTTCATAAGGTACAGTCATCTCTGACTATCACAGTATCACAGTATCACCAAGGTTGGAAGAGACCTCATAGATCATCAAGTCCAACCCTTTACCACAGAGCTCAAGGCTAGACCATGGCACCAAGTGCCACGTCCAATCCTGCCTTGAACAGACTTGTTTTCTTCTAGGTAAGCTCCCAGTTACCCTAAAAAAAGGTAACCCCAGTCCTGAAATGGACTTCTAGACCTTCACAGTGATCTACCAGAGGAAACATAATCTGGAAGGACTGATTTCAAAGGTCTGCTGTGCCACTAAGTTACTGTAATCCTGAAAGTGTCACTCAGGTGGTTTTGCAGCCCCCTCAGCTGCTCATTGCCTTGAGCTCTGAAGCAGGCTGAGCTGTCATCTTCGTGCATAATGGTGTTTATGAGTTAGCTCCTTCATCTCGAGCCTGGAGAAAGCTGTTGGTGTGTAATGCCAACAAAATAGCAACCTAGCAAGGAGAAGGGCATAGTTTCCATCAACTGTGTATTTGGGGGAAATGCACAGAAACAAAGACAGGGATTTTTGGTTTTTCTTCCTTCTTATGCATTCACTTGACCTAAATTGCTAATTAATGTAAATTTTCTCAGTGAAAAAGGATTATGGAGATTCTTTCCCTTATCAGGTTTTAGACTAGCAAATCCCTAATCCCTGCAATAAGCTTCCTCCCTAAAATATACCTTATTTCTCTCTCCTTTTCTTTTTTTTTTCTCTCATGGAAGACAGATTCTTTTCCCCCCCACTTATCAGTCATTTATCATCTTCACATTCTGAATAAATCTGTATTTGGTCTCAGTCCAGACCTGAGAGGATAATGAATTCCCTTGTTCACTTGAGGTTACCATATCATCAGACAGTGTTTAAGTAGCACAAGCAGTTCATCATTCATGCATCTTTAATCACGTTGGTTGTGCTGTGTTATATGGCATGATATGGTATTTCAAGGTGAGAGGAGCCACATATGGCCAAATGTTATCCAAAAGGCTTTATAAGGGACATAAATACAGCTGAAGAAGGCACAGCAAACATCACAGCCCCCACTTCCCAAAAAGAGGTGGGGATGGCAGTATGTGGCAATGAAAGGCCCTGGGATACCCTGCTGGCTGAACAGCAACAGCATAATTGCAGGCTTCCCACACTCAGTGATCCTTTGAATTGGTACAGCCCAGTTCTGTGAGTAATGCTGCACAGCTTTGATGGATGAGACCCGAGAGCCCCGCTCAGCAGAGGGGTGTGACTTCTGCCAATTAACAAAACCTTTTCATTGAGCTTTGGGGAAAGTCAGAGTGCTGCTTGGATGTGAAAAAGAGATTTGCCAAACACTGGTAGCCAAACCAAGTCAGTGCACTAGGTATGTATTGCTATCCAGTATGCTACTGCAGTGGACAGGGAGAGGGATGCTAACAAAGCCAAAGGTAATTATTTGCTGTGAGGCAATAAAGTCTTTTAGTCTCCCAGCCCTGTCAAAAGATGATCCTTCTGTGCCATGGCATAAGAGTGCATGAACAATATCCTTTATAATTTATCTTCACTAGACTAACTTCAAATCATCTCTTTGTGCCTGTTCTAGTGGGAGGTGTCCCTGCCTGTAGCAGGGGGTTGGGACTAGATGATCTTTGAGGTTCCTTCCAATCTAAAGCATTCTATGATTCTATTCCATGATTCTATATGTCATCTTCCCTCCCTTATCTGTTTAGATTTGTGTCATCACTAATTAAAATAATTATTTCATTACTAAAATACCATCCTGATCCTAGACACAATTAGTTGCTATACCTCTTGCAATGAGAAAAAGAGAGAGAGAATCATGAATCGTTTTGTTTTCTTCCAGACTGTGCAGATTTTAAGTGGATGAAGCCCCTAACAGTTTGGCCCAACCCTGCCAAGCAGTAAGTGCTAGAGGGCATGCTGCAAAACCAATGGTTTCTGTTTTCCCTTTCATTTCAATTAAGTGTCCTGCTTTTTAGTTTCAGCCTTTTCTTCCTGTTCTCTGACCTCTGAACATGATTAGCCCGTGCCCTGAATCATCTGACCCAGCAGGCAGCATCTCAGGGGGTCAGTGCTTTGTCATCAGAGAATAAGTTAGGCTTAAAAAAAATCTGGTCCCCAAAGTGAAGTCAATGTTTGAATACTTCCAACCTAGATTAAACATAGTTCTCTTAGTCCTTTCTGCACTCCTGGCCAGGGCAAGAGAGGATTGCAATTTAATGAAAACATAAGGCTGTATGGAAAATAAAAATACTTAATATATACTTAATAATTCCCCCTGTCCCTCCCCCCAATCTGATTTTAGCATTTCCTGATATCTGAGGTGTTCTAATCTAGATTGACATGGATTTTTCTATAATGAGCCTTGAAAAAAACCTGGGTTAGAAAGGCAATATTTTGAGGAGACAGACTGGAGACTGATTTTAAACTGAAGAGACTGGAGTCCTATCCTTTGTTTCATCATAGATCCAATTAGTGACCTGGAAGAAGCATATGCAGTGCTCAGACAACACATCTCCTTCACCTGTCAGTAAAGAGGGGATAGCAATACCTCACCCTGCAGTCAGGTCTGCTATGCTTCACAGGGCAAGAACTCCTCTAACTAGGAATGTAGGATGCATCCAGTAGGTTACTGGTGTTGGTTAGGGTGCACTGGTGCTGTGGTGATGCTTAGTGTCCAAAAACATCACATGCTAGATTCACATCAAGAAACCTAGCATATATGATTTCATATAGAAAGGATTTAACTACCTGAAAGGACATTGTGAAAAGGTAGGTGCTGGTCTCTTCTCACAGGTAAGTAGTGGTAGAACAAGAGGGAATGGTCTCAAGCTGCAACTGGGTAGGTTTAGGCTGGATATTAGGAAATATTTTTTCACAGCCAGAGTGGGCAGGCATTGGAATGGGCTGCCCAGGGAGGTGCTTGAGTCACCAACCTTGGATGCATTTAAAAGTCATTTGGATGTGGTGCTTGGGGATATGATCTGGGGTGAACCTTTAGAGTAGGCATATTGGTTGGACTTGGTGATCTTGCAGGTCTTTTCCAACCTGAATGTTTCTGTGATTCTGTGATTTTGGTGGTTATTCAGCCAGAGTGTCCAGAGTATTGGTAAGGAGCCTAACTGACTACATTTCACCTTCTTTCCTCATCCTCCAGTAGGTAAATGCAGCAGTTAACCAGTTCAGCAAATGCAGCACACATTTCTAGGAGCCAGCAAAACACTATGAACATCTAGCTTATCTTGTTTGTGTTTGTTTCAGGCACTGACATAGGAACAATGTGGTTAATAGTTGAATGCAAAGGATTGTCTGAGAGTAAGAGAAACATCACTGACGACTCATCTATTGACTGAAATATATAAGGAGAGGATTTCCTTCCTTTGTCTCTCTGAATTGGGTTTTACTCATTTCATCTATCTTCATCACAATAGCAAAAAGGCAACATAAATGAATACCTTCAAACACTAGAAATGGTTATTTACCCTGATCCACTGTCCAGGATTGCATCACTGTGCCAATTTCTTCAAGTGTGACTACAATGAATAAGCTTTTTCCAATGACAAATTCACTGATCATCGGTATAGCTCTGAAAAAAAAAGCAATTTTCCCTTCTCCTAAACCCAAACAACGTAAAGGCTTCCAGTGATATCTTATTTTACCTCTAAAGAAAAGACGATTGACAATGATTAACCTCTTACAGAAACTGCAAACTATTCCATTTTCTCTTTAAGAATGCATTCATATTAAAACTTCTGAGCCATTCTGAAAAGCAGATAAACCTTTCTGGCGAGCTTCATTGGGAACATGCATGTGCCAATAGTAATATAGCAAAATGAGATGTAGCTTAAGATAAACACCATTCTCATGGTCTGAGTTTAAGTGGTGTTTGGGCTGTTTATCTGGGGCTTTCACAAATCACCTTGAAAACAGCAACTGTTAGCCAAGACTGCTCCTTTTCCCCCCCCCCCTCTGAGTGATTCTGCTAGTATTTTCCATCTCTGCCCTTAGATCTGACAATTTGGTGTCCTAAAGGAGTTGAGCCTGGTTTTCAAATTAGTAGCTGGTATAGGCTTCACTTTCTTTGCTTGAAGGGTTAAATGGGCTAAACATGTTCTTGGCATAACCAAGGGAGAGAATGAATGGGGATGAATGAATGAATGAACTAACAAGTGAATGGAGCAGCTTATCTGCTCCTACTCCAGTCTGTTTAAAGAGGAGGTTGTCGTTCTAATCATTCAGGAAATCCTTTTCAGAGGGGAGCCGCTGCTACCAATCTCTTTCTGAAGCTTTGCTTCTCCTATCTGGGTCTACTCAGACATACTCAGCATACCCATCCTGTTGCCACATGGAAATCACTTTGTTGCTCAAGTTAAAAAGAGAGAGTGCAGCACCATCACTAGAAAAGAGTTGAGGAAACAAAAAGGACTTAACTAAAGTGACCAGGTAGAGTGTTGCTCTTATGATTCCTCGAGGAAATCAGCAGTCATATGCAATGCATAGCAGATCTTGTCTAAATCCTGATATATCTGCCTAAATTAAGGAATATAAAAGAAAACAAAATCCAGATGTACCTTAGTCTTTTCTATTTTTTTTCCTCCTGCACTAATTGTGATTGCAGACAAATTAGGAGCTGCGAAATATTTTGCTGAACTCACTCTGGTCTCTTTTCCCCCCACCATGAGATGACGAACAGAGGTGGGTAATGCCGCACATCAGACAAATGAAAGGTGTGGAGCGAGTCATTCTCCTAGGTGGATGTGGAGGAGGGAGTCAGAGACAAGCTGCAACAGCCCTGCACTTTGCTTTGGAGTCTATTATCCCAGTCTGAATAGCTGATTGTATTGCGTCAAGCCCTGTGGTCAGCTGTGACTGAGCTATACATTCCCCAGCAAAGGCTGATGATGTAATGCTTTTCGGTCCCCTCATCCACGTACCCCTTCCCCAGCTCCCCTTTGCCTACGGTGTTATTACCCTCGGCATCAGGAAAGCTGCCCGTGCTACGGGCTGCTTACAGGAGGAGACTGGCATTAAAACACCTTCCCTCTTCAATGACTTTCTGCTCTAGCACATTTGCGAGTAAAACCCAACAAAGAGACTGAAAAGAAAAAGTGAAAAAAGCAAAATCTTACCCTCTTTTTGAAGAACTGAAAGGCTGAGCACTTCTTGACTGGAAAGCCATTCATGTCTTTGTTGACCATTTTCCACAGTGAAGGGTACAGAGCGGTAAGATCCAGTGTGGCACTTGCTTAGCGCATCCGTTTGCTTCCGTGTGCCCTTAGTGAATGAAGAGAGAGCAGGACGGGAGGCTCAGCGGCGCGTCTCGGGCAGCCGTCCTTACACATCCATCCTGCTGCACCAGCTACTGCAGCACCAGCAGCCTTCTCCACCTCTCAGATGCAGCACGCTAGTAGCTTCTTAAAAACATCCTCCTATAAACCCCTCTGACAGCTTTCAGATCACAGGCAGAGATCAGTCTCAGGCTAAGTGGGTCTCAAATAAACCCAAGTCCTAGCATCCTGTGGGTGCTGCTCACCGTGTAAGCAGTGAGGCTACCGTGTTCAATTTGCTATTCTTCTTCAGGTGGTGTGATTCACTGCTGTTTGAGATGAGAGCTGGGTTTGATTGTGCAAATTCCAGCGGGAGCTGCAGTTCAGCAACAGCAGTGAGACACACACACACACACACACACAGAGAGAGAGGGAGGGAGGGAGGGAGGGAGGGAGGGAGGGAGGGAGGGAGAGAGACATGCACAGGCAGAGAGCTGAACACAACCATACAAAGCACAGGAGGAAGGCTCATGGAAAGAAGTGCTGAAAGGCTATATGTTTCCCTTGGGAGGATGACAATGATAGGTCTTGCTTTCTATGTGGCCAGTCTGTGAGCAATAGGAGAAGATATACAGGACAATTTAAAAAGTGTTGTTACGTTGCTCTCCTTGCAGCAATTTAGACAGCCATCCTTTAGGGAAAAAGCCCATCGGATGATCAGTGCCACCCTGGGTTATGTGACAGGACACATTGCAGGCAGAAGAACTGAAGCTTCCTTATGAAGCTCAATGAACTTAGAGGAATCCAGCAGTCCCTAACAAAGTACATTCACCAAATGTAAAGCAAGCACACACAGGGGAAAAAACGATCACATATAGCTGTAGAAATAGAGTCTTTAAAATCAGAAGGATGATTATTTTACTACAGAAAAACAGGGATGAAAGGGGTCTTGGAAGGACACCTTGTTTAACCTCCTTTGTGTTAATTGGGATGGAGTTGAGTTTCACCTAGTCCAGCAAAGTCAATAACATGTGTTTGACTTAACTGTAAAATAAAATATCTTGTAATTTCCAGCAAAGTCTGGAAAGTAAAATAGAACCTTCATCACTTCTTCTCATGCTGTGTTCCAGGTTAACAAACCTCAGTTTCAAGAAAGGTCCTTATTTGTGACATTGATCTGGCTTCTGTTTCTAGCTGTAGCTTCCTGGTAAACTTTCTCTATGAGGTTAGTCATCCCTGTTGTACAAAGCGTGTTTAAGGATACTGGTCTATTGTAAACCAATCACTTCTCAAGGATATTTAGCAACAGGCAAAGAGACTGAGCATCTCACATTTCTCAGTGGAAGTTTAGGCTTTGCAATTATGCCACTCTCCCCTCTCTCTTTTATATCCTGTTTTGAAGATTCTTGAAAAATAGGAGCATCTCTGTTTTGCATCCTACCCCAGCACAGTGGTGTTGCATATAGAGGTGAAAGAGTGAATTCACACCTACTGCTATGGTTGTTCACCAGAGAATCCCACTGCTCTTCCTAGCAGTGCACCTCACTGAGACCCCATGACAAGGTGCTAGTAGGCTATGGCTTCTTTTCAAGTCAGTAATATGTATTTCCCTGTTTTGTACCTCTAGTTCTCATTAACTGTAAATAGCATAATTTAGCTGCAATCCTGTTTGACTTGGAATTTCTTAAGAAAACAGTTCTCTTACTAAGTGTCATGGTATTCATTCTCCTCTCCTCTCCTCTCCTCTCCTCTCCTCTCCTCTCCTCTCCTCTCCTCTCCTCTCCTCTCCTCTCCTCTCCTCTCCTCTCCTCTCCTCTCCTCTCCTCTCCTCTCCTCTCCTCTCCTCTCCTCTCCTCTCCTCTCCTCTCCTCTCCTCTCCTCTCCTCTCCTCTCCTCTCCTCTCCTCTCCTCTCCTCTCCTCTCCTCTCCTCTCCTCTCCTCTCTCATTATTTTCCCTCTGTCTCCAATCACAGCAGTGGCAGCACTTACAGTAACACTTTGATAGAGAAATATTTTGGGGGAGAGGTGGGATAGGATGAAAATTCTTATCGAAGCTGTACAGCTCCATTCCAGGTCAGAAGCTGGAATACTCCCTTGGGAAGCTACAAGTTCAAAGTCATAATCTTGAGTTTGGGTGTTCTTATCAGACTGTTAAAAGCAGTGGCTTGAAGAGTCAATATCTCATCAGAATTGTCCTGCTTTGTAGAGCGAATTGTCACTGGAGCAAGAACAGGGAATTTTCTGCTCTGCTTCCCTGTCTGGGGGGTAATGAATTTCACCAAGAAGACGTTCAGCTCAGCCTCTGAAAACTGACCAGCAATTCAAAGCATCCAGCTGGAGGCATGTTGAAGGGATGTTCAGAAAATCTGGAATTCTCAGCCTCGATGAGGCTTCCCTGAACTGAGATCCACCATGCCAACCATGCCTCAGCCTCTAGTCATTTGGGAAAGAAATATCTCATTAATCCTCTCCTGCACTTTAGAGCTGTCAGACCTATATCCTGGTACTTAGAGAAGGGGATGATGGTGAGGGTCCAGTTTTCACTGGTGGCAGCTTTTGGTACTCTGTTCTGAGCACAATGTGCTTTGTCGGCTAATCTGATATGCAAGGATACTATTGTTGAGAAATGGCTTTCACTCAGGCAAACCAGGCAGCTTGCTGTGCACCCACGTTTATTTTTGAGATCTTTGATCTATTCATCCACAGCTTTGATCTGTCTCTCAGCCTCAGATATTTCTCTTGAGGGCTCAGCACTATCCTCTCACAAAAGTGTTTAGTTTGCCTCTGCCTCCTCCAGAAGATTTCCAGACTGATGGTGGCTGAAATGCCTTTTTCCCTCCAGCCTTCCAAACCTGGCACCCTTACACGCAGCAGGTGGTGATGCCTGCCCCTGTGAATACATCTCATGGGTCCTGGCCCTTCACATGGTTTTTGCTATTTATTTAATTTGGATGCTGGCCTTTTTTTCAGCTGGACAAACTATGCACTTCAGTTTATTTTTGTTAGACAGAAAGAAAATCCAACTGTATTTAAAGTGGCCTGAAAAAGCACTGTAGTGATTATTTTTTTAGCTAGGAGAATTGCTGCAAGGAGAATGAGCTAGGACACTGTCCTTGAATAATGTAAAGCCTTCCCAACTTCTCCAGGATATCCATATTTTGGTAGGGAGTCTTCTCAGCTGAGACCCTGTTGGCTTTGTGACCTCCAAGAACTTATTTGCAAACGTTTCTACCATGGATATAGGAAGTGTGACTTGGTGGCTGCAGAGCTTATACCTCGCCCAGGAGATCACAGTATCAGCAAGGTTGGAAGAGACCTCACAGATCATCAAGTCCAACCCTTTACCACAGAGCTCAAGGCCAGACCATGGCACCAAGTGCCACGTCCAATCCTGCCTTGAACAGCCCCAGGGACGGCGACTCCACCACCTCCCCGGGCAGCCCATTCCAGTGTCCAATGACTCTCTCAGTGAAGAACTTTCTCCTCACCTCCAGCCTAAATTTCCCCTGGCACAA
Source organism: Pogoniulus pusillus (assembly GCF_015220805.1). Taxonomy (NCBI): domain Eukaryota; kingdom Metazoa; phylum Chordata; class Aves; order Piciformes; family Lybiidae; genus Pogoniulus; species Pogoniulus pusillus. Next base: position 9,950,047 of record NC_087294.1, on the reverse strand, counting down.
CCTGAGGCTGTGTCCTCTCGTTCTGGTGCTGGCCACCTGAGAGAAGAGAGCAACCTCCTCCTGGCCACAACCACCCCTCAGGTAGTTGTAGACAGCAATAAGGTCTCCCCTGAGCCTCCTCTTCTCCAGGCTAACCAATCCCAGCTCCCTCAGCCTCTCCTCATAGGGCTGTGCTCAAGGCCTCTCACCAGCCTCGTTGCCCTTCTCTGGACACGCTCAAGCATCTCAATGTCCCTCCTAAACTGGGGGGCCCAGAACTGAACACAGTACTCAAGGTGAGGTCTAACCAGTGCAGAGTACAGGGGCAGAATGACCTCCCTGCTCCTGCTGGCCACACCATTCCTGATGCAGGCCAGGATGCCACTGGCTCTCTTGGCCACCTGGGCACACTGCTGGCTCATGTTCAGGCGGGTATCAGAAAGTCTTGAAGAGAAGCAACACCACATAACTCTTTCTACCAACAGACAAAGATTTAAAGGCAGAAAGATTTTCTTAAGAAAAAATGTTCCACCTTATTACGGTGGCAAAAGGACAGCTTCATAATTAAACCTGAAATAAGCATGAAAGTCCTTCTCCACTGCACTTAACTGCCATGAAAAGGCATAAAAAATGAGTAGGGAAATAAGAACCTCAGTCAAACCACCCCCCTCAGCGGTGCTTTACTGTGACTGTCATGAAACACCAAGGGTTTTCATCCACTTGGTGTCCTGCCAGATGCGCCAAGCACTTTAAACAAGCCCAACAGGTACTTGATGCTTTAGTGGCCTTTAGCAGTTTCCATTAAATTGTCATATACTCACCCAATGATAAAATAAATTTTTATTAGGCCAGTCAGAAAAAGAAATGCACAGATATTCTAGCTGCAAAAATGGGGAGAGCTGCAAACACACAGTAGCATTTGAATCCCTGCCAGGCAGCTCCATAGGAGAGCAGGAATGGTTTCCTTGCAGATCTTTGTGAAGAAGCAGTATGAAGTTGGGTTTATGTAGTGTGGAGCAGAGACTAAGCATGACCCAGAACTCTTGACTCTGTCATACCTTTTGCAAACACAGCACCTGAATAATTGGCCTTGCCTTTAAACACATCCAAGTACAATGTCACAAGTAACCAGTGTTAAATCAGTCCAGGGTATATCAGGGAAGGAGTAAATCATACTGATGAGTTTGATCAACTACAGTCTTAGCAGCCTCAATCATGTTCTTATTCCCCTGCCTAAGAAGAACATTTGATGTGAAGTCTCAGCTTTTAGCTCTCCATGAGTTTTATTTTTCTGTGTTTTCAAAGTTGCCTACGTCTCTGGCATGGACCAAAACAAGATGCTGAAGATAATTTCAAGTACCTTGTGAGTTAGAAGTTCTTACGTAGCTGACCAGTCAAGTACTGCTTCTCCTCTCTCTGCCTTTGTGGGCAGCAAAAGTAGGATAGCTTCACAGATTGACAGAATGTTAGAGGTTAGAAGGGATCTCCAGAGATCATAGAGTCCAAACCTCCTGGCAAAGAAGGATCACCTAGGGCAGAGCGCATAGGAACACACCCAGGCAGGATTTGAAAGCTCGCCCTGGTATCCAACAATGAAGAAGGACACAGCTTGCTTCATGGAGCAGCCCAGAGAGTCAGAATGAAACACTGAAGAGAGAAAAATGAGAATGTAGCCCTTCCAGTGTGTAATGGGTTGAAAATATCACAGAATCAGTCAGGGTTGGAAGGGACCACAAGGATCATGTAGTTCAAACCCCCCTGCCATGCCCAGGGACACCCTACCCTACACCAGGTTGGCCAGAGCCCCATCCAACCTGATCTTAAACACCTCCAGGGATGAGGCCTCAACCACCTCCCTGGGCAACCCATTCCAGGCTCTCACCACCACTTCCTCCTCATGTCCATTCTGAATCTACCCACCTCCAAATTACCCCCACGATAAAGTCACCAGGCTATCTCAGAAAGTTTGGATGGAAAATTAAGCTATGTTTATAAGTGAGCTAAAATCTAGAAGCATAAAATACAATAGATATGTATAAAATACATTTACAACTATTTACAACCTTTTACAACTCAGAAATAACACAAAGACTCCCACTGGACAAACCCAAAAGGGGCTACTAGCAATGTCCCTTCCTTTGCTTCTGGTACAGATGTAATATGCCAGCAGAAGGTCAAGAAAGAGATTAGGGAGTAATGCAAAACAGAATTGTAGGCAGAAGAAGGGAAAAGGAGAAAGAGCAATTTGTGTAGCACATTTTATCCTAATCCAGCAAGTGAATGGAATGACACAGACATTATTATTTCTCTTTTGCATCCAATCTCCTATTTTATTTACCTGTTACTAATTTTGTTTTCCTATTCAGCATCTTTGGAATTTTCTTGTTCTATGTTTATAATTTAGAATTAGGCTTAAACTTCATAGAACCATAGAATCAACCAGGTTGGAAGAGACCTCCAAGATCATCCAGGCCAACCTAGCACCCTGCCCTATCCAATCATCTAGACCATGGCACAAAGTGCCTCATCCAGGCTTTGCTTCAACACCTCCAGGGATGGCAACTCCACCACCTCCCTGGGCAGCCCATTCCAATGCCAATCACTCTCTCTGGGAATAACTTCCTCCTAACATCCAGCCTACACTTTCCCTGGCACAACTGCCACACAAGGCTTTTTCTATCCCCAAAAATGAGACTAGTTGTGTCCCCATATGCATTTACTCTCAGGTCTGCCTTTTCTTGACACTTCCTTGATTGCTTTTCTAGCTACCAGTCTTGCCAGCATATGCCTTGTAAGTACATTGTATAAACACCCTGCTTACCACAGCACTCATGTCTTCTGTATCTTGTATCACCCATAAGTAGCATCTGTCCCTGAGCTCCTATTTATGTGTGCCACTGTGCTCTACTGCCAACCCCGCTCCTGATCACAGGCAACCCAAGACAATATTGACTGCATGGTGCTTGCCTTGAGTACTGTGTCCAGTTCTGAGCCCCTCAATTTAAGAAAGGTGTTGAGGTGCTTGAATGTCTCTAGTTCTGGGCCACTCAATTTAAGAAAGGTGTTGAGGTGCTTGAACATGTCCAGAGAAGCACAAAAAGGCTGTGAGGGGGCTGGAGCACAGCCCTACAAGGAGTGCCTGAGGGAGCTGAGGTTGTTCAGCCTGGAGAAGAGGAGACTTTATTGCTATCTAAAATTACCTGAAAGAAGATTGTATCCAGGTGGGGGTTGATCTCTTCTGCCAGGCACTCAATGACAGAACAAGAGGACACATCTTCAAGCTGTGCCAGGGCAGGTTTAAGCTGGATGTTAGGAATAAGTTCTTCACAGAAAGAGTGATTAGCATTGGAATGGGCTGCCTGGAGAGGTGGTGGAGTCACCATCCCTGGAGGTGTTTAAAAGGAGACTGCATGAGGCACTTTGTGCGGTGGTTTAGTTAATTAGAAGGGTTAGGTGATAGATTGGACTGGATGATCTTGGAAGTCTTTTCCAACCTGGCTAATGCTGTGATTCTGTGATTCTGTGTGCTGCTTGTTGGCCAGACTTTTCTGCTCTTCATCTGCCCTTGCTCCTTGTCTTCCCAATCATCACAAGTAATAGAGATGTGAGTGATGTAGAAGCATATTCCTTCTGCAACCACCACGTTCACATATTAGAAATGAAAGCTGGTGATATAATGCTTTTCAAGCTAAAACCCAAAACTAGCAGAAATAGCATTGTGGTGAAGTGACTAAAGCATGTTTAGCACTTTAGAGGCTTGTTCAACCCTAACATTGTATCCACTCTTGGTATTTCAGCCCTCTCCTTTAAGAATTATTTTGAGGGGCTCTTCATAGCACTGTCAAAGTCCTGTGATAGTCAAACTTGACTTTATGTAGGGAGGAACTAAAACATGATGGGATCTTAGGAAAGCTATGGTACTTTCCTAAGGTACCCATTTTACTGTAGGAATGCAGAAGGAAGAGTTTAAGGGGATTTCCTTAGCTGTGAGAGATGAAGAAAAGTCCTTTCTGATGATTGTTGCTCAGAAATATGGCACGGCCAGGGGCACCAGGCAGGCACTCCAGCCCTGCCTTCATCTGACAGGATTGACCATGCTGGCCTGCAGCAGTCTGTGCTGACTGAACAGAAAAGGACATCTGTCCACTCTCCAGCATTTCAAGCTTCTTAAAAATGGCTTGCAACAGTTTTTATTCATGCACCATATCAGAATCAATTTGAAGGTATGATAACCTGAAATTCTTCCAAGCCTGGAAGCAATTGTTGTGTATACCATAGGTGAGCTAAAATCCCCTTCTGGGCAGCTGCTTGTACTACCTATTTCCAGCCCAAGGAGAGCTGGATATATAAAAACTATTCCACAAGCAAGAAAAGGAAGACAGAATAAAACATCCATCTACATCCTATAGCCCACAGAACAATTGCCAGAAAACAGTGAGCTTTGCTGGCTGCTGACCTGGGCAGAATTCAAACTGTGACATTTCTGTGACTGAGATCAGTCTGTTTAGCTGAAGAGCCCAAGTGGGTTTAATTTTTGCACACTTGACTTTTGCTGTTACATTATTTCGGGCATCTCATAGCCTCAAGTATTACTTGGAGGAAGGAGGAAAATAAAATGATACCCGGAACTGTGAGCTAGAATAAAGCTGACATTCACAAAAGAGAGAAAAAGAGGAGCTCTGGTTCTAAAGCAAGTAAAATTTCACTGAATTAGACAGAGATGCTTTGTTTGTGCCAAGAATCTCTTTTTCCCAGAAAAGTCCAACCTAGAGAAAAAAACCAAACAAACCAGCATAGAGGAAGTTCATCATTGTTACCACAGGCACACACTTACATTTCCTAACTGCATCTTCAAGGTTTTTAAAGATAAGAATCCAAAAAGCAATAGAAAGGAAAAAAAAATTATGGAAACTTTATTGAGTCAAAAATGTTCTCTGATTTACTTCTTTTTTCATTCCTTGAATCAATTCACAAAGTGAAACCTCCTTTCAGCCCCATCACTGCCTTCACAGCAGAGCCTGCCAGAGGCAGTGCTAAGACTGAATGAGCTCTCTGTGTCTGCTCTCCCTGCAGCTCTCTGTTGCTCACCCACTGGCACAGGCACCTAGTTTGGCACAGCACTTGTGTGGCATAGCTCAGCATCAGTGGGATCTTCCCAGCTGCTAGCAAAGCACTGCTGGGTGTGCTACTCTGGCCAACAGATAGAGCTTGTAAGGTAGAATCATAGAATCATAGAATCAACCAGGTTGGAAGAGATCTCCAAGATGATCCAGTCCAATCTATCACCCAGCCCTGTCCAATCAACTAGACCATGGCACTAAGTGCCTCAGCCAGGCTTTTATTCAACACCTTCAGGCATGGTGACTCCAGCACCTCCCTGGGCAGCCCATTCCACTGCCAATGGCAAGAACTTCCTCCTAACATGCAGCCTAGACCTCCCCCAGCACAACTTGAGACTGTGTCCCCTTTTGTTGCTGGTTGCCTGACAGAAGAGACCAACCCCACCTGGCTACAGTCTCCCTTCAGGTAGTTGTAGACAGCAATGAAGTCACCCCTGAGCCTCCTCTTCTCCAGGCTACGTACCCCCAGCTCCCTCAGCATCTCCTCACAGGGTTTGTGTTCCAGGCTTCTCACCAGCTTCATCTCCCTTCTCTGGACATGTTCCAGTATCTCAACATCTCTCTTGAATTGAGGAGCCCAGAACTGGAGGCCTTTAAGTAGAGCCTCTACAAAATACTTTTGCAGATGATGAAACAAAACCAAACCCAAGCAAACCCATCAGTATCTAAGTAAAGCTCTTTTCATGACTGTGTTTCACTCTCACTTACTTCCTCTGCTATCCACCACGACAAAGGGCATGCTGTAGCACTTGCAGAGATGGCAGTTTATGAACTATGGAGACCCTAAGCAGACAGACCCTGACAAAGGGCCAAATAGGGACAGATTTAGACAAATCCATGGTGTTTTAGAGGTGGAGGTGGCTTAGCATCTGCTCTGTTTATTAGAAAGGGCAGGACTGAAATAATCCCTAGTTACAGAAGACTTAGTCTCTATTTCTACCACTGTCAGCTCAAACACAGAACACTACTGATTTAGTAACCTTGGTAAATAAGCATGCTCTGTGCATGGGTTTGGTAGTCAAAGATTTCTTCTGCAGCTTTAGTTAAATGTGTCTATCTCGTTAAAAATAAAACTCACAGCTAGGTCACACACTTCTCCAGCATGTTTGCCAGCTCTGTCAAGGGCAGCTCTATGGGCAGGTATGCACAAGTCCTAGGTGGAGATGCTGTTCATTTTCCTCAGCAGGCTCAGCATGCATTCTTTAGTTCTCATGCTGTGGAAATCTGCTCCCTCTGACTAGCAGGTGAAGAAATGAATTATAGCAACCATCCCTCTAGGCCAAAAAAACTCTACTGATGGTCACAGTAGCTAGGTGTGAGTTCTCCTTGTCCTTCACTGTTGTGAGGTTTTTGTCTGCTGATCAGCTGCTATTATCATCTGTTCACTTCCCAGGCTGTTGTTTCATCTCTGTTGTCGTTTTCACTCATACCAGGGAGCCGTTAGGCAAGAGCTGTGCTGAATTACCCTTAGGACATCCAGTGACTAGCACACTCAGCTTTTGCTGCCTCCTTTCCCTGGTCAGCCAGCCCCACGGGGACACCTCTTGACATTTCACTCTTGATTCCTTTTTGTGGTGTACTGCAGGTCGCTGTCTCCACACTGCCTATACTGTAGGAAATCTTTCCCTGTTTCCTTTAAAAAAGCCAACCTGCTAGAATGGATGTTTTCCAGCTACTCCAGGCAAGTAAACAACTACATTTAATATGAAACCTAAAATCCCTTTGTTTCACTCTGCCTTGCCCTACGAGGAGAGGCTGAGGGAGCTGGGATTGTTCAGCCTGGAGAAGAGGAGGCTCAGGGGTGACCTCATTGCTGTCTACAACTACCTGAGGGGTGGTTGTGGCCAGGAGGAGGTTGCTCTCTTCCCTCAAGTGGCCAGCACCAGAATGAGAGGACACAGCCTCAGGGTGCGCCAGGGGAAATTTAGGCTGGAGGTGAGGAGAAAGTTCTTCCCTGAGAGAGTCATTGGACACTGGAATGGGCTGCCTGGGGAGGTGGTGGAGTCGCCGTCCCTGGAGCTGTTCAAGGCAGGATTGGACGTGGCACTTGGTGCCATGGTGTAGCCTTGAGCTCTGTGGTAAAGGGTTGGACTTGATGATCTGTGAGGTCTCTTCCAACCTTGGTGATACTGTGATACTGTGATACTGTGATGAAAAGAAGACAGATACCCCAAAGGTACAAAGTTAACAGCATGTACCCACTGGCATGTAGTCCATCAAAAATGAGCTTGCTTATATCTCCTCAGCACAGAGATGAGGAAAAAGACTAACATCAACACAGAAATATTCCCCAGAAATCCGAGCTCTCTGAAGTATCAGGTGAGTCACAATTACTCATCCACTCCTTCAGTTGGTTGGGGAGTGGGATACGGAGAAATGACTTATTAATATTGCCTCATAACACCTAAAAATTGCAGCAGCCCACATGCTGTTCATAGTGACTGCCTTGCAGGGGAGACAGGGCCAAGATCCACCCAACCTCCATTACTTCTCTCCCAAGCTTGTGGCTTTGGCGATTCCCGTTACCGTTAGACCCAAGATATGAGCTGTCTGTGTGGGAGTGTTTGCAAGTGGTACCTCTCCAAGGCACAGTGTAACACTGACACACAGACTCTGATAACCCAAATCATCATCTGGCCCTGCAACAGGGCAAACTGAGTGGCAATACTAGCTGACTTCTACACTGTGTCTCCAGATCTGCCAACCAGTCGTCCTTTTGAAGTCCTGGGCTGAGCAGCAGTGGGTTACACACAAATATTTGATGTATTATCAGAGAGAAAAGGACTAAGTGGCACAAATTCAGGCTGGGTGGTGAATGGCTGGAGAGCAGCCCTGAGGAAAAGGACCTGGGGGTTGAGTTGATGAAAAGATCAACATGAGCCATGTCCTAGGCTACACCAAGAGAAGCGTGGCCAGCAGGGCAAGAGAGGTGATCCTGCCCCTTTACTCTGGTTCTGAGTTGATGAAAAGCTCAACATGAGCCATGTCCTAGGCTACAGCAAGAGAAGCGTGGCCAGCAGGGCAAGAGAGGTGATCCTGCCCCTTTACTCTGCTCTTGTCAGACCCCACCTGGAGTACCGTGTGCAGTTCTGCAGCCACTGACACAAGAAGGACATGGAACTGTTGGAGTGAGTCCAGAGGAGGGCTACAAACATGCTCAGAGGGCTGAAAAACCTCTACTATGAGGATAGGCTGTGAGAGTTGAGGCTCTTGAGCCTGGAGAAGGCTTCAAGGAGATCTTGTAGTAGCCTTCCAGTATCTGAAGGGGGCCTACAGGAGGGCTGGGAATGGACTATTTACAAGATCTTGTAATGACAGGATGAGGAGTAATGGGTTTAAACTGGTAGAGGAGAGATTTAAACTGGATATTAGGAAGAAGTTCTTTTCAGTGAAGGTGGTGAGACACTGGTACAGGTTGGCCAGGGAGGTTGTGGCTGCTCCCTCCCTGCAGGTGTTCAAGGCCAGGTTGGAGGAAGCTTTGAGCGACCTGTCCTAGTGGGAGATGTCCCTGCCTATGGCAGAGGGTTGGAACTAGATGATCTTTGAGGTCCCTTCCAACCTAGACCATCCTATGATTCTCCAAAAGACTGTATTTTTGGTAGTTCAAAGACAAAAGAGGCATCTAGCAGAAAATATTTGTGTACAGCAGTTTGAAAAGGTTAGGTAATGTTATGACTGAGCTACTTTATTCTCACAGTAAACTCGGCTATGGCAAACCTCAATTTATAGCAAAGCAAATTAAAGTCACTAATTGTTTCATATGTGCAATGTGGGAATTGCAGTTTCATTTATAATGAAACTTTGATTACACCATAATTGTTCTGGCAGAAAAATGATGACTCCATTTTCAGAGGCTTCTGCTGTGTTCTCAGACTGTGCCCGTGTCTGAAGTAGTTTTTATATTCCTTGACTAGTATCACACAATCACATCTCTTAGGCTTTCCCAGAAGTGTGATTTATACTGCCTGATTCTCAAAACCCAGATAAATTCAATGGAAGCACTCTCCTTTAGGTGGGAAAGCAAATAGAAATGCAGCATTCTGTGCAAAATCCCAGGGGAAATATTAGCTCATGCTTTTTATTTCCCTTGGCAGATTTCTGCACTTGACACATCCTGTAATGCTTTTCCTCTTACACAAAGTCAGTTTCTTTGTAGAAGGTTCTTCTGCCATGTCTTACCAGGGCTTATCTAGCAATTGCCTACAAAGTATGAGCATGTCTGCACTGAACATCTGGTATGAGAAAAACATCATTGGAAAGACCTTCATGACCTTGTTCCTAAGGTAATTAAATGCACAAAACACATTCCACATGACCTTCTCCCTCCTGTAGCATGTTTTGTTTCACACTCATCCATGAAGATGGCTGCCAAGGTGGTCATTGGTATGTTTTGAATGATGCAGTTCTTGGTATTACTGGTACATTTTGCACTGTGGTTTAGCACTGGGTACTCAATTAGAGAGATGCTGAGATACTGAGATGTGTCCAGAGAAGGGCAATGAAGCTCATGAGAGGCCTGGAACAGAGCCCTGTGAGGAGAGGCTGAGGGAGATGAGTTTTAGCCTGGGAAAGAGGAGGCTCAAGGCAGACCTCATTGCTGTCTACAACTACCTGAAGAGAGGCTGGGGCATTGGTCTCTTCTGCCAGGCAACCAGCAGCAGAACAAGGGGACACAGTCTGAAGTTGTGCTGAGGGAGGTCTAGGCTGGATGTTAGGAGGAAGTTGTTGGCAGAGAGAGTGATTTGCATTGGAATGAGCTGCCCAGGGAGGTGGTAGAGTTGCTGTCCCTGGAGGTGTTGAAGAAAAGCCTGGATGAGGCACTTAGTGCCATGGTCTAGTTGATTGGACAGGGCTGGGTGCTAGGTTGGCCTGGATGATCTTGGAGGTCTCTTCCAACCTGGTTTCAAGCATGTTGCTGGACAGGAGCTGTTAGGGATTTTTAGCATACATATCCATAATTCAGTATCCAAGAGTATCCATGTGCACAACGTTGCAAGCAGAGAGCCATCCATCTCCTACCTCTGAAATTTGATGTGGATGATCTGACCTTTGCTCAGTACTGTCTCCTCTGAGATGGAAGGTCAAGGGGTAAGGAGGTTGGACATATATCAAGTTAATGCCAGATAACACTCTAGCATCAGGAGGTGCTCAGTGCTCAGATTAAAGCTTATCACACCAACCTCAGGACCATGCATCCAAAATATGAATAAAAGAAGGTCAGATTTGCCTCAGAATGAAAAAAAGAGTTTGCCATCTGATACAGATCCAGTCACCAGGGCAAGCAGGAGCCATAAGGATCACGAAAGGCATAGCAGAAAATATTAGCAACTGCTCAGGCTTTATCCAGAACAAACACTATGTTATCCTATGCTGTACTTAATATAATCTAAATTGCATATGTGGCTGGGTGGAAGTTTGATGCTGAAGTTTGGCTGATTCCTGTCATTATGTATGAAAACTTCAGCTAGTGGTGATAAATATTAAGCTACAAACCTCTGCAGAGTTGAGGAAAGATTTCTTGTTTTCAGAATATTCTTCTGATGTTACAACAATGTGACCCGGGACTTACTACACGTGGCTGTTTCTTTTCATCTAGAGTACTTAGCTTCAGTGTCAGTTTTAGACACTCTCCCTGGAGCTACATGAAAAATGAGGTCTTGATCATTGCCCAGCTTTATGGAAATTCAATGCAAGAAATTAGGAGATGAACCCTGAGAAGGTCACATTTATGAGTAAGAGCTTAGTGAGTGTCTCTCTGAGCAACAGAGACAAAACAAAGTGCAGATGTACTCAGCTGCTCACTGCCTGCAGGGTGCTTGCCAACCTGATGCCAACCATCACCGCAACTCTAAGATCCCCTCCTCATGCCATTGCTCGGCAAGCACTGATACAGATGATAGTGTTTCTGTGAGTGAAGTGAGAGGTGTATGTATGAATGAGCAGGGATGGGGATTACCCTGCAACCCAGATACCACTCCAGCCTGCAAAGCGTCTTACCCTCCCCCAGCGGTGTCTGTCTTTGATCTGCCTGGGCTTTTAAAAGTTTCCAGGCAGGGTTACCTTTTCTGAGGAGTCTTTGACTGCAAGATAAAAAAACCCAAACAACTCATTTCAGTGTTTAGTCTCATTGAATTATTCCAGCAGGAAAGGACTTAATACCTTTCCTCTTCCCATTTTACATTATCTTTTTCTACCACTGAGTGAAATGAAAATAACAGAAGTGGGAAAAAAAAAAGTTTAGTGGTATTTCACTTCTCTACTACTGTATTTTCTTTTTGTCACTCTACACAGAATCATAGAATCAGCCAGGTTGGAAGAGACTTCCAAGCTCATCCAGTCCAACCTAGCACCCAGCCCTATTCAGTCAACTAGACCATGGCACTAAGTGCCTCAGCCAGGCTTTGCTTGAACACCTCCAGGGATGGCAACTCCACTACCTCCCTGGGCAGTTCTCATCGAGATCATCAATCAAGATATTGAACAGGACTGGTCCCAGCACTGATCCTTGGGGAACACCACTAGTGACAGCTGCCAACTGGATGTGGCACCATTCACCACCACTCTCTGGGCCCAGCCTTCCAGCCAGTTCTTGACCCATATCAGAGTGAATCTGTCCAAGCCATGAGCTGCCAGCTTTGCCAGGAGCTTGTTGTGGCAGATGGTGTCAAAGGCTTTGCTGAAGTCCAGGTAGACTACATCCACAGCCTGCCCCACATTCACCAGGCAGTGAATATCTTTGCATTTTGACTAAAACAACCATAAATCACTATTGTTCTGATCTGGTAGCATTTCAGATACTGGCAAGAAAAGAGACAAAGCTACTAAGTACACAGCTTATATTTGTGATGTGATTGGCAGAGGTGATGCAAAAAGATGAGGCAGTGTAGGTCAGGAGTTAGCATGTTCATGAGACACATGGGTTTGTAAAAAATTATGTTATCTGTTTTCTTGTTGCATTTCATGAATTTCATGCATTGGCTGGCTTCCTGCAGGCAGCGAATCAGCCTGTCCTTCCTCATGCTTTTGTTCTGGCACATACTATTTCTACAGTTCAGATGCATTTTGGCAACCACAAGGATGATATTGAAAAACAACAGAAAGTGTCATTTCACACTGCTTTATGCCAGCAGATTTGGCATCTAATAACCGACAGCTGATTTCATACTTGACACAGATTAGTATGGCCTTAGACCTAGCATCTCACAACACCTATTTGCCCAGTAAATAACTTTGGTTCTTTTGTAATGCAAAGAAGCTGAATGATAGTTTCCCAAGCAAGCAGAATTCCTCATTATGTCAGTGTCAGCATCTGATTTGTGCTTTTGGCTGTGGCAGTAAAAGGACCTGAAATTCCCCTTTTTACTAGGAGAGTCTTCCTTGAAGGAGCGTAAGAAAATAGAGAGCTTTTGTATTTATTTCACTTAGCCTTTATTTTTTGCTGCTACTAAATGGTAGCTTCTCCCTCCATCTAGTAACAGGGAAATGCAATTAATTAAATCTAAGGATTGTAAAATATTGCTTTTTTACAGCATATTGGAGTGGGTGCAGAGAAGGGTGGTGAGGCTGGTGAGAGATCTGGAAAACTTGACCTATGAGGAGTGGCTGAGGGAAGTGGGGTTGTTCAGTCTGGAGAAGAGGAGGCTGAGAGGAGACCTTATTGCCCTCTGCAAATACCAAAAAGGAGGTTATAGTGAGGCTGGAGCTGGTCTCTTCTCCCAAATTACTAATGATAGGACAAGAGGAAATGGCCTCAAGTTGCATCAGGGGAGGTTTAGGTTGGATGTTGGGAACAAGTTCTTTACTGAGCAGGTGGTCAGGCACTGGAACAGGCTTCCCAGGGAGGTGGTGGAGGCACTGTGCCTGGAGGTGTTGAAGAAAAGCCTGGATGAGACACTTAGTGCCATGGTCTAGTTGAGTGGATAGGGCTGGGGGATAGGTTGGACTGGAGGTCTCTTCCAACCTGGTTGATTCTATGATTCTATGATTTAAGTGATCCTTCCAAATTAAACTATTCCATGATTCTATGACCCTGATTCAAAAGGCTATGGAAATTCTTTAGGCTCTGATGTATTAAACAAAGTATTAAACTGCTTAGATTATGACTTGTCCCTAAATGAATAGGATCATTAAAATAAGGATAATATTTCTTCAATATGGTTTATATAATTTAAAATAGGACTCATTCCTTTATAAGTGCTGTAAAAGTGAGAGCTGCTGGATGTGATTTTGCAAGCTGGGTTGGGGAGCTAGTTGCTCAGATGCACATCTTCCTCACCGACACACTGAGAGTGTAGGATGGATTCAGCCCAGGTCACATGGATAAGCAGTGGGTAGCAGTGAGATCTACCTCGCTGCACACCTGCAGCTGCAGATGGTGTGCCAAAGCTGCAGGCATGCTCAGCAGATGGCTGGGAGCATTTCAGGCATGATGGAGCAAATAGCGCCATTGTCAGCATCTAGGCACAGGTAAGTAAGAGATATTTTCCCTCTCACACACACAGCCAGTCTATTTGGGGAATTAAAAAGCAGACTTAAGGGAAAAAAAGACAATCAGAGAACGTTTGGTAGAGAAAACAGGACACTGACATCACAAATGAAACTACTGTAGCAGTCTTGTACTAAAGTGTCTCAGAGTTGCATTAATATGTGCATGTCTTATGTTCATAGTCCTCTAAATGTCTTACTGCTTCTTTTTCCTTCTTTAGCTTCTCAGACAGTCACATGCCTGTGAAATGTTTTGCCTGACTTGGGAGGCAAATAAACTCCTCTGCTTTTCTATGCTAGATTATCAATTATGTTAAAGACTCCTCTGCCTACTAATGAGAGAAGGAGAGGATAAGCTTTTGCTGAGAACTTGTCTTTGAAGTGAAAATCTTCAGCAGAGCCCTCTCATTTCTAAGGACACTGTAATCATCTTGATGAGAGGGAAGAAAAAAATGAAGCAATACCTATCTTCCACCCACTCCTCACTTTCCCTCTCCATGCACACGTGCAGGTGCATGCACACACAGCCACACAGAGTCTCTATGGGCTGTGGAAATCACAGCCTACAGTGCATGTGTTTTCTAAACTGCACTTTTAAGTTCACACAGGTACAGTTTCTTATCCAAATGGCCCATACTTGGAACACATGCATACCAACACTCACACACCATAATTCAAGGACCTTGCTTTTATTCTTTTCAGTCAAACTTTATGGTTTTGACCTTTATTTTCTGCACACATCCTGTCAAATCTCTTGCAAACGAATTTCATAGAGGCAAATATTTGCTCTGAAGGAATTTGGAATTATAAACACCCACACTCAAGGAGGCTTCACTTTAAACGTGAATGCTTTGCCATGGAAATAGTTTCATTCTTCACTTAGGGCATAAAATCTGCATGTTGTCTGACTGCTTCCAACCAGGCAGCACAGCTTGAGTTACAATTATGCTCCATAATTCCCAATGATAGAAGTATACTGACAATAATCAATTCAAATGCATTCAGATAAATAACTTTAAAGTAAATGCATATTGCTGGAGGATGCTTAGCAAGCAGGGGGGGAAAAAAAAGAGAGAAAAGCCCAGTGGCTTCTTAGGAATAGTTCTCTCTACCCTTATGCTGATATATTCTTTGGGAATGCTTTAATGCAGTTCCTGTAATTAGAGAGCTAATCATAACCATCTTCTAGAGAATTAAATCTGTCTTTAACACTCGGGTTGATTTTTGCAGGCATCGTAGTGTATGTGGTTCTTATCTCAGCAGAGGGAAGGTTGTAGGGCAGGGGAGTCTCTGAAACATTCCCAGGTGGCATCAACCTCAGTTCCCTGTAGCAGACTGCATTTTTCTTCTTTCAGAAATACGGGTGGAAATTGCAGCCTCACTGCAGTCTGTGGGACAGCTGCTGCCAGAACAACCCAGCTAGAGCAATGGCTTCATTTACATTGTGAAGTGATAGGAGGGAAATGGTGAGGTATGCAGAGACAGAGTTTGGTTCTCCTTTCCTCACCTGGATGAGGAAGGCACCTGTGGGCTGTGTCCAAGCCCTGGGAGACAGCAGGCAGCCCTCACTCAGAAATCTGCCTTATGACCTGTACTAGCAAATCCCCTCTAGCCACTCTTGTTCTTCACACCCCTCTCCTGGTCACACCCTAAGGCTACGATGTCTGCAGGCAAAATGTGTTCCTTTAAATAAGATTAACTGCCTCTGATAATATGGGGAGATTACTGTGTGTTTTATTAACCCTCTGAGTGTGGACCAAACTCTGTCTATGGGAGCCCTCCACAGCATGCAGATTGCTACCACTGCTGCTTGTCAGTGCATTTTCTACTGAGTAGGATGCAGAGACTCAAAAATGATGACTGAATATCAGTCTGATCTATTGTCAGGCTGGGTAATTATTCTGTCAAGTGTCTTGTGGAAGGAGAGAGCAGTAGAAAGAACTGTGAGAAAGTGGGCAAGGCCTGTTGTTCTTGTAAATAGCTTAACGTTCAGAAGTTGCACAGCTTTAACAAAGAGCAGAGTTGATGAGACTTCATCTGACTGGAAAATCAGCCTGGTGAAGGAGATGTCTAGTAAGGAGATTGTGTAGAAATTTTACTTCTAGTGCTTCTTGCTAGGTGTTTGAGGAATGAGAAAGAACAGAAAGCTAGGAAAAAATAATGTAACCCATTTTAATTGTAGTGCAATTGGTCAGGCCACACCTTGAGTACTGTGTCCAGTTCTGGGCTCCTCAATTCAAGAGAGATGTTGAGATATTGGAACGTGTCCAGAGAAGGGCAACAAAGCTGGTGAGAGGCCTGGAACACAAACCCTATGAGAAGAGGCTGAGGGAGCTGGGGGTGTGCAGCCTGCAGAAGAGAAGGCTTAGGGAAGACCTCATTGCTGTATACAACTGCCTGAAAGGAGGCTGGAGCCAGGTGAGGTTGGTCTCTTGTGCCAGGCAACCAGCAACAGAAAAAGGGGACAGAGTCTCAAGTTGTGCCAGGGGAGGTCTAGGCTGGATGTTAGGAGAAAGTTCTTCACAGAGAGAGTGATTGGCATTGGAATGGGCTGCCCAGGGAGGTGGTGGAGTCGCCATCCCTGGAGGTGTTCAAGCAAAGCCTGGATGAGGCACTTAGTGCCATGGTCTAGTTGACTGGTCAGGGCTGGGTGCTAGGTTGGGCTGGATGATGTTGGAGGTCTCTTCCAACCTGGTTGATTCTATGATTCTATGATTCTATCTCTTTTCTGTCATTGAAATGAGAGAGTTGAAGATTTACAGAATACATTAGTTGACTGCAGCTCAGTCCCTGTATCCCATCGACCCCTGCACCTCCTCCTGTTAGTAAACATGCCCAATAAATTCCTTATTTCTCAGTTTGACCCAGAATGTTTTTTTTTCAACACTTCATGCTAAAATGAATTTCGTGGAATACTTGCTTAGATGTATTCTGCAAGTTTTAAACTGCTTGCAAGTCTTCTATAGGATTTAGAGTGCAAGAGGCAAAGGGTTTAGACTGTGACCATGTCTCAAGAAAACAAAGCAAAGGACTTATAACAAAGTGGCTCTGTGGTAATCTGGTTAGACCAAGCCTACACATTACTTATAATATAGACCAGATCTTCTGTAGAATAAATCAGATTTCCTGTAGAATATCAAACACAGTCAGGCTAGAGCATTGTTCACCAATTACTGGAATACTTGGAGTGAAAAGTTGAAGAGACCTGTACAAAAACTAGGTGATATTTCTGAGCAGGTCAAGCAAAATGTGCAAGTGGACTATGCTTTTCATGTGTCTGAAAGCAGCTAGTTAATAGGGTGATTTGTTTCTTGTTGGAAAGGCAAGGGGAAGAGCATCTGTAAGACTAACCTTTTGTGCAAGGGTAAGTTAGATTAATGGGTTACAAAATGTTCAGGGTAAAGTAACTCTTTTACCTGAAGGGTTTTATTTAGGCAGGCATGCGAGAAGTCTGTTTGCAGTCCTGCAAGGTTGGCATGCATTGCTTATCTAATTCCTACCTGCAAATCCAGTGGTGATTTCATGCCATCAGAAGGAATTTGGAACAGATTTCTTTGCTGTTTCTGAGAGAGAGACTTCTTGAGAAGCCCTCCCGGGACAGGTTAGACATGTTCTTTCTTTAACCTTCACACCTTTTGAACATTGTGCTTTTGAGGAGGATGCTAAAAGGGCATTGAAGGATGATGATGAAAGCTTAAGTCCTAGATTATTTTTTTTTTTGTCTATGTCTAGCACAGAGATCCTGTGGGGCCTGAAGCTTGTCATCTAACTTTTTATGTGCCTCAGACTCATTTGGTCTGAAACTGTAAAATTTGTCCATCTCCTGAGTTGGAAGCTGGGATATGAAAACTTGTTTTTAGTCTAGGATGGGACATGTATTACGGACAATGGGAGTTTCACTTCATCTCTGATTGCATCACACTTTCAAATTACCAGTTCCTAAGGTGTAAGATGAGATGATCACAGTTCTGCAAGATGCCAAGCAGCTGCATCTTCCACTAACTGAGGTGGCAGCAGAGGGAACTGAACGTCTGGGAGAGCCCAGAGATTCAAATCATACTACAGAGCAGAATCAGTGTAGATATGCATACACCTATATGTAAATGCATGTGGCCATGCACACATATCAGAGAGTTAGCCTGGAAAACTTAAATCATTCTATGACTCAATGAT
This sequence comes from Pogoniulus pusillus, assembly GCF_015220805.1. Lineage (NCBI taxonomy): Eukaryota > Metazoa > Chordata > Aves > Piciformes > Lybiidae > Pogoniulus > Pogoniulus pusillus. The sequence continues at coordinate 9,932,291 of NC_087294.1, read as the reverse complement.
TTTATAAACTAGATAACATTCAGGCAGAATGGTTTTAGCTGAGAGTTTAAAGTGACTGTATAAATCTTTGCAATCCCAGCCATTATCAGAAAATGTATATGGAGCTTTCCCCCTAAAGTAGAGCAGGAGGCAGGAGGCAAAAGCAGCCAACCCTTTCCTTGCCTTCCATTTCTAGGTTTCCCTTTTCAGAGAGAGTTCTTGCCAGAGGTACAGATGTGACTTGGCTGTAGTCATGGTTTGGCACCTGGCCAACTAGCCAGGGCAGCAATTTCTAGAAATTCTCATTCTCTCTTACTATAAAGGGCTTAAATTGCCCCTTCTGCTCCATCATAAACATGTCCTGCACATGTGGTGAGTTAAATGCAGCCTCTAGTTTTATGGCAGTGTAATAGTCTTTAGATGGGAACTGCCAATACATAATGAGCTATAATATTTTCTCCCAATTTGTAACAGTAGGCTTGACCTAACTGTCAAAATGTCATTAAAATAGACCTTAAAATATTTGGTCATTTTCTCAGACACAGGCTCTCACTCAAGTAGATGCAAAGTAACTCACAGCCCTCTTGTTTTTGTAATTAATAGCAAAAGGAGTAAGAAATTTAAAGACAGACATTGTGACCAGTTCAGTAAAGAAGATTAGACCCTACATAGAGACATGTATCATGTATCTGCATGTATCATGTAAAAGGACCTCAGAAATGTTCAGTTAACACTAAACATACTATTATAGGATGTCTTCTAAAGCAATCAGTCCTTCTAGGCTGTTTTCAAGCCAAGCACTCAGAGATGAGTCTTAATGGCAAGAAAGCTATTGAAGATTGGGATAGGAAGCCCAGCTGTTTCAGGCTGTCATGCCTGCACAAGAAGATGACTTGTCTTGAGTACTTATTGGAGTTGACTGCCAAGAAGATGCTTTTTCTCAATAAGCCATGCAACACTGTAGGATTAAACCTGAATATATATAGTCTGAGTTTGTTAAACTCCTATGGCATCGAGTTGCACCAGGTGAGATTTAGATAAGGTATTAGAAGAACTTTCTTTACTGATAAGGTTATTGAACTGTGGCCTGGGGTCCTCAGGGAAGTGGTTGAATCCGCATCCCTGGAGGTGTTTAAAAGATGCAGAGCTGTGACCCTAAGCAGCAGACGTAGTGATTAGATAATGGTTGGACTCAATTTTCTTAGAGGTCTTTTCAAAGTAAACCAATTCTATGATTCAAAATGTTTCCCCTTCTGACTGTAGGAAGAACATGCTCTCTCTTTCCTTTACTACTAGAATAATTACAGTATATGAAGACACGTCAGGCAGGTCAGAACAAAGCTTGTCTGGAGTTTGAATTTCAACTGCACATTATGCACTTGCATTGTAATATATTCAAAGTGACAGCAACATTACGGTGAATTAATCTAAATTTCATCTACACATAGGTATACAACAACAGGCATTGTAGAGATCATTTGGTGGCTGAGAGCTCAGAGAAATAAACCAAGAAAATCTCATGCTTAAACCTTACAAATGAATGACTATATTCATAAATGAAGGAAATAACAAGTTTAGGCCGCGCTTCTGGAACAATACCAAACTCTTCTCCCTAGAAGTCTGCTGATTTAGATGTCCCTTAACTATTGTCCTTTATGCTGTAGGGATGTAGCCCTGCTGCAATTCCATCACAGACTCTGAAGCCTGCACAAGGAAGAGAGTAGAGAAGTCCTAGGAAGCATTACATGATTTCTGCTTCTGTGAAAATAAAAGTGTCTGGATATACAGGAAGGACACTGAACTGTTGGAGCGAGTCCAGAGGAGGGCCACAAAGATGCTCAGAGGCTGGAGCAGCTCTGCTATGAGGACAGGCTATGAGAGTTGGGGCTCTTCAGCCTGGAGAAGAGAAGGCTTTGAGAAGACCTTGTAGTGGCCTTCCAGTATCTGAAGAGGTCTACAGGAAGCCTGGGGAGGGACTATGGACAAGGTCTTGTAATAACAGGGTGAGGTGTAATGGGTTTAAACTGGCAGAGGGGAAATTCAAACTAGATGTTAGGAAGAAGTTCTTCACAGTGAGGGTGGTGAAACACTGGCACAGGTTGCCCAGGGAAGTTGTCTGCTCCCTCCCTGGAAGTGTCCAAGGCCAGGCTGGATGAGCCCTTGCGTGACCTGTTCTAATGGGAGGTGTCCCTGCCTATGGCAGGGGGTTGGAACTGGATGATCCTTGAGGTCCCTTTCACCCTAAACCATTCTATGATTCTACACTCACATTTTGCAAGATTATTGTGAACCTCCTATGGCTGTTTTAAGTCAGGTGTGTGAGGTATCCTAGCTATGAATTTTAACTTTAGTAAAGTTAAAGACATACACTTAATGCTGTTTCACCACTAACAGTGATGGGGGAAGAAGGAAGCTTGTAGTACACACTTACAACTTATTATTTGTAAGGACAAAGGCTTTAGGAGCAAGATTGATTGCTTTTAGCACTTTTCCACCTACAGATAATCATTTTATTACCCAGCTGTAGTAAATCCACAACAGTGCCATTGGATCATGTAATGAATTGTAATTTTGTGCACTGACTACACACAGTACTTTGTCCTGAACTTACTGCAAGGTCAAAGCTTGCAACTGCAGGCAAACACCTGCGGTTTGGTGTTTTGCTTTAGCCGTAGCTCTCAGGAGAGCAATCTGGGCAGCAGGGAATACCTGACCCAAAAGCTGCACTGCCTGAGGAATCTCCCTGTCTCCAAAAAGGATGTTTCTGCTGTGGCTGGTGGAGTTTCCCTGCAGTGACACAGGGATAGCCTGCCCTCAGCTTCCAGGGAAATGAAATTCTTTCTCTCCAGCTGAGCTTAGTGACAGCAGAAGGATTGCCTCTACCAGCCTGATGGTTTTCTAATCTCCTATTTTCTCCATTAATGCAACCTTCACAAGACTCTCTAGGAGGTCTGAGGAGGGTCTAAGGGAGGAAAAGTTGGATGAACCCAAGGGAGGAGAACTTAGATGCTGATGTTAAGAAGAAGTTTTTCACCATGAGGGTGGTGAGACTCTGGAACAGGTTGCCCAGGGAGGTGGTGGAAGCCCCATCCCTGGAGGTGTTTAAGGCCAGGCTGGATGAGGCTTTAGACAGTCTGATCTAGCGTGAGGTGTCCCTGCCTATGGCAGTGGGGTTGGAAGTAGATGATCCTTGTGGCTCCTTCCAACCCTGACTGATTCTATGACAAGAGAAATGTGATACTGGAGACTGCTACAGCATGAAGTCTCTGCATCTCCCAGTGTGCTGGAAAGCGCTGGTGATTTTTACACTCAAGGAGATCCAGAAGAGTAAATTCAATTCTTTGATGTGCCTTTTTTTCTCCATAGAGAAGCAGACAAAAAATAGCATGGACACAGCCTTAGGTAACATGTCTAAAGAGCTTCCAACCTGGAGAAGGCTTTCACTTGGCTGACTCAGAGTGCAGGCAGAGCTACTGCCTGCAGATAAACCGGATGGAAAGAGCAGTGCAAGTGTTTTATATGTCCTACAGAAATGAGGTTGAGATAAGAATGATGGCAACACAGAAAGGAAAAAAAATATTTCTTAATATTGCCCAAGAGGCCTGCGCCAAACCCAGTGTTTGAACTCCAGCACCTCCTGAATCCCAGGTGAGCAACTACAAGTGCAGTGGAGGTGTACCTTCAGGAGCAGTATTGCTACTCCCTTTAATAAGTGCTTTAGGCACTCTGTCAAATGTGTTTAACAGTTATTTAGAAAGCAAAAGTAGAGATATCAATGTATGGTGTCAGCTAGCCACTGCTGGAAGCTGGCTTGTGTTTCTAGTCTCTGCTTGTTAACAGCAGAGGTTTCAGAAGAGTCACAAAACTTATATGTGGGCTGCCAAGTAGGCTGTAGAAGTGAGGACGTATAAACTATAATCATTTTATTCCAAAAAGGAATCCTGAAGATCCATAGGAGGGCCATAAAAATGACCAGAGTCCTGGAACATCTCTCTTATGAAGTAAGGCTGAGAGAGTTGGAGTTGTTCAAACTGAAGAAGAGAAGGCTCTCAGGAGACCTTATGGCAGCTTTGCAGTATTTAAATGGGGACCGTAAGAAAGATGTGGACAAACTTAAACTGGCAGAGGGGAAATTTAAACTAGATGTAAGGAAGAAGTTCTTCACAGTGAGGGTGGAAAACACTGGCACAGGTTGTGGCTGCTCCCTCCCTGGAGGTGTTCAAGGCCAGGTTGGATGAGGCCTTGAGTGACCTGTTCTAGTGGGAGATGTCCTTGCCTGTGGCTGGGGGTTGGAACTGGATGGTCTCTGAGGTCCCTTCCAGCCTAAACTATTCAATGATTCTATGAAACTTTTTAGCAGGGCCTGCTGTGACAGAATAAGGAATAATGGCTTTAGACTAAAGACAAGTTAAAGACAAGACTAGATATAAGGAAGACACTTTTTTACAATGAGGGCAGTGAAACTCTGAAGCAGGTTGCCCTGAGAGGTAGTAGATGCCCCATCCCTGGAAATATTCGAAGTCATGTTGGATAGGACTCTGAGCAACCTGATCTAGTTAAGGATGTGTCTGCTTACTTTAAGGGATCAGGACTTCAAAGGCCTCTTCCAATAGAAAACATTCTATGATTCTATAATTCTGATGTGGATGTTTTATAGAAGCGTTGGCACAGGGGATGGATATCTGAGAGTAGAGAGGTTTCAAACTTTCACTGACAAAGACGTGACAAGATTCCAGTCCTTCGGTGGGAAAAACTCCAAATCACAGCCTGCCATCAGTGGTGAAGACCTCACATGATTGCCTTCAGGCTATGAAAGAATTCCTACTTTCTCTCTCCAAGATTACTTCCGTACTCTGCTACCACTTTCTGAAGTACTAGACCTTGGTCACCAGTTGGAAATGCAACAAAACTGCTGTTAGACCATTGGTAGAAGTCGCTCCATAATCTCAGATTTCTGCTTTGTGTATCTTCCTTCAAATCTCAGGGTCAGAACACTGACCAGATTAGGGGCAGGAAAAGTGTTCTACTCCAAAAGATAGCCAGGCAGTGATCTTGAGAGTTATTCCCTTTATCTTCAACAAGTGTAGTTTGCAGGCTGGAATGCCTCATTATTTCAAGGGCCCTTCAGGGTGCAGATACTTGTCTCTTCTTTGCACCTGGTGCAAAGCTTCTCCAAAGAGCTGAAACCTTTAGTATAGCTGAAGTCTTTAGGATATGCAGGAATTCAAACCATTGTCTCAGGCCAGTAAAAGGCCATTGCTGCTCAAGCTAAACTTTTAAAACAAAGCCCCAGAAAGACCTTCTTAGCCACTGACCCATTCTGGCAATGCCCAAAGTTCTCATTCAAGTTCTCCAGGCTGGTAGCAGTCAGCATCTTGAAGCCTGCCTCGTGTCTATTCCTCATTATGAGCAGTAAACACGAATTGTTTCAGCTCATCTCTGCTTAATAACTTAATCCAGCAGGTGATCTGAGAAGATCTCAGACTGAGCACGCTGCATTCAAATTGCAATGACAGGCACTTTGAAAACGTAGCTGGAGAATATGGTCTTTATGTACCTGGCAAAGGATGAAAATGCCCAGCCAAGTTATGCTTACTTGACACAGGTTTAATTGTCCTTTCTCTGCCTGAGGAAATTTTTAAACCCCAAATTTCCAGAGGAAGAAATCTTTGCTTCTGGCACTCCCTTCAGCACTCCAGTTAAAAGGACAATTTACAAGTAAGTAAACACTAACATCAGTCATGGTTTTGGAGAAAAGTGTAATGTCCACTCAGTGTATTTAAAGGAAGAGCACCGACACATCTTTTCGAATGTAAATCATGGCCTGGGAACACGAAGTGAAAGTACTCAGATACCTGCCTGAAAGGAGGCTTGGAATAAAGGAGTTTTATCACAGTTGTCAGAGTGCTCCATCAGCTTGACTTGTCTCTTGCTCCAGCCACTCTGGTGGCATGCAGTGCTCCCTTGCACTGTATAAGAAGCCTATGCCAGGTGTAGCAAACAGCTGTGAGCTTGTGCATTGTAGTCCTTCTCTGAATCTGAAGCTTAAAGTCTTCTGATATTTCCATCCAGGTGAGAGAGAAACAGAAAGACTACACAAGGAGAAACAACCTGGAACTATTTTCAGCCTATAGTCACTTCTGTGAACTGTCCAGAAGAAATGCCTGGGCTTTTGTAAAACCTTTTGTCACAAATGAGGTTATCCTATGAGCAGAAGAAAGACAGATAAATTGATTTAAATCAAGAATTATTGACATGCTTCTTCCATTCACATTTTTAGCCTTTTTTGAAATGGAAACACACCCAAGGGAATTGTCTGTATATGCAACTGTCTTTCCCTTTAGCTTTCGAGCCTGCTTGTTGATTTGAATCAAATTTGAGATTAGAATAAAAGGTTTTTAGTGACAGAACATTATTCTAGAGACTAGTTGTATTGTGAAAAAGTGCAAGAGAATCTGAGGAGGGGACAGAAAATCTTAATATTAGTCTGTTAAATCAGCCAACAGACAGAGACCTGTAAGAAACCTGACTGCATGTTTGGTACTCATTGCTTTTATCTGACCTTTTTCTTTCTGTAGAAGATTCCATAGTTTCTGAACGACTGAGCCTCAGATATAGACTCCTCCAATAGCTGTCTGTTCTGGTGACCCTTGTGGGAACTTTGCAGTAGCAAAGTTTGAGGGTTTCCAAATTTGGTTTAAATCAGCCAACAAGTTCTGTGGCTTCTGAAGTGGAAAATATATGCAGGATGCAGTCCCAACAGAAATGCAGAAGTTTGTCAGCCCTACAGCCATGAACAAACTACTTGATACCAGCCAGAGCTAGTGAAAGGAGAAAGGTTCAGGCTAATTTACCGACTACAACATATCCCCCCTTAAAACAGCAAGTTGAAACTCAGGCTAGTAGAAACCAGTTTGCTGCTTTTTAAATGCTTCAATTGCTGCTAGTGATTCATCAATAGGAGAGCAGGCTACAGCATGCAGGGAGATTTGTTTGGCCAGCTGTGAGCATGAGCAAGTCCAGACTCATGTAACCAGTCATCACTTTCCCACTGTTAATATACCCATGCAGAGCTCTCTGTTGTTGTTCTTGGGAAGAGTGAGTGAGGATGGAGGGGACACGTGGACACCAAGCACCATTTGATCAGCACGTGGAGAAGCATGAGAGAGGAACCTCTGCAATGTGCTGTCACACATAGAGATCACTATATCCTGACTGTCAGAATATTACAGACATATTTAAGAGATTGCAAACTGATAATTAACTGTCATGCCAAACATTTAAGGGTGAGAATCTTATTACTGAGTGTATTCATTCATGATGGCCAATGCACGGTCATAGAAAAGGTACATTTGTCCCTCTCATCCAGTTTTGCTCTGCCCAGACATGTTTCAAAAACTCTTAACATCTTACAAACAAGAAAAACACAATTTCCTAGGAAACACAATGCACATTATTGTAGTAGTTTTATTTTCACAAAAAAATGTTTGACATCTGTCTCTGTGGCATGAATGTAACCCATCCTGCTATGTAACAGAAACTTATTTTACACAGTTTCTCACCTCATGAGCTGCATGTTTTCAGCTATTAGCTGTGGAAGCTACAAGGCATCAGTTCAGTGATATACATTTGGTGGGTAATTGCATAACTTATATTACCTTGGTGCTGCATGCCAGCTAAGGCATGAAGTGTTTGCAGAGGAGTAGCTGTGTGCCTGATTGCAGGGTTACTAATAGACTTCTAATGAGGAAATTTCTGCAGGCCTTATTTGCATTTACACTAATGGCTTTTTACACCATTAAGGCAGATAAAATGAGCCTTAAACTGAGTACAGGTTTCTCATATTCTCTCCTCCGTGTCCCTTCACCCTTGCTGAGCTATGTGATTGTAATCTACATACCTGAATATTGGTCAAGAAGATCTGTGTGTTTTCATGCAGGTGATTATATCACAGCAAGTGCACACATGCAGCACAGATAATCTCTGCACAAACAGTAGTCATATATATGCTGGCATGTTGGATTTAGTCCTCGGGTCTGACTCACTGTAGACCAAGTACACAAACAAGTAGGCAAACATAGCAGATGGATCAAACCCTGCACAGATGCTTTGTGATGCTGTGTCCCTGGCTGGCAATTACCTGACCCCAGCAGAGATCTTCAGTGCTGCAACAATAGGTGAGGTTCGGGGTGAAGAATGGAGAAAGGTGAAGGTACATCGGCAGCGCAGCAGTTCCACAGCGATTAACTCAGTATGATTTAAACCAATTTAACGTTTCCCTCACGGCTGCTGGAATACTACTATTGACACAATATATCCACGTTTCCCTCTGTCTTTGCAGCGAGCCTGCAGCTCCCAGCGATTCGAATTGCCTGCCTGTTTGACAGCCACATCACCATCCCTGACGCCTAAGCAGGCACTTCCTTCGCTGTGACCAGCACCTTCACCGGCAGAGCAGCAAGACGAAAAGGCAGCGGTTTTATGAGTGAAGGGCAGGAAACTGCAATAAAAGCTGCTCGTTTTGCTGATCACGAACCTCTGCTGGGCTCGGGTAATAACGTTGGAAAGCTGAAAAGCTGGAATTTGTCAGCAGCGAGTCGGCGAGCTGCTGACCGGCTGCAGGCAGCCCGGGAGGTAGATGAGTAGCTGCTGGGCTGGCAGGTGGGGTAAACCCAGGCTGCTGCGCCGCCCGAGCGCACTGCGGCCGGAGGGGGTGGCATGAAGACGTGGGCGGCTGAAAGGAGGCGAAACCCCCATAGAGAACCCATCATGATCTAATAAAACTTGAAGGCACGAACCCCGGGAAGAGGTCTGTTTTCCAGAGAGCAGGGCACACGGCAGCATGGCCGCAGCGCGGCAGGGCTGCTGACGGCGCTGCCTGGCGGAGCACAAAGAGCTCCTTGTCAGGCTGCCGCTGGCTCGGCCCGAAGCGCTGCAAGCCCGGCTTTGTTTTCTGCTCTCAATCACCCCATCGCTCGCCCGTGGCTTTATCCCTGCTTCCAGCCACGGGGACTTGTAGCTAGAATTCAACTACATCAGCTCTCAAAAAGAGGTGTTTGGGCAAGGGGAGCATGCAACAGCTCGGAGGCCACCAGGGCTGTCTTCTCTTCCAGGAGACAACTTCCAGGACAACTACCTGAAGGGACATTGTAGCCAGGTGGGGGTTGGTCTCTTCTCCCAGGCAACCACCAACAGAACAAGGGGACACAGTCTCAAGTTGTGCAGGGGAAAGTCTAGCCTGGATGTTAGGAGGAAGTTGTTGGCAGAGAGAGTGATTGGCATTGGAATGGGCTGCCCAGGGAGGTGGTGGAGCCACTGTCCCTGGAGGTGTTGAAGCAAAGCCTGGATGAGGCACTTAGTGCCATGGTCTGGTTGGCTGGATAGGGCTGGGTGCTAGGTTGGACTGGATGATCTTGGAGGTCTCTTCCAACCTGGTTGATTCTATGATTCTATGATTCTAGGAGGGCCCAAGAGGCACTGTGGGGGACTCACTGAGGCCTCATGGCTGCACTCCACGCTGAGGTACCAGAAGGGAAGCCCAGCAGTGGATCTGGCTGTCTCCACATGGCTTTTCCAGCCCCTGCCAGCAGTGACCCTCTTTCTGCCCCTGTGGGGAGGACTTCTTCCCACCCTAGTGGCACCCAGCTCCCACCTTGGTCTGCCCAAACCACCCACACCCTGCAGGGCTGCTGCCAGAGCCATAGCCTACACCTTGGCTGCCCAGGCACGCATGGTGCAGTGTGAGTGCCAGCTGCCCTGATGAGCATCGCCTGCTTCCCTCAGCATTCCCACGCCAGGGACACGGGGGAGTGCGCAGGACTACCAGTGGTAGCTGGTGGTGGAGGAGGGAGAAGACTTGGATAGGTACTGCCCTCATGAGCCGTCTTAACCAGCCTGGCCTATGCAATAAGATAGAAACGCTGCTGCTGAGATCCAGCAGGAGATACTACTGAGTGTCAGCCAAAGCACTGACCTCATGTGCCCTGCTGCGATGCTGAGGCCTGCAGGGATGGGATGGAGACAGCTGAGCAGCCTCTGCAACCTCCTCATGCCACAGCAGACATCTGCTTGGGGCCAAGGGGAGTCACATTCTTGCAGCAGTAGCTTTTCTGCCTTATGGACAAGGTGAGTCTGCAGGACTATCTTGGATTCAGTCATACAGCACCAGTGCACTAAGCTGCAAAGAGGGATCCCAGCCCTAATTTTCATCCTCTATTTGGCTGAGTGAATCTTCCCAGCAAAGTTATTTATGGAAACAGCAGCTGCATCTTATGGATGCCTTTGATTAGACTTTCTTTTCTGAGACAGACATTTATATCCATACAAAAGGGGATGGATTTGCATTACCACTGAGCACTTCCAGCTCCTGGTGAACTCAAAACTTGACCAAGGGCAACACTTCTGGATACAGTTGGCATGTAAAATATCGCCTAGCTGTCAGCACCATGTCAGCAAACACTGCCCTGTGTGTAGTTCACCTACACAGGCATGGCTACTCTGGACAGACATGACAGCTCTAGCCCTTGGCCAGGTCGTACTATCATGTATAGTTATTATGTGAAGCTGGGTGAGGCAGACAGAAGACTCAAGTGTGTGTAGAGGACTGGTTTTCTGCCCTTTTAAACTCTTTTTGCCTTGACCTCTGCTCCTGAATGCACAAGATGTTATTGTTTGCACATGCCCCACATGCCAAATTTGAAATAAGTCACTAGTTTTCCACTTTAAACCCACCTGAGCCTGTTTACCTTTCCTTTATCAGCACCAAAGCTAACCTCATGTCTATTGTGTGAGCCAGCTCAACAGGATGTTTGCCATTGCCATCTCAACTGAACGTAGGCTGTTCTTTCTCAGATGGCTCTAGAAATCCATTTAAGAAAGCATGCTATTAAAAATGCTTCCTTTTCCTTTTAAGGTTTTTGTTTGGTTGGTTTGGTTTTGAATTTTGGATTTTGTTTTCTATAGAAATTTAGGGTAGTTGTGTTGAAATGCTTACAATTTTAGTACCACTGAATCTCACTAGAAGCATAAGCCAGGATGCTAGATTCCTAGTACACGAAGTGATTATAGACAGGATAAGTATTTATGGCACAGGAGAAGACAATAGCTTTAACTGCAGCTTGCTTCTGTTGGGTTTATGCTCTGTTGCCCAAGGAGATCATATTGGTATGGGAAGGGAATCACTGCCCCCAGGATTGCTCTGTCATGGAACACTCCAAAGATGAAAGCAGCCAGCCATATGGAACGCCTCAGGATGGTGAAGCCATGTTGCATCAAGCACAGGTGGTAGCTGGCAGGTGCCAGCTCCTTCAAGGTCTTGGGGACACATCATCTCTCAGATGGCAAATCTGCAGATGCCAAGGCTGCTCCTATGCATCACAGCTTCCCACACTGTAGGCAGCAGGTCAGCCTGCTGTGACCCAGTAACCAGCTGCACCCAGTGGGTGAGATCACAGCAGTAGAGTGCTGCTCTGCAAGAGTTTGTGATATAGGGCATCTGGGAGGAGGGGAGGGAGGGGAAAGGGGAGAAAAGACAAAGCAACTAACTGCTGTTTTTACAGTCTCGTATTCAGCATGAGAGACCTATCAGTTGTTGGCTGAATGGTTATATAGGAACCAAGTGCTATAATGCAGATACTGCAGGCATGCTGAAGAGAGTCATGCATCTCCTTTCACTCTGAATCTGAGAGTTGTGCCACTGGGAGCTGCTCTGGCTATTAATGAAATCAAATGGTAAAAGCAGACTATGGGGATTGGAAAATGTGTAGTTAAATTAAGCAATTTCCCCCTCTTATGTTAAAAAAATAATTTTCCTTTACTGACCTAAAAGCTAGGTTTTGCTCATCAGATAACTTAGATCTATAGTCTGCAGGATAATTACAATTTAAGCATTTAATTAAACCAGCCATGATCTAAGCATAAGTCTATGAAGAAGGCAGGGTATCAGACACCTTATATCTCCTCTTAGAAGTCGTGACTTCTATCATGTAGAATTACTTTCCCCTGTGGCATGCACGGGAAAGACCTGCTTCTAAATGAGGACCTTTTCTACTAAAAACATGAGGAGAAAGTTTCAGGTAGTAAGGGCTTCATCTGTAAGGCCAATTTTCAAATGAAATCAGTCCCAGTATGGCAAAGCTCTGGCATAAATATGTATTTATGAGCGTGCGAATACTTCCACTGCCTTTAATGCCATCACTTCTGCTCCTCAAGTTAGGCATGCTCTTAAATGTTTTGTTTGAGCAGCCCTAGAGCACTCGCTTGGAGGTTCATTCAGTTGCCAACACACAAACCAAGCATCCAGGAATCATGGAGTTCAAAAAAAGTGCCAGCATTACACAATTCCCTGGCACCAAGATGTTGCTCTTGCAATGGCATAGCTGACAAGCAGGAGGTAGGACTTGAGGAGATGGGATGGCAGAGCTTTGTAGAAGGCATGCACTGAAGGGGAAAGGTGGTGAGGGTGCATGCCAGGAGTGAGACAGCTGAGCTGTAAGGTTGTTCAGGAAACTGGAACAAAGTGCATTGTAGGGCTGTGTGAAAGGCTGGTAAACTCATCAGAGATGGACTGTGGAACATACCTGGAGTTGGGTGAGGGGTGCTATAAGGTTTGGTGGGAGTCTGTGGTGCTGCACATGGGGTGAACTGTAGAACTAGCTGTGGGGAAGCAAACTGAGGGTTGTACAGTAAACTTCCTGGCAACTGTAGAGGAACATCTGAGGATTACTTCTCTTATCATAAACTCTGTCAGTTTTTCTTTCTGTTCTTTACAAGGTGAGGCTCTGCACACATTGTAAGCTGATCTAGGTCATCTCAATAGCATGGATTAGTCATGCAGGATCCAAGTGTACACATGGGCAGTTTCCATTGCCACTTGAGTTCTGCAAATGTAGCTGACATGGTGGTCAGAGAATAAAATTGCATCAAGGAACTATTGCACTTTGGATAAAGCAATGACCTAAATGTTCTTTCAGGGTACAGGGAGTGGCTGTGCTGTAACCAAGTCTGTCACTTGAAAACAGACCTGAGGAAACAAGACACATTTTTTTAAGTAGTCAATACTTTATTAAAACAAAACCAAACCAACCAAACAAAAAAAACCACCTCCAAACCAAAAAACCACACTCACACACAAAACTTCAAATCAAACTACAACAAAAAACCCAAATCACCAAACAAAACCAAATCAACAATGGATTGCATTTTTTCTTTCTTACAATCATCAGCTTCTTACACTCAAGTTTCCTCCCAGCCCATCTGGCAGCAAGGAATGAGAGCCACTATTTGGCTGATTCCTCATATCTCAAGGTAGAGGATATCTTTCCTGTCTGATTATGGATTAGAGAAAGCAAGCAAGGAAGGGAGTGAATAAGAAGATGGCTTCAACTGCATATCAGTTTACTGCTGGTCTCTGCCCTTCCTACTGAAGAAATGTCTTCTACAGACAGCCTTAGTGTCTGTAGTCCTCCTAATTTGTTTGCCTCCTTCATGCCTGGTTCAGGAGAAGAATAGGTATCTTGTCCAAGCAGCTCCAAGGATGTAGCACAATTTAAGTGTTGAATAGAGACCATTTGCCCAAACATTGAAGAATCTGGGAAACATACATCAAAAGCATTTATAGCTATGCAGTGATGAGAAGATAAGAACAACACTCATTGGAAAGCTCTTAGTACAAATGACTTGTTGAGCTCTGCTAGCAGAATACAAAGTTAGCTTAGACCAATCTGTGTACACTTGTGTATATCAACAATGTCTGTCCTTTCCAGGTGTATGCATGTTCACATGGTGCATCAGCCTATCCAGCAGAGCAGCAACAAAACTGTTGCATAAATTCATGCCACCGAAAGAGTATTTTTAGTCCACTTACCTCTTGTTGATTCTTGTATCTGGCAAGAATACATTTCAGAGCTCTCAACTTCAAACATCAAGCAGAGACACGGGCAGTTAAAACAAACTTTCTTTCCTCACTTAAAAGGGCAAGAAAAAGTGTTCCCAGGACACCCTGCTTAGGATCACTTAGCTGAAAGCAGTGTGTCAGTATCATCTGAGATTTTTCAGCCCTTACTCTGCATGCATATTTACTTTGGTTTCAGCCTTTGAGGAGCTGGATATGTAAGGCAGGCTTTCACAGTGATGTTGGTATCATCCTCTGGAAGGAACTGCCCACTCACTGACTGTGGCTGGAGTTACAGCAAATCAGCTAAACTTCAGGCCTGTACAAAAAGGCCCCAAAGGTGACAATAAAAGGAACTCACACAATCCCTCTCTTCCTTTAGGATTTACAGAACAGAATGGACTGAGTTCTGCAGGGCTTCTATTTTATGTTATTTTATAAAGGAGCTGATTTGGGACTGGCATTGTAGCTGAACTTGCATTTTTTTCACCTTTTGTGAACTGATGGAGGTGGAGATTATGGAGCTGGGTGAAAACTCAGTGTGGATGTGGGGCAGAAGAGAGGCAGTTACAAGAATGCTGTATCATATGACAGAATGTGTGCAAAGCAAGGAGGAGCTGGTGGCAGAAAAGCGTAAGAGCCCTCATGTTTGTGTTACAGATCTGCACCACTGTACCATTTGGTATCACAATGACCCCAGCCTTCCTAAGGAAAGCACCTGCTTTCAAAGCAGTTGGCAGTGAACCTCATTGCAGCAGGGATTAATCAAACAAACAACCCTGCTGAGACACTGAAATGAACTTCTCATCAGGCAAGGGTCACAGATGTTTGTCTGATTGAAATTCTGGGTCTCCTGCACATACTTACACATTTCCATACACAGGCTGCATACACAGACAGCTACCTAAAGAAACCAAACAGTATTTTAGCTTTGTAAGGAGAAAAGAGTTGAAGAAGTCTGGCAAAGGCAGGAGAAGAGGCTCCTCAGTGTGAGCGCTGTGCTTGGACCCAGCTTGCGTCCTGCCATGCATAGAAATGTAGACAGATAGCTTGAAGAATCATTCTCCCCTGTCTATCTTCCTCTGCCTTTTGATTGCACAGTGTCATCTCTCATTCTGAGCTAGAAAAATCACTATAGATCTGTGCACAGCAAGACTGGGAGGAATGAGTTGGGAGGGAGAGACTGGAGCTCGTTCTGCAAGATAGATCCAGTTTGTATCACCCATGGGAGCTGGTTTAGTGGATGCTTCATGGATGAAGGTGCAGTAGAAGAAAAAGAAGGTGGCAAAAAGGAATAGAATATGAGAGTGGATTGCATCTCTCTCATGTATAGCTGGCTTAAAATGACTATGAAATCTATGACCTTTCTGTAATGTATCATCTCAGGAAAATGTATCCAGGCCTACTCTTCAGGCTGAATTTACAGGTGAAGAATGAAAAATAAAGACTCCTATTGGAAAGGAAAATCTATGCAGAAATCACTTCCATGCATCCATTAATCCACCCAGCCCTATCACTAGGGTACTATCTAAATACAACTTAATACTGTCTAACTCACATTTCTCAACAGGTTTTAACATTACCCTTTTCTTTTCTTTTTTGTTTTCTCATAAAAATATTAAGTAGTTAGGTCCTCTGGGGAGTCCCAGATCAGCAGACAATGGCATTCGTCTGTGATTTTGTTTTTCACTTCTGCTATTAGATTCTTAACATAGAAAAACAAAAGTGGTGATAGAAGGGGAGGAGTAAGAGATGCTGAGCCCAGCATTTCAGCAATGCCCTTGAATTCTTGTTTTACCTGTTCAGCTGTAATTGTAGCTTATCAGAAGCACATCAGAAGCCTCAAGTAGAAATACAGACAGATCACTGGGCTTGAAAAAGATGAAGCCATGGGCTCCCAAAGTGCACAAGGCCAGGACCAAGGATGTGCTTTCCTGAGAACATGTGTTAGACTCTCTATGACACAGAGATAAATCCTTTAGGATTACAGTTTACCATTAAGTCTTAAAACTCCAACAATATGCAGGATTAATCCAGACTCAATATGAACTAGAATGAAATCCTGAACCATTTTCTGAAAGTGATTCAGTTAAGAGCTGTGACCTAAGCACCTTCTCATAGATGTTCTCTTTCCATACCAAACTATAATACTCTAGAAGCAGAGAAAGTGTTCTGAATAACTGGAAGCAGCTGTCATTTTGGGAAGGCCTCTGATCAGACAGTAGAACATTCCCTTCCAAAACTTTTACATTAGCATGTAAAATGAGAGCCTTACAGGCCCTCATTCATTAATGTTTAGAAAAATTCACATCACCACCCACCAGACTGTAACAACCCTGCTGGTAAATTATTAGGCTATACTTCAGTGAATCACAGTGATGGACTGCCACATTTAAAGTTTTCATCTGTTCATACTCATCGTTTCCAAGCTTTGAGGAAATGCATCCCATACTTTGCTGAGGTAACCTGGAAAAATGCACATTGCTGTGTGTTGGAGAAATTCTTGCTAGCTGAGGACACAGAAATTATAAACATGAGCAACTGTGCTGGGAATGTCCTTGAGTCCATCCTGAGAGTTAGATAGCAGGCACGGGGTGGCTTCCCCCGACATGCAGCTGCAGGTGGGCAGGGTTTAGCCATCCCCAGAGGCTGACCCTCAGATTGTTATGGTATACTGACCTATCTATGCCTTACAAGTAACCCTGTACCCTCTGATTGTAACCAATCTTGGTGGAGCATGCCTCTTGCTAGAATGCATGTAAGTCACTGTATCACAGAAGTAAAGTGGATTATGACCATCTAACCATATTGGTGAACAAAGAGTCATTGCACCCAGGTGCTCCACCAGCTTATATGCCAATAGCTGTGGTATTGCATAACCTGGAATGCTGCAAACGATGAGTTTCACCAAAATGCTGTTTATCATACAGTAACAAAGCTCAGGTTTGAGAGAAGAGTTTCATTTCCTGTCCTGCCTAAAAAGACAAAATGCAGAGCTCTATTAGGAAGGTTTAGGCTTCAGAATCAGTAGCTTCCCTTCAAGTGGCATTGCCCAGGATGGCAAACATGGCTTTCATGGGGTATAGGAGAAGTCCTGTAGCCTCCTATCCTGTCTTTCAGATCAGCATCCAGCCCTGCTCAAAGCTCTGACAAGCAGCAGATTATTTCCAGCCTTTTACATGCTCCAGGTATCACCTGGGTGTGGTACCTTAACTGTTCCTATTTAATACTGTCGTGACCTTGTATATGACTGCATTAAGATAGTTGGTAAGTACACAAAAAGTTCAACATGTACCCTCAAAGAAATGTTTCCTCTCATTCCTGATGAATGAACAGAGGTTTGTCATCCACTCAGTTCATCTGCTTTCACAGGTTCACAGGTTCACAGGATTACAGTATGTCAGAGGTTGGAAAGGACCTCCAGACATCATCGAGTCCAAACCCCCCTGCCAGAGCAGGACCATACAATCTAGCACAGATCACACAGGAACACATCCAGACAGGGCATGAAAGTCTCCAGAGAAGGATTCTCCACAGCCTCTTTGGGGAGCCTGTTCCAGTGCTCCATGACTCTTACAGTAAAGAAGTTCTTCCTCATGTTGAGGTGGAACTTCCTGAGATGTACTAAATATCCATTGTCCTAGCACAGGGTGCAACAGAGAAGAGTTTGTTTCCTCCCTCTTGACATTCAGCCCTCAGACATTTATAAACATTGATTAGACCCCCTCTCAGTCTTCTCTTTACCAGACCAAAAACCCCCAGGTCTCTCCACATCTCCTCACAGAGCAGTGCTCCAGCCCCTTAATCACCTTCATAGCCCTCTGTTGGACTCTTTCGAGTAGATTTCTGACCTGGGGAGCCCAAAACTGAACATAATACTCCAGATGAGGTCTCACCAGGGTAGAGGGAGAGGAGAACCTCCCTTGATCTGCTGGCCACACTCGTCTTAATGAACCCCAGGATCCCATTGGCCTTCTTGGCCACAAGGACACATTGGTGTCCCATGGATAGCTTCTTGTCTACCGGGACTCTCAGGTCTTTCTCCATAGGGCTGCCTTTCCTGCTTTATTGTCATCTGAGACATTTATTTAGCAGCCAATGCTTGCAGTATGGTGGCTGTCTGGGGAATTAGAAATGCATGAGGCCAATATTATTTATAATGAGGCAGAAACGAAAGGAGAAAGGCCTTGCAGTTTTACATATGTACATCTGCTCCCATTGTGTTTCTTTGTTTGCTGGCTAATATTCCAATAAACTGAATCTTTTGTTATGAGCACCAAGAATATAATATGATTTTGACAACAGGCAATGGGAAAAAAATCCTTTTGTTTTTCAGAGGCTCAGATTCCACACCAGTTGTATTTTCTCTCTCTTTCTAGCTGATATATGAATAAAAAGCTGCAGATGCAGTTTTGATAGTTGTTAGATGTTCTTTAGATCATGTTAGTCCTCTATTGAACCAGATTATTAGGACATCTGTTTATTCCAGAAAAAAACCCAAACCAAACCAACATTTTTTTTTTTTTACTTCAGATTTTTTTCCTTTTGGATGCTTTTTCACCTCCATTTTGGAATTCTAGAAGTTATTCTCTCTGCCAAAAAGGGGGAAAAGTCTTTTAATGCTGTAGCATTACAACAGGGGGAAAAAAGAAAGAAAGAAAGTAGCAAAAAAATATTAGCAGCACACAGAATCACAGAAGCATCCAGGTTGCAGAAGACCATCAGGATCACTAAGTCCCCTCCATAGCACTACCCAGTGAGATTCACCTTAAACCATGTCCCTAAGCATCGTATCCAAACAACCCTTTAAACACATCCAGAGTTAGTGATTCTACCACCTCCCTGGGCAGATCATACCTGTGCCTGACCACTCTCTCTGTGGAAAACTTTTTCCTAATATCCAGTCTAAACCTTCCCAGCCTCAGCTTGAGGCCAGCACAGTGTTAGGGACAAAATATTTCTACTTCTGAGACATGGAAAGCAATTGTTATTTTTCAAGATGCTGTGCCTTTGCCTTGTATCTACATTTAAATATCTAGTGTCTCAAATATTATCTTCTGCCACTCAGCTGCTCTACTTGTCCTCACATTTTCAATGACTGGCAGGAAAGGAGCTCTTTTCTTTCCTGCTCTTGAGGACAAAATAAGTCTGACTTCTTCTAGAAGTCTATGTATGGATGAGGGGAATCAGAGCCTGGAATTGCCTATTCCTCACCATTAACTCTGAGATTAAAACAGCCAAATCAAATGCAGATGATGGCATTTGTAGATATGCTTTGAGCACTGTCGAGCTGAAAAGCAGAAGATGCTTGTTCACTTGGAGAAGTCTTCTCAGTTGCTTAATATTGGTAGTGAACCTCTATGTATTTATGAGCTTGTGTAAACTCCACTGAATACTTTTGTGAGTGTAACACACAGTTCTCTTTCCAGACAACTAGTTTTCTTCCTGGAATAATTAGACAAGCTTTTTCTCACTGTGCATGGCTGACTTACAAGTACAGCTACATCACAGTGCACTTCCATCACTGTTCCAGTGTCTCACCATCCTTATGGTGAAGAACTTCTAACCATCTAATCTAAATCTACCCTACTCTATCATGGATCCATTCCCCCTAGTCCTATCTCTATTCGACACCCTAAAAAGTTTCTCACCAGCTTTCTTGCAGGCCCCCTTCAGATACTGGAAGACAGAATAGTTCCTGCCAAAGAAATAGAAGAATTCAGGGTGGTTGAGGCCCTATCCCTGGAGGTGTTTAAGGCCACATTGGATGAGGCTCTGGACAGCCTGATCTACTGTGAGGTGTCCCTGCCCTTGGCAGGGGGGTTGGAACTAGATGATCCTAGTGGTTCCTTCCAACCCTGAACTGATTCTATGATGCTATGAAACTGTAATAATTAACTTAATTCTCATCTGCCATATTGAATATTAGCCTGATATGAAGCAGCCAAACTAACATTTTTTTTTGTGTAAGTTAATCTCTTGAAGCTGCAAAACATAAGCAGAATCATAATGAATGGATCTATGCATAACTTGTTCATTTTCTGCAACCATTTTTCACCTTCACTTGCATCTTCACACTGATCTTAACACTTCAGTAGTTTGAAAGTGTGTGGGCAGAAGTGTCTGCATGCATCTGATAAATAACAAGGTTATATATACACCTCAGCAGCAACGAAGAAAAGTAATGAGAAAAGTGTGTTTGGAGCTTGGGCAGCATCAGGCATAGAAAAGATTAGGTTGGAAGGGACTTAAAAAAGATCATCTAATTCCAAGTCCCTGCCATGGGCAGGGACACCTGCTACTAGACCAGATTGTTCATGGCCCCATCCAACCTCTCTATAACTAAGCTAAGTCTAGATTGAAGTCTTTCATTTTATCACTATATTCCTTTGTAAAAAAATCCCTCTTCAGCATTCCTGCAGGTCCTCTTCAAATATTAGAAAGCTGCTATAAGGTCTCCTCAGAACCTTCTCTTCTCCAGTCTTCTGGATCATCTTAGAGGGGAAAGCAACTGGCTTGAAGTTCCGTGGGTGTGGTGCTTTGGTTGTTCCCCCCTCCCCCCATTTTGGAAATCACCCAGACTAGACTCAGACAGCTCTGGAAATTGAATGAAGCTTATTATTTACAGCTTAGCACAACACACAAGCAGATGTATGTAACAGTATATACAGTTATAGACAGGAATATACAAGGTAAAAGGTAATACAGAAACACAACAGCCCTCCCAGAAACCTGAATCCCCAGGAGGGGCTCCCAACTGCCCTTCCACCTTCTCCCACCCCTCAACCTTATCCCAGACATTGCCTTGTGCCCCAAGGAAGAGTGGAGGTCAGCCAGGGGGGTTAGGAAGCAAAGTGGATTAATCAGAGAGATGGTAGGTGAGGTTAGAGAGAAATGCAGCTCAGAGCCCAGGCAGTGCCCAAATGCCTTATCTATGTTTATTCTCTTGTTCTTATACCCCTCAGCAAGCCTATGAGTGAAATAGACATCACCATTGTTTCTCTTTCACAGCCTGTGATCTAGTCCTTCTCACCAAAACATTCTAGCTAGCTTCAAACTAGCACCCATGGGTCTTCCTTTTTTTCCTTTTTTGAAAACTGGAGTTCTGCTTCCTCTTTTCCAGTCAGTGGCAGCTCCACCCAAATGGCACAACTTTTCAAATGGGATGGAAAGTGGCTTGGCAACTTCATCTGCCAGTTCACTCAGGACTCATGGGTGGATCCTGTTGGGTCCTGTGGACTTGTGCACTTCCATATTTTTCAGGTAGTCTCAAACCATCTCTTTTGTCATTTTATTGGACTCCTCTCATGCAGAAAATATTGGCAAAATCTGTTCAAATTCTCACAGAAAGGCAAAACAGGGTTCTTTCTTTGTTTTGTTGTTGTTGCTGTTTGGCTTTTTGAAAGGTTTTTCTTTAGCTCTGTTTTCTGTCTCTGTGTTGCAAGCACAGAAAAAGCCAAGTTTCTGTCCCAGATCCGTGTTTGGAAAGGGATGTTTGCAATAGACTCTCCCTGATTAGACTGTGCAAGAAACTCATGCTGGAAACAGTGCAGGAATGAACTGGTGGTTGGATGATGACTGCAGTAGCTTCCTCTGTGGTCTTCTTCATTGTTCCCTCTTGGTTTGCAAAGAAAAATAAAATGAAAAAAGAAGGTGCCTTTCCTCCAAGCCTCTCCTCCCTTGAAGTCTGTCATTGGTTTCCTAACAACCTACATATCCCAGTCAGATTCCTTGTACTGACTTCAAAGACTTTCTGTAACTCTCCAGACTGAAACCTTAAGTGCCTCTCATGCTTGTTCACAGTTGTATCACAATGACTGCATCCTTGATCAGAGTGTGGGTGACTTTTACTTCCAGCCCCCAGCCTACTTGTGGTGGAAGGGCTCTTGAAGTCTTACTCACAGAGGTATTGTCTCCCTCTATTTCCACCTCTTGTTTCTATTGCAACAAGGCCTAAGTTTATTCAGTGGTATCTTTATGATGAATAGAAGCATCAGCAAAACATTACTTGTGTCAGACTCAAACAGTCACCTTTGAGGCGATGGTTGTGGCTCTCATAGGCCCTTAGTCCATAATGGCCATGTTTGTTGTTCTCATTGTAGCAGCATATCTAAACTTAGACTGCAAATTCTTTGCCCATTAGACTGCCTCTTTGCTGTGCCAAGTGCAGAGCACAGTTTAGGCCCTGCATAGTTTGGTTATGGGTTAGGATTACTTACAGCTGGGGTGGCATGCTGTGGCTGCCCTGCTGACCAGGCTGTGCAGCAATCTGTTTTGATTTCATTCCTGGGTGCAAACTAAACTATTGTCTTGGACCCCTAAACCAAATCTCAATATGGCTCCTCAAAGGCTGCTTCTTTATTTGAGGTCATGGAAATAGAGAGCTGTTAAAATGCTTCATAGGAATTTCTCATTTTCTGGGTAAAAATGCATCTGGAAAGATGATTTCCACAGAAGGAGCTCAAGTTGAGAGCTCCTTTTGCTCTCATCTTGAACCAACCAACCAAGCAAGCTGTAGAATAACAGGTAGCTAATTCTGTTTCCTCCAGTGTTTCAGAGAAACTGTCCAGTGCCTGAAAAGAAGTTAAAAGTGTGTGTGTTGAGGGTGGAATAAGGAGAATGTTTTGGAACAACTGATCAGAGTACATTTGCCTACATCATCTAAAATGTATTTTGTAAAATGCAGATTAGAAGATGTAAGGGAAAAATCCTATCTGTCTGGAGGACCTCTTGTCCTTCCAGAACTGTGGCCTTCAGGGACATAACTGGGTATTTGTGTCAACAGCCACAGAAAAGATGAGATGAACCTCACAGACACTGATAATGTTTTTCAACAGTTTGGACTAGCTGGTGCCAAGCAGCTGTTTGCTGTGACACCCACCTCATCCAAAGGTCTTCATTGCCAGCCTTTTCTGGACTTGCATCTGATGATTCTACTCTTCCTCCTCCCTGCCTTCCTTCTCTCTGTGCCTTCTTTGCTTTGTCTTTCCCTTTGACTTATCACATTCCTCTCCCTGACCTCAGTGAAACTAGGCTCTGAAAGTGCCTTGGCATTTGCTCATGGATTCCTGTGTTTTATCTCTTTTGTCTAGTTTTTAGGGAGTTTTTTAGGTCTGTTTTGACTTTAAGTAATTCAGAGTATGGAGTGTCTCCTTCTTTTTATCTGCACAGTGCCTAGGACAGATGATCTTCATTCCTGACTGATCCTTAAAGTCATGAATAAAAAGTAAATGTAAATAGAATGGACAACAGAGTTTTATGTACTCACCTAGATAGGAAATTGTGAAACAACACAATTCATGCCCCCAAAGCTCTTCCTATATTAAGCAAAATAATTCTTTCATTCTATAATGGGATCCTTCCAAGTCTTTTTTTACTTGAAGCAGACTTTTTCATTTCCATTTTCCACTGGCAGCCCTGTGTGGCTCTAAATAGCAATTTTTCTGTCATGATAATTCTTCACTCTTATTTTTCTTTCAACTCTCCTGCAGGCCAAATTCAAATTTCTCCATATCTGCAGCCTTACATAAATTTTCTCTTCTGTCCTACTCAGCAAACCTAATTAACAGAAGAGTCCTGCAAGAAGTCAGCAAATGTAAAAGCTCCTGCACTGCAATTTCTTTTTAAGCATTGATGAAACTAAGTTGATAGAGGAATTCAATATATCCTATAGTGTTCCCTTATCTCCTGTGAGGCTAGTCTCTCATATAGCTCCTTGCCACAATTTCTCTGGCTCACCCAGCAAAGCTGGGATTGAAAGAAATGGAAGCAAACAGAGTTTCCAAGCTTTAACTCTAATGTCCTACACCTAGCTCCAAACATGCTAAAAGGTCATTCTTACATTCTTCCCCCACAATCCACACAGTCTCTTA
Source organism: Pogoniulus pusillus (assembly GCF_015220805.1). Classification (NCBI taxonomy): domain Eukaryota; kingdom Metazoa; phylum Chordata; class Aves; order Piciformes; family Lybiidae; genus Pogoniulus; species Pogoniulus pusillus. Next base: position 9,908,549 of record NC_087294.1, on the reverse strand, counting down.
TATAAAATACTTTCCTAGGTCACTCAAAAATCATTTCATGCTGATTTAGTGGCTCATAATCTTTAAGGAGCTTTTGACACTGTTTGGTAACTGCTTGGAAATTTGAGGAGCACAAATATGAGATCCACTGTATGAGAGAAAACAGTTTTTTCAGGGCCCATCATTTATAGCTCAGCAAAGATCAAGCATGAAAATAGTATATTCTCTATTAGCTTCTAGTCTGGGTGACACTGACAAGCTGTAAATAAAAGCTGTGTCTTTCTGGATTGTGAACAGGTTGCTTTGAGCAGCCAAGGAACGGTTCGAGCTGGCTGTCAGAGGCTCAGAAAAGTCTCAGTCTGTATGGCAGGCTGCTGCCCTGCTCAGCTGTTGGCAGTTACCTAACAGTCTGGGGCTTGGTTTTCTTTTAAATTCACTTATAATACACTTCAAGTTAACCTCAGATTGAGGTCAGTCTAAGGCCAGGTAGGTGATAAATGTGCATGACACTAAAAACATCTAAAGGGGTTTGATTAACTTTAGCTCCTGTCGATCTAGTTGCAGGCATTAATATGAGATAGAAACTATTCTGGTCCCACAAATCTCCAGTCTTCCTAGCAATAGGATAAGAAGAGTCCTTTTTTAGATCCAGTGTGTTTATGCCATTTATTTAGATCCTGGATTAATTGTTGGGGTTCTTTTTTCGTATCAGTGATCAATATATGGTGCTCATACCCCTCCTCAAGTGAAGCCACCAAGTCTGCATGCAAACACAAAGGAAACATGTTATTTTTGAAGAGCTCCTGGGCAAGGAAATGTATTACCTTTAAAGAAAAACAAAACCAACAATGACAAAGAGAGAGAAGGGAGATGGGGGGGAAGATTAATTAATTAATTAATTAATATCCACCTTCCTTGGCTCAAAGGCTTGTTTGTCATGTCTTGCCTGTCGATTTGCAGATGTAAAGGCAGAATCTCTTTTGGACTTACATTTACATTTAGCTGGTCTCACACGACAGGCTGATGCCTCTCCTGCTGATGCTGATATCTTAGATTGGAGATACAGTCTCATGCTTTCACTGAAGGGCCTGATCCTTTTGTCACTTAAATGATTAAATGCCTTGCTATTAATATCAGTGGAAGCAGTGTCTGGCCCTACATCACTAGTCCTCTTTTCCTGAAGAAGTTGAAAGCATCCCCCAAAATTGGTGATTAGGGATATCAGGCAGTGACAGGACCAGGGGGAATGGAGCAAAGCTGGAGGTGGGTAGGTTCAGACTGGACATGAGGAGGAAGTTGTTCAGCATGAGAGTGGTGAGAGCCTGGACTGGGTTGCCCAGGGAGGTGGTTGAGGCCCCATTGCTGGAGGTGTTTAAGGCCAGGCTGGATGAGGCTGTGGCCAGCCTGCTCTAGGGTAGGGTGTCCCTGCCCACGGCAGGGGTGTTGGAACTAGATGATCCATGTGGTCCCTTCCAACCCTGACTGATTCTATGATTCTATGTGTACTTCATGATTCTATTCTATGAGTCTTGAAAGTCTCCAAAGAAGGAGACTCCACAGCCTCTCTGCGTGGCCTGCTCCAGGCCCTGGTCACCCTTACAGCAAAGAAGTTTCTTTTCAAGTTGAGGTGCTGAGTGCTGCAGCTGGCAGACAGGGCTCAGCTGTCCCCTCTGGCCAGGCTATATGAAGCTCTGGCCAGCCTGATCTAGGGTAGGATGTCTCTGCCCATGGCAGGGAGGTTGAAACTAGATGATCCTTGTGGTCCCTTCCCACCCTGCCTGATTCTATGATTACACAGCAGGCTGTTGCCCATTAAATGCAACGCTAAGGTCTGCAACTTTTCCTAGCCCATCTTTCTCAGTGTCCTCAGTCACACTGAGTGTGCTCTCTGTTGACAGGACTGAGTCCATCGTAGTCCCCAGGCTTGTACTGTCCTTTTCACTGGAATTTGGATACACAGATCTGAACAGCAAATGTTTCCTGTCAGATTATCTGCCTAACTACCAGCCAGCCACTGCTTAATACAGTAGTTCATTTATTTTTCCTGTAAGTCAAGAGTTTACAAAAGCAAATCATTTTTTTTCTCCTTGTTTCTGGTTTGTATTTCCATAACTTTATGGAAGAATGAATCAGAGATCAGCTTTGTGTTTCGTTCTGAAGGTTGGAAGGCTGATTTGCTCTACAGGATGCATCCAGGCTCGTCCCATTAAATTTAAGGAGGATTTCTAAGTGAGTTAGGTCTTTTATTAGAAAATTATACCCATTTTCCCTTTCACAGAGCCTAACTAAACTGAATGGGAAAGTTCCTGGGGTTTCAGTGAGACTTGGCTCAAAGTATGAAAGGAGTCATGTTCCACAAAGCAAATACTTGCTGCCTTTTCCAGGGTATTTGGTCTTGCTTCTAAACAAAATGAAACTAAAGCCTGCTACCCAGGAGCAGGCACATCTCCTGACCTCTTCTGTGTGGGATAAAAGGGGCTCCAATTTTCAGTAATTATATTCTTTCTTTCCTAGCAGAATTTCAGATTACTTAAAGCACTGCAGTGAAAATAATTTTATGGCAATCAAGTGACCCACTACTCTATTCCAGCAGACCTTTCCCAAAGCTACCAGAAATGGCTGTTCCCTGCTGTAGCAGACAGCCTCTATCCAAGACCATGCAAATGCAGGAAGCCTTCGATACATGAGCATTTGCCATACAAATTACTCTCCCTTCTGCCTGCACCTGCTCAGTTTTACCTACATTCAGGTTTGAATTGATCATTTCTGTGAAGGTTGTAAGGAAAGAGCATCCGAGAATGGAAGGAGCTGGTAGTTTCATATCTTGCAGCATCAAGAACATCATCCTGGAAGAGCCAGTGGCATCCTGGCCTGCATCAGGAACAGTGTGGCCAGATGGACAAAGGAGGTTATTCTTCCCCTGTACTCAGAAGTGGTCAGGCCACACCTTGAGTGCTGTGTCCAGCTCTGGGCTCCTCAATTCAAGAGAGATGTTGAGGTGCTGGAATGTGTCCAGAGAAAGGAGAGAAGCTGGTGAGAGGCCTGAACACAGCCCTGTGAGGAGAGGCTGAGGGAGCTGGGGGTGTGCAGCCTGCAGAAGAGGAGGCTCAGCGGTGACCTCATTGCTCTCTACAACTACCTGAAGGGACATTGTAGCCAGGTGGGGGTTGGCCTCTTATCCCAGGCAACCAGCAATAGAACAAGGGGACACACTCCCAGGTTGTGCCGGGGGAGGTCTAGGCTGGATGTTAGGAGGAAGTTGTTGCAGAGAGAGTGATTGGCATTGGAATGGGCTGCCCAGGGAGGTGGTGGAGTCACCATCCCTGGAGGTGTTGAAGAAAAGCCTGGCTGAGGCACTTAGTGCCATGGTCTGGTTGATTGGACAGGGATGGATGCTAGGTTGGCCTGGATGATGTTGGAAGTCTCTTCCAACCTGCTTGATTCTGTGAATCTTCAGAAATCCATTTCACCACCTTGCTGGAGAATATTTCTGACATTTTCCTGGGAATGTTTGAGTTTCAGGAGTGGGAGAGGACGAGGCAGAGGGACAGCAGCATGAAAGAGACTTGGAGCACACTGTGCAGCCTCTGCTTGTCTCTGGTCTTGCCAACTGCATGAATACCCTTGAATAATTTTGACTCAGCTGAGATTCTGCTGTTTTAGATGTGAAGGGAACAAAATGTCCACTCCACCTCTTTCTTATCAGTTGGCTAAAATGAATGTGAAAAAGGAGGTGGGACAGCTGGCAGGCTGGAGAGATGTGCAGTGGTTGGAGAAGGTGATTTCTGACGGCAGAAATTCCATGAAGATAGCTACTGTTTCCTTATCTCTGATTTTGGGAAAAGAATGAGTGTCTGCTGACTCCTTCAGAACTAGGTATTTGTGATTGCTGTAAGCTATTGGGTTCAAGTGCTCTAAGTGTTTCTGAAAACTGCTTCCAAGGGCAGGGCTTTCTGAGGTATTACTGGATATAAAGTAAATGACGCAGGGCTGAATTCCTTACCTGCTTCCCTGCTGTGCCATTGCAGTGACACAAGAAGCCACAGGCATGCACAAGTCACAGGTCCTACACCCCAGCTGCCACTCCTTCAGCACTCTCCTATTTCTTCCTCTTTCCTTTGCTCTGTCCTCCAGCAGCTGTGTCTCTCCTTCTTTAGTTTACTCTGCAGACTCTTACCTCTCAGCCATCAGACAAAGTGGTTTTTACCTCTCACCTGAACCCCATAATCATAAATCCTTAATTACAAGACATCTAAACAAATAGAAGTCTGATGAGGATGCTTATAATTTAGATGACAGAGAGAGTGTTTCCTGTTTATCTGATTCTGTTTTTATGAAGCATCCTGCTACAAATAAGTGCTTTGGTTGAAACTTCAGCTTTCATAAGATCAGATTTTACCAAGGCAAACCCACATCCTGGAACCAAATCATACAGAATCGCCAGAGACACAGACTCTACCAGCTCTCTGGTCAGCCTATTCCAGTCCCATTCTTCTGCCACCCACCCTTTAAGTATTTATAGGCACTGATAAGATTCCTTCTCCAGATTAAAAGCTCCATCCCTCAGCTCTTATTCAGAGGACAGATGTTCTAGTCCCCTAATTATCTTTGTAGCCCTTTGCTGTATCCTCTCAAGCAGTTCACTGTGTCCTTCTTGAACAGTCCTTCTTGAACAGTGTGCTGGTTTGAGGCTAATTGGATTATTTTATTGAGAAAAATTAGATTATAGGCTGTGAAAAGAAAACAATGGTGATGTCTACTTCATTCACAGGTTTGCTGAGATGTATAAAAACAAGGACACAAACATAGATAAGACAGTTTGTTGGTGTCTGTGCTTTTCCCTGGTTTCTAGCTGGATTTGTGTAACCTAACTAATCATTCTGCTTCTAACCCCCCTTGCCAATCCTCCCAACTCACCTTGCATATAAGGCAGATTCTGAGATAAGAGAGGGAGGTGGAAAGAAGGTGGAAGAGTGATTAGGAGACCCTCCTGGGGACTCTGATCTCTGGGAGGGCTGTTATGTTTCTGTATCACCTTTTCCCTTATATATTTCTGTCTATAGCTGTGAATATTTGTAATATATTGTAAACATCTGCTTGTATAATTGTGTTAAGTTGTGAATATAAAGCTTTGTTCCTTAACTTCCAGCTGACTGAGTCTAGTCAGAGTGAATTCATTGCATGTGGGGGCAGATAACTCCCAAACCATCACAAACAGTCCTTCTTGAACTCATCCTTGAACCTTAACTGCACTTAATATATTGGAAATTATTTTTCCACTCACAAAATCTGTATTTTGTAATGTTATAGTGTAGGCATGCAATGCCATTGCCACAGTCTGTCATGATGTTACTGTGCTGCAAAGTGGCATACTGGCATTGAATCATAAAATCAAGCAGGTTGGAAGAGACTTCCAACATCATCCAGGCCAACCTAGCACCCAGCCCTAGCCAATCAACCAGACCATAGCACTAAGTGCCTCATCCAGGCTTTGCTTGAACACTTCCAGGGATGGCAACTCCACCACCTCCCTGGGCAGCCCATTCCAATGCCAATAATTCTCTCTGTGAAGAACTTTCTCCTAACATCCAGCTTAGACCTCCCCTGGCACAACTTGAGACTGTGTCCACTTGTTCTGTTGCTGGTTGCCTGGGAGAAGAGACCAACCCCCACCTGGCTACAGCCTCCCTTCAGGTAGTTGTAGACAGCAATGAGGTCACCCCTGAGCCTCCTCTTCTCCAGGCTGCACACCCCCAGCCTCTCCTCACAGGGCTGTGTTCAGGCCTTTCACCAGCCCCTCTCCTTTCTCTGGACACATTCCAGCACCTTAACATCCCTCTTGAATTGAGGAGCCCAGAACTGGACACGTGTGCATGTGCAAAGCAAAAAAAACAAAAGAGACATGAGAGAATTTTCTTTGTGTTTTTTTTAATCAGGGCTGATGAGTCAAAAATAAACCAGAATTTTAAAACATATCAGAAAAGAATTTAAAGCAGAGCTTCAAAGAAATGTTGTTCACTCATCATCCTTCTATTGCTAAGCGGCTTCGTAGTTACTGCTTCTGCATAGGAAGTTCACTAATTGCTTTTATATTGAAATCTCTAATTAAAGATTTGGCTTAACTAAATAATAGATTAAAACTGACTTGAAAGGACAAGATGTGAGTAGCTGACTTTTCTGGTAATGAGGAATATGCCTTAGGAGAGAAGCATGTGGTAGCAGCCTCTCTGCAGCAAGTGGCTATAAAGATGCTGAGAGGCCTGAAGCGTCTCCGTGAGGAGGAGAGGCTGAGAGACCTGAGGCTGTTGAGCCTAGAGAAGAGCATCCTGAGAGGAGATCTTCTCAAAGCTCACAATAACCTAAAGGATGGGGCTGGGGCTCTTTTCAGTGGTGGACAGTGAGGGACAAGGGACAACAAGCTGGAACACAGAGGCATCACTTGAACTTAAGGAGAAAACTCTTTGGTGTGAGGTTGCTGGAGCCCTGGAACATGGCTGCCTGGGGAGTCTGTGGAGTCTTCTTTGGAGAGATTCCAAACCCACCTGTGTACATCATGATCCTGAGCAGCTTGCTGTGGGTGACCCTGTTTTAGCAGGAGATTGGACTAGATGATCTCCAGAGATCCTTCCAGTCCCTATCATGCTATAAGTGTGGAGGAAACTGATCTATTGCAGCATAATTCCCCACAAACATTCTGCACAGAAATAGCCTTCTAACATTCATGCAGTTTTTACTCAGATGGTTCTTATTCTTACATTGCTTGTTTCTCAGTAACCAAGCTAGAGCATGTAAGAGTCTCCTCCTCACTCTGTGCAGGGAATCCCTCTGTCACGTACAGGCCATTGGGGATGGCTCAGAGGAGTTCCCCTTTCCTGGTGATAACTCAGTTTGGCTGCTATCAATGCAAATAGCTTTATTTTTAAGCACTAGTTACATCAGGTCTGGGCTATTTCTAGAGCCTCACAATCAGAGATGAGCAATTTCCTCTCCACTAATCTAACTGGGCCACTAAATCTCAGATTAACAGTCTTCCTGCCTTAGTGGTCTTAGTGTCTCTGTCTACAAAGTCTTTTAAGTTAAAAGAACAATCTAGTGACAACATTGCTTTTGAGAATGATTGAGCTTAAATTGTTCTCTTAGTCATCTTAAGGGAAACACTGTCTAAACTGCTATGATTTCTGCATTTGTTCAGTTATCCATCATAAATATGTAGAGCAACCCCTTCTAGTTAGGCATAACTGTTTTAATGTAAAGTTGCATATAATACAAGGTGAATTTAACTGCATATAAGTTGGCACATTAAAAAGGTTTCCAGTTAAAGCATCTCACATATCTCAGAGGCTGGAGCCAGAGCTCAGTGACCAAGCTGCTCCAAACAAATGAATAGGGTCACTTCATGGATTCAGATACAGGCATCAAGATAATGTGTTTTCAGGTTGCTATTTTCATCATCGAGATGGACTCTGTCAGAGACCAAAATGCTGTATTATCCATCCAGCTATTGAATTAGCATTCATAAACATCACCTTGAAATGGCAGTGCTTGGAAGAGTTCAACCAACATGCATAGGCCTGTGGAGGGAGCTGTACTGGAAATAGCTTTGAAGGTTAAGAAAGGTGTACCTCCAGATCATTCATGGCTTTTGAAAGGAGATTTGTGACACAGTTACCTCAGTGTTTGCTGTTGTCATCTGTAGTGTTTTGCACATCCCTGCACAGAAACATTATATGGACACTTTTCCCAACAGCAGACAGGGGAAGGGGAACCTCAAGGGCCCAACATTTCAATGCTGTCATCAGAGTTGGTTTTGTCATTGTGTCAGGTGCGAGTAAGATCTTGAGAGAGTAGGCACAGACATGACAAAAAGACATACTTCAAGGTAACATTTTTTTTTTTTGCATTTTATTTTGCCCTGTGTTGGACAGACCTTTCAAACATCAAACTCCCTACTCAGGAATGGCATATAGTGACAATTAAGAACCAACATCATCTTGTAAGCCACTAGATTTTAATCTTCGCAGGGCAAGTTAGAAGAAGACAATATAATTTGTGGGAGAGTGACTCAGCCTCATTTCCAGGCTAAATGCTATTTAAGGTTGTTTGTTCCTTTTGCCTGTATTCCTCCATATTTGCAAAGACAGTTTGCATTCAGGCTCACTATACTCTGACAAACTGTTAAAGGTCTACTTCTTTCCACTGCATAGGTAACTTACAATGAGGCTATGGGAAGAGTGATTCTTGCTTGTAAACCCACAGCATTCTGCAGCCTGGGGTTGGTCTTTATACAAATGGTTCTGTGTAAGTATGGATTTCAGAGGAAATGTATTTATAATATTTTATGTTTATTTGCTCTGATTGGGAATGAAGACTTTGAAATAGTTTGTAATGTGATTTATTTCTAGTTTCTTTCTCTAAGAACATGAACCAAACTCAGCAGGATCCAAGATGACAAGTGAACTTTGGTCTAAAATCTAAGCATTTGGGATCTTTCAAGTGACCTTGATGTGACTAGCACTATAAAGTCATGTTGATTTGACCCATAGTATTGACCATATAGTATATGACTGTACTAGTATTTATCGAGGTGATGTTGTATTAAAGATACCCTAGAACTCAAATCAAGTGTCTGACAAACAGGAACACACTAATCTCATGGTAATAAACCCAATTATATTTATAAAGAAAACCCTCAACCTCTCTTTACCTCTAAAGCATAAGGAGATTATCTTCACGATTCAGTGATTGACTGCCCTTAAATTCTTACATCATAAACTAAAAACGGCAACAGGGGAACCTCCAGAGGTATAAGCTTCTCTTCTGAGATGCACTGAATATACATGAGCTATGCTTGAGTCACTCAGTCCTGTACTTATGGAGTCTTGATACACTGCTATAGTATGTTATAGGTCTGTTGTTGCATGCACTAATAGCAGGGTAGAAAGCTGGAGCTAATCTCACCTTCATGCACTCAGGGCATAGTCACTGTTCACAGAAGTAGTGCCATGGTGCCATTAGATCTTAGCTGAGATTTCTGCCCTGTGGCAACCCCCTCAAAAGGCAGGAAAGGGCTGAAGGATGACCATGAACCTGTATGTCTGCTAGCAGTCCCAGAGGAGCCCTCTTCTATGAGGTGCTGCCGGGGAAGATGGCACTTGCCACCTTGCTGGACTCCTCCAGACAGGCTTTCCTGCCTCAGGGTTTCCTGCCAGACTCCCCATGGCCAGAAGTCAGCGTGAACCACCCACGAAACTGCTTTCAGATGTTTACAGGCTGCAGGTTGCTTTGGTAATGTGGTTAAATTCCATCCTGTGTCTGATTTCGTCTGTGCAGTCATCTTTATTAGATGACCAGGATCTCTTTCCCATCACGCTTGTTCTGCTATTTATGTTCTGGTGTTTATGTGGTCAAGCGACTCAGGCCGACTAAGGCTCTCAGCATCATCACTCACAGGAGCCAGGCCACTGCTTTGTTTTGTTTTCCTCAGCAACGCAGCCAATCTGGCAAGTTCCATGCTTCCTCTGTGCATGAGATGAGGAAACAACGCTGCACTTCTGCAGCACATAACTCAGCTCTGACTGTGCCCCACAGAGCCCAGCCCAGCTCCTTTGCTAATTCACTGTCAGATTTTCCATGTGTGGTAGAAGCCTGATTTCAGTCCTGCCACCTCAGCTGATGACACTAGTCATTACAGATAGAAGAGGTAGACTGTCATTGCTTTGCCTCTCCACAGGCACTATATTCAGAACATAAGAACAGCAGCAACAAAGAGGGAGGGGAGAAGACAAGAAAGACTCATCCCTTTCATTTAGAAAAAGGATCATGTCATTGTCATTTAGACTTGAGCTTCGCTGTGAGCGGAAGTATTAAAGGATTACTGAGTCATTTATACCCAGCTATACCTCCAAACATTGGGGTGGCTTTCATTGCAGCTCAGGGTCACTGCTCCCACGTGTTTGCAGAGAAGAGGATTGCCCAGTGTGATGGCCACACTAAGAAAGGGGTTAGTTAATGATGTCTTTCCAATAAATGAACAGACTAAGGGAATCCTGTGCCTGAGCAGCTTCTTAAAATAGCACTGCTTACTTGCTGTGACAGTAAATCCTAATGTGTTGTTCTCCTTTCCACCTTTCTTTCTATTTCTTACTTTTACAAAAGGGAAAACAGCCTTCTTTTCTTCAGGGGGGATGTTGAACAGTACTGTCTACAACTTGTGTTCTTCCTGGGTATGGGAAGTTTCATGTACTATTCTGATTGCTGAGTGTTGAGGCACAGCAGACTCCAGTCCCAAAAGCAGCAGCAATGCAGGCCATGTGAGCATATAAGGCATGAAGTAATTTCAGGCACGCTAGTAGCTGGGTGGCACTGAAAGGCTGTGAGTCTCTGTTAAGATTTAATGAGGTGAAAGCAGCACTTTTGTCAAGAATCTGACTTTAATGGTTTCATTGCATCCCTAAGCAAGTGTACTGAAACCCTACTCTATAGTGTGCATCACTGTTCTGTACATGTGCAAGGTTACAGTGCGATAGCTAAACTGGGCAGCCCATGAGGTGGGAGATAGCTGCACCACTTCTCATTCACCACCCCCCTCACTTCGTCTGTGAATAAACTTCCTCCCTCATTAAGCTACTGAGGAGAACAGCAAGGAGGTCTCCCCAGGAGGCTGCTGTGCTTTGTGGGTACTTTTAGATAAGTGATGGCATCTGTGGCCCAGTGCCTGCTCAGTGTGGCCAGGTCACCGCAGTGAAGGTGCTGCCAGGGAAAATGTGTCAATGTAGGTTTTTCCAGGGGAAGGCTGAGTATCTTGGTGGAATCCACCTAGGAGGAGAAGGTTAGTTTGAAAACAGAGGTAGTGGGATGTAGCACCCTGTAGCTGGTATACAAAGCTCTTGATCTTTCAATAACATCACTTAAAAGAGGATTTCAGATTGTACATCTAGGTCTGCAAGTTATTCATTATTACCTAGCAGTCTCTATTCTTTCAGCTGTATAATATGGCAATACAGATTTACTTAGGGTCTGAAGTCCAAAATCCATTGGAAACAAAATAAACCTCTGCTTTAGTTATGGCTGGAAAAAAAAAATCTCTCTCATTTTTATTTCTCCCACTGAGTTTCACTCTTCTTCCAGGCTGTATTAACTGCAGCATTCTGTTTCTGACTACACTGTATAGTAGGAAGAGATAAAAAGCAATGAGATTTCCATCATGGTTTGAAGATCTGATCTGTGGAAGAGTTTAAGAAAGTTCTGAGATTATTGCTGGAGCAGGGAGGTATCCAAGCATGCTCAGGCACTTGGAAGTCTTACTGAGCATGATGAATTTTGTGCTTCATACTTCTGCCAACAGAGAGAAAGGTAGAGTAGCCACCTTGTGCAGAATAGTGTTAAAAGCTGTCATTAGCAGCTAAGTGTTATGCTGAAAGTGATACCTAGATCCTCAACAGGATAATGGCATCACAAGCCTTGTGCCTTCAGCAGGGCTTGAAGTCCTACTTTAAGTACCTATACACCCTCTGCTCTCTACAGAGAAGGTAAAGTAATTCAAAATAAGATGTAGAAAGGAAGGGACACAAACTAGGGATTTGGTGATGTAGGGGTCAAGGTACATCTCAGTTTTCCCACCTTCTTTTCCTGGCTGTGCTCCCCTTGCTCCTTCACATCCTGACCAACAGGCATTGAAGGACATTTTAGCGACACTCTAGCAGGAGATTTTGGTGAAGGCTGCATCCCACCAGGTGGGGAAAGCTCACCCCATGCCTCTCAGAGGGACAGCTGAAGACTGAAGAGAGTTGCCTCCAAGGACACTACATCTGCACACCAATCTGCTTTCAACAGGCATGGCAGGACCTTCGTCTTGAAGAACCAGTTAAGAGCTCCTGTTTAGAGAGGATTGATTTCCAGAACAAGGGGACACAGTCTCAAGTTGTGCTGGGGGAGGTCTAGGCTGGATGTTAGGAGGAAGTTCTTCACAGAGAGACTGATTGCTACTGGAAAGGGCTGCTCAGGGAGGTGGTGGAGTCACTGCCCCTAGAGGTGTTCAAGAAAAGACTAGATGGAGCACTTGGTGCCATGATCTAGTTGACTGGATAGGGCTGGTGGATAGGTTGGACTGGATGATCTTGGAGGACTCTTCCAGCCTGGTTGATTCTATGATTCAGAGATGAAGTGCAGCACTTAGGATTTGTGGCATAAGAAGTCACACTGCCATTCATAGCTGCTTGAACTTGACAGATTTTTTGTTATTATTTTCTGGGTTTTTGGGAGGAGTTGTTTTCATTTGAGGGTTTTTATTTTCTTTTGCTTTATTTTTGTGCTTTTTTTTTTTAGTTGCTGCTCTAGCAAGATTGGCATTCAGCTTATTATTCTCTGGCAAGAGGATGTGAATGAACTCTGTGATTCAGCAAGTCAGCAGCACTGCAAGAAGGACTTCAGGGTCAAAGCAATTGGCTGTTATAGTCGTAAAAGGCATTTCACTAAAATAGCATTGCAGCACATATTGGAGGCACCAAAAATCAATTTCTCTTGAGAGACTATAGAAATAATGATGATGTATTTTTTTACAGAAGAAGGGAGAAGGCAATTTTGTGGTGATGTGAGGTCTTTTAGGTACTCAGTGATGTCATCCACATAGGTGCTCTAGAGGGAAGAGGAAAAAGAAGCATCACAGCTCTTTTGGGTGATGGCTGCATTTGCAGTTTCATTTCAAATAGATGCCAGACTATCAGTGCAATGTCACTTAGCCATAAGGAACACAGTGGCCTGATAAAAAAAATCAAAAAATATAAGCTCCCATAGGAAATCAGTTTCTTGTGCAATCTGCAGCTTTTTCCCTTCTTTTCTTTAAAATGCAATGACAGAAGCAGTTCTGCAGGCTGGGGACAGAGTGGCTGGAGAGCAACCAGGAAGAAAGAGACCTGGGGTACTGGTAAATAGTGAACATGAGTCAGCAGTGTGCCCAGGTGGGCAGCAGAGCCAATGGCATCCTGGCCTGGATCAGGAACAGTGTGGCCATATGGACAAGGGAGATTATTCTTCCCCTGTACTTAGCACTGGTCAGGCCACACTTTGAGTACTGTGTCCACTTCAGAGCTCCTCAATTCAAGAGAGATGTTCAGATACTGGAACATGTCCAGAGAAGGGCAACAAAGCTGGTGAGAGGCCTGGAACGCAGCCCTGTGAGAAGAGGCTGAGGGAGCTGGGGTTGTTTAGTCTGCGGAAGAGGAGGCTCAGAGGTGACCTCGTTGCTGTCTACAATGGAGATTGTAGCCAGATGGGGTTGGTTTATTCTCCCAGGCAACCAGCAATAGAACAAGGGGACACAGACTCAAGTTGTGCCATGGGAAGTATAGGCTGGATGTTAGGAGGAAGTTGTTGGCAGAGAGAGTGATTGGCATTGGAATGGGCTGCCCAGGGAGGTGGTGGAGGCACTGTCCCTGGAGGTGTTGAAGAAAAGCCTGGCTGAGGCACTTAGTGCCATGGTCTGTTTGATAGGACAGGACTGGGTGCTAGGTTGGGCTGGATGATGTTGGAGGTCTCTTCCAACCTGGTTGATTCTATGATTCAAGCCAAATTAGTCATTTTGACTCAGGATAAGAAAACCTGTGGCAGAGGAAACTGCAGGAGACTTTTTTTCTTTGGTTTTTGTTTCAAACTGTTGTACTTTGTACATGGGAAATATTTCCCAACATGTTCACTTCAACCTTGAGGTGAGGGCTTCAGTGAATTTGACCTCATATTCACTAAACGATTACTGCTTAACCCTGTCCAGTCTACCCTTATGATGCAGGACAGAAGTGCTCATAGAGCATAGGAGATGCTGGCTTTGATTTTTCTCAGTGACTTCAGCTCTGCAGACAGGGATGTAGAAAAGAGATGCTTTGTTTTCTCAAGAATGTGTTCTTCTCTTCCACCTTTCTGCCAGACACGTAGGCCAGGGTAGACCCCTAGGTTTCAAGCAAGCTCTCCTTTGAGAGATGACATGTCACTCCTGACAGCACGTGAGCAGCAACAGCAGTGCGGGGCTACTACATGCTCAGCAAGCCAAGCTTGGCAAAGTGTTCACTTCAGGAGCTGGACAGGCTGTATCTCCTGACATGTATACTTGCTTGCAGCTGAAATAGAACACAGCCAGTGGGTAAGCAATATAATGCTTTAATGCACATTATCACTTCCCTTCTGAGTTTACATCCCCAACACCATTCAGTCAGCACCCTATTATGTACAGCCAAGTGCATGCTCTTTTGTTGTATCTGTTTAATCATAAGAGTACCTCCATAAAGTTTAGAGTACAAAAGGCATCTGACCATGCAGAGAGCAGCAAAGAATGTTTCCATCCCAAGGTGGTATTTTCAAAGTGACTGCTGTAAACACATAATCTATCCAGCTTAGAGGTGTAATAAAAGCTGGAGATGAAATGGAGACAAAGAACTCAGAGATTTTTCCACTTTAAAACTCCCAAGGCAGGTTTGGGGAATTAAAAAAAAAAATAATTGTTTAAGACAAGAAAGCAAATTTGGAGGAATTTTTCTTTTTTTCAAATAAATGTTTAATACAAAAAAAGCAAATTTGAAGTTTTTTTCTACTTTTCTATTTTTTCAGGATCACAGCTCACAGGATGTTAGGGGTTGGAAGGGACCCACGGAGGTTGGACACAAAGAACAATTTCTGTGCTGCAAGAGTGGTCAGGCATTGGAACTGGCTGCCCAGGCACCTAGAGGTGTTCAAGCAACGTGTGGCCATGGCACTTGCAAACATGGTCTAACAGCCATGGTGGTGTTGGGTTGAGCTTGATGATCTTATAGAGCTTTTCCAACCCAAATAATTACACAACAACACAATACTACTCCTCCATGAGCTTCCAGTTCAGCCAAGTACTTAAGCTCTTTGTAAGTGAGCAAAAGCAAGTGGCTAAACACAGAGGAGCTCAGCCCAAGTAAGGAGGTCCAACCAACACCCAGTGGTGATGTTAGAGTAATGATGAAGTCTCTGTCCTATCTAACCGGGGGGCCACCAGGCCCCCCGGCCTTTTGAAACCCTTCACCATTCACCCGGTGCGCACCATGGGGACTCACCAGTGACGATGGGAGAAGGATCCCTCTGCCCAGTTGGGCACAGCTTAGGGCTTCTGCCTCTCCTGGAGCTGGTTAAAAAGGGGAGTGGGCAGGGAGGGCAAAGTGGTCACACCTGGGGTGGGAGGAGACTCCAACAGCACCCAGGTGCTCTGGGTTTGGGGAGAAAAAGGGGGAAATTGCTGTGTGGGGCGGGGTAGGGGCAGGTGTGGTAGAAAAGAGGAGATAGTGCTGAAAGGAGGGAGATGGAGAGGAAAGGAGGGAGGTGGGTGAGAAGTGGAATAAAAAAATAAATAAAAACTGGACTGCAATAAAAAATGGTGGTTCTGCTTTCAACAGGAGGGTTGGATCAGATGATCTTTTGAGGTCCCTTCCAGTCCCTAACATTCTGTGATTCCCTTCCCCCTTCCTTCTTCCCCTTTCCTTTCCCCTTCCTCATAAGAGACAAATTTAACCCAAACAGCAAATGAATGAAATGCCAGGCTGAAGAGGCACTCTTATCATCTCTGCTTTCAGTGGTTTAGCTGCTGACCAGCAGCTTCCAGGGAAAACAAGATGTCTTACAATAAATCAGGTGGATTTAGATCAGTACAGATAGAAAATTGGGTGCCCTTTAAAACAGCTTGGATAAGTAAATAAATGAGGATAAGTAAATAAATTTTATCAAAGTTGCCTGATAGGTTTCAGGAATACCAAGATAAGAACATATAAAAAGCAACTTGAATATGTGATGAGTTATTAGAGTGGACATAATGTAGCTCTATACACATATGCTCAAACACACAGACATACACATAAGTGTCTGGGTGTGTATATATATATATATATATATATGAATGGTCTTGATGCTATTTTAATCTTAAATTAATAGTAACATTTTAGTACTGTCTGGTGTTTAAGATGGTCCATTGGTATATGTGTGGATGATCATAGGATGTTAAGGGTTGGAAGGGACAAAAGAAGATCATGGAGTCCAACCCCTCTGCCGGAGCAGGACAATGCTATCTAACATAAACCACAGAGGAACACATCCAGACAGGCCTTGAAAGGCTTCAGAGAAGGAGACTCTATGACCACCCTGGGGAGCCTTTTCCAGTGCTCTGTGACCCTCACAGTACAGAATTTCCCCCTTGTGTTGAGGTGGAACTTCTTTTGCTGCGATTTACACCCATTGCTCCTTGTCCTATCACAGGGATCAAGCGAGCAGAGTCTGTCCCCCCTTTCCTGGCCAGCCCTCAGATACTTATTTATCAAATCCCCTCTAAGCCTTCTCTTCACCAGACTAAAAAGCCCCAGGTCCCTCAGCCTCTCCTCACAAGCCATGCCCTCCAGTCCCCTAATCAGCCCCCTCGCAGCCCTCTGCTGGACCCTCTCCAGCAGATCCCTGTCCCTCTTAAACTGGGGAGCCCAAAACTGAACACAGTATTCAAGATGAGGTCTCACCAGGGCAGAGTAGAGGGGGAGGAGAATTTTGAGGAAATTCTCAATGACTTCAGACTTTCTGATTTACAAAACCTCTTAAAAACAAGAGGCAAGAGTTGATGAAAAATTTCACACAAGCAGGCATTTATTTCTACACCATTCCTAGCCTTATGATGAATCTTTGCACAAAGTAGCAGAGAAGTTCCAGTTTCTTGGGGAAAGAACTTAAAGTTTCATACAAAGGACAGCCAAAATAGCAATTTAGTCTGTTAACCAATGGCTGTGTGGCTTTCAATGATGCAGAGAATTAACACAGGTATCAGTGTGCTTTTTCAGTCTGTGAGCACTTAGCCCTGACCTTGCATATTTGCTTATGCAGGCAGCCCCTGCCCTTCCAGAGAAGGGCAACAAAGCTGGTGAGGGGCCTGGAACACAAATCCTATGAGGAGAGGCTGAGGGAGCTGGGCCTGTTTAGCCTGGAGAAGAGGAGGCTCAGGGGTGATCTTATTACTGTCTACAACTACCTGAAGGGACATTGTAGCCAGGCGGGTGGTGGCCTCTTCTCCCAGGTAACCAGCAATAGAACAAGGGGACACAGTCTCAAGTTGTGCCAGGGTAGGTATAGGCTGGATGCTAGGAGGAAGTTCTTGCCAGAGAGAGTGATTGGCATTGGAATGAGCTGCCAAGAGAGGTGGTGGAGGCACTGTCCCTGGAGGTGTTCAAGAAAAGACTGGATAAGGCATTTAGTGCCATGGTCTAGTTGATTGGACAAGGCTGGGTGCTAGGTTGGACTGGATGATCTTGGAGGTCTCTTCCAACCTGGTTGATTCTATGATTCTATGATTCTATGAAAAGGTAGAGAGTAAAGTTCTCAGCCCTTCCTGGAGGTCAGTCCCACAGAGAGAGAAGCTGCTGCCACGCTGCACATCACTGTGTGATTATAACACAGGCACATATGGAAAGAAAGATTCCCTGTAGCAGCTTGTTTGAAGAACAGCTTGAGCTTTGCTTGCAAGTTGCCAGCTGCTGGCCAGGACCTTAGAGCTCACAAGTTCTTAGTGAAAACACAGCTGAGAGACTGTGTCCTGCTGTGTTGCCTCAGCTATGTTTTCCAAGTGGCTTGAAGGTGCAGTTCCACGTAGCTGAAATTTGACCTCAGGGTGACAAACCAAGATCAATAAAAACACTCAGGTCCTTAGCAGGAGACAAGGACAGAACAGAGTACAAAGTGCTTGGCCTGTCTCTCAAGTTCATTGTGTTTAGTAACTCACTTACTCTAGTGGATTTGCTGTACGCAGTGACAACAAGGATTTTGAACTGCTGGGAGCATCTTTCGTAACGATTCTCTAATGCTTTCAAGGACATGGCATTTAGGGATCAGCTTAATATAGTCCAGGGTTTCCTGCCACACAAATAGAGATTTCACAGAATCACAGAATTCTCAAGGTTGGAAGGGACACCAAGAATTATCTATTTCTAACCTGCTCCCCCTGCCATCGGCAGGGACATTTTCAACTAGATCAGTTTGGCCAGAGCTACATCCAGCCTGGCCTTAAAAATACCCAGGGATGGAGCTTCCATCACCTCTTCCATTGTCTCACCATCCTTATGGTGAAGAACTTCTAACCATCTAATCTAAATCTACCCTACTCTATCATGGATCCATTCCCCCTAGTCCTATCACTACTCGACACCCTAAAAAGTTTCTCACCAGCTTTCTTGCAGGCCCCCTTCAGATACTGGAAGGCAAAATAGTTCCTGCCAAAGAAACAGAAAAACTCAGGGTGGTTGAGGCCCCATCCCTGGAGGTGTTTAAGACCAGGCTGGATGAGGCTCTGGCCAGCCTGATTTAGGGTAGGGTGTCCTTGGGCATGGCAGGAGTGATCCTTATGGTCCCTTCCAAGCCTGACTGATTCTATGATTCTATGAAGATAGATGGAATGAATTTGTCTATTGCTTCTCCACATATAAAATGTTCAGAATTATAATCCTTAGAGAAATACTAACACATCAGGGTTGGGTTTCTTTTTCCAAGATCTTTTCAGTTATCTTTCTTTTTAGTATAAGAAAAAGTGGTTTTTGTACTAAGGAGGGTCCAGAAAAGAGTAGTCCATTGGCAGATTATTTCTCCAGCTTAAAACCCAGGCAAATAGGGGTTGATTTTTTTGGTTTTGTTTTTAACATACTCTATTGTGAGAATATTTGCTATACTTATGCCAACAGTGTAGTTTTAAGGCCAAGATCTAAATTCTCTGGCAGACCTGCCTACCCAGCACAGCTGTGATTAGTTTTATTCCAACCTTGGACCGACTCTCCAGCTCCATTTGCATCTCTAACAACCGAGGGAGTTCATTCTGCCTTTCCAATTACACTGCAACAAAAGGGAAAGTGGTTTGGAAGGCACTGCTGCCTCATTTAGAAGGAACATCACCGCTTCGGGGCTGCTCACGGGCAGCTCTCCTTGGCAAAAGCCATGGCACTGCTGCCCCGAGCCCAGCCACGCTGGCTGGGGAAAGGTCTGATCCAAGCAGGCAGCTGTAGCGACCGGGAGCCCCAGCAGGAAGAGGTAAGGGATGATTGGAGGTGGCAAGCTTCGAGGAAAGGCAGGACACAGAAGTTCAAGGTGTGTGCATATCTGAGCCTTACATAAAAGGTTGATAACCTTACAGTCGTGCCACGCGGAGGCAGCCTGACTTGTCCAAAACATCTCAGAAAGAGTATTGCTGTCAGGGGATTGCATTAAAAATAGGATCATAGAATCATAGAATCATAGAATCATAGAATTAAACCAGGTTGGAAGAGACTTCCAAGATCATCCAGTCCAACCTATCCATCCCCCAGCCCTAGCCAATCAACCAGACCACGGCACTAAGTGCCTCATCCAGTCTTTTCTTGAACACCTCCAGGGACAGTGCCCCAATACTGGACACAACTATATGAAGGGATGAATATAGGCCTATCTGAGGTTTGGGGATGTTTGAGAAGGGCAGGAGGGACTTTTCCTTTCATGCAAACTCATGATTATCTTTCTATTACTGCAATTCACTATCCAGCTGTCCATTAAAAGCTAAAGCTCTGACATTTCAGTGCACAGATTGCTTTTAAGATGTCTTCTAGATAAGTAACTGCACTGGACAAAGCATGAATGCTTTTACATCTTTTGTGATATTTAACTCTCTCTGAGTTCTTCCACTTCACATGTGTGATGGTTTGGGTCTTCCCCACCCCCCCTCACTGTGGAAAATCACCCAGACTAGACACAGCCAATCTGGAAATTGAATGAAGATTTATATTTACAGCTTAGCACAATAGGCAAGCAGGTATTCACAATATATAGAGTTATAGATAGAGATATAAAAGTTAAAAGGTAATACAGAAACACAACTCCCCTCCCAGAAACCTGAGCCCCAGGAGGGGCTCACAACCGCCTTCTCCCACCCCTCTCTACCTTACCCCAGACATTGTCTTGTGCCCAAGGAAGATTGGAAGGTCAGCCAGGGGGATTAGGAAGCAGGTGAATTAGTCACACAGACAGCAGGTTAGGTTAGAGAGAGAGAGAGACAGCCCAAAGTCCAGACAGAGAGCAGTTCTGTTATCTATATTTACATTCTTGTTCTTATACATCTCAGCAAGCCCATGAGTGAAGCAGACATCACCATTGTTTCCCTTTCACAGCCTGTGATCTAATTCTTCTCACCAAAACATTCTAGCTAGCTTCAAACTAGCACAACATGAAACGTGTTCTGAAGGACAGGGAGAGCAAGAGAGAACACGCTTCAGGTGTTCTGTGAATGAAGAAGGGAGTGCAGGACTTCAACTGCAGCATTAATAGGGATCACATTACTTTGCACAAAATATTTGCAGGGGGAGACACTGGATTTTAGTCCTCCCCCCCCTCAGTTATGTTTTTCCTGTGCACATTTCTGATTTATCAGGCACCAAAGTGATTCCAGTAAGAAGCTGCCTCTACTACAGAGCACAGAAATGCTGTATGGTTGACTCATGCAGGCCCTTGACATGAATTGTATCTTATTTTGGGCCAGTTAAGCCTTAAATAAATGTGCTTCATCCATTGCCTCCATAGGAATTCATACTGCTTACAGGAGCAGGGAAGCTTATGCTCAGGGAAGTGGTCAGCATGCTGTACTTTCAGCATTCCTGCTAGATGTCCTGAGCTTAGGGCATGAAATGGCATTTGCTCAAAGACTTAGGTTATCTCTGAGAATATAAAACCAACATTATCCACAATTCAGTAGATTCTTCATGGGTAATTTGCCACCTACATATACATTATTAAAGCTCTTGATGCACTCGACTGCTCATCTCTAAGTTACAGCAGTAATATAAAATCCCACACTGTTATTATTACACAATTTTTCTCATGGAGATATTTTACTGCTGTAATCACTTCCCTCTAGGAGACTCCAGCAGAAGATTTCATCTCCATTAGTAATGATTTAGAGTGTCAACTTTGTGCACTTCTCTTGAGCTTTGCTGTGACCTGCTGAAGCACAATTAATGGATGCTGTAATAAGAAAAGTTGAACTCCCTCTTCCTACTAAAGAGGAACCTTTTCAAAGAGGATCCATTTGAAAGTTTAATGGAAAGTAAAATGCCAGCATGTCCCTGCTCTGTTAGGGAAGAAAATGAAAAAGAGGGGAAAATCAATTCAGATATGATGAAAACGGAGAAGAGTGGGAACAGACTGAAACAAGAACAGTCACAGGGAAGTGACACAATAGCATAGAGGTGGAAAGAGAATAACAATAACAATGAAATAATAACATGTGTGCTACTCAGCAGGCCTATTTTGGCAAGTAGATATTTTTTTACACAGAGAAATCTATTGGCTTTGTTTTTTCAAATCTCATTGGCCCAGAGACCAAGGAGGCTAAGACATTAAAGAGAGAAAAAGCTTCAGACTTTGTATTCCTGTGCTGGTAGCCACATAAGCCAAAGAGCTGAAACAAAGGCAAAGCCCTCTGCATGGGAGCAGGCAGCTGTCTGCATCACTGCTCAGAGGCCCAGGGTCTAAATATGCTTGTGTTATGGGTTCCTTGGCTGAGGTACCTCGTGATGAGATTAGGTCTGGCCATAGCACTGTGTTTTTTGAGGACAAGGAATATAGAGTGGAATTCAATAACAATTCCACTGTGTGGTATTCTCCTTCATTTCCTTTTCTGCTTTGCTTCAGTGCAATATTGCTCCTCCTGGCTACTGACCGCAACAAAAGCTGTCTGGGGAGAGTAAGGGATACCTGCTTGCAATAAAGCTGGCTGAGCTGAAGAAAAAAGTGCCACATAAAGTAGTTCACTCACTTTAAAGACTTGCCTGTGTTGCTTCAACCTTGTTGCACTAGGAGGATATATTTTGCTCTAATTCTGTAGCATGGGAATGCTACCAAACTTGTATGCAACATGTGATGAGTTCTGGGCCCCTCAATTCAAGAAAGATGTTGAGGTGCTGGAACATGTCCAGAGAAGGGCAACAAAGCTGGTGAGGGGCCTGGAGCACAAATCCTATGAGGAGAGGTTGAGGGAGCTGGGCCTGTTTAGCCTGGAGAAGAGGAGGCTCAGGGGTGATCTTATTACTGTCTACAACTACCTGAAGGGGCATTGTAGCCAGGTGGGGGGTGGCCTCTTCTCCCAGGCAACCAGCAATAGAACAAGGGGACACAGTCTCAAGTTGTGCCAGGGTAGGTATAGGCTGGATATTAGGAGGAAGTTCTTCCCAGAGAGAGTGATTTCCCATTGGAATGGGCTGCCCAGGGAGGTGGTGGAGGCACCGTCCCTGGGGGTCTTCAAGAAAAGCCTGGATGAGACACTTAGTGCCATGGTCTGGTTGACTGGCTAGGGCTGGGTGCTAGGTTGGACTGGATGATCTTGGAGGTCTCTTCCAACCTGGTTGATTCTATGATTCTATGAGGTACATCTCTCATCTTCCAGCATTATTGCTTTATTTTAAGGTGAGGTCTAGTGTTATAATCATTCCCAATAAGAAATGTATATCCTGACTGCTGTTAAATGCTTCCTGGAGTGGATTCCCTCTAGTACAGTAAACTCAGCAGTTATGGAAAAGGAATGCTTGCCTTTAAAACTTTCATAGCATCCTTACTTTTCTTTTGGTTAACAGAAATTATATTTGAGGAGAGTTTTCTCTCTTGTTTTTGTAGCACATCCCAGGAACTCAGAATTTAGTCTTGCTTTAGTCAGTGGAAATTTATCTGCCATGTTCACACCTTCAGATTGAAGTACAAATATTTTGACTGCTCTGCTAAAGCCCCGACTTCGGTTTCCTGCTGGGATTTTAGAGTCAGAGGGGATACATCTCTGTTTCTTTTTACCTTTGAAATATTTTGTGTACTGGAATTGTACTGTCTTTTGTTTAGAATTTAGTTTAGTTTTGTTTTGTCTTTAAGTAGTTGAAGGACTGAGTAGGGAGGGTCAGAGTGTTAGGCTTTAAAGAATACATGAAACAAGGTCTTGCAGACATAAAATCCGAAGGCAAGGCAGCTTGGAGATTTGGAGAGACTATGGTTGCATTTAATGAGTGTGCTGAATTGCAAGTATTAAAGTGCTGATGACTAAATAGGTGATAAATCTGTATTCTGGAAAAATAGGCATTAATTTGGAGTTGAGGTCATGATGCTATTTGTAGGAGTGAGCCTGTATAGTCTCATTTGAATGTGTGCTAATTCCATTGTGTGTCCCTGTGTAGATTTGTGCTGCCACGTAGCAGGCTGTATTTAACCCTCTTGTAAAGGTGAGCTGTGTCATTTGCTTGCATGCACCACCTTTCTGTTGCACAGTCAGTGTGTTTCTTACATTGACCTCATTGCTGTCTAAAACTACCTGAAGGGAGGTTGTAGCCAGGTGGGGGTTGGTCTCTTCTCCCAGGCAACCAGCAACAGAACAAGGGGGCACAGTCTCAAGTTGTGCCAGGGGAGGTCTAGGCTGGATGTTAGGAGGAAGTTCTTCACAGAGAGAGTGATTGGCATTGGAATGGGCTGCCCAGGGAGGTGGTGGAGTCATCATCTCTGAAGGTGTTGAAGAAAAGCCTAACATTATTCTGTGATTCTGTGATTCTCCAGATCACAATTTGCATCTGCTTCTCAGGAACAACTCTCCCTGCCTATTACATGATTATAGTTGAGCATCCAAACACTAAAGAAAGGAAAGAGAATTCAGGAAGCTAAGACATTTACAAGGGGCTAAATTAGTTACTGGCTAACCACTTCAGCATTTTGATAAGCTGTTTCTCATGTGCCAAGAGACATTGCTGAGTAAGTGTCAAAAGTCCAAGCAGATCCAATCTAAAGATAACCTCAAAGAACATTCCCTGCCAAGATTGTGTTGATTATAGCAGTTCAATATGTTTCACAACATGAGATGAATCTTCATTATATGGTGTATCATACTGCAAGGACCTGCAGTGACCTGACTTGAATTTTTCACCCACTCAGGGACAATTTTGCCATTAGTCAGGCTGCATGGGGGCTGAGAGTGCAAATTCATCACTGCACTGAGGCTGAAGGACACAGCAACTATGTCTGCAAGATGAAAAATATAAACACAGCTCTAGGAGCATCAATATTAGCTAAGAGGTAAAGATGAGGGTGAAATCTGACATCTGGGGACTTCAGGGCATGGACTTTCTTAGAGTATGTGACATGGATAATGGGTCTTGCTTCCTGTGGTGTGACAACCCATGTATTTTGCCCCCATGACATAAAGGGGAGATACAGATGCTTGCACAAAACATCTTCTGATGGAGAGTGGGTACATTAATCTCTCTTGAAAAAATGTCTGATATGCTATTCCAGGAAGACCTCCAATGAAAATGGCTCATGGGTTTGGGGATTTTTCTATTTCCCAGCACTCCAGCACCTGGTAGATCACAGAATCACAGAATTAATCAGGTTGGAAAAGACTTTCAAGATCAACAAGTCCAACCTATCACCTAGCACCTTCTAATTAACTAAACCATGGCACAAAGTGCCTCATACAGTATCATTCTGAACACCTCCAGGGATGGTGACTCCACCACCTCCTTGGGCATCCCATTTCTATGCCAATCACTCTTTCTGTGAAGAACTTCTTCCTAACAGTCAGCTTAAACCTGCCCTGGCGTAGCTTGAGACTATGTCCTCTTGTTCTGTCACTAGTTGCCTGGCAGAAGAGATCAACCCCTACCTGGCTACAACCTCCTTTCAGATAAGGTTCAACAAGTATAATTGCAGAGTCCTGCACCTGGGAAGGAATATAAACTGCACCAGAACAGGCTGGGAGGTGATCTGCTGGAAAAGAACCCTGTGGAGGGGAGACCCTGGGAGTCCTGGTGGGCAATAAGTTCTCCATGGGACAGCAATGTGCCTTTGTGGCCAAGAAGTCAATGTGATCCTGGGGTGCATTAAGAAGAGTGTGTCCAGTAGATTGAGGGAGGTTCTCCTCCCTCTCTACTCTGCCCTAGTGAGGCCACACCTGGAATATTGCATCCAGTTCTGGGCTCCCCAGTTCAAAAGGGACAGGAATCTACTTGAAAGAGTCCAACAAAGGGCTACAAGGATGATTAAGGGACTGCAGCACTGCCTTATGAGGAGAGGCTGAGAGACATGGGGTTTTTTTTTAGTCTTGAGATGACTGAGAGGAAATCTAATGTCCTTGTGATAGGACAAGGGGCAATGGTTGTAAACTACAGCACAGGAAGTTATGTTGTATGTGCAGACTACAGGCAATCTTTTTTGTGTACTTACTAAGTAAATGAACTTCTTTATTGTATAAGATTATATCTGAAGTGACTGCTGTTTCCCACTTGCATTTGGTTGCTTGTTTGGCTGAGAGCATCTGTTTTGCCACATTTAAGTACTTTCCAACAGAACAGAGTCCTCAACCAGACATGGGGTCTCAGGGCACTACTGGAATAATATGTAAAAGGATACTTTAACATTGCTCTTTGGAGACCTGGAATTAACTCTTCTGTTTAGCTGTGATCGTTACATTGACAACACAGTTCGAGGTTATGGATGTTGGTCTTGTAGTTAATGGGACTCTAGAGATCTGGGTTCAGTTCTTGGCTCGAGCACAGGCTTCAGCTGTTCAATTAAGCTCTGTGTGCCTCAGTCCCTAACCTGTAAAAGACAGATAATAACACATTTTCCCCCCTATCCTGTGTCTGCTTCACCTAGTTAGCATATAAACCCTCCAGGGTAGCCATAGCCTCTTTCTTCAGAACTTTGTAGCTTCTAGTACAATTAAGCTCTGATTTTGCTGAGCTTCTGCAAAAGATCTGCTGTATCAGAACAATGAATAATTGCAGAATCTCTCTCAATTATGCCAGCTTTTAATTTCTTAGGGAGGCTCACAGTCTTTCTCTCCTCTGGTCTCCGTACACGCTCTTTGAAAAGACTTATTTTACTCTGCAAAATATGCTGAGCTTTCTCCTGGAAACTGTGCTGCATAGAAATTCTTCTGACTGCTGTGATGCTGTTATGCTTCTTTCACAAATTAAAAAACAGAGAGATGCTTCAAATTGTTGAAGAGTGTGACAGACCCTGCCACCTGCCAGTACCATCAGAATGCTTCGTGGTCCTTCAATCATAGCAGAGCTCATCATTTGTTGTTAAGTGTTCAAGTGAAAAAAAAAGAAGGGAGAAAACACAAAAGGCAGAAGCAGTCAGGGTTGAAAGGGACCACAAGGATCATCTAGTTCCAACCCCCCTGCCATAGGCAGGGACACCCTACCCTAGATCATGCTGGCCAGAGCCCCATCCAGCCTGGCCTCAATCACCTCCCTGGACAACCCATTCCAGGCTCTCACCACTCTCATGCTGAACAACTTCCTCCCCACATCCAGGCCAAATCTCCCCACCTCCAGCTTTGCTCCATTCCCCCTAGTCCTGGCACTCCCTGATAGCCTCAAAAGTCCCTCCTCAGCTTTGTTGTAGGCCCCCTTTAGATACTGGAAAGCCAACTGGATACTGGAACTCCAAGCTGTGGAGTGTCCTTAAACTTTCAGAACCTGCCTAGATGCATTTCTGTGCAAACTACCCTAAGTGATCCTGCTTGGCAGAGGGGCTGGACTTGATGATCTCTGGAGGTCCTTCCAACCTCTAACATTCTGTGATTCTGTGATTCCTCACTGCAATGCAAAATTACTGTAAAGTTATTAAATTCATACCAATGCATTAATGCAAAGTGGGACATGGGGTTTGCAATATGTCTTCTGATTTGTATTTCATTTCTCTGTGCCAGCAGAGACAAAGGAAATTCCTGATAGTCGCTAAAATTCTTACTCCTATTTAATTTTCTACTGCAGTTCCACAGTCCAGTTATGCATAGTGAGGAAAAACCAGGATGTCCTTGGCCAGTTGTGTGTTTGCTACAGCTCTGTTCATTGAATGTTCACAGAATCAAGCAGGTTGGAAGAGACCTCCAACATCATCCAGTCCAACCTAGCACCCAGCCCTTTCCAGTCAACCAGACCATGGCACTAAGTGCCTCATCCAGGCTTTTCTTGAACACCTCCAGGGATGGCGATTCCCCTTCCCCATCTTCCTTAAGGTTACTATATTTCTTTAGGAGTGTACTGAATGTTCCCTTGCTGGTGCATAAGCCATGATGTTCCATATGCATCATCTCTAGGTCTTTCATTATCCTACAGACTTGTTTTCTGTCCCTTCATATTATTCTCTCTCTAGAGTCAAGGATTCCAATCTTTTCAATTTCTCTGATACAGAAAAGGTTTTTTCTGAACCTTTGCTCAGTGCCATCACCCATCTACAAACTCCTTCAGAAATCATATA
Organism: Pogoniulus pusillus; assembly: GCF_015220805.1. Classification (NCBI taxonomy): domain Eukaryota; kingdom Metazoa; phylum Chordata; class Aves; order Piciformes; family Lybiidae; genus Pogoniulus; species Pogoniulus pusillus. The sequence continues at coordinate 9,881,282 of NC_087294.1, read as the reverse complement.
GCTGGTACTGCCCAGGGAGGTGGTGGAGTCACCATCCCTGGAGGCGTTCAAGAAAAGCCTGGATGAGGCACTTAGTGCCATGGTCTGGTTGATTGGATAGGGCTGGGTGCTAGGTTGGACTGGATGACCTTGGAAGTCTCTTCCAACCAGGTTGATTCTATGATTCTATGATTCTATACCACTTACTGGGTTGTGGATAAGTCCTCAGCATTGCTTCAGAGACAGACATCTTGAAGGAATCTGTATTCTTCTTTGTCTTGTTATTAATTTAAGCTGCCTTTGAGTTCTTTTTAGGATGTGGAAGCTTTTCTTGAATGTAGTGGAAGAATGGGATGCTCACTACTAAAGAATTTTTACCTCCCTCGTAGATGAATCTGTTAGAGGAGGACAACAGGACTTTCATCTGCAGCATGCTTGTATACACTAAGTACAGTAAGAGTTCTTTTCAGGAAGGAAATTCCTCGTGGAGTCTGAATTGTTTACAAGTGGCTCACATGTTCCTGTTCTGTGGCCAAAGTTACATTCTTTTACAGAGACACATGTGCTAGTTTGAGGCTAACTGGAATAATGTAATGGGAAAAAATCAGATTATAGGCTGTGAAAAGAAAACAATGGTGATGTCTACTTCACTCATAGGCTTGCTGAGATGTATAAAAGCAAGAACACAAAGCATAGATAAGACAGTGTCAGTGTGTGTGTGAATCTGTTGCAGTGGGTGCCTGTGCTTTTTCTGCCTGCATAACCCAACTACTTCTGCTTTCTAACTCCCCTTGCTGATCCTCGCAGCTCACCTTGACCATAAGGCATACACTGGGATAAGGCAGAGGAGTAGAAAGAATCCAACTAATTCTGCTTTCTAACCCCCCCCTTGCTGATCCTTGCAGCTCACCTTGACCATAAGGCATACACTGGGATAAGGTAGAGGAGAGGAAAGATCCCAACTACTTCTGCTTTCTAACCCCCCTTGCCGATCCTCGCAGCTCACCTTGACCATAAGGCATACACTGGGATAAGGCAGAGGAGTGGAAAGGAGGTGGAAGGGTGGTTGGGAGTCCCTCCTGGGAACTCTGGTTTCTGGGAGGGCTGTTGTGTTTCTGTATTACCTTTAACTTGTATATTCCTGTCCATAGCTGTATATACTGTAAATATCTGCCTGTATGTTGTGCTAAGCTGTAACTATAAAGCTTCATTCCTTAATTTCCATCTTGGCTGAGTCTAATCTGGGTGATTTCATAAGAGTGTGGGGGCAGGTAACTCCCAAACCATCACACCAGATTTGAGTGACAAGGTCATGAGTACAAGAGAAGCAAAAGGCGAATAAGAGAATAAAAGGAAAATTCTGGACTACCTGAAATTGTGTCAGGGACTTGCAGTTTTTTTAGGCAAAGGCCTCTCCTGAGATAATGCTCTTTGCAGCCAAGAGTCCTCAGATAATATTCTGTCTTCAGAAAGCTTTTTCCTGATTGCTTATCAGCTGCTTTTCAAAGTGAACTTAGTGCCACTGAAAGATGCCAATTCAACAGCTGCAAGGACTGAAAGTCCTTTAGAGGGACACAGGGACACGCATACTGTTGCGCTCTCTTCTCTCAGGTGGCCAGCACCAGAATGAGAGGACACAGTCTCAGGCTGCACCAGGGGAGATTTAGGCTTGAGGTGAGGAGAAAGTTCTTCACTGAGAGAGTCATTGGACACTGGAATGGGCTGCCCGGGGAGGTGGTGGAGTTGCCGTCCCTGGAGCTGTTCAAGGCAGGATTGGACGTGGCACTTGGTGCCATGGTCTGGCCTTGAGCTCTGTGGTAAAGGGTTGGACTTGGTGATCTGTGAGGTCTCTTCCAACCCTGATGATACTGTGATGCTGTGATACTGTGATATACACATACACTGTTCCAGTTCCAGTGCACTGGCAACGTGGCTCACAGAATCACAGAAACATTCAGACTGGAAAAGACCCTCAGGATCACCAAGTCCAACTGATCTCTCTACAAGGTGTACTCTAAACCATAGCCCCAAGCCCTACATCCAAACGACTTTTAAACACATCCAGGGCTGGTGACTCAACCACCTCCCTGGGCAGCTTGTTCCAGTGCCTGACTGTTCTTGCTGTGAAAGTTTTTCCTAACAACTAGACTGAACCTACCCAGTCACAGCTTGAGGCCAATTGCCTCTTGTTATATCACTAATTACCTCTGGTTCAGTCCAAAGGGAGCTTTCTCATCTGGAAAGAATTAATCTTCTGTCTTGATGATATTTATATGGTCCTAATTACTGTGGTTATCTAAACTGCCCATAATCTAGAAATGCAGCATTGCAGAAAACTGGGGCATTTGCAGGCACACCTGCAGTCATATGTGCCACACTCTGGAGCCATGTGGCTACAGCCTCTTCCCCAGCCACTGCTGCTACCATGCTACCTGACAGGGATGGCTCATTGTGTGCTAGTTTGAAGCTAGCAAGAATGTTTTGGTGAGAAGAATTAGATTACAGGCTGTGGAAGGGAAACAATGGCGATGTCTACTTCACTCATAGGCTTGCTGAGATGGATAAGAATGTAAATACAGATGACAGAGCCGCTCTCTGTCTGGGCTTTGGGCTGCATCTCCCTCTCTAACCTAACCTGCTGTCTGTGTGATTAGTCTGCCTGCTTCCTAACCCCCCTTGGCTGACCCTTCAATATTCCTTGGGCATAAGGCAAGATCTGAGGTAAGGGAGAGGGGTCAGAGAAAGGTGGAAGGGTGGTTGGGATCCCCTCCTGGGGACTCAGGTTTCTGGGAGGGCTGTTGTGTTTCTGTATTACCTTTTAACTTGTCTATTTCTATCTATAACTGTATATATACTGCAAATACCTGCTTGTCTATTGTGCTTCATTCAGTTTCCAGATTGACTGAGTCTATTCTGGGTGATTTTCCAAAGTGGGGGAGGGGGGGCAGGGAACACCCAAACCATCACACATGGCAATGCGTATTTTTGAAGTGAAAGATGTGCAGCAGTTGTTGAGCATATGCATGGCAAGTATTTGTCCATGCACCTCTCTTTCTGTGCACAGCTGCAGAGCTTTTTCCAGGCTGCCATTTGGACTGTAGCATCCTGGATATCTGCCTGGCTTGGCTGCAGCACTTGCCAGCTAATGCATATGCGTTTGGTCTTTGCTATGTTTTCAGCATCTGAATGTGCTTTCTCAAAACAGGGAGAAATCATCATCTCATTTCATAAGACCCATCAGGTTTTTGTGCTTTAAACTGTATTTTAAGGATACATTGAATCACTCATTGAGAGAGACTCCTTATCATATGATCCATTTAATTCTATGCATTCCTGAAAGCTTCTGAATATTTCTTGCCTTTTCTATTTGGTTGGATCAGAAGACACACAATTACTTATCATGCAGAGAGTAAAACTCCTGCATCCAGAGGAACAGACTGACAATTACTGAATTTCATTTGTGGCCATGTCATTCCTTCCTCTGGAGCAGCACAGGTGGTACAGATTCAAACACTCACTCAAAAAGTGTCTCTGCACCAGCCTCAACCCTCCTCAACCCTCCCACCTGAGCATCCCAGGTTGCTCAGCTGGAGCCAGGCTCTGTCCATGCTGCTTGGTACTGCTGTAAATTGCAGCCTTTGCCTATCACTGTTCACAAAGCAGGGCAACCAGAAACAGCAAGCCAAGCTTGCTGAACAAGATATGGGGTGTGCCAAGAAGGGGAAAGGATGACGATGGACTCATCCAGCCAGACGTAGATATGCTAGTCTGAACAGTGTCCTGGCACACAAACTGCAGCTCCAGCATTTCAGCCAGCTGGGGACACCAGGTAACAGGAAGGGACAGAGCCTGCCCAGGACAAAGGTTCACATGACTGAGTGAATGAGACCAAAAGCAGACATGCCAAGGCCTCCCTTGATGCAGAGGTGACAGCACAGCATTGCAAACACAGCTGGGTTACTGTCTTCCAAAGGGTCTTTGGTTGAACTGAGTGATGCTCTGTCAGCCGTGAGATAAGTGACTGTGATATTCTTGGTTCTCTGAGCAGCTCCCTGCCTCTAGGTCACAGTGAGGATCACAGTGGGTGATGTGCATTCACCCTGCTGCTGCTGCAGTTCATAGCTCTGGTGACAGTCCACTTGCACTTGCATGACTGACCATGCACTGCAGGCATGAAACACAGGTGCACTTTGTTTTCCTCACCTTACTTCATGCCACCTTTTGCCACCTCACAGTAAGAATACTGACAGAAGGATAGACCAAACAACTGAGGGGCCAAGAATGTTTTAGAGAACTTGGTTGATTGCACATGAGTTAAACGCTCCAGCCAGAGCTAGATGCACAGAAGAGAGGAGTGGAACAGGTTTATCCTCAAGCACTACTTTTATTGGTGTTCTGAAAGTCTCCAACTGCTGGGTTGTGAACATCCCTCAAGAAATACAAGCAGACATCACATTCACAGTTTCACTCAGTGCCAGCTCTTACATCACCTGTTGCTGGCAAACTCCATCAATGAGGACAGTTTTCTGGCAGTTATGTCAGCCAGCCTTCTTTATATAGCAGTGTTGTTAAGCATTTGAAATCAACTGTGCTGGTTTATGAACTTTGAATTGACATATTTGCTTATAGTTTCTAGTTTTAATAGACCTGGACTACAGCTCTTCAATGCATGCACTGATGATTGATTTTTTCCCCCTTTGGAAGGGGATTTTCAAACAATCAAAGGAAAAGCTAAAGAGTCTTTCAAGGGAACAACAGCCAAAGTCCCTCTAAAATGTCCAGAACTATACAGGAGGTGGGTCCAGCAAACTATCAGCTTCCAAAATCCTCAGTGGGGGCTTGGAGGTTAGGGATAGTTGACAGAGGATTAGGTGGAAGCTGTTATCACAGGCTGGCTAGGTTATGCATTTCCTTCAATTCAAACCCTACTGTGCACGGAGCAGCAATGTACCTAACAGCTGCATGTTCTTTGCTTCCCTTTTGAGCCCTGCTCTGGCCAAAAAAGCCTTTATCAGAAGACACATTTGGGTACCTTTGTTCATTAACAGTGGCTGAGACAGAATACAATTTCTTCCTCATCTCCTTTGCCTCTGCCATAATTCCCTATGGAATAAAATCTCCTGGGGCTTTGCAGCACTGGAAGTCAATTGCTAAAGGGAATTTAAATAGGCACTGCCTTAGTTTGTCAGCAGTGCTCAGTTTTTGTCTTTGATGGCCACAGGCTGCAATCACAAAGCTTGAGGGAAAGGGATCAAGACTTTGCTGCAGTTGTGTGCTTTTTTTCTTGACCATTTGCCTGATTGTGTTTCACTAACTCCTTATAATGACTGGAGGGGATCTCAGCAAACACAGGAGCGAATCTGGACGCTGCTCTTGTGGGAAGTCCACATTCCATGCAAGTGTTGCATAATGTGGACCTGCCCTCGGACCTAGTCCAGCACTGCTTCCTGCCAGACGCTCTTTCCCTTTAGTGTTGGGACCATATGAGGAAAAAAGAAACTGGTGTTCCTTACTAGGGAAAAACACCTCATTCTTCCTCTTCCCCCTCCAACCAGGGATACATTACAACTCTTATTATGCAAGCAGCAAGCAGCGTGCTAATGAAACTGTCAGTGTCTCTTTATGACATCTTAATATTCTAGTTTGACAGGTTTATAAAACATGTGTACTCTTTGCCAGTCTCCCTAAAAAGTAAACCTTCCTACTGCCACCAGCTAATGGCACTACTTAAGTAATTCATGTTATGGCACTGAAGGTCATGAGCCTGAATCCTGCTGATCGCTCCAAGCAAACATCATTGCAAAAGCAGTGACTTTTCTTACTTACCTTTCATCCTGCTGATGAGCAGTGCAGATCTCACTGGCATGGGTATACCAGCAGGTAGGACCTGCCATGCCATTCATGTTTCAGTGCTGGAAAAACAACCATTTACATCATTCTATGTAGTTCTTATAGTGCCAAATATCCACACCACAGGTAAATACAAGCTGAATTCTTTGTGTGATCAGACGAGCAGTCAGAAACCAACTACCTACCTAGACAAAACCCAGAGCTCACAGAGGTTAGTTACAGCAGAGTTGTACATTGGTTTACCAAAACTATTTTTCAAGCACAAGTTTAATGACCAGGGTTAAATAGAAAAGATTTAACTTTTGGACCATAGATGCTGAGGATGTAAAAGGGCAAAAGCTCATTGCATGGAGCAAAGTAGCAATCTTCTTATTTGTAAGTACTTCCTCTTGCCTTCTTTTCTGCTTGTGCATGATCATGAATAAGACTTTCTATCTGCTGGTGGTGTGAAGGAGGTTGCACAGCTTTAGGTGAGCCCAAAGCTATTCTTCAGATGGCTGAATTTTCCCAGAAGATTTTCAGCATGAAACTGTGATTGTTAATAAGTAATCTTAGAATCATAGAATCAACCAGGTTGGAAGAGACCTCCAAGATCATCCAGTCCAACCTAGCACCCAGCCCTAGCCAGTCAACTAGACCATGGCACTAACTGCCTCAGCCAGGCTTTGCTTCAACACCTCCAGGCACGGTGCCTCCACCACCTCTCTGGGCAGCCCATTCCAATGCCAATCACTCTCTCTGTGAAGAACTTCCTCCTAACATCCAGCCTATACTTTCCCTGGCTCAACTTGAGACTGTGTCCCCTTGTTCTATTGCTGGTGTTCCTTCTTACTCAGGAAAGCATAAAGCTGAATTTACATAGAGTGACTCCACTGAAAGATGTGGAAATACAGTCCAGGTAGGCTTTGGCCAGTGTGGAGCCAATGTCCCAGAGAAGAAAAGGTCCTTGGCGGTGCTACGCTGCAATAAGTGACACGTTGTGATGACCAGAGGTCCTCAATGTATGCAGCAGCCCCAGTGGCAGAACCTGCCATGTTCCCCCCTCTTTTTTCCCATGCCCTGCCAGACAATGGAGGCATGACTAACTCTGCAGTGTTGCAACTTTTGTCCTTACCACAGGACAATTAATTTTTTTCCATGCAAAAATAAATCATAGAATCATGGAATGGTTTAGGTTGGAAGGGACCTCAAGGATCATCTAGTTCCAACCCCCCGCCATAGACAGGGACACCTCTCACTAGAACAGGTTGCTCAAGGCTTCATCCAACCTGGCCTTAAACACCTCCAGGGAGGGAGCAGCCACAACCTCCCTGGGCAACCTGTGCCAGTGTCTCACCACCCTCACTGTAAAGAATTTCTTCCTAACATCTAAGCTAAATCACCCCTCTGCAAGTCTAGACCCATTATGCCTCGTTCTGTCTTTACAAGACCTTGTCAATAGTCCCTCCCCAGCCCTCCTCTAGGCCCCTTCAGATACTGGAAGGCCACTATAAGTTCTCCTCAAAGTCTTCTCCTCTTCAGGCTGCAGAGCCCCAACTCTCATAGCCTGTCCTCATAGTAGAGGCACTCCAGCCCTCTGAGCATCTTTGTGGCCCTCCTCTGGACTGACTCCAACAGTTCAATGTCCTTCTTTTGATTCCTGAGGTAAAGCAAAATCCAGGAAACACAGTGGAGGAAAACATAAAAAGAGAGGAAAGATGCCCAGTAGCAGCCCCATCATGTGGAATCTCTGCAGGAGAGAAGAGAGCTGCTCTATAAAAGAGCTTGCCTGGGACATAAAAGAATACTGACACAGCAAACCAGAGTGGATGGCCACTCCTCCCCTAAAGAATGGCCTGGGTCATTCCCACTCTCTGACTGTCCTGGAAATAGAAGAAGGATTGATGGAATGAGTGGGAAAACTACTTTTCCTGTGAAAAAAGTGAGACTGCTGAACTCTGTCTTCCCTTCACATGTTTTTGAACTTAATTTTGACTATAATTCTTAGCCATGGCTGGGGTTAGCACAGGTGTCCCCTGGAGGCAGCGTAATGTGCACTGCTGAAGCAAGCCCAAGAGTTATGCCATGACCCAGATTTCATCAATGCATGGAAAGTCTCCAGGCTGAGCTAGGAAAAATATTCCTCAGGATTCATTAGAAAATTGGAGGCACTCAGAGGCTTGAACTCAGCATCAGAAATACACTCACATCTTGTTTGTCCCTAGGGCTGTGAAGCAGAGTGCAGGAGACTCTGTTAGAAGTTAACCTGCTGGGTGTGTTAATGCAGCATGGCAAAGCCCAGCAGGAAATCTGGGCTCTGATTTTGACTGAGATTCCTGTTGTAGAACTGATGTTCTTACAACTGGAACAGATTCCAGCAGTAAGGCCACTTTTTTTTTTCCCCAGTGCCAAATCACACATGGGCAAGTAGCCAGATTTGAAGAATTGTAGCTGATTTTGGTTTGTTTTCTCTGTGTGCAGGTGAATGTTATGACCATAAGTGCTAGGCCACAACATAAATGAAGCATGGGAGGGAGTAGCAAGGAGGAGAAATTACAATACTAGGAGAGTTGCAGAAATCTCATCTGATCTGAGGTGTGTTTGTGCTCAAATGTCCCCAAAGCCCCTGGCTTTAGCTGTTCCTCTTCAGTCATAATCCTGGACCTGCATATCATTAACAGCAAACCATCAAAAGCAGTGTAGAATAAAAGATTCAGAGCAGTGAAAAACATAGAGGGGCAGTCTGGGAGAAGTTATTGTAGAGGGAAACTGATGCACAGGAACCAGTGTATCTAACTGATCCTGCAGCTGCCAGCTTTGACCAGCTGATTACCCCAAAGAGCCTTCAGAGACTGGTCAGAGTGCCAGCTGGACAACCCTGCATGCACTCCTTAGTGGCCTTGTCTGCACTCCCATGGGCGTTATTTTTAACCACTGGAAGATTAGATTTGCTCTGTGTGGGGTTTTATGGCGAGGTGTTTTATGGCAGTGTTGTGCTTTGGCCCACTGCTGATGACAAAGTTCCAAGTCCACAGGTCTGCGCAATGAAGCGACGCGGCCGAAGGTCAGGGGTGGTGACGGGGGAGCAATGCCAGCTGTTTGCAGTATGAGCATTATCCATCATCACATCTCAACGTGAAAAATATTCAGCTGTTAGAAATGCAAAACTTTCCATTCCCCAACTGAGATGAGACTAAAGGAGTCAGACAGCTCCTGAGCTCCATGAGAGCCAAAAGAGGCTCAGCCACATCCACGTGAGAACGGTCGGCTACCTGTCACTATTTATCGTGTTGCCAGCAGTGTGCTCTGCACTGTGAAGGCAAAAAAAGAACCAGGAAGATATATCAAGCCTGTCTGTCATGCTGACTGTGTTTAAAGGAACGAACAGCATTTCATGATGCCTAGAGTTAGATGCTTAGGGTAGGATTTATCTTTCCTAGCTTCGTATATCTGTCACATCAGTCATCTGCATCTGCGCCAGGCAACTTCTGCTGCCTGCATACACAATTGAGGAGACCAAGAGCTTCCAGAGGGCAAATTACTATTTTAGACAGCCATAGCAGTCCAAAAGAGGACCCAATATCTACTAGTTTTTCACTGTACATTGCCTCTGTTCTGGTCCTAGGGACAAGACATCCACAAGAAGGTAGGGCATATCTTCAGAAGTCCAGTTCATACAATAAGATAATGTACAATATGATAGCATGCAGCATGTGGGGGTGACCAGGAGAGCCATAAAAAAGGTACACTCTTGATGTAGGCAAATACAATGTCACCTTCATGGAAGACAAGGGTTTGGATAAGCATCAGGTACAGTCTGTAGCAGGCAGGATATTCTGTCAAGAGCAGGTGATCTACTTGCTTACCACCTGCATTGGAGAGATGTATATCACTTATTCATTAATGAGGAGATAAGAATGGTCCTTGAGCAAAGATTTCTAACTTTGCATCCATTGAAGTTCTTTTCTGTGGGCATTGAGACAGCCTGATTGAGCACTCAGGAACCTCTTGTTCCACATTTTACTCAGCATTATTGCTGCTATAAATAAATATTACTGCTGTTTACCCTCTGCTTGCAATAAACGTGGTCAGGACAGGAGAATGGGAAGTCAGAATTGCAGTGCACAGATTCATCCCTGATTTCTTTTGATTTAGTTTCTGCCATAACTGAATCATTTTGACAATGCTCCAGATGTACTAGAGTTTGTATAATTGCTAAGGTCACTGTCTTCACTGATCTTACAGCTACACAGAGAGATCAACACAGCAGACAGGGAAAAAGGCAGAGCAACATCAAACATGGCTGTGGAAAGGTGAACAGTTGCATCTCTAAAAACTGCTTTCACATAGTTTTCCCAGGTAGCTTTATACCCTCTACACACACACACACACAACTGAATGGCTTTGTAACTGATTTAAGGGGAACTGTTTTTTCCCTGCTACTGTGTATGGCTAATCAAGCTCAAATTGATGCAGCCCTCAGTACTGCAAGGAAAGGCATGGGCCTCAAGTCCAAAAAAGCTCTTCTAGACATGTGCCCCTTTGATAGAAGTGTTTTTCAGTAGTCCTGCTATCTCTGTTCCCTCAGCCCAAAACTTCCCCCTGCACTGTATCAGCAAATGAGGCTCCTACACAGGAAAGGCTGGAGAACAAAATCAAGCACACACCAGGTCTCAGAAGAGTTCTCTGGATTTGACACTTTAAAAGAGTAATTCATGTTAATGAAATTGAAAGGGGGATTTGAAGTGTGTCAGTTTGAACTTCTGTGCTGGTATCACAGCCTGAAAACTGCCAGAAGGACACTGACATGCTGCACAGTGGATGCGAGTGGAGAGGGCAGAATCACTCAGTGTCACATGCTCTGTGTCAGAACAGTTGGAAGCCTCTTGGGAAGTGTTTTGCTCTGAAATCTCTCAAGATACCAGTTCCATGATGCCTTTAATGAGAATACCTAGAATGTACAACAGGTCAACCACCCCATAAAGGAAGGGGAAATAGTTGAAAAATGCCTGGGGAGGGGCTAATATTAGATAAGTCCAAGGGAATGTGTTGTCTTAAATAACTGCTGCTGTCTCCAGTGACTAATGTATTATACTTCATAGAACAACACAGGTTATACACTTGCCCATACTGCTTAATGAGGTATTGAACCAAACACTTCAGGAGGAGTAATAAACTGCACCAGTACAGGTTGGGAGGTGATCTGCTGTAGAGCAACCCCATGGAGAGGCATCTGGGAGTCCAGTCCTGGTGGATAACAAGTTGTCCATGGCACAGCAATGTGCCTTTGTGGTCCAGAGGGCCAATGGGATCCTGCGGTGCATTAAGAAGAGTGTGTCCAGCAGAGTAAGGATGTTTCTCCTCCACCTCTACTCTGCCCTGGTGAGACCTCATCTTGAGTACTGCATTCAGTTTTGGCCTCCCTAGTTTAAGAGGGACAGGAATCTGCTCAAGAGAGTCCAATGAAGGGCTAGGAAGATGCTTAGGGCACTGGAACACTGCCTGATGAGCAGAAGCTGAGGCACCTGAGGCTTTTTAGTTTGGAGAAGAGAAGACTGAGAGAGGATTTGATAAATGTTTATAAATAACTGAGGGCTAGGGGGTGGGGGGAAACAGGCTCTGCTCACTCATTCCCTGTGACAGGACAAGAAGCAATGGATATAAGCTGCAGCTCAGGAGGTTCCACCTCAGCATAAGGGTCTATGTTTACTGTAAGGGTCACAGAGCATTGGAATGGACTCCCTAGAGAGGTTGTGGACTCTCCTTTCCTGAAGACTTTCAAAGCCTGTCTGGATGTATTCCTCTGTGACCTGAGCTAGATTGTATGGTCTTGCTCTGGCAGGGCGATTGGACTGGATGATCTCTTTGGGTCTCTTCCAACCCCTCACATCCTGTGATTCTGTGCTCTTAAAGAAAACTCTTTTCTCCTGAACCTTGTGCATAAAAGTCAGATTCAAAGAAAAACTTCTCATCTCTGAACTCTTGTAGTGTCTGAAGAAGTTATGAAACGGTGAATCATAGAGAAGGTAGTCTTGCAGTTCAGCAGCAAATGCACTCTCTCAGTGCAGTAGAGCAAGTACTGTGCAACTTTGAGTTTGAACTGTGCCCTCACACTCAAAATTGCCCGAAGGCATTTGCAATCAAAACCAGGCTAGTACAAAGGACACAATGAAATGCAAATGTTGCATGGAGGTGGAGGGGGGAAGCAGAATGAAACCAAAAACCAACCAACCAGAACAACCCCAAACCCCAGAAACATTTAAACCACCACCACTCTGAAGAAATATCTGAACAACAGAATGAAAGAAACTTAGCACACCAGAAAGCAGAGGTAGGACTCACAATGAGGAAATGCATGGTAAAACACCCAGGAGGACCAAGATCCCAAGCAAGTAGTTTGAAGTTTTAAGTCTTGTAGCCTGCAGCTACAAAAAGACAAAAGCCAAAGCGGATGGAAAAGTGGTTGGAGGGAAAAAAACCCCAACATTTAAATTTGGTGTAGGGGGGGAAAGCAGCACTATTTGCCTACTGGGCAACTGTCATAAATGTTGGTGTGACAACCAGAGACATGAGACCAAGACAGTGGGCGAAAGGTCAGAAGCAAAGGAAGACATTTGTGAGTCACCATTCAGGTAGCACCTCTAAGTACTGAAAAGCATGTGGTCATGAAGAATTGTGTGCATGGCATAAATCACTATTCTTCTTCACCTTTCAGATGGGTTTACTCTAATTGAAAGACAGGGATTCTTTAGGATCCTGGTTGTCTCTCACCTACCTTCAGCAACCCCTTCTTAGATGCCTATCTTTCACTTTTACACTGAAGCCATGCTGACAGAATAGCAGAGGCAGCTCTTTCACTGCAGAAAGTATCTCAAGACACCCAAGGTTTACACACAGAAGTATCTGAACCACCTCCTTCTCCCAGAAAGTAAGATATTGAGGTCAAAGCTCTGACATGCCAGTGGTGCTGTGTGGACAAAGCAGGTACCTTGAACCAGCTCTACAAACAGTAACATCTCTCGGTCACTTTTGATTGTCATGAAAAGATGAGAGGTAAGTAGCAGCCAGCATACAGCTGCTTACACGTGGGCTATTCAGGCTGCTGTTTAGCAGCAGTGCAGTTTCACAGCAGCTAAACCCAGGTTTTGCAGCAATGCTTGGACTAACTTAGTGTGGATTCTCACATCTTCAAAAGCCAGACTGGCAAATTCCTTTCCTAAACTCCTCGGGATCTATGAATTCATACAAATAGATAGATAGATAGATAGATAGATAGATAGATAGATAGATAGATAGATAGATAGATGGATGGATGGATAATTAGGTGGGTAGGTAGATAGGTAGGTAGATGGATAAGTAGCTAGATAGGTAAGTAGCTAGATAGCTAGATGGGTAAGTAGGTGGGTAGGTAGATAGATAGGTAGATACGCAGGTAGATAGGTAAGTAGGTGGGTAGGTAGATAGGTAGATATGTAGGTAGATAGGTAAGTAGGTGGGTAGGTAGATCGATAGGTAGGTAGGTAGATGGGTAAGCAGGAGGGTAGGTAGGTAGATAGGTAAGTAGGTGGGTAGGTAGATAGGTAGATATGTAGGTAGATAGGTAAGTAGGTGGGTAGGTAGATCGATAGGTAGGTAGGTAGATGGGTAACTAGGTGAGTAGGTAGATGGGTAGGTAGGTGGGTAGGTAGATAGATACATAGATAGGTAGACAGATAGATATATAGGGAGGGAGATAGATAGATAGATAGATAGATAGATAGATAGATAGATAGATAGATAGATAGATAGATAGATAGATAGATGAGCAGGTAGGTAGGTAGATGGGTAAATAGGTGGGTGGGTAGATAGATAGATAGATAGATAGATAGGGAGGAAGATAGGTAGATAGATAGATGCATGGGTAGGTAGGTAGATAGATAGGTAAGTAGGTAGCTAGTTATGTAGGCAGGTAGATAGATAGGATAAGGAGATAAATGAAATTACATTTAGAAGATATCCATAGGTTTTGTGTGCCTTTGATGCAGCCTCCTGCTTGTTTGTTTTCTTTGTCCATCTACGTAGACCGCAAAACTGGCACCATTCTTTTCTCTGTACTTGTTTGTGTTAAGAATGTTGGTGCTACAGTACAGACTACAGGAGCCTGAAAACCTAAGGGAATGCATCCCACATTAGTTTACAGAGAGGCCTATTAGGCTGTCCTTTATTGAAAAGAGAAAGAAGCTCTCCCAGTCCCTTGCTTTCTTGGAATAGCTTTCATACGCACATACGGTCTGAAAGAAAACAAACTGCATGAGCAAGTTTATGCAAGAAGGTCATGGCATTTCCAGTGAAAGGGCATGATCTTGTTCCTGTTGAGATTACTGGTTAAATTCCCATCAACTTCAGCCAGAGAAGAAGCAGAATCTGAGCAAAATCCAGAATGACTCCCTAGGCCGCCTAATAAATTGTATGCAGTTGTTGCTGGGTTTAGGAATTTGGTTTTTAGACAAATGATAAAGATAGGGAAAGTGGAGGAGCTAGAAGAGAAGCAGAGCAAACTGTTTTGACTGGAGCAAAGGAATGCTGTTGCAACACATTCTTTAAGTAATAAATTGGCATTGTGAGTCGACATTCAATTTGAAAGCTTTTCTTTCTCAATATCACCACTTTGAAACAAACCATTCTTTTACTTTTCATCTTTCTTCCCTTGAAATGGACAATTTTTATCACAAGTCAAATATTTTTGTGCAGAAATGCAGTGCTTCCATGCAACCCTTTAAGCAAGCAAAGTTCTTCATGGGATTGACAAGTTTTGTTTGCTTCATAGAAGCATAGAGTCATAGAATTGTTGTGGGAGGAAAAGACCTCTAAGATCAAGTCCACTGTGGCTATTAAACCACATCCATGTCCATGCATTTTTTGAATGCCTCCAGGGACAATGACTCCACCACTTCCCTGGGCAGCCTGTTCCAATGCCTGACCATTTTTAACATAAAGAAACTTTTCCTAATATCCAATCTCAGTGTCTCCTGGAACAAGTTCAGGCTGTTTCCTCTCATACTATCACCTGATACTAAGAAGCAGAGCCCAATCCCCACCTCACTGTGATCTCCTTTCAGGCAGTTGCACAGAGCAATGAGGTCTTCCCTCAGCCTTCTCTTCAGCAGACTAAACAATCCCAGTTCCCTCAGCCACTCCTCATGAGACTTCTTCTCCAGGCCCTTCATCAGCTTTCTTGCCTTTGTCTGGACACACTCCAGCAACACAATGTTGTTCTTACAGCGACGGACCCAAAATTGGACACATTATTAATGGTGTGTCCTCACCAATGCCAAGCACAGGAGCATGATTGCTTCCCTGCTCCTACTGTCTACAACATTCCTGATACAGGCCAGAATACAGTTGGCCTTCTTGGCCACCTGAGCACACTGCTGGCTCCTGTCCAGATGGCTGCTTACCATTTGGAATTTCCAAGCACATGTCAGGAACATCATCAAAAACCAGAAACAGCTGTTCCTACTCTGCTGAGTGCAAAGAGCAAATTTAAAGACAATACTCTAGTTCCCAAGCTGCTCATAAGAGTTTTGTGATGAGGATGAGGATGATCTCCATCAGCCTTTGGAACCTGCCTCTGGAAGACAGTGAAGCTAGGTTTATTTAGGAAAGAGTATGGACACAAGACAAAAGTCAGTGACAAGAACAGTTTTACCTGTGTGGGACATTCACAACACAAGCAGAACAGTCCAGGTGCTCAGTCCTGAGAATACCTAGGAGATTAATTCAGCTGTGACTCATGTGCAGCAGCAGACCCTTCTGGAACAGCAGTGGAAGGTCAAGTGACATGGCCAAAGTTGACCTCAGATGCCTCTGTGTCGGCATTTGAATTGCTCTTGGGACATTTTGTTTCCCCACTTCCTGCCTCCCAACACTACTCCAGTGACTGCCCAGCCCTTGAGAGCAGAGCTGGAACACAAAACCACAGACTGCTTTTCTGGAGAATCATCCTCTCCTGGAGAAAAACAGCTTCCCTATCACTGCAGGCTAGAGAATCTGACTGCTGGCAGGGTTCAGGTGAAGATTTTTGCTGGCTTTTGCCAGAGAAGTAATTAGGACAAAGCCAAGCAAGAAGATTTTCAATTTAGTAATTTTTTTCTTTCATCTTTTGATTGTGGCTGCTCACTGAGGTGTTAGCATGACTGTGGTCACATCAAGACCAACACCAAAGTTACCACTGGCTCTGCTATGAACCTTGGAGTGTCCAAAGGAAGTTTAAGCACTAAATGGAGAAACCTCTTAGAAGAGAGACATAAGAGAACTAATATGACAAAAGCTCAGTATTTTTCAGGTTGAATATATACAGAATCACAGAATCAGTCAGAGTTGGAAGGCACCACAGGGATCATCTAGTTCCAACCCCCTGCCATCCCCAGGGACACCCTATCCTAGATCAGCCTGGACAAAGCCTCATCCAGCCTGGCCTTAAACACCTCCAGGGATGTGGCCCCAACCACCTTCCTGGGCAACCCATTCCAGCCTCTCACCACTCTCATGCTGAACAACTTCCTCCTCACATCCAGTCAGAACCTACTCACTTCCAGCTTTGCTCCATTCCCCCCAGTCCTGTCATTACCTGATAGCCTAAAAGAATCCCTCCCCAGTTTTTTTTATGCAGATACAGACTTTTTAGGCACTTTTTATTCCTGACCTGTTTTACCCAGAGCTGTATTTCTCTGGATAGACATCCTCAGCTCCCACCTTTCCCACTCTCATCAACTTAGGCCCACCATGGAAATCAGAAAACAGCTTACAACACTTGGAGACTCCATTGCAATTATTGGGAGCACAGCAAGATCCACCATTAAATTGTATTATGTGTAGACTACAAAGGAAGAAAATCAGAGAGAAAATGAGACTATAAATCTGTTCCTATAGTACATGTTCCTGTGTGATCTGGTATAGGTGATCCTGCTCTGGCAGGGGGGTTGGACTGGATGAGCTTTGGACTAGACAGCCCCTGACATTCTGTGATTCTGTGTGATTCTGTGATTGTGTAGTTGCAGCTGAAAATAGGCAATCATACAGGCAAATTCAACTATGAAGATAAACTCAGAGAGTTGAGGCTGTTCAGTCTGGAGAGGAGAAGGCTCCAAGAAGACCTTATTGTGGCCTTCCAGTATCTAAAGGGGGCCTACAAGAAAGCTGCTGAGGGATTTTTTAGGATGTCAGGTGGTGATAGGACTAGAAGGAATGGAGCAAAACTAGTAGTGGGTAGGTTCAGATTGGATGTTAGGAAGAAGTTCTTCACCACGAGGGTGGTGAGACACTGGAACAGGCTTCCCTGGGAGGTGATGGAAACCGCGTCCCTGGAGGACTTTAAGGCCAGACTGGATGAGGCTCTGAACAATCTGATGTGGTGTGAGGTATCCCTGCCCATGGCAGGGAGGTTGGAACTAGATGATCCTTGAAGTCCCTTCCAGCTGTGACAATTCTATGCTTCTGTGATGTTCTTAAGAGCCTGTTTTCAGCCCTGTTCCTAGAGTGCTTTAAGATCCAGGCAAACAGCTGTTAACCATTCACTGGGTTAAACACTGTGATAACTTCAGTAGCCATTTCCATTTGTTCTAACTCAGCCCCCAAGGAAAAGAAGAAGTGACATCATAATCAACCTCAGGAAGTTGTTGGGTTGGTTTTTTTTTCAGGAAACATGAAGCATGAGGGAAAATGAGGAGACAATGAATCTATTTCAAACTGATGATCAAAATTACCTATGTCTTGAATCTCTTCATCAATGTGCTTCTGCTATTACTTTTCAGTGCTGTGCGCACAGGTAACCTCTGAGACTGACAAATTACAAGCTGGCTTTGGTTTGGCACCAGGATCATATCCTGTGTCTGTGACTACCATCTTCTGATCAGTGGTGGGAAGTCTTGAGGAAGTTTGGTTTGAAACACATAGGATGTTTTCAATCAGCCTAATAAGTAAGTTATCACTGCGCCTGAGGTGGTTCCTCATACATATCACTTAAGTGTGTGTGTAATGCTAAGAGACTTGCCATAGCTTCTAAGCACAGAATTACCAAATCAGGAAGCTGTGTCATACCTCTATTTTGCATAATTTGCTCCTAGAGTGTCAGTGGTTTGTGACACCACCACAGATCAAGGTATTAGAATGCAGACTTCCTTTAACGATGCAAAACAAGGCCAGCACTGCACTGCTTCCAGGAGGGTTTCCCATCTAGCAACTGTGGCAATTCAAAAGGCCAAGAGGTTCACATTAGCTGTGCTTATACTGAGGTAGGCATTTAGGCCTTCCACACATTTCTTTGTTTCCACATTCTTCAGCCTCTTGCCTCTTGGGTCCTCCTAGCAATTACACACCACCTTGATGAGCCTTACAGCGCTACAAAGCTTTCCACGGAGCTATTGTAACTACCCAAATGGATCCAGGATGCTTGATCTGATGTCAAAACTAGTGACTATTGTCAGAGGCTTCTCCTTAGTCACTGCTCTTCTAACTGCTTGTATTGTACTTCCATAGAATCGTAGAATCAACCAGGTTGGAAGAGACCTCCAAGCTCATCCAGTCCAACCTAGCACCCAGCCCCAGCCAGTCAACTAGACCATGGCACTAAGTGCCTCATCCAGGCTTTTCTTCAACACCTCCAGGGATGGTGACTCCACCACCTCCCCAGGCAGCTCATTCCAATGGGAAATCTCTCTCTCTGTGAAGAACTTCCTCCTAACATCCAGCCTATACTTTCCCCAGCACAACTTGTCTTCTGATCCTTTAAATCAAAGCCTTTCTGCTGACTGGGATGCATTGCCAAGACGGCTGCAAGGGACATTTGGTTTAGGCAACTTTGGCTTAGCAATTTTTTCCCTGTCAGCCGGTGGGGCAGATCCCACCCATAGCAAATATTTAGAAGACACCATTATCTGCCTATCTTTTTACTTTCATTGAGCATCCTTTGTTTGGGACTCAGAAGAGCTGTGTGATCCAGGCAGGAACAGGAAAAGCCGAGACAGGCAGACTGGGCTTGTGCAGGGAACTGAGGAAACTCTAAAGAAGAACAACGCGTCCTTTGTTGTGTCCTGGCTTGGCATCGCCTTAGTAAGTGCTGGTTTATCCTCTGAGGCTTGGACAGGAACTGCGTGTATGGCAGCCAAGAGAGTCTGAAATATCTGGACAACACCTGTGGATGGATTTGCTTTCTTAACATGCTGGTTTCCAGCCATGGAGCTCTGCGAGAATCACAGCCCCTATTACAGTGATTGCAGGCACAGGAGGACTTTTCGGTGTTGCGTGACCAATGCTATGCTTTCTGTTAGGACATTGCTAATCCTATTAGAGGCTTATTTGTATCTTGAAAGGGATATATTTTTGTGAATATTTAGAGCATGCTTTACATTTTCACTGGACCAATTTTGTTCCAGTCTGCTGATACATAAAGGCCCTCAGATCACAGGGTCACAGGATGTTAGGGACCCAAGGAGAGCATCAAGTCCAGCCCCTGCCAGAGCAGGACTACACAATCTAGCTCAGGTCACAGGGGAACACATCCAGACAGGCCTTGAAAGGCTCCAGAGAAGGAGACTCCACAACCTCTCATAGAATCATAGAATCAGTCAAGGTTGGAAGGACCACAAGGATCATCTAGTTCCAACCACACTGCCATCCTCAGGGACACCCTACCCTAGGTCAGCCACAGCCTCATCCAGTTTGGCCTTAAACACCTGCAGGAATGGGGCCTCAACCATCTCCCTGGGCAACCCATTCCAGGCTCTCACCACTCTCATGTTGAACAACTTCACGTCCAGCCTGAATCTCCCCACCTCCAGCTTTGCTCCATTCCCCCTAGTCTTGTCACTACCTGATATCCTGAAAAGTCCCTCCCCAGCTTTTTTGTAGGCCCCTTCAGATACTGAAAAGCCACAAGAAGGTCACCTGGGAGCCTCCTCTTCTCCAGACTGAACTGCCCCAACTCTTTCAGTCTGTCCTCATAGTAGAGCTGCTCCAGCCCTCTGAGCATCTCAGTGGCCCTGCTCTGGACACGCTCCAGCATGTCCACATCCCTCTTGTAATAGGGACTCCAGAACTGGACGCAGTAAACTGGATGCTCTCTGAGGAGCCTGTGCCAATGTTCTTTGACCCTTACAGTAAAGAAGTTCCCCTTTGTGTTGAAGTGGAACCTCCTGTGCTGCAGCTTATATCCATTGCTCATTGTCCTATCACAGGGAGCAAGTGAGCAGAGCCTGTCCCCCCCCCCCACACACACACACCTCCTGACATCCAGCCCATAGTTATTAATAAACATTTATTTAATCCTCTTCTCAGTCTTCTCTTCTCCAGACTAAAAAGCCCTAGGTCCCTTAGCTTCTCCTCATCAGGCAGTGCTCTGGTCCTCTAATCATCCTCCTAGCCCTCCATTGGACTCTCTCCATCAGGACCCTGTCCTAATCTGTGCTGTATAGACCTATCATCCCCAGAGCAGTATGAGTGGGGATCATCTGACTCTGAACACTTAATATTAAAACTGAAGGATTTTTCTTAACAAAGTGCACTGCAGAAATCTTTCTGATCTCCTAAGGAAAGGCTTGAAAATAGTAGTGATGGTTATGTCAGGTAATTCCACCAGGTAATCACTTGAGAGATGCTTTCAAGGTGCTAGAGCCCCTTGTGCAGGATCGATCTGGTAATGGCCAACAGATACTAGTTAATGAAGCAATCTATCAGGAGCTGGCACTTGGTGCTTGAGTGGTGTTTGTTATGGTAATAGCCACTGAAGTCAGTGCAAATAACTGTGACAAAGGCACTGTGTAATCCCAGCCTCATTTCCATATCAAATCACTTTCGGTGACAGGTGAAACAGAGAGGCTCCTGCCTGCAAGGCACACAAAGCCACAATGGGCAATTGAGTTTATGTTGGGGTTTTCTCTTTAATCTGTCACCTGTGATCAAGGTACTGAAAGCCAGATTCTGCCTTCAGATACAACTGTGGAAATGTGTTGCCTTAAAACTTTGTCATTGTTCCCCACTGGTGCTCAGATCGTATCTTTGGTCACAGCTTGGGCAATCTTCACAGCAGCTTGCACAAGAATAAAGAGACTTTAGTTAAGGGTTGCATCAGATGAAGTGAAGGACACCTCCATCTCCAGCCAACCTGGCTGTGCTAGGTGTAGCACTTTTGCACCTCTTTGATCTATTCTCCTTAGCAGCATCACAATCAGCACTAAATACCTTTCTGGCTCTCTTGATAAAAGCAAAAAGAGATGTGTAGGCATTCTGAGTTTGGGTTGTTCTTGGGTTTTGATGGTTTGTTTGTTTTTTTCTTTGTTTGATTTGGGTTTTTTTTGTTGTTGTTGTTATCTTTAGAAGGCTTTTTGCTTGTTTTGTTTCTGTTTTGGCTGCTTTTGGTTGTGGGTGGTGGTGGTTCGCTTGGGTTTGTTGTGGAGTTTTGTTTGTTCGCTTGTTTTGGTTTTTTTGTTTTGTTTTATTTTGTCATTTTTCCTGGCTGGAAAATGACAAAACCTCTGAACAATGTATTCATAAAGAAGAGATGTTGAGAAATTCGATGGCTGAAAGACTGATGGTGAAATCACACCTTGAGGAAACAGGCACAGAGTTTTCATAGACAGATGGAAGTGCTAATTGTGAATGGAAAATTTGTTTAAGTAATCGACACAAAGCTTGACCTAGACCTATCATTTAATATCATCTTCTGCTAGTGCAAATTGCCTCATCTCATATTAATGCACCTGTGAGCTCTGAAGTGAGGAGCTGTCTAATCAAAAGTCTGATGGCTCACAGCTTGCTGCTCTGAGAGCCATGGACAGATGGGCAGAGTCCAAGGGGATGGCGTTCAACAGCTCCAAGTGCAGGGTGCTGCACTTTGGCCACAACAACTCCATGCAGAGATACAGGCTGGGGTTGGAGTGGCTGGAGAGCAGCCAAACAGAGAGGGATCTGGGGGTGCTGATTGATACCCACCTGAACATGAGCCAGCAGTGTGCCCAGGTGGTCAAGAGAGCCAGTGGCATCCTGGCCTGCATCAGGAATGGTGTGGTCAGCAGGAGCAGGGAGGTCATTCTGCCCCTGTACTCTGCACTGGTTAGACCACACCTTGAGTCCTGTGTTCAGTTCTGGGCCCCCCAGTTTAGGAGGGACATTGAGATGCTTGAGCATGTCCAGAGAAGGGTGATGAGGCTGGGGAGAGGCCTTGAGCACAGCCCTACGAGGAGAGGCTGAGGGAGCTGGGATTGGTTAGCCTGGAGAAGAGGAGGCTCAGGGGTGACCTTATTGCTGTCTACAACTACCTGAGGGGAGATTGTGGCCAGGAGGAGGTTGCTCTCTTCTCTCAGGTGGCCAGCACCAGAACAAGAGGACACAGCCTCAGGCTGCGCCAGGGGAGATTTAGGCTGGAGGTGAGGAGAAAGTTCTTCCCTGAGAGAGTCATTGGACACTGGAATGGGCTGCCCGGGGAGGTGGTGGAGTCGCTGTCCCTGGAGCTGTTCAAGGCAGGGTTGGACGTGGCACTTGGTGCCATGGTCTGGTCTTGAGCTCTGTGGTAAAGGGTTGGACTTGATGATCTGTGAGGTCTCTTCCAACCCTGATGATACTGTGATACTGTGATACTGTGAGAGGCTGGAGACCTGTTTGGTCAAAACAAATCCACATTGGGTAAGACCAGCCTACAGTTTGGCTTCTGAGAATCATTCAAAGGTTTGACAAGGAACATCAAGCCACCAGGACAGTCCACTGAGTTTGGACAACTCTTGTGAGAATGGAGTTCAGGAGAAGGTCACGTCAGGGATGAGAGCCAATCTGCCAGATCTCAGATTTGCAAACCTAGCACACAGCTAGGGAGAGGTTAGTTCACCTTACTTTTAAGGCGCCACTTTTCATTAGCTGCCTTCCTAGCTTGACACCTCCCTTGCAAAGGGCCTTCAGGCTCTTGTACATGCCCTGAGGCCTGATCTGGGAGATGGCTTGTGAATGGTCTGCAAATTCTGTGAATGGTCTGCCTTCCCAAATTAGTCATGGTATCTCCTCATCCACCTACTTCCTTCCTAAGAAAATGTGGTGCTTTGGGCTCTACAGTTGAAACTCCCTTTCCTACATCCCACAGAAAAATATCCAAGGTTTCATATAGTTACAGAGTTTACAACTTTCCAACTTCCTTCTGGGTTTAGGCCATGGGAGAGCTGGGGATGCAGTATATTAGGGCCTTGTGCCAGTTTGAATCGAGCTAGAATGTTTTGGTGAGAAGGATTAGATCACAGGCTGTGAAAGAGAAACAATGGTGATGGCTACTTCACTCATAGGGTTGCTGAGATGTATAAGAACAAGAGAATAAACATAGATAAGGCATTCAGGCACTGCCTGGGCTCTGAGCTGCATTCCTCTCTAACTTCATCCTCCATCTCTCCAATTAATCCACTTTGCTTCCTAACCCCCCTGGCTGAACCTCCATTCTTCCTCAGGGCACAAGGCAACGTCTGGGGTAAGGTAGAGGGGTAGGAGAAGGTGGAAGGATGGTTGGGAGCCCCTCCTGGGGACTCAGGTTTCTGGGAGGGCTGTTGTGGTTCTGTATTGCCTTTCAACTTGTATATTTCTGTATATAACTGTATATATTGTAAGTACCTGCTTGTCTATCATGCCAAGCTGTAAATAATAAGCTTCATTCATTTTCCAGAGCCAACTGAGTCTAGTCTGGGTGATTTTCAAAGTGTGGGGGGGGCAGGGAACACCCAAACCACCACAGACCTAAGGTACAGTCCATGTCCCTGTCTAATAGTTTTCACCTGCAGAAATGGTAGCACTGAATTACAGACCCAGTTCCTTCAGTTCCTCATATGCTGGCTTCTTTATGGCTCAGGAAAAGATGACCTCAGTGTTTCTACTCCTGTGAAGCACTGAAAATAAACCCTGCACGCTGAGGATTTGCCTGCAGCCTACTTTCTTTGCTTCCTTGTATTGTAAGTTTTGGGCCAGTCCAGTATGCACTGAATCAATTAGAATCTTTCCATCAGGTTGTGTGGACATTGGTGCAGGCACTATCTGACAGGAAGAAGTGCCATCAAGCTTCTGATAGCACAGATATTGTGAATAGCCTGGCTTTATGTAGAGAAAAGGAAAAAAACTGTAATTTTAACCTCTGTGCTCAGGATTTGCTTCTGTCAACCACTGAAAAAACAACCACATGTGGAGAGAAATGTGACTGCAGCTAAACACTGCACAGCAGAGTCATGTTATGATAGCACATGTCTCCAGTTCATGAAGCTCCAGGAAGCAGGTGATATACTGACAACACAGCAAAACATGTGATGCAAAGCCAGATGAAAAGCATCAGCTACATCATTTCAGAAGTCTGAATTAGTTGCCCACTTTGACTTTTTGGCTAGAAAAGGTCATTAATAATTCTTTGGATGGCCTTTTTTCCTTCTTGTCTTTGGATGTTTTTTACCCTCTTGTCCCTCCTGTTTGAGATTTCATTTCTGATCAAGCTCGATTTCAACTGTCCTGTTAATCTGAGTAATGTTTCTCATTTCATCCCTTCTTAGAGGATCAATAAGAGAAATGTTTGATCAGCCTATGTGCACATCTATTGCATAGTAACACATTTCTCAATGGACTAGAGATGAAAAAATCTTCAACTTTTTCATTCAAAAATGAAGAAATCTTTCTAGTTTTCAAATTTTGAACTGCATTCTGAATCATTTGCAGGTGGGCTCCAAATCCTCTCTGCTATAATGACAGAAACTTATTTGCTCCATCCCTTTGCTCCAAGCTATATGAGGAGAGGCTCAGAGAGCTGGGGGTGTGCAGCCTGGAGAAGAGGAGGCTCAGGGCAGATCTCATTGCTGTCTACAACTACCTGAAGGGAGGCTGTAGCCAGGTGGGGTTGGACTCTTCTGCCAGACAACCAGCAATAGAACAAGGGGACACAGTCTCAAGTTGTGCCAGGGGAGGTCTAGGCTGGGTGTTAGGAGGAAGTTGTTGGCAGAGAGAGTGATTGGCATTGGAATGGGCTGCCCAGGGAGGTGGTGGAGTTGCTGTCCCTGGAGGTGTTCAAGCAAAGCCTGGATGAAACACTTAGTGCCATGGTCTGGTTGACTGGCTAGGGCTGGGTGCTAGGTTGGACTGAATGATTTTGGAGGTCTCTTCCAGCCTGCTTGATTCTATCCCTTTAGATTATTCTAATTCTGAAACTTAGAGAAAAAAGAAAAAAAAAAAAAAAACAAGAAACAAAACTGCTCTTTTCTTGCTCTTTCCTTTCCTTTTGAGGCAGCTATGTTCCAGCACACTGGAATTAAACTGATGGATTACACGCACTAAACTTTGGGATTATATGCACCCATCAACAAATGATTGCTTGCTTGCTTGCTTCATTCCCTTAATTGCAACAATTATTAGTGTCTCTCCCAGGGATGGAGTTGGTTTGAACTCACTCTGATGCAAACATGAAGAAAATGAAGAGCTGTTTCCAAAAAGCTAAAGCAAGACAGATAAAAGCCTGGAATGATTGTAACTGTACAGGTCACCCATGTGTTTAGACAGCTGAGTTGAAATGCATGAGGTCTGTGTTCTGAAGGGGTTGCAGCTGCAGGGTACCTATAAAGGGCACTGAGAGGCTGGAAAGAATTTCTAGGAGGGATTTTCACTTCCAGAATGAAAACAGTGGGGTTTAATTGCAGAGAAAATATTACAGAAGCCTGCCCTCCCCTAAGTGCTTATGACGTAAGTGAAGTGCTCAAGCACTGGATAAAAACAAAGGCATCTGCAAAGTTAAAGCATCAAGAGACAGGAGGGGGGTTGGCAGCAGCAGACTACTTTGCTGCAGACTTCTTGCCATATGCCTCCCAATGCTGCCTCCACTGGGTTGAAATTTACTTCCATGTGATAATCAATTGGTGTCATTAATGATGTTATCATGAATCTGACATTAAGGATCAAAGTTGAGCGGGTAGGATGTGAGCCAGCTGCAGAAAAGGCACCTGAAAAATGTTTATTCTTAGTCAGAGATAAAAAAAAAACAAACCAGAGGAATGGCATTTTCCATCAGATGTGAGCTGAAAGTTCTGTGAAAGATAATTCAGGACATTATTTCCATTGTCCTCCATCCTTCCCAGGATACAGACTCCTTAAATCTCTCTTGTTAGATCTTGCACTTGAATTGATTTTTGTTTTGAAGAAACTAACTCTCAGCAGTAAATAGGAGCTTCTCATCCAAGTTTTCAGCTCAAAGTAAATGCAGCTTGGTCTTGTTTAATTCTACAGTGAGACTGCCAGATGAAGTCCATGTCAAAGTTTGCTTGACCTCAGTGACAGTAAGCTTGAGCTCTTCACAAGTATCATTAAAATGTTTGAAACAGAAGTAGAGCTACACACCACAGTGAGCTCTTTTCCCCTCTTGCTGCCTCAGTTTCCCATCTGCTTGCCACTAGCATTTTTAAGCCAGAGTGAACCTTAAATGAAGGTTGCCATAAAAGTTGATGCCACTGATTAGTCTTATACAAATCCAGACAAACTCCAGTTACTTCATCTCCATCTAAGTCTTCAGCTTTTGCTCTCTGATTTCCATCTCCTTCTCAGTCCCTCAGACCCAGTGAAACACTCTTTTTTAACAGCTGGTTTACCCACTCTGAAAAGAAACCTTCCTTTTACCCACTTTCTTGTGGACTGTGGCAGTGACCTAACAAATTATGTTATTTCCTCCACAAACTCTTTTGTGGCTCAGTCTTACCAAATTATTCTTCTTCTCATGGTCCAGACTGTGCTCCCTGCTTTTCTGAGGTATTTCCCATCAGTATCAAAATGTTCATACCAAAATCTGCCTTTCCCTTCTTCACTACAAATCTGGGGTCACCCCTATATTCCCTAACAGGTCTGATCATAGAGTCACAGAATCAAGCAAGTTGGAAGAGACCTCCAAGATCATCCAGGCCAACCTAGCACCCAGCTCTACCCAATCAACTAGACCATGGCACTAAGTGCCTCATCCAGGCTTTTCTTCAACACCTCCAGGGATGGTGACCCCACCACCTCCCTGGGCAGCCCATTCCAATGCCAATCACTCTCTCTGGGAAGAACCTCCTCTGTCAAAGGTAGCATAATACTGTGATACTGTGA
The DNA here is from genome assembly GCF_015220805.1 of Pogoniulus pusillus. NCBI lineage: Eukaryota > Metazoa > Chordata > Aves > Piciformes > Lybiidae > Pogoniulus > Pogoniulus pusillus. Next base: position 9,854,366 of record NC_087294.1, on the reverse strand, counting down.
TAATGGTTTAGCTTTTTCTATAGCTATGTATCTTGGAAGTTTCTAAAAGAAAATTGCATGTAGTACCTGGATTGATCAGAGGACTATAGCTTGAACACTCCTTTTTACAACCTATCTGAGCAATTTCAGGTTGGCTTTTGTTTTCTTTTGGTTTTGGAGGTTTTTTTTAGGAAAAAAAAGTTGTAAATTCAACCTTGACTGCATAATGTCAGTGTCACAGGATCATAGGAGCACAGGATTCAGCCTTGACTCTGTAATGTCAGTGTCACAGGATCATAGGAGCACAGGATTCAGCCTTGACTCTGTAATGTCAGTGTCACAGGATCATAGGAGCACAGGATTCAGCCTTGACTCTGTAATGTCAGTGTCACAGGATCATAGGAGCACAGGATTCAGCCTTGACTCTGTAATGTCAGTGTCACAGGATCATAGGAGCACAGGATTCAGCCTTGACTCTGTAATGTCAGTGTCACAGGATCATAGGAGCACAGGATTCAGCCTTGACTCTGTAATGTCAGTGTCACAGGATCATAGGAGCACAAGATTTATCCTTGACTGTGTAATGTCAGTGTCACAGGATCATAGGAGCACAGGATTCAGCCTTGACTCCATAATGTCAGTGTCACAGGATCATAGGAGCACAAGATTTATCCTTGACTGTGTAATGTCAGTGTCACAGGATCATAGGAGCACAGGATTCAGCCTTGACTCCATAATGTCAGTGTCACAGGATCATAGGAGCACAGGATACAGCCTTGACTCCATAATGTCAGTGTCACAGGATCACAGGAGCACAGGATTCAGCCTTGACTCTGTAATGTCAGTGTCACAGGATCATAGGAGCACAGGATTCAGCCTTGATTCCATAATGTCAGCATCACAGGATCACAGGAGCACAGGATTCAGCCTTGACTCCGTAATGTCAGTGTCACAGGATCATAGGAGCACAGGATACAGCCTTGATTCCATAATGTCAGTGTCACAGGATCACAGAGGCACAGAAAGTTGGGGGTTGGAAGGGACCTCTGGAGATCACAGAATCACAGAAACGTTCAGGTTGGAAAAGACCCTCAGGATCTTCAGGTGCAACCTCCCTGCCAGAGCAGGACCATAATCTAGTGCAGGTCACACAGGAGGGCATCCAGGCAGGTGCTGGCGAGCACACCCCAAAGTAACATAACGTATACCAATATGGTTAGATCATTGTTCTCCCTTTATTGCAGTGATACAGTGACTTTTATGCTTATATGAGGTACAGATAGGTTAAGCCTATATAAACCATTTGTAGGGTCAGCCTCCTGTGGCCAGCAGACCCTGCCTCCTTGCAGCTGGATGTGGGGGTTTGTTTCACCGTCTCAGTTCCTGCCTCCGGGATGGGCTCAAGGACACTCCGCAGCACAGGTTGCTCATGGTTATCAATTCGTGTCCTCTGCTAGCAAGAAATCCATCCACAGGCAGGCCCTGATATTAAACTCCACAACCTCTCTGGGAAGCCTATTCCAGTGCTCTGTGACCCTTACAGTAAAGTTCTTCATCATGTCGAGGTGGAACTTCCTGTGCTGTAGTTTACATCCACTGCCCTTTGTCCTATCCCAGGGCACAAGTGAGCAGAGGCTGTCCCTTCCTTCTTGACACCCAGCCCTCAGATATTGATAACTATTTATTAGATCCCCTCCAGGCTAAACAGCCCTAGGTCTCTCAGCCTTTCCTCATAAAGCAGTGCTCCAGTCCCTTCATCATCCTTGTGGCCCTCTGTGATGGTTTGGGCATTCCCTGCCCCCCCCATCCCCCCCACTTTGGAAATCACCCAGACTAGACTCAGCCAACTCTGGAAATTGAATGCAGTTTGTATTTACAGCTGGAACAATATACAAGCAGATATTTACAGTATATACACTTATATGCAGAAATAGACAAGGTAAAAGGTAATACAGAAACACAACAGCCCTCCCAGAAACCTGAGTCCCCAGGAGGAGCTCCCAACCACCCTTCCACCTTCCCCATGCCCCTCTCAACCTTACCCCAGTCCCAAGGGAGAATGGAGGTTCAGCCAGGGGGTTAGGAAGCAAAGTGGATTAGTGCAAAGTGGAGGGTGAGGTTAGAGAGTAAGACACAGCTCAGCCAGCAGCCCCAGTGAGAGTGGTTACCTAAGTTTTTATTTCTTGTTCCTATACATGTCAGCAAGCCTATGAGTGAAGTAGACATCACCATTGTTTCCTTTTATAGCCTGTAATCTAGTTCTTCTCACCAAAACATTCTAGCCTGCTTCAAACTAGCACACTCTCTGTTGAAATCTTTCAAGTAGATCCCTGTCCCTCCTGAACTGGGGAGCCCAGAACTGGATGCAATACTTCGAGCAGGACCTCATTAGGACAGAGTAGACAGGGGTATGACCCTCCCTCAATCTGCTGTGTCAAACCTCCTGTTTATTGTTTTAGAGCTAGAATGTCATGTAGGCATCCTGGACATTTCTTGTTTGTTTATGTCCTGCATCAGCTGAACCTTCAGCTGTGTGCTGGTAGCTTTCAAATGAATCCAAATAATCCTCATTCTGTTAAGTGGGTTGGTCCTTCCTTCTTCCTGGGCTGGGTTTGCCCTTGTCATTACAGGCCTACAATAAGGAGACTTCTCTGCCACAGATGTTTACAATACAGTCTGTAAATAATGGATTTCCATTGTTTATTCAAACAAAACCCACCCACCCACCCCACCAACCCATACTTTTTGTATGCAGAGCTCCAAGGTTTGCAAAGCTTACCCACGCACAGAGTCTCCTAGTTTCCAGGAAGAAGCCTGGGGCATCCTCCCCTCTTGTAAAAGGTTTCTTCCAGAAGCATTTTAAATATGGTCAGCAGAGACAAACGTGCAAAATGAAGCATTTCAGAGGAGGAAACTGGAAAAGGGGGTTGAAAAATGGAACCCTGCAGGAAAAGTCTTCACTTTATCTACTGACACCAGCTGGTGGATTGTTTGAGGTTCCATCTGTGAATGGTGACTCCCACACGTAGAATTTAGCTTCAGAAGCAGTAAACATTTATGCTAAGCTGAAACTGCACATTTTAAAGGCCTATCCTAGGGATTCTGTTCTGCTGGCTGCTTATCAAAGTATCAAAGAGGCAACTCACCTCAGAAAGGGTTTACAGTCTAGAAGGCATGAAAAGACAAGGAGAGCATTCACTCCTTTGGATTTCTCTCCTCTGTAAGTCTAGGAGAGAAATTGATGCCCAGGAGTAGCTAGTCTGGATATGGAGGCTCATGATTGTTTCTTAGGTGATGGTGGGTTTAAAGTGGCTTCTCTCTATCACTATGCCCAAATGTTTGCAGCACTTTTCCCCTTCATTGATATGACAGTTTGAGAAATAATAGTCAGCAGCAGGAGGAAAAATGTGGCCACTCCCACACTTGTTTTATGACAGCAATTGTTTCTGGAGGTTATTTTTCCACTTCTAAGAACTGAAGTGATACAGGCATTATGATACCATGCACTGCTGCCCTCTAATTTTGAAGGTCCTGGCTATGAGAGTGGAATTCACAGCCTTGTCTGAGAGCTTATTTTCCCAGTGCTGCAAACAGTGACTGTAGAGACAGGGAGTGCCAGAGCCATAGGACAGACAACAGGCAAAGGCTAAAGAGTAGGATTCATCTGAAACCTTGCTCTCAGATACTCTCAGATGCTTTCCAGTGGCTCCTCTTGGATGGCATGCCAGGATAAAAGGATCTGGCTAAATGCCAGGGCCTGCACTTGGGCCACAACAACCCCAAGCAATGCTACAGGCTTGGGGCAAGAGGAGGCTCAGGGGTGACCTCATTGCTGTTTACAACTATCTGAAGGGAGGTTGTAGCCAGGTGGGGGTTGGTTTCTTCTGCCAGGCAACCAGCAGACTCCACAGCCTCTCTGCATGGCCTTCTCCAGGCCCTGGTTACCCTTACAGCAAAGAAATTTCTTTTCAAGTTGAGGTGCTGAGTGCTGCAGCTGGCAGACAGGGCTCAGCTGTCCCCCCTGGGCTCAGCTGGTGACCCCACGCAGCCCAGGGACATTCCACTGTGAAGTCACTATACCTAAATGCATCACTAAATGAAAAAAAAAATTAATATATCATAAATTTGCTCTGACATTCTGCTGTAAATTATCAGTGCTACTGACAGCAAACACTGCAACGTTGTTCCTTGCTGTCACACTCAGCACTTCAGTGACAGGGCAAATTTGAATGTGTTGAATTCTCATTCCAGTTCAGCATGAAGCCAAATGTCAAATCACTGTGAACTCCAGTGGAATGGAAATGCTACCCCTGACTGCCTGTCTAGACTGTAATGGTAGATGGCCCTTAAGCTGAGAATATTTGGAAGGTCAGTTCACGTTGCTTGGTGGCAGAGCACACCAGCTAATGATGCCTTTGATTCCAAAGCCAGCATCGCAGCCAGCTAGCCAATCGGCGAGCTGCAAACAGTTTCTCCCTGAAAGGGAAGAGAGTGCTAGGGAAAAGAGACATGAGATCACCATCTTCAACTATCTTGAGTCAGCAAGGCAGGTGAGAAAATTTGCTCTGGGCCCTAGAGCTACACCTGTCCCCAGAAATGCTGACTGGGCTCTTGCTGAAGGTTACTCGCTGCTGAGTGGACACCCACATGGCTGGGGGACTGCAGCACCTGGGCAGGGTGTTTTGCATTTTGTAGTCACGTTGAACCCATTGTGTCCTTGCTGACCCAGAGTGCTCCTAGATAGGAGTTGTGAGAAACTGGCAGCAAAGTAGTGAGCAGAGCTTCCAACAGCATGTCCCCAGCTGAACTTACTCTGTCACCTGTCTGAAGCAAATCGCACTGCTATCTAGCAGGTGCCACTGCTGGCACTGGGATGGCCAGTGATGATAGCTCTGTTAGCCAGTCCCAGACTCATCTTGGATACTGCATTCTGTTTTGGGCTCCCCAGGTTAAGAGGGACAGGGATCTGCTGGAAAGGGTCATTCTGAGACCTGTCTTAGTCAAAGCCAAAGGCTTTGGAAGTTGAGTCTTGGCGCAACAGTTAGTGTAAAAAGAACTGGGTGGTTAAAATAGCAAGCTAATGTCTTACCAGGATGTAAATCAGAGTTTTTAATTGTGAGAGGAGCTGCATTTGGATTAGCTGTGCATGTAATGTGACCAGACCAAAGGAAGCTAGGGTTCTTGCTGGTGGTCTGGGGAAGAAATATCCTGGCACGTTGCTTCCGTCAGTGGAAAGTAAAACACTGTGCTCTCACCAGGCTCCTCTTGCTGCTGAGGGCAGGGAACTTGGTGTTCTCTGCTCCCTTGAGAAAGCTCCCAGGTGAGAGGAAAGGCTTCTTTCCAGCTCAGATATTCTCAGAAATTATCTGCCTGTCAGCACATTCATGCTTTGACTCTTTAATCCTAAAACCAACATTGCTTTGCTTGTTATTTTCTATCAAAAACGGGTGGCTCATCGAGGTGCACATGGATTTGCTTCTACACTCTCCTCTCCTAAACATGGAAAACTTCTGATTTTGAAGGAACAGGAAGGGATGTTTTCTATCTTAGAGATTCTGCCTTGTTTGCTCCACAGGCAAACTAAAATAGCTCCTCAACAGAAGCACGGGACACAGTTGCCCCATGTCTATCAAAACAGCCTATCAATTTTCCTTGCCTCTCAGCTCGTGTCAGTGCTGCAGGTTTAATTAAGTCATCATAATTCTGTCACTCACAAGGAGCAGTTACATGGTGTCTCATAAAGCCTCCTATCTGAAGCCAAACTACAGAAGTTCTGCTGTTATATGGTGGGCTTTTTCAGCTCTTCTCTTAGAATTTGTGCTCCAGTGAGTAATTTCTCCTTGTTTTCTCTGTGGGAACGTCTGAGATGTTAAGAACTTTTTCCCTGTATGCTTATCCTGACCTTAATGTCAAATTGTAGGTCCCTTTCTTCCTGTGACACAAACCCAATCTCTTTCTTCAGAATTCCCTCACTGCTGTGGTAGCAGAAATTTTCTTGGAAAGCCCAAACAGTGCCATTCCCTCCTCTGCTTAATGAAGCTACTCCTGAGTCACAGAGGAGACTTTTCTTCCTGCAGTATATACTCAAAGGAAGAACAGTTTCTAAGCTCACCTCTGAAGTGTTCCTCATCTGTGTGCTCTATGGAGCAGAGATCATCTAGTACATAAAGTCATAAAAACCCCCTAGCCTGGTTTGAGGTTGGGAGAGTGGAGTTATAGAAGAGACCACACTGTGCCCCTGAAGCTCAGGAGAAGGGGGATGAGACCTGTGATTCTCACTACATCTTGAAATGAATAGAAAGCTCCAGCATTTATCTGGCTCAAAGGGATGTGAAGGAAACCAGCAGATGTGGTGGGAGGAGGAAGGATGTGAGACCATCAAAGTGTTTCTGCGGCTCTCTTTTCCTCACTGAGTCGCAGCAGTGGCCCATGCAGACATCTTACTGCTGCCCTGTGTTATTCTGAGTTACCACAGTAGGGTGATACTCAGAATATCTCAAGGACAGCCTTGTTCAGTGGCTACCCAAAGAATTTTCCAAAGAAGCCACTGCATGAATAAATCCTTCAAGGTCTACTGCAAGCCCGACAGGGAGGAGCTGAGAGGCACAGAGGGGTAAACAACATCAGACACCTGCCACTGCAAACAACTTTCTGGACTCCCTGTCCTATGTTTTTACCGTGGAGCATAAGACTGCCTACCTCTCAGTCTTGCAGTCCTAACTCCTTTCTTTGTAGGATACTTAAACTGATTTTCAGATGCAAAACCAACTGATGCTGTGCTGCAGACAACTTCAAAGCAAGCCCAGAAGGTTACATTGAAACAAGAAATGAACCTGTTCCAGAATAGGTAACTTATCCTGGCACTTCTGATGTTCTCTCATCCCTAAATAATGACTTTGAAATGTGATGACACCAGCTTGGGTGTCACTATTTCCTCAGCATTCAGTCTGCCTGCCTTTGGTGCATGTGAAGGCTCCTAAGAGCACATGTATCCTGCAGTGCCAAGAGCCTTGGGGCCAAGCTCTAAGCTGCTGCCATCCCTGGTCATGCTCCCTGGCTACACTTGCCGTCTGGGTAGCTCAAAAAAAACACCAATTGCAATGCACCATCGTGCTTCAAATCCAGCCAAGGAGGCGATTGAGGGCACAGGGGAATATCTCTGGACCCTGGCCAGTGTTTCAGGATTTCCACTTGACTGGTAGGAATGCAAAATAACACTTGTAAAAACCAGTCAGAGTGCCAGGTCAGGACTTTTCTATTCCTTTTATATCTATAACTTAATGTGAACTGTCATGGGGTTCATTTATATACAATTCTAAGCAAGCAGCTTACAGCTGAGCTCTACCATGGAAGTCCATGTTTGTGTAAGACCCTGTTTTGGAGATGTATCTGCTCTCCCTCAACTTAATACAAACAGCAATATAAACCAAGCAACTTCTGTGCAGAGCTGCATGCTTCCCACCACCAAAGTAATCTGTTCTGGTTTATCTGCTATTACCTTAATAAGAATAATTTTGTTTCCCATTTTTGGGGACAGGAAAGGTGAGGAAGGAAAGAACAACAGGAACTGTCTCTGTAATTTGCCTCTCCTGACAATGCTAGAAGTGTTTGGTTATTCCTTACAAAACAATTTAAAAACCCAACAAACTACATGAATGAGGTAAAGACTTTATCATTTTGGTTACCTGATGTGTCTAGTTCCAGCTTTCAGTAAACAGAGATGGGAAAATAAGTTCAGCTGCAGGCTGGGCAATAAGCCTAGAGGTAGTCTGAGTTATGCAGGTTGTTTGAAGGATATATTTGAAGAAGACCTGGGAAAAAGGCTGAATCTGGCAACCCCTCTGCAAGGGATTAGTACCCAACCCTATCCTCACCATAGAACACCAACACTGCAGCCAGAGGCCAAGAGCCAGACACTTCACTGTGCATGCTGTAATCATCCTGGTTATAGAGGTATATAAATATAGGATAGAGTGCAAAGGAAGCAGCTTTGCAGACAGAGAGTAAGCTAAAACTAGCAGGAGGGAAAATATCAGCCAGCCACGAGGCAGCCATTAGAATTCAAAAGGACTCCATCAGCATTCCAGCTACATACCTACCAGTGCTGAGTTGCTTCTCCATGGAGTGCTAGCAGAGATGTTAGCTGAGTCCATATATCCTCTCCGATGTATTTTCAGGACAGACAACAGAGAGCCAGAAATTCTTGGGGCTTCTCAATAATCATTTATAGCTCCACTTACCCTCTAATGCCAAATCATCTTCCTTGCCTAGGCATCACAGTATCACAGTATTATCAGGGTTGGAAGAGACCTCACAGATCATCAAGTCCAACCCTTTACCACAGAGCTCAAGGCTAGACCATGGCACCAAGTGCCACGTCCAGTCCTGCCTTCAACAGCTCCAGGGACGGCGACTCCACCACCTCCCCGGGCAGCCCATTCCAGTGCCCAATGACTCTCTCAGTGAAGAACTTTCTCCTCACCTCCAGCCTAAATCTCCCCTGGCACAGCCTGAGGCTGAGTCCTCTCGTTCTGGTGCTGGCCACCTGAGAGAAGAGAGCAACCTCCCCCTGGCCACAACCACCCCTCAGGTAGTTGTAGACAGCAATAAGGTCACCCCTGAGCCTCCTCTTCTCCAGGCTAACCAATCCCAGCTCCCTCAGCCTCTCCTCGTAGGGCTGTGCTCGAGGTCTCTCCCCAGCCTTGTCGCCCTTCTCTGGACACACTCAAGCATCTCTTCTGTTACTCCCACAGAAGCTCATTTCAATGCTTTTTTCCCTGCTCTGCCTGTCTTGTTCTGGTGAGGTTACCTGGTTAACAAGCAGCAGTGTGTCAGCTGCAATTCAGATGCTATATTTATTATGTGACATATGATATTATGACATAAGATATATTATATCATATAGAACCAGATTATATTATGTTGTTAGGGTGGGTGGTGACAGTTTTCATGTAGAGAGAAATAGTATATAACTCATGCAGCATAAAGAGGTGATCTTGTTTAGGCAGGGGATTGGACTCGGCAATCTCTGGAGGTCATAGGATCACAGGATCATAGGATCATAGGAAGTTAGGGGTTGGAAGGGACCCAAGGAGTCCAACCCTCCTGCCAGAGCAGGACAATGCTATCTAACACAGATCACAGAGGAACACATCCAGACAGGCCTTGAAAGGCTCCAGAGAAGGAGACTCCACAATCCCCCTGGGGAGCCTGTTCCAGTGCTCTGGGACCCTCACAGTAAAGAAGTTCCCCCTTGTGTTGAGGCAGAACCTCTTTTGCTGCAATTTACACCCATTGCTCCTTGTCCTATCCCAGGGAGCAGTGAGCAGAGCCTGTCCCCCACTCCTGGCAGCCTTCAGATACTTATAAACATTTATTAAATCCCCTCTCAGTCTTCTCTTCTCCAGATTAAAAAGCCCCAGGTCCCTCAGCCTCTCCTCATAAGCCATGCCCTCCTATCCCCTAATCATCCTCATAGCCCTCTGCTGAACCCTCTCCAGCAGATCCCTGTCCCTCTTAAACTGGGGAGCCCAAAACTGAACAACTGAACACAGTACACAGTACACAGTACACTGTCCCTTCCAACCTCTAATATTTTGTGATTCTGTAATACATCCAACTATAAAGCCATTGACAGCAATAAAATTAAAATTCAGCTTTTATATTGAGCATATTTTGGGTTAAACATACAGCTAGCATTATGTGAGTAAGGATAAAAGACACCCAGATGTTTTATCTGCTTACTACATCTTTTGCAGAGAAGCTAGCTCATGACATCTACACATTAATATTGGAAGGGTTTCTTCCCAACAGCTCTGGTCTTTCCATAGATAAAAATCAACTTTTATATTGATCATAACTTAGGTTAAACATACAGCTAGCATTATGTGAGTAAGGATAAAAGACACCTAGGTGTTTTATCTGCTCACTACATCCTTTGCAAAGAAGCTAGCCCATGAACAAAGGGACACAGTCTCAAGTTGTGCTGGAGGAGGTCTAGGCTGGATGGTAGGAGGAAGCTCTTCCCAGAGAGAGTGATTTGCCATTGGAATGGACTGCCCAGGGAGGTGGTGGAGTCACCGTCTCTGGAGGTGTTCAAGAAAAGACTGGATGAGGCACTTAGTGCCATGGTCTAGTTGACTGGCTAGGGCTGGGTGCTAGGTTGGACTGGATGATCTTGGAGGACTCTTCCAACCTGCTGGTTCTATGATTCTATGACATCTACACATTAATATTGGAAGGGTTTCTTCCCACCGGCTCTGGTCTTCCCAAAGGAGATAAAGAGGTATACAGACACATGGCCTAGAGCTACTTTTGGTCCAGTCACCAGAAATGAAGAAAAGCAAGGAGTGTCATTTGTCTGAATTTGGTTTAGATGCCCAATTTATAATCCAGACACATAAAGTATGTGAGATGCAGAAACACCATCCCCTGTGCCAGACCCAGAACCAGCAGTCATTTACTACTTTGAAATCAAGCTCAAAACTGTGTCAGCCAAGTGCTGGCACAGAGCACCCTCCAGCTGAATCAGTCCTGTTAAACTGGGCTGCACAATGTGTGGAACTTACCAGGTGGGTCTCTTCAGTACACTAAATTCCACTTTGGGATGAATTCACCCTAAGCAGACTTGTAACAACTGTTGGCTCAAGGCTACATTCAAGCTTATAATGTTTGTCTAGACAACACCATTGGTTAATATCTCAATCCACTTTTAATTGGAAAATGCTCTGTGGGGGATATTTTTGGTTTGGTTTGGTTTGGTTTGGTTTTTACAAAACAGCATTATTTATTCCTCTTAATCTAGATTTTGAAGTTTAGTAATTAAAAACCATAAATATACAAGCAGATCTGGATCTCATCATTTAAGTATATGCATGTTCATCAGAGTGGGAGTGTTTTCATATGTTTGCTACTCCATGCTCACACCACTACAGCTTGGAGCAGAACTTGGCAATAATTTAGGCTGGATCTCCAGGGTATGGGTCTGTTCTAACTTGTTCTACTGACTTTAGAGCCAGCCTTACAATTATTATTTCTAAAGGCTTCCTCCACAGTTCAATGATTACTGGGGGGAAAAAAATAGCAAATTTAATTCAAACAAAAGCCAAAAGGTTTTAGACACTCCACTGAAAAGTCCAAAATCCTCACTTAAAAAAGAAACACCCAAACAAATAAAACTCAGCATGGTTGCTCTTTAAAATGATGTGGTTTTAAATCACGCAGCTTACTGGGTGTTGGGGATGTGATTTCAGTGCTGGCACTGCCACACTCTACTCCTCCTTGCCCAGCACTAAGCATGTATTCAAACAGGGTTACACTCCACTAAAGAGACTTCCCAAAAACCTCTTAAAATCTCCAAGTGGCACAATTTTATACAACAGCAAATCATAGAATCAACCAGGTTGGAAGAGACCTCCAAGATCATCCAGTTCAATCTATCATCCAGCAATGCCCCGCTAATGCTTGGAGGGCAGGAATCTCTTCAAGTTACTCTAGTGTTATGCTAATCTGTGTCTGCTTGTGCCAGTAGAGGTTCAGAAAGGCCAAGTGCAAGGTCCTACACCTAGCACAGGGCAACCCTTGCTATCACCACAGGATGAGGGGTGATGTGGTTGAGAGCAGCTCTACAGAAAAGGACCTGGCAGGAGTGGGTGCAGGTGAATAAAAAGCTGGACATGAAACAATGATTTGCATTTGCAACCCAGAAGACAAATCACATCCTGGGCTGCATCAAAAGAAATGTGGCCAGCTGGTCAAGGGAAGTGATTCTGCCTCTCTGCTCCGCTCTGCTGAGAACTCACCTGGAGTACTGTATCCAGCCCCAGCCTCAACATAAGAATGACATTAACCTGTCAGAGTGGGTCCAAAGGAGGATCACAAATTGAGGGCTGGAGCACCTCTTCTTTGAGGACAGGCTAAGAGAGTTGAGATTGTTCAGCCAGGAGAAGAGAAGGCTGCAGGGGGACCTTATTGTGGCCTGTCAGTACCTGAGGAGGGACTATAAGAAAGATTAGGACAGTCTTTATAGCAAGACCTGTTACATCATAACAAGAGGTAATAGTTTTAAGCTAAGAGAAAGCATATTTAGACTAGATACAAGGAAGATTTTCTTCACAGTGAGAGTGGTGAAACACTGTAATAGGTTGCCCAGGGAGGTGGTAGGAGCCCCATCCAAGGTCAGGTTGGATGGAGCTGTGAGCAACCTGTTCTCATTAAAGATGTCCCTGCTCACTGCTGTGGGAGTTGGACTAGACGACCTCCAAAGGTCACTTTCAACCTAAAGCATTCTGTGATCCTATGGTTTGATGCAGTGGAAAGCTGGAGTAGTACAGCAGTGAATCAAGCCCAGTGTCTGGGTTCGTACGCAAGCAAGAAATACTTAGGAGTTATTGTGCAAGCTCCCATTGTGTTCATGAGGAAAAATATTATCCATGCACTAATCCACCTGATACCCTTGCACCAAACAAAAGCCTGTTTCTTTCAATAGACACAGTTTCTGAAGAACCAAGGATCTAGACAAGCAGCAAAGGCTGGATAAAACTAATACCATTGCCTTGTTTGAAGTGTTTGCTCTTAGTCATGCAAATCTTCACATGCACATAATAAATGTCAATATTGTACTGGAGAAGTAAGATGGAAAATACTGAAATTTTATCTAGGTCATTCAAATAAGATACCTATAAATAGGAAAACACAGGAAACTGCTGCTGTTGCAGAATGTTCCCTCTGCCAGCTTTCTCAGATGTGTCCACTGAGAGATTTCCAGCAGGCTCTCCTCCTTTGCCCTCCTACCATTTGCCCACGGTTGTCACCATATCTCTCTTCACTCACTTCTTTCCTTTCTCTGCCCTTTTTCTTTCCCCTCCAGGATCATGTCTCTGTGACTAATTGTCTATTACTTTTTCCACTGCCATCTCTTTCTCTCTCCCATACAGCCAAATGCAAATCTATACCCCTGCCATCCTGCTTTTGCCTTGCCTGGCCTCTCTTCACCTTGTCCTGAGCCCTGGCTTCTCTCCAGCCTTACACTCTTCACCTCATATGTCTGGTGTCCTTAACATCTTCATCATCCCATGCCTGTTGCTCTTTTGCTTTGCTTGCTGAAATGCATTTTCATTTCTACAGTGATCTTGTACCACTGCAACTCAACATAACCTGCTCCCTTCAGCAGCTGGCTATGCTGAGCTTCTAGATGCACCTGGAAGCCCTTCTGCTTCCCTCACACTCCTCAGCCTATAAGATTCTGGTATCCTCTTTCATTCCTTCTCTCTGCAGTTTTCCCCACTTTCCTACCCTCCTATCTTCCTCCCTATCTTCCCTTCTCAACGTTCCTGTCACCCACTGACTATCCAGGCCCTTTCATTTTGATTTGCATGTGCTTGGAAAACAGAGCTTTGTTTGCTTCATGCATGAGGTAGGTAACAAGAAACTGTTCTTCAGATGCTAATGGGTTTTGCTTTGCTTGGTTTGGGTTTTTTGGCAACTTTTGATGGTTTGTTTGGTTTTTTTTGCCAGAAAACTTGGCAAAGCACAAGCTGCTGATATGCAGGGGCAATCATCCAATACATGCTGGTTAGTACTGTTACTGGATGTAACTCCTGGCCAACTTGGTAACCCATGGATTTGACATGGGCACTCTGTGCTGGGTCAAGACCTGGCTGGATAGCTGGACCCGGAGAGTGATGGTGAACAGTGCCACATCCAGTTGGCAGCTGTCATTAGTGGTGTGGTGTCCCCCAGGGACCAGTGCTGGGCCCAGTCATAGGATCATGGAATCCTTTTTAATATCTTCATTGATGATCTGGATGAGGGGATTGTGTCCTCCATCAGTAAGGTTGCAGATGACACCAAGTTTGGAGCAAGTGTCAATCTGTTAGAGGGCAGTAGGGCTCTGTAGAGGGACCTGGACAGGTTGGAGAGATAGGCAGGGTCCAATGCCATGGGTTTTAACAAGGCCAAGTGCTGGCTTCCTTGCTTTGGCCACAACAGCTCCATGCAGTGCTACAGGCTGGGGACAGAGTAGCTGGAGAGCAGCCAGGCAGAGAGGATCTGGGGGTACTGGTTGACAGGGGACAGAACACGAGCCAGCAGTGTGCCCAGGTGGCCAAAAGAGCCAACGTCATCCTGGCATGCGTAAGGAATAGTGTGGCCAGCAGGACCAGGGAAATCATTCTGCTCCTGTACTCAGCACTGGTTAAGCCACACCTTGAGTGCTGTGTCCAGTTCTGAGCCTTTCAATTTAAGAAAGATGTGGAGGTGCTTGACTGTGCCCAGAGAAGGGCAACAAGGCCTGTGAGAAGCACAGCCCTGTGAGAAGTAGCTGAGGGAGCTGGGGGTGCTCAGCCTGGAGAAGAGGAGGCTCAGGGCAGACCTTATTGTTCTCTACAACTACCTGAAAGGAGGTTGTAGCCAGCTGGGGTTGATCTCTTCTCTCAGGCACTCAGCAACAGAACAAGAGGACACAGTCTCAAGCTGCACCAGGACAGATTTAAGGCTGGATGTTAGGAAGAAGTTCTTCCCAGAGAGAGTGATTGGCATTGGAATGGGCTGCCCAGGGAGGTGGTGGAGTCCTCATCCCTGGAGATGTTTAAGAAGAGGCTGGATGAGGCACTTAGTGCCCTGGTTTAGTTAATTAGAAGGTGTTAGGTGATAGGTTGGACTCTATGATGTTAGAGGTCTTTCCCAACCTGATTAATTCTGTGATTCTGTGGCTCTATGATTCTGAATGTATCCATCTTCTGCCTTTCAATTTTCAGTTGTACACATTTGCTCCTTCTTTTTCCTCCTGTGTTATTATATTAATAGGCTCATAGAATGCATTGTGCTGGAAGAGATCTTTAAAGGTCATCTAGTCCACCGCCCCTGCAGTAAGCAAGGACATCCCCAACTAGATGAGGTTGCTCAGAGCCCTGTGTATGTCATATTGCCTGACAAAAAAGGGGCTTGATCCTTATCTTGGGTTTTCAAATGCCATGGCTGTGAAAATGATAAAGAATATAACTTCCAAACATGCCAGGAGACATATGCAAATGCAGAAAATGCAAAGAAAACCAAACCAAACCTTACAGTGCAAATACTCTGAAACAAGGGAAAACATATCTGAGATGAAGAAGGAAGATTTCTCTGGATCCATGAAAAAAAATCACTTTAGAAGGATGATACTGCATTATGTTTTGGCAGCCTAACAGTGATGTATCTGTTTCGTCAGGACTTGCACAGTTTCCCCCCCCCCAAACTCAGAAATGAGATGGGGTTTAACAGGCCCTTTGTTCAGCTCTCTAGGTGGTAGCCAGCAGTGCAGGAGACATCCTGCAGCACAGAGCCTGCTTTCTCTCTACCTTCTGCAGGCAGAGAGTGAAGAGCAGGTTAGTCAGGTGGTTCGAAGTGAAACGGTGAGGGTGCTGGGAGGTATTTCACTGTCGTAGTGTGCAGCAATCCCTGGTTTAATCTAACATGAGAACGGGCAACCTGCCCTGTTGGTATAACCTCAGCTGCACTGTGAGAGTAAAAAAGGCTCTTCTGTGATGTAATTGAACCTCAGAGCTCTTGTTTTCCATTGCCAGAAGAGCTTCAACGAACCTATGACTGCAACTCCAGCTGCCCCGTGTTTAGACAGATAATGGTTTTAGTGTTACAGCCTCAGCCAGGCTTCCACAGCAGGAGACTGAGGAACAGAAATGGAGTTTCTTATGAGACAGATCTTTTCTCTGTGCTCTAGACTGGAAAAGTATCTAATGCTAAGAAATGCCCTTTATAGATGCTTCTGGTGGCCTTACTGGCACTTTGCCTGCTGGACATGGATGTGCTGGAGCGTGTCCACAGAAGGGCCATGAAGATGAGCAGAGTGCTGTAGCACCTCTCCTGTGAGGAGAGACTGAGGGAGTTTGGGCTGTTCAGTCTGGAGAGGAGAAGGGTCTAAGGTGATCTTATTGTGGCCTTTCAGTATCTTAAGGGGGCTACAAGAGGGGAAGGGACTTTTTAGGATGTTATGTAGTGATAGGACTAGGGGGAATGCAGCAAAGGTAAAAATGAGTAGATTCAGACTGGATGTTAGGAAGAAGTTCTCCACCATCAGAGTGATAAGAGCCTGGAATGGGTTGCCCAGGGAGGCAGCTGAGGACCCAACCCTGGAGGTGTTTAAGGCCAGGCTGGTTGAGGCTGTGGCCAGCCTGATCTAGGGTAGCCTCATCCCTGGAGGTGTTTAAGGCCAGGCTGGATGTGGCACTGAGCAACTTAATCTAGCGTGAGGTGTCCCTGCCCATGGCAAGGAGTTCCAACCTCCCCCATGGCAGGGAGGCTGGAACTAGATGATCCTTGAAGTCCCTTCCAGCTGTGACAATTCTATGCTTCTATGATGTTCTTAAGAGCCTGTTTTCAGCCCTGTTCCTAGAGTGCTTTAAGATCCAGGCAAACAGCTGTTAACCATTCACTGGGTTAAACACTGTGATAACTTCAGTAGCCATTTCCATTTTCCTTCCAACCCTGACTGATTCTATGATTCTATTTCTACTATTTCTGTTCTCAACCAAGCACAGATCTAGATGTGGAACTGAAAAGACTTCAGTGACAACCATTTTAGGAGAGGGTGGAGGGATGCAAGCTCTTGCACAATTTGATGGTGTGAAGTGCCATGGTCTCTGTGCTCTGTCGTTTGACTCAGGGTTGAATCCACCTCTGTTTAACAAATTCTGCAAAAAAATGGCTTTTATAAATTACAAAACCAACTTGCCTTGGAGAAAGTAGAAATATTTCTAACTTCCAGCATAAATATTTCTAAATTAAACTTCCTGAGAGGGAAACAGTGCAGAAAGAACAAAATTCAGAATGTAAAAAGTTAGAAACAACAAAAGAAGTGAAGCTGGACTTCAATGTGCCTTTGTGGCCAAGACAGTCAGTGGAATCCTGGGGTGAATCACAGAAAGTGTGTCCAGCAGGTCTAGGGAGGTTCTTCTCCCCCTCTGCTCTGCCCTAGTGAGAGCACATCTGGAATACTGTGTCCAGTTTTGGGCTCTCCAGTTCAAGAGACAGGGATCTGCTGGAAAGAGTTCAGAGGAGAGCCATGAGGATAACTGGGGGATTGAGCATCTCCCCTATGAGGAGAGACTGAATGACCTGGGGCCGTTTAGTCTGGAGAAGAGTGGGAGGAGATCTGATCAATGTCTATAAATATCTGAGGGGTGGGTGTCAAGTGGATGGGGCCAGTCTCTTTTCACTGGTCCACAGCTGTAAGACCAAGATCATCAGTTACAAGCTGGAACATAGAAGGTTTCACCTCAACATGAGAAGAAACATCTTTCCAGTGAGGGTGACAAAGCACTGGAACAGGCTGCCCAGGGGAGTTGTGGATTCTGCTTCTCTGGAGACTTTCAAAATCCTCCTGGATGCATTCCTGTGCAACCTGTCCTGGGGCATCCTGCTTTGGCAGAGGGGTTGGAGTTGAATAACTCTGGAGGTTCATTCCAACCTCTAAGGTTCTGTGATTCTGTGAAAGTCCACCTCTAACACTACATTCATAGAATCATAGAATCAGCCAGGTTGGAAGAGACCTCCAAGATCATCCAGTCCAACCTAGCACCCAGCCCTAGCCAATCAACCAGACCATGGCACTAAGTGCCTCATCCAGGCTTTGCTTGAACACCTCCAGGGACAGTGCCTCCACCACCTCCCTGGGCAGCCCATTCCAATGCCAATCACTCTCTCTGTGAAGAACTTCCTCCTAACATCCAGCCTAGACCTACCCTGGCACAACTTGAGACTGTGTCCCCTTGTTCTATTGCTGGTTGCCTGGGAGAAGAGGCCACCTCCTACCTGGCTACAATGTCCCTTCAGGTAGTTGTAGACAGCAATGAGGTCACCCCTGAGCCTCCTCTTCTCCAGACTGCACACCCCCAGCTCCCTCAGCCTCTCCTCATAGGGTTTGTGTTCCAGGCCCTTCACCAGCTTTGTTGCCCTTCTCTGGACACGTTCCAGCACCTCAAAATCCTTCTTGAATTGAGGAGCCCAGAACATATCAACAGTGCTAGAACAATATCAGCCTACTGAGACAGTTCCAGGTTAACCTCCTAGAGGTTTTTCATTTAGATGGGATTCACCATCCATCACCACCACAATTACATGCTAGTGCTAGTAAAGCTACCTGTAGAGGGCTGGTAGGGACAAACATTTAATAGATGCAATTGGATTCAGTTTCTGTAATGACAGCTCTCAAAAAATGAGGCAGCTACCATAGAGTCCCTGGCTGAGAAGTGAGGTGCTTCTCATGAGTGATTCTTTATAGTTGTGCTAAGGTCATTTTCCCCTCTTGGTTTGTGATAAGAGTTTGCTTTCTTTTCTGTGACTGTACACCATGGACTTATCCTAGCACTAAGAAGAAATATCAGTATGATCTACCAGAACAGGATCAAATGGCCCTGTCCTCATCTTCTGCCCCATTTTGTGGTTGTGGTAGGTTCACTCAAAAGTTTTGGGAATGCCAATGAAGGATACTAGTAGGCAGGAATTAACTTTGGCAGCTGAGTCTCCACAAAAGAGCAGATTCCAGCCAACGACACACCAAAGTTTGTGAAAGGTTTTTCTAAGAGCCTAAGAAGCCTGGGAACTAAGGCAAATCCCAACTGCTAATCTTCTTTGCCTTTTTAATTGCTTTCTGGGAAATGTCTACTCCCAGCCAAACTAACTACTGTTTCTGGAGGAGGGGATGCTTCAGCAGAAGGCAAAAGGAAGTGGGTTTGTTGGTCTCTCCTGCACCATTTCTGTGAGTAGACAAAGGGTTAGTGCCATGGTCAGGTTGACTGGCTAGGGCTGGGTGCTAGGTTAGACTGGATGAGCTTGGAGGTCTCTTCCAACCTGGTTGATTCTATGATTCTATGATTCTAATTTGCCCAGCATCACTGAGCTCACTCTACAAAGAACTGCAAACACCTCTGCCACTTTATGTGATAAAAACATTGATTTACAGTTCCCTCCACACAGAAGGAGATTAGCCTGGAAGTCTAAACACAACCAAGAGGCTTTTGACTCACAGTTTTAATTAACATTTTTTTTTGATAAAAATGAGGCAAGAAGACAAAGTATGAGGTTTTATAACAAAACAAAGTAGCACTCAGCAGACCTTAGTAACACTCAGTATCCTTGCTTTTCATATACATGCATCCCAAGCCTTAACCCTTCCCCACATGTATTTTTCCTCCCTCAGCCTCCCATAACTACATCTCCAGCTCTCAGTAGGTTTGGATGAAGCTTTTGGTGGCTCTCAAAAGTCAGGCTGAATTGCTTCTTGCTCCAAGTATGCTGAAGCTGGGAAACATAGACATGTGATATGCTGTCCCCTGAGCTATGAATAGTTAGCACTGTTGTAGTTTAAGCCTCCAGCCAGAATTGGCACCTGTGGGGACTGGGTGACTTGGGACAGAAAGTCCTTGGCAGGAGCTAAACTTTAATGAGCTTAAAATGCGTTGAACAATTTAGTGAATACAAACCCAGGCTGCAGAGTAAAAGGTCCTTGCAGAAAGTTTCCAATGCTAAATGTTTACAAGACAATTATTTACACTATCTGGATGGTTTTAATTACAGGACAGTTCAGACCAGTTGCCTACGTTTTCCCCAGGGGTCATTAGTCACCCTGTGAATTTGCATATTTTCCATTGCTGTGCTGAAGTGAATCAGATATACTTAATCAAAAGGCTAACCTGGCAACCTCTCTTCTTGGCCCATTATCTCAGAATCACACAACTGTCAAGGTTGGAAGGGACCTCAAAGTCCATCCAGTTCCAACCCCTCTGCCATGGGTAGGAACACCTCACACTAGATCAGGTTGCTCAGAGCCACATCAAACCTGGCCTTAAAGACCTTCCAGGATGGAGCTTCCACCACCTCCCTAGGCAACCTGTTCCAGTGTCTCACCACCCTCATGGTGAAGAACTTTTTCTTAATATCCAATCTGAATCTATGCACTTCTAGATTTGCTTCATTCCCCCTAGTCCTATCACCACCCAACATCCTAAAATGTCCCTCCCCAGCTTTCCTATAGGCTCTCTTCAGATACTGGAAGGCCACAAGAAGGTCTCCTTGGAGGCTTCTCATTTCTATTCTGAAGAACCCCAAATCTCTCAGTCTGTCTTCATAGCAGAGGTACTTCAGCCCTCTGCTCATCCTCATGGCCCTTCTCTGGACATGTTCTAGCACATCCACATCTTTCCTATAATGGGGATTCCAGAGAGGAATAGAGGGGGAAAATCATCTCCCTCAACCTGCTGCCCATACTTCTCTTGATGCAGCCCAGGATACCATTGGCTCTCTGGGCTGCAAGTGCACACTGCTGGCTCATGTTGAGCTTCTCATCCACCAGTACCCCCAAAGCCTTTACTTCAGGGCTATTCTCAAGCCAGTCACTGCCCAGCCTGTATCAATGCTTGGGACTGGTCCGACCTAGATGCAGGACCTTGCACTTATCATAGAATCATAGAATCAACCAGGTTGGAAGAGACCTCCAAGATCATCCAGTCCAACCTAGCACCCAGCCCTAGCCAGTCAACTAGACCATGGCACTAAGTGCCTCAGCCAGGCTTTTCTTGAAGACCTCCAGGGATGGTGACTCCACCACCTCCCTTGCTCTTGTTGTCCCTGTGGCAGTATCTAATGTATCATTAACTGTCCCATTGTAGTGCACACAAACTTGAGGGAGATTATCAACCCCATCACACAAATAGAAAAACACCAAATACTATCAGTAAATAAGAAATGAAAGACCTGGCAGAAAACAAACATGTTTGCAAGTACAATCATTTTTTAAAGGTTCTTATATTGCTTCACTCCACTCTCATTTTCCACTGCTTTTAATTTCAGTTTCTATTGCCAGGGAAATGGTGGCTTTGACTCAAAAACCAAAAAGTGGTAATGGGCATAAATCACAGCAAATTTAAATTGTGATAGGTATTTCAATACATAAATTGCATTCTTCTGAAAGGACCTAACATTTGCACTTCTTAAAGCAGGAAATTGTAAAGTGACAACTGGCATTATTCAAAGACCATTTAGCCTGCTTAAATGAGCTATCAGGATGAGGAGTAATGGGTCTAGACTTGAAGAGGGGTGATTTAACCTAGATGTTAGCAAGAAGTTCTTTCCAGTGAGGGTGGTGAGACACTGGAACAGGTTGCCCAGGGAGGTTGAGGCTGCTCCCTCCTTGGAGGTGTTCAAGGCCAGGTTGGATGAGACCTTGAACAAACTGTTCTAGTGGAAGGTGTCCCTGGTCCCTGCCTATGGCAGGGGGTTGGACCTAGATGATCTTTGAGGTCTCTTCCAAACCAAACCATTCTATAATTCTGTGATTCTATATGTGCTTGTGAATACATACTAGAAAAAGTCAAGTATTTTGGTATTTTAAAGTCATTTTTGTAAATATTAAGGTTTAAATCTCTGAATGCTCAGGACAAGTAAGCTCTAAGCTTATATAAGTGAGGAAAATGACAGTTAACAACTGGTGGATGTCTTTTTAGATATCCTCCACTTGCAAAGCAGGTCAGAATTTGGTGTTATATAGTGGCACATGCATGCATGTTTGTATAGACACACATATAAGCATAAAATCTTCTCAATAAGACCTGCATGTGAGGTTTAAGAAGATTAATTCTGATTGCTTTGTGAAAACTGAGTAGTAAATCTTCCTTTTCTCAGCATTTGTGCCTTTGCTTTATCATGAGACAAAGCTAACTATTTGGGTCAGTTAGTTTTTGCCCTGGAACCTTTCAAGTCCTTCTTATCTAGAAGGTCAGATGTCATGATCAGAATTGTCTCCTTCGTCTGAAAATGAGGCAAGTTTGTCTCCTCAGAGAAACTCCCTGCCACCAGATTCTCTTCTGCTGGCAGCCCCCACCAGGCAGAGTGGGATCTTTAGGAAGCTGGTGTCTCCCTCAACCTTGGAGCTCTCACCAGCAGGCCATCTATCACATGAAAGGGACAGAGATGAAGAGAGGCTCATATTGCACACACCATGTCTGTGCTAAAGATATCCTCTTTGTAGAGGACAGTAGTAGTGAACTGCTGCCCTGTAAATGCTTCACATGTTCACACTCTCTCCTGATGTACCATTTGCACCAAGGAGTAGGATAGAGAGCTGGTGTGATGGTTTGGGTGTTCCCTGCCCCCCCACACTTTGGAAATCACTCAGACTAGGCTCAGCCAGCTCTGGAAATTTGAATTTACAGCTTAGCACAACATACAAGCAGATATTTACAGTATATACAATTATAGACAGAAGTAGACAAGGTAAAAGGTAATACAGAAACACAACAGCCCTCCCAGAAACCTGAGTCCCCAGGAGGGGCTCCCAACTGCCCTTCCACCTTTCTACCAAGCGTAGTGTAAAGAATTATTCTTCCTGTCTGACATTAACTGAAAGGAAGGATATTTTGCCCCTTTGTTTACACCCTGAATTAAAAGAAATGAAAACTTTAACTGTGTATAACCCCTGAGGTGGAAAAGACATCTGCAGTAATAGCTCTAGTGGCTCTTCCTCACTCCTTCTTGAGACTCTTTCACCTTCCACAGGGCTACACCTGGAAGAAGAATGGAGTTAGTCTCCTGAAAGAGCTCATTTTGCTGAAGTTGGCATGGGAGCAGTGGGTGAGAATTCAAACTCAAGCATCAGCTGAGGATTACGTAAGGTCAGACCTCTTCATTGTTTCTGTTGCTCTTTAAGCTGTTAGTATGGAGTCATTGTGACTTGATTCCTTTGAATGGAAAACGCCACCAAGGTGCCGTGATGAAGATGCTTGTGCTGATTAGGAAAGTGGTTTTCCATCGTGAAAGCAAACATATGGCCACATTTCCGTGCAGGTAGGAATGTCATGTGCTTCACTTGTCTTTTTTCTTTTGATGGAGGTCCAACAATAGCCTCCACTCGCAGTTGCTATGAAGGATTTTTATGTACAATGGGAACACGAGGGCTGTTTGAAGACTTTGGTTTTCACAGAACCACAGAATGTCAGGGGCTGGAAGGGACCTCAAAAGATCATCCAGTCCAGTCCTGCCAGAGCAGGATCACCTAGACCAGATCACACAGGAACCTGTGTTTTGAATATCTCCAGAGAGGGAAACTCCACAACCTCCCTGGGCAGCCTGTTTCAGTGTTCTGTCTGTTTTGGGAGAGTCATCAAAAACTGTCCAATTCCCTCTGGATTTTGCCTTTCAGGTTACTTACCTTTTAACAGGAGTCCCCACCCCCAGAGGTATTTAAAAGGAAACTGGATGAGGCACTTAGTGCCATGGCTTAGTTAATCAGAAAGTGTTGGGTGATAGGTTGGACTTGATGATTTCAAAGATGCTTTCCAACCTGGTTAGTTCTGTGATTCTGTGAAATCAGACAGAGATCACACACACAAACAAGGTGATAAGGCAAGGTACAGACAGGTCCACTGAGCACTCCTGCATGTTTCTGTGTCTCTGGTAAGCCAAGCTAAGACTGAAAAATCCAGTGGGCTAAATTGCTCACTGGTGGTTTTGATTCTTCCTCCTCATCCTCCCCATCCCCACTGGTTTTTGTCTGTTTGCTTAATGAAATAGTTGCTAAGTTGAAACATTGTGCTAGGGTTTTTTTTTTCCTTTTGAGAGATATTTCACCTGCTTAAATAAGATTTGCTTCAAAACCAGAAGTTGAAATACTTGGGAAATGTAACCATGAACATGGTTTGATTTTTGGTGGGTTTGGAGGGGCTTTCTTTTCTGCAACACAGCCTTCCAAATTCAGCTGATTGATTAAAATGCAAACTGTTTGCTTGCTGGGAACCATTTACTGATTTAGATCCAGCTTCACAAATAGTTTCCATTCTTCCCAAGTGTACTTTCTGGCAGAGTGCAGCTCCACTTTAATGTCTTCATGCTTTAAAGTAAAATATATGAGGCTGCATGATAAGTGATAGCTGCACACAAAGAAAGAGGAAAGCTGCATAAAGCTGTGGAGGAGCTGGTTTTGGTTTTACATTCATTCAAACTGGAAAACTTGGGCAGGGTGATTCTTACATGCCCTCATGAGTGAAGCAATGAATGATTTATATGAGAACTGAGACAGGCCTTTTGCCACAATGATATTTGGGCCAGAAGTGACTGGCATTGAGAAATTCCCATGTGCTTCATTTCTGACAGCAACCATAGAGACTTATCTTCTGGTCTCCTGCTGCAGCTGAGGAAGCTCAGCCTTGCCAGCAGAGCACTGGCAGCTTTTCTATGGTTCTTTGGTCCTGTGCAGTCAGGGCAGCAGGACACGGGGAAGGTTTAGCACTTGGAGCACTGAGGATGTGCTGGGAGAGGTGATGCTCTCCTCCCGTCCTCTCACTACTTCTTAGCACATCTTCTGTTGCCCCAGGACATGGTGCTGTGTTGGGGGAACAGTCACAGAATCACAGAATGTCAGGAGCTGGAAGGGGCCTCAAAGGATCATCCAGTGCAGCCCCCTGCCAGAACAGGATCATCTAGACCAGGTCACACAGGAACACGTCCAGGCAGGAATTGAATATCTCCAGAAAGGCAGGCTCCACAACCCCCTTGGGGAGTCTGTTCCAGTGTTCTGCCACCCTCACAGGACAAAAAAGTCCTCCTCATGTTTAAATGCAACTTCTTATGTCTAGCTTCCACCCACTGCCCCTTGTCTGGTCATCAGGTACCAGAATGACCTCTTCAGGACTGAAACTTTTAGCTCATCAGAAGAAAAGTCATCTCGGGGAAGCAAGAGGCACACTGCATGCCTATCTTTCAGAAAGAAGACTGCAGTAGCATAAGGTTTAGCTCTCTTACTCACACTTTCACAGACTGCAGCAACTCTGAGAACCTCTCAGACCCAAAGATCAGCTGAAACATTCAAATCTTCTCCATGTGACTGTTGTTTGGCAAACTTCCCTTGGATTCAATTATAAAGCACAGTGCAGGACCAGGAAACAAAAAACCAAGAGCAAACCTATTTAGCAGAGAGCCAAGTGTGGTCTTTACATAACACCCATGACTTGGTCATGAAAAAGGCTTGAAAGCAAACACTGGGTGCATCGAAGCTCACAGAACAGTAGGAGTACCTTTCCTTTTGTCCTCTTAACAGTATTGCATAACTTTCTGACTAAGTAATGCTACAATTGGCTCTTGTTGGCATCAACAGGTAATTAACCTATGAGTAGATGCACTTATGAGATGAACTTCTAATCCTCAAAAGAAGCAGTACAATTGCCTTGCTCCCAAGCAAACGGTGAGAGAGACTTGGGGAAAGAAAGTAAGTACAGTGCACTCATTAACTAAGAGGATTAGAAAGTCAAGGGTACAGACTAGTCTGAACAACCTGCTTTTCACATTATTTTATCTGAGAAGTCATCTCAAACAGAATAACCAAGCACTAGAATATATGTGATTCTCCCCCTCTACTCTGCTCTGCTGAGACCCCAGCTGGAGTACTGCATCCAGTTCTGGAGCCCCCATTACAAGAAGGGCGTGGATGTGCTGGAGCATGTCCAGAGAAGGGCCACTGGGTTGATCAGAGGGTTGGAGCAGCTCTGCTATGAGGACAGACTTAAAGAGTTGGAGCTGTTCAATCTGGAGAAGAGGAGGCTTCAAGGTGACCTTATTGTGGCCATTCAGTATCTGAAGGTGGCCTAGAAAAAGCTGGGGAGGGACTTTTTTGGCTCTGAGGGAGTGACAGGACTGACGGGAACGGAGCGAAGCTGGAGATGGGGAGATTGAGACTGGATGTGAGGAGGAAGTTGTTCAGTCTGAGAGTGGTGAGAGCCTGCAAAGAGTTGCCCAGGGAGGTGGCTGAGGCTCCATCTCTGGAGGTGTTTAAGGCCAGGCTGGGTGAGGCTGTGGCCAGCCTGCTCTAGGGTAGGGTGTGCCTGCCCAGCACTTGTAAGACCAGACCTCGAATACTGTGTCCAGTTTTGGTCACCACAGTACAGGAGAGACATTGAGGTGCTGGAGCAGGAGCAGAGAAGGGCAATGAGGCTGGGGAGAGGTCTGGCAAACATGACATATGAGGCGCAGCTGAGGGAAATGGGATTGTTTGGTCTGGAGAAGAGGAAGCTGAGAGGGGACTTTATTGCCTTCTACAACTACCTAAAAGGAGGTGGTAGTGAGACTGGAGCTGGTCTCTTCTCCCAAATTACTAATGATAGGACAAGAGGAAATGGCCTCAAGTTGCATCAGGGAGGATTAGGTTGGCTACTGGGAGGAAGTTCCATCCTGAGCAAGTGGTCAGGCACTGGAGCAGGCTGTCCAGAGAGGTGGTGGAGTCACCATCCCTGGAGGTGTTTAAAAGGGGAGTGGATGTGGCACTTAAGGCTATGGTCTAGAGATGAAGGATGCTGGGATGAAGGTTGGACTGGATGATCCTGGTGCTCCTTTCCAACCATAGTGATTCCTAGTGATTAGATGTTGTGCTGAGGGATCTGGTTTAGTCAAGGACTTGTCAGTGTGAAACTAATGATTGGACTCGATGATCTTGAGGGTCTTTTCCAATCTAAGAGATTCTGTGATTCTGTGATTCTCTGCTCTAGACCTCACTGGAGGCAACAGCATGACAGCAGAGAACGTAATGCAGCACTTTGTGTTGCAGCTGTTACAATCAAACTACTGTTCTTGGTGCCTCTGTGTAGTTCCTAGAAAAGAAGCTTTGAAAAAGAGGGTTAAGACTAAGGTTTATGAAACTTGAGTATGTACCTAATCTGGCTGGGAAAATTTTAATTCACTTTGCATATTTTTGAAGCTGTCTCTGACCTTAATGCCAGAGCAGCATGCAGTCTGAAAGTATGCAATTAATGGCTGTGGTTACCCAGAATAAATAAAGTCAATTAAATCAAAGTCAAAATTAACATCTAAAATTTTCTGTTTGTATGCTAAATATATGTATTAAGGTACAGTACAGATTGATGGCAGGACAAAGGGCAGTGGGTGGAAATTGAGGCATAGGAAGTTCCATGGAAGCTTGAGGAGGAATATTTTTCCCTGTGAGGGTGACAGCACACTGGAAGAGGCTGCCCAGGGAGGTTGTGGAGTCTCCCTCTCTGGAGATATTCAACACCCATCTGGATGTATTCCTGTGTGATCTGGTCTTGGTGATTCTGCTGTGGCAGGGAAGTTGGTCTGGAAGAGCTTTTGAGGTCCCTGCCAGCCCCTGCCATTCTGTGATTCTGTGTCCATGTGTATATATATATATATGCATGTGTATAAAAACCATAAACCTAGCCAGCACTCTCTGTGTATACTATGCAACCTATGGTGCTTAATAACAAAGTTGTCCCTTTCTAGACCATCACCACAACAATCTCAGGGGCAGGCTTCAAAAGCTCTGCTTGACCTTTCTACAATGTCCATGAAGGCAGATGGGCATGGACCAGTTCTCTCTTCATTTGACATTAAACCTGTCAAAGCTCTGCTAAAGGACCACTGAGACTCTAGCAACGTACCCCAGCTAAGGTGCTGTGTACTCATTCTCTGTCAGTTCTTCCAACTTTACATTACATTTCCATCAGAGAGAGTGAATTGCCATTGGAATGGGCTGCCCAGGGAGGTTATGGAGTCTCCTTCTCTGGAGACTTTCAATACATATCTGAATGCATTCTTGTGTGACCTGCACTAGATTGTGCTCCTGCTCTGGCAGGGGCGGGGTTGGACTTGATAATCTATGGAGGTTCCTTCCAACTCCTAACATCCTGTGATCCTGTGAACTCCTTCCCTTATGAACCCTGGATGAGGAGAAAGCCAGCTACAAATGGCCTTTCCTACAGACTGAAGAGCAATTTGGTGTCTTGTAGTTCTATATCTGCTGAAGCAGACGGCTGCACATCAGTCTGCTGCTCTGTTCCCACCTTTATTCCCTGCTCCTCATTTTTTTCTATTCCCAAACTTCTCAGGGTTGGCAGAACATTAAGGAGAGTTTCAGGACATTGCTACAAGCTGAGAAAGAAGGCACTCATGTGTTGTCTGTCTTTTAGGTGTCTTCAGCTATTATTTCAGCCTAATTCACTGTGTTGTGTAAGAGGACAGATTACATCAACAGGTTTTGTTTCATGTAGCTCATAGGTGCCCATGCAATTCCTGTTCTCAGCACTTCCAGGTGAGTTGCAAAGGAAAGCACCACTACCATTTACACCATTGTAGCAGGCATTTTTTGTTCATTGAGTGAGTGGAATGTGTAGCAGTAAAGACATTTGGTGAACTGCTGGTCTTCTGGCTTGGTTTTTGTCTGGTTCTTTTAATAGATACAGGGATCTGTGGGAACAAGTCTAATGGAGTCCACAAGGATGATTAGGGGGCTTGAGCATCTCACCTATGGAGAGACACTGAGAAACCTGGGGCTGTTTTGTCTGGAGAAGAGAAGACTGAGAGGAGATCTTGTACATGTCTATAAATACCTGAGGTGTCAAGTGGATGGGGCCAATCTCCTTTTGGTGGTGCACAGTAATCACAGAATTAACAGGGTTGGAAAAGACCTCTAGGATCATCGAGTCCAACCTATCACTTAACCCTTCTAATTAACTAAACTATGGCACTAAGTGCCTCATCCAGCCTCCTTTTAAACACCTCCAGGGATGGTGACTGCACCACTTCCCCAGGCAGCCCATTCCAATGAGCAATCACTCTTTCTGTGAAGAACTTCTTCCTAATGTCCAGCCTAAAAGGACAAAGGCTACCAATTGGAACATAGAAGGTTTCACCTCAACATGAGGAGAAACTTCTTTCCAGGCAGAGTGACAGAACAGGCTGCCCAAGGGAGTTGTGGAGTCTCCTTCTCAGGAGGCTTTCATAACCATGCTGGATGCATTCCTGTGCAAACTACCTTAGGGGATTCTGCTTTGGCAGGAGGGTTGGACTCAATGATCTCTGGAGGTCCCTTCCAATCTCTAATGTCATGTGACTCTGTGAAATGTCTAGAAGTTCCCAACAGCTCCTGGAACATCTGGTTTACCATTGCTGTCATGCTGTGAAACCTGAGGTCATTATGCTTTATTGAGAAAAGTGACTCTCCTGAGCGGAAAGGGTCCCAGACTTGCTGTGACTCAGGTGCCAACCCCTCTGTTTGTAGCAGGACTGAGCCTGGGCCCTGCACAAGATTCATCTCCAGCATTTTCCCTGTGGAGAACAGTATTGTGTAAAATGTCACTACACACTTGGCACAGAGTGGGGAGAAACCAAACAGACGCGAACGCTCAGAAAGGAAACGGGAGCCTAACAGGCGATGTCGCAGCAGTCTTACCAGGGAAATAAGCACTGGCTCCTCTTCAGCTGCCTGTCAACATGCCTGCTCACATCTCCAACACTTAGCCTGAGCAGCATTTCTTCCTTCTGCAGTATCTTTGCCCTGTGCATGCACTGCTTCCCACACGTGCTAGGCACAGTGCCTCTTCTCCCACCACTTGGACAATGTCTTCCTTTGCCCTGCCTCTTCTTGATTTTCTCCTGCTGGCCCTTTTCTCTTTTTCCTGACCTTTACTGTCCTAATTGTTATTTTTGAATCTTGTTTGTGAGTTCAAAAAGTTCTTTGATTTGGTTTGTTTCTTTTTTTTTTTTTTTTTTTAGTTTTTCCTTTGTTGTTTTTTTCTTTTCCTGGGAGAAGATCCTGCCTCAAGTTGTGCCAGGGGAGGTATAGGCTGGGTGTTGGGAGGAAGTTCTTTACAGAGGGAGTGATTGGTGTTGGAATGGGCTTCACAGGGAGGTGGTGGAGTCACTGTGCCTGCAGGTGCTCAAGCAAAGCCTGGATGAGGCACTTAGTGCCATGGTCTGGTTGACTGGCTAGGGCTGGGTGCTAGGTTGGACTGGATGATCCTGAAGGTCTCTTCCAGCTTGGTTGATTCTATGATTCTATGAGGCACTTAGTGCCATGGTCTGGTTGACTGGATAAGGCTGGGTGCTAGGTTGGACTGGATCATCTTGGAAGTCTCTTCCAACCTGGTTGATTCTATGATTCTATGAGGCACTTAGTGCCATGGTCTAGTTGATTGGATAGGGCTGGGTGCTAGATTGGACTGGATGAGCTTGGAAGTCTCCTAACCTGGTTGATTCTATGTTGACTGGACAGGGCTGGGTGCTAGGTTGGACTGGATGATCTTGGAGGTCTCTTCCAACCTGGTTGATTTTATGTTGACTAAATAGGGCTGGGTGATAGGTTAGGCTGGATGATCTTGGAGGTCTCTTCCAACCAGGTTGATTCTATAATTATATGATTCTGTGGTTCTATGGATATAGGAATCTGACCAGGACACAGAACACAGCTCTGCCAGCACCCTAAGCCACACACCCCGAATTTTAGAGAGTTCATAGTAAGTTAAAATCTGCATCAAAAATGTGCAACTCAGATCCACTTTTGGTCTAAAATATGCCAGGCCACATATCTAATTGCCAGGCTGTGCTGATTATTCCTCCTTCTGTACTTTTCTCAGTAAATTTAGAACAAATTATATCTCTGGTAAATTACACAAAGAGATGATTATACATTTAATTAGATGTTTACCTCTCATTTCCTTCGTGCAATAGTAACTAGTATGGATTACAGGAGCTCAGAATAATGTTTCTATGCAGCTACATTTTCCCAGGGTTAGAGTCAATGAAAAAAAACCCAAAGAATCAGAACAAATCCAAACCCAACCAGTAAGGCTATTGGGTAGGTGAATATTTAGACCATATTCAACATTTTTCTTCCTTTAATATGAAAATGAATAGTGTCAGGGGGGTAGTGTTTCAGCTATTTGCAATCCCTTGGAAAATGCATATTAGAAGGGAAAAATGCATAATTTATTAAATGCATGGCTTAAAGTAAGAAACTTGAAATTGAGTTTTCTAAGTCTGGGGATTTTTGTTTCTATTCAGCATAAGCTCCTCAGTCTGCTGAATTATTCAGTGCTAAGCCTGCCAGTGAGAATAGCAAGAAAGCAGACACAGATATTTGAAACGTGATTTTGTGTGCTAGTTTGAGCCTAGCTGAGATGTTTTTGGTGAGAAGAATTAGATTGCAGGCTGTGAAAAGGAGACAATGGTGATGTTTATTTCATTCATAGGCTTGCTGAGATGTAGAAGAATAAGAACATAAATATAGATAACAGAGTCACTCTCCGTCTCTTAGGGCTGCATGAACTTCTCTCTCTAACCTGCCTCACTAATCCATCTGCTTCCTAACCCACCTGGTTGACCCTCCCAACTATCTTGAGTGTAAGGCAAAGTCTGGGGTAAATGTGATGGTTTGGGTGTTACCTGCCCCCCACTCTCCACCCCCACTTTGGAAATCACCCAGACTAGACTCAGCTGGCTCTGGAAATTGAATGAAGCTTATTATTTACAGCTTGGCATGATAGACAAGCAGGTACTTACAATATATACTGTTATATACAGAAATATACAAGTTGGAAGGTAATACAGAACCACAATAGCCCTCCCAGAAACCTGAGTCCCCAGGAGGGGCTCCCAACCATCCTTCCACCTTTTTCCACCCCTCTACCTTACCCCAGACATTGCCTTGTGCCCAGGGAAGAATGGAGGGTCATCCAGGGGAGTTAGAAAACAAGTGGATTTATCAGAGAGAGGGAAAGTGAGGTTAGAGAGAAATGCTGTCCACAGCCCAGACAGAGAGCAACTCCCAGCTACTTTATCTATGTTTGGATTCTTGCTCTTATACCTCTCAGCAAGCCCATGAGTGAAGCAGACATCACCACTGTTTCTCTTTCACAGCCTGTAATCTAGTTCTTCTCACCAAAAAATTCTAGCTAGCTTCAAACTAGCACAATAAGGTAGAGAGATGTTTTAGCTTTCACACTTTTCTCTATTTCATAGGGCAGCTTATTTTGTCTTGGGAAGATCACAGAAAAGCAGAAACTTAGAAACATTATGTCACATCTGGTTCCTGAGCTCAAGATAACCCAATAATTGTGGTATAGGAAATGAACTCCAGATTTCTGAGCATTGGTTGTGTTTATTAATGCCTGTGTATTGATAGCATTCATCATTATAGTGCAACAGATGGCATCACTTGAATCAAAATGAATTCTGCTATATGAAGCCAAATTGCCATCTTGTACTTCTATGAGAAG
Organism: Pogoniulus pusillus; assembly: GCF_015220805.1. Taxonomy (NCBI): domain Eukaryota; kingdom Metazoa; phylum Chordata; class Aves; order Piciformes; family Lybiidae; genus Pogoniulus; species Pogoniulus pusillus. The sequence goes on along the minus strand of NC_087294.1, from coordinate 9,822,339 downwards.
AAAACCCCTGCCAGATATCCCTTGTTGATGGTTGCACCAGAGGTGCCTTCCAACTTCAACCATTCTGTGATCCTGAAAACAGGCTCTGAAGGCACCTATAATGTTACTTGAATCAAAAGGAGCTCTCCCCTATGAAGCCAATTTGCCATCTTGCACTTCCATGGGAAGAAAATCCTGCCAGATATCCCTAGTTGATGGTTGCACCAGAAGGAAAGCAGGCTCTGAAGGCACCTATAATGTTACTTGAATCAGAATAAATTCTCCCCTATGAAGCCAAATTGCCATCTTGCACTTCCATGGGAAGAAAACCCTGCCAGATATCCCTAGTTGATGGTTGCACCAGAAGGAAAACAGGCTCCGAAGGCACCTATAATGTTACTTGAATCAGAATAAGTTCTCCCCTATGAAGCCAATTTGCCATCTTGCACTTCTAAGAGAAGAAAATCCTGCCAGATATCCCTTGTTGATGGTTGCACCAGAAGGAAAAGAGATTCTGAAGGTACATATAATGTTATGCCACTCTCTATCAGTCCTAAAAGATAGAGCTATTTTGGGGCAATGCACAGATGGCAAAGGGCCATTACTGGCCAGGACAGAGTAGGAAATCCATCAGAGTTCTCTGCTCTGCTTGAGTGCCTGAATTCCTAATTAATCACAGTTGACCATCTTTCCCTTGAGCTAAACTAGCAGAAACTGAGTATATACATGCATAGATATAGGCACATGCAAACATCTCCTGCCAGAAGCCAGATTTTCCTTTGCCATGTGTTAATTTGCTCTCTCCCACACACTCCTTAAGCTGTAATTCATCAATATTTGGAGGAGTCCTAAGTTTTTGTGTGTCTGCATGTGGCCTACCATTACAGCCCAGAGCTTCCAAACATCTGTGAAATGTAATGCAGCAGCTACACTATGAGTAATAAGTATAGGATATATCCTACAAACTTATCCTAGAAAGCAAAGTTAAATTTGTTTTTAAATGTATTTAATTTAAAAGAGGAAATGTTACACTCTCCTCTGGTACCCCTGAATGTTTCACACTGATGACCTTAACAGACAGTTAAGGTGTGACATGAACCAATGAGTATATCAATGAAGACACCTTGTAGATAGTATGAGTGTCTGCCAGCTGCATTTTCCTCCTCATAAAAGTGCTTTGGGATGCTGCTTATGACTGACATAAATCATGATTCAGCTATATGCCTCTTGTACCCAGCGAATACTGGGTGATACTGTGATACTGTGTGATACTGTGAATGTTAGGAAGGAGTTCTTTCTTCACCATGAGGTTGATGAGACACTGGAACAGGTTGCCCAGGGAGGTGAAGGAAGCCCCATCCTTGGAGGTGTTTAAGTCCAGGCTGGATGTGGCTCTGAGCAACCTGATCTAGTGTGAGGTGTCCCTGCCCATGGCAGGGGGGGTTGGAACTAAGATGATCCTTGCAGTCCCTTCCAGCCCTGACAGTTCTATGATTCTATGATTCTTGGTGCTTCAGGTCCTTTGGTTGGCATTGTGCAACTCTTCCTAACTCAGTCAGTGATTGCTGCTTGACAGCAGCACCTGGAATCACAGAATCACAGAAACATCAGGTTGGAAAAGCCCCTCAGGATCACCAAGTCCAACCTAGAACCCTACTCTACAAGATTCACCTTAAGCCATATCCCTAAGCACCACATGCAAACGACCTTTAAACACATCCAGGGCTGGTGAGCCCACCACCTCCCTGGGCAGCCCATGGCAGTGGCACCCAACACTACACACAAAGCTTCTCCAACCCCTTCTCTCGCAGCAGGGAGCCCTGCCCATTGCGGCAGCGCCTTTGAGCCGCCGTGGCGCCTGGCGTGGCAATGAAAGTCCAGTGGAAGGACTGGAGCCTGAAGTCTGCCTCAGCCCCATGCAAAGGGCACTGCAGCTTCCTGCCCCACGGGAAGGGTCCCCTCTGTGACCTGTCATGTCTGCTGTCTGGATGGCTGTCTCTTGGCTTCCTGAAGCAACACAAACCAGCAGCCTACTTGAGTGCCTCTCTCTTGTTTCACCACGTCTCCTCCACAGGGGCTCCTCGAGCCTGTGCCCAGCTGGAATTAATATAATCAGAGTCTCCGTGGAAAGGGCTCAGAAAGCAGAGGAGGCCCAGGGGGACGATGTGAGCACGCTGTTGAGATAGGAGTAAATCAGAACCAGCGTAACACCCTGCTGGAGCTCTCTGGCAGGATCAGGGACAAAGGAACTCCTGTTTGCAGTGCCACGCTCCAAGCTTTTGTGTCTCTGCTGCACAGACTTGTGTGAATAGCTTCTGACATAAGTAATAGCAAATGCCAAGCAGAGAACAGCACATGTCTCAGCAGAAAGGCAGGATGGAGGCACCACAGGCGTGCTGCAAGGACTCAGGCAGGGCTACCTACCTGAGCTTCAGATCTGACACACCTTTGCAGAAGAGGCCAAGACGAGGAAAAGGTAGGCAGGTCAGGAGTAGTAAGGATTACTCCTGAGTCAAGCTTTTGATGCCACTTCATTGTATGAGCAGCTTCTTGCTGGCTGATGCATGGCCCAGCAGAACAACAGGCAAACACTCCATTCGTGCATCTGCATCACAGGCAGATGTCCAGCTGCTGAGTTCCCCATTTCCAGTGCAAGCTGGACATGAAGGAGAGGAAGGAAGAAGGCATGCCAGGGTCTCCTCCAGACAGTCTTTCTGAGAAAGCCTACCTTCTTGTTCTTTCTGCCAATTCGGTGTGTCTGAGATCTTCCCACTCTAAGTGCTTACTTCTGCCTTCAGATCCCTGGCACACTGATGTCTGTGAGAGATATGTGCTAAATGGAAGAGAGCCAACTGAGCACTACCCCTACAAGTGCCTTACATTGCTTAAGTGTTACCTTGGTCCAGTTTGGATCAGTGCAACCAGATTTCTCAGCAGAGTTTGACAGGTCACTCAGTTTCAAAAGTTTTTATGGATGCTCTAGAGTTGGCTTCACTGCCTTGCACCATCCTCCAGTAGGCTTTGTGCCCTGCAATGACTCATGGCCTCTGGTCTCAAGCCACTGTAGGAATTCCCTCAGTGTTAGGACACAGAAACACCAGCTGGGTGGGCTGCAAAGCAACCCTGTCAGCAGCTCAGTCACTGAAGAATTACAAAAAGGATAACCATGATGTCTTGAAGCCAGAGATCACAGAATTAACCAGGATGAAAAAGACCTTAGAGATCATCAAGTCCAACCTATTACCTAACACCTTCTCATTAATTAAACCATGGCGCTAAGTGTCTCATCCAATCTCCTTTTAAACACCTCCAGGGATGGGGACCTTACCACCTCCCTGGGCAGCCCATTCCAATGCCAATCACTCTTTTTATGAAGAGCTTCTTCTTAACATCCTGTCTTAGCTTGAGACTGTGTCCTCTTGTTCTGTTGCTGGGTGCCTGGGAGAATAGACCAACCCCACCTGGCTACAGCCTCCCTTCAGGTAGTTGTAGACAGCAATGAGGTCACTCCTGAGCCTCCTCTTCTCAGGCTGCACACCCCAGCTCCCTCAGCCTCTCCTCACAGGTCCCTCACAGCTTTGTTGCCCTTCTCTGGACACATTCAAGCATCTCAACATATTTCTTAAACTGAGGGCACCAGAACTGGACACAGCGCTCAAGGTGTAGCTTAACCAGCACTGAATATAGGGGCAGAATGACTTCCCTGGTCCTGCTGGCCACACTATTCCTGACACAGGCCAGGATGCCACTGGCCTTCTTGGCCACCTGGGCACACTGCTGGCTTGTGTTCAGTCATCTGTCAACCTATGAAAATTAAAGGGACCCAGGGCCAACTGCTACAGCTTGGGAAGGTAGCCAGTCTGCTCTAGATACACTAGAATGGAGGACACTCTGCCATCTTTTTTGGCTAGGACCACTTTGTTTATTCTGCAGTACAGCCACAGCCAGAGAGCCCCTAGTCTCCCAGCCCCTGTGCTGTAGTACTGTGGTTCCTAATGTGCTTTGACCAGTACTGAGTCTGAAAACTGCATCAAGTACCACTTACAAAGGAAGGAATCAGGGTACAACATGGGTGATGGGCTTTCCCAGAACCAAGAACAGAGCTTCTAGGTCAAGTAGTTATCTAAATTGCTCTTCCTATGCTACCTAAAACCTCGAATCAACACACAGGCTTTAGGAGGGGAACTGGCAGAGAAGAGGGCAGATCTCCTGCTCAGAGAGGGATCTCTGGTTTTAGACTGTGTTACATAAAGAGAAGGTAATGAGGTCCAAAGTGTTCAACTGAACAAAGAAGGTAGGAGGCTTATGGCAATTTTATTGTAGAAATAAAGAAGTTGAGGTTTTCTGAGGTGAAGACAAGAGACCTAAATTGGATTCAGGAAGTTTCTGTGCTGACTTCCATCCCTTAAAATAACTGCAACTTCAGATCAGAGATTTGGCCCTTTGGGTGTAGCTATTAGTCTGTGCTGTCTACTATTCAGCCTGGGTTGTAACAAGCAGCAGGTGGTGATGAAATGGAATTGCAGACAAAACGTGCTGTCCTTACCCAATTAGGTGTTGCTACACATGAAGTGAAGCACTTCTTTTCAACTCCCACAGCTGATGGCTTTACACCTCTGAGTACCAGGCTGAATTAGCCTTATCTCCTCCAAAGCTATAAATAGTATTTTGCTGCTGTAAAGCCTGACATTAAAGGGTTTTTCTGTACACACCTCAGGCTCTTTGGACCTGCTGGAGATTTCAACACCACAATGCTCTAAAAATACCATGGAAAACCTTGGCTGCCCGTGCAGAAAACAACAGACCTCAGAAATTCTGGGAACAAGGTGCACAGTTTGCTTCTAGATAAGCTGTGGTGTGATGATTGCAGCTAGTAATCTGGGAATAAAGCTGAGCAAATAAAGCTGGTGGGAGATTTATTGATCAGATCAGAAGAATGAGTAAGTGCCAGACTTCCTACACGTCTGTACTGACAGATTTTGACACCTCCAGTGTGTGTGGTCAAGAGAGTAACCTCCCAGGGTCATGGATCAGAGCAAACTGAGGCCTATCAGCTAAGAAGCAGCAAAAAGTACCCAGCAGTTTCCTTTTTTTTTGGTCCTGATGTGGAATGGATTTCTTTCTGAGCAAAAAAGCTGGACTCATGCACTACTGAATCTGGTTCTCTCCTAGGAGAACGACGATGATGAACTGTTCTTCAGCTCCTGCTGACACAAACTGCCTGGGCATGATGTGAAGTACCCTGCAGGCAGTAAAGGATAGCATCAACTAAAAGGAAACACTACCTTATTTTGTTCCTTGGACCTGATGGATCTTTGTAAGACTGCAAAAGCTTTTAATGCTCAATTAGTATGAAGCATCTTAGCAGCAGACGCAGACAGCTGACTGATGATGTTTCCAAGTGCAGCTGGGGAAGGGCAGTTCATGCGGGTCACAACTGTTGTGTCTTTGAAAATGTGCATCTCTGAAACAAATGGAACAATCAGGAAAGAAGTAATCAGATAAAAGAACCCTCCACTTGCTTTATATTGCCAGAAACGCTAAGTTGCAGAACACCTTGCAGCTTCTATTGTTCTGTCCCAATGCTTTCAAGAGGGCAACTGTGATGACAAAGCAGCCTGCGGCACAAAATCGTTGCAACTTGTGTCATCTTCTGCACATTGTAATGAGAACATCACATGTTACTTGAATCCAGCCAGAGCTAAGAGTCTGATTAAGGGAGTGGAACATCTTTCTTAGGTGGTGAGACTGAGGGAACTGAGACTCTTTAGCTTGGAGAGGAGACTGAGGGTTGACCTCATTCACGCTTATAAATATGTAAAGGGTGAGTGCCAGGCTCTGCTGAGTGATGCCCAATGACAGGACAAGGAGCAATGGGTGGAAGTTGAGGCACAGCAAGTTTCATGGTGTGATGGTTTGGGTGTTCCCTGCCACCCCACACTATGGAAATCACCCAGACTAGACTCAGCCAGCTCTGGAAATTGAATGAAGCTTATTATTTACAGCTTGGAACAATAGACAAGCAGATATTTACAGTATATACAGTTATAGACAGAAATAGACAAGGTAAAAGGTAATACAGAAACACAACTCCCCTCCCAGAAACCTGAGTCCCCAGAAGGGGCTCCCAACCACCCTTCCACCTTCTCCCACCTCTCTACCTTACCCCAGATGTTGCCTTGTGCCCAAGAAAGAATGGAGGTCAGCCAGGGGTGTTAGGAAGCAAAGTGGATTAATCAGGGAGACAGAGGGTGAGGTTAGAGAGAAATGCAGCTCAGAGCTCAGGCTGTGCTTAAACTCCTTTATCTATGTTTGGATTCTTGTTCTTACACATCTCAGCAAGCCTACAAGTGAAGTAGACATCACCACTGTTTCTCTTTCACAGCCTGTAATCTAATCCCTCTCACCAAAACATTCTAGCTAGCTTCAAACTAGCACCCATGGAAACATGAAGAGGAACTTTTTTCAGTGTGAGGTTGACAGAACCCTGGAAAAGGCTGCCCAGGGAGGTTGTGGAGTCTCCCTCTCCAGAGATATTCAGGGCCCATCTGGATGTGTTCCTGTGGGATCTGGCATAAGTGATGCAGCTCTGGCAGGAGGCTTGGACTGGATGATTTTGCAAGGTCACTTCCGACCCCTAACCTTCTGTGGTTCTGTGATTCTGTGAGCATAGTGGAAGATTTTAAGTCAGCTGTCCTGACGCTGTACCCCGATGTAGTGCTCTAAGAGGAAGTGAGGAAGCTCTAAGGACTATTCCAGTCATCAGACTGGCTTTGGGTGGGGAAGAGCAGGAGTACACTAGCCATAAAATCGTGCTCATTCAGCAAGAGGGTTTTAGCATTTGTTTTCCAGCTCTGCTGAGGACTCATGTCATGTCTGTCTGTTTCTATTATCAGTGCTGCAGACCTTTCTAGTCTGGAATTGCCTTGAAGTCACTTTCAACCTGGAGATTCCAAGCAGTGACAGAAGTACATACATCTTCTTAGCAAGTCGCTTTCCCTAGTAGCCCTTGAGCTAGGGCCAGAAATTATCCATATTTATCACCATCTGGCTGAAGAGTCACACAGCTCCCAAAGGAGCTCTTTGCTTTTTCACACCAGAGCTGTCACTCCCTCAGTGTCAGTAGGTCAAAGTGAGCAGCTAATATCTCCTGGCAGTGGTTCCAGAAGGCCTCCAGGAACATATTTTTTCCAGAAGAAAAAGGCTTGCTACTGTAGTTAGCTAGAGAGAGCTTTTCCAGGAACTCCTTCCAAGCATGTTATTTGTTCTTTAAACTCTTATCTGCTTCAGTACCATCTTTGGCACCAAGCCAAAGCTAATGATCAATACAGTTTGCTCTCTAAACATGTAGATAGCCACTGAGTGGAAGTCTCCAAAGCCCATTAGCCTGCAGCTCACAGATCAGTGGGACTTAGGCACTGACAGGTGTGCAAAGTTCAGATATTTAACTCCTACCTAACTTCCCTTTTATAGCACTTAAATAAAATCTCATAAACCTCAAAGGATTCAGCCTGCTAACTCCTGGAGGAATGAGCAGCAAAGTCCCTCTGACACTTAGAGATGTCACAGAATATCAGATTAAAGGAGACCTCAAAGATCATAGAATCATAGAATCAGTCAGGGTTGGAAGGCATCACAAGGATCATCTAGTTCCAATCCCCCTGCCATGCCCAGGGACACCCTACCCTAGAGCAGGCTGCCCACAGCCTCATACAGCCTGGCCTTAAACACCTCCAGGGATGGGACCTCAACCACCTCCCTGGGCAACCCATTCCAGGCTCTCACCACTCTCATCCTCAACAACTTCCTCCTCATGTGCAGTCTCAATCTGCCCACCTCCAGTTTTGCTCCATTCCCCCAAGTCCTGTCACTCCCTGAGAGCCTAAAAAGTCCCTCCCCAGTTTTTTTGTGGCCCACTTCAGATCCTGGAAGGCCACAAGAAGGTCACCTGGGAGCCTCCTCTTCTCCAGCCTGCACAGCCCCAACTCTTTCAGTCTGTCCTCATAGCAGAGCTGCTCCAGCCCTCTGAGCATCCCTGTGGCCCTTCTCTGGACATCTTCCAACACATCCACATCCTTCTTGTAATGGGGGCTCCAGAATTGGATGCAGTACTCCAGGTAGGGTCTCAGCAGAGCAGAGTAGTATCATCTTGTCTGGCTTTCCACATGAAAAACATGGTCTAGAGATCATGGCCCAGAACCCTGTCCACCCACACTTTAAAAGCTTCCAATGTTGGGGAATCCATTACTTCCCTGGGGAGATTATTCCAATATCTGATTGGAAAAAACATTCTGTAAAAAATTTCCCCTTCTGTTCATTTTGAATATCCCCAGAAGTCACTTGGACCCACCACCTCCTGACTTTTCCTTGTGAATCCTTCTATGAAGGGAGTCTCCATCTTTGCAGAAGCTCAGAAACAGTTCTGTAGTGACACAGACGAAGAGGGAAGCAATTTAATCTTGCAAATTCTCTTCCCTAGACCTTCACATAATTCAGTCCAGGGATGTTTCATGGCCAGGGAACTATAAATTGGCAGCCATTAAGTGTGGAGATATTTTAAGCTTTTCACAGCTTTTGTCCTTTGCTTGGTTTTTTTTTTTCCAGTCCACACAAGTATCTTTGGGGCACTTGAATCATGGAATCAGAATTGTCAGGGTTGGAAGGGATCTTACGGGTCAACCAGTTCAAACTCCCCTGCCATGGGCAGGGACACCTCACACTAGATCAGCCTGCTCAGAGCCCCAGCCAACCTAGCCTTAAAGACCTCCAGGCATGAGGTTGCCACCACCTCCCTGGGCAGTCTGCGCCAGTGTCTCATCATCCTCATGGTGAAGAACTTCTTCCTAACATCCAATCTGAAACTACCCATTTCTAGTTTTGCCTCATTCCCCCTAGTCCTATCACTACCTGACATCCTGAAATGTCCCTCACCAGCTTTCCTCTAGGCCCCCTTCAAATACTGCAAGGCTGCAATAAAGTCTTCTTTTCTCCAGACTGAACAGCATCAACTCTCTCACTCTGCCACCATAGGATCATCCAGCCCTGTGATTATCCTTGTGGCCCTTCTCTGCATCTAAGTGTCTGTCCTTGGTTGCAAGTGAAGGGTTTATCCTATTAAAAATGTGTACATTTTCATTTAGGTGAAAATCCTACTTGCAACTACAATTTCATAGTCAATTGTAGGATGGCTTATGAATTTTAAGCATCTGTGTGTGGGATTAGTAGTTATGGTCCACCTTAACTACTCTGAGGAAGGGCAGCTCTTCTAGCCACAGGGTTATTCACTGTTGTGTGTGGTTGGGCTTTCATGGCTGTCTGAAGGTGTATCCAAATACTAATGAGTGCATCAAGAGCTGTCTTGAGCCCTGCTAGGTCCCTAACTATTGAACTGACCCATCATGGCCAAAGCAAACAATACTCTTGGCACTCCTCAGGCTGCTCTGCAATGCATTAGGAATTACCCACCACAAATTGCTCTGTGACATGAGAAAACAGTTATGGATTTATTCTTTTCTCTCTTGTTATACTGTGCCAAATATTTGCAGTACAGATCTGTGAGTTGGGGATTTCATGCAAGGCTACCTTGAGTTTCTCTGTGCCATGCATTTGTAACGATTTGCTTTTTGTTCACCCAGGACACCCCACACCATGGTGTCAGCTGCTGACAATATCATTCCTTCTCCACGAGCCATGCAGCATACTAAAGGAGCCACAGAAGATACATCTACACTGATTACTGTGCTCATGTGTCACCCCTGCCTCCACGGAAACAGCACAGCATCCTTGAGAAAGTGGTTTGAACATAGCCACAGGCTAAATTCACTCTCGAGTGACTAACTACAAAGTTACTCCAGGCATAGATTAGGTCTTACTTGTCAGCAGTTGTTTCAAAACCTCCCTCTTCTGTCTGGTGGAGGCTGGTGGCAATAAGCCATCAGCAGCTGACTAGCATGACACTTTGTCCAGAAACAGGGCAAGTGAGGTTATCAGGAGGAAAACTCAGTGCCACTGTCACCATTCAGTCAGCATCTTCTCTGGCTGAGTTGCCATGGAGCTGTAGCAGAAGCTACACAAAACACCAACGTTATTTTGGGAGAGATATGCAAAGGACTTCTGTCCCTACCTAGTTCGTCAGCCTCCCTAGATGCTTATTGCAGAGATGCCAGCTAACTGGAGCCTGCAGAGTTGCCATGGATGGCAAACTGGTGAGCCTGTGTTTTACCAGCCTGTATGATACACCCCTAAGGCATGAGTACAAGACACGGACGCATGACCGATGTTAACTAAACGGTTTTAGGCTGCATCAGTGGAAAATCAGCATTTCCCTCTGATGTGCTTGGCTGGATTCACGTCATTCCTTTGGCAAGAGGGACAAAATTGCTAAAGTTTTTTTTTCTCTCTTTACCTCTTTTCATTTTTTCCATGTGCCATAGCCAACAATGTTATGTGTTACTAGCTCGCAGCACTGTTGCTAAAGTTGGAATTTCCATTGCTTGCAAAGCAGACTAAATGTTGTCTTGTTGGAAAAGCTGCCTTTCCCCCATACCTCTTCAAAATATATGGTTTCAGGTTTTTGGTTTTTTTCTTCATTTATAGGTAATAAATCAGTGTTGACAGACTTATTTTTTCCTTTTGCTGTTTGTATCCCAATGACCTCTTCATAAATAATAATAAGAAGAGAAAGAGATAAGGAAGAAAAGAGAGAGAATAAGGAAGAGAAGCTACAGATGTATTTATTGGTATGACAGGAGGAAAGGCCTGGAACACAAACCCTATGAGGAGAGGCTGAGGGAGCTGTGGGTGTGCAGCCTGGAGAAGAGGAGGAACAGGGGTGACCCCACTGCTTTCTACAACTACCTAAAGGGAAGCTGTAGCCAGGTGAGGTTGGTCTCTTGTGCCAGGCAACCAGCAACAGAGCAAGGGGACACAGTCTCAAGTTGTGCCAGGGGAGATATAGGCTGGATGTTAGGGGGAAGTTCTTCCCAGAGAGAGTGATTGGCTTTGGAATGGGCTGCCCAGGGAGGTGGTGGAGGCACCATCCCTGGAGGTGTTCAAGAAAAGCCTGGATGAGGCACTCAGTGCCATGGTCTGGTTGACTGGATAGGGCTGGGTGCTAGGTTGACCTGGATGATGTTGGAGATCTCTTCCAATCTGGTTAATTCTATGATTCTATGAAAGGGAAACAATTCATGAATCAGTACCCACATCTGTGATTGCTAAGGATTTTGCTAGTTTGGTCTCCTAATGTAGAATTACAGAATTATAGAATCAGTCAGGGTTGGAAAGAGACCACAAGGATCATTTAGTTCCAACCCCCCCCCCCCCACCGTGGGCAGGGACACCCTACCCTAGATCAGACTGACCTCAGTTGCAGCTCCCTCATAGCCAGAAATTGTCATGAGCCTAGCTGGCCTCCCAGCACCACCTACTTCCATCTGAACTAGATGCCACAAGATCCCACCCAGAGGAGTCAAGCCTCAAGGAACAATGAGTAATTCTTGGGAGACGCCACTGGAAGGCTGCTGCTGTGGCACGGGAAGGCTGATAACATCTTTGAGCCACAGCAGCCCTTTGTGTCACTGGACACAAGTGGGATGTTTCTTCTTAAGCTTTCCAGAGTTGGAGGAAGTGGGCCCTGAAACACAATGCTCATTGAAATCGGCTTTCATCTGGGGGATCTCACAGCGTAAGCGCCACGCGGTGATGTCCTTTCCATCTGCAGCCCAGGCCTCTTGATGCATTTCCTCTATTTGTTCCAGAGGGATGGATGGCAGCACCTTAAGGCAGGCACACATTGTACTAGCTGGTGGGCACTATTCTGAGCAATAACAATATCCTCAAGGGGCTCTGGTGGAAGTGGTCAACTTGTCAAATTACCTCGTCTTTCTCCTTCCTTCTCCGTATGAATAGTGTGCTCCTTATAGAGAGGTTTAAAAGCAGTTCACAACTGCCTGTGGGGATTGCTGTTTCTCCTGGCAAGGAAAAGCCATGGCCACTTGTGACACTCAACATCTTAAGCCCTGGAGAGAGACGCTGTAGATGGAGTTCAGCTACTACTGTTTGGAGACTGTTGAGTGTTACATGTCGTTGTTTCACTCTCATCCTCTTGTTATCATTCTTGGATGATAACAAAAAATAGAGCTGAGAAGGAAGTCACTGAATCAGAAACTAAGACATGGTGAAAGTAACTCATCCCACCAGTGCTTTATTCCTCATATGGCTACAGACTGATTACCCAATCACAGAAACATTCAGGTTGGAAAAGACCCTCAGGATTGCTAAGTCCAACCCATATTCCTACTCTACAGGGTGCACCCTAAACCATAGCCCCAGACATCACATCCAAAGACTTCAGGCAAGTCAGTCCTTGGCAGTGTGTAATGTTGTACAAGCGCAGAGGGACCTTGACCGCCTGGACAGATGGGCAGAGTCCAAGGGGATTGTGTTCAATAGCTCCAAGTGCAGGGTGCTGCACTTTGGCCACAACAACCCCATGCAGAGATACAGGCTGGGGTGGGAGTGGCTGGAGAGCAGCCAGACAGAGAGGGATCTGGGGGTGCTGGTTGATACCCACCTGAACATGAGCCAGCAGTGTGCCCAGGTGGCCAAGAGAGCCAGTGGCATCCTGGCCTGCATCAGGAATGGTGTGGCCAGCAGGAGCAGGGAGGTCATTCTGCCCCTGTACTCTGCACTGGTTAGACCACACCTTGAGCGCTGTGTTCAGTTCTGGGCCCCCCAGTTTAGGAGGGACATTGAGATGCTTGAGTGTGTCCAGAGAAGGGCGACGAGGCTGGGGAGAGGCCTTGAGCACAGCCCTACGAGGAGAGGCTGAGGGAGCTGGGATTGGTTAGCCTGGAGAAGAGGAGGCTCAGGGGTGACCTTATTGCTGTCTACAACTACCTGAGGGGTGGTTGTGGCCAAGAGGAGGTTGCTCTCTTCTCTCAGGTGGCCAGCACCAGAACAAGAGGACACAGCCTCAGGCTGCACCAGGGGAAATTTAGGCTGGAGGTGAGGAGAAAGTTCTTCACTGAGAGAGTCATTGGACACTGGAATGGGCTGCCCGGGGAGGTGGTGGAGTCGCCGTCCCTGGAGCTGTTCAAGGCAGGATTGGACGTGGCACTTGGTGCCATGGTCTAGCCTTGAGCTCTGTGGTAAAGGGTTGGACTTGATGATCTGTGAGGTCTTTTCCAACCTTGATGATACTGTGATACTGTGATAACAAACACACCCCGAGAGCAGCTTTAAAGCTTCAGCACAACAGTCATTGTAGCTGAGTACTTGGTAAATAAACCAGCATGAAGACCACTACCAGACAGACATATCTGCACTGTGACATCTATTTAACACATTGGTTTGTTTCATTCCTGACATTTGAGAACCATCAAGAACCTTAATGCCTCATATAGTGAAGTTCAGGGTGAATCGATAGACCTGAAGAGGGACAGGTTGAGTTTGTCTCTTGATGTGAGTTGACTGAAGAGAGATCCTAGTTTAGGCCAAGGCTATTGACACAGCTTTCAGAGAATTAAATCTAGGTCAAATAAAGTCCAATTTCATCACCTTTCACCTGAGTAGCAGTCATAATAGAATGGCATCAGTCATACTCGAAATGGCAATAGTGTTGTGATGAGTAGAATGTATCATAGAATCATAGAATCATAGAATCAACCAGGTTGTAAGAGACCTCCAAGGTCATCCAGTCCAACCTATCACCCAGCCCTATCCAATCAACTAGACCATGGCACTAAGTGCCTCATCCAGACAAGAAACATTTCATTTCCCATGTTTATGAGGTTAAGAAGCTAAATGCTGCTGAAATATATTGCTTCCACACTGTAGAAATCAAGGGAGGTAACTGGTGAAAAGTAACAGAGGGTAAAGAGTGTCTTAGTATGACTCTGTCTTTTCAAACTAATATGTATCTTTAACACAAGCATCATTTAGAAAGCAATCATGTCACTTCCAAATATGCCTAACCCTTTTCTGGGGCTTCTCAGAACCTCTGTGTGGAAAGAAAACTCTCTGTACTGGAAGCCTGAAAATCTCAGATATAATTAATATAGGAATTCTTTTAATTCCTAGCTCTGCACAGAGACTAGCTGCATGTTTCACTCTTACAAATGCATCTCTGAAGAGACATCTGCCTAAATCCCAGATCCATCCTTCTAGAAGTGAGTGCCTGGAGGAGTTATACTGGCACTTAAGTGCGTACCTGAAACAGAGGGAGGGCTAGCAGAGTATGGTGAGATGTCCTGGCAGTGATTTAAAGGGTAACAATGGAGGAATACAACCTCTTAAGTCAGCTGTCACACTGCTGTTTATGCAGCTCCAGCTTTAGTCATCATTCTAAAAGTTTGCCAAGACTCAACAGCTGCTTCTTCTTGCTTTCACTTACTGTGTTGTTTTAAAGTGCAGTGGAAATTAAATCATCCAATCATCACGAATGAGATCAGTTTATTTAACAAACCTCTAAAGTGTCAAACAGAGTAGTAAAAGAGTGAACATGATATGACATTTGGTACCACTGGTGTGCTGGTACCACTCTCTCCATAGAGAGCTGCCTACAGCTTTAGCATAATGATACCTTCAGTAAACTCCTATCTGACAGGGACTATCATTCCTTGGTATTTCCTATCCTTTATCTGATACCAGTCTGAATCACTTGATGTAAAATTCAGTGACTAAGTGCCACATTTCATCAGCATGCATCTCAACTGTTTACCACAGTGCTGCATCTTTAGCAATTGGCCATAACATCTGAGGCCATCATGTAGTAAAGATCTGTAAAGTACTGCAGTGGGTCACAGAGTAGTCACAGCATCTCTTGGTTACCCTGGGTTGGGCAGGCAGTGACTAAGCAGCATAATGCCAAATGTGGGTGTCACTAGATAAAGTATGTCAGCATGACTACAGTCTGTATATTATAAACCTAAAGCAGCTTAAATCTCTGGCTGCCATCACAGACATGCAAATCCGACATTAACTTCTGAAAAGCCTTAGGTTTGCTGCCGGTTAAGCCTAGAGATGTTTAAATTCTGCATCATTTTTGCATTGCTCTTCGAAGATAAAACACCATAAGCACAGCAGCACCAGGCTGAGCTCTCAGGAAGAGGTATAGACAGAGGCATCTTACAGAGCAGGGCTTGCTTTCCTCTACAGCATCTCCAGGCAGATAACTCTGCAGCTTTGCTGTCCTTCCAGCCTTTTACTTTCTGGTTGCTGCACTGGAGCAAACTCAGGGCAGGAATGTTATCCAGCATGTCTGTGTCCCCTCCCTTTCTGTCCTTCCAACTTCATCTCCTCCACACTCTTCTCCCTGTTTCCTACCTGATTCCACAAGAACTGCAAACCCTTCCCCGCTGATCTCCTCCCAACTGGCTGCCTTTTTCCCTCCATGCATTCAGTGCATACTGATTTAACTAAAACGATGATGTGCAATTAAACCTGCAACTTTTGTCACTCTCCAGGAGATTCTGTGCTTCATTGTATTCCCTATATCCTTATCCCTGAGCCGGTAAAGGCTGAAGCTTTTCAACACAGTATGCTTTTGTTAAGGAGCTCCTCTTCAAATTGAGAATAGATGTTCTGTCTAGCACTCATTTAGCATCTAACTCATCGATAAAACCTGACTGTGGCAAAAAAGGCTGGAGAGGAAATCAACATGAAAGGCACTAAAAATGTCTTCTTAACCTGGGATGCTTCCAAAAAAGCTCACAAGGTTAATGACAAACAGAAGGCCAGATCCCAAGTCCACTGCTGTGAACTTCCCTGCAAAAGTGCCTTAGAGACTGACCCCATGCCCTTGAGTCCCATGTCCCTTGGGATTTGTAGTGTCAGAACAGAACAGCCCCTCCAGGTCCCTGCCTGCCTCCCTTGCCACCTCCCCACCCACTGGCCCATGATGCATGCACCCAGGCGCAGCAGGCGAGGGGGTGAAATAGCAAGAGGCTGAAGAGACCTCAGGAGATTTGCCTCGTGTACAAAAAAAAGGACAGGGACAGAGAAAAAAAAAAAGAGTAGAGGCAGGGGTTTGGAGTCTCTAATCAGCAGTGATTGCTTCCTGTGCAGAAGTCAGCTGTTTCCATACAATGGCCAAGCTGTTCAGTCTCTAGGCGCCATCCCAAGGTCATCACTTTGCTATTGTTGTTCCCCACCCTCATGGAAAATTCCTGTGCTCTTTTATGTATATAAGGCTGAGTTGGTTTGGTTATTTTTTTTGTTGTTGTTGGTTGGGGCTTAAATTTGGAAAACTCACAACTGCCTCTTGTGGTTATAGAAGGTTTGGCACTAGGTACCCACCTGAACTCGGCTTTTCCTTCACTCTGCTTCTTATCTCTACAGCCTTTAAGGTTTTTAAAGCACAATACTTATCTGGACTGTGTTATGTGGAGGATGAAAGCCAAATTCAAATCTGACATGTATCTTCCTACTTGCTTTTCTAGGAATTCACATGTCATTGCCCTCTGAGACAGTGAGAAATGAGGCCATGTCAGTTAAGAGATATTTTTTACTTATGAAATATTTATTTGCTTATATGAACCTTGCTTTTTAAAGCCTGCCTGGTGGAAACTCCGTGAAAGGAAGTGTTTTATTCTAAGAAGCCACTGAGCCACTGTTGCATTGGTTTATTTTCACAGAATCACAGCAACATTCATGTTAGAAAAGACCCTCAGGATCACCAAGTCTAATCAGTGCTTGATTATGAGGATACAGAGGGTGCTGCCCTGTATTTGAGGGTATCCAAGTATCAATCTGGAGCATAATTTCTAAAACCTTGAGAATTTTGAGGCCCTATAGGGAAAAAAAAATCATTCTAGAAAGTTTCTCTGGTTTCTCAGAATTCTTTTACATTCTTTTCCCTGGGCAAGAGTTGGTCCTGGGCAGCACTAAGCAGTTTCTGCGGAGGCAGGATTGCAGCACTCAAGAGACGACTCAATATGAGTTAGCTGCAAGTAGTGCACTTTATTGAGGCAATACAGCAGATTAGATACTAACTTGGAAGAGGCATGCATAGCTAGCTTAGTGTAAGATTGGTACATGTGGAAAGTACAGATTAGCTCAGGGTTATATGTGAGACACAGATAGGTCAACTCATATAAACAACCTGTAGAGTCAGCCTCCTGCGGCTCAGGGGTGACCTCATTGCTGTCTATGACTACCTTAAGGGAGGCTGTAGCCAGGTGGGGTTGGTCTCTTCTCCCAGGCAACCAGCAATAGAACAAGGGGACACAGTCTCAAGTTATGCTGGTGAAAGTATAGGCTGGATGTTAGGAGCAAGTTCTTCCCAGAGAGAGTGATTGGCATTGGAATGGGCTGCCCAGAGAGGTGGTGGAATCACCATCCCTGGAGGTGTTCAAGCAAAGCCTGGCTGAGGCACTTAGTGCCATGGTCTAGTTGACTGGATAGGGCTGGGTGCTAGGTTGGCCTGGATGATGTTGGAGATCTCTTCCAACCTGCTTGATTCTATGATTCTATGATTCTATGACTCTGCCCACATGCAGCTGCATGTGGGGGGTGTCATGCACCAGCTGGTTGCCTGCCTCCGAGATGGATTCAAGGATGCTCTGTAGCATGGGGTTGCTCATTGCTTATCAGCTCATGTCCTGTTAGCAGGAAATCCATCCACAATTTCTTACAAACTGCTGCATCTTTTCTGTTGTTGGACAAGGAGATTAAACTCTTTGCAGATTCGATGACAAATAGAGCCCAGTCTACAGTTTTCAGAAGCTTTGACTCATTCACTGTGAAGTTTCATGGGCAAAGGTCATTTGCAAAGCAGAATTGGATTTTGGGAATGGCCTCTTTGCCAACACCCCATGCTGCTCAGGAATTTAGCATGGGACCAGTTGATTACCATACAAACACTAGCATCTCCACATGATTCTGCTTCTCAGGATGTTCAGTGGTGATTGTGGTTTCACAGCATTGTCCCTGGTGTCACTCATTGCTAATGAAACAGTTGTGCTTCTCAGTCTGTGGCTTACACAAAATTTAGGACAACTCAGTGCTTAAACTGTTGAAGAAGTCCAAGACAGATGAAGACTGTGCATTTACTTTCAAAAACTGTTCTTTTGTTCCTGATTTCTGTTGTGGTGTTTTTGATGTTTTCCAATATATGCTTTGATATACTAACAACTAACAACAGGGGTTGTTTAGTCTGGAGAAGAGGAGGCTGAGAGGGGACCTTATTGCCACAACTACCTAAAAGGAGGTAAAATTATTAATGATAGGACAAGAGGAAATGGCCTCAAGTTGCATCAGGGGAGGATTAGGTTGGATGTTCAGAGGAAGTTCTTTACTGAGTGGGTGGTCAGGCACTGGAACAGGGTGGCCAGGGAGGTGGTAGAGTTGCTGTCCCTGGAGCTGTTTAAAAGGAGAGTGGATGTGGCACTTGAGGCTATGGTCTAGTGATGAAGGAGGCTGGGATGAAGGTTGGACTGGGTGATCCTGGTGCTCCTTTCCAACCATAGCGATTCCTAGTGCTTAGATGTTGTGCTGAGGGATCTGGTTCAGTCAAGGACTTGTCAGTGTGAAACTAATGATTGGACTCAATGATCTTGAAAGTCTTTTCCAACCTAAGAAATCCTGTCATTCTCTGATGGTTCCTACTGCAAGGCTGAGCCACAGCAGTTGCCCAGTGTCTGCTTTTGGCACTTGCTGGCATATGTAGACTCTTCTAAGCATATGTAGACTCTTCCAAACCTGTAAGTTGTGCCTTCTTGTGACTGGTCCTTTGATTTTTCACTGGGTGATTTTTTTTGCACCTTCTAGTTCTTAAGTTCCCGCAAGAGCACAGAAATTTGCTGCTCAGCTGCCAGCCAAGTTCAGAAGTATCTGTGCCCCTCAGAGTTCTCTTCAAGAAGGAATATCCAGGGAGGCATCACAATCTTACTGGGAACAATTGCTGTTATAATACTTTTGCTTGAAGGCTTCTTTCTAGTTCTATGGGCACAGGTTATTTCTTCTCCAGTTCATTATTCCACTGTAATGGTTTCTTTGGGGCTATTTCTAGCCACTGACTGGATTATCATTCTGCTATTAGACAAGATACCACAAAAATCCTCTGATGACTGACTCATTTTGAAACTCCTGAGTGAGTTACTCTTTAATGTGAAACTTGTGGGGCATACATAGGGCACAAAGTAAATGATATGCATTTTAGCCTTTGCAAATAGGGTTTTATACTGTTTGAAGGTATAGCCTGGTTGTGAACCACGGCTTTTTCATGTCAGCTCAATTTCACAGTGACAGGTAGAAACTTGATCAGAAAAGGCTGTAGATTTACATGTGGCATCTGTACACTGCCCTCTCACCTCACCGCCCTTGTGCTGGCTTGAGGCTAATTGGAATATTCCAATGAGAGAAATTAGATCATTGGTTGTGAAAAGAAAATAGTGACCAAGTCAATATCATTCACTGGTTTGCTAAAAGGGATTAAAAGCTAAAATGAAAATGATTTGTCCCTCTTCTGCTTCACAGCCCTTGCTCCTTTCACTTCTCCTTTGCTCCACTCTTACATCTTCTATTAAGAGATAACAAGTAAGCTTTCCTGATTCTTTGTCTGAGAGAGAGAGGGTGAGTTTGATCCCCTTCTGGGCTTCTTTGTATGTCCAGGAGGGAATCTGGGTTTCTCTATTATTTCTCAATTGTATCTACTTGTAGATATATTTTGTATCTAATTGTAAGTATATTGTGCATGTATGCTTGTAAATGTAGCTCTGCTGTACATGCAGCTTTATCTTACTTCTGACACATCTGAGCTGGCTTGATAAATTTTCAGTAGTGGAGGGGGAGTTCCTTAACCCACTGCATACCTCATGACTGTCACTGGGCACAGAATCACAGAACATTAGAGGTTGGAAGGGACCTCCAGAGATCAAGTCCAACCCCCCTGTCAAAGCAAGATCCCCATGGGTAGTTTGCAGATGAGTGCATCCAGGCAGGTCTGGAAAGTCTGCAGAGAGGGAGACTCCACAACCTCTCTGGGCAGTCTGTTCCAGGGCTCTGTCACCCTCACTCTGAAGAAGTTCCTCCTCATGTTGCAGTGACACCTTCTACGTTCCAGTTTGCATCCATTGCTCCTTGTCTTATTGCTGCAGACCACCAAAAAGAGATTGGCTTCATCTGACACCTGCAGATACTTTTATACATTGATCAGATCCCCTCTCAGTCTTCTCCAGACTAAACAGCCCCAGTGCTCTTAGTCTTTCTCCATAGGGGAGATGCTCAAGTCCCCCAGGCATCCTCATGGCTCTCCGTTGGACCCTCCCTAGCAAGTCCCTGTCCCTCCTGAACTGGGGATCCCAAAATTGGACTGATGTATTATATCAAGTGCCAACAGGATTGTACCATTGTGTTGAAACCCTGGCATTTTGTTCTACTGCATATATCCTTTGCTTAAAGGCTCTTTTTCAGACAAATCCCAGAAATTCAAGAGTCTTTTCCTTCTCAAGGATGATTCTTCATATTTACTGCTGCAGAAAGGTATCCAAATACTTTCTGCTCAGTGTGATATTCTTTGTCACTACTGAGTACCTGCACTAGCACAGTTTACTTATTGCTGTTTTCCACAACATGAGTCCTTGATTGCTCACAATAGGGTTCAATACAGATTTCTCTGTAGCCCTCCACAACAGATTTCTCTGAGCCCCTACAGCTCAGAGCATTATAGCTCTTAACAAGCCAGCCCTGGGCTTTCAGATAACAACATCACAGCACTGTGTCTGCAATTGATTCTTAATGAAAATAATCCAAACCCCTACATATTTACATACTTCAGTGCAATTGCATTGTCCAATAAGGATTTAGAACCATGAAAGAAAATCAGTAATATTGTAAGATATGTTACTGAAAATCAGTAACACTGTAAGATGTGTTACTGTAAGTTCTTTGTTTAATTGCACACAGAAATAATAGTAATAAAAAAGTAAATGGAAAGAAAACAGGAAAAAACTGTTTCTAGTTTGCCTAGTGCCACTCTAACGAAGCTTTTGGACTGGATACTGGATGCTGTATCACCCAAGTGTCATTCAGCAGGCTGCCATGCAAATTGAACTGCACCTCCTTATTGTCCTTTTCATCTCTTTCTCTCCTTCCTCTCCCTGGCAGATAAACAGTGTGAGGTTTACAGTATAAGTATAAAACAACCAGCATATCACTGCTTTTGCTTCTCAGGACAACTGCAAATTCATTATTGAGAAAAACAGTCCAAAACACCTCTGCCTTTTACTGCAATGGTTTAAAAACTGTTTTCTTTTAGTGTTATTTATTTATGCTCTTTTGTTTCTGGGTAATGTGGCATTTAAAGCTAATACTACATTTAAAGCTAATACAATTACCTGAAGAGAGGAATGCAAACCCTACGAGGAGAGGCTGAGGGAGCTGGAGGTGTGCAGCCTGGAGAAGAGGAGGCTCAGAAGTGACCTCATTGCTGTCTACAACTACCTGAAGGGAGGCTGTAGCCAGATGAGGGTTGGTCTCTTCTCCCAAGCAACCAGCAACAGAACAAGGGGACAGAGCCTCAAGTTGTGCCAGGGGAGGTCTAGGCTGGATGTTAGGAAGAAGTTCTTGCCAGAGAACATGGGCTGCCCAGGGAAGTAGTGGAGTTGCCATCCCTGGAGGTTTGAAGCAAAGCCTGGCTGAGGCACTTAGTGCCATTGTCTAGTTGATTGCACAGGGTTGGGCGCTCGGTTGGAGTGGATGATCTTGGAGGTCTCTTCCAACATGGTTGATTCTATGATTCTATGATACTACATAATCCTGAATCCCTCAAATTTTCTGACTATGCTGGAGCTTTGCCCTACTCACTGATATGTGTGAAACACTCAAGGAAAGGGAATGAGACAAAACAGTAGATTAAATTTGGGGATTTGGAAGTTGTTTTATTTAAAGATGAAGTTTGCCTTCACATGTTACTGAATGCTATAATGATTTTTCTGAAAAGGATGGACAGATTGACTTCCCCACCTCTGCTATGGGATATTTCCCAGTTAGGTTAATAGCTAATAGCCTAACAATTTCTTTTAAATGTTTTTCTTCTCTTCCTGGGTCTTTTACCTTTGAAGATGAAGAGTTTATCAAAATTTTGCCAGTTACTTAGATCACCTTTACCCTGAAAATTGCTGTTGTAAAGCTGAAGAGCCTTTCAAATAATGACTGTGAAATTGCTTTTTAAAATCCTTCAAGTAGTCAATTATATTCCCAGAGAGCTGGGGTAATAACAAGAATTCTCTGAGTTGTAATAAAAATGTAAGGAGATTTTTAGAAGGGTATAAATCAGTCTTTAACTACAGCCTGGTTTGGATTATCAAAGGCAACAGGGAGGGGGAGAGAAGGAGCAGAAATTAGATAGCTCAGGTGAAGCAGTAACAGAGGAAATATAAACCATATGTAGCTAGGCTATGAAAATACACCAACATATTCACCTTCAAAAACCTTGTGAATACACTTCCATAGAGAGCAGAAAGAAGAGTAAGCAGTAGTTGGTCCCTTGGGGCTCAGCACATGTGGCTTTAGCCCCCCATGACTGAGCTCAAGGCAGGACATTCTCCCTGCACAGAAACACAGAATTAACCAGGTTGGAACAGACCTCTAGGACCATCCAGTCCAAGCTATCACCTAACCCTTCTAATTAACTAAGGCATGGCACTAAGTGCCTCATTCAGCCTCCTCTTAAACACCTCCAGGGATGGTGACTCCACCACCTCCCTGGGCAGCCCATTCCAATGCCAATCACTCTTGCTGTGAAGAATTTCTTCCTAATGTCCAATCTAAACCTGCCCTGGCATAGTTTGAAACTGTGTCCTCTTGTTCTGCACCACCAGGGTAAGGTGGAAACTGATCATGAGAGACTGAAGGTGATGACACCAGAAGTGCCTGGCAGGTAAGCTCCAGGCAGGTTACCCACACCTAGGTGTAGGTACAGCACAGAATGACATCTTTTCCATGTGTGGTACTCAGCAGCCCCTGAGTGGAAGGAGATACTCTGGAGTGGGTGAGGGCTTTCCCACGCAGCATCCATCACTGCACTGTGGGTGGGAGCTGCGTGCAGAATTTTCCCCCTTGCTGCAAGAGGGGATGAGACCTCACTTTGTGCAGGAAGCTGAACAGGGCAAGCCTGTAGAAAAGCCCAGCTCCTGCAGAGCAGCTGACACCAGGTAATCACATATAAAAACATTACATGCATCTTGGCATTTAACAAGTGGAGGTACCAAGCCATGGCTGAGGTTCTTGATGCTGTGAACTAAAGGCCATTATTTTGTAGTTTGTGGCAGCTGGGTACTCTTTAAGACAGGAAAGTAAAGCAAAGCTTACTGGTGACATGAGCTTGTGCAGCAATTTCTAGGCTCTTCCTCTGTTTTGCTAACATATAAAAAGTAGCTGTAACACAAACAAGTATTCTGGGTGCTACTGCTTACTCCTCACATTCCAGGAACCCCACTGCATGGATGTGTTCCTGTTGCCACTTGATACAAATCATGGGTCCTCTTCCTTGGCCTGTGATTCTCATACAAAAGAAGCTTCTTTTAGCCTTACTTGAAAATAAAGAAGACTAACAAACTGCTCTGATTAAAGTGATTCATTCATCAGCAGGGTGATTTTTGCATGTTGCTACTTTGTATGTGAGAACTATTACACAGGGAAAGAGATTGTGAATAGACTTAGTGTTTACATAGTACCAAAGTATAAGGTTGCTCCTTGTCACCAAAACAGCACTGAACCCTCATGATACACTAACATGTGCGTGGTAGCTGATGACACATCATTGCTGCCTACATTAGCACAGCAAAGATGCTTTGTTCTCTGATGTCATGAGTTTCAAATCCCAGCTGGGGATTTACTGACTAAGCCACAGCGAGCTGCTGTGAGTTCCCTCCTGAAAGGAGAAGAACAAAATAGAAAGGCTTTCTCCTTTCCATTTCTCTTTAGAAGTAGCATTAAGCACTGGGAATTATTTCCCTATTGGGAAAAACCCATCAGTGGAGAAAAAGCTCATTAGCCACCCCAGGACAAGGCATAATAACTCCTCTGAATTCAGATGCATAAATCACAGACAAAATCCTCATTCAAACAGAATTGGAAGCTGCATCTCTGTCCTACCATGGGTTGGAGCTGGTAATTGTGCAATATTTCTCTGTACTAGGCTGTTTGCTCCCCCTGCACAAAGACAGACTGAAGAATTCCAGTTCTAGAGTTAGGGAGCACTCCTCCAATTCTTCTCCTGTGTTTCTGCAAGTTCTCATCTTTTAGTCACAGCACAACATGCATTGCATACGGAAGACATGAGAGCATACAAACCTCATACAGCCACTCACAAAGAAAACTGTGCTCTCTGCCTTCCTCACTGTGAGACATGGGGAGTGCAAGTGTGCCACCAGAGCCAAGGCTAGTGAAACACTACAGGAGGTTCTTCATGCTGAGAACTAAAACAGAAGAGGCCAGAAGCCTGGATTCTTGCTGCTGTGGTCTGTTGTGACCTTTTCAAGTGTGGCTCCCAAAGGACCACAAAATGGTTGAATTAGACTCACAGAATTTCTGGACAGCAGAGATGCTTAATTCATTGTTAAAGAAGTGGAAATTCAGTCAGACAAAAGTTGTGACTTGTACAGAGTCACACAGAAAACGGTCAAGAAGAGGAAAAGAATGGTCTAGTTGGTGACTTCAGCTCTTCATCTTTTTCTCCTTCTTATTCGCTCCATGATCTTGGGTGTTTCCTCTCTGCCATCTCATCCCAGGGGAGTAAAACTTCATTCATATATGGCCAGCACATGGAGATACTTGGACAGAAAGGATAACAATTTCTCACTCTTTTTGTCAAACAAAGTCAAACAAGTCATGTGGCACTGAAATCATAGAATCATGGAATCAGTCAGGGTTGGAAGGCACCACAAGGATCATCTAGTTCCAACACCCCTGCCATGGGCAGGGACACCCTACCCTACTGGCCACAGCCTCATCCAGTCTGACCTTAAACACCTCCAGGGATGGGGCCTCAACCACCTCCCTGAGCAACCCATTCCAGGCTCTCACCACTCTCATGCTGAACAACTTCTTCCTCACCTCCAGTCTGACTCTCCCCACCTCCAGCTTTGCGCTATTCTCCCCAGTCCTGTCACTACCTGATAGCCTAAAAAGTCTCTCCCCAGCTTTTTTGTAGGCCCTCTTCAGATACTGAAAGGCCACAAGAAGATCTCTTTGGAGCCTCCTCTTCTCCAAACTGAACAGCCAGAACTCTTTCAGTCTGTCCTCATAGCAGAGCTGCTCCAGCCCTCTGATCACCCTTGTGGCCCTTCTCTGGACACAATCCAGCATCTCCACATCCCCCTTGTAATAGGCGCTCCAGAACTGGATGCAGTACTCCAGGTGGGGTCTCACCAGAGCAGGGTAGAGGAGGAGCATCACCTCCCTGTGCCTGCTGGCTTGAGTCAGGCGGGGATTGCAAAAGCCTGGTTTCCCAGAGGGACAGCAAGAGAGTGAGCACCAGCTCAGCTTTTCCTTTAGCAGCAGCAATCCACTGTCAGAACTGTTTCAGAAAAACAGTATAATGAAGAGAAAAGTGAGTGCTTGGGGAAGAAAGCAGAGCATGGAGGATTTAAAACTGCATGACTCCCGTATGCTGCCACATCTGACAGTCAAGAGGACAAATCTCCATTCTGACCCACAAGAATGGACAGGTGTGGAAAGAAAAACTCTGAAAAACCTCTAAAACTAAGGGAGGATATGAAACAAGAGCAGGCACTGAAAAGGATGAGAAAGACTGGGGGAAAAAATAGATGAAGACAAGGACAGTGTAAGAGAAGTAAGGAGAAATAATGAGCAAGAACGAAGGAAGGATTTTAATTGGTCTAGTGAGGTGCAGCTGAACACAAAGGTCAGTCAGAAAAAGTGGAAATTAAGACTGGAGAATTATTTTCCCACTCCTAGCCCTAGAAAACTCAATTAGAACTGTGGGGGGACATGGCAAGGAGAAAGAAGTCTTTTGCGTTGCGGAGATTGCAGCACATCTGATGAGAGGGTTAGGGGAGTTCAAACACATCCAGAACCAACCAGCTTCTTAACTGCCCACTTTGGAGTTCAGTGCTCACTAGGCTGGATGCACAGGCAGGGCTGTTGCAGGAAAAGTAACTAATGGTTGGGCTTAAAATAGCATTGACCCTTCCTATCTTACTGGCATTGAGTACAGGGACAGGCACACCCATTCAAGCCTGCTTTGCACTTCCAGCCTTTTACTGGTCTGATTGTTTTGATTAGAGATTCCCTTTTTAACTGGAATTTCTATGGCAGTAAAAGCCCTCAGGTGGAGAGGCCACTGTGCAGCCATATATATATATATATATATATATATATATATATATATACACATATAACCATGTTTGTGGTCACTCAACATCCTTTTTGATTACAATGTGGAATTAGGCAAAGTGCAAAATAATGTGTTTCTAAACCAGAGCAGAGGCTGCTGCATGGGTTTATGTGCACCAGGAAGCAGTTAGATTTTCTGGATTTGTCAGTTTATCTGACTGGAAATTGATGTTTCACCTTCACTAATGCTAGGCTGCTTCACAGCAGCTGAGGGTATAAGCTGTACCTGGCCAAACAGCTCCATCAAAGTCCAAAGCAGGACATAATATTGCTTGTTAAGTCTGAATCGTCTTAACCTTTACATCTTCTTTGGATGTCTGGTGACTGTGGGTCACCTCTAGATGAGCTCTTTGACAAAATAAGTCAAATTTGCCATTGGAAGAGTCTGTCCAGGGAGGTGGTGGAGTCACTGCCCCTGGAGGTGTTCAAGAAAAGCCTGGATGAGGCACTTAGTGCCATGGTCTAGTTGATTGGACAGGGTGGGGTGATAGGTTGGCCTGGATGATCTTGGAGGTCTCTTCCAATCTGGTTTATTCTATGATACTATGATTAAAATAGGGCTGGGTGCTAGGTTGGACTGGATGATCTTGGAGGTCTCTTCCAATCTGGTTGATTCTGTGATTAGGATAGGGCTGGGTGCTAGGTTGGACTGGATGATCTTGCAGGTCTCTTCCAATCTGGTTGATTCTATGATACTATGATTAAAATAGGGCTGGGTGCTAGGTTGGACTGGATGATCTTGGAGGTCTCTTCCAATCTGGTTGATTCTGTGATTAGGATAGGGCTGGGTGCTAGGTTGGACTGGATGATCTTGCAGGTCTCTTCCAATCTGGTTGATTCTATGACTAGGATAGGGCTGGGTGCTAGGTTGGACTGGATGATCTTGCAGGTCTCTTCCAATCTGGTTGATTCTATGATTAGGATAGGGCTGGGTGCTAGGTTGGACTGGATGATCTTGGAGATCTCTTCCAATCTGGTTGATTCTATGCTTGCATGAAAAATAATGATGCAGTTGAACTTAATTAAGTTACAACATCCCTAAATAAAGGCTGACCAGTCTTTGTTAATATCATCATTGCTGTCCCCAAACAGGCCACTGTAAGGCCTGTGGAACATTGCAGAAACCTTGCATGGCTCCTTGCAGATACACTCCAGGCTGAGGTGTTCCCAGTCAGACAACCCAGTTGCAGTGGAAGCACAGCAGCTTGAGGGATCTTTAAGGCAGGAGCAAAATGCTTAAGGACAGAGGCTCAGACTGTGCAGTTCCTGTCTCAGAAAGGGGAGGAGGTTGCAGAGTTCTATGAAAAGAGACTTACTGGTGCTGGTGGTGGCACAGGAGGCAGTGAAGGTTTCTCCTCCGGGAGGCTCTGGTCTTTCTGAGCTTTCTTTCCCTTCATTCTTCAAAAAGCAACCTCTGATCCCAAACAGCATTGTGTGGCAGGGCTTGGGCTAAAGTCTCCAGCTCTTCCTAGCTGAGGAGCAGCACTGGTGGCAGCTGGAAAGTAGGACAGGTACCATGGCACACTCAGCAGCAGCCATAAAGCACATTCCAGAAAGGCATGCAAGGAGGCTGCTGCTTGAGAAGGAGGCTATCCTAGAGCAAAGGGATTGAGTCCTTCTCACACAGAAGGAGTGTGCCAACACTTGAGGAGCAGTGGAAGCAGGCATCAGGGGATCTCTTCTGATTTATTAATTTCTAAGCCACTGTGTGGGGTCTGTGGACCTGACCTTATCCTGAGACACAGTACTTCAGGAGGGGATATGAATTGCACTGTCCTGTGTGCAATCCTCCTGTGGCATCCCACACAGTGGGAAAAGGTTGTTCTCCTCCCCTCTGCCCTCTGCAGATGCAACTATTTCTCCTAGTAAAGGGAATGACTGAGCTTGGTTACTAAGCTCAGCAGTAAGGATGTGCTCACACATTGAAATCAGCTGTGTTGTTCGAGCTTAAAAATAGAAGAGGAAGAATCAGTCCCAACTTGAAGTGGATCCTAAAAAATGCATTTATGGCCACAGATTGTGCTGCAAGCTCAGCAGAACCAATTACCCATTGTATTGTTGAACAGCCAGCAGCAGCTCTCCTAACTCCTGCCAGTACAGGCCTCTGGAGGTTTTTTCCCTCGTCAGATCTTCCACCTGCAGAAGAGGCATCAAAACAGGGGCAGGAGTTCAGCAGCAGTCAACATTTGATCCCACGTGTAGTGCTGCCTTGCCCTGAGCACCTGTGGACAAGGTGAGGAGCCAGAAGCAAAGCTGCACACACACACTGCCCACCTTGTGTGGGGAGAGCACGTGGAGGGGAGGGGGTGATGCAGTGCTGGGCTCTGCCCAACTCTGTAGATGAATGCTGAGAGGGTCCTTGTTCAATGCATCTCCTGCTTTGTCCTAACAGCTTGGCAGGGAAAAAGCATCAGCTCTGGAATGAAAGATTGTGTTTGCATCTCTTTATTCTAAACTAGATTCTCACCATAATCTGCAGCCAGCATTACATATAATTAAAGGGTTTATTTTTGTGTTACAAAATCTCTCTGTAATTATAGAGTGCCTGTGAAGTGCAGCATTTCTTTGTGTACACTTGAAGAAGTAAAAGTCCTGCCATTTTCTCCATTTCCTACTCTATCACCCACACTTTCCTTCCTGACCACACACTGTTAGCTTCCTCCCCTCTACCATGCAACCAGACCTATTAAGATTTCTTTTTTTAATTAAAAAGCAAAGCTGAAGATGCTTTGTGAAGTACTTTCATAGGCACCAAACAAGATGTCTGACAAGACACCATTTTTGCTTTGCCAGCATTTTCAACTGCAAGTCTGAGATGCATTGAGATAAAACTTAGATGAAACAGAGCTCAGAGCTGGGGAGAACTTCCCAAAGATTTACTATTTTGCTGTTAAACAGTTCACAGAATCACAGAATCACAGAATTACAGAATCATAGAATGTCAGGGGCTGGAAGAGAACTCAAAGGATCATCCAGTCCAGCTCCCCTGCTGGAGCAGGATCACCTATAGCAGAGCATACAGGAATGCAGCCAGAGAGGGAGACTCCACACACCCCCGGGGCAGTCTATTCCTGTGTTCTGTCACCCTCACAGTCAAAAAATTCCTCCTCATGTCTCCATGAAACTTCCTATGCCTCAGCTTCCACCCATTGCCCTTTGTCCTGTCATTGGGCATCACTGAGCAGAGCCTGGCTCCATCCTTCTGCTGGAGTGTGCCCAGAGAAGGGCCATGAGTATGATCAGAGGATTGGAGCACCTCTCCTCTGGAGACAGACTGAGAGAGTTGAGGCTGTTCAGTCTGGAGAAGAGAAGGCTCCAAGGAGACCTTATTGTGGCCTTCCAATATCTGAGGAGGGCCTACAGGAAAGCTGGGGAGGGACTTTTTAGGATATCAGATAGTTATAGGACTAGGGGGAATGGAGCAAAACTAGAAGTGGGTAGACTGAGATTGGATGTTAGGAAGAAGCTCTTCATCATGAGGGTGGTGAGACCCTGGAACAGATTGCCCAGGGACCTGGTGAAGCCCCATCCTTGAAGGTCTTTAAGGCCAAGCTGGACGTGGCTCTGAACAACCTGATCTAGTGTGAGGTGTACTTGTCCATGGCAGTGGGGTTGGATCTGGATGGCTATTGAGGTGCCTTCCAGCCCTGACAACTCTGTGATGGGAATGAGGTGGCTGCTCATCACAGATTTGCTTGCCTCTATTAGGTCTGACAGATTTTAGCAAGTGGATCACATAAAAATACTTTTTTTAGTTGAAAAACATTCCTCTTGCTTTGGACTGTGTGTCTGTGTGACTTCTCTGATCCTGCCTCACAAACCATTACTTTTATTAGTGGGAAGCATGCAAAATTATCACATCTGAGAACAGAATTTCTGTGTTTGCAAAACCTTTTTCAAAAGACAGGTTTAAATTGGACCTAGTAAAGTGTTTCTTATCTACCTGTTATGCTCTTCTACTTATCAAGGTGTGCAGTCATTTAGGCAATTCAGAAGTGGCATGCCTTTGTGTTAGCTATTGCAATCATTATTTATTTGTATTCATAGAATCATAGAATCAACCAGGTTGGAAGAGACCTCCAAGATCATCCAGTCCAACCTAGCACCCAGCCCTAGCCAGTCAACTACACCATGGCACTAAGTGCCTCATACAGGCTTTTCTTGATCATCTCCAGGGATGGTGACTCCACCACCTCCCTGGGCAGCCCATTCCAATGCCAATCACTCTCTCTGTGAAGAACTTCCTCCTAACATCCAGCCTGGCACAACTTGAGACTGTGTCCCCTTGTTCTGTTGCTGTTTGTCTGGCAGAAGAGACCAACCCCCACCTGGCTACAACCTCCCTTCAGGTAGCTGTAGCCAGCAATGAGGTCACCCCTGAGCCTCCTCTTCTCCAGGCCAGAATATGGTCCCCAGAGGCATCCTATACTTCCAATAGTTTAAAAACCTGAAACTTTTTTGATGCAAAATGCTATAATTACCTAATCAATTGGAAAGGAGTGCAAACATTTTGCATTTCTCTTTGATAAAAACAACAGAAATGTGGGGGGGTGTCCCCATTTTAGATTCTTTTCTGTAGAGAGATTAAGGCAGTGGTAAAGGAGCCTCTGTCAGGTCACTTCTTTCTCTGAGCAGCTTCTTCACAGAAAACCTGAACAGAGCAGAGAAACTCAAGGACCCTTGGGTCTGGGAACATTCCTCTGCTGCTCCTGATGCACATACATACTTCAGCTGCAGCAGACGTCAGTGAAGTCAGCTGGGACCCCACTTAACAGCTTCCTGTGCTCGTGTCACTTCTGTGACGCAGATGTAGTATCAACCCAGGAGAGTTTTCCCAGGCCCTTTTTTGTTTCATGAACATGACATGATCAGCTGTGAAACAGTTGGCTGCTCTTCTGTCAGAGCTCTTTCTAATCGTCAGGCTTTTGGAAGGTTTCTCTCCACAGGCTTTAAGAAGGTTAAGTGAATTATTCAGCTATGGGCAAAATAACTGAACCTATGAGATGTGCTTCTGGTGATGTGATTTTAGTGCAGGAGTGCAGAGTACACTTGTGTTGCACACAGAGCCCATTTCATGCAATGCTCTTTGCTTTGTGGGTCAAAAACCCTGTACAAAGCAGCAAAATTTACCAAAGTATGGGTTAGAAATGTTGCATGTTGACTCAGGAGCGGTGGATCTAAGCTGCAGCACAGGAGGTTACACCTCAACACAAGGGGGAACTTCCTTAATCTAAGGGTCACAGAGCACTGGAACAGGCTCCCTAGTGGGGCTGTGGAGTTTCCTTCTATGGAGACTTTCAAGGCCTGTCTGGATGCATTACTATGTGACCTCAGCTAAATTATGGTACTGCTCTGGTGGGGAGGTTGGACTCAATGATCTCTTTGGGTCCCTTCCAACCCCTAATATCCTGTGATCCTGTGATCATTAAATTGGCTGATGATGAAGTTTGGTCTATCAGATGAGACAGGAAAGACCCCTGAAGGTGAATACATTTTGCCCTTTATCTTGTTATTTTACTCATTATTTTGTCTTATGAATGCTCTTTTAAGATGATTCGAGTTGATATTTGCCTGGATGAAAAGCAGATGGTTAAAATTGCCATCTTAGAGAAAGGTGCTCACTCTAGTGTTACAAAGTACAGGATATCAGATAATCAAGCTTTTCAGCCCTACTGCCTAGATAAGAAGAGCCTACTTTCCATAGGAAAGCTCGTTTTACCAGCTCAGCTACACGTCTGCTCCCTTCTTTCTGCATTACCTCTACTTAGCTGAACTTGCTGTTGAAGAGAACGTGGCCAAATGCACCAGAAACCATGAACAGGCCAATGCTCACATGTGAAATGAACTTGCTTTGGCCAGCTGAACAGGTTTATCCAGCTAAGGAGCAAGAGCCAAGCACCTAGCCAAGCAAGAGTAAAGAACGTGGCTCACATGCAATGATATGCAATGAAGCTCTTCATTACATTCATATTTTAGAATCATAGTATGGTTTAAGTTTTGAGGGACATCAAAGATCATCTAGGTTTTGAATAGCTCCAGAGAGGGAGACTCCACAACCCCCCTGGGCAGCCTGTTCCAGTGTTCTGTCACTCTCACAATGAAAAAAATTCCTCTTCATGTTTCCATGAAACTTCCAATGTCTCAGCTTCCAGCCATTTCCCCTTGTCCTCTCATTGGGCACCACTGAGCAGAGCTTGGTTCCATCCTCTTGGTACTCACCCTTTATATCTTTATCAACATTGATGAGGTCACCTCTCAGTCTGCTCTTCTCCAAACTGAAGAGCCTCAATATCACAGTATCACAGTATCACAGTATCACCAAGGTTGGAAGAGACCTCACAGATCATCAAGTCCAACCCTTTACCACAGAGCTCAAGGCTAGACCATGGCACCAAGTGCCACGTCCAATATCCACAGTCTCTTCTCATAACAGAGATGTTCCACTCCCTTCATCATCTTTGTGGCTTTGCACTGGACTCTCTCAAGAAGTTCTATATCCCTCTGAACGGGGGGACTCAGAACTGAACACAGTACTCCAGATATGGCCTCACTGGGGAAGAGTAGAGGAGTAGGAGAACCTCTCTTGACCTACTAGCCACAGCCCTTTTAAACCACCCCAGAATGGCATAGGTCCTCCTGGCCACAAGAGCAGATTGCTGGCTGGTGTTCAACCTCCCATCCATGAGGATGCTTTTCCCCTTCGCTGCCTTCCAATAGGTCTCTCTTAAATTGAGTTTGATTTCGTGTTGTTGGATTTGACACAAATCCATGGGTGGAACAGCAGAACTCAATTAGGAAATTAAGTTATGTAAATAGAAATAGGTTCATTGAATTGTTATTTCTCCTGTTACCAAATTAGAACTTCACTATCCACTGCCTGTTTGACTTCTTTGCTAAACTACAGAGCTAAACTGTGTAGCTCTTTCTCGAAGTCTTTTTCTAGTGTTTAAACTCTAAGCCACAAAGGCTCATCTCTGTGCAGTCAAAATCTGACTTCTGTGGTTTTGAAGGAGATGACAAAGTGCTGAAGACAAAACTGCTGAGGCAGCAGGAGCTGTGTGGCTGAGGCTTGCTGGGCTTTCATGGCAGTGTCACATGCTGCCGAGCTGTCTCTAAACAGAATTGCTTAGAGAGTAAGGGCAACTGGGATGTGAAACTCAGATTAGATGAGTTGTCTCTTTGAGGCATTTTTCTTCTGGGAATAGCATCTGAAGGCCTGATATGAAGAAAAAAAAAAAACAAGGGGGGAGGGGAGGGGAATCTGGAGGAAAAAAAAAAGAACTAAAATATTAATGGGGTATTTTTTCCCTCTGAATGAGAGAGTGGCAATGAGAATCATGTTTCAAACCTTCAGTAATGCAGATGAAGCAACTAAAGCTCAGAGCAGAAACTAAGATCAGAATATTTAGATCCAATTCTGGCTAGAGAACTTACCAGGGAGGGGAAATTATTACCCAGGCATTATAAGGATAATTATATTGCACAAAATACTTAATTTATATTGTATTTGTATATATACTGCCTAATTTTGCCTCCAGCTACAGTACTTGTAGCTGCCTAATGACTACTAGAAAGTCTGGAATGATACTAGTACTGTCCTCAGATATTAAGAATGAGATGAGTAAACTATACTAAATATATATACAGACAAACATCCTGCATCTGGGCCAAGGCAATCCCAAGCACAAATACAGGTTGGGCAGTGAGTGGCTGGAGACCAGCCCTGAGGAGAGGGACTTGGGGGTGCTGCTGGAGGAGAAGCTCCACAGGAGCCAGGAGTGTGCACCTGCAGCCCAGACAGCCAACCAGAGCCTGGGCTGCATCAGAAGTGTGGCCAGCAGGGCCAGGGAGGTGATTCTCTCTCTATGCCTCTCTGCTGAGACCCCATCTGTAGTACTGCATCCAGCTCTGGAGCCCCCAGTACAAGAGGGATGTGGAGATGCTGGAACATGTCCAGAGAAGGGTCACGAGGATGCTCAGAGGGCTGCAGCAGCTCTGCTGTGAGGACAGACTGAAAGAGTTGTGGCTGTGCAGGCTGGAGCAGAGGAGGCTCCCAGGTGACCTTCTTGTGGGCTTCCAATACCTGAAAGGGGCTACAAAAAAGCTGGGGAGGGACTTTTAGGCTGCCAGGGAGTGACAGGACTAGGGGGAATGGAGCTACCACAGCAGAAATGGGCTGTCCACACGCATAGAGGCAGACCTGACCAAATACCCCCCCTTAATCCCCCTTTGCACAGCTAGCCACATTTGCTTGTTCCCAGGGCTGACCATCCTGCCCTCCTCACACAGCTCAGAACTTTCTCAGCTACTCTACTAGCCTCCCACAGCCACTTTTCTGCAGCTGTGCCTCCTTATCAGAACGACCTGAGCCTGTTCAGTTAGCCCTGTCTGTTCTTGTCACTTCAGTTCTGCTCACGCCCCGAGAGCAGTATTTTTCTCTCTTCCAGAAACATGAAATGACAATTACCACCACTGGTGTAGGCTCTTCAGAAGCCCTGGAGCAGAAACATCACCTACAGAATTCTGCAGACTGCTGCTGCCCTGTAGGAGAGAGATGCTTCCCTTTCCTCTTAAATCCTGCTGCCTGAGAACCACTGCAGGGTAATATTGTGCTGAGTGAGGCTGTGCCTAGAGATGATACTACTGATTATAAACTCCATGAGGGAATGTGGCAGACCAAGCTAGCCCTGAAGTGCCAGTGTAACTTCAGGTTCACACAGGGTGAATAGAAGGCTGGGGAACAAGATGAAGAGATTGAATCTACAGACTTATTTATTATTCTCTGATGTTATAAACAAACATGTGAGAGCCAGCACATTCCAAACTGAAGTGTTAGCAATAGTGATAAAAGGAGTTATTGCTGCTTCCAATAGGAGTGCAAATCACACACACACACACACTAAGTCCTGAAAACATTAGAATATTATAATCAATTTAGATCCATAAACCCCTTGTGAAATAGGTACTCTTATCTGCACATTACAGAGGAGGAAACTTTGGCATAGAGAGATTGTGATTTGCCCAGGGCCAGGCAGGAAGCCCAAGGAGCAGCTGAATAGAGCCCCAAGCTCCTGAATGCCAACCCTCTGCTTCAATCACAAGATCATTTCTCCTTTCTTTCCTTTGATAGTTTACAAAAGAATTAAGTTAGGCAAATCCATAGTTATGGATTCAAAAGTTAATTTTATGTCATCTTCTAGCCCAAGGTGCTCAGATCCACGTGGGAACTGAAGGCTGGTATAGGAGGTTTTCTTTACTTTCTGTGATATGCCAGGAGTGCAAATGAGTTAGGAACCTTAAACAGCAAACTGGGTAATCTTCCTAGACATATCCCATATCAGGACTTAGGAAGGGATGCTGGAACAGACCCAGACCTTTTCCAGATGCATTTTATGCCCCAAGCATGAATGCTTTTCTTTCTGGCTCTGGACTGATACCCATATGCCAGAGAGGATGTGCTGTTCTGCACAGGAGATGTGGTGAGCCTCACTACAGAACACATGGTCACTCTGTGCTTGGGGCTGGATAATAAGATCCATAGAATTAACCAGGATGGAAGAGACCTCCAAGATCATCCAGTCCAACCTAGCACCCAGCCCTACCCAGTCAGCTAGACCATGGCACTAAGTGCCTCATCCAGGCTTTTCTTGAACACCTGCAAGGACAGTGCCTCCACCACCTCACTGAGCAGCCCATTCCAATGCCAATCACTCTCTCTGGAAAGAACTTCCTCCTAACATCCAGCCTAAGTTCCAGGCTCCTTTCCACCAAGACAGGACTCAAATATTGCTCATCCTAATGAGTGGCTTCTTTCATCACTGAGCAGTTTCTCAACAGGTGGCAATAGTTACTATTTTCCCTTTCTGTCTGCAGCCTAAGCTGATAGTGATTTTTGGGAAATTCTATCAGCTGAGATTTCATGGGCAAGAAGGGGCAGAAAAGGTTCATCCTACTTGTGAAAGCCCTTCAGGATGGGCCTGAGACAGACATCCAGCCTCACAGCACAGCAAAGACCATGGTCAACTCTGCTCAGCCCCACAGCAGACGCACAGGGTGCATCTCACCTGCTGTCTGCATCTGTTTTCAGAGCTCTGAGACTGAAGCTAAGCAAGCTTGCACTCCAGGAGCCATTGTAGTACAGATACCTACCCAGATTATTTCACCTACCAGCATCCTCAGCCCACCAAGCCTTCACAGCTTCTTGTCCCTAGAGTGCTATTTCTGCACAGCACTGCAGCGTGGCAGTTGCATGTGCCAAATCATTTGAAGCCAGGGTAGAGATCATGACTGTGTTGCATGCAGAGTAAGCATGGATACACAAAGAGCATTAGTGATAGAAGCATAAGTGCCTGGTGACTTCACATGTTTCCAAGACTTAAGAATAGCTAGCAGAGAGGATGTAATTCTACATGAAATGGTCAACAGTGCTGGTCTGATATCTATGTCTTCTTGTTGGTCTAACTAAAGCTCTTTACAGACCATTAGCAGAGCTGTATCGGAGGTAGAAGATTCTGTAGTGCAGCTGTTTAGTTTGCTTGTGCACTTCTTACATAAACTGACAATTTCATGCATGTTTCTTGCTTTAAAATTCAGATCCAGCAGTATTTTATTGTATGGTTCTGCAATTAGTGTGTCTTTGTACCAGCTTCACATTCATCCATGGCTGAGTAATACCTGTGTTAGGTTTATGCTTGAATTTAATGATCTTAAAGGTCTTTTTCAACCTATATGATTCTTTGATTCTGTGGTACTGCTTTCACAGCTTGCTAATAAGTAGGCAGAATACTCTTGGTCATAGTAACATCTGTTAATCTGAGGGGAACCATGCTTGATGAAAGTCCTATTCTACTATAGCACCACTGCTGAACGCTTGCTGTGACACTCCTATTGCCCAATTCCATCACCCACTGCTATCAAACATATTGTCAGTGTGCTGCTCTGCCCATATAGGATCCCTAAAATCAACACAATCTGTGTACACTGCATTTCTCCTGTTCTCCAGATCTTTCACTGGAAAAAAAAAGACTGTCAAGCTGGTTTGGCCCAGATTCAAATCCAGGACCTAGAGTGATTTCCCATTGGAATGGGCTGCCCAGGGAGGTGGTGGAGGCACCATCCCTGGAGGTGTTCAAAAAAAGACTGGATGAGGCACTTAGTGCCATGGTCTGGTTGAGTGGATAGGGCTGGATGCTAGGTTGGACTGGATGATCTTGGAGTTCTCTTCCAACCTGCTCGATTCTATGGTCTCTAATTTCAGTGGGCTACATCTAACCCCTATGAAATGCCACTGAGCCTGGCAACATCTCTTGGAAGAGAATCTTGGCACTAGAATTTTAGTTTTCACATCTAGGGTTAGAATTTGGTCTGGCACAAGTGGACTTTTATTTTTTTTTTGCACAGCCAACATATATGGAAAGCAGAGACAAGTGCTCAAGGTGACAGAAAGAGCCAAAACAAAGAGGTTTCTGCAAAGAATCATTCTGCCATGCTGCAGCAACACCAGAGATGCCTCCTCACTAGCCCCAGGCACTGCTGCAGTGACCCACATGTCACATGAACCCTGGGGAGTAGGCATCCACATTCACCCAGAGACAAGTGGCATGCTGAAGGGACAGCTTGAAGCACCCTGGGGGTTGTGCTGGTATCACAGACAGCTCACAGGGCAGCATGCAATACTACTGCCTCCCTTGACCTACCATAGCCCCACATCAGCTGATGGCATTTCTGATCAGCAGAGAGGCTATCTTTAATCTTTCCTCCTTTGTGATCACGTATTAACCACATGAGCATGGCCCTCAGCATCCCAGGCATGACAACATGACTGAAGTTGTCACTTGCCTGACTACTTCTTGTTTCTTCAGCATTTTCACAGGGATGCCTCATGTGACACCACCAAAATCAGTTCGTTTCTCTATTGCCAGCTACCCTATCTACAGCAAGGATATTAATAACTCCTGATCTCACATCAGTGTACAGGATTTACCTTCAGCTCTCCTCAAACTATTGTCAGTTTCTAATCTAATTGTCCTGTCAGTTTATAATCCAATTGTCATCTCCAGCTATTTTACAGACAGCAGAAAAGAGAGCAGAAAAATTTTGAATCCATGAAGAATATTGAGATAGAAAAACAGGATCTCAAAGTGGTGCACAGGATTTAGGCAAGGAACAACGGATACAAACTTGAACACAGAAGGTTTCACCCCAACATGAGGAGAAACTTCTTTAGAGTGAGGGTGACAGAGCACTGAACAGGCTGCCCAGAGAGGTTGTGGAGTCTCCTCCTCTGCAGACTTTCAAAACCTGCCTGGATGCACTCCTGTGCAGACTACCCTGGGTGATCTTGCTTTGGCAGGGAGGGTGGACTCAATCTCTGGAGCTCCCTTCCAGCCTCTAAAATTCTGTGATTCTGTGATATTCTGTGAGTAGGACCCACCAGGAACAGCCTGTGCAAGGAAATTCCTGTGAGTAGCACTGTTTTACTCTCTAAACTGTTCCCAGCAGCTATCTGGACTACTGACTGAATTAAATGCCAGCCTTTGTAAACATATTTAGCTTGGTCCTAGCAGAACAACCCCAGGGTCATTTGATCTGCTTCATGAAAGGACTCTGCTGGGTGCCTTTTGCAGTGGAAGCAATGGTGATTAATGGCTGTCCTGGCCACTGTGACTGCTGCCACAGAGAGCATCATTCCTCATCTCCATGCTCCCACCCTTGGGCTGCATTGGGAAGCTGGGTGGAAACTGTCTCCTGCTAGCTGTGATGGATGTAAGGGCTGTGGCACTCTCTGCTGCTGCAAATGAAGCAGAGGAAGAAAAATGATGGCAAGCAGGAGAGCCGCTCACTCTTATGAAATGTTGGTTCCACTGAGTTGAAAAAAAAGCTGGAGAAGGTACCTTTGTGGTCAGCTCTATGAGTTGTTGCCATGCTCTGTGACCTCAAGGCTTCTTTTACTTCACCAAGTCTGTGCCCACCAGAGTGCCACTCAGTACTACTTAGGCTCCGGCTGGCTTGCCATGGTGCCCGAGCTGCAGAGAAGACTCCTTCCACCACGAAGGACAGTGCCTAGCTGCCACCAGGTTCTACTTCACCAGTGAGTCATTCCTGAGTCATCTGTATCTGTGCCAGGAACATCCAGTCTTCTCTGAGGGAATATAGCAACATTCCTGG
The DNA here is from genome assembly GCF_015220805.1 of Pogoniulus pusillus. NCBI lineage: Eukaryota > Metazoa > Chordata > Aves > Piciformes > Lybiidae > Pogoniulus > Pogoniulus pusillus. The sequence continues at coordinate 9,782,832 of NC_087294.1, read as the reverse complement.
CTGGCACAATGAGACTAACTGGCAAGGACAGGTGAAGCATCAGCTTGCGTTTGTGCTCAGAAAGCTTTCCCGAGGATTAAACCATCACCACCTAGCAACAGTTTGGAGAGGGATCTAAAATAGGTGTCTCTGCCTTAATGATTTTAATTTCTTTTTCCACTGACAAAGTCTCAGGAGCTGAAGTGTAGAGAAGCACTGGAGGAAGATGAGAGGAGGCTCTTGTCAGTTCCAAGGACTTCTGCTGCCGGATCAGTGTTGGTGCCATGCAACATTAATCATGCCCTCTAGGAAGCCTCAGGGGAGCATGGATCTTTAGAACAGCAAACAGGTCAGCCCAAGCTTTTAGTTTGTCTCCTTCAAATGGATCTGTAAAGCCTAAAATCACCCTTTGTAAACTTTCCTGCTAAAATACACCACTGAACTTTCAAAATAAATCCTTTCCTTTTATTCTGTTTGATGACAAATTCATCAGGATGGGCCAAAGTTGCCCCTATTTATGCCTGGAGAAAGTTCTGGGTGATTTGACCAGGTCTGGTCCAGATGACAATGTAAAGTCACATGCTCTGTTCTCAGTAAACCCTCTAAAAATTACTCTTTAAGGATGGGCCAACTCTAAAGTGATGGCAGAGAGAGGGCAGGCAGGTACATTTAGGGATATTTATTACCCTTTTATTTAGAAATAGCAAAGAGATCTCCAGAATACATCCATTTTCCTTTTGTTTTGGCTCCTTTCTGCCAGAGACACTTACAATGTGTGCTCATTCACACTTCAATAGGCCTGCTTTGGTTGAAGATGCCTGCTATGTGTGTTACAAGAAGAAATACAGTCAAAGAGTGCATCCTGCTTTCCTTTCTACTTTGTGACCAAACTGGAGGAGAATGCCAAAGGATCCAAAATTTCACAACTGCTTCAGAGGAGCTCCTCCTTGGAGGGAGCATTTAGGAGGTCATAAAGCCTGTATAGGACCATCAGAGTGTCCTTCACCAGGCCAGTAGTACTTAGGCTGTCTAGTTGTCTGAATGTATGATCCTCTTCTGCCCTGCAAAACAAATATTTTGAGCTGCTCACTTAGTAGCCCTTAATACATTTTTATACATATACTACTTGCATATCAAGATAAAAATAATTGCAAATCATCTTCCACCCATCTTGAGCACTCTCAGTGGGAGAAATGAACCTTGCTAGAAGACTCACCTTGTAATCTTTTGGTGATTGAACTCCTCTACTCTGGTGAGACCCCCACCTGGAGTACTGCTTCAAATTTTGGAGCCCTTATTACAAGATCTGGACAAGCTGGAGTGTGTCCAGAGAAGAGCCATGAGAATGATCAGAGGGCTGGAGCACCTTTCCTGTGGAGACAGACAGAGAGCTGGGGCTGTTCAGCCTGGAGAAGGAAAGGCTCCAAGCAGACCTTATTGTGCACTTCCAGTATACGAAGAGGAGAGCTGGTGAGGGACTTTTTAGGATGTCAGGTAGTGATAGGACTAGGGGGAATGGAGCAAAACTATAAGTGGGTAGATTGAGATTGGATGTTAGGAAGAAATCCTTCACCATGAACAGGTTGCCCAGGGAGGTGGTGAAAGCCCCATACCTGGAGGTTTTTAAGAGCAGGCTGGATGTGGCTCTGAGCAACCTGATGTAGTGTGAGGCATCCCTGACTGTGGCAGGGGAGTTGTAAGTGGATGATCCTTGTGGTTCTTTCCAACCCTGAACTGATTCTATGATTCTATGGATGGATTTTGAGGTCCCTTCCAACCCTGGCAATTCTGTGATTCTGTAACAGCAGCAAATACCTGGTCTGACTGAGCTTTAGCTCCACATTTACTCCTAATCAGGCTATAAATACAGCATACTTGATGCTTCTTCTTAAGCTATCCAAGCATAATAGCTTACATCACAGGATTGCTCAGGGAAGCTGTTGCTCAGGCCATGACATTCAGTTTTGTACTCACTTTTGGTGCCCTGGTAACACTGTCAAACCACAGGACCACTCTTCAAATCAGCCACTGTGACACCATATTTTTTTCATCTTTTGGGTTTTTTTTTAAGGGAAAGAATTTTAATTTTTGTTTTAACTTGCACTGTCTCCTGATAAAGGAAGATGAAAGGATAGATAGTGCTGAATGCTTCCTTTGTCTGGTTAGTAAGCATTTACCCCACACCCATAGACGTGGAGACATAAACATGGTGAATCATGCTTAGCCCTATGAAAATGTTAAAAGTGAGCCTCTGATTATTTTTTTTCCGTGATTTTTCCCTGTGGGAAAGTTCCTTAGACTCCTTTTGCAAGAATTAATATTCTGTCTTGTGTTTCACTATTCAAGAGGACCTGCAGTGGAGCACTCGGACCAAGACCAGTTAAAATAGTCTCAGGAAATTTAAGTTTGCTGTTTTCTCTCTGTGGCTCTGCAAATCTAACATGCTTTTGGTTAAGAAAGAGAAGTGTCTGTCCCCTACATGTGCAGTCTTTCAAACTTTCTGAGATGAAAGAGCCCATCAAGGAGTATCATATAGCACATGAATCTACCTGAAGGGACATTGTAGCCAGGTGGGGTTGGTCTCTTCTCCCAGGCAACCAGCAACAGAACAAGGGGACACAGTCTCAAGTTGTGCTGGGGAAAGTATAGGCTGAATGTTAGGAGGAAGTTGTTGGCAGAGAGAGTGATTGGCATTGGAATGGGCTGCCCAGGGAGGTGGTGGAGTTGCCATCCCTGGAGGTGTTCAAAAAAAGCCTGGATGAGGCACTTAGTGCCATGGTCTAGTTGACTGGCTAGGGCTGGGTGCTAGGTTGGACTGGATGATCTTGGAGGTCTCTTCCAACCTGCTTGATTCTATGATTCTATGATTCTAATAATTAGGAACAAAAGATTTTACCTAACTGGAACATACCTTCACTACCTACTTATTTTGGTTTGTCAGAATATGCCACTGATGGTGATTGAACCAAAACTGTGGGTAGAGAAAGACCAACTATCAGCCAGGAAAAGTGGCTTGTGCAGCATCTGTTCTCTGTCACATAGTGCCCTGATGTGGTACCCAAGACCAGCTGCTGAGGGATTCATCTCTGAAGTATCAGTATGGAGAGAAAGCCAGGCCCAGGTGTTAGCTGACACTCAGGTGGTGAAAAAAAAGAGCATTGCATGTGCTGGAAAGAGGTTTTAGCTCAGAACTGCACCCTGTGAGCCAGGTAATACACTGCTTTGGGAGCACAGCAAAGAGCAGAGATGGTTTAAAGCGGAATGCAAAGAAAGATGCAAATTCTAGTGCAAAGGTGGTCACTTTTGCCAATAATTTAAGTAATGTCATTCCAGGCAATCCCACAGTTGCCTAATATACACCTTCTTGAACTGCTGTGCAGTCACCTTTGGACTGGAAAGCCCCACTGCTTATATTCCCTGGCTCTGAGATCGTAAAGAGTTTATTAGCAGATCATCCCAGTCTGATTTGTTTACTTCAGGCCAGAGGGAGAACTCTCACCAAGTCACTGTACTTCCATGAAAGTAGCAGTGGATGCACACAGCTTGTTCCTCAAGCTGTAATCTCTAAAACCCAACAATAACAAAATTTGGACCCCTTACTCATGAAAGGATTTGGTTTCTCAGGGCTGTCCATTTTCTGACAAGTGATCAAGCTAGAATTAGATGTTTCATAAAATCATAGAATCAGTCAGGGTTGGAAGGCACCACAAGGATCATCTAGATCCAACACCCCTGACATGCCCAGGGACACCCTACCCTAGAGCAGGCTGCCCACAGCCTCAGCCAGCCTGGCCTTAAACACCTCCAGGCATGGGGTCTCAATCACCTCCCTGGGCAACCCATTCCAGGCTCTCACCACTCTCATGTTGAACAACTTCTTCCTCAGATCCAGTCTGAACCTACCCACCTCTAGTTTTGCTCCATTCCCCCTAGTCCTGTCACTCTCTGAGAGCCTAAAAATTCCCTTTACAGCTTTTTTGGAGGCTCCCTTCAGATACTGGAAGGCCACAAGAAGGTCACTTCAGAGCATCCTCTTCTCCAGACTGCACAGCCCCAACTCTTTCAGTCTGTCCTCATAGCAGAGCTGCTGCAGCCCTCTGAGCATCCCAGTGGCCCTTCTCTGCACACGCTCCAGCATCTCCACATCCCTCCTGCAATATTGGCTCCAGAACTGGATGCAGTGCTCCAGGTGGGGTCTCAGCAGAGCAGAGTAGAGGGGGAGAATCACCTCCCTTGACCTTCTGGCCACACTTCTCCTGATGCAGCCCAGGATCTGGTTGGCTCTCTGGGCTGCAAGTGCACACTGCACTTTTGTAACAATTAAATGTTTGTTGCCATTAAATTTCCACTGTGAAATGGGTTTGGATTTGTTTTTTCCCTGAAAACGACAGGATCTCATTTCCAAATAATGCAATGGAAATTTGGATAGTGTATTACAGGGGGTCTGATGAGAAGGTGCAGACACTCATTAGTTAAATAAAGTTTTGCAGTCTTGGAGGCAAGATAAAAAGTGATTCTCAAAAAGTCTTATTTCTTGAGCAGTGGGTTACACCTGTCATCAGCAGGGAAAGGAGTAAGAAGGAAATATCCCTGTAGCTATAGCTAAGCCCTGCATAAGTGTAATAAAGCCCAACTGTAAGCCCATATGCCCTCAGACACACACATTTTAGACAGGCACCTACAACCACTGATGCTGAGATTGCAAACGAAGTCTCACAACCTAACGCCTGCTAATTACCAGCTCTGTCATGAGGCTGACACTTTCTAAACCAAGATCCAAACTATTTCAGCCCTGTCCATTGCAGGGGAACCTTTTTGCTTGCATCATATGAGGGAATGTTTGCTTTGCACTGGGTACCAAATGGCAGGCTTTGTCACTTAGACTCTCATCTCTGCTTACAGCCTGCTGCACATTCACTGGGAAAATACTTTCACGTATGGTCTTGGGGTTGGTAGTAGCAAAAAGATCATGAGTCAGAGAAGCAGTTCAGGAGGCTTACCCAGGCAGAGGCAGCACTCTGAAACAGCTCAGAAATAGTTCCCCATAAGCTCTCTTACCCTGATTTGAGGGCAGTAGCAGGGCTGGCCTGGAATGTTTGTCATGTCATTGCTGTAGGTGACCCTCCCACCCACAAGTAATCTTCAGTGTTACTCCTGAAGTTTACCAAGCTAAAGAATCCATACCTCACGTAGAGGTAGCCCACTCTAAAATAGACTTCTCAAAGAAGGCTTTGACCTAAGTGCTTCAGTGATTAAATATCTATAAATAGCTCAAAGCAATGAGACACAAATAAACAATGACCTCTCCTCAGGAAACAGCATCCCACTAACTTGATTCTCATCTGCTGCCTATTAGGCCTGGTAATGATGCTGGGCATGTGGCCATTTTAAGTGTGGTGTGTGATGTAGTGCACCTCTTTTGGATACCATAGCCATTAACCAAGGTAAGCACTACTCCTTTAGGTGTCCACGTCTCCTTCAGAGCACTGAGAGCAATGCAACAAACTGCTCATCAGATCATTCTCTTTAAAACAACCTCCCCAAAAAAAGAAACCACTACCCATGAGATGTCCTTTCAAGTGCTGGACTCCAGGCTTTTGGCTGGCATCCCTTTTCTGGCTGACTTGCTTTCTGCATGACTGCAGCAGCACGCTGCAGTCCCATGGGACCTGCTTGTTACTCCTGTGTAAGCTTTCCCCCTTCAGCCAGGAGGAACAGATTCACAGTGATAGAAGGTTGGGACATTCAACATGCTTACAATGATTTGTTACCTGCTTTTTCCTTCTTCTTTTGGCCCTGTGTCAGAGAAATTACAAAGCATGCCTCTGATGCTTTCTGTGTTTGCCTTGTAGTACCCCCCAAGTCAAATACTGTTTAAATCCCCATCAACTTGCAAAGAGGAGAGACAGAGTTCAGGAGGCTGGCAGTGAGCTAATTGTATCAGCTGCAGAGTACCAGGCTGCCACACCACCAGGGCTGATGTGCATGGATGAAGTGAGCTGTGGGGAGATAGAGTTTCTGCATCTCAAAGGTTTCTTTCAGGCAGGCAGCCTGGTTGACCCAGCCCATTTCTCTCTGGACTGCCAGGACCACCTGTAGCCACCTGTAGCTACCTTCCCTGGTGCCTAGTTTCAGGGAAACTTTCTTTGTCTTGCAGCAGGACAGAAGCAGGGACAGCCTCTGGGCATTACAGGGAGGCTACAGGAGGGAGCAGGAAAGAGGAGCTTAATTGCTTGGTGTCGTTGGCAGATGGATTTCAAAAGCAGCAGTTTCATATTTATGACCTAAGTGGACAAACTGGATCTGACCTTTGTAATGGCTTATAAAGTATTGTGTTCTGGATGTATTTTCTGTGATCATCATAGAAATCATCATAGAATCAACCAGGTTGGAAGAGACCTCCAAGATCATCCAGTCCAACCTAGCACCCAGCCCTATCCAATCAACTAGACCATGGCACTAAGTGCCTCATCCAGTCTTTTCTTGAAGACCCCCAGGGATGGTGCCTTCACCTGTGCTGGATTAAAAAGATAGCTTGCCCTGGAAATCCTTCTTTGCCTCCTCCAGTGCAGGCAGGTGGCCTGGGAGAGATGGAAGCTCATTTTTTTCCTGCTTCTTTACTCCTTTTCTCCTACAAAAGCTGTGACTATTCATGTATGAGTTAAATGATGCTGGCATTATACTGAAGTGGTGTCACAGTGAATGAAGAGACCTTTTCAAGCCACTTGAATTTTAAGGGGACAGAAAGAGTGGATTTGATTAAATTAAAAAAAAAATAAAGAAAGAAAAGATAAAAAAAGACAAAAAGAAAAAAAGGATAAGAGATGAAAAGCAAAAACCTGAAGACTGACATCAAAGAACTACCATATATTTATGCCCATTTCAATGCAGGCTTCTGTCCTGTGGTCCAGACACACTGCTCCCTACAGACAGCAACAAAAGGTAAAAGTTATCAGAAGTGTAATGCAAAGTGGAAGTCAAATATCATTTAAAGTTTTCAGACTTTAAAAATAGCTTCACTATTGTTTGCATGTCCTGCATCTAGAACTGCAGGAACTGGGGCCTGGGAAAGGAGAGATGTACCTATGACAAGCACAGGACTGGGATTCATAGAATCACAGAACCATAGAATCAGTCAGAGTTGGAAGGCACCACAAGGATCATCTGGTTCCAACCCCCCTGCCATGCCCAGGGACACCCTACCCTAGAGCAGGCTCATCCAGTCTGGCCTTAAACATCTCCAGGGATGGGGCCTCAACCACCATCCTGGGCAACCCAATCCAAGGTCTCACCACTCTTTCTCCTCATGTTTAGTCTGAATCTCCCCACCTCAGTTTTGCTCCATCCTCCTCAGTCCTGTCACTCCCTGAGAGTCTAACAAGTCCCTCTCCAGTTTTTTTTTAAGGCCCCCTTCAGATGCTGGAGTGCCATAAGAAGGTCACTTTGGAGCCTCCTCTTCTCCAGACTGCACAGGCCCATCTCTTTCAGTCTGTCCTCATAGCAGAGCTGCTGCAGCCCTCTGAGCATCCTCGTGGCCCTTCTCTGGACACACTCCAGCACATCCACATCCCTCTTGTAATGGGGACTCCAGAACTGGATGCAGTACTCCAGGTGGGGTCTCAGCAGAGTGGAGTACAGGGGCAGAATAACCTCCCTTGTCCTACTGGCCACATTGTTTCTGATGCAGGCCAGGATGCAATTGGCTCTCTTGGCCACCTGGGCAAACTGCTGGCTCATGTTATCTATCAGTACCCCCAGGTGCCTTTCTGCCTCACTGTTCTCCAGCCACTCTGTCCCCAGCCTGCAGCACTGCTTGGGATTGTTGTGCCCAAAGTGTAGAACCCTGCACTTGACCTTGTTAAATTTCATCCCATTGGCTTCTGCCCACCCATCCAGCCTGGCAAGGTCCCTCTGCAGGACTCTCCTACCCTCCAACAGATCAACACCTGCTCCTAGTTTGGTGTCATCTGCAAACTTACTGATGATGGACTCAATTCCTTGGTCCAGATCATCAATAAAGATATTGAACAGGACTGGGCCCAGCACTGATCCCTGGGGAACATCACTAGTGACTGGCTGCCAACTGGATGTGGCAAGGCATGCCTTCACCAGGAATCATTGTTTTAAGAAAAACAAGCAGCAATAGTGGCATTATTCAGTATCACATTGATTTAATTTAAAAGGGAACCACACCAAAGAGAGTAAGAAGCTAAAACACTCCAGCAGTTTGGTGTGTAAGCATAATGGCCTGGGTGCATGTTCATGTCATCCCAGATACAGGCATGCACTTCGTCACCCAGGTGTCCTGAACATCATGTACTGCTCTGGAATCAGAAACCTGCCCTGCATTCAAGCAGGCTGCAATCAGAAAGTGACACAAGGTAAACAAATACTGCAATTTTTATGAGTGAACTTTTGTGAACCAGTATAAAATGGGAGCATGAGAGGAACTCATAAAAGGAGGGCAAAAGCCAAGGAACAGATAAGGATAAGAAACTGATATGAGGCCTGCAAGAGAGAATGAAATATGAAAACAAGCATGCCTTTGACATATATTCAGAGGAGCATCAGTTAAAGCCATGAATCTATTTTAGGATTCAGGAAACTAAAGCTTTGTTCTTGCATTACAGTTATCCCCACTGCCTGTCTCTTGAGTTACATCCCAATTAACTCCTATTCAAACTGTACTATTCTTGTGTTCCAAAGGTATGCTTTGGAAATTCTTAGCTACTTTGCAGGGTAGCTGGAGCTGATTCATTTGTATGCAATGCTGTAACTACATTGCAGACAGGACTCTGCTCTTTTGCATGCAGCCTCTGCATCTATTTTACCACGTAGAAAAAGGATGTCTGCAAAAAAAGTCACTGGGCACAGAGAGGGCTTTGGAAAGCCCTCCACAGACACAGCTTCAAGGCAGTGAAACCAGCAGGGCAAATGGAGAGGATTTTACAGTCAATTTCTAGTTAAACCAGGCTTATACTGAAGAGTGAGAAGTCAGATTCACATGGACTCATAGAGAATGTCAGGGGCTGGAAGCGACCTCAAAAGCTCATCCAGTCCAACCTCCCTGCCAGAGCAGGATCACCTAGACCAGATCACACAGGAATGCATCCAGGTGGATCTTGAATACCTCCAGAGAGGAAGACTCCACAACCCCCCTGGGCAGCCTGTTCCAGTGTTCTATCACCCTTGCAGTCAAAAAATTGCTCCTCATGTTTACATGAAACTTCCTGTGCCTCGACTTCCACACATTGTTCCTTCTCCTGTCATTGGGCATCACCCAGCAGAGCCTGGCTCCATCCTCCTGGCACTCACCTTTTACATATTTATGAACATGAATGAGGTCACCCCTCAGTCTTCTCCTCTCCAAGCTGAAGAGCCTCAGCTCTCTCAGTCTCTCCTCATAAGAGAGATGTTCTATTCCCTTCATCATCTTCATGGCTCTGTACTAGACTCTCTCAAGCAGCTCTATATCCTTCTTGAACTGGAGGGACAGAACTGGACACAGTACTCCAGATGTGGCCTCACCACGGTGGAGTAGAGGGTCAGGAGAACCTCTCTTGACCTACTAGCTGCAGCCCTTTTAATACACCTCAGAACGACATTGCTCCTCCTGGCCAGAAGAGCACATTGCTGGCCCATGGTCAACCTTCCATCCACTAGGACCACCAGATCCTTTCCCCCTTCACTGCCTTCCAACAGGTCAGTCCCAACCTATACTGATACCTGGGGTTGTCTTTTCCCAGTTGCAAGACTCTACACTTGCACTTGTTGAATTTCATTAAACTCCTCCCTGCTCAATCCTGCAGCCTGTCCAAGCCTTGTTGAATTACAGCACAGCCTTCTGGTGTTTCAGCCACTCCACCTAGTTTGGTGTCATCAGCAAACTTGCTGACAGTGCACTCTGTGCCCTCATCCAGGTCATCAATGCATATATTGTACAGAACTGGTCCCAGTACTGACCTCTGTGGGACTCCACTAGTTACAGGCCTCCCCAGTAAAAATCCTGATGGGTCATGACCACTGGTCAAACAAGTGTTCAAGTGCAATAAAAGCTACTGTCTACAGCTACCTGAAGGGAGGTTGTAGCCAGGTGGGGGTTGGTCTCTTCTCCTAGGCAACCAGCAATAGAACAAGGGGACACAGTCTCAAGTTGTGCCAGGGGAGGTCTAGGCTTGATGTTAGGAGGAAGTTCTTCCCAGAGAGAGTGATTGGCATTGGAATGGGCTGCCCAGGGAGGTGGTGGAGTCACCATCCCTGGAGGTGTTCAAGAAAAGCTTGGCTGAGGCACTTTGTGCCATAGTGTAGTTGACTGGCTAGGGCTGGGTGCTCGGTTGGCCTGGATGATCTTGGAGGTCTCTTCCAACCTGGTTGATTGTATGATCACACAATATGAAGAAGAGCTTAAAGGACTTGAAAAATTTGCTTTCATCCTAAGACTGACCCTGCTTTTATCCTAAGACTTAGCTATGCCATTCTTGATGTGCCCCAGTTGTTTATGGAGCCCCCAGAGATGGAGATTCAACAGTGTTTCTTGGTTATTTGCCAACCTGCTTTTATCCTAAGGCTGACCTACACCATTCTTGATGCATCCCAGCTGTTTATGGAGCCTGCAGAGACAGAGGTTCAACAGTGTTTCTTGGTTATTTGCCAACTTGGTGGTATTTAATTGCACACCACAACTCTGTATAGTCAGACCAGGAAGGTTGTGCAGTGTCATGCAGTAAGTTTGGCAGCTACGCCGTGTCACCAGCAAGGATCTGTTGGTGATGAGCTGAACAGACACATGGGGAAACTGCACAAAACTGCTCTAGCCACTTGGGAAAAGTGGAAATCCTGTGATGCTGTCAACCTTGAATGTTTCATGTTGGTTTTATTTGGCTTAAAGAACACACAATGACCATTTGAAGTGGTGTCATAATAATTTAAGGTCATTTTCCTGTTTACAAATATGAATTATACCTGGGTCTGAAGTGATGAACCTGTAACAAGTTTTATAAGTCTGGCTGTGCCATCAGGATATTTAAAGCAATATAATGTTCCTGTTCAACACACAGTTTCAGGTCATTATAAAGGAGTATGGCATGGCCATTAATGGAATCACTGCGCACAGCATTGCTGTGCTCTCACATTGTGTGTAATTGCCTGTTTATTAAAGCAATAAAAATATGATTTACACCACCTTTGACCAACCAATTTTAAAGAGAAAGACTTGGGGAGAATAATATCTGTTGTTTTCACAATCACAGTATCACAGTATCACAGTATCACCAAGGTTGGAAGAGACCTCACAGATCATCAAGTCCAACCCTTTACCACAGTGCCCAAGGCTAGACCATGGCACCAAGTGCCACGTCCAATCCTGCCTTGAACTGCCCCAGGGACGGCGACTCCACCACCTCCCTGGGCAGCCCATTCCATTGTCCAATGACTCTCTCAGTGAAGAATTTTCTCCTCACCTCGAGCCGAAATTTCCCCTGGCGCAGCCTGAGGCTGTGTCCTCTTGTTCTGGAGCTGGCCACCTGAGAGAAGAGAGCAACCTCCTCCTGGCCACAACCACCCTTCAGGTAGTTGTAGACAGTAATAAGGTCACCCCTGAGCCTCCTCTTCTCCAGGCTAAACAACCCCAGCTCCCTCAGCCTCACCTCGTAGCAGAGATCCCTTTGGAATCTAATCATGTCAACAGGAACAGGGAGGAAAATTATGGAGACTGTTAATGCTTTTAAGCTCTTGCATAGATGTAACCCATCTTCCAAATACAACAGCAGGAATAGGTCTGTTTGTTGGTTGTTTTTGCAGCTTGTGGTACCACTGGCCCTGGTACAGACTCCAGCAGCCACCAGCCCTGACACAACTTCCTTCCACAGTGCCTGCTGGCTGCTTCCAGTCACAGAGTGCATGCATCCATCTCTGGTTTCTTCTCAGCAATGCTGAAAAGCGTGGGTGTATTTTATGAAGAGGGGTGCCAAAGACAATTCCTCGGCTGTCAGGCTGTTCTCATTTCAGAAGGCTCTTGTGCTCAGCCCCTGCACTGCACAAGGTAGAACTAAATGTCTTACTACATCTCTAGGTAGCAATAGCAGGAAAAGCCTCAACCTGGCCTTCTCTGACCTTCTTTTATAAAAGCTTTTTACTGGAGGAGAAAACAAAGGCAAGATGGGGGAGATTTGACCTGTGTCTTTATTTCTCCTGAAGAAAACTCAAGGGGATGTGAGTAAGCCAGAGACCTCTTGACATGCTCCAAGCTCAAGGGTGTTCTTAAATCTCACCTGCCAGGTGTCTGCCGATAAATAGGCACAGACTCAGGTAATGTCACTCTGAGGTGTGGCTGCCAGCACATACCTTTTGTTTTGTCATCATTCTCCTCTGGGTGTACTTACAGCCTTTTAAAAATGAAGTAAATGGAAAATATGGGAACCTGGGCAGTGAGAGGCTATAAACGAGTTGCTACTTCTCACCTCCATTTGGTGAAGTGTGAGGAAAAAGATTGGACAGAGAATAAGAGTCTATATTTCAAGACAGAAAGGGATTAACATTTCCAACCTCAGTCAAAAGGAATCTGTTCAGAAAGATGGAGGTAGAGCAAAGAGCAAAAGAAAGTGGAGAAGCATAAACAGAGGGTATCAGGCTGCATCACCCTGAGCTGCTGGAGCTGCCACTTCTAGTATCAGGCAGGACTAAATGCCAGCATGGGAACAGTATCACAGTGTTGCTAACCCTCTTAAAAATCCAGCTTATAGGCACTCTATATCCAGCCACTGGTTTATTGTCTTGCTTGGTAGCTCTCAAGGCAACAGCTCTTTTCTATTTTCCTTAACAAAAGCTGAATTGAGGGTCTGGCAAATTACAAGTATAATGACCTCCTCTGAGTGTTCCTGCCACAATTACTGGCTGAGGCATGAGCAAGTTACCATAATACTGTAAACATGACATTGCAGTAACCTCCAGCCCTTCAACTCCCTGGCCATGGCTGGCTTAGGAGGTCATCCAGGCCACAAATGGCCCAAGCCAGTGACCTCAATCATCTGTGGCACTGGGACAGCTCTGCTCTGGTGCCAAGCTGCCCTGCGGCTGGCCTGGCTGGCCCCAGTGAGGATTGCTGGCAGCACCATGCACGAGTAAAAAGCCTGCCCCAGGGCAGGCTGCTCTCAGGAGCATCTTTGGGAGCCTGGCACCTCACCCAGTGGATAGTTGACACTGGCTACTCTGTGTATTATCACAAGGCAAACCCTCAAACCATGAAGAAGGAAAGGTCACTCAGCCCAAGCTTTCTGCCCAGCAGCATTTGCAACTGGGTTGATGATGGTTTGGTTTTGGGGTTTTGGTGGGTTCTTGGCTTTTGGGGGTTTGTTTTTTGTGTGTTTTGATTTGGTTTGGTTTGAGTTTTTTTGTAATTGATTGCAAATGTTAAAAGAAAGCTGTTTACAGCATATGGCAGGTCCTTTTATTACCCTGCATGACTTTGGCTCAGCAAGGACTGCAAGTGTGGACTGTTTTTACAGCTCTACAAAGGATTTTCAGCCTTGTGCTTTCTCTCCTGGTCTTACTCATCACTGTGAGAACAGCAATTCCCATCACTGCTGTGGGCTGCTTTTTTTAGGAAGTGGGCACACGATGACACACTGGGGAAACAAAGAGCCAAGCCTCGTTTGGAGGCTCTCCATTTTATTCACCCTTTAGCATCAAGTCATGGAATCAGAGAATCACACAATCCTTTAGGTTCACAAAGACCCAGCACTGCTAAGTCCACCACTAAACCATCTTCTTAAGCCCCCACGGTATGAAAGCAGATCTCGTCGCTGGTCTGCCCCCTCCCCAGGGGTCCCAGGCTGCTCCCTCTCGCCCCCTGCCGCCCGCCGCCGCAGCTGCACACCGAGCCGGACCACCGGAACGCCGAGCAGGGCTAACGGGCAACCAGACCGCTCACCCCGCCGAGTGACGGGAAGCTGTTGGTGATCAGGAAGGGCTGGCACCTTGGAGAATCACTGCTCCGCTACAGCTTTTAGGTGGAGCATCACTGCTCCCGCTACAGCTTTTAGGTGGAGCATCACTGCTCCCGCTACCGCTTTTAGGTGGAGCATCACTGCTCCCGCTCCCGCTTTTAGGTGGAGCATCACTGCTCCCGCTACAGCTTTTAGGTGGAGCATCACTGCTCCCGCTACCGCTTTTAGGTGGAGCATCACTGCTCCCGCTACAGCTTTTAGGACGCTGTGAGCAATGCAGCACAAGCACGCCTGTCTATCCTGAATCAATGTGCAAGGAGAGGAAGAGAGAAGGTAGAAATTATTCACACATCCAGAAGGGAAATGGAAGATTAACCTGTGAAGAAAAAAATACACTTCGGCAAAACATACCAAGGGGCAATTTGCCTTCTGCAAGCCCTAAAGAAAGGGAACTCAAGGTCAGGTGGATACAAGCTGCAAAACCTGAGGAATCAATACCCAGCCTTGCTGCAGAACAGCAGCTGATGATGGAGAGGTTCCTCGGTGCTTTTCTGTTGCAGCAAAACAACGATATCGACACCCTCAGAGGCCCGGATCAGGAAACCGACTGGCACAGCATGATACACTCTGTCCCAAAACCTTCTAAAGCAAGATAAATAGGAAGCTTGGACTCCAGGCAGAGTATTCCATAACCTCATCCTCCTGTGTTCTACTTCTGAGCTATTTGAATGCAAGCACTAGATGGAAAAGACCTAAGAGCAATCTGTTGTTGTTCTACATTCCTCTCTTTTGAAGGGCTTAAATAGAACATCATTAAAATGTTTATGGTAGATCTTAATTATTTTAATTAGTAATAAATAGACTGTCATAGCAAAAGGTCAAATGGAATTTTAGAAACAGAGAAAAGGCAGGAAAAAATTCTTGGCACAGCATTCTGTCACTCTGTTCACTGTCCAAGAGATAAACCCCTCCTGAGAGTCACCATAAATAGCAATAAATACCACAGGTACTGATCTCTTTGCACTAAAAATCACTATTAAAACATCAAAAACAAACAGCACATAAGCAAGGACCTTTTGGGAAACTTTAAACCAAGCAATTAGAAAGTTGGTATGCAAGTTATGAGAGTTTGGACACGAATTCACAAACAAGCACAGTTAAACTCTGGTGTAATTATTACTGCTGCTCGCAGTGGTAGCCAGCATAGCAGTCCAATGTGGAATATCTCTGTCCCACCACACAAACCTTGGGTGATATCCAGAAGATTGGTGAGTGCTATTCTTCTGGCAAGTTAATATGTTAAAGGATCCTGCCTTTTGACTTACTCAGGACACTTCTGTTGAAGAAATGTTGCCTTCAAGTGTAAAGGCTAAACATTGGTGAAATGCACTTGGACTCAAACCAAGCAGGGTAAATAAAGCATTCAATGATTCAAAACTCTTACAATCAGACTGTGCACTCTAAAGTATCACAGTATCACAGTATCACAGTATCACACAGTATCACAGTATCACCAAGGTTGGAAGAGACCTCATAGATCATCAAGTCCAACTCTTTACCACAGAGCTCAAGGCTAGACCATGGCACCAAATGCCACGTCCAATCCTGCCTTGAACAGCTCCAGGGACGGCGACTCCACCACCTCCCCGGGCAGCCCATTCCAGTGTCCAATGACTCTCTCAGTGAAGAACTTTCTCCTCACCTCCAGACTAAATCTCCCCTGGCACAGCCTGAGGCTGTGTCCTCTTGTTCTGGTGCTGGCCACCTGAGAGAAGAGAGCAACCTCCCCTGGCCACAACCACCCCTCAGGTAGTTGTAGACAGCAATAAGGTCACCCCTGAGCCTCCTCTTCTCCAGGCTAAACAAGCCCAGCTCCCTCAGCCAAAATCCGAACCAGGAAAGAGAGAATCCAAACCAGGAAAGAGAGAATCCAAACCAGCTTCATCCTGCTCTTGCTCCCACTGGATTTGTGCTACACCAGGGTCCTGTTGACTTTGATGGGACAAGAACCAACCACCCAAACACCCTTCCTGGCAGCCAAGAGCGTAACGTACTCAGTTACTAAATTCTACCAAGCAAAGGCCTGACAGCTGCAGCTTTCTTTTGAACATATTTAGCTTTTGTTGTAATTGCAAAGAAAATACTATAAACAAGATTATCAAAACACACTGACTCATTCTCAGGTATTTGTGAAAGCAAGGTTAGATTTCTTCAGGGCTCTTTCCTAGCTGCAAGCAAAAAAAAAAAACCACCTTATCTCAATTGGATTTTTATTTAACTGGATTTAAGTTTTGTTTGTGTTTTGATAGTTGGCATGAAGGAAATTAGGGATCTGGAACCTTCAAGGTGTTCTGGAGCGTATCGAGTTTGAAGCTAGGTGCTTACAGTTGCTCATACCAGCACAAAGAAATCCTCAGATCTAACCAACACAAAGGTAGCAATAAAAGGTCCAGTAGCAAGTGCCTGTCCCAGCCTTTCATATTTATTAAGTGCAATGTGCACTTGCAGCCAGGAGATCCAACCACGTCCTGGGTTGCATCAGGAGAAGTGTGGCCAGCAGGTCAAGGGAGGTGATTCTTCTACTCTGCTCTGCTGAGACCCCACCTGGAGTACTGCATCCAGTTCTGGAGTCCCTATTACAGGATTACAAGAAGGATATGGAGGTGCTGGAGTGTGTCCAGAGAAGGGCCACGAGGATGCTCAGAGGGCTGGAGCAGCTCTGCTGTGAGGACAGACTGAAAGAGTTGGGGCTGTGCAGGCTGGAAAAGAGGAGGCTCCCAGGTGACCACTTTGTGGCCTTCCAATATTTGAAGGAGGCCTACAAAAAAGCTGGGGAGGGACTTTTTAGTCTACTAGGGAATGACAGGACTAGGGGAAATTGAGCAAAACTGGAGGTGGGTAGGTTCAGACTGGACGTGAAGTGGTGAGAGCCTGGAATGGGTTGCTCAGGGAGGTGGTTGAGGCTCCATCCCTGGAGGTGTTTAAGGCCAGGCTGGACGAGGCTGTGGGCAGCCTGCTCTGGGGTAGGGTGTCCCTGGGCATGGCAGGGGGTTGGAACTAGATGATCCTTGTGGTCCCTTCCAACCCCGACTGATTCTGTGACCGTATTTTGCAAATGTGAAAACTGTGTTTCAAAGTGGCTGGAAGATGCTGATAGCCACAAAATAAATCAAGAGGGAATAAAAATTAGTTGTTTCAGGTTCTAATTTGAAAGAGGATGCTTCCCTTCAAACAAACAAACAAACAAACAAACAAAAAGTATCAGATTATGAATACCAATAGATCACACAGTTCAGTTGGCTGAGCCCCAAATCAGGAATGCATACCCTCTAATTCCCACACGTACCTGATTGCTCTTGATGCACCTAACTAGTGAGATGAATACACTGAAATATCTTGGTTGGCCATGCAATTTGGTTCCCAAAAGCCTGACATTGCAGGTCTTCTGTTGACAACATGGAGCATTCGATCTGTGTAATTGCTGAGGGATAAAAAGCAAGGAAGCAAGTATCCACACACACACAGAACCACACACACTCAGAATCACACAGAATGTCAGGGGCTGGAAGGGACCTCGAAAGATCATCCAGTCCAGACTCCTGCCAGAGCAAGGATCACCTTGACCAGACCACACAGGAATGCATCCAGGTGGGTTTTGAATATCTCCAGAGAGGCAGGCTCCACCACCTCCCTGGGCAGCCTGTTCCAGTGTTCTGTCACCCACACACTGAAAAAAAATCCTCCTCGTGTTTCCATGAGACTTCTTATGCTCAAGTTGCACCCATTGCCCCTTCTCCTATCCTTATGCATCACCCAGCAGAGCCTGGCTCCATCCTCCTGGCACTCACCCTTTACATATTTATAAACATTGATGAGGTCACCCCTCAGTCTCCTCATCTCCAAGCTGATATATCTCAAATATATCTTGTGAAAATCAAGCATCTGATGTTAAATGAAGTTCAACAGAAGTATGAGATAAGCAAGGCAGAGTGAAAGTTTACCCACTGCTGGAAAACCTGACTAAAGTGTCTTTAAAGCTTCTCTCATGATGCTTACTAGAGGCTTGGCACAGGCCTGAGGAATCCATCCCTGTTGTTCAAATGTCTCGATGCTTGTTGTTACAGGAGCCCATGTGGTCATTGCCACAGATCTTTAGAGATCCAAACAGCGTGGATGGACTGAGGAAACCTGTTTGTTCTTTATGTTCATCACTGATTGAGGAAAACTATTTGTTCTTTATGTTCATCACTAAGTATTCCTGTATTAGTAGCCTGTAATAGGATATGCAGTTTGACCAAGTATTTTTTTTCACCTTCCCACATATGCCAGACAGTTCTAACCAGAACTTTCAACTTCAAAACATTATTTCCATCCTGTACTGGTTTGGAAAGTATTCATTGGCTAAACAGAACAGAACAGAACAGCGATGCCTGCCAAGCATAACCTTCTTGACTATAAATGAAGGCAGCACTCAGCTCTCACTGACTGTTAACTCATAAATCAGTTAACATGAGTCAGGAACATTGATCAGCAATTAAATGTCACATTTACAAAGGCTTTGCTTCATGGTGTGTAAATGATCTGAGCATGGCAAAGTAATATTGATTTATAAACTCCAGCTAATTTAAGACTGGTTCTTTAAAAAAATAAATGAGTTACACAGGTTGTGCTAAACCACAAAACTCTGACATGTGACTGGCAGCTCTTTTTGGATGGACTGCAGGACAAAAAGTGCCATAGAACTTATTCCTGTGAGCACTGAAGCAGCAGCATAAGGCTTAGGTGATTATATGGTCATCCATTTATGCCATCGCATACGTGCATGGCATAATTCAGCAGCTACTCAGGTTGATAAATGCCACAGGAGACATTTCACAGCAGCATTGGTAGGTCAGGAAAATTTCACACACTGAATGTTAGGTTCTTGTAACTTTCCTCTCAAAAGGGAAAAAAAAAATCAAACCCCAAAATTACTAAAAAAAAAAAAAACCCCAACAACCAAAACCCAAACAAATAAAAACCCAAACAATTTGTTCCTGTATCTCTTTTTCTGATGACCTCCCACACCTGATCATGTGGTAGGAGAGAAGTGACCAAAAAAAGAAAGCACTCTTGCTAGACCTTGCTGGATGTCCCCAAACAAATTGTAGCTTAACATCATCCAATCCTCACATAACCTCACATAAGCCCTTTCCTGTTCAGCCACTTGACATAGTGCAGACACACAGCAGCATGAAAGAAGATGCACTGAGCCCTTGAAAGGAGACAAACAAATTGTTACAGCATGTGGTAACCAGCAGCAGGATTTAGGACAGTAGGCTTCTGGAGAATGGTAACTGGCAACTTTTTTTTCCCCCCACTCTATCAGATGACACCCCACAGATACATCTTGCACAAGAGGTGGGGTGGAAATTAGTTTCTCCACCATTTGTTCAGAGTTTCATGCTTGGCTTTTCTTTTGATAGGTACAGATCTTTGCTCTGTGCAAAGTAGATAGTAATCGCTCCAAGCAGGTGCTTAGGGATCTGTAGATCCTGAGAAAGGACTTTCAGACACAGAGATCACAGAATCACAGAACGTCAGGGCTGGAAGGGATCTCAAAAGATCATTGAGTCCAACTCCGCTGCCAGAGCAGGACCACCTATAGCAGATCACACTCAATTATAACCAGAGAGGTCTTGAACATCTCCAGAGAGGCAGACTCCACAACTCCCCTGGGCAGCCTCTTCCAGTGTTCTGTCACCCCCAAAGGGAAAAAGAAAATCCTCACATTTACATGGTTCTCCTCATGTTTTCTTCACATTTAAGGGCTCACAGGCAGAGGCTGCTCTACAGCTAGCTTTGGTATGAGTTTTGGTGTCTGGTCCTGTGAGGACTTCCCTTAAAACCTGCTTCATTACACATCAGCAGGAACTTTCCCAGTTCAGTCTCTGTTGTTCCCCCCCCCCCCCTGCTTCTCTCAAAGCATATGAAGTAGATCAGAAAACTGAGTACTTGTGTTCAGTTCAGCCTGACTCTTCCCATTGACTGGTGAAGCAGACACACATTTGTGTCTTCAGTATCCGAGCACAGTCTCTTAGAATCATAGAATCAACCAGGTTGGAAAAGACCTTGAAGATCATCCAGTCCAACCTTAAAATGTGCAATGGAAGAATGTTGCAGTTCTTACTTTGCAGACCACATGGGAAAAGTAAAGTCCAGACCTCCCAGAATATGGAGAAAGCTAACCTTTGTTGATTTCCTTTGAGTCACACAGGAAGTTATTGCTAACAGAGAGGATGCAGAACTCAGGCTGGGATCTTAATCACTGACATCTTGCAGGCAGCCCAGTTATATGTCTTATTTGTACAGGACACTGCAGTCAATTGCATATGGTGGAACATTAGAGTGTAACTTTGGGAGCACAGCAGCTGATTACCAGGACATATCTGCTTTCATGGAGATCTATCAAGCTATTCAAATACATATTTTGGAAACTGAAGACTGCCCTAGAAAAGGCTGGGCTGCAGCTCCCATGAACTGTCAGAATGAATCGAATAAAAGCAGCAGTTTGGGGTCCTGGCCTGCCTCAAGGGAATAGAGAATAAATAGTGGCCACACTTCACTCATCAGCCACCCCTCCACAGGCAGCTGATAGTGCAAGCAGGACACCTAAGGGCAATTTGCAGAAGGATTATTTTCTATCAGTGAAATTCTGTAGCCTCTAAGGTAAGCAACCCTCTTGCTAGAGGGCAGGGATCCATCCAGAGGGACCTGGACAGGCTGGAGAGATGGGCCCAGGCCAACCTCATGACATTCAACAAGGTCCTGCACCTGGGTCACACCTGAATGGCTGTGAGCAGCCCTGAGGAAAAGGATCTGGGGATCTGGGTTGATGAAAAGCTCAACATGAGCTGGCAGTGTGAGTGCAGCCCAGACAGCAACCCTGTTCTGGGCAGCATCAAGAGCAGTGTGGCCAGCAGGGCAAGGGAGGGGATTCTGCCCCTTTACTCTGCTCTCCTGAGACCCCACCTGGAGTATTGTGTGCAGTTCTGGAGCCCCCAGCACAAGAGGGACATGGAAGTGTTGGAGTGAGTCCAGAGGAGGGCCATGAAGATGCTCAGAGGGCTGCAGCAGCTCTGCTGTGAGGACAGGCTATGAGAGCTGGGGGTCTTCAGTCCAGAGAAGAGAAGGCTTTGAGGAGACCTTATAGTGGCCTTCCAGTATCTGAAGGGCTCCTACAGGAAGGCTGAGGAGGAACTATTGACAAGGTCTTGTAATGACAGGAGGAGGGGTAATGGGTTTAAACTGGCAGAGGGGAGATTTAGACTGGATGTTAGGAGGAAGTTCTTTCCAGTGAGGGTGGTGAGACACTGGCACAGGTTGCCCAGGGAGGTTGTGAATGCTTCCTCCCTGGAGGTGTTTAAGGCCAGGTTGGATGAGGTCTTGAACAACCTGCTCTAGTGGGAGGTGTCCCTGCCTATGGTGGGAGGTTGGATCTGGATGGTCCTTGAGGTCCCTTCCAACATAGACCATTCTATGGTTCTAAGGGCTCCTCAGATGAAGACTCTGGAACCAAGCCCCTTGCTTCCATTCGAGACTCCAACCGAAGAAATAATCCAGTGAAAATGGTTGCTTATGCAAAAAAACCCCAATCTGCTCTCCCTGAGACAGGTTTTGCAAACTAAACTGGTGTTTTCCATGGCTTTATGTGACTTACTGCAGTGTATTGGCACTAACCAAGGGGATTTGATGCAATGCATACATGATCCGGATTCTTCTCATGGAAATGATGATCTGTCACATCTGGCTTTAAATTCAGAGGTCCCTGGGACATTGGCTGTGTTCAACACAAATAGCCTGGAAATTAAATCCTTCCTCTTGTAAGCTATTGGACTGGATGATCCTGGTGCTCCTTTCCAACCATAGCGATTCATAGTGATGAGATGTTGTGCTGAGGGATTCGGTTTAGCCAAGGACTTGTCAGTGTGAAACCAATGATTGGACTTGATCTTGAAGGTCTATTCCAATCTAACAAATTCTGTGATTTTGCAGGTTGAGAGCCTTACACTCATTGATTGATCTCTAGTGTCAGACCTGCTTTGACTTGCTGCTTAAACATCACTCTTCCCTAATTATCAGTGTGTTCAATAAACTCACAGTTTATCAGCTGACAGGTGGCATTCATTTGATGACACTGTCGTTATTCTTACATTTAATTAACTTCATCCTTGCTTAACAATAAGAAGAGTGCAGACAAACAGGCCGTGGCAGAGGCAACGTTCATGTGGGAAAGATCTGCCTCAAGTTTTCTCAACGTAAAGAACCCTGCAGTACTGCAGGAAGTTATCCTTGCTCTCTTCAAGTTAAATGAAATGAAAATATCATCATGGGGGCTGAAGGCTGCAGTGAGGAATTTTGATAGTTTTACTGGGAGCAATGCTTAATGTCCCAGTAAAGCTGTAATAACATACAAAGCCATTCATCTCCAGACCCCTGAGACAAAAATAGTCCAGGCACAGCCACAGCGAGCTTCTTATCTGGTGAATATCCACTGAGGCAAAAAGTTGGATGTGTTCCAGTCACTTCCAAAGCTGGTAGTTATAAAACTGTGTTCAGTCTCTGTCCAGAAAGGTAATAAGGTGAGAGAGGGGTGCAAGGATCTCTTCTGTGGCCTTAGAATCATAGAATCAGCCAGGGTTGGAAGAAACCACAAGGATCATCTAGTTCCAACCCCCCCTGCCATGGCCAGGGACACTCTACCCTACATCAGGATGGCCACAGCCTGATCTTAGCAGACTGTTGTCTGGGCAAGTGGGATGTCTTAAACCATAGAGTACAGGCTTCCAGAGTCCAGATAGGTCCAGGAGGTGGACTGGAAAGTACAGCCTTTTGTTATTTCATTCCCATAAGCCTTGCATCTCTGTAAACCCAGACATTTCTGTCTGTTCTTCCACTTTGTCCTCACTCTCTGCTCCTGGGAGGATGCACAGACCTTGGTCACCCCTGAGCTTCCTCTTCTGCAGGCTGCACACCCCCAGCTTCCTCAGCCTCTCCTCACAGGGCTGTGCTCCAGGCCTCTCACCAGCTTTGTCACCCTTCTCTGGACATGTTCCAGCATCTCTCTGTCTGAGCACACTGAGATCTTCTAAACCAGTGGCACATCTTGTTCAGTACTTTGCTCAAGTGAATGGAAGAACTGAGTGCCTGTGTCTCATCGCTGCTTTGTACCAAGAGCAGTGAAACATTCCTCTTGAATTGAGGGGCCCAGAACTGGACACAGGACTCAAGGTGTGGCCTGATCAATGCTGAGTACAGTGGAAGAATAACCTCCCTTGTCATACTGGCCACACTGTTCCTGATCCAGATCAGGATCCCTTGCTCTCTTGGCCACCTAGGCACACTGCTGGCTCATGTCAGCCTACTATTTTGGCCTAAGGAGGTTCCTGGAGAACTGTGGCCAGGGTGGACTATGGATTTTGTGTATTCTATGTGCTTTTATACCATTGTATATAGTTATTAATAGCATTTCCATTTAAACTTCTAATTCTTTCCAATCCTGTGTGGAGCATTTCCTATACTCCTCTTGGAAGGCGTAAAGAACATTTCTCTCTGCTCCCTAAACCCAAGACACAGACCCAGTGAGGGCTGAGAACATTGACCAGAGAAAGTGGTGAATTTGGGTTGGAAGGATATAAGAAGTGCTCATTTCAAGCCCCACGAACACACTATTCCAACTCCACGTTACACAGCAAACCTGGTGCTCAAACCAGGTGCTGCTCTCCATATGCAGTTCATCCACATGATTGCACCCAGCCCCAGAACAAGCTAGTGTATAGCAAAACTGTGCAACAACTCAGACAAATATCAGCAGAACCTTTAAGAAGCTGTGACAAAGAAAGGACCTTCTCACAGGCCATTTATTTTGCACTTTTGTTGAGAACTAAGAGGGCAGCAACAATCTCACTTGGACATTAATACTTGCAATCTCTGTTCCAGTTCATTTTCTGGCAGTGATATTGCAGCTACAACTCAGACTAGTCTAGTTGTCCAGAGAACCATCAGCAGCAAAACGTTTCTACAACAACTATACTAAGTTGTCCTGCAATAACTACACTGCTTGCCCTTTCCCTTGCCATTGGTGCACAAATTAACACGAGCAACCCAAAGAACAGGAGGGATTTATTTTGTAGCTGTTAGGACTTGCCTCTCACATGAAGGAGATAATCTCCCAAGATTTAGTCCTAGGATGAGATATTCCAATCACTCCCTGGATTTCAGGATTAGTCATATATGGGGTACAAGGATTTTTTTGGGGGTTTGTTTGGGTTTTTTTGGGGGGAGGGAGGTTTTAGCTGTTTTGAAAATGTCAGGAATGAGAGCTCTCAAATTTAACTGCTTGTGAGGTCACTTCTGAAAGGTTTGGATTCAGTTAATGCTTTCCCATATGTTACACAACAAAAATAACCAACCCAACCAAAACTGAATGACCTATTTTACTATTTGGAAGCATCACTGGAAAAGTGCTGGGATGGGGCAAATCAGCTTTGAGTTTTGCAATGTGTTTTAAGGCCTTTTTCTGAAAATCCACAATGAGGATCTAGTGTTTGCTCCATCAGTGGCACATGCCAGGGATAATATTTTCTATGTCTTTCTCCCATTCGGGCATAAGCACCCTTCTGTCAGAGGGTGTTGTGTACCCAGGTTTCCTGATGGTCTGTAGTGGCTGGACTGAAGAGGCAGGATAAAGCATTTGCCTTTTGCCTCCAAGAACTTTGTGTTCACATCCTGGATATTGTCTAAAGTGACACAAGACTTGAGTGATTTTAGAATCATAGAATCAACCAGGTTGGAAGAGACCTTCAAGATCATCCAGGCCAACCAAGCACCCAGCCCTGTCCAATCAACTAGACCATGGCACTAAGTGCTCCATCCAGGCTTTTCTTGAACACCTCCAGGGACAGTGACTCCACCACCTCCCTGGGCAGCCCATTCCAATGCCAATCACTCTCTCTGTGAAGAATTTCCTCCTAACATCCAATACAACTTTACAGAGAAGTCCAAGGGTGGAGCAGAAGCTGCACTGTAAGCTGCAACAAGACCAGGGGAGCAGTTCCTCCAGGAGGATACACTCCCTGGTGTCACAGCTTCTCCTCGTCTTGCCACCTAGCTTTGGCCTTACCAGCATGTTTGATACTCTCTGAAATAGAAGAATCACAACAACTTGAAGACTGGTCCATTTCACATACCCATACTGGTGAAAGAGCACATTACTCCAGACCACCCCTCTGATCCCCTGCAAGCACAGCTGAAAAGCAACCACACAGTGTCATCAGGGTTGGAAGAGACCTCACAGATCATCAAGTCCAACCCTTTACCACATATTTTCAGTCTGAAATTTGAAACATGCAGGTGAACATGCTACGAATCCTGACTCTGATTAAAAAACAAATCTTTCCTTTCATCTCTAGATTTGGAGAAGCAAAGTTGCTTTCTCATGCTTTAGATCTCTTAGTTTCCCCCCCCCCCCCCCCACCTCTCTCTGATTTTGTCAGTGCCAATATTGCTTTGCAATGCTGTTTTGGCAGTGGTGAAATAGCATGTGCTAACAAAAATATCCATTCATAACTTATTCTTAAGTGCTCCAACCAACCTCTCGTCTTCAGCCGAGGCAAAGAAATGGACAAACATGTCCAGGCTTTGGTTTTCAAGTACTTTATTCACTGCATTTGAAATCAGCTCTACTTGACTTTGATGAAAGGATACCCTCTGGTTTTGCCACCTGATGCACTTTTGGATCACTGCAGTAAATCATCAGAAACAATTTAGGAATGTCCTCAAAAAACTGGATGATGTTTCTTCACTTCATGACCTCTTCTAGCTCATTGGTACCTTTGCAGATTTTGTTTCAGTGTGTATCAAGGGAAAAGAAAAGGTACTTATTTTAGGAACAGATGTATGTAGACTTAGCATCATGCATTGGTCACACTCTGAGCTAGTTTGAGCCTAGCTAGAATATTTTGGTGAGAGGAACTGGATTATAGGCTGTGAAAAGGAAACAATGGTGATGTCTACTGCACTCATAGGCTTGCTGAGATATACAAAAATAAGAGCATAAACATAGGTAGCACAGTTGCTCTCTGGCCTCTGGGGCTTCATGAACTTCTCTCTCTCTAACCTAACTTGCCTGACTAATCCCTCTATTTCCTAAACCCCCATGGCCAACTCTCCAAACTCACCTTGAGTATAAGGCAAAATCTGGGGTAAGGTAGAGGGGTGGAAAGGAGGTAGAAGGGTGGTTGGGAGCCCCTCCTGGGGACTCTGGTTTCTGGGAGGGCTGTTGTGTTTCTGTATTACTTTTAACGTGTATATTTCTGTCTATAGCTGTATAGATTGTAAATGCCTGCTTGTATATTGTGCTGAGCTGTAAATATAAAGCTTCATTCCTTAATTTCCAGCTTGGCTGAGTCTAATCTGGGTGATTTCATAAGAGTTGGGGAAGGCAGGTAACGCCCAAACCATCACACGTCCAAAAGAGATTGGCCCCAGCCACTTGACACCCACTCCTCAGATATTTGTACACTTTGATCAGATCTCCTCTCAGTCATTTCCAGCTTTTTTGGCATTTAGGGCTCTGAAGATGTAACTGTGTATAAAGGCAGGCCATTATTGTCTATTTCTGCCTATAGCTGTATAGATTGTAAATGCCTGCTTGTATATTGGAATGGGCTGCCCGGGGAGGTGGTGGAGTCGCTGTCCCTGGGGCAGTTCAAGGCAGGACTGGACGTGGCACTTGGTGCCATGGTCTAGCCTTGAGCTCTGTGGTAAAGGGTTGGACTTGATGATCTATGAGGTCTCTTCCAATCCTGATGATACTGTGATACTGTGGTTGTGCTGAGCTGTAAATATAAAGCTTCATTGAATTTTCCAGAGCAGTTGAGTCTAGTCTGGGTGATCTCATAAGAGTGTGGGTGGGTGGGTAACACCCAAACCATCACACACTCACCTGCGAACCCTTGGTACCCAGGGTCTGCAGAAAGTCCAAAACCAAAGTCAGAAACGCTGTCAGAGGTTTTATCATTTACACATCCAGCCTCACTTTTATGCACTGTTAGCTTTTTGCCAGTTGCCTCCTACAGTGAAAGTCAAGAGCCCCACGGCGGAGCCCGAGGTTTCAAAAGGTATGTGTGCTTTGCGTCCAAGTATTGTCTGTCTAACAATGGAGCTGCTCCACGGAAGCAGCAGAGCAGCAGCTCCTCTCCCCCAGCCTTTGTAGAACAAAGCGAGAGGCTTCTCCGGAGTCTGCTTTGTTGTTTGGCTGTTGTATAAGGAGCTGGCATCCGGCCGCAGGCGCCAGCGGCCCCCCCTTACGGGAGCAAACAGTTCAAAAGCAGGGCTGGATTGTAGGCAGCACAATTTGATGTGTCAAATATCTTTATTGCGAGCATTCTTGCGATGTTTGCTGTTAATACTCAGCAAAGGACACGCATCAGATTTAGACAGGGCACAGGGAGGGACAGAGGACAGTCACACAGTATCACAGCATCACAGTATCATCAGGGTTGGAAGAGACCTCACAGATCATCAAGTCCAACCCTTTACCACAGAGCTCAAGGCTAGACCATGGCACCAAGTGCCACGTCCAGTCCTGCCTTGAACAGCCCCAGGGATGGCGACTCCACCACAGCAACCCTCACTTGCTCTGACAGAAGGATTTTCAGAGCCAACATGTGAACTACCAAGAAAATACTTCAGCCTGCTGCAACATTGACCTTCTCTGGACAGCACTGATAACAAACAATAGCATTTGTCACGGACTACTCAGTTTCTACCTCTTCTCTATGTCCTTGGCAGTGTCTTCCAAGGAGAGAGGGAAAAAAAAAAACACCCAAACAAAACAAACAACAAAAAAGCAACCAAAAAACAAACAAACAAAAAAAACCCCACAAACCCAATTTTGTGGCTAAATTAGGGCAGATATGAGTTAAACTTGCAGTAATTATGATGGGTTTATACTCTCTGTCCAAGTGGCTGTTCAGCTGCTGTTCAGCCTCTTGTGAACATGACACAGCATCCCATGCAGCAAATGCTCAGTACAATTCCTCCTGCTAGAGACAACAAACTGCACATAGAATCATAGAATCAACCAGGTTGGAAGAGACCTCCAAAGTCATCCAATCCAACCTAGCACCCAGCCCTAGACAGTCAACCAGACTATGGCACTAAGTGCCTCAGCCAGGCTTTGCTTCAACACCTCCAGGGATGGCAACTCCACCACCTCCCTGGGCAGCCCATTCCAATGCCAATCACTCTCTCTGGCAACAACTTCCTCCTAACATCCAGCCTATACCTCCCCCAGCACAACTTGAGGCTCTGTCCTCTTGTTCTGTTGCTGGTTGCCTGGGAGAAGAGACCAACCCCACCTGGCTACAGCCTCCCTTCAGGTAGTTGTAGACAGCAATGAGGTCACTCCTGAGCCTCCTCTTCTGCAGGCTGCACACCCCCAGCTCCCTCAGCCTCTCCTCATAGGGTTTGTGTTCCAGGCCCCTCACCAGCTTTGTCGCCCTCCTGTGGACACCTTCCAGTACTGCAACATCTCTCTTCAGCAGCCCAGAACTGGACACAGCACTCAAGGGGTGGCCTGAGCAGTGCTGAGTACAGGGGAAGAATAACCTCCCTTGCCCTACTGGCCACACTGTTCCTGATCCAGGCCAGGATGCCATTGGCTCCCTTGGCCACCTGGGCACACTGCTGGCTCATCTTCAGCTACTCTCTACTGGTACCCCCAGGTGCCTTCTTCCTGGCTGCTCTCCAGCCACTCTATCTCTAGCCTGCAGCACTGTTTTAGGTGATCTCAGCATAGTTCAAGGCTCACCAACATATTCCTAAAGGAATGAGAACAGAAACAAAAAATCTGAAACCACAACTAAAACCAGTTGCAAACAGTTAGACCAAACCCTCCTGGGAAACTGTCAGTGTTTTCTTCTGCCCCATTTATTACACAGGCACTATGGTAATGAGTGATTCAGATGTATTCCTGGTCAAACCAAAGAAAGATGACATTCCTCACAGAAATGACAGGCAGATGGATAGAATTATTTAGCAAGTAGTTTGTTTGTTCCTGTTTCTCACAATACCTGTGCACATTTCGATTCACAGCTTAAACCTCCAGGCTCCAGTTAATCCTTCCAGAAACCAAATTACCATACCAGGCAATAATAGTCTCATATAAATGAAAGAGCTCTTCTTTTCCATGAATCCACTGATTCATTCACCTTTCAAATCTCCTCTCCAAATGTATTTCTCACAGCACTTCTGCCACTAACATCCATGCACAAACAGTCTACCATAACTACCAACAAGGAAGAAATAAAAGCCAGACACTTGTTTGTGCAAAAGAGAATCATAGAATCATAGAATCAACCAGGTTGGAAGAGACCTCCAAGATCATCCAGTCCAACCTAGCACCCAGACCTATCCAATCAACTAGACCATGGCACTAAGTGCCTCATCCAGTCTTTTCTTGAAGACCCTCAGGGACCTCCCTGGGCAAAGAGGGAATGATCTTGTGGTTAAGATACTTTGCTTGTGTCTAAAAGACATAGAGACTCTCTCCCTTATGCATAGCCATGATTTCCATGCCAGTTTCTACCATTTACCTTACCTCTTGTCTAGGTTCTTCTTTTCCTAAACAGCACATTACAATAAGAGGTCTTTCAAACTACCCAGGGACAGTGTAAATATTTGCTTCATTTTGACAGTGAGAATAACATTCACTGGCTTTAGTTGTGTGCATGAGTAACTAGGATAGAGACCTGCATTGCAATTAGCCATCTATACCAACTTTCTTAACCAAAATTTCCCTTAAGTATCTAAGCTAAGAGTGTTGGGCAAGCAAACACCAGCCGAGAAAGAAGACCTTGTTATGATAAGTAGATAGACACCACCCAAGGAAGGTAGCCCAAGGCAATGGGCAGCTGGATAGAAAACAAAGAAAATTCCTTCTTCACAAAGGAGCTCCTCCCCAGCAGCACACAAACACGCCTAAACTAGCTCTCTACAGTTCAAATAAAGCCACCAGAACCTTCCAATCTTCTCTACCTAGCAACAGGCTCCCTTTGGAGTGATTGCAACCTCTAACACAAGCATATATGACTCTATGCTGCGGGATGATTCCTCCACTTTCCTTAAAAGAGTATAGGAAAACCCCCTAGTGTGCATGTAAAAGCATATACCTTGTACACTGTCAGACCACCTTCTAACAACAGCACATTGTACCAGAGCACTAATCAGTTACTTAATAAAAGATATCCCTCCTGGCACCAAGTGGAAACCCTATGAGGAGAGGCTGAGGGAGCTGGGGTTGTTTAGCCTGGAGAAGAGGAGGCTCGGGTGATCTTATTACTGTCTACAACTACCTGAAGGGAGGCTGTAGCCAGGTGGGGGGTGGCCTCTTCTCCCAGAAAACCAGCAATAGAACAAGGGGACACAGTCTCAAGTTGTGCCAGGGTAGGTATAGGCTGCATGTTAGGAGGAAGTTCTTCCCAGAGAGAGTGATTGGCATTGGAATGGGCTGCCCAGGGAGGTGGTGGAGGCACTGTCCCTGAAGGTGTTGAAGCAAAGCCTGGATGGAGCACTTAGTGCCATGGTCTGGTTGACTGGCTAGGGCTGGGTGCTAGGTTGCACTGGATGATCTTGGAGGTCTCTTCCAACCTGATTGATTCTATGATTCTATGGTTCTATGAGCAAGCTCTCTGACTCCTTTCCAACAAATATACTTTGTCTGACCTGGTTACTCTACACAAAGCAGTACAACTGTGAGAAAAAGATGTTCAGCAGTGGTAAGAGAGAAGTAAAGGATTTGTGAAGTCTTTGCCCTTAGTTCTTACACGCTCCTCTTCAAACTGCTCTGCTTCATTTACTTCCCTGGCCATTAACACCCCTATACATGACTGAGAGCACTGGATGTAATCCCACACAAAAAAAAACCTTATTCACCAAAAAAATAAAGGTAAGCAAAACACTCTACAGAGAACTGCTCTGTCTGCTTGTGCCAACACCAGTCTCACCCAACATATTTTTAATCACTCTGATGTCTGCATCCATGTGCTGCATGCCTCCCAGGCTCTGGAACCCTATCTTATTGTTGATCTGTATAGAACCATGCACACTCTCTATCTTGAAATAACAGAAGCAATTATTACTAGTAAATAATATATAGTAGCTCATTTTAAATGAATCATGTTCTCCAGTCACCCTGGAGAACAAATAAAATAGGCAAAGCTACAAGGCATCACTTTAAAATGCTCCTTATATAATTATGAAATTGCATTAGGCTGTGAGTCATTCCTGCAAATGCAGGGTTCATTGAGGGTAATTAAAATAAGTCACTATCTCTTCAAGGCAGTGACTCATAGGCTGCTGCCCATGGCAGAGTGCAGTGAAGTCAGGAAGAAGCTCCTCTCTTCCCACTGAAGAAAACAATAGCAGCTTATTAAAGCAGTGAGTAGGATCAGTTTGCCCTCCAGGCAGCATGTTGGGGTTTTTATCCATGTTCAAGGAGTGAAATCAAATACATGTTAACTGTGTGTCTTACTTAGGACTACAGGAAAAAAAGAAGGGGGCTAAACACAACTGGAATGTACTCAAAAGTTATTTCCCTACGTAGTTGTTTGTAGGCTTTGGAATAAATGATGTTTCACAGAGAGAGTGATTGGCATTGGAATGGGCTGCTCAGGGAGGTGGTGGAGGCACCGTCCCTGGAGGTGTTGAAGCAAAGCCTGGATGAGGCACTTAGTGCCATGGTCTGGTTGACTGGCTAGGGCTGGGTGCTAGGTTGGACTGGATGATCTTGGAGGTCTCTTCCAACGTGGTTGATTCTATGATTCTATGATTCTATTACAAACCCCTTTGCAATACCACAGGTCATGATTGTAGGAATCTATGACTGCTCAATATTAATTCTGCTTAGAGCCTACCATCCCTGCCAAAGCTTTCCAAAAGTTGTGCAATATCAACAGTGGAGCCCTTGCAGTGTAGAACTTGTTTTATGAGCCTGATCAGAACAGATTTGTTAAGAAAGCTGCCAGAAATACTGAAGGAGGTGCAGAGTTAATGATGTTCAAATCAGTTTAACTTAAAACACTTTCAACACTTCTCTTTAAGGCTTTCCAGGAACATTTCAAATTTGGAGTGGTTACTTCACCACCTTCTGCGTAGCAAGAGGAATATTGGCATATCATCTTGACAAGACCTGCTTGAATGTAAAGCATGATATTGTGCATTGTGCCCAGGGTCTCAAAGACAGGGTGAAATTAATTTTTCTTTCAAGAAGCTTGACTGTAATATTTTTTTTTCCTCACTGGGAAGTGAGTTTGTACCCAATACCAGCAATCTGCTGTAGAACTGGTATCCATGTTTCCAAATATCTGTGATGTGTCATTGACTAGTACAGAATCACAGAAACATCCAGATGGGAAAAGCTCCTCAGGATCACCAAGCCCAACCTAGAACCCTACTCAACAAGATTCACCTTAAACCATATCCCTAAGCACCACATACAAACAACCCTTAAACACATCCAGGGTGGGTGACTCCACCACCTCCCTGGCCAGCCCATTCCAGTGCCTGACCACTCTCTCTGTGAAAAACTTTTCCCTAATGTCAAAGAATCATAGAATCAGTTCAGGGTTAGAAGGGACCAAAAGGATCATCTAGTTCCAATCCCTCTGCCATAGGCAGGGACACCTCACACTGCATCAAGCCCTCTAGAGCTTCATCCAGTCTGGCCTTAAGCACCTCCAGGGATGGGGCTTCCACCACTTCCTTGGCCAACCTAGTCCAGGGTCTCACCACCTTCATGGTGAAGAGTCTCTTCCTCATGTCCATTCTGAATCTCCCCACCTCCAGCTTTGCTCCACTCCCCCATGCCCTATCACTACCTGACAGCCTAAAAAGTCTCTCCCCAGCTTTCTTGTAGGCCTCCTTAAGATACCAAAAGGTCACAATGAGGTCATGTTGGAGCTTTCTCCTGTCCAGACTGAACAGCCCCAACTCCCTCAGTCTCTCCTCCAATCTAAACCTACCCAGTCTCAGCTTGAGGCCATTCCCTCTTGTTCTGTCTCAAATTACCTGTTAGAAGAGCCCAGCAGCAGCCTCTCTACAATGTCCCCTCAGGTAGTTGCAGACAGCAATGAGGTCTCCTCTCAGCCTCCTCTTCCTCAACCTGGGCCCACTTTTGTAATTGTACTAGATTTGGCTGGGTTGGAGTTAACTTTGCCCACAGCTAGCCCTAGGATTTATGGCTAGTGTGGTCTTGATAACACATCAGTGTTTTGGCTATTGCTGAGCAGTGCTTGCAGAGCATCAAGGATATTTCTCCAGCATTCCCCACCAAAGGTCAGTAAGCTGGAGATGGTCAAGAAGTTGGGATGAGACACAGCCAGGACAGGTGATCTCAACTGACCAAAAAGATGTTCCCTACTGTATCATGTGTTGTTCAGCAATAACATTCACATGACAGGCATTGAAGAGAGGGGAGGGATGGTGAGGAATGAAGGCATTTGTATTCCAAAGCAACAACAACACATACTGAGGTCTTGCTTCCCAGGTAATTGCTAGACATTGCCTACTAGTGGGAAGTGAAGAATACACCTCCTCATTTTGCTTTGCTTCTGTGTGCAGCCTTTACTTTCCTCATTAAACTGCCTTTATCTCAATCCATGAGCTTGCCCATCATATCTTCTCTCCCTGACCTTTGAGAAGGTGGAGTGAGTGAACTGGGAGCAGGAGGTGTCTGGCATGCAAACAAGTCAACCTACTGCAGTAATAGTCACTGACTTTTAACCTCCTACACTTTGACTTGCCATAACTTTTAGTTCACATAGGAAAAACAGGAAGGTCTTTCATAGCTTGTCACTGTATCTGCCTTTTCTTCATACCTCATTCATCCACTTTCTTATTCTCCCCATTCAGGTCTTCATGTGAAAGAATCTATAAGCTCACACCATTCATTAGGCATTGTTCCAACCTATTAAATGGAAATATCACTTTATCTTTTTGCCAGACTGCTTTGCACAGTGGCCTTTTTGTATAAAATGAGTTTTCCATTAAAAAGCATCGAGTCATGAACACACAGCATCACAAATAACCATCCCTAGTGAATCAATCCTGTAGACCATTCCATACAGCTGTCATTTTGTGACACAGAAGTCCAGAAGGTCAGACTGAAATACACAGCTGTCTTGTTCTGTCAATTGTAACCACATTTATTGGTGTTCTGGCAACTTTATTCAATGTCTCCTTCAGATAAAATTAGTCTTCTCCCTTTTTTCTTCAAACTTATTTTCAGGGCATGTGATGGTTTGGGTGTTACCCTCCCCACACACACACTTAAGAAAATCACCCAGACGAGACTCAGCCAAGCTGGAAATTAAGGAATGAAGCTTTATACTTACAGCTTAACACAACATACAAGCAGATATTTACAATCTATACAGCTACAGACAGGAATATACACGTTAAAAAGGTAACACAGAAACACAACAGCCCTCCCAGAAAGAAGAGTTCCCAGGCAGGGCTCCCAACCACCCTTCCACCTTCCTCTCACCTCTCTACCTTACCCCAGACTTTGCCTTACGCTCAAGGTACTTGAGGGTCAGCCAAGTAGAGGGTCAGCCAGGGGGGTTAGGAAGCAGATGGATTAGTCAGGCAGGTTAGAGAAAGAAGTTCATGCAGCCCTAAGAGACAGAGAGTGACTCGCTTATCTGTCTTTGTGTTCTTGTTCTAATACCTCTCAGCAAGCCTATGAGTGAAGTAGACACCACCATTGTTTCCTTTCCACAGCCTATAGTCTAATTCCTCTCACCAAAATACCCCATCGAGGCTCAAACTAGCACAGGGCACAAGTAGACAGAACAAAGAAGCCTGTGAAAATGTCTTCTGCTCTGTCCCCCTTTTCCCGTTCATGTACTCAAGCAGTCAGGAAACTAATCCAAAGTTTTTCACTAAAATCACTTCTAAGCTAAAAAAAAAAAATAATTCAGGGAAAAAGTCCATGCTAGGGAACATCACTCCCCTAACAAGCAGTGAATCTTTGAAATTGGTTCCAAACAAAATAGTCAGAATTCTGAATTCTTGGCCTTCCTGAAATATGATGGACTTCTTTCCTTCATACCCCTCCTATAAAGCTCCCAATGCTGTTTCTCACTAGTGGGACATCCTAATGACATGGAAAGGGAAAAATAGAACCACCAAAGCTATTATTGCAGGACAAGGAA
Source organism: Pogoniulus pusillus (assembly GCF_015220805.1). Taxonomy (NCBI): domain Eukaryota; kingdom Metazoa; phylum Chordata; class Aves; order Piciformes; family Lybiidae; genus Pogoniulus; species Pogoniulus pusillus. Next base: position 9,747,653 of record NC_087294.1, on the reverse strand, counting down.
CAAAAGCATAACTTGTCTATGCTTGTGTACTAAATAACTTCAAGAGGCTGTTTTTATTAGAACCATTAGCTTATCCTTCCCACTCCTCTGTTCCTATTGATGTCTCTGATTTGCCTCAATATAAACTCCTAAAATTAGGGATCATGTCCCTGCAATACCTATGGCACTAATGGATGGCACTAGGAAAGCAATGTTATTGCTTTTACAATGCTCATCCATAAGTCCTGGCAACAAACCAAGCTCTATTCATCACAGGTGCAAAATTAGGACAGGTATGGACAAAAGGAAATACCTTTTACCAATACATCACTTTTATTGACTAAAAGTGGACACTCAGCTGTCTGAATTGTGTTTGAAGACTGCATTTGGTGCTGTTCTTATTGTTAACTGGTGCTACACTGAGCAATCAGAGCACTTTGGTCAAGATATGCATGTTGATTTCCAGCAGAAAGATTTTTGCTTCCAGCAACAAGAGAAAATTCAGAGCTAGATCCTTACCAAAACAGCACAAATGCAGTTTATAGAAGAGTATAGCCTTGAAGTTATTTGTTATAGTACTGCAGGATAAACTGAAACCAGAAATTGAAGTTACTTCCAGAATCACAGATTCATAGAATCACAAATTAGTCCAAGTTGGAAGTGATGTCCAAATGTCATCTACTTCAACCCCCCCTGCAGTCAGGAGGGGTATCCTCAACTAGATCAGGTTGCCCAGAGCCCTGTCCAGCCTCACCTTGAGTATCTCCAGGGATGGAGCCCCAGCTACTTCCCTGGTCAACCTGTGCCAGTGTTCCACCACCCTCATAGTAAAAACCTGTTCCTAACATCCAATCTAAATCTGCTCTTCTCTAGTTTGAAGCCATTGTCCTCATCCTGTCACCACAGGCCTTTGTAAACAGTCTCTCTCCATACTTTTTGTAGGCCCCCTTCAGGTACTGCAAAGTCATCATCATAGAACATTGCATCATAGAATCAACCAGGTTGGAAGAGACCTCCAAGATCACCAGTCCAACCTAGCACCCAGCCCTAGCCAGTCAACCAGACCATGGCACTAAGTGCCTCATCCAGGCTTTTCTTGAACACCTCCAGGGATGGTGCCTCCACCACCTCCCTGGGCAGCCCATTCCAATGCCAATCACTCTCTCTGTGAAGAACTTCCCCCTAACAGCCAGCCTAGACTTCCCCCAGCACAACTTGAGACTGTGTCCCCTTGTTCTGTTGCTGGTTGCCTGGGAGAAGAGACCAATATTTCTCTTGAATTGAGGGGCCCAGAACTGGACACAGCACTCAAGCTGTGGCCTCACCAGTCTTGAGTACAGTGGAAGAACAACCTCCCTTGCCCCACTGGCCACACTATTCCTGATCCAGGCCAGGATGCAATTGGCTCTCTTGGCCACCTGGGCACACTGCTGCCTCATCTTCAGCTACTCTACCAGTACCCCCAGGTCCCTTTCCTCCTGGCTGCTTTCCAGCCACTCTGTCCCCAGCCTGCAGCACTACTTGGAGTTGTTGTGGCCAAAGTGCAGAACCCTGCACTTGGCCTTGTTAAATCTCATCCCATTGGCCGCTGTCCACCTATCCAGCCTGTCTAGGTCCTTCTTCGGGGCTCCCCTACCCTCCAACAGATCCACACCTGCTCCTAGCTTGGTGTCATCTGCGAACTTACTGATACTGGACTCAATCCCCTCATCCAGACCATCAGTCAGTTGCCCAGACCCTAGCAGGAAAGGAAAAAATCTTAAGCATTTATCTATCAGACATCAAAGAAATAGTACAGAAGAGATACAAGAAAACTTGATAGATTTTATAGCTCAAAAAACTCACTTTTTATTGCAGAAATATCTTGAGTGACTGAGGTGACAGGAACTCTAGCTTCAAAATTTGAATATCACTTTATAGGCTGGGGTAGCTTTTAACCTTTTTTCCTTTGGCATAATTGCACTATGCCTTATGACTAAGATGTTTATAAATAAACTCCAGCTATAAATGACTCATAGCTCTCAAATACAATATTTAATATCAGATGATGAAAGTACACAACACATTAAAACTGCAACAGCATCCAAATATTTGCTGGGTTTTGGATACACCCAAAAACCTTCCCAGAGAGAGCGATTGGCTTTGGAATGGGCTGCCCGGGGAGGTGGTGGAGTTGCTGTCTCTGGAGGTGTTGAAGAAAAGCCTGGCTGAGGCACTTAGTGCCATGGTCTAGTTGATTGGATAGGGCTGGGTGCTCGGTTGGACTGGATGAGCTTGGAGGTCTCTTCCAACCTGGTCAATTCTATGATTCTATGATCACAGAATCACAGAAACATTCTTGTTGCAAAAAACTCTCAGGATCACTAAATCCAACCCATAACCCTACTCTACAAAGTGCACCCTAAACCATAGCCCCACGCATTACATCTGCATGACTTCTAAATGCATCCAGGTTGGTGACTCCACCACCTCCCTGGACAGCCCATTCCAAGGCCTGACCACTCTTGCCATGAATTTTTTTTCTAATAACCACTCTAAACCTACCCAGTCACAGCTTGAGGCTATTCCCTCTTGTTCTATCACTTATTACCCCTGAGAGAGACCAGCACCAACCTCTCTGCAACCTCCTTTCAGTAACCATAGACAGTGATGAGGTCTCCCCTCAGCCTCCTCTTTTTCAAACTGAACAGCCCCAGCTCCTTCAGTTGCTCCTCATAAGATTTATTCTCCAGGCTCTTTCCAAGCTTCCTTGCCCTCCTCTGCATTCACTCCAGCACCTCTATCCCTCCTGTATCAAGGTGCCCAAAACTGAACACAGTACTCAAGGTGTGGCCTCACCAGAGCCGAGTATAAGTGGACAATCACCTCCCTACTCCTGCTGGGCACAGCATTTCTGGTACAAGCCAGAGTACCATTGGCTTTGTTAAGCAGCTGGCCACACTACTTGCTCATATTCAGTTGCTTATTGACACATATCTGACCACAAAATCCATTCCTATTATAACAGTGCAAAATGGCATGAGGAGCTTAAAATAATTGTCATTTTTCAGCTATATGTGGAGCTTTCACACACCAAGTTTCTGTCCTGGCCCATGAATTCTCCTGTCAGGAAGAAGCCAGAAGTCCTTCTCTCTGCTGCCATGTCCAGGATGTTGCTGGTTACCTAATACTCATTCTGTTTTTCTTCATATCTATATATATAGAATTTTATTTACTTCAAAAAGTGCCTTGGGATATTTCAAGTATGAAAGGGACAATTTAAGTGCCTTTTTTATTCCCTGTCATGCCAAGGGGCAAAAGTAATAGCCTTATGCAATGTTGCACCACGTTGCACAGGCTGATGTGGTGTTACATAACACTGGCTAGGTACAAACGTTTTCAACACACACACACACACATACAAAGCTCTAAATGCAAGGGTCCTTTCAGTGCCCTGTACGAGCACAACAATATAGGCACTGCAAGCAACCAATCTGGCTTCCAGATGAACTCATTCAGACAGAAATGTAAGACCAGTGCTCCTGTTGTGCTTGCTTTGCTTTGCCCAGGAGTGAACCAGGAAATGTTCTATTAAGTCTCCCTGCCAAAGCAACTGGATCTTGCCTTGTAAAATAATGTCCTTTTTTTTTTCCAGTGAAAAATTACAGTGGTGGTGACTACACACCCTCTGATAATCAATTCTTGGTCATCTTACATTTCTCTCACAAAAGCAAAGTCAAAACTGTTTGTCTGCACTCCTGTAGAAAAGCAAAGGATGTTCAAGAAGCAAACTAGAATCAGAGTCAACCAGGTTGGAAGAGACCTCCAAGATCATCCAGTCCAACCTATGACCCAGCCCTCTCCAATCAGCTAGACCATGTCTAAGAATAAATGGTCAGTAATGGACCATTGCCAAGCATCTGCATGCTGTGCCTTGTGTCTGTTACTTCACTGATGATCAGGCAGGACAAGCTAAGCTTCAGAGTGGTCAGCAGGTGGAAAGAGGTGATTCTGACATTCTGTTCTTCTCTGGTGAGACTCCACCTGGAGTACTGTGTCCAATTCTGGGGTCCCCAACACAAGAGATAAATGATCCTGCTGGGGCAGGTCCAGAGAGGGGCCACAAAGACGATCAGAGGACTGAAGCACCTCTCCTGTCAAGACAAGATGTAACAATTGGGAGTGCTCAGCCTGGAGAATAGAAGACTCCAGGGAGATCTTGTAGCTGCATTTCAATATCTGAAGATGACCTACAGGTAGGTTGAGAAGGGGCTTGTAGCAACAGGACAAGGGGAAATGGTTTTAAGCTGGAGCAGGGTAGATTTAGACTATACATTAGGAGGAAGTTCCTTACAATGAGAGTGGTAAAACACTGGAACAGTTTGTCCAGGGATGTGGTTAAGGCCCTATCCCAGGAGACATTCAAGCTCAGACTTGACGTGGCCCTGAGCAGCCTGATCTAGTTGGAGGTGTCCCTGCTGACAGCAGTAGGGTTGGACAAGATGACCTTTGAGTGTCCCCTGCAACCAAATGTAATCTGTGACTCTGTGACATAACATTATGTAACCAATTTTTACCTGCTTCCTTAGGATTTTACATGTGGTCAGAGATTATTTTATACCTCAGTAAAAACAAAACAAAACCAAAACAGTCCTTGTATTACAATGGAAAGGATTTTTCTCTGATATCTAAAACCACCTGTGAGAAGAGACCAGCACCAACCTTTCCAGGTGTCATTGCAGGTAGCTGTAGATAGCAAAGAAATCTCCCCTCAGCCACCTCTTTTTCACACTAAACAGCCCCAGCTCCTTCAGTCACTCCTCATAAGATTTATTCTCCAGGCCCTTCACAGCTTCATTCCCTCCTCTGCATTCACTCCAGCACCTCAACATCCTTCTTGTATCAGGGTGGCCAAAACTGAGCACAACACTTGAGCTGTGGCCTCATCAGAGCCAAGTACAAGGGGACAATCACCTCCCTACTCCTGCTGGACACAACCAGGATGCCATTGGCTTCCTTTGCTACCTGGGCACACTACTAGTTCATATTGAGTTGCATGTCTATTAGAACCCCCAGGTCCTTTTCTGCCAGACAGATTTCCAGCCACACTTCCCCAGACCTGTAGTGCTGCTTGGGGCTGTTGTGGCCCAAGTGCAGGACCTGGTATTTGGCCTTGTTGAAGCTCCTGCCATTGCTATTGTCCCATCAATCCAATCTATCCAAGCCCCTCAATAGAACCTCCCTACCCTCCTGAAGATCAACACTGCCAGCCAACTTGGTGTCATCTGCAAACTTACTGAGGACACACTCTGTCTTCATCAAGGTCACCAACAAGGATGTTAACCAGTAAATCATACCCAATGCTAACTGCATGCACGCTGCATTATTGCAGCACACTGTAAACAGCTTGGCCACACACTGTGCTTGGTTGTGAACTGACAGGCTTGTCACTGAAGGTATCAGAGGCCTGCTAAACCATGATGTACTGCTGCCTCTCACACATGACAGTGATGGACAGCTTTCATTCCAGTCACATCCCGTTTTGTGCCTGCCATAACAACAGCCATTGCACTGCTCTGAGCAATAAAGGGACTACAGACACCACATCGTGGTAATTAAAGATTTATAGTGGAGTAAATAATTAACTCTCCCCCATTCCAGTGTACACAAAAGTCATGCTTAAATGAATACAAAAGCAGCAGTAAGCTCATAGCAGGCAGCTGAAACCGATTTATCTGTGATACATCTCAGAAGCCTCACATCCTCTCTCAAAGGAAGTTTTTTTTGTTAGGTCAGGATGTCTTGGGTACAAAGAGAGACACTGCATGCTCAGGGCTTTCTTCCAAAAGAATGAAGGTGTTCCCTATTCCAGAACCGCTTAGTTCTATGTTTAGGCTCAACAAAGTAATGTGTTGAGCTCTTGTGATAGCTTGAAGCTAGCTAGAATGTTTTGGTGAGAAGAACTAGATTACAGGCTGTGAGAAGGAAACAATGGTGATGTCCACTCATAGGCTGGCAGAGATGTGTAAGAACAAGAACATAAATACACATAAGAGAGTCGCTGTCTGGGCTTTGTGGGCTGCACTTCTTTCTCTAACCTAACCTGCCATCTGTGTGACTAATCCATTTGCTTCCTAACCCCCCCCCCACCAACCCTCCAAGATACCTTGTGCATAAAGCAACATCTTGGGTAAGGTGGGACAAAAGTGGAGGGGTGGCGGAGAGCCCCTCCTGGGGACTCAGGTTCGTGGGAGGGTTGTTGTGTTCCTGTATTACCTTTTAACCTGTATATTACTGTATATATTACAAATACCTGCTTGTATATTGTGCTAAGCTGTAAATATAAAGCTTCATTCTTTAATTTCCAGCTCAGCTAAGTCTAGTCTGGGTGATTTCATAAGAGCTGGGTGGGGGGGGGGACAGGCAACACCCAAACCATCACAGCTCTTTGAGTACTAGAATCATATAACCAACCAGGTCAGAAGAGACCTCCAAGATGACTACACCACTCCTCTAGTCTTGACATCAGCAATCTTATTGTCACTTGGAAACTTTATGTGAGATTTTTTTTCTCTTTGGAGTTTTGCTTAGGGCACCACTATTTTTTTTTCCAGGATAAGGGGCACTGGGTGGAAGCTTCATGTAAACATGAGGAATTTTTTCCCTGTGAGGGTGACAGAACACTGAAACAGGATGCCCAGGGGGGTTGTGGAGTCTCCCTCTCTGGAGAGGAACATGACCTTCCTGGACATGTTCCTGTGTGATCTGGTTTAGGCAATCCTGCTCTGTAGGGTAGGACTGGATGATCTTTCAAAGTCCCTTCCAGCCCCTGACATTCTGTGATTGTGATTCCACCATAAAAATCCCAATCACAGATTTTAGGTACAAACTCTTAAGAATACTTAACACAAGTTCAGGCCTTAGAGGCATGCATTGTTATGTCCCTGCTAGAGTACTTTTGTCTCTCATTTTATTTGTACCCCAATAAGATGGCTTTGATTCTCTCTAGATTATATGGTGCACCCAAAACTCTCTTCCAAAAGCACAAAGTATGCCTGAATTAAAACATTAAGCTTGCAGAGAGTACTTGGAAAGGATGAAACTGCACCAGAAATAAGGACAATGTGGTAACCACTGCTCATATGCATCATGGTAATGCCATTAGCTGCTTGGTCACTTGGTCTTTGCCTACAGACTTTTTCTCTCAATCACTGCATGTAAGGTACTTGTTCTGGTATGAATGAAATCTGCAGTGAAAAAGGTTATTCTGTTATTCTCTGCAGTTTCTCTGCCCCAGCAGCTGTAGAAGCTGGAGTGTGAAAGGTGAGCAAAGTTATTGTCACAGAGGGGGGAAATTAATTGCTGCAAGATGATATCTTATAAAAATATATCATTTATTAATTTCAATATTCTGGACTCTCACCACCCCCAACCACTGAATTTTAACAGTAATGTTTGTTCTTACATGGTTATGGAAGACATTCCAGGAACAACATCAAACAGAACTTGTCAATGACTAGCAAACATTCAAACTATAAACAGAGAGAATCCCCGTTGCCACCTGGGGTCAATGCACCATTTGCCCAGTCGGTGGGCCAGAGCTCTTTCTGCTCATGGCAGAAGGCAGTGGAGAATTACAGAGGCATTAAAGCATTTACTCACAAATTCTTATTAATTATCAATCACCCTCCAGGGCTACGTCACAGCCTATACAAATGTTCAATCTTCAGGGAACTCTGCCTGTGGACGTTGAGGCTGGGATCCTCCTGGCTTCAGGGGAAAGGATGCAGACCATCTGTCACCTTGTTCTCCTGGCTTCTTCTGGCAGAACCTTCAGGTGCAGAAGGCAGGATGCTGTATGGTCTCAGCATGGAGTCATGCTGGCCACAGAGGCCGATTGCATGCATACATCCAAGGGCTGCTCCTGGTAACTTGCAGCAGTGGAGTTTATCAGGCAGTGATAGGGCAGCAGGCATGCAATAGGGTGCTTGGCTGCACAGGAGCACATGGGAGACTCTGTGTCCATAGAGAAAAGTAGATAGCACAGGCAAATAGCAGCAAAGCAAGCAAGCAGGCATTAGAGCAAGCATTGCGGGTGAGCAAGCACTTCATTTACCCGTGTACCCCTATTTATCAAATGTGGGCTGAGATTAATGGCCCCTTGGCCACCAGAATGACCAATCAGCTTGGCAGTTACCCAAAGCATACCATAATAGGCTATCCCAAATATGAGGACCTGGTAGGCTGCCCAGGGAGGTGGTGGAGTTGCCGTCCCTGGGGCTGTTCAAGGCAAGGTTGGACGTGGCACTTGGTGCCATGGTCTGGCCTTGAGCTCTGTGCTAAAGGGTTGGACTTGATGATCTGTGAGGTCTCTTCCAACCCTGCTGATACTGTGATAAGCTAGGCACATGGGCTTACACAGCTGCGTTACACAGCCTGGGCCCTGGGCAGGCCAGACTTTATAGCACCAGATCTATTGTGTCCCTCTAATGTGTTAACCTCTGGTGTGGGCAGAAAACCATGTCCAGGCAAGACAAAGCATGCATAAGCCTATTCTGGGCCTATGAGCCCTCCATCACAGTTGTCTAAACTCAGAATTGCTGTCTCCTAGGAGATCTCAATGTTTCAGGTGCTTCAAGTTGCAATTAAAAAGGAAAACAGCAATATCTCCTGCAAGATGGAAGTTCTGATGAGGGTTTGTTCCCTCAAAGGAAGAAAGGCAGGTAATTTGTTTCAGAAACACATTCAGAGCTTGCAAGTTTCTGGTTTCTTAAGCAGCACACAAAAATGTTGCCTCAAAGCTTCTCCCGCACCGACACTCAGAAGATTCCATCAGCCTCCCTGCAAGAAGGCAGTCTTGCAGGACCATGCAGCCCCTCAGCCACAGTTACCTCCTGCCAGGGCCAGCACTCAAGGTCCTTGGGCACCTTGGACGGCCCATGCCATCATTGGACATGTCTCTGGCTGTAAAGCAAACTCCTTTGGTTTCCCTGGGCATGTTATTTCTATTGATATGCACCTGCCTGCCCCACCTCATGCCCCACATGTGCTGGGAAAGCCCAAAAAGAGACAAATAATTTCTCCTAGCTCCGTTCTCAGGAAAGGCCATTTTGGATCAATACATTTTCCAAGGCTCTCCCTGCAAGGAAGATGTGTTGCTTTCAAAAGTGCACTTGAGTACTTGAGCTGCAAGGAGAGCTACTGGAATTAGCAGGCAGGTGTCCCCTACACTTTAGCAACCTCAGGTAGATCTCTCACCCCTAGCTATAATGCAAGGTTTGGTGGAGTCATGTCCATGCTGTCCTACACTTGATGCCCAGCAAACAAACTTGAGCCCATGTACCTGCATTTCTGTGGGAGCAGAGAGAGGCAGAAAGCACCATCCTCAGGGTCAAGGGGACAACATTTGCCTGGGGCACCAGGAAGGCATGCTGACAAGCCAAGGTTAGGTTGGAGGCAGTGCCAGCCCTGGGCTGGCGTTTCATTCACTGAAGGGGTTGGGTACTCTTGTACCTGGGCCAGAATTTCTCTGCCAAAATCTGCCTATTGAATAAACCTCTCCTCTTTCCTTCTAAACCAGTTTCATTCCAAGATGATGTTTCTTACAGACAAGGAAACAATATTTTTGTGAGAGCCTCTTTGTAATAGGTCTCTGTTTAATTTTTCTTTTTTGCTTTTCCTCCTTCTCTCTCCTTTTATTCCACAGCAGTGTGACCTGACCCTTGGCTGCTGGCAGCCACATGCCCAGCAGCACTCAGGGGGACCCTCGCAACGGGTCTGAGAGTATGCAGGGGTCATATTCATCTCTCTGGAGAGTTTCTTAAAGGCATTTGATTCCTATGACATTAACTAGTTACTAAATAACAAAGATTCAAAGATTAGCATTACCATGTCACCTCAGGGTTCAGCCAGGCAGCCAGGGGGAGGAGAAAGGCAATAACGTGAGCTGCAGAGGACACTGAACCTGCAAGTGAAAAGACTCATTATTCACAAGGAGTTCAAGCTGAAACGTTAAGTTCAGCTCTTTTCCAGGGCTGCCACTGCTGCTCTCGTTTCACCAGTAATGGCTGCACAAGGTATTTGCACTGTCTTGCTGCCACAGTTTCACTTCAGCTTGTCAGTGCTAATTTGCTGCATTACAGAATTATGAAGTGACAGCAGTTGGAAGGGTCCTCTGCAGCTGATCTATCCAGTCCAGCCCCCTGTAACATGACTTTATCATAGAATCAACCAGGTTGGAAGAGACCTCCAAGATCATCCAGGCCAACCTAGCACCCAGCCCTAGCCAGTCAACCAGACCATGGCACTAAGTGCCTCAGCCAGGCTTTTCTTGAACACCTCCAGGGATGGTGACTCCACCATCTCCCTGGGCAGCCCATTCCAATGCCAATCACTCTCTCTGCCAACAACTTCCTCCTAACATCCAGCCTAGACCTCCCCTGGTGCAACTCGAGACTGTGTCCCCTTGTTCTCTTGCTGGTTGCCTGGCAGAAGAGACCAACCCCACCTGGCTCCAGCCTCCCTGCAGGTAGTTGTAGACAGCAATGAGGTCTGCCCAGAGCCTCCTCTTCTCCAGGCTGCACACCCCCAGCTCCCTCAGCCTCTCCTCCTAGGGTTTGTGTTCCAGGCCCTTCACCAGCCTTGTTGCTCTTCTCTGGACATCTTCCAACACCTCAACATCTCTCTTGAATTGAGGAGCCCAGAACTGGACACAGGACTCAAGGTGTGGCCTGACCAGTGGTGAACACAGGGGAAGAATAACCTCCCTTGTCCTGCTGGCCACACTGTTGCTGATCCAGGCCAGGATGTCATTGGCTCTCTTGGCCACCTGGGCACATGGCTGGCTCAACTTCAGTGCTCTTACTGGTGGAAGAGAATTAAATCACTGTTAAAGAGAGGCTTTCCCTGTTTCCTTGAGACAAGGCTTTTGATCTAAATCGCAGTCCTAAGGAACGCTGGATATCCTGAGCAGCTATAGGTCACCTCTGCTTTGTAGAGGGTTCTCTTTGAACATAGTCTCACAGACAGACATCAGCCAGTGGGTACAAGGGGTTCCAATTCCTAAATGTGCACAAGGCAGAGCATGTGAAATGTCTGAAAGAGAGAGCAGAAGTCTTTCTCACTTTAATTAGCGAATAAGAAAGAACAACAACAAAAAAATCCCAATAAAGTAAGCTGATGTATCTTTCTGTTTCCTTGAGACTGAAATCTTCTATTTAGGAAACCTCTGGAGCAGTCTGCAGATTCTTTAAAGCTTTCATTGCATTAAAATACTCTCAGATTACAGAATGTGCTTAATAGTAGCCTTCTGCAAAATGTTCAAACAGTCATATAATGAGGAAAAATGCTTTAGTCATCTGCAGTTGAAGTTCAGGGGTTTAAAATGCTTGTTTTTCAGATATATTCAGTCAATCCCTGCCTACATATTCACTCAGGTTCTGCCTTTAAGCACAATAGATGATCTCTTCTTGAAAGCATCGCTAAGAAAAAGCTCTTTGAATGTAACAGATTCATGCAGTGTTGTCCCTAGAGTCAGAGGATGAACCTCAGTAACACTCAGAAGGAAAAATATGCCTCGAGGGTTTTCCATTTTAAGTTTGTAGAGCACATGTGATAAAGCAGACTCTGTGAAGGGGCCTGGGAAACCCACTCACAAGTTTTGCAGAGACTCCTGGTTTCATCAGGTACCCTTGAATCAGCTCTGACCATGCAGAGCCCGAGCAAAGAGCACAGAGCAGGAGTGTGTGCACAGCTGCTTGCTTTTCACATGCACACCTGCATTTGTGTGTCTTTCACTTCTAGCCATGTGTGTGAGCTACCAGAAATATAGTTCCTTAACTCAAATCAGCTCTGATCACAATGTCCTTATCTTTTAGTATGCAAAGCACACTACTTGGAGTGAATTTCACCTAACTTCAATGCTTTGCATCACATGTATCAAGGATTACAGGAGAGATGCACTCTCTTACTTTGGCTATGGTGGCGTGCTGAGAGCAAAGCAGTGATTTGCTGTATTTGACATGCAGGACAGGCCTTTTATGTTCAATCTGTTGATACTTGGAGCTGCACCAGTTGCTGTTTCTAATTCAGAGAGCAGCAAGCATAGAGGACTACTGAACACAGCCACATGGTCTACATTTTCTCTCTGACACCTTCTACTCTGTGACCCTAGCACCCTCCCAAAAGGCAGACTAAAATGCTTCAATTAGATAATGCAGGGAAAGATCTTCCAATTTTAGTAGCCATCATACTTCCCTTATGTGAAACAGACCAAATTTTAGTAGCCATCATGCTTCTCTTATGTGAAAGAGACCAAATTTTAGTAGCCATCATGCTTCCCTTATGTGAAACAGACCACAGCTTGGGTTTGATACAAGACTAACCAGGCCATTAAATAACCTGGCAACCTACTCAAAGGACACAGAGGCATATGCAGAAGGAAAGCTTAATGTAAACATTTCTTTCCAATAGTGAACCCCTAACATTAGACTTTTACCATGCATTTTGCAGAACCATCAGGTAAAGTCCACACTTGTCCTCCAATTCTTACTGTTTTGTCAAGCTCTCCTTGTCATCTGTTATGCTCTTGGTGCACCCCTGCATTGCCAAGCAATATTAACGTTGTGTAACCACCAGACAGATTATCCTATTCTGCAGAATGAGTTTCACTGTAAGCTAACAGGCATCTGCTAAATAAAGCCATGCCCATTGCAGATCACCTTGGCTTTTAACTGTTGATGAGCTTACTTCACAACTACTTTGCTTTTTCTGCCTTTCCCCTGTGTCAAGACACTCAGAATGACCACGTTGGTGTGCAAAATGGATTACAGCATTGGGACATGCTTTATTATTTTTGATCATTATCATGCCTTGAATTTCGGGCTTTTATTCTGGTGTTTTATTCTCTGTAGCATGTGGCTCTAGCAGGTTTTTGTGATGAGAGATCAAACTGAGCAAAAATGGCCCTGCTGGTTCTGTCAACTGAATTCAAACACTACTGTGAAGCTTTATAGCAATAATACCTTCCGTGCTACTGTACTCTGTCAGCAGTTCCAGGGGAATCCCTGTTCTGAGTAATTTATTATAGCTCAACCATAAAAATGTGCTTTGGGCTGAATGTGGATTTATAAGATTTCTGCCCAGGAGCATATGCTTTGTAAAATTTAATTTAAATCAGCTTAGCTATTTCTTTTGCCTTTAAATACTGAAGAATAAATGACAAAAAAAATAGATTATTAATCTTTTTTCTTTCCTTAGCAGAAGAAAACCCTCACTTTTATTTCTATAACAAATAGGCATTATTTTGCCCCTCATGTAGATATGTAATTTCATCAACTTTGAGCAAAATATGTGGAGAACCATGAGAGCAAAGCTAGCCTTCCTTATTTTAAATGAAATGTGGAGCCTATCTGGCCAACAATGTGGGCTAGGATTTTCAACTGGGCAAAGGGGGAAAAAAAACCAGGAAGAGTAATATTATAATTGGGAGAAAATAAATCTACTGCACATAAATTACTTATTACAACAATTAGCAATAGAGTTCTGTCAAACACTAATAGAAAAACAATCTCTTCCCTTCTCTTCTTCCTGGACTAGCAATGGTGTGACCAGCAGGAGCAGGGAAGGAATGGTGCCTCTGTAGTGCACACTGGTGAAGCCACACCTCATATCCTGGATTCAGCTTTGGGGCCCTAATGCCAAGAAAGACATTGAGAGGCTGGAGTGAGTCCAGGAAATGAAGTTGGGGAAGGGTCTGGAGAGCAGGGCTGGTGAGGAGTGGCTAGGAACTGGGATTGTTTAGTGTGGAGGAGACTGGAGGGAGACCTCATTACACTCTACAACTCCCTGAAAGGAAGTTGCAGTGATGTGGAAGTTGGTCTCTTCTCCCTGGTATCAGGTAATAAAGGAGAAAAAATGGCCTGAAATTGTGCCAGGGGAGGTTTAGGTTGGACACAAGGAACAATTTCTGTGCTGCAGGAGTGGTCAGGCATTGGAACTGGCTGCCCAGGCACCTAGAGGTGTTCAAGCAACATGTGGCCATGGCACTTGCAAACATGGTCTAACATCCATGGTGGTGTTGGGTTGAGCTTGATGATCTTATAGAGCTTTTCCAACCCAAATAATTACACAACAACACAATACTACTCCTCCATGAGCTTCCAGTTCAGCCAAGTACTTAAGCTCTTCGTAAATGAGCAAAAGCAAGTGGCTAAACACAGAGGAGCTCAGCCCAAGTAAGGAGGTCCAACCAACACCCAGTGATGATGTTAGAGTAATGATGAAGTCTCTGTCCTATCTAACCGGGGGGCCACCAGGCCCCCCGGCCTTTTGAAACCCTTCACCATTCACCCGGTGCGCTCCATGGGGACTCACCAGTGATGATGGGAGAAGGATCCCTCTGCCCAGTTGGGCACAGCTTAGGGCTTCTGCCTCTCCTGGAGCTGGTTAAAAAGGGGAGTGGGCAGGGAGGGCAAAGTGGTCACACCTGGGGTGGGAGGAGACTCCAACAGCACCCAGGTGCTCTGGGTTTGGGGAGAAAAAGGGGAAATTGCTGTGTGGGGTGGGGTAGGGGCAGGTGTGGTAGAAAAGAGGAGATAGTGCTGAAAGGAGGGAGATGGAGAGGAAAGGAGGGAGGTGGAAAGAAAGGGAGGAAGATGGGGGGAAAATAGGAGATGAAGAGGAAAAGAGGGAGATGGGTGAGAAGTGGGATAAAAGAAATAAAGAAAATCTGGACTGTAATAAAAAATGGTGGTTCTGCTTTTGACAGGAGGGTTGGATCAGATGATCTTTTGAGGTCCCTTCCAGTCCCTAACATTCTGTGATTCTGTGATTCCCTTCCCCCTTCCTTCTTCCCCTTTCCTTTCCCTTCCCTTTCCTCATAAGAGACAAATTTAATCCAAAAAGCTAATGAATCAAATGCCAGGCTGAAGAGGCACTCTTATCATCTCTGCTTTCAGTGGTTTAGCTGCTGACCAGCAGCTTCCAGGGAAAACAAGATGTCTTACAATAAATCAGGTGGATTTAGATCAGTACAGACAGAAAATTGGGTGCCCTTTAAAACAGCTTGGGCATGAGGATAAGTAAGTAAATTTTATCAAAGTTGCCTGATAGGTTTCAGGAATACCAAGATAAGAACATATAAAAAGCAACTTGAATATGTGACGAGTTATTAGAGTGGACATAATGTAGCTGTATACACATATGCTCAAACACACAGACATACACATAAGTGTCTGGGTGTGTATATACATATATATATATACATATATGAATGGTCCTGATGCTATTTTAATCTTAAATTAATATTAACATTTTAGTACTGCCTGATGTTTAAGATGGTCCATTAGTATATGTGTGGATGATCATAGGATGTTAAGGGTTGGAAGGGACCCAAGGAGATCATGGAGTCCAACATCCCTGCCAGAGCAGGACAATGCTATCTAACACAGATCACAGAGGAACACAGCCAGACAGGCCTTGAAAGGCTCCAGAGAAGGAGACTCCACAACCTCTCTGGGGAGCCTTTTCCAGTGCTCTGTGACCCTTACAGTAAAGAAATTCCCCCTTGTGTTGAAAAAAAACCTAATCTCTACTTTTCACAGGTCATTCAGTCAGACAGTCACATAGGTTGTTAACATGCAGATGGGTTTTCAGCTACTTGCCTCCACCTCTATGAACAGCCCTGATTCTCCCCTTCTTTAGTGGCGATGTGCTGAGTGCAACGAGACAAGCAGATAAAGTTCTATCAGCAGATGGAGTGGCACTACGTCCTAGACAGATACACTTCCTCCATCTTACCCTGTACACTGCAATGTCACCCTGCTGCCTGAGCAGAGATTGCTTTCCCATGTGTTCCTGACTCCCACCGGTAGCAGAGATGATGCTGTGTTGAATGCAACTATAATTACACACCCTGCTGTTCCATTTCTTTGATGCAGCAGGGTAGGAGGGAAAACCTTAAACAGGACTGCAGTTGTGGGTGGCCAATTATCTAGCAGGATGTTTGGGAAAGGTCTTTTTGCTGTTTACACTTCATTACAAACTGTGAAGAAAGCAATTAACACTTGGCTCCTCTTCCTTCATTTTCAATACCTGTATAAACACCAAAAAAAACCCAAAGATGCTACAAGCAGCAGAAGAAATCCAGAATGATCTCTGTGATGTCAGTAGTCTTCTCTGCCCAGGGAGGTGGTGCAGTCACCATCCCAGGAGGTGTTGAAGAAAAGCCTGGGTAAGGCACTTAGTGACATAGCCTAGCTGATTGGACAGGGCTGGGTGCTAGGTTGGACTGTATGATCTTGGAGGTCTCTTCCAACTTGGTTGATTCTATGTTTCTCAGCTCTGGTGCACCCAAACCTGCAGTGTTCTGTACTTGTCTCATACTGTTCTGGTTTCCATTCAGGGAATATTGACCTTTGTCATAATGATAGTAACAATACTGCAGCAGTTTTTGAAGCATGAAATGAGCAGCTTTGATCAGAGCAATGAAGTATTCTCTTATGATTTTGTGAGATGAGCATGAGTGCAGGAGCTTTTACTTTCAGAGTACTGTGATATCTGTAGTGTTGGGATGTATGAGGCTTTCATGTGTTTCATGGCATTCACTTCAGTACAAGTACACTTGTGTGCATGACTAGGTCATCAAATTCACTGTGTGTATGAAAAACTGACTCTTACATCACCAGAGTTAACTTCCCTGCTTAGGCAAGGAAGTTCCATACCCAAAGTCCTTAGAAACAGGACACTGGGACAGTTCTGCTGCATGGACAAAAGGAAAAACCAAGCCAACCTTTTCTCTAGAGTCTTGCACTCATATTCCCCAGAAACACTTTCTTGCCATGGTCTAGTTGATTGGAAAGGGCTGGGTGCTAGATTGGACTGGATGATCTTGGAAGTCTCTTCCAACCTGGTTGATTCTATGACTCTATGACACCCACCCCTCAGATACTTATACACATTGATGAGATCCCCTCTCAGCTTTCTCTTTGCAAGACTAACTGTAGACTTACTTCTCTTTGTCATGTCACTAGGACCATTACTTTAAGTTACATCTAAGCAAGAAAAAAACTGTGGCTGTCATCTATCCTTTTTTCAGTGCCTCAGTGAAAGCCAAAGAATACCAATGGTGTGAATAAGTATGTAATATCCTTAGGTTTCCATAAACCTCAGCCACCATTCAACACTAGCTGGATGGATTTTGCCTTACTACAATGGACCTAACATCTTCCTGCACTTTTCATTATATCAGTTTTGAAACTTAAGATAACTTTTCACAGGGACTGGAAGGGATTAAAAGTGGATGTTTAAAATGCATTGAAAACATGCTTTGCCTTGATTAAATATGTATCAGTGCCAATCAGTAATCCTGCACTAATAGGCTACCCAGCAGTCATAAACAAGTACCATGGGAGAAACAGTACTTTTAAAAGATATTGAGATTTTGCTTTGTGATTTATAATCCTGGACTCTTTAAGAGTACTGCTTTTTAATCATGTCTATGCTGGCCATCATTTATGTAATGACTGGAAACTTGGGCAGCAAGATGTTGCATGTCCTAGACCTGTTAGTGTCCTGCTGGAGATTTTCCCACATCACAATTTGGCTGAAACATCAAGGTTTCATTCATATCCAGCATCCTCATCTCCACACAGCCCCAGAGGTCATTGCACCCTCTCCAGAACCAACAGTGCCCAGTGTGACAGCCTCCTCTCCTAGCTCCCTGCTGGCTATCATCCCCAGCAGACAGCTTGGTGTCAGCAGCCCTGGACTTTTCAGGTGTCCTCATCCAGGTGAAGATGAATTTTCCCAAACCAATTACCTCTCTATTTAAGCTGAAGGCGAGGAGTGTCAGTAAGCTACTAACTTACCCTGAGTACTAAGGTCCTCAGTGTGGCTCCTATTAGTATTAAAATGCTACATGGGCACTGCAGCTGCCTCTCCATCATCACTGCCCTGCAGCCAGAACAAGTCCCTCTCAGCCCTTCCTGCCTGCCTTGCAGCTCTGAAAGTTTGGCCAGGTGCATTAATTTCCCTCCTGTGAATCATGACACCATGAACAGAAACCTACATTTTCAGGACCTGTGATTTCCTCTGCTGTAACAAACTTTTTTTTCTCTTGAAGGAAGAGTGGATCTGAGGTTCTGGCACCTTTACAATTATAGCAAATTCATAACATTTTCTTTTAGGTCTCTGAGTTGTGCATTGAATCATAGAACGTCAGGTGCTGGAAGGGACCTCGAAAGATCATCTGGTCCTGCCCCCCTGCCATAGCAGGATCACCTAGAGCAGATCACACTGGAATGCATCCAGACAGTTCTTGAATATCTCCAGAGGAGACCCCACAACTTCCCTGGGCAGCTGGTTCCAATGCTCTGTCTCACTTATTGGGAAAAAAATCTTCCTCAGGTTCACATGGAAACTCCTACACCTCAACTTCCAGCCATTGGCCCTTGTCTTGTCACTGGGCATCACTGAGAAGAACCTGGCTCCATTATCCTGGCACCCACCCCTTACATATTTAGAAGCATTAATCAGGTCACCCCTTAGTCTTCTCTCCAAGCTAAAAAGCCCCAGCTCCCTCAGTCTCTTCTCATAAGGAAGATGTTCAGTTTCCTTAATCACTTTTGTGGCTCTGCACTGGACTCTTTCAAGCAGCTCCCTGTCTTTCTTGAGCTAGGGGGCCCAGAACTGGACACAATACTCCCCAGGAGGCCTCACCAAGGCAGAGGAGAGGAGAAGGAGAACCTCCCTCAACGTACTAAGCAAAGCTCTTCTAATACACCTCAAAATGGCATTTGCCTTCCTTGCCAGGAGAGCACACTGCTGCCTCATGACCATCCTTCCATCCACCAGGTTAGTAGCAGGTGAGTGGAAACATATCACATATGATATCAAGAGCAGCATGGCCAGCAGGGCAAGGGAGGCAATTTTCCCCCTTTACTCTGCTCTCCTGAGACCCCACCTGGAGTCCTGTGTGCAGTTCTGGAGCCCCCAACACAAGAAGGACATGGAACTGTTGCAACAAGTCCAGAGGAGGCCACGAAGATGCTCAGAGGGCTGCCGCAGCTCTGCTATGAGAACAGGCTACAAGAGTTGGGGCTCTTCAGCCTGGAGAAGAGAAGGCTTTGAGAAGACCTTGTAGTGGCCTTCCAGGATCTGGAGGGGGCCTAGAGGAAGGCTGGGGAAGGACTATTGACAAGGTCTTGTAGTGACAGGAGGAGGGGTAATGGGTTTAAACTGGCAGAGGGGAGATTTAGACTGGATGTTAGGAAGAACTTTCCAGTGAGGGTGGTGAGACACTGGCACAGGTTGCGCAGGGAGGTTGTGAATGCTTCTTTCCTGGAGGTGTTCAAGGCCAGGTTGGATAAAGCTTTGAGTGACCTGTTCTAGTGGGAGGTGTCCCTGCCTATGGTGGGGGGTTGGATCTGGATGATCTTTGATGTCCCTTCCAACCTAAACCATTCTGTGATTCTATATGTAAGTAAGAAACATCAAGAGTGATACGATGCAGCTTTCCGAACTCATATTTTCCACTCCCAAAGTCTGGTAGGCTGCACAGAAAAATAATCCCTCTTTATCCATCTATCAGCATTCATTCATTCAGTCCAGGCTCTTCTGCTGTCCTTTGGCAGATCATAAAAAGCCAAGCAATGGCACCTTCTTTCTCTTCTTAAACAAATGCCTGTACTGCTGTGAGTGCCAGAGCTCCTCAACCTCTGCAGACGAGGGAGAAAGAAGAGACTATGGATCACATCTGGTCTTTCATTAAAGAAAAGAAACAGCTACCAAACATAGCATCATGTGGGGGAAATCTTTACTCTTTCTGCCTTCTGGCAATATGCAAGAGTTGGAAAAGCTGCCTGAAGTGGTATGGTACCAGCTAGGACTTCAATCACATTGGAAGCCATCTAATAAGCTTACATATTAACCCTGCTGATTTACGTTAACACTCAGCCATGGTGACAAGCACTCTTTGAACTCACTGCACACTGCTGCATTGTCTTTCTGCTTGCAAGGAATTCGAGTAGGGATTAGTGACGTTAATGAGGAAGAATAAGAGGGTGGATGTAAGCAAAGCTTGGCATATTGGCAGGTATCAAATAAGTCTGCAAAGGCAGTAAGCAGCAAAAACTGATTAACACTCAGCATAGGCTCCACTTTTCATCAAAATGCCATGCTTGACAATTCAGTTCTGTCTGGCTTTGCATGTACTCTTTAAGCCATGGTTGAGTGTTGAGTTTTGTTGGTTGGTTGGTTCATTTGTTGGTTGGGTGGAAGGTATTCAATTTTCATTAGTTTTATTATAAATATGGGGATCCCCCCCCTGTTTTCTTCCAGCCCAGCAGTTATGCATTCAAGCCTAACTTTCATAGAATCATAGAATCAGAGAATCAGCCAGGTTGGAAGAGACCTCCAAGATCATCCAGTCCAACCTAGCACCCAGCCCTAGCCAGTCAACTAGACCATGGCATTAAGTGCCTCATCCAGTCTTTTCTTGAAGACCCCCAGGGACGGTGCCTCCACCACCTCCCTGGGCAGCCCATTCCAATGGCAAATCACTCTCTCTGTGAAGAACTCTTCCTAATATCCAGCCTATACCTACCCTGGCACAACTTGAGACTGTGTCCCCTTGTTCTATTGCTGGTTGCCTGGGAGAAGAGGCCACCCCCCACCTGGCTACAATGCCCCTTCAAGTAGTTGTTCTGTGAGTCTGTGAAATCACCACTATATACTAAAAGTCTCATAAATCAGATAGTAATTCCCTCTCTGGAGATCCACAGGACCTACTTTTCCTTGAAGCAAAGAAGATGAAGATATCAATACTGGCCAGAAGTCCAGATAAAACAAATTGCTCTGTCTTTACTTCATAGGGTTTGGTTGCTGAAACAGAGAAATATGATTTAGCCAAACTGTAGGCGTAGCCCTGCAAATCACCAACAGCAATTCCTTTGCCTGTTTGCTCCTCCAAAAGCACCACCCTGAGCACAAGTTATCCCAAAACCACAGCTGTGTGCTGCCTGTCCCCTAGGTGAAAGGAAAATAAATCTAGTTCATATCTATGACACATGTTTCTTCCATGGCAAACAGTGAAAGGTGGCCACGGGGCTGTAAGCTTACACCTAGACTGAAATACACTTTGGCTGTGAAGCCAACTAGGATCAAAAACAAAGTTCACACCACATATTCTGTCCTTGAGGAGGACAGGACTGAGCTGTGGCAGAACAGTACGCTCAAGGGAGAGCTTAACTCAGGTGTCAGGCAACGCAAAGAACAGGAGGAGGCAAGTAAAGGATGTGACAGGAGGGAGTCAAAGACCTGCAGGACATTCCTAGGCTGGTGGTCCTGAAGACTATGTGGTGAAAAAGTCAGAATCTCTGAATCCTGCCTTTAACCAAAAAAAAAGGGATCTGCTGTCCTTGTTCACATTGACCTCACCATTACTCAACCATATAACTGTATCCTCAGAAGAAAGGCTAAAAGCTAGAGGAGGAGAGGACTCTAGTCAGGCTGTCCTCTCATGCATCGCTTATGGAATAACCACTGATCTGCCTTACTGCACCAGAGGACCAAAGCCATGATTCCTAAAGTATTTCTGATTAACACTTTCTGCAGAGGCAGGCTTGGCTGCATAGACAGGTAGTTTGCTGTTGCTAGAGTTAACATTTACTTAGCTGCAGGTGGATACTGATGACGTTAATAGAGACAGATAGGAGAGGAGATGGAAGCCAAGCCTGAGATACCAGTGGAGATTAGACAGGCACACAAAAGCAGCAAACAAAAAATATTGATTGGCACTTGGCATAGGGCACTACTTCCAAATAAGAGTGCTCAGCTGACTCAGAAGGCTGTATTTTTCCTCTCTCAATTTGATGGGCATTTCTGCAGTTTTACACTGCTGCCTCTTTCCCTGATAGCAAATAAGAATCATCTCTTCCTTTGTAATATCCTACCCCAAGCCAGAGGAGTGATCCTTGACCTTCAATTTTTTACTCAGCTTTCCCCAGTTTTGTCTCATATTGCTGGTTTCATCTGACAATCATTTTGCTGATCTCCTCTGCCCTCCCTTAGTTCAATCTAAAAGAGACATGTCCATGTTAATGCTAGTTGTCTTATCCAGACCCTGAACTGAGCTACAGGACTGATTGACCAGACTACTGCATGGAGCTGTAGTGACACATTCTGTGGTGCAAGGTGTGTTAACAGCACACTGGTCAAACAAGTACATGCCATAAACCCCATGCCAAACACTCTCTCTTGACAGCAGTGCTCATGTTTCCTAGCCTTATAGTCCACTGTCTCTTTGGAGTCAAGCAGGCAGAAAGGACAAAGACCTTACAGGATTTCTAAGCAGTCATCAAAGCATGGCTGGAAAGGAGGTGGGAGTCAGGGAATGAGTCATACAAGAAGGCAAGTGGGACCCTGGTGACCAAGCACTAGCAAATACCCACTTGTCCTGGAAACTAGCAACACAATAGAAAGGATATCTCCTGTTCAGCCTCCTTTGTCTCAGAAATGTTGACATTGAAGGAGAACTTTAGAACCAAAACAATGTCCAGAACATTTTTGGACATTAGGAATAAGTTTTTCATGGAGAGAGTGATCAGGCACTGGAATGAGCTGCCCAGGGAAGTGGTGGAGTCACTGACCCTAGATGTGTTTAAGGGTCATTTGGATACGGTTTAAGGTGAATCTTGTAGAGTAGAGTTATAAGCTGGACTTGGTGATCCTGAGGGTTTTTTCCAACCTGGATGTTTCCGTGATTCTGCAACTACCTGAAGAGAGGTCATAGCCAGCTGGGGTGGATCTCTTCTCCCAGGCAACCAGCAACAGAACAAGAGGACACAGCCTCAAGCTGTGGTAGGGCAGGTTCAGGCTGGATGTTAGGAAGAAGTTCTTCACAGAAAGTGATTGGCATTGGAATGGACTGCCCAGGGAGGTGGTGGAATCAGCATCCTTAGAGGTATTTAAAAGGAGACTGGATGAGGCACTTAGTTCCATGGTTTAGTTAGTTAGAAGGTGTTAAGTGATAGGTTGGAGTCGATGATCTCAAAGGTCTTTTCCAACCTGGTTAATTCTATGATTCTGTGAAAACCCCTGGAATACCTTCTCTAATTTATACTGATCCGAGGCCTGATGGAACATCTCGCTTAGGAGGAGACACTGAGGGAGCTGGGACTCTTTAGCTTGGAGAGGAGGAGACTGAGAGGTGCCCTCATTCATGTTCATAAATATGTAAAGGGTGAGTGTCAGGAGAATGGAGCCAGGCTCCACTTGGTGATGCCCAAGGGCAGGACAAGGGACAATGGGTGGAAGTTGAGGCATTGGAAGTTTCCTGGAAACATGAAGAGGAATTTTTCAACTGTGAGAGTGACAGAACACAGAAACTGGCTGCCCAGGGGAGTTGTGGAGTCTCCCTCTATTGAGATATCCCTCTATGGAGATATTCAAAACCTGCCTGGATGCATTCCTGTGTGGTCTGGTCTAGGCAATCCTGCTCTGGCAGGGGGTTGGACTGGAAGATCTTTTGAGGTCACTTCCAACCCTTAACATTTTGTGACTCTGTGAAATAGCAGTCAGGATAAAACTTTGTCTCTTGACTTTTGTTAACTACTCAGAAGTATCTGCAGATCTGAACAATGCTACCTTATTTGGTAGCACTGGTTCTAAAATAGGATCATAGTATTGTGGCTATAGGGGGTGGATAAAAGCCCTTTTAACTCCTTTTCAGTGCCACCATTGAGTACACACTCCCATACCAAAAGAACTAAGTTAGATAGCTGCAAATTCTTCCCAGCTACATCAGGACTGTATTGCAACCCTCACTACCAGCAGGCTCCAAAACATGAGTCTACAACAGACCAAGTAGGAGGTGGAAAACATCTTTATCTCTATACAAAGCATCTGGACCAGGAGATCCTGTGAGTGTTAAAGGCAGAAAATTAACCTTGTGAGATGCTTAAAAAAAAGACACTGTGAATCTGATAGACCCTGGTTACCAAACCCAAAAGAAACAAACAGAGTGAGACTTTGCTAAAAAAAATAAATACTTGGATGTCCATTGTACCTTTGAATACTACTTTAAGCATCCCTTAGTTCTTTTCAGCCAAGCTACAGCTTTTTCTTTTGTTGTTTTAGATTTCTCAAAGGATTTGGATGCTCCACTGGGGCCAGACTATGATCTGAGCTTCACTTCCCACAAATCAGCATCAAATGCAGAGAAGTAACCTGCTACCTAGGCATTTTGCAGACTAAAATAGTGCAGAGCCTAATCAGGAATCTCACGTCAGGAAACAGGCCTTCCTCCAACAGGAAGCATAGGAAAGACTACTGGAGACAGCAGTCCAAAAGCAGCCACTTTGCCAAAAAAGACAAAATGGCTCTGTACTGGCAACTCCTGCTGCAGGAAATCACTGAATTAAGCACTCAATCTACAGAGCAATTTAGTATGTCATCTGCTTCCTGGCAACAGATATTTGGGATAACTGATACATTGCATTTCAGCTCTAGCTCATAATCAAGTTGAGGACAGTGTCCTCTCCAGCAAGCAGAGAGGCCAAGGTCAGAGGCTTCCCTGAATGCTACCCAGAATAAATAATTTAAACCCCTTTCCTCTCTCCATTTTCATAATTTTATAATTTCTAATTTAGGGGCTTGACATTCCACTCTCTACTCTGATTTGGGTCCAGGGCAGACTGAGTCACTGATACAATGCTTGCCAAACTTAACTGTGGCCTGCAAGGGACTACAGAAGAGTCTGACAGAAGATAAATATCACATGCCACAGGGAAACAGGGAAAAGAAGGCAAATCCATTGTCTCTGTGATTTGTTGGATGGAGGGTCAGGAAACTTTCCAGGAAGCTTCTCTTCAACAAATATACAAAGAAGAAGGCAGAGGGAAGGAATAAGAAAGGAATAGAAAGAAAGAGAAGGAAAGAAAGGTACAGAGAATGAATTGGAAAGGAATTCAGAAGAAGTAATTTGGAAGGAAAGAATGAAAGGATTTGGAAGGAGTTTAGAAGGAAGGATGGAATTGGAATTTACAAGGGAAGGAGGGAGGGAGAGAGGGAGGGAGAGAGAGAGGGAGGGAGGGAGGGAGGGAGGAAGGAAGGAAGGAAGGAAGGAAGGAAGGAAGGAAGGAAGGAAGGAAGGAAGGAAGGAAGGAAGGAAGGAAGGAAGGAAGGAAGGAAGGAAGGAAGGAAGGAAAGAAGGAAGGAAGGAAGGAAGGAAGGAAGGAAGGAAGGAAGGAAGGAAGGAAGGAAGGAAGGAAGGAAGGAAGGAAGGAAGGAAGGAAGGAAGGAAGGAAGGAAGGAAGGAAGGATCACAGAATGGTTGAAGTTGGAAGGCACCTCTGGTCCAATCTCCTTTCTAAAGGAGGGTCTTCTAGAGCCATCTGTACTTCATCCAGACATCTTTTGAATACCCCCCAATGATGAAGACTTCACAGTCTCTCTGGCCAACATGTGCCAGTGCTCAGTGATTTGTGCAATAGAGAAACATATCCTAATGTTCAGATGACACCTCCTGTATTTCAGTTTGAAACCATTGCCTGTTAGTCTGTCACTAGACAGCACTGCAAAAAGTCAGGCTCCATCCTCCTTTAGGTATTCATACACATTGATAACATCCTTTGAATCTGCTCTTCTCTGCTCTGGACAGTCTCACCACTCTCTGCCTTTCCTAACAGGGGAAATGTTCCTGTCCCTTAATAGTTTTGTGGCTTTTCACTAGACTCTCTCTAGTGTATCAAAGTCTTTCCTGTACTGAGCAGCAGAACTGGACCCACCTCTCTCAGGATGGACCCACTAGTGCTGAGTAGGATCTCATCTGCTGGCAGGACTGCTCTTAATGCAGCTTAGTATACTACTAACCTCTTTTGCAGCAAGACATGTCTGACACAATCATTGTAGGTTTGGTTTTGGCTTCTGAAAATAGGCATTAGACTGTGGATATAAAATGCCACTGATGAGATTTAAAAACAAACAAACAAAACCCCCAACAAACAAACAAAAACCTCCAAAATAACAACACAAAACCCACCCCACAAATAATAGGTAACCACAATGACAGAATAGAACTATCTACAGTCACATCATGATATAGATATGTACATGCCATATTTAAGAAGAAAAAAAAGTGAAAGAAGTTATTGCTGACCAAAGGAGCAAGAAGGATGCAACCAATTAACTGTGAATCTTCTTAGCACAGTTCTACAAAGTAACTGAGTTTGCATGAAGTGATTGATGTCAGTTAGATTTGCTGGAGTTACTGATGTCCTGCTGCTCTTTTGGTCTCCTCAGGAAATCTGCCAGTTCAGGAAATTTGGAAGCTATAATATGCTACCTGCTAGAGACTTTGAAGGTCCTTCCACATTTGGTGAGTCAGGACGTGTGAAATTTATCTCAGAATGACACTAGCAATAATAATCAGCTTCAACAATAATAATCAGCTTCAACAGTTTTGATCACAGAAATAACCAGGTTGGAAAAGACCTCTAAGATCATCAAGTCCAACCTATCACTTAACCTTTCTAATTAACTAAAGCATGGCACTAAGTGCCTCATCCAGCCTCCTCCTGAACACCTCCAGAGATGGGGACTCCATCACCTCCCTGGGCAGCCCATTCCAGTGCCAATCACTTTTTCTGTGAAGAACTTCCTCCTAACATCCAGCCTAGACCTTGAGACAGCTTGAGACTGGGTCACCTCTTTCTATCAGTGGTTGCCTGAGAGAAGAGACCAACCCCACCTGGCTGCAGCCTCCCTTCAGGTAGTTATAGACAGCAATGAGGTCTGCCCTGAGTCTCCTCCAGGCTGAACAACCCTAGCTCTCAGCCACTCCTCATAGGGCTGTGCTCCAGCTCCTCACAGCCTTGCTGCCCTTCTATGGACATGTTCAAGCACCTCATCATCTTTCTTAAATGGAAAGGCCCAGAACTGGACACAGTACTCAAGGTGTGGCCTCACCACTGCTGAGTACAGGGGCAGAAGGATTTCCCTGGTCCTGTTTGCCACACTATTCCTGATACAGGCCAGGATGCCATTTGCCTTCTTGGCCTCTTGGGCACACTGCTGGCTCATGTTCAGCAGATGTCAATCAGTATCCCCAGGTCCCTCTCTGCCTGGCTGCTCTCCAGCCACTCTGTCCCCAGACTGTAGCACTGCATGGGGCTGATGTGGCCAAAGTGCAGAACCCTGCACTCGGCCTTGTTAAAACTCACAGCTTTGGACTGTGCCCATCTATTCAAGCTGTCCAGGTCCCTACTAACTTCTAACAGATCAAACCTTGCTCCCAGCTTGGTGCCATTTGCAAACTTACTGATGGTGGGCTCAATCATAGCTGCCATTTCTTATTTTATCCCACCAGTTCCGGGATCCATTCTAAGAGCAGGATCTTATGACAGAAGAGACTTTATATTTATAGCAAGCAAGCCATGGAAAATATGCTTCTGAGGAAAGCTTGCTCTCAAGAAATGACACGTGCCAAGCTGATAACGTGCATGAGCCAGTCTGGTCATGAACACTGCACTCCTCTACAGAAGAAAGAGCAAGCAAATGTTGAACATTAGCTTTGATAAGCAGGAGAACACAGCTTGCACCGAAACTTCACAGAACACTCTGACACTCCCTAAGCTGTGGGGTTCTTTCCACTTTGTCTTTGTTTTTACCTCACATTCTTTAATGTGTTACTTGTCAGGCTTTAGATGTTTCCTTGTGACAGAGGACACAGCCTCAAGCTGCGCCAGGGGAAATTTAGGCTGGAGGTGAGGAGAAAGTTCTTCATTGAGAGAATCATTGGACACTGGAATGGGCTGCCCGGGGAGGTGGTGGAGTCGCCGTCCCTGGAGCTGTTCAAGGCAGGACTGGACGTGGCACTTGGTGCCATGGTCTGGCCTTGAGCTCTGTGGTAAAGGGTTGGACTTGATGATCTGTGAGGTCTCTTCCAACCTTGGCGATACTGTGATACTGTGAAAAATACTTTCCCAGCTATGAGCATTAAACACTTGGCCAAGTGTCAGTGTAAGTCTTACAACCCATACTTAAGTTGCTACTTTTTCACCTTAAGAGGTTTGTGGCAATTAAACATTGCTTGGCAATTCTGCAGAAAGAGTTGATCTGTGGCAGGGATTTCCATGTGTGCAGCCTGCTTCCATACTGAGATATGCAGGAACACACATAGCTGGGGACCTTGCAAGGTGAAAAAATGAGAGAGGATCAGGATGAAAGCTGAGGGATTTAAAGACGGAGTAAACACTTCTGAAGCCTAAGCCTGTCAAAATTTGTTCAGCTGTTGCAGTTTCCATTGTTTCTGTTCTCTCAAATTCATCTGTCCTTGCCTCAAAAACATCTATAGAGTCATAGAATCACAGAATGGTTTAGATTGGAAGGGACATCAAAGATCATCCAACTCCAACCCCCCACCATAGGCAGGGACAGCCCCCACTAGAACAGGTCACTCAAAGCTTTATCCAAGCTGGCCTTGAACACCTCCAGGAAGGAAGCATTCACAACCTCCCTGCGCAACCTGTGCCAGTGTCTCACCACCCTCACTGGAAAGTTCTTCCTAACATCCAGTCTAAATCTGCCCTCTGCCAGTTTAAACCCATTACCCCTCCTCCTGTCATTACAAGACCTTGTCAATAGTCCTTCCCCAGCCTTCCTCTAGGCCCCCTCCAGATCCTGGAAGGCCACTACAAGGTCTTCTCAAAGCCTTCTCTTCTCCAGGCTGAAGAGCCTCAACTCTTGTAGCCTGTTCTCATAGCAGAGCTGTGGCAGCCCTCTGAGCATCTTCGTGGCCTCCTCTGATTTTGAAAACATTGAGCAAAAACTACATTTCAGATTGAAATTCCCTGGAAGATAAGAGCTGAATGAACCACTTCCATAGGCACTGGTGCCATGCTGCTAGCAGGAAATATATATATTGTTGTAGGGAATATTTTAATGTATCATGTCTATCCCAGACAGGAAAAGAGAAACTGTGTTCCCTCCCATGAAGACTGCACCTCAATTGTTTGATTCATTTTTTTTTCCTTTGCCTTCAGAGAATGAAAAGGAGGCATTTGATTTTTGTCCTGAAGACCAATCTGTGGGGAGTTCCTTCCTCCTGGGCCATTTCTGTTCCAGAGGCAGAGTAAAAGTCTCCCCTCCAGCTGAACAAAATAAAAAAGTTGCCTCTTGGGAAAGAAAACAAACAAAAAAAAAAAAAAAAAACAAAAAAAAATGAAAACAAAACAAGAAAAAAACTACAACAGCCAAGCATACTAATGTGGCATTTATGAATTTTTATTATTACTATTATTACTTTGGTGTATTTAAACAGCTTCTGCAGAGATCTAACAAAGCCTTACTTCCTCCTAGTCAGCCATGAAAGAATCAGAGAATCACAGAATCAACCAGGTTGGAAGAGAACTCCAAGATCATCCAGTCCAACCTAGCACCCAGCCCTATCCAGTCAACCAGACCATGGCACTAAATGCCTCATCCAGGCTTTTCTTGAACACCTCCAGGGACGGTGCCTCCACCACCTCCCTGGGCAGCCCATTCCAATGCCAATCACTCTCTCTGTGAAGAACTTCCTCCTAACATCCAGCCTAGACTTCCCCTGGCACAACTTGAGACTGTGTCCCCTGGTTCTGTTGCTGGTTGCCTGGCAGAAGAGAGCAACCCCCACCTGGCTACAGCCTCCCGTCAGGTAGCCGTAGACAGCAATGAGGTCTGCCCTGAGCCTCCTGTTCTCCAAGCTAAACAAGATCACACAGGTTCACAGGATGTTAGGGGTTGGAATGGACCCAAGGAGATCATTGAGTCCAATCCCCTTGCCAGAACAGGACAATGCTATCTAACACAGATCACCACGGAACACATCCAGACAGGCCTTGAAAGGCTCCAGAGAAGGAGACTCCACAACCTTGACAAAGACTTGACAGGTTGAGGACATTTGTGTGACAGAGAATCACATCACTTCAGAGGCTCTGACGTTTCCTCTCTGAACCTTAGTAAAACAAAAAGAAGCCCAAACACTTAGCAGTGGAAGTTGCACAGCGCAGAATGCACAGCATGCCCTGCTGTGAAAGAAATGAGTCTGACAGTCAAGCTGGAAATTATAATGCCACCCTGAAAGAAACTGAAGTTGTTATGCAACATCTATTAGGCCAGGTGACTTGAGGGCATGGAAAGCTTTCCTTCACCTTGACATTGTGAGACAAAGTCTGACGCAGCATGTCACCGTAAGGCGGAACAGCTGATAAACTCAGTTGTTCCTCAAACCAAGTACTCCTGTCTGCACACAATACCAGAAAATACTAAACACAGGGTTTTGTGCTGTGTGTGTAAACAATAATGCTCGTTAGTTGGGTGGGTTTTTCTTTCAGAAAAGCCAGAAAGGCCATTGTGAAAGCTGCTTGAGTGTTACAAATGAAAATGGAAGATTAAAAAGCCCGAGCATAGCAACCCCATAATAACAGCGCCAGGCAGAATTCCTCAAAGGTCACAGAACTGTTATCTGGCAAAAAAAAAAAAGTGCCAGCAGGCATCTTATTCCCAGCCACTGTTTGTTTTTCAAACACAATTCTTCTTTTATGCCACAGAAAAAAATTCCACCAGCAAACGACCGTATCTACAAGTGCTTTAAGTATGTGCACTTTGTCATCTTTGTATCACCATTTCCACTTTGGTAGAAAAACTATTTGTAATAAAACTATCTCCACCTATTCTTGTTCCCAACCTGCTTAACTATCACAACTGATGCAAAAAAGCCACTCTATCGAACCAAAAAGAAATCCCACGCAGATATCTACCTGACAGTGTCACAACAAAGGTCCCTAACTACTTACACGTCAAGGCAGAACAATGATGTCTGCCTGTCATCTGGGAATGGTTGCAAACAGATTGTTTCTCCTCCTTGTCTCTTCAGGCAGAATAATAACTTGGGGGATGATACTCTTATTTGCCTTCTGATTAATATCATAGAATCATGGAATAGTCTAGGTTGGAAGGGACCTCAAGGATCATCCAGCTCAAACCCCACGCTGTAGGCAGGGACACCCTCCACTAGAGCAGGTTGCTCAAACCCTGAGACCACAATCAAAACCCAGTGAAATATTACTTAAATTCTCCTTACCCTTTGCCTTCCAAAGTATTATTATTAATCGTAGAATCATAGAATCAACCAAGTTGGAAGAGACCTCCAAGATCATCCAGTCCAACCTAGCACCCAGCATTATCCAGTCAAATAGACCATGGCACTAAATCTCATCCAGTCTTTTCTTGAACACCTTCAGGGATGGCGACTCCACCATTTATCCATCTAATAAACCACAATTCCATACCCAAGCACCAAACTACTGGTGACTGGATCTCTTGGGCAACTGACTGAAAAGTCTGGCAGCCTCCCATTTTTTTTTAGCCTTTTATTTTTTTATATAAAAGACAACAAGGTTATTATTTAAGTCATATAAATCTTTATTTAAGTCCTATAAATCTTTACCTGCTTTTAAAAGGCCTAGTTAAAGCATGGTAAGTAAGCACTAAACGTGAAAAACAAGTGCATCACTTAAATCAAACACAACGTGCATGTGGGCTGTTCAGCACGGAGTCTTTATGGCATGGGTTAATCTTTTAAGTCACATTATGCTTTTGCAGCTATTTATAACCTCATGTGTCCATCTTTTGCATCCTATAGCTTGGGATTTCTTTTCCAGATATAAACAGAGCTTCCTCCCTGGCTTTGTTTATGCGTCTGCCTGTCAACGTAGCGCCAGTGACTGTCTCTCTGCTTTGCTGCTGCTGCTCCCTCATCCTGTTTATAGGTCATTGGCGACTGTCATTGCCTCCCGGCTGCTGAGCAGAACTTCCCATAGCACTTCAGGATGTTTTAGTCACATTAACCTGCGCCGCCTGTCTGGAGCCAAACGTCTACCCTATGCACTGGTGCTGGGGGCAGCATTCGCCACAGCACAGCTCAGCTTTTGCTTCCTGGGATGTCCAAATGGGATGTCATGCAGTCCCTTGTGTGAAAACACAGCAGGGTCCTATTCCTTGTCTTATCCATTGCAAAGAGCATAAGCAGACATGCAGGTGAGGAGTGAAAAAATGCTCCTGTTCCTTCAATTCCATGCACACACAACCTTACAGTGGGTAGTATTTTTGCCAGCCATTGAACAAGAAGAAGAAAACCTGGCATCTCTGAGTTGGGTGCAGGGTTTTATTCTCTTTATCTAGAGATGTTCAAGGTCATTAATACAATAGTTCCTTAACCACTTACTTCAGCAGGATACAGCAAGAAGACCAGGTCAGCAACATCATGTAATGTGGACATGCACAAGACACAGCGTGGGAGGAAGATCAAAATCAACTCTAGAGCACAGAACTAGATCACAGAATCACAGAATGCCAGGGGCTGGAAGGGACCTCGAAAGATCCTCTGGACCAACACCACTGCCAAAGCAGGATCACCTACACCAGATCACACAGGAACACATCCAGGTGGGTTTTGAATATCTCTGTAGAGGGAGATGCCACAATTCCCCTGGGCAGCCTGTTCCAGTGTTCTGTCACCCTCACACTGAAAAGATTCCTCCTCATGCTTACATGAAACTTCCTATGCCTCAGCTTCCACCCATTGCCCCTTGTCCTGCCATTGGGCATCACCCAGCAGAGCCTGGCTCCATCCTCCTGGCACTCACTCTTTACATATTTATAAACATTGATGAGGTCACCCCTCAATCTCCTCTTCTCCGAGCAGCAGAGCCCCAGCTCCCTCAGCCTCTCCTCATAAGAGAGATGTTTCATTCCCTTTGTCATCTTTGTGTCTCTGCTCTGGACTCTCAAGCAGTTCTATGTCCCTCTTGAACTGAGGGGCCCAGAACTGGACACATTACTCCACATGCAGCCTCACCAGCACTGAAATGGAGTCAGTAAAGCTCTGCTACATCTCCATAGCAGAGTCTTCTTACCATCCAAGCCAGCCAGGTGAAGATGGACAACTACAGGAATTCTGATGAACATCAAAGCTTTGTGCTTTATGAAATCCATAGGAATAGGAACACAAATCATCTTTTCTGATTACAAGGACAGAATAGTAGAAAATTTTTAGCAAACTCAAAATGGTTTTGTCAAAGCTGTTGAAGGACATTAACCTCTATCTCTGTGGCCCACAACCTCCTCCATTTGAGTGGATTACAACCCAGGGTCCACCAGCATGTGTCTATCAGGAGCATGCAATTATCTCCTTTAGCAACATGCTCACACAGTATTTTTTACAGGACACACCACTAACAGCATCCACAATTCTTCCTGCATCTCCTTGCTGCATTTTACCGTTTTTAAAGATATCCAAAGAACATACACTGAGTTTTACCTCCTCTTTAGGCTGGGAGATGGGATGCAACAAATAAAAACAATGAATGAGACACTTAGTGCCATGGTCTAGTTGATTGGACAGGGCTGGGTGATAGGCTGGACTGGATGACCTTGGAGGTCTCTTCCAACCTGGTTGATTCTATGATTCTATGAATGAGGCTGACTTGGCCTCTGCCAGAAACAAGTGCATGGCTTACAGCCTCTGCAGAGTTTTCCAAAGCCCTGAATGGCACTTGCCCACCTAAGGTTTCACCAGTTTCAAACTGGTAATGACATTCTTAACTACCACTTGTGCCTTTTAAACATTTCCTTCTCGGTCCTTATAACGAGGTAAAAAATGTGATGCATGAGAAAAATCAACATGGCAACTTAAAAGTGTGTCATGGACAATTGAGCAAAGTGAAAGAACTGTTGGCAGGTAGTCCCAAGTTAAGCACATGGCACAAGTGTGTACTCTTAGGGGGAAAAAAATGAGCTAAACCTTTGGTTCCTTAGATTCCACTGTAAGCTTTTCAACTCTTTTACTGCAGTAAAAAATTGGTGGTTCTTTCACACAGGAAGCTTCCTCTACAATCAGCAGCCACTCATCTATGTGAATGTGACAAGATCACAGCTTCACATGACCCAGCATGAAGAAGCTTTGCAGACGCTGCTGTGAATCTCATGATGTTGTGCATTTTCTCTGATGACACCACTTCTTTGGAGTCATTAATATAAATAATCAGAGGGCTGCAGCAGCTCTCCTATGAGGACAGACTGAAAGAGTTGAGGCTGCTCAGTCTGGAGAAGAGGAGGCTCCCAGGTGACCTTCTTGTGGCCTTCCAGGATCTGAAGGGAACCTACAAAAAAGCTGGGGAGGGACTTTTCAGGATGTCAGGGAGTGACAGGACTAGGGAGGATGGAGCAAAGCTGGAGACAGGGAGAATCAAGCTGGACATGAGGAGGAAGTTGTTCAGCATGACAGTGGTGAGAGCCTGGAATGGGTTGCCCAGGGAGGTGGTTGAGGCCCCATCCCTGGAGGTGTTTAAGGCCAGGCTGGATGAGGCTCTGGACAGCCTGATGTAGGGTAGGGTGTCCCTGATCATGGCAGGGGGATTGGAACTAGGTGATCCTTGTGGTGCCTTCCAACCCTGACTGATTCTATGACTCTAATAAGTATGAATCTCATTGAGTTTCTTGCTTTGTAATAAAGTGTGTTTTCATCCAATGTATTGGGATGATAAAGAGGAGGTTGAAAAAAATCTGAAAACAGACTTGAGTGAGGTCTGTCTAAATTTAGTCCAGTATCTTACCAGAAGAGTCGTGCAAGAGCTCCTTTGTAGTGTTTCACATCTGTGTAATCAAACAGGGTTTGCAGTGGGCTAATTTACTTTGTTCTCTCATAATTTGCCCTTTCTCATATAGGGGTGATCTGTATTCAGTTCATGAGCATCTTCCCTTTGAATCTTCTGTTCAACCGTTGATTACCTTCTGTGCCACCTTCAAAGGCTCCCAATACATACAAATTGATTTGACAATGCTCAGAAATGCACGTATTGGATATGCTCCAGGATTATTTTCTGGCTATTAAATTCTTGTTTTCCTTAAAAAAAAACAAAACCAACCAAAACCAACAAAACAAGCAAGGGAAGGAAATCAGAAAGCAGCAGCATACCTGAGCATGCCCCTGTAATTACCAAGTGACTGTTGAGTAATGCCAAAATACGCTAATGTTGCTTAATGTCTCTGATGAAAAGGGGAAAAAAACCCACCCACAACATAATGACAAGCTATGGAAAGACAGAATTACATTGAACTCATTTTCCATTACTTCTCTGCCAGCTTTTGATGGTGTTCAATGATATGGCCTGCAAGTGCACCAAATTACTCTTGTTCACAGCAGTTCTCTGTGCCAAGTCCCACAGATGTACAGATTTTTCCCCATGTCTATGGGACATCAGATAGGATCTTAGCTTCACATCTAGTCCTGAGAGAAATTAGGATTAAAGCCTGCAAAGCAAAGTGGCAACCTCCTTTATGAAGAGCTGGGAATAAGGGATCACTGCGGGGAAGAAGCAGGTTGAGAGTCAGACTCGGGTCTAGAGCTCCCACACAGAAGTGGTGACTTGGGGGTAAAATGATTTTTTATGATCTTGTAAAGGTACACAGAGTGATGCCTGCCTTTTCCCTGTGGATACTCTGGGTCACCCAGGAGCCAAAGGTCTAGGAAAACAAATCAAGTTCAGATCAGCTCAAGGTATCCCAGTGACAGAGGAGAAAACTGGAGTCCAGATAAGTGCTGCACACTCAACATTTAGAACTGATTGAAACAGAGTAATAAAATAAAACAAGCTAGATCCTTATCAAAGAAGTAAAGTGTAGGTTATCATTAATTAGTATCATTATTCAACCCCTAGCTGCATCTTCTAGTGTCTCACTGTGCCTAGTATATAGTGTCTAGTGTCTCACTGATGGATCTGTCCTGCTCTGAAGATATTTAAGGTGTGTTCCAGGAGAGCAGGACAGAGAGTACGAGGTGTGCTGTCACTTGCTTTTTCAAACCACATAAGGTAGGCATAAATTAGATTTGTCACAAGTTAAAACTAGCTCTTTTATTTGCTGTCCTTGTGATGAATATAAGGAAGAGTTACATTTCACTTATACCTACATAGACATAGGTACAGGCACAGACATATGCATATAGAATTATAGAATCACAGAATTGTCAGGGTTGGAAGGGACCTCAAGGATGATTTAGCTCCAACTCCTCTGCCATGGGCAGGTACACCTCACACTACATCAGGGTGCTCAGAGCCACATCCAGCTTGGCCTTAAAAATTTCCCAGGACGGGGCCTCAACCACCTCCCTGGGCAACCTGTTCCAGTGTCTCACCACCCTCATGGTGAAGAACTTCTTCCTAAGATCCAATCTCAATCTACCCACTTGTAGTTTTGCTCCATTCTCCCTTGTCCTATCACTACCTGACATCCTGAGAAGTTCCTCACCAGCTTTCAGATGCTGGAAGGGCACTATAAGGTCACCTTGGAGCCTTCTCTTCTCCAGACTGAACAGCCCCAACTTTCTCAATCTGTCTCCATAGCAGAGGTACTCTGGTACCCTCTGGTCAACCTCGTGACCCTTCTCTGGACACACTCCAGCAGGCGTGTACATAGATACGTCCATGTACATACATGTGCATGTGTGTATACACTTAAAAGAATATGCACATATTGCATTCCTTTTTGCTTATCAAAACAATGTCAGACATTCCAAATGAGTGCCACCAGCCAATCTGGACTGCTCAAAACATAGCCTCTTTGTAATGATTGGCAGGATTTCATACAATACAAAACCCATTCTGAAAGATGAGGGCTGATTAGGAGAAGTGGTCTTTGAGAAAGACTTGTGTAAACCCCAAAGCATCAGCCCAATCTGTGGAAGAGATCTTTCGTGGCTAAGACATCACAATTTACAGCTCCTCACTCACAGCTTTCTAGGGTGGTATGTTTCAAAGGAATTCTTCTTTCCCCACATGCAAACAACTCTGTTTACCTTTGCAACGAGGTATTTACCTTTGCAGAAATACAGATGAATGTGTTTGCTCTTTTGTTATCAGTTTTGCTTTCTGTTCTGGGCTTAGAACTGCTGTTTCGATCCAAACCAACGGCTCCAAGACCGCTCAGCCCTGGGCTTGGCTTCTCCCAGCGGCAGGCGGCAGTGTAAGAGCGCCCCCTATGCTTAGGCAGAAGAAATGCAAGGCAAGAAAGACATTGAAAACAAGTCCACAGACTCAACCTTGCACCACCCTTGGGTGCAAATTCAGTTATTCTTAAATCAGAACAAGAAAAACCTATGGCTGTGTTAAAGGAAATGTGTCAAACTCATCCTCAGGGTAGCAAGGATATAGGTTTCATCGTTGGAGTTGTCGTTCAATAGCTCCAAGTGCAGGGTGCTGCACTTTGGCCACAACAACTCCATGCAGAGATACAGGCTGGGGTCGGAGTGGCTGGAGAGCAGCCAGACAGAGAGGGATCTGGGGGTGCTGATTGATACCTGCCTGAACATGAGCCAGCAGTGTGCCCAGGTGGCCAAGAGAGCCAGTGGCATCCTGGCCTGCATCAGGAATGGTGTGGTCAGCAGGAGCAGGGAGGTCATTCTGCCCCTGTACTCTGCACTGGTTAGACCACACCTTGAGTGCTGTGTTCAGTTCTGGGCCCCCCAGTTTAGGAGGGACATTGAGATGCTTGAGCGTGTCCAGAGAAGGGCGACGAGGCTGGGGAGAGGCCTTGAGCACAGCCCTACGAGGAGAGGCTGAGGGAGCTGGGATTGGTTAGCCTGGAGAAGAGGAGGCTCAGGGCAGACCTTATTGCTGTCTACAACTACCTGAGGGGTGGTTGTGGCCAGGGGGAGGTTGCTCTCTTCTCTCAGGTGGCCAGCACCAGAACAAGAGGACACAGCCTCAAGCTACGCCAGGGGAGATTTAGGCTGGAGGTGAGGAGAAAGTTCTTCACTGAGAGAGTCATTGGACACTGGAATGGGCTGCCTGGGGAGGTGGTGGAGTCGCCGTCCCTGGAGCTGTTCAAGGCAAGGTTGGATGTGGCACTTGGTGCCATGGTCTGGCCTTGAGCTCTGTGGTAAAGGGTTGGACTTGATGATCTATTCCAGCCCTGATGATACTGTGATACTGTGTGATACTGTGATACCATTAGAAATACCTTTCACTGCAGCACAGGTTCTGGTGTCTCTGAAGAATCACAGAGTGTTAGGGATTAGAAGGAACCTTGAAAGGTTTTCTAGTCCAACCCCCCTGCCAGAGCAGGATCACCTACACCAGATCACACAGGAAAATGTCCAGGCAGGTTTTGAATATCTCCAGAGAGGGCAACTACACAACCTCTCTGGGCAGCCTGTTCCAGTGTTCTGTCACCCTCACAGCGAAAAAAAATGTCCTCACGCTTCCATGGAACTTCCTATGCCTCAACTTCCATCCATTGCCTCTTGTCCTCTCATTGGGCATCACTGAGAAGAGCCTGGCTCCATCCTCCTGGCACTCACCCTTTGCATATTTATAAACATGAATGAGGTCACCTCTCAGTGTCCTGCTCTCCAACTAGAGCCCCAGATCTCTCAGTCTCTCCTCAAAAGGAAGATTTTCCACTCCCTTTGTCATTTTTGTTTCTCTGTGCTGGACTCTTTCAAGCAGTTCCCTGCTCTCCTTCTTGAACTTGGCCTCCTCTTCTCCAGACCAAACAACCTCACTTCCCTCAGCCACTCCTCATAGCTCATGTTTGCCAGACCTCTCCCCAGCCTCATCACCCTTCTCTGCACCTGCTCCAGCACCTCAATCTCCCTCCTATACGGTGATGACCAAAACTGGACACAGCATTGATTGTGCTGTAGAGACTCTCTTAACTCATACATGATATGCATATGAATAGAAGTAGCTATAGTCAGAGTGAGTTAGTTTTTCACCTTCTTGCTGTCTTTCCATGATTCCAGCAGTTCTATAACTGGAGCTAGTACATCTATCTCAGTCCTTCATGTGTCCTTAGGTGAAGGAAAGGACAGACAAACCACACTAAGTAAAGCAAAGACCTGTGATCTATTCGACAGCAGTTATAGGGCTGGCATGCAAGTTGCTACAACAGCTTTATATTAATACATGATTGATTTCCCCAACTCTATTCAGAAGACAGGTCAGTCTTTGCTGAGAAAGCAAGCACTCCCCTTTAAGTGTTTAATGGCAAGTCAATTCAAGCACCACCTAAATCACGCTGTTCAGTGGTGGAAAATCCCATGTTCCAAGCCAGAAAACCCACTACACTGCTGAAACATTGATCATGTAAACTGAGGTAACCCAGGCAAGAACAGACAGAAGTCTAAGGAAGGAGTGCATGGCTGAGGCAAGTGATCACATACACCCAGAGTCGCTGACACAGTTTGACACCATGCAGTGGAATATCTTGCAGACAGCCAGAGCAGACACACAAACTGGAAAGCAGTGTTAGCACATCAGACCAGTCTGGTGTGCATTAGCAAATCATTTTGAGATACAGCATTTATTGACCTGAAGGCAGCCCCATGCCAATGTAACACTACCACTTTGCAATCCTAATTGTGCTCTATATGCTTTAAGCCAAGACAAGAGCCCAGCCTACTGACCTTGCCTGCCTTAGAGGAGGTTTACTGCTTAAACTATCCTGGCAAACTCTCTTAACAGAGATGAGAATTGCAGTAGCAAAAGATTTTTTTTTTCCCATCTGGAGCTTAACCAAAAGCTGTCCATATTGCATGCAATTTCAAGGCTTAGCAAGACAGTCCTTTTACTCCATTCTCTGTTTCAGGACACAGGTGCAATCTACTTTGGTCAGAATATTATCCTTGCTTGGGAAGCTAAGATGAGAGCTTAGATAAGCAAAAGCTATGTTATGAATGTCACAAGATGTCATCTGAAATGCTATCTCCCACTGATGGGGAGTGGGGGGGAAGAAAAGGTTTAGTTTAATCTCTAAAGGATGATTTATTTGCAACTAATAAAGTAATAAGACACACACAAACATAAGGTCAGGATATAAAACCCAGAGCAAAGGCAAGGAATGGATTTTGAAACTTAAAATACTCTTTTCATAATAGACCTACCTCAAAGAGGAGGAAAGATGTGACTGGTTGAACAGTATAAAATTTAAACAGCATCATGTTTCATGTGACTTTGTCAAGTCTGGCTCTCCTCTATGACACTATCTGCATCTAGGTCCCTATGGACATTCTCATCCTCTTAAAAAAAATATTAAAAGAGGCTTTAAAAAAAAAAAAAAGCCTTTCTTGGCAGGCTGCATCCAGGGGTCAGTATGTGATCTGCTGTAAATTATATTAAAAGAGGAGGAAGGAAAACTGTTTCTGTGCAGTGCTGGACCTTTTTTGGTTTTCCTCACCTTTACTTCATTTCAGTCTTGACACTTCTTACACGACAATGGAGTTCTTCACCCAGGGTTGTGATGGAGATACATTAATTTCTCTTTTAAAAGTGTGAGGAAAGGTGGCTGCTATGCAAAGCTCACAGTACTCCACCTCACACCTCTTTGATCATCACAAAGCAATCCATCTTCATTTTAAATATATCATATTCATCAGCATGGAAATCTGAAACAAAGAAAAATATTTTTCCCCTTCTCTACCACTGACCTCTTGACTTCATATCTTGGCAAATAATATTGCCTCTTTCTTCCTCTTCTCCTCATCCATCTTGTTGATTGATGCTGAAAATTCTTTGGAGACAGATCTGGACTGTATTTCATGTATGGGTCCCAATCAGCTGAAGGATGCATTAAGCTTCCCTGCATATTCACCACTTCACTGTCAAATATTAATAATTAAATGTGCTTAAAGTCTCGATTTGAGAAAAGCAAAGATGGCAACCAGTGGTTGAAACAACAGTTAGCTGCCTTAAAATTCCTCTCTTGGATAGGCTATACCTTGAGAAGTTCTATTATCACAGAATTACACAGAATTTTCCTAGGTTGAAAAGGACCTTTCAAGATCATCAAGTCCAATCATCAATTTTGCTTTAGTTATCCTTGAAGTATATTACCAGGAATTATTGCTCTTGTGGTAAGGAGGTAGAACTGAGAATCAGAGAATCATGGAATGGTTTCAGTTGGAAGAGACCTCCAAGCTCAGCCAATTCCAACCCCCCACCATAGGCAGGGACACCTCCCAGTAGAACAGATCAAGATAATCAAGTCCATTCATCAGTTTTGCATCAGTTATCCTTGAAGTATATTACCAGGAATTATTGCTCTTGTGGTAAGGAGGTAGAACTGAGAATCAGAGAATCATGGAATGGTTTCAGTTGGAAGAGACCTCCAAGCTCAGCCAATTCCAACCCCCCACCATAGGCAGGGACACCTCCCAGTAGAATAGAATCTGGCAGATTTTCTGTGAAAGCTGCCAAAGATAATAAAGATAAAATGAGGCCTCCCATTTATAGTATAGAAAACCAAATGAAAGAAAAAGAGAAGTTCACAGAGAAGCCACAGTTCTGCCAAGTGGTATCATAGTGGAGTGCACACCTATGGTATACAGAACCACACCTTAGAAGGTATAACAGACATATGTACATTTCTTTTGCTGTTTTGACTTTTATCTTCAAAAAGACCCTTACAAATTCCACTGTCTTAGCACATAAGTGACTTAGAAACCATTTAGCTTTGCCTAGATAAGTAATGGCTTGGTGGGGGTTCATGTTTGTTTGCATTTCTTTGAACTAGTAGCACGGAATGTACCCAGAATATCAGACCAAGAAACATTCCTAACATTCTTGAAAAACATGTTTTTATGCTGCTGCTGTCAAGCTTTCAGATCACCATTTTCTACCTGTTCACACAGACACTCCTCCAAGTGATTCAGGGAAACCCCATTTTACTAGTTATAGGTCTTATGCACACCCACAGCACCACTGCTGGTTGTTACGGATTAGAGTGGATCCCTCCCCCAGTTAACTCATTGCAAATCTGCCCCAGAGAGAGAAAATTCACTGCAACTCAAGATTTGGAATGTTAGAAAGTGAAACTGTGTTTTTACAGTTCAACTGTACCAGTATAGACATAATAAACTATTACAGAATGCAGCAACCTTGGAGGAGGTGAGGATGGAGTAGAGCAGCAGCGGAGCATGGAGCAGTAAGTCAGAGCAGTGTCGGGAGGAGACAGCAGCGAGCTCGGCAAAGCAGCAAAGGGGCAGGTAGAAGCTGTGCTTCTAGAGAGAAAGTTTGTGATGCTCCAATGAAATGGTATGAACTTATGCATTGTTGCTGTTTTGTGGCCTATCCCTGGCATGTTCACCTCTTTGATGAGAGACTCCAGTACTTTTCCACTTCACAAATCAGTGTCTGAGTTTCTCTGTCCCTAGTTTCTTCTCTGTCTGAGCTAGAAATCCAGCTCAGATGGCCACACTGGCTAAAAAAAGCAGCTTCTGCCGTGCGTGGTGTGGGGGCAGTGACACAGCTGCCTCAGTGGCAATTTTCATCTTATTCCCTGAGGAGAGGGACATGGGGATGCTGCTGGGCAAGAAGCTCAACAGGAGCCAGCAGTGTGCACTTGCAGCCCAGAAAGCCAACCAGAGCCTGGGCTGCCTCAGGAAAAGTGTAGCCAGCAGGCACAGGGAGGTGATTTTCCCCTTCTACTCTGCTCTGCTGAGACCCCAGCTGGAGTACTGCATCCAGTTCTGGAGTCCCCAGTACAAGAGGGATGTGGAGATGCCTGCTGGAGTGTGTCCAGAGAAGGGCCACAAGGATGCTCAGAGGGCTGCAGCAGCTCTGCTATGAGGGCAGACTGAAAGAGTTGGGGCTGTTCAGTCTGCAGAAGAGGAGGCTCCCAGGTGACCTTCTTGTGGCCTTCCAGTATCTGAAGGGGTCTACAAAAAAACTGAGGAATGACTTTTTAGGCTCTCAGGTAGCAACAGGACTAGGGGAAGTGGAGCAAAAGTGGAGATGGGCAGGTTCAGCCTGAATGTGAGGAGGAAGTTGTTGAGCATGAGAGTGGTGAGAGCCTGGAATGGGTCGCCCAGGGAGGTGGTTGAGGCTCCATCCCTGGAGGTGTTTAAGGCCAGGCTGGCTGAGGCTGTGGGCAGCCTGCTCTAGGGTAGGGTGTCCCTGGGCATGGCAGGGGGATTGGAACTAAATGATCCTTGTGGTCCCTTCCAACCCTGACTGATTCCATGATTCTATCTACATAAACCCAGTGCCATGCTTAAAATGAATTGTATTTTGTACAGTTTGGTAAGTAATTTTTGCTCAATTTACTCTTTGGCTGCAGCATGCATATCTGTATTTGCTGATCTCTCTGTGTGTGCATAGTGAATATAGAAAGACATATATGAAAGCAAGTCATGCAAGTCTTGCACAGGTTAAATTTCATGGTCGTGTGCTTAAATGGAAGCAGATGTGGACATTTTCAGGCTCAGGTCCATGTTTAAGATCATTCATGTGTTTCTTCAGCTGCCCTTTCAAGTGTATGCAATAAGAAACACTCCCAAAGCATGCAACCTTTGCTGCATTTTCCAAACAGGAGTGCACATACTACACAGCAACTACACAGCCAAGTGTCAGGACTGACAAGTTCCAGAAGAGTCACTGCTAAATAGACCTCAGTCTCCATTTCTTGTAGTTTCTTTCATGTTGTCTTACATAGCCAGGAGGATTAATTACCACTGATTCCAACAATGAGATCATTAATTGCCAGCAGGTCCAGCAATGGCTGCAGCGTTCACTGCATTCACAGAAAGTAACTCACCAAATAGTCATCTGCAACAATATTTTTCTGTCTCAGTTGACCTAATCTGCCTTAGAATTCCTCCTGTTGGTTGCTCTCCTACTTGAGACCACAAATTACAAGATTACAAGGCTATCTGGTCTGGTTGCTGATTTGCAAAGTATTTTTTCCCTCCAAGGAATGCAAATATGCAGAATATACAACAGCATCTTTCTAAACCTTGAAAAGTTCTCATCAATTGTCAACTGTTGCAAAGAAATGTGTCAGGAGAGTCCTTTAGTGGAATCAATGGGTAATAAGAGGGTGAAAAAAATCACACTTGAAACAAGTAGCAGCATGGGTTCCAAAGACTCCATTTTCAGATCAGTGTTTCAGGTGGTAGCTAAGACCTCTAAAAACACATTGTTAGACTTGATCATTTCTCCTCAAGTGCTGAAAGCTGGTGAGAAAGCTCCATATGCTCTAGTCACAAAGTTAAAGAGCTAAACACAGTGTTTGGTTACTTGATGCCCTCTCTAGTTCACCACATGTGAGTATGTTTCATCCAGCTACCCCTCCACTACAGTCACGAACTTGCCAACACAAAGACAATGGATTTTGATCTGAAGAATTTAAAGGGCATCAAATCCACTTCCTAGCTTGTCTTGAAGCTTTAAGCACTCCATTAATGAGTTGTTCCACCTTCAAATTCACACATGATCAGCTGCTGAGCCTTCATTGCGCCTTCTTTGTCTGCATCTTTTTATAGTTGGCCTGCAATTCTGATGAAGATGCTCTGTTACCAAATCTTCTCCCAGGTTGTGCTGGTTTAAGGCTTGCTGGAATATTCTAATAAGATAAATTAGATTATTGGCTCTTGTGAGGACAATAATGATAGTCTCTATCTGGTTTGCTAGAAGGCATAAAAAGCCAAACCATAAACAATTCTTCCCTCTTTGCTTCTGAGCATCTTTTCGCTTCTCTCTCTCTAATCTCTTCCACTAACCTGGGCTAACAGATAACATGTAAGCCTTGCTGGCTGATTTCTGTCTGGGAGAGAGAGGGGTGGCATTGGATCCCTTCTGGACTTTCTTTGTCCAGGAAAAAAGTTTGAATTTCTACATTCTTTCTGATTTGTCTGTAATTGTAATTACATATAAATATATTGTGTATGTATGCTTGTAAATTTAGCTTTGCTTTATCTTACTTCCAAGCCATCTTGAACTGGTCTGGTAAATTTTAATTGGGAGAGGGGAAGTTCCCAACCTTCTCCAAGATGCTATTCTACTTTCACTTGCCAGGCATATTCTTTAATCTTCAAGTTACTTTTAGTCATCTCTTCTCTCTCTAGTTTCTCTTTCTTTCTT
The DNA here is from genome assembly GCF_015220805.1 of Pogoniulus pusillus. Classification (NCBI taxonomy): domain Eukaryota; kingdom Metazoa; phylum Chordata; class Aves; order Piciformes; family Lybiidae; genus Pogoniulus; species Pogoniulus pusillus. Next base: position 9,702,744 of record NC_087294.1, on the reverse strand, counting down.
TTGCAAAACAGACTCTAGAGATGAATTTATTGCTGTCTACAACTACCTGAGGGGTGGTTGTGGCCAGGAGGAGGTTGCTCTCTTCTCTCAGGTGGCCAGCACCAGAACAAGAGGACACAGCCTCAGGCTGTGCCAGGGGAGATTTAGGCTGGAGGTGAGGAGAAAGTTCTTCCCTGAGAGAGTCATTGGACACTGGAATGGGCTGCCCGGGGAGGTGGTGGAGTCGCCGTCCCTGGGGCAGTTCAAGGCAAGGTTGGATGTGGCACTTGGTGCCATGGTCTAGCCTTGAGCTCTGTGGTAAAGGGTTGGACTTGATGATCTATGAGGTCTCTTCCAACCCTGATGATACTATGATACTGTGACTGTGATACTGTGATAAACATATAAAGGCTGAGTGCCAGGAGGATGGAGCCAGGCTCTTGTCATTGATGCCCAACAACAGGACAAAGGGCAATGGGTGGAAGCTGAGGCATAGGAAGTTTCATTTAAACATGAGGCATTTTTTCCCTGTGAAGGTGACAGAGAACTGGAACAGGCTGCCCAGGGAGGTTGTGGGGTCTCCCTCTCTGGAGATATTCAAATCCCACCTGCCTAGGTGGTCCTGCAGGGGGGTGGACAGGATGATCTTTGGAGATGCCTTGCAGCCGCTGCCATTCAGTGATCCTGTGAATGCTCTACCCCAGCAGCACTGTCGTAAAAGCAGATGCTGGTTCTGTTGTTTTGTACAGCCCATCATTACCTTAGCAGCTGCTCCCTGCAGAGGTTGCTGCTGAAATGGCTGCACAGGCACCTCTCCAGATGTGAAGCCCATGTTCTGCAGCCCTATCCAGCTTTCTTTGTTCATGGATTATAAAGCTTGCTTTTGACAACATCTGCATGGCCTTGCTTATCACATGATTCTGATGGCTCCATCGGCTGCCTCCCTCCTCCTTTCAGTTTAACAGTCTCCTGACCACTGTATCATCTCCCCATTTTCATGGTAATCAATTTAGGCTGTTGCTAAAAATAAGCACTGCTTTGAGTCTTGTGCTGACTGTCTTGACAGATTGTCTTGGAGATAAAAAAAACCACTCTCAGTGAGCATTCCTCACTGATAACCATTTTATAGGATTTTTTTTCTCTACCTTGATTTGACCTGTAGCATTGCTTTGATACCAATGGGGGCTGCTATGTAAATCAGAACACCAAGCAGTACTGCCAAAACACCTTGACAGTCACTGATGGCAGCCGTGCCTGTTTCAAGGAGTCTCCTCAGCTCTCCAGACAGCTTCTCCATGCCACATTAATGCAAGTTAGCTATGCCTAGTGCTGTTAAAGGATTTGCCAGAGATACTTGCCACCATTCTTCTCAGATAGTGAAGGACTGTAAGATTATACACAGGATGCAGATTAATTCTTCTACTTCTTTACAGGCTCACAGAATTGTATTTAGCTGCTTTTTGCCTTCTTCAGCTAGTAATGCACCTCTTAATTCTAGAATTTTCCTTTATTGCTCAGCTATTCAATCTGTTTAACCCTCTTTTTTCTTAGATCTACCTTTTTTTTTTGGTCTATTGTTTCCCTCAGCAATTTTTTGCTCTTTCATAACTTGGTATTTGTATTGATTGTGTGAGAAATATATGTTTGATCCGATCAATTCGTGGCAGGAGGTCACAGTCAGAGAAGAAGTGGGATACTGAATAAAACTGCATTCCTGCTTGCACCACCATCGCAAAGGTATGCAATAGGCTTAAGATAAGAGTAATAAGATTGGTAAAGGAGGGAGGCATGTGGAAGAGAGAGTCTTTTGCATATTTGAATGGAAATGCATTCCTCCTGGTGCCACCTTTCTGCATGAGCAAACAGGACTTTGAAGTTCATGAGGAAGAACACTTAAGAGAAGACCCTTACTTCATCAAAGACTACCAGAGGGACCACCGGATAAAAAGAGACATATGTGGAAGAGACATCTCACATTCCTAAAAACTGATAAAGAAAACCCAATCTTTCCTTAGAACTTAGTAGTGAATATGTAATGGAATAGGGTATAAAAGGAGAAAACTAAAGGCAAAGGGTGTGCGTTAGGGCACTTCCCTCCTACCCAGACCTGTATATTGCTTGATTCCTGCAACTCTAGTAAAGCCTTAACTTGCATGAACTCCAGTTTATGCCTGTTATTTATGACAATTGCTTTATAATTTTATATATATATACACATACATACATATATATCTCAGCACCCCCCCCCCCCCCCCCCATTTCTTCTTTGAGTTATGGAGTCAGCTTCTTTCTCATTATCTGGTTCACAACCATCTCACATTGTGATGATTTGGGTGGTACCCACCCTCCCCCTACTCTTACAAAATCACTCAGCCGAGCTGGAAATTAAGAATGAAGCTTTGTATTTACAGCTTAGCACAATATACAAGCAGGTATTTACAATATATACAGCTTCAGACAGCAATACATACAGCCAAACTGGAAATTAAGAATGAAGCTTTATATTTACAGCTTAGCACAATATACAAGCAGGTATTTACAATATATACAGCTATAGACAGCAGTATATACAGCCAAGCTGGAATTAAGAATGAAGCTTTATATTTACAGCTTAGCACAATATACAAGCAGGTATTCACAATATATACAGCTATAGACAGCAGTATATACAGCCGAGCTGGAAATTAAGAATGAAGCTTTATATTTACAGCTTAGCACAATATACAAGCAGGTATTTACAATATATACAGCTATAGACAGCAGTATATACAGCCAAGCTGGAATTAAGAATGAAGCTGTATATTTTGAAGCTTAGCACAATATACAAGCAGGTATTTACAATATCACACTATCACAGTATCACCAAGGTTGGAAGAGACCTCACAGATCATCAAGTCCAACCCTTTACCACAATTCTCAAGGCCAGACCATGGCACCAAGTGCCACATCCAATCCTGCCTTGAACAGCCCCAGGGACGGCGACTCCACCACCTCCCTGGGTAGCCCATTCCAGTAAACAGCAATACATACAGCCAAGCTGGAAATTAAGAATTAAGCTTTATATTTACAGCTTAGCACAATATACAAGCAGGTATTTACAATATATACAGCTATAGACAAGTTATAAAAGGACTACAGAAACAAAACAGCCCTCCCAGAAACCAGAGTCCCCAGGAGGGGTTCCCAACCACCTTTCACTTCCTTTCCACTCCTCTACCTTATCCCAGACTTTGCCTTATGTTCAAGGTGAGTTTGGAGAATCGGATAGGGAGGTTAGGAAGTAGACTGATTAGTTATACAGTTAGCAGGTTAGAGAGAGAAGGGAGGCAGCCAAAGCCAGAGAGCAACTCTGTTATCTATGTTTTGTGTTCTTGCTTTTATCCATCTCAGCAAGCCTATGAGTGCATTAGACATCACCATCGTTTCCTTTTCACAGCCTGTAATCTAATTATTTTTGCAGGCTTTGAGCAAAGACAGTTCAGGGGAGCTCATAAGACAAAATGTCTTCAGTTTAAAAGGGAAAAATATGATTGCATTTCACACTCTAAAGTGACCGCACAAATGCAGCTTTACTGTTTGTGTCGGCTTTGTCCACGGTTATGGTGTTAACAGCTCTGCCCTCAAGCTCTTCCTCTAATCAGATGCTCTGCAGACCCAGGAGACAAGTCACTGACCTGTCTCTCAAGCCTTAGGAGTGTGGGTAGGCATAATTCCGCTGGCTTTAAGCTCTCATTCACAGGGAAGAGTTGCTGTTAAAATATGCCAGAAGGGACTTCCAAGCCAGCTACACACCATGCCAGGGATCCAGAAGATCATCCCTTTTTATCCCTCCAGGAATTTTCAACATTACCCACAGTTAGTAAATTGAAGATGACAAGAGGTGACCTAGCCTTGGACACTTAGCTTCGTATAAAACACCTGTTCTGACCATGGGCTTGTGCATACTCACTATATAAAAGCAAAAAGTTATTTAAAGAGAAGAGTAGCTTCTCTCTGCCACAGAATCACAGGAACATCCAGGTTGGAGAACACCCTCAGGATCACCAAGTCCATCCTATAATCCTACTCTACAAGATTCACCTTAAACCATCTCCCTAAGCACCTCCCCCGTGTTTTATCAGACATCCATTATTAAATGTTCAGTGCTCCTGTGTCATCCTTTTGCACCAGTCATTCCCAAGGATTTACAGGGAGAGGGCAGAGATGATGTGACTGGGCAAAGTAACAGGGCTTTGCAATTATCCCCTGGCACACACTTTCAGCCACTGGCATTAGGAAATGAGAGCTCATCGCATACAGCTAAGCTGCTTTGGAAAAAAATAGTCAGGAAACACGTGGAAGAGATATTAACAAAACCACTCCAAATACCCCTTGTAGCTGCCAGATGCTGAGTAGCCAGCAGAAGCAAATGATCTTTAGGTGGCTGCTCAGCATCTGTCCTCAGGTCAAGAGTTTATGCCCTTCAGAGAGGGGAGCACGGCAGACAGAGGCAGAAAGCTCATGCTGCTCCCATAGGCTGAGCTGCCTTAGCTTTCCTTTCAAGTATGTGAGTTTTTAATAAGAGTGCTCCAGAAGGGAGAGGAGCTGCTGGATCAATAGCAAAGTCAGAGCCCCCAGAACATGCAGTTCTTCCATTTCTCATGCTGATTTCCATGCCACACACCCAGGATTTTTCTACCATGTTCCCACATTGCAGGGCTCAGTGAGTAAAAAAAGTGTTTGTCTATAGGGATGGATCACACAAAAACTCTGGTTAGTTTTGCTGTGATGGTAATACAAGGCATGGTTTTAAGACCAAATGAACCCCCTCTCTGTCAAGCATTAGGGCTGGGCCTGCCACTGAACAAGTGATAGATTCTATTGAACCTTCACAAAGGGGAAGGGAAAGGAAAAAAAGAGAGACTCAAGGATTGGAAAACAAAATCATCTTTAATGAAAATATTAACAAGAGAAATTAAATATAGGCAAATGTATATAAAATAGATGTCAGTCTCAACCCTCTCCCCCCCTCGATGACAATGACCATGATCACGATGCTGTGGGCAGGAAGTCCCAGACTGGACTTGGCAGAGGATGAGAACCAGGTTCAGGAGCTGGATTGGGTTTGAAAACCAAATTCAGAAACATACCTTTGGGTGACAGCCATTAGAGATCTTAACCCTTGTGATCCCTCAGCTTTATACCTAATATGACATAAATGGAATGAAATATCTTGCTGGTTGGTTTGGGATCGCCTGTCCTGTTCGTTCCTCCTCTCTGGGGCAATCTCTTACTTCCTTTACCCCAATGCAGTATAGAAGATTTAGGAGTGACCTTGGTCTCCATAGGAACAAGTATAAACAAAAGCCTTTCTGCATACCAATCCTCAGTAGTAACTATAAACATCCAGCATTATCACTTCTAGAACCAGACACTGTCTGTAGAAGTATGCTATTAAGTCCAGAAAGTGCAGACACTTAGAAGAGACTGAGCAAAAACATAAAATCACTGAAAAGAATTAGTTCTGTTCTAGTTCAGAGCAGGACTTCCTCAAACACTGTAAAACCCACAAAGATAAACCTTTCTGGACAGAGAGTATGGAAAGCTTCTGTGAAAGGAACCATTCAAAATTCCTTGAGATCTCATATTAAAATAATATTGATATAACATTTAAACCTCATATTACCTTATATTTATGCTTCATATATTAAATACATTCATGTTTTTAAACACTCAGCTGCCTTAAGGCCATTGTATACTACACAGATTATCCTTTTCCCTTGAAGTTCAGCTATGCACAGGAATATATAAACCTGGGTTTGCTGCCATTTGATGTGCAAATATTATTTGTAGAAGTACTCACTTCTATGCCTAGCTTCACATTACACAAGGAAGAAAGGAATGCAAGGGTCCTAGGGTGAGAAGGGGAACCAGAACATTTCGTTCTCAGTTACTGACTCAGCTTGAGGTCAGCAGCCATCCAAAGTTGTTTGCAGAGTTCAGTGGTTCATGTGAAATAAATCAACCCTCTCAGCAGCCAGGTCCACAAACCAGTCATGTTGCTGAAAAGCAACACGAGGAAAAGAGAATCCAGAAGCCTGTTCTCAACAGACACATCCTGCAAAGTCCTTTGCAGATAACTCCCGTTCTGAACGGCACTCGCAGGATGGGAAGGAGGAGCTATGTGTCTGTTGCTTCTGCTGAGCCTTTTCAGTGGCTCCAGAGATTTCCATTTCCCAAGCTTTGAGCAAACTCCTTTTCAGGAGGAGATCTTTAAAAAAAAAGCAGCCTTGTTTTGGAGGAGTGGGAACTTGTTTGCATACATCTCAGGAAGCTGTTTGCATCAGCTGATTTGGTAGCATTTCACAGCTTCACAACTGCCAACTCCTCTTCTTAGGGGATCTCCAGGCTCAAGCCTTTTGCACATTACACGCACAAGGATCCTTGACAGTCTTCTTCCATTGGTCTGTCTAGATCCTTCATGTGACTTTTCTCCATTATGCATTTTTCTGCATGTCTTTGTGGCCCTACTCATATCCCCTGCTTTTCATCCTCTTTTTATATCTCTTTCCCAGGCACACATCCTCCAAAACTACTTTAACCACTATTGTCCTCTGGGGTTCCTTCCCCCCCCCCCCCCCAATTGCCAACAATTCTTCCTGATGGCCATAACTGTCATTCACTCCTGAATGTGCACCTCTAGGACATCTGCAAACCATAGCTCTTCCCTTAGAAAACCACTGATTAACGTTAGAAAAACACAAACACATGTCCTTGGGGAGGGGGGGAAAACAGATCACAGAGCTGAGAAGCTAATGCTCAATTATCTCCCTTGTTTGAATACCATGAAAGTGTTACCAGGTTTAACTTAACAATTTCATTGCTATCTGTAAAACTCAGTTTCTAGACTGGAAACAGCAGTGCATAGGGCAGCAAAATCCCAATGCTTTGCCACTCCTTGCTTCCTGTTCCTGGAACAGGCATCCTTCAGAGCATCTTATCCTAACAGCCTGATGCAAGGACAGTCAGCATCCTGTGTATCATTTTAGTTGGCTGGGAACTCTATTCTCCTTCTCAAGTCATTGAATTTCATCTCTTCCAAACAAAGTAGTCTCAGCAGGGTCTCACTGGTTATTTCTGCCTTTTTTTTTTTAACTTATTATTATTTGAAAGGCTCATTCACTTGACAATGAATTATACAACATGTGGTAGTAATTAGCTGTAGAACCCTCAACAGCTGCTAAATAAATTCCTTGTGATCAAAATCATATTAGGTAAATAAATACCAAATACCTGATAAACAAAGGCTACTGGGGAAGTTTGTTGTATGAAGAAAAGTTAAGGGAAGCACTGCTCCCACAAGGGCTTGCCCAAGGAATGGGAAAGCAGCAAAGGCAGGAGAGACACAGTAAGAGCAGCATTAGCATGTTCTGAAAAGGAAGCAAGTTAAAACAAGAGAGAACTGAGAAGCTAGCCAAGGATGGGATGTGAGGAGGAAATTGAATCATTCAAAGACTTCTGGGCCTGGCAGTTACCTGAACATTCCTCGACCTTCATTAAACACACTAAGGAATAGAAGGTGAGAGACAGGGACCTGCTGGAAAGAGTCCAGCAGAAAGCCCCGAAGATGATTTGGGGACTTCAGCATCCCCCCCTGTGAAGAAAAGCTGAGAAACTTGGGGCTGTTTAGTCTGGAGAAGAGAAGACTGAGAGGAGATCTCATCAATATGCACAAGTATCTGAGCAATGGGTGTCAAGTGGATGGGGCCAACCTCTTTTCAGTGGTCAGCAGCAATAAGATCAGGAACAATGGCTACAAACTGAAACATAGAAGGTTTGACCTCAACACAGTATTCACTGTGATTGTAACACAACACTGGAACAGGCTGCCCAAGGTGTGCTGTGGAGCCTCTCTCTCCAGAGATACTCAAAGCCTGCCTGGACACGTTCCTGTGTGATCTGGTCCAGGTGACCCTGCTCTGGCAGGAGGGTTGGACTGGATGATCTTTCAAGGTCTCTTCCAGCCCCTGACATTCTGTGATTCTGTAACAGAGGAGAAACTTCACAGTGAGGGTGACAGAGCGCTGGAACAGGCTGTCCAGAGAGACTGTGGAGTCTCCTTCTCTGGAGACTTTCAAAACCCACCTGGACACATTCTTGTGCAAACCACCCTAGGGGATGCTGTCTTGGCAGGGGAGGTGGACTCTGTGATCTCTGGAGGTCCTGTCCAACCTCTAAGGTTCTGTGATACTTACTTAGTGCAAAAACTACAGCTCCAGTGAGCTTGTCGCCTTCAATCAAGATGCACTGAGTTACACCAGATGAGAACCAGTGCTACTCATTAAAGAGCCATGCTTTGTACTAGCAGGCTGCTTGCTGCCTTTACAACCAGACGTTAGAGACATCACTTGCCCTTTTAACCCAGATTTTGAAATAAAAATCATACAAATCCATTTAGATTTTAATTTTCTTTGCACTCCCTGAAGAACACTGGCAGGGGGGGATGTTTTGCAGAAGGATGGCAAACTATTTGGTTCTTCTGTATTTTGGTAAGAAGGAGAATCAAGGAGCCAATTACCTCAGCTAGAATCAAAATGCACTGGACTGTGACACAGCCTGAAATTATCCCTTTGGGGATTCATAAATCTTTGGTTAATTTGAGTTTAAAAAAAAAAATCTCCTTTAGGGAGATAATACTCCTAATAGAATTGACAGCACAAGCGGAAAAATGTCTTTTCCAGCCAGATTCACACAATCCCTGGCTCAAGAGAAACACAGACACAACTGAGAGCTCAAGGAAAGCAGCTCTCTTGAGGTTTGTCAGGAACTGGGAAGAGGAATTGCCATCTTAGTATCCAAAAGGTGAGTGTTTAATTAGGTTATCCACAGCCTGCTTCTCAAAAACAGGGCATGCACTGCTAACAACAAGCCACATGAATCAAAGACAGCTCAGGATGACTTCCAAACTTCCCTGCTTTACTTATGTGCTTGTTTGAAAGAATATAAGTAGAGCCCTCTTGAAGTAAAATTTTTCACTGTCCAAAAGCTCTTTTCTAATCTGAATGTGGTAAAAACGGATATGCATAAATACAAACATGTGAGGAGCAACACTAAAAGGGCCTTTCAGTGACCTATTTCTCTTCTAACTATATGAAGGTTTCACACTGCTCATATAAAAACAAATAACCATAATTTCTCTACAAGGATATTTTGTCTCTGGAGAGTTCCAACCAGAAGACTTCAGCTCCACCTCTGAAGCAAGGCCCATAGCTTTGAATCAATACAGTACCAAATTTATTGCTGCAATAAGTCAGTCCTAAAATATAATCATAGAATCAACCAGGTTGGAAGAGACCTCCAAGATCATCCAGTCCAACCTAGCACCCAGCCCTAGCCAATGAACCAGACCATGGCACTAAGTGCCTCATCCAGGCTTTGCTTCAACACCTCCAGGGACAGTGACTCCACCACCTCCCTGGGCAGCCCATTCCAATGCCAATCACTCTCTCTGCCAACAACTTCCTCCTAACATCCAGCCTAGACCTGCCCCAGCACAACTTGAGACTGTGTCCCCTTGTTCTATTGCTGGTTGCCTGGGAGAAGAGACCAACCCCACCTGGTTACAACCTCCCTTCAGGTAGTTGTATATCAGGACTCAGGGAATTGTGACCTTTGTGCTCTGTCTCCCACCCCATTGCCCCACACCTACACATAAGCCCATTTCTTTAGAGACATCTCCCTTCACCTTCTTCCCAAAATCCACCTTCTACACCTTCAGATCAGCGCCATCCCTTGCTCCTCAGAGAAGCAAAAGCTTTGCCTCCACGCAGAAAAAGCCCTGAGCTGCCCCCATTGCAGTTAAATTGAGAGCTCACTCCCCCCATGCCCTTTCATAGACAGGTCCTGTTGGCTGCCAAGCACTACCACCTGATGTCCGACTGCAGGATGTCCTCTGTCAATCCCCTTTGCAAAGTTTTTGTTATGAAGTTCATGAAGCAATTATTCTATGATGACATGTTTGTGGTGGCAAGCACTACATTGCATTTATGTACAACTGTAAAGGAAACTTCTGATCATATTTATGATATGATATTTATGATATATGATTTATATTTATAAGTTCAGTTTTAAATCCCTTCTGTATTTCCTCTGAGATGATTTTTTTTTTTTGAAGATTAAATTGCTAGAAAGCTTTCTTCTGATGACCTGACCTTGAAGCAAAATCCAAGCCCTTCCATGTACAGATTGTGCACTGAATCAGCTCCTTCCTCTCCAGTTTTCTAACTCCAGCATTTCTCAGAGGACTGCAGTGGAAAGCACAAAGACATCTGGTGACAGGGAGCCAGGATATATTCTGCCTGGGAGATTTCAGATTGTTCTACACATGCAAATGTCAAGCTTCTAAAGAAGTGTAGGCTTCCCAGGAATCTGGGCCTCTTAAAAGGTAAGGACACTCAAGAACTGGTTAGGAAACAGTCACTTGAGAAGAACACAAGATGCACCTTGCATAAAAACAACCACCTTACATGCTTCAAAACTCCCACTTACACCAAAGAGGAGCAAGAGAGGAGCTGCTTTTCAGCGCTGATGCTGTAAAACCACATCTCATCAGCATTTGCTAAAAGAAACCCCCTTGGCTTTGCAGCAGCTGCAGGGGCTGGCTCCGCAGGCACGCATCAGGGCACACCTCAAGCTGTGCTCCCCCAAAGCTGCCCTCCCCGTTACCCACTTCAAATGTTTTCACTTATCTATCACAGCTATGCTGTGCTAACGACATAGGCAGTGCTAAGCCCATCTCAGCACTAACATGGAGGTGGAGTTTTTTGAAAGCAAGGTCTCAGAGGAGCCAGGATGTCTGGAATAGATGCCTTGGTGCTCAGGCAGCCCCCGCAGCGTGAATCCTCACAGGGTGCTTCATTAATTAATAATCTATAAGCATTTAATTAGTACCACTGGATATTCAGAACACAGTAAGTGTCAGTCTGAGGAAGGAGGCAGCAGGCAAGAGCTGTTTCAGGAATGTTTTTTCTTGCAGCTGTTCCTGTAGTGTGTAGCCTGCTGCTTTATCCGTGGATCTTTGCCTTCCAGACACCATCCAGAGTGCTGCTGTGGGATAGGGCATCTCATAATTACTTCAATAGATGTTGTTGGTCTTCTTAGATCTAAGAAGCAACAAGAAACATAATCAAGCCCACTCTTGGGTCCCTTCAAGACTTCACAAGGGGCAGTGGAAAAGCTCTTACAGATTTTGAATTCAGCCCTGCTTTAACCCACACTCAATATTAGTCATAGATGCAGAGAATGATTTTGGTTGGAAGTGGCCTCAAAGATCATCTAGTTCCAACCCCTCTGCCATGGACAGGGAGACTCTCCACTAGACCAGGATGCTCAAAGCTCCATGCAAACTGGCCTTGAACACCTCCAGGGAGGGAGCAGCCACAACCTCCCTGGGCAACCTGTGCCAGTGTCTCACCACTGTCACTGCAAAGAATTTCTTCCTAATATGCAGTCTCAATCTACCCTCCTCAAGCTGTAGTACATTGCCTCTTGTCCTATGACCACAAGCCCTTGTAAAAGTTCCCTCCCCAGATTCCTTGCAGGCCCCCTTCTGGTACTGGAAGGTCTTCTAAGAACCTTCTTTCCTCCACCCTGAACAGCCCCAACTCTCACAGCCTTTCTCCATAGGCAAGGTGCTCCAGCCCTCTGATCATGTTTGTGGCTCTCCTCTGCACCCACTCCAGCAGTTCCATGTCCCTCTTATACTGGGGGCACCAGAACTGGATGCAATACTCCAGATGGGGTCTCACGTGAGCAAGGAGGGAGAGAATCACCTTTCTCATCTTTCTGGCCACACTTCTGGTGTAGCCCAGGACACAATTGGCTTTCTGGGCTGCAAATGCACATTTCCAGCTCACATTGAGTTTTTAAATCAGCTGACACCCCCAAGCCCTTCTCCTCAAGGCTGTTCTCAAGCTACCCCTCAAGCAGCCTGTATTTGTGGGTGGGATTGCACTGAGCCAGGTGTAAGACCTTGCACTTGGCCTTGGTGAACTTCATGGTCTTGGCTTGGACCCACTTCTCAACCTGTCCAAATTCCTCTGGATGGCATCTTTCAGCATGTCAGCAGGACCACACAGCTTGGTGCCACCCACAGGTGTCCTAAGGATGCACTCAGTTCCACTGCTCGTATTTCTGGCAAAGGTGGTAAACAGCTCTGGTCCCATAACCAACCCCTGAGGGATGCCACTTCTTACTGGTCTCCATGTGGCATTGAAGGGGGCCTACAGGAAGGATGGAAAGAGACTGTTTATAAAGGCCTGCAGTGAGAGGACAAGGGGCAATGGCTTCAAACTAGAGAAGAGCAGATTTAGATTGGATGTTAGGAATGGGTTCTTTACTATCAGGGTAGTGGAGCACTGGAACAGGTTGCCCAGGGAGGTAGTTGGGTCCCCACCCCTGGGGATGTTCAAGGTGAGGCTCAACAGGGCTCTGGGCAACCTGATTTAGTTAAGGATGTCCCTGTTGACTGCAGTGGGGGTTGGACTAGATGACCTTCAGAGGTTCCCTCCAACCCAGACCATTCTATGGTGCCCTGAAAAAGACCCTTCTCTCTGTACCATCCCTCCCCCTTTATACTGAGCATGATGCTCCTGGTATGGGATACATCTGTGAGCCAACTCCAGTCTGCTGTCCTGACTGATTCAGAACTCCTAATGGACTGCAGCCCATGGCTGGTATGGGATCCTCTCCTAGCAAAACCAGGACATAAACCAAGTCAAACAAGGAAGAATTAAGAGGAATAACACTGATGAAGTAGCATATAAAGGGAATGGGTGATTAGGCACTGAACAGGCAGCCTGTGGAGGTGGTGCAGTCACTATGCCTGGAGATCCTTCAGAAAAGCTTGTATGGGCACGGTTTAGCTGATGTCACAGTGTTAGGTCATAGGTTGGACTTGATGACCTCAGAGATCTTTTCCAGCCTGAAGCCCAGCCAGCACCCGTGGGTAATGCTAGAATGATCATTGAGCCTATTCCTATCTAACCGGGGGGCCACCAGGCCCCCCGGCCTTTTGAAACCCTTCACCATTCACCCGGTGCGCACCATGGGGACTCACCAGTGATGATGGGAGAAGGATCCCTCTGCCCAGTTGGGCACAGCTTAGGGCTTCTGCCTCTCCTGGAGCTGGTTAAAAAGGGGAGTGGGCAGGGAGGGCAAAGTGGTCACACCTGGGGTGGGAGGAGACTCCAACAGCACCCAGGTGCTCTGGGTTTGGGGAGAAAAAGGGGAAAATGCTGTGTGGGGAGGGAAAGGGGCAGGTGTGGTGGAAAAGAGGAGGTGGTGCTGAAACGAGGGAAATGGAGAGGAAAAGGACAGAGATGTAAAAGGGAAGATGGGAGGAAAGGAAGGAGACAGAGAGGAAAAGGAGGAAGATGGGGGGAAAGAGGAGATGGAGAAGAAAGGAGGAAGATGAGGGAGAAGTGAAATAAAAAAAGACAAGAAAACTGTCCTGCTGTGTTTGCATCAAAACCAGCCCATTCATGACCAACCCTTTGTCATCTCTGCTTGGAGTAGTGACCAGGCATCTTCACTGGCTCACTGTGTTGGCTGAAGTCACACCTGTCTAGGAGGAAAAAAAACAAGGAAATAAAGAGGAGAACTAAAAGTGAAAATTAAAAAAAAATACAGATTATAAATATGTAAATGCAAAGCATGAGGTCTTTCAGCAGCTTCTCCATGGGATGCATTCCTGTATGACCTGAGCTAGATTTTCTGCTTCTGCTCTGACAAGGACTCGATGATCTGTGGAGGTATTTCCCAACCCCTATCATCCTGTGATCCTGTAATGATATAAACCACTCACTAAAAACTGCCACACCAGAAACCTGCTGAAGCCTTCCCCTTCTGTACCAGCCATGACAATGTGTGGTATCAACTGCCCTACTCTTTGGTTCCACTGGCTGTCCTGGGTGTGGCCTTTCCCATCTTCCTGTGGGGAAAATTCATCCTATCCTAGCTGAACCCCAGACTGCATGTGACAGTGCTACACTGCTGCAACCTCTGTTAGGGAGTTTGCTGATGACACCAAGCTGTGTGGTGCAGCAGACAGGCTGGAGGGCAGGGATGCCATCCAGAAGGACCTGGACAGGCTGGAGAGGTGGGCACAAGCCAACCCCATGAGATTCAACAAGACCAAGTACAGCATCCTGCATCTGGGTTGGGACAATCCCAAGCACAAATCCAGGCTGGGCAGTGAGTGGCTGGAGAGCAACCCTGAGGAGAAGGACTTGGGGGTGCTGGTGAAGGAGAAGCTCAACATGAGCCAGCAGTGTGCATTAGCAGCCTGGAGGGCCAAGCAGAGCCTGGGCTGAATCAGGAGAAGTGTGGCCAGCAAGGTGAGGGAGGTGATTCTCCCTCCACTCTATTGAGACCTCACCTGGAGCACTGCATCCAGTTCTGGAGCCCCCATTACTTTCCTAAGGTCTGCCTCACTGATGTGGTACATCTGTTGCTGTCACCCATTGCCCAAAATAGTGTGAAGCTTGTGAAATATTGCCTTTCTCATTGGTAACAAGGCAAGCAATTAATTCTATCCTTCTTCTTGTTAAGATGTAGTCCTCCCTATTAACAAAACCAAAATTACTTCAGCTAACATAACATTCCCTTGCCATAAAATCCATCTGCTGAATTCTACCAGTCTATACATTGCAGGTGGAAAATAGGCAGTTTGCTGCATGAGTTCAAGACCGAGCTCACAGTTTGGTGCAGGGAAGTTTAAACCAAAGGCAAGCTTTTGACTGAAGTGTACAGTGAAAGAGAGTGATTTTCCATACCAAAGCTGACTGAAGGCTTTGTGGAACATTTTTTAACACTACCCAGTTCTGAGAATAAAATCAAGGGTGTGCCTACCCTGCAGTCACTGGCCTTGCTTCTCAGAGAGCAAATCAGAGCTCTGTGCTGCCTCTTCTGTGCATATCCTAACAGCCACCTAAGCAAGATAATGGACTTAACAAGTAGCACAACCCTGGCTGACAAAGTCCTTTGGAGAGCTTAGCAGTTTAGGAGGGACACTGAGATGCTTGAGCGTGTCCAGAGATGGGCAATGAGGCTGGGGAGAGGCCTTGAGCACAGCCCTACGAGGAGAGGCTGAGGGAGCTGGGATTGGTTAGCCTGGAGAAGAGGAGGCTCAGGGCAGACCTTATTGCTGTCTACAACTACCTGAGGGGTGGTTGTGGCCAGGAGGAGGTTGCTCTCTTCTCTCAGGTGGCCAGCACCAGAACAAGAGGACACAGCCTCAGGCTGTGCCAGGGGAGATTTGGGCTGGAGGTGAGGAGAAAGTTCTTCCCTGAGAGAGTCATTGGACAATGGAATGGGCTGCCCGGGGAGGTGGTGGAGTCGCCGTCCCTGGAGCTGTTCAAGGCAGGATTGGACGTGGCACTTGGTGCCATGGTCTAGCCTTGAGCTCTGTGGTAAAGGGTTGGACTTGATGATCTGTGAGGTCTCTTCCAACCTTGGTGATACTGTGATACTGTGATAGATCTGTAGAACAGCAGGCTGGAAGGGACCTCAGGGATCATCTAGTCTAACCTTTCAGGGTAAGAATACAGTTTAAATGAGGTGGCTCAACACCCTGTCAAGCTGAGTCTTGAAAGTGTCTAATGAAGGGGAATCCACCACCTCCCTTGGGAGTTTATTCCAATGTCTTATAGTTTGAATGGTGAAATTTTGTTTTTCTGGCATCCAGTCCAAATCTCCCCAGTAGCAACTTGTAGCCATTAGCACTTGCCTTCACCATGTGAGTCTTTGCAAAAAAGGACTCTCCCTCTTCATGATGGCAGCCCTTTAGGTACTTATATCATCAACCAGATTAGTGGATGAAAGCTTAATTTTTCCACAAAGCTAATTTTCCCTTTTATTTTGCTGCTGTCTGGCTTTCAATGGTTCATTTAAATTGTGCTGAGCAATTACGACATTGCTTTAATCCAGGCCCAGATGTTCCCTTGCTTGAGTCCTGTAACACCCCCTCACAACCTCTTCATCTTGAGCCAGCTTCACTTCTTACCCTAACACTCAGCAGTTACTGTCAGCACTGTCACTCCTCACTTAGCAGGTCTAGATGACTACATTTCAGCTGTCACTCCTTCGTAAAGGAGAGAGGTGCATAGGAAGGATTCCTTAGTCTCTCCCTAGACTAGGAGAAAGGATGGCCACATGCAAATAGCATGGAAGTACATTTCTTCCTTTCATAAACAACAGACAAATTATAATAGCAGCCTGAGAAAGTGAACTCAGTTAAGAAATATTTTCATCACCATTCTTTGCTCTGATCCTCCTGTGTTAGGATCCTCCTTGGAAGTCTGTTTTCTTAACAGAGAGCTGGGCTTGTATAAGCACTTTACATAAGCACTTTACAGAGGCATCTGCTTCTGGCATGCTATCTGGGCTGCTGCTGTAAAGCAGCTTTCAGGAAAGAAAGTGGCAGCTTGAGGCCATTCCCTCTTGTTGGGAGTTGTAAGGGGAAAATAAATCAGAAAATCTTCTACTCTCCTTTGTTAAAAAGGAAGAGGTTTCAATGATAGAAAGCAAACAGATAGGCCTAAAGGACAGTCTGTCAATTCAACCATGTGCAGGCAGCCTTAGGAACAAGCATTGGAACAGGCTGCCCAAGGAGATGTTAAAAAAAACCACCTAGACATGGCATTTGGGAACATGGTTTAATGGCCATAGTGGTGTCAGCTTGACAGTTGAACTCAATGATCTTAGAGGTTTTTCCCAGCTCAAACACTTCTGTGATTGTGACATATGAAACCAAGAGCAACCACAAGAAGCATGGGTAGGAGGGATACTGTTGTCTGGGCTTGCATGATGCATTTCAGCCACTTTGGCAAAAGAGGTTTTCTTTCCATTTCACTGCTAGCTTATTTGTCAGTGGTCTGCTTTCAGAAAATCACAACATTGGCAGGGTTGGAGGTGACCTCAAGGATTATCCATGGCCAGGGACATTTTCCACTACATCACATTGCCCAAAGCCCCATCTAGCCTGGCCTTAAAAACTTCCAGGGATGGGGCTCCCACCACCTCCCTGGGCAACCTGTTCCAGTGTCTCACCACCCTCATGGTGAAGAACTTCTTCCTAATGTCTAATCTAAATCTACCTTCCTATGGACAAATACTGGATAGTCTGCTGCTTCTCCAATGTCATACATGACCAGCTCTGGAATTTCAGATTATTATGTTACTTCCCATAATTGCCCATCACTTTGTGAATTTCTACAGCTAGCACAAAAGAGCCCAACCCCATCTGGCTACAACCTCCCTTCAGGTAGCTGTAAACAGCAATGAGGTCCCCCCTGAGCCTCCTCTTCTCCAGGCTGCACACCCCCAGCTCCCTCAGCCTCTCCTCATAGGGTTTATGTCCCAGGCCTCTCTCCAGCTTTGTTGCCCTTCTCTGGACATGTTCCAGCATCTCAACATCTCTCCTGAATTGAGGAGCCCAGAACTAGACACAGCACTCAAGGTGTGGCCTGAGCAGTGCTGAATGGGATCACAGGATGTTATGGGTTGGAAGGGACCTCCATAGATCATCAAGTCCAACCCCTCTACCAGAGCAGGACCATAAAATCTAGCTCAGGTCAGACAGGACCTCACACTTTGTGTATATATATATTTATAATTTGTATTTCTTTTTCATTTTTATTTCTTAATTTTCCTCTCTATTTCCTCATTTTTCCCTCCTAGACAGGTGTGATTTGCTCTTCTTCAGCCAACACAGTGAGCCAGTGGAGATGTCTGGTTACTGCTCCAAGCAAAAATGAAAAAGGGTTGGCCATGAACAGGCTGGTTTCAGTGCAAACACTACAGGACACTTTTCTTTCTTCTTCTTTTTCTTTAATTTTATTAATCTCCCTTTTCCCCCATCTTCCTCCTTTCCCCTCTATTTCCTATTTTCCCCCATCTTCCTCCTTTCCTCTCCATCTCCTTCCTTTTTTTCCCATCTTCTTCCTTTCATCTCCATCCTTTTCCTCTCCATCTCCCTCCTTTCAGCACCACCTCCCCTTTTCCACCATGCCTGCCCCTCTGCTACCCCACACTTCATTTTTGCCTTTTCCCCCCAAACTCAGAGCACCTGTGTTATGTTGGAGCCTCCTCCCACCCCAGGTATCACCAGTTTGCCCTCCCTGCCCACTCTCCTATTTAATCTGCCCCAGGAAAGGCAGCAGCTCCAAGCTGTGCCTGAGGGAGTAGAGGATCCTTCTCCTGTCATCACTGGTGAGTCCTCATGTTGTATGTGAGATGACTGGGAAGGGAACAAAGGCCAGGGGGCCTGGGAGCCCCCTGGTTAAGTAGGAAGAGGGTTGGTCAGGGCAATGGCACTCTTTTGACTAGCTTGTAGAATAACTGGTGAAGTTTAGGCTTCTATTGGCTGAACATAACACCTCAGAGCCTAGCCCAGAAAGGGCCTTCCAGCATCACTGGTCATACAAAGGCTGTTGAGCAGAATGCTGTGTCTCTGGCTGACAGCTGGCATGCAGCAGCTGTCAGAGCCTGGCTCCTCCCAGGAGGCAGAAAGCTGGCAGTTTGCAGTGCAGGGCTGATTTCCACATAAGATTGTCCTTGAAAAAGATTAGGAAGCATAAAAAGATAGTTAACCTGATCATAAGTGGATCACTGAACTGTGTCATGATTGAAGAGATATTGCAGAAATGTTTTTTTTTCCCTCTGGTAAAAACTCTAATCCCACAGGAACAACTGAAATTGCATTAATTATGTTTTGTGGCATATTTGACTGTACAGGAGCACTGAAAAGAGAACCAGTTCAGCTTCAGACTCACAAGCTTTCTATACTTTCCTGTGATGAATGAGAGGCAGTGCTTTAAGGAAACTTGCTCTCGTGGAGATGTTTGGGAGTTTAGAAAATCACACATAAGGGGAAAAAAATCAAAGTAATCATCAGGCTAACCAGTCAAGCAAGTAAAGGAGCTTCTGAAACCCTTTGGGTCAGATTGACAGCAATAAGCCCTGCAGAGGGACCTTGACAGGCTGGGTGGGTGGGCTGAGGCCAGTGGATGAGACTGAACAAGGCCAAGTGCAGGGTTCTACACTTTGGCCACAACAACAACCCCAAGCAGTGCTACAGGTTGGGGAGAGTGGCTGAGAGCAGCCAGGCAGAGAGGGAGCTGGGAGTGCTGGTAGAGAGCAGCTGAACATGAGCCAGCAGTGTGCCCAGGTGGCCAAGAGAGCCAATAGCATCCTGGCCTGCATCAGGAACAATTCAAGAGAGATGTTGAGATTCTGGAATGTGTCCAGAAAAGGGCAACAAAGCTGGTGAGAGGCCTGGAACACAAACCCTGTGAGGAGAGGCTGGGGATGTGCAGCCTGGAGAGGAGGCGGCTCAGGGGTGACCTCATTGCTGTCTACAACTACCTAAAGAGAGACTGTAGCCAGGTGGGGTTGGTCTCTTCTGCCAGGCAAGCAGCAACAGAAAAAGGGGACAGTCTCAAGTTGTGCTGGGGGAGGTATAGGCTGGATGTTGGGAGCAAGTTGTTGGCAGAGAGAGTGATTGGCATTGGAATGGGCTGCCCAGGGAGGTGGTGGAGGCACTGTCCCTGGAGGTGTTGAAGCAAAGCCTGGATGAGGCACTTAGTGCCATGGTCTGGTTGACTGGCTAGGGCTGGGTGCTAGGTTGGACTGGATGATCTTGGAGGTCTCTTTTGACCTGGTTGATTCTATGATTCTAAGGCAGTCCTCAGAGACATGACTGGCAGGTCTACCTTTTAATCCCCAAACCTCATTTTGTAATTTTTAACTCTTTATGCAACTAACTCTGCTCCCAAAAGCTTGTTTGAGGAGAATCCTGGTGAAATTACCAGGAAGGCATTTGTCTTTAACACACCATATAGTCTTAAGCTAAAAATGCTTACTTATTGATTGGGTTCTAAGGTGAGCCCATGTTTAGATTGTTAGTAGTATTTGGCTTTATGTCATTTCCCTTGAGAAATACTCAAAGCCATTTGAAATAGGAATGACTGTAGTCTGGCCATACTCCTGCAGTCATTATTTCCACTTCACTGCTGAAGACATCACATTGTGCTCTCTACACCAGTACAGAGGCACAACAGGGTCCCTCACAACAGCAGCAGAGAAACTTAGCATCATGTTGGAAATAGGACCAGGGTAACCAGAATCCTTGCCATGTCTTGGGTGCAGAGATCGAATCTGGGTCTTCTCTCCCCACTTAACATAAGCAGAAGCCACAGAGCTTAAAACTGCATCCTGTAGTAATATACTAGACTCTCAAATGGCAATACTCAGTGCCTTTTGGATCCTCAAAGCTGATCTGGATTCCCCTTTCCAATCAGAAGCAAGTGCCAAAGAACATCTGTGGTGACACAGAAGTAGCAGAGGCACACTAGGTACAATAAGCCCATTCCTGAGGATGTTCTGAGTGCCTCACTGCTCATGAGAAGCATATAGAGAATCTTTCCAACAGTTTAAACCATCTGGCCTGCTGTCAGTGCATTCTTGTCAGCAGCAGGAACCTAAAGATTGTTTCCACAGTCACATAGCTCAGCCCTCAACATAGAGGTCATTACGAGAAGAAGCCTGAAAATCAATTTCTGATAGGATAAAATGGAGAAGTAGAAGGGCTGGCAGTAAAAGTCTGAGGCTAGGTTCCAACTTTCCTAACTACAGGTATGAGTATAGGAGCTCAAAACAAGCAGAGGCAGGCATTTAAAATCATTTCATCTGCCATCCCTATGTTTGCCAGCACAATTCTGCATCTGTCAAGGCATTTCCAGAAATAAGAATGAAGATGAGCTCTGTGCAGCAAGAAAATTTCACATGGAAAAGAAGCTGGGTTATACTGTGAGAGAGCTGAGAAGTGTAACTGCATTCATTCACTTTAGAGTAGGGAATGTAGTGAAGCCAAACATCAGAGGAAACTAAAGCACCTAAAGCATGTGCATGATTATCAGTATGAAGCCTTCTCATTTGCTTCCCACAGTACAATTTATTCATCTCATACCATAAGGTTACATTGAGAGAAGTGAGGAAATGTTTTACCAGAGTTAATCAGCATTGGGCAAAAAGAAAAAGATGTCTTTACCCATCTTAATAGTAAATACATTCTTATAAGGCTGCTCACTGCAAGCTCTGAAACAGAAGTAGTGGGAGCAATCTTCACAATGATCAGAGGAGCTGAACTGCCAGTGTGAATCCAAGCTTCCTACTGTGCATCATCTGAATGACATAGAGGACCAAAAGAGCTCAGTCACCGTTGAGGCTGCTGCTGCCTGTTCATCATGCAGCTGGTAGGCAGCCATGTCCTCCACATGCCCCTCCTGACTCATACCTTGCAGCTGAATAGCAGAAACCCTCTGCCCACATCACTGACAATGACACTGCTTTCCATTCAAGCAGGGATCAGGGACTGCTTGAAGTTTAAGTATTTACTCTGACTTTGGCTCAAGTTTGAGGACTGAGAGGGGTTCACAGTACTTCACAAGACCCTTGGAGTGCCTGGGTGTGCTGGGTTGGGAACTTAGGCACACACCACCCCATTAAAATTTACCTGACCAGCTCAGACAGCTTGGGGGTAAAGTTTATTTTACAGCAAGATAAATTTACAAGCATACATCTAAAAATATCTTTTCATATATTTACAATTATATACCATTTAGAAATAATACAGAAATCCAGACTTCCCTGCCAGACAAAGCCCAGAAGGGGCCAATGTCATCCTCTCTCTCCCCCCAGATATAAGAACCAGCAAGGCTCATGTGTTGTCTGGAAAAGGCTAGCAGAGGAGTAAGAGAGGAGTAATGAAACAGCAACAGAGCCCAAAAGCCAAGAGAATGAACTTTATAGATTGCCATTTTATCCCTCTTAGCAAACCAACGAATGGAATAGATTTTATCCTCATTATTCTTTCACATCCAATGATCTAATTCATTTAGATTCTGCACTGAGCTTTCAGGGAAGTCCTGATTTCTTCTTGGGATGAGAGTGAACGAGGCCAAGTGCAGGGTTCTGTACTTTGGCCACAACAACCCCAGGCAGTGCTACAGGCTGGGGAGAGAGTGGCTGAGAGCAGCTAGGAAGAAAGGGACCTGGGGGTATTGGTAGAGAGTAGCTGAAGATGAGCCAGCAGTGTGCCCAGGTGGCCAAGGGAGCCAATGGCAACCTGGTCTGGATCAGGAACAGTGTGGCCAGCAGGACAAGGGAGGTTATTCTTGCCCTGTACTCAATACTGCTCAGGCCACACCTTGAGTGCTGTGTCCAGTTCTGGGCTCATCAATTCAAGAGAGATGTTGAGGTGCTGGAAGGTGTCCAGAGAAGGGCGACAAAGCTGGTGAGGGGCCTGGAACACAAACCCTATGAGGAGAGGATGAGGGAGCTGGGGGTGTACAGCCTGCAGAAGAGGAGGCTCAGGGCAGAGCTCATTGCTGTCTACAACTACCTGAAGGGAGGCTGTAGCCAGGTGGGGTTGGCCTCTTCTCCCAGGCAAGCAGCAACAGAATGAGGGGACACAGTCTCAAGTTGTGCCAGGGGAGGTCTAGGCTGGATGTTAGGAGGAAGTTGTTGAAAGAGAGAGTGATTGGCATTGGAATGGGCTGCCCAGGGAGGTGGTGGAGTCGCCATTGCTGGAGGTGTTGAAGCAAAGCCTGGATGAGGCACTTAGTGCTATGGTCTAGTTGACTGGCTAGGGCTGGGTGCTAGGTTGGCCTGGATGATCTTGGAGGTCTCTTCCAACCTGGCTGATTCTATGATTCTTACTGGAATATTCCACGAGGCCTTGAACTACCACACTGGGAAATTCCTGCCAGTTACACATCTCTTCAAGTCTGCTACTGCTGGTCAGCTGTACAACAGCCAGCATCCAGACAAAGTCTGAACACTGTTGAGGAAACAGCTATATGCTAAAGACAGCCTCTCTTTGTTGAACATTATATATGGGAGTTGGGGTATCCAGTCATTCTATTTCCCTTCTCTGCCTGCAGTGCACTGAAAAGGAACTTTGGGGCAGCAGAAATTAATGTCCCAACAATTTGATTCCTGTATTTTTTATGCATGGGAAAAGTTCTTTAAACCTTACTGCATAAGGGTAATGCTATTTTCTACCAAAAGCCCACTGCTGCTGACAATGGCAAAGCACTGAGTATTCAGTCCCAGCTTTTATCCTATTCCCTTCTGTAATCTCTTGGATAAGAGCAAGTGAAGCACATTACTTGTGCATATCCCTCCTGGGAAATTAAAAGACACAAAAATCTACCATGGGATACTGTGAAGTTTAAGGGAGAAATAATGAATGTCTGCTGGTGAGAAAGGAAGAAAACTCCAAGGAATCTGAGGATAGGACTCTAAGGAAAGCCAGCAATGACAGGACAGAGAATAAGATATTAGCCAGCACCACTGAATAGATCATTCTGCATATGGCCTTAAGGGACTCTACCCAGAGTAGACAGCAGAGAAAACTTCTGCAAGATGAGAGGGAGGTAGAAAGTTTCTGATCCCCTTCTTTCAGACTCGCAGGGGAAAAGGAGCAATGTTCCCCAAGGAGAGCTTCACACTGAAGGGTAGTGCTTAGCCCATCTGGCTTGCACAAACACTGGGGAGGAGAATCAGGCTTTTCAACTGAACTTCAGTGCAAGGAAAGAATTCATTTTGAAGAGCCACACAAATTGGGCATCCCTTCGTTTTTATTGTTATAAGTCATTTGCAGCGGAAATAAAGAACAATGAAAGGCTGCAGAGAGGTTTGGAAGGAATTCATTCTTATTTATAGCTAAGGAATGAGCACCAACATGTTTCATATTTCACAGAAATATTGATGTTGGACAAGACCCTAGGGATCATCCAGTCCAACTGACATCCCTACCCTACAAGGTTCACCCTAAACCATATCCATCAGAACTACATCCAAATTACCTTTAAACACATCCAGGGTTGGTGACTCAACCACTTCCCTGGGCAGCCTATTCCATGTTTTCCTAATGTTCAGTCTAAACCTACCCAATTGCAGCTTGAGGCCAATCCCTCTTGTTCTATCATTAATTACCAGTAAGAAGAGAGCAGCACCAACCTCTCCACAACATCCTTTGAGGTAGCTGTAGACAGCCATGAGGTCTCACTCCAGCCTCCTTCAAACTAAACAGCCCCAGCTGCTTTAGTCACTCTGGATAAGATTTGTTCTCCTCTACTTGCTCTTCACTATGTGGAGAGAGAAATGACCCCTCAGAAAGCCATTTGTCACCATGTGTTAAATGTCTCTGTTGCCCACTGTGACCCACCTGAGATCCTGGGCTGCTGGGAGATATGATGTGGTATTTCCCACGAGTTGAACTGGCTTAGACAGACATGGCAGCAAGACAAGCAACAACAGCCCACCCTGCAGTGCCCAGCACTGACCTACTAATGAGAGTGAAGGAGTGCAAAATAGGGGAGTGTATATAAGGAAGGCTGAGAGTCTGGAAAAGAAACAATAGGAAATGAGAGAGAAGGGCAACAAAGCTGGTAAAAGGCCTGGAACACAAACCCTATGAAGAGAGGCTGAGGGAGCTGGGGGTGTTTAGTCTGGAGAAGAGCAGGCTCAGGGCTGACTTCATTGCTGCCTACAACTACCTGAAGGGAAGCTGTAGTCAGGAGGGGATTGGTCTCTTCTCCCAGGCAAGCAGCAATAGAACAAGGGGACCCAGTTTCAAGCTGTGCCAGGAGAGGTTTAGTATGGATGTTAGGAGGAAGATCTTGCCAGAGAGTGATTTGCATTGGAATGGGCTGCCCAGGAAGGTGGTGGAGTCACCGTCCCTGGAGGTGTTGAAGCAAAGCCTGGCTGAGGCACTTAGTGCCATGGTCTAGTTGATTGGACAGGGCTGGGTGCTAGGTTGGACTGGATGACCTTGGAGGTCTCTTCCAACCTGGTTGATTCCATTCTATTGTAAATATAGCTGCCGAACCTGGGACAGAAATATGTAGCCTTCAGTCACATTTACAGTACAAATCTGCCACTGTAATCAATAAAAGCCTGATAAATATTAGAAGAGAGAGAGCAAATGGCAGAACAGCACAACAGGAAAAACCCTGCTTAGATTTCAATTACCTGCCAAAACCCTTCTCTTTTTAACCCCTGCCTCCAGGACTTAGGCATTCTCTTTGGCACTGGCATTTCTCTCCATTGTGCAGACAATCTGTGAATGTCTGCAGTAGTCTGATGGGAAATATTATTGAAAAACAAATCTGGAAATGAAAAACAAAAAACCAAACCCCTTGCCATGCTTAGAACATCCTAATTCAATACAGCTATGTAGAAGATGTGGTTCAAGAGGGCCACATACATGTTTACAGCTTTGTTTGTAATCTCAAGCCCAGTAGAAGACAAAAAAAAAAAAGAGGGTTTGTTTTCCAAATGAAATTTTAGTGGAGCAGTGGGGAAAAACTGACTGAAACTGGTAAGAAACAGTGCATCTGTCCAGATATGCTGCCTTTTTGTTACCTCAGCTTCCCTTCCCTGCCTCTATTCTCCATCTGCTGTTCCTATTTCTCACACACACTCACAGCAGAGCATAGTGGATCAGTGAGTGCCTCCAGACTGACTTTGAACGAATCTCCTCAGGCAGCATACTGAGCAGCTTCTGCTGCTCTCCATGCTCCCATACTGGAGAAGACACAAGCAATGGTCATGATACCAGCAGAAAGATGGTTGCTCACAGGACTCCCTGAGGTGAGACTGAAATTGTCCATCTCAATGCGATGTGTCTGGCAATCCCTGGTCCTGTCTCTATATGACTATGGTAGGGTGAAAACTTCCCCCCAGAATAAAAGCACCAGACTGGCTCAGAAGGCTTGGAAGGAAGATAAAGCTGTATGTTTACAGCAAGCTAAAATCTAACAGCAGGTAATACAATGCATATATTGGACTGGGTCCAGAGGAGGGCCACAAAGGTGCTCAGAGGGCTGCAGTACCTCTGCTATGAGGACAGGCTATGAGAGTTGAGGCTCTTCAGCCTGGAGAAGAGAAGGCCTTGAGGAGACCTTGTAGTGGCCTTCCAGTATCTGAAGGAGGCTACAGGAGGGCTGGGGAGAGACTATTGACAAAGTCTTGGAATGACAACCTGAGTGGTGGACTTAAACTAACAGAGGGGAGATTTAAAGTAGATGTTAGGAAGAAATTCTTCACAGGGAGGGTGGTGAGACACTGGCACAGGTTGCCCAGGGAGGCTGTGGGTGCTCCCCCCCTGGAGGTGTTCAAGGCCAGGTTGGATGATGCCTTGAGCAACCCATCCCAGGCTTTCACCACCCTCACGGTGAAGAACTTCCTCCTCACATCCAGTCTGAATCAACCCACCTCCAGCTTTGCTCCATCCCCCCTGGTCCTGAAAAAGGAAATCAACTCAGGTCTAGTAAACCATTGGCAAGCCACTGAATGTAGCAGTGCTCTACAGGAGCTTGTAAGGCAGGACCAGATCTATCAGGTCTCCACACTTAATCAGTGACCCACACTGCCCACATGCTAGTTTCTTGCACGTTTTCCCGAACTACCCACCCCTGCACAGTCCTTTGCCAGGGTAGGTTTGCAGCACAGACATCCAGATGTCCTTTTCAGTCAGAATGGGTACCACAGCACTGCTCCCTTCAAGCCAGTAAAGTGTGCTTCAAAGAAAAGAAAACAGGGGCAGTAAATTACCAGCACTAAAGGCCTCCTTCAAGAGTCATCTGGCCTGATTAGGTGAGCCTTTGTTCTTATCCAATGTTGAGTACCCACTGAAAAGCATATTTGATTAGGAAAAAAGGCTGGATCTGACAGAGCCACATGACTAAGAAAAACATGTCCTGAGGAGGCTCTCCTTGCTGCAGCACAAAAAAGCACTTTGTGAAACCACCGCCGTGTGGGTGGGAGAAGCAAATTCCAGACTTAGGGATGGTATGTGGCAGCATATTGATTGCTTCCCAACAGGACTGTCTCAGCTCTGCACGGGCACTTTGCTTGGAGGAGGCAGAAAACAGCGGAGCAATTTCTCCTGCAACACAGGAGCTATTCTTCTGAAGAGCCAATTCATTGCCTGCGTGAAGTTGTCCATCGCAGTTAACGCTGTTTGGTTTCTTCAAAAGCTCTGCATCCTTCTGAGCTTGAAACTATGGGAAAAGTGAAAAGGACTTTCCAAATCAGCTGTTAAACTGTAATATGTTTACTTTAGCTGGTTACATATAAGAGCTCTCTTTTTATGCTATGTAGATCCTTTTGTTTTCCTGAAGCCCTACGCAAACTTTTAGCTATGTAACATTAAACTTTGGAAGATTTGACCTTGTTCTTCATAATAAAAACATACAGTAGGGAGCCATCTCTAGGATCAAAGGCTCACAGTTCAACACTTGCATCGTATTCAGCTGTAAAAACAGTCTTCACACTGCTCTGAAGAGTTATTGAGCAAGTTTAGCAGGAGAGTGCCTCAAAAGGAATTGCCTTCATAGCCCACAGCCCCATATTAGCTCATACTGGGAGAGAAACCTGAAGTGCATGCTGTTAAAAGCTCATCACACAGTTGAGATGGGAGCAGATTCAAGTGCAGGCACAAACGTTCTCCTCCTCATGACTAAAAATTTTTGCCCACGCTGTAGGCTTTGCTTATCTCCAATTTCTCTCCAAGTCATGCACACGCTATTCACTGCTTGAGTTCAGACACTTAGGGGATGCCAGCATCTCTAGCATCCAAGAATCTGTAAATAATTGTCATGCTTTCTGGGAGACCTGTGGTGAGGCATGGACCTGCCTCTGATCCACCCAGGCTGCCTAAATGAACAGAGCCAGGTCTGCAATATGTCTTCAATATATTTGATGCTGTGCATCTCCACAGCCTAAGATACATGTGAATCCAGTCCTTTGTCGCATGCCTAGATTGTGTGGTCCAGCTCTGGCAGGGGGGTTGGACTCAATGATCTCCTTGGGTCCCTTCCAACCCCTAATATCCTGTGAGCCTGTGGTGTGATGCTGGAATGGCCTTACAAAGAATCTGGGGATCTGCAGACCTGTCAGTCTGACCTTGCTGCTGTATCAGGGATCATGAGCCAAGCAGCACCATGGAAGTGATTGTCCCTCTGTACTCATCTTAAATCTTGGATTTAGTTTTGGGGCCCTCACTGCAAGAAAGACATGGAGGTGCTGAAACACATCCAAAGAAGGACAACAGAGCAGGTGGAAGGTTTGGAGAGCAGGTCATCTGAGGAATGGTTTTTAGCCTAGAAAAAAAGGAGGCTGAGAGGAGGCCTTCTCAGTCACTACAACTACCTGAAATGAGCCTGTACTGAGGTGCATGTTGGTCTTTTCTCCTCAGTAACAAATGATACAAAGAGAAGAAAGGGCCTTGAGTTGTGCCAGGGAAGGTTTATATTGGATATCAGAATAAAATGCTTCACTGAAACAGTTCTCAATCACTGGAATAGGCTTCTCAGAGAGAGGCTTGAATCACCATCCCTGGAGGTGTTTAAAAGATGCATAGATGTGCTGCCAAGGGCAGCACCAGATTTGATGGAGTTATGTAACTGTTAGGCTTTTCCAACCAAACCAGCTTTAGGATTCCATGATTGTAAAAGGCTGTACATGCTTTACAACAGATGATACAGCTAGGGAGAGAAGATCTGACAATTTTTCAGGTAAGTGAGCTTTTTGAACAGAAAGGAAGCTGATGCTGAGCACCTGCAGACCGAGTCCACACCAGTGCAGAACACTGTTTTACTGCATGGCTCAAGGAGCTCAAAAAGTTGTTTTGACAGCTAGTGATGGCCAGCTGAGAAACAGAGACACAGTCTATTAACCTCCTTTCTTTGCTTTAATAATTGAATCATGCTTTCTGTATTGGAACAACTCAGTAAAGAGTGGGAGAGCTGAAACACAAAACACAGTATCAGAGTATCATCAGGGTTGGAAGAGACCTCACAGATCATCAAGTCCAACCCTTTACCACAGAGCTCAAGGCTAGACCATGGCACCAAGTGCCACGTCCAATCCTGCCTTGAACAGCTCCAGGGATGGCGACTCCACCACCTCCCCGGGCAGCCCATTCCAGTGTCCAATGACTCTCTCAGTGAAGAACTTTCTCCTCACCTCCAGCCTAAATTTCCCCTGGTGCAGCCTGAGGCTGTGTCCTCTCGTTCTGGCGTTGGCCACCTGAGAAAAGAGAGCAACCTCCTCCTGGCCACAACCTCCCCTCAGGTAGTTGTAGACAGCAATAAGGTCACCCCTGAGCCTCCTCTTCTCCAGGCTAAAACACCAAATGGTAGGACACTTGCTCCAATAGCGTTGCACAAAAGCAGAGGTTGATGGTGGTTTGGCACAGAGAGGAAAACACAGAGCAAGACAAGTGTGCTATGTGTCTGGAGTAGTGAGGAAATCAATGGAGGCTGGTTTGGATTATGTCTGCTCAAAATGTCATGACCAGGCACAAATGCACTCATATAGAGCAGGGTAAACTTCCGTTGTCACGAGTATAGTACTTCACAGACAAGTATTAGCACATACCAAGATTACTTTAAGTATTTCTAATGATAAGTACTGAATTATCTGGCCCTACTTAATTATTAGGTGCTAGATATCTTACATTTTTTACTGTAGGAAAAAAAAATAATTAAAAACCTGAATGTTCTCCTAATTAGTTCTAGTGCCTGTTAAACTGTTTTAGTACAAATTTAACACATTGTCTCTAGACTGGGCTGTTCGATATAGCTCACTACAATACAGATCATAGGATCAGAGAATCAACCAGGTTGGAAGAGACCTCCAAGCTCATCCAGTCCAACCTATCCCCCAGCCCTAGCCAGTCAATTAGACCATGGCACTAACTGCCTCATCCAGTCTTTTCTTGAAGACCTCCAGGGACGGTGCCTCCACCACCTCCCTGGGCAGCCCATTCCAATACCAATCACTCTCTCTGGGAAGAACTTCCTCCTAACATCCAGCCTATACTTTTCCCAGCACAACTTGAGACTGTGTCCCTGTGCTAGTTTGAAGCAAGCTAGAATGTTTTGGTGAGAAAAACTTGATCATAGGCTGTGAAAGGAAAACAATGGTGATGTCTCCTTCCCTCAGAGCCTTGCTGAACAAGAAGAAAGTGAACATTAGATAACACTTTCACCATTTTGTCTTCACTCTCTGGCTGGGCTCTGGCTGAGCTGCACCTCCCTAACCTCATCTGCCACTAACCTTGCTTCTAAACCTCTTGGCTGAACTTCCATTCTTCCTTAGGACTGGGGTAAGGTTGAGAGGGGCAGGGGGAAGGTGCAGGGGTGGTTGAGAGCCCCTCCTGGGGACTCAGATTTCTGGGAGGGGAGTTGTGTTTCTGTATTACATTTTACCTTGTATATTTTTTTTATATTCCTGTATATATTGTAAATAGCTGCTTGTATATTGTGCTAGCTGTAAATAAATAGCTTCATTTATATTCCCAGAGCCGGCTGAGACTAGTTTGGGTATTTCTAAAGTGTGGGGGGGGGGGGGGGCGGGGAACACCTAAACCACCACAGTCCCCTTGTTCTATGATCATATTATCCTATGAAACTGCTCTGGGTACACTATTTATTATATCAAGAGCTTTTCATTCAGGCAGTAAAACCAGTTACAGACAGCACAAGATGTCCCAGAGCCTTATGGACTTGGAGGGGAAAGAAGATCACCACAGTTGTTTCCCACCCGGTACACTGGATAACGAGCAGTTGCATTCACTGCTCCAAATCCACAGAGAAAACAGCTCTGTGCTGTCAAAGATTCCTAGTTCTGGCTTTCAGTGGAGAGCTGCAAGCTGTAAAATGTGCAGTCTAGCTGTTCTTCCTTCGTATATTGTAAATACAAACGCTGTCTTGCAGAAATCAGTGACTCAGGGAAAAGCTTGTTTGCTTTCCGAGTGACTCAGGAAGGCAAAGAATGCTGTTGGGGAGTTCTTGGCATGGATTTACAGCATGAAGGCAATTGCCTGCAATGGAAGACAGGAACGTTGAGAACACTTGAAAACAAATAGTGTTATATGGCTCCTGTCTCAAACAATGGTGCAAGTGGTGTTCACCTCCCTGGGAGAGGGGAGAGGGTGCGTGGCTGTGGAGGGAGGCACTGGAATTTGCATGGTCTGGTCCTGTTTAGCCTGGAGAAGAGGAGGCTCAGAGGTGATCTTATTACTGTCTACAACTACCTGAAGGGGCATTGTAGCCAGGTGGGGGGTGGCCTCTTCTCCCAGGCAACCAGCAATAGAACAAGGGGACACAGTCTCAAGTTGTGCCAGGGGAGGAATAGGCTGGATATTAGGAAGAAGTTCTTCACAGAGAGAGTGATTGGCATTGGAATGGGCTGCCCAGGGAGGTGGTGGAGGCACCGTCCCTGGGGGTCTTCAAGAAAAGACTGGATGAGGCACTTAGTGCCATGGTCTAGTTGATTGGTTAGGGCTGGGTGCTAGGTTGGACTGGATGATCTTGGAGGTCTCTTCCAACCTGGTTGATTCTATGATTCTATGCTGGCCTTTGCTTTGTTTTGCTACAGGTGGGAGGACTGCTTGTCCACCTGAAAAGCAAAGAAGTGTTTTAGCTAATAGGAATGTATTTTATTATATGAATAGCTTATGTACAAGGAATAGAAGGGATAGGCAAGGTGGAGGTACTTTTTACTGCTCTGCTAGGCAGGACAGGGAAGCATGCATTTAGAGACAGCCAAAATTTTGTACTATGTTAAAACCTGCTAAAGCCAAAACTTGTGCATTTTGCAGAACATAAGGTGCTGCAGTTTTGACAGGAAGGAGGGGAGAGGCTGGGATGGAGGAAAAAAGTAAAGAAAATGACAAAGCACTTGGGAACAGACACATGTAACACTTCCCAGATGGTTCAGAGTTTGATGAAAAGCAACATTTTGACACAACTCAGTTTGGTGAAGATGTTTTGAAGAGGTTGGGTTTGCTTCTGTAGGGAAGCAAAGGGATGTTTCAAGACCTCAATAGATTCTTTAGCATGGGATAGTCACTTTCCAAGAAGATCTAACTAGATTTTCTGCAGTGAGTATTGGGCAGGGTCAGAAAGTCAGTAAGCTAAAAGACAGAATTTACATCCTAGTTCATACCATGCAAAACCCCAAGCCATTATGCTGCTGATTGAAAGCTTTTGGACAACATGCTGACCTGGACTAAATTTGTGGCCATTTGAATGAAAACAGATAGTCCCAAACTATTTTCTTGTCTCCTGAAACTGCTGTTTTGGAGACGTTCTAGTAACTCATTGTCTCGGGTTCCTGGAAACCACTGCACAGCACAAACAACAGAAGCTCAATAGAGAGAGAAAAACAAAAGCACATCTCAGCTCTCAGATCCATGGAAACAATCAGAATCTTTCCACTAGCAAAAGTGGTCTGAGTCTTCTGACTGCCCAGGCAGCTGTCCCCTGTGTTATCTGGGTGAAATGGATCATTTCCCTCATTATTGATGCAGCTCTGTACCTTTCAAGAGCAGTTTACCTGCCTTTGTGACTGATAATGGTGCAGCAAGAACAGGGTCCTGAGACCATAACCATCAAGTAAGTTCCTCACAAGACCAGCCAGAGGAGAAAAGCATGTTTTCATCCTTCTTGCCCACCACTGGCTGTAGCAGTCTCAGATACACAGCAGGAGGAGAACTGAAAGTGTCTCACAGAGAAGACTGACTTTAGATATCTCTTAGCATCAGCACAGGCCACTGTTAAAGCAGAAGGACTCCTGGGTAGCACCTAGGCTTGTAAGTGTTCAAGTCTGAGGGAATCAGGCATGTACACTGGCCTTTCAGCTGTATGAACCTTGCTCTCACAGGCCAAGTAGGAGCAGGCATGTGTGTAACTAATGCACGTGCAGGTACTCATCGTGTCCTGCTCAGAGGGGACCAGTGCCAAACTTCAGTAACTGCTGCTTCCAGTAGCTCATTTCACTCCAGTTATGTGACCTGTGGGAGTCATTAGGGGTCTGTTTGCACAAGCCAGTCTGAAAGAGAAAACCAGCCAGAGCTCATCTGCCCATCTCATAGGCATCAGAATTCATTTGCTCTCAAAACCAGCACTGTCAGGTGCAAATGAGGTCAGGTCAATAACCTTCAGTGCAGTGCCAGCCTACATCAGGGTTAGACCAGAATGGACAGTTATGCTAAATTAGATAGATTGCTTCATCATAGCTACTCTAATTTCCACAATAACCCCTTGCTCACTGTAGCTAAATACTAATTTGGCTGAACTCTGTATCCTCTGTCCCTTCTCTATCATAATGGCTTCTTACTAAGTGTGGAAAGAACCAGACATGCCATATTCAGGGAGATGGCTGTGTGTCTGTTTACTGCACCCTAACTGGGTCACTCATGCTGCAACAGATTCTGACACATGGAATGTACCAGCTGGTGACTTTCAATCACTTTGGTAAACCTAAAAGCACCTTAGACATGTCTGCTATTATACCCAGCAAGAGCTGTGCAAATGCTAGGGAGGAAAATCTGAGCATCTCCTTAAAAAAAATTGAAAGAAACCAAGTTGTTTTCTGCTGTGTTCCTATCTTCTCATGCACTCTGCTTGAAAGCAGCCAACCACCTATTTAACTAGGTTTAAAGAGCTGCACAGGTGGAGTTTATTAGTGTTTGTAAGTATGCAAAGGGTGAGTACTAGGAGGATGGAGCCAGGCTCTGCTGGGTGATGCCCAGTGACAGCACAAGGGGCAATGGGTGGAAGCTGAGGCATAGGAAGTTCCATGGAGACATGAGGAGGAATTGTTTTCAGTGCAAGGGTGATAGAACACTGGATCAGGCTGCCCATGGGGGTTGCGGAGTCTCCCCTTCTGGAGATATTCAGTACCCACCTGGATGTGTTCTGTGTGATCTGATCTAGGAGATCCTGCTCTGGCAGGGGGGTTGGACTGGATGATCTTTGGAGGTCCCTTCCAACCCCTGACATTCTGTGATTCTGTGATCTTTACAGATGCAAGGATTGTACCTTTTACCTCTCTTAAATAGTCATACAAGCAATTTGGCTCTAATTATATTCTTATGCTTAAGAGTGCAAAGGAACAGTGCCTCTTAGCTGATCTAAACTTTCGGCCCTGAGCTACAGAGCTTGCATTTTGCATCCTCAGCTCTGAAAGCATAGGGTTGTCAAAAGTCAGGAACAAGCTTGTGAAATCATTTGGATTGATGACGGTAAGTTTGTTCACAGCCCATTGCATCACCCAGCAGTAGGAGGTGTTTCTACAGGTATGAGTCAGTGTCTGCAGCTGGCACAAGATGTCTTACAGCAGGTTAATACAAAATCTAATACAAGGAATGAGAACCACAGTAGTACTTTCAACAGTAAACAGTGGTCACAGGCAAGGGGCACAGATATCATAAGCGTGTTCTTGCCATGTATCCCACAAAAACCCTTTTCCCAGACTATCACTGGGTGTGTGTGACTTTCCAAGGAAGCTGTTGGCAAATCTCACGTGTTTGCTAGAGGCTGGGACTATGGGCATCAGCTCCAGTGTTCTCTGACGTGAACAGCAGCATACAATGCGTGCGTAAGTTGCCTTGACCCCTTCTCATACAAACTGGTGCAGGGAGGCTGCTGCTACTCTTTGATGTGTGTTTGAAAGCAAAAAAGAAGCATAAACCTACATCATTGTGAGAAATTGCCATTGGAATGGGCTGCCCAGGGAGGTGGTGGAGGTGTTCAAGACTGGATGAGGCACTTAGTGCCATGGTCTAGTTGACTAGACAGGGCTGGGTGATAGGTTAGACTGGATGATCTTGGAGGTCTCTTCCAACCTGGTTAATTCTATGAGATTAGATGGCTATGTATACCTCAAGTTCTGTTTGAAACAGATCTGTAAGCCCATCAGGAACAAATAGTACCTTTACTCTGAACTACTGCACTTCCTGAAAACATCAGCAAAGCAAAGCCATCCAACTTATCACCTATCCTTCCTCACAGATCTTGCTTTCCAATGGCCTCCAGCTTTTGATACAGTTGTCTTGGCAAAATTCAGTGTTCTCAAATACTTAAACCAGACACACAGTCACATTTTCTTTCGTGCTTGCACTTGGATACAGATCTGCTTGACTCTCTGCTAAGGATGGATTGTAGGTGTTGTTACATCTGTTTATCATTTAAAACTTGAAAACCACTCAGGTGTAACATTTGCTTAGAGAGACTCCACATCTGAATAAATACACAGTTTTGAGTGAAGCAGTAGGTGTTATCACATGGTGTGTTTGCATATGCTTGCTCAGTTCTTCCACCTTCAGCATAGAATATCCATTGCTTTAGTTACCTTCAGCCCAATACAGCAAAAACATTCAACTGGTAGAAACCTGCCCCCTTTTCAGCTAGGGCTGAGATCCACATCTATTCTTGGAGTATCCACCTTGAAAGTGTTGTTCTCTTCTGTCCAGGTTTTTAGCTGAGATGATCAGATGAAATGCAGTACATATTGTATTGGATCAATAGTAGTGCAGTTTTTCAGCTGAAGTATGATAGCTAGAACACTCATCTGCTAAAAAATGGTCCATCTGGAATGATGCCTCATCAGTTGTAGTCTGCCAGCACCCACCCATATGAATGTGTGTGTCAACCATCCTTTGGATTTACTGAAAGTGGATTCGCCACAGTTGTTTATAAAGAGTCTGCTAAATGAAAAGCTCATTCATTACAGTACAGCCTTAAGTCATTGCAGGCTCTTTCATGTCCTGTCATGTTACAGATATTCCTATTTCACAATCCAAGCAAGCAAAACAGAACAATCCATCCTTTGGATCACCAAAACATTCACATGAGCTGATGACAGGGATTCATCTTGGAAGAAATAAAAGCTTTCACATGGTGCCTGACAAAGAAACGTTAAAATGGAGTCATGTTGGTAAACAATTTAAGTTATTTTTGACAAATATTTGCACTCATCAGGAAATAAAACATTTGGTTTGTTTTTCAGCTGCTCAGAAACAACAGCAACACCAAAAAAGAACTGATGGGAATTCAAAAACACCACCAGCTCCCTTCTTTCCCCTGACCTTTGCACGTTGTCTGCAGCAAGTGACCCACAGATACTGGGCAAAACTGCTGATCACTGATGAAAATGAGACAAACAGCACTCCAGAGAAACAGTTATGCTGAAGAGGATGAGACTGACCCTTCCATCATGCCTCATCTGAAAGAGGGCTGCTGATGATTCCTGAAGAGACAGAACAGGACAACAGAGCAGCTTTTCCTGATTCCTGGGGCAGAGGGCTTGCAGCACAGCTTGTAGCTCTACTTTTCACTCAGAATGAATGGCCAGAGTGCACTCAGCTTGTCACCCTTTGCAGCAGATTTACATTGCTCTGTGTCAAGTGACTCCAAAATGCAATACAATAGTTAAGAGGCTGGTGAGGGGTCTGGGGCACAGACCTATGAGGAGCAGCTGAGGAGGCTAGGGCTGTTTAGCCTGGAAAAGAGGAGGCTCATGGGGGACTTTATCTCTGCCTACAACTACCTGAAAGGAGGTTGTGGCCAAGTGGGGGTTGGTCTCTTCTCCCAGGCAACCAGTGACAGAATGAGGGGACACAGCCTCAAGCTGTACCAGGGCAGGTTTAGGCTAGGTGTTAGGAAGAAGTTCTTTGCAGAAAGAGTGATTGGCATTGGAATGGGCTGCCCGGGGAGGTGGTGGAGTCACCATCCCTGGAGGTGCTTAAGAAGAGGCTGGATGTGGCACTTGGTGCCGTAGTTTAGTTGATTAGATGGTCTTGGGTAATAAATTGGACTTGATGATCTTGAAAGTCTTTTCCAACCTGATTGATTCTGCAATTCTGCAGCAAAATGCTAATAAAAACCAAACCTGTTTTCTAGAGTCTTTATAGGAAATGTCTTCTCTCCTCATATATCTTCTTTTCCCTTTATTAGTTTCCAGACTGAATGCTCCCTGGTGCCAACAGATTTTGGGCTTGACCTTTTAAACCCTGCACAAGATGTTTTAAACTCTCCTATCCAAGTGCACTATACCCCTTAAGGAGTTCATCCATGACAGCATCACCTCCCTGTGCACAGCAAGACAGCAAACCATCTATTGAGAGAGAATCACTCTATGACAAAACTGTACACAACAAAACTTTAATTTCATGTATACTCCACTGCTGAACTCCCATCATTTTCAGGCTGGAGGTGAGGAGGAAGCTGTTCAGCATGAGAGAGGTGAGACCCTGGAATGGGTTTCCCAGGGAGGTGGTTTAGGCCCCATCCCTAGAGGTGTTTAAGGCCAGGCTGCATGAGGCTGTGGCCAGCCTGATGTAGGTTGGGGTGTCCCTGCCCATGGCAGGGGGATTGAAACTATATGATCCTTGTAGTCCCTTCCAACCCTGACTGATTCTATGATTCCATGTACACTACCTACTGCCCCAAAAACAGACAACCAGACAAAGAAAGCCACAATGTGCTTGAGCACCACAGATGAAACAGAGCAAATGCACAGTACATAAGAGTTGTCTGTGTAATTGATCATCAATCTGTATCGCAGTATCACCAAGGTTGGAAGAGACCTCACAGATCATCAAGTCCAACCCTTTACCACAGAGCTCAAGGCCAGACCATGGCACCAAGTGCCACGTCCAATCCTGCCTTGAACAGCTCCAGGGACGGCGACTCCACCACCTCCCCGGGCAGCCCATTCCAGTGTCCAATGACTCTCTCAGGGAAGAACTTTCTCCTCACCTCCAGCCTAAATTTCCCCTGGCGCAGCCTGAGGCTGTGTCCTCTTGTTCTGGTGCTGGCCACCTGAGAGAAGAGAGCAACCTCCTCCTGGCCACAACCACCCCTCAGGTAGTTGTAGACAGCAATAAGATCTCCCCTGAGCCTCCTCTTCTGCAGGCTAACCAATCCCAGCTCCCTCAGCCTCTCCTCGTAGGGCTGTGCTCAAGGCCTCTCCCCAGCCTCGTCGCCCTTCTCTGGACACGCTCAAGCATCTCAATGTCCCTCCTAAACTGGGGGGCCCAGAACTGAACACAGCACTCAAGGTGAGGTCTAACCAGTGCAGAGTACAGGGGCAGAATGACCTCCCTGCTCCTGCTGGCCACACCATTCCTGATGCAGGCCAGGATGCCACTGGCTCTCTTGGCCATCTGGGCACACTGCTGGCTCATGTTCAGGCAGGTATCAATCAGCACCCCCAGATCCCTCTCTGTCTGGCTGCTCTCCAGCCACTGCAACCCCAGCTTAGAGGAGCAATGTCCATCATTCATTTCTGTGATTGTTACTCTCAGAACTTTCTTCTCTGAAGTTAGAAGCAACCTTTTATGTGCATTCCTTCATAACTTATTGAGTGCAGCTACTACAACACGATAAAAAGAAATAAATATTAGAGGTTAGAGTAAAATCCAGGCTGTAAACTGGGAGGTAATTGTGAGGCACATTCCTGTAAGAAATCTGGGAAAGGATCTCAAAAGCTGCTAGCCTTCCTCCTCAAGGGCATTTAGAGTCTAATCAATGTTTATAAATACCTGAGGGCAGGGTGGCAAGAGGGAGGTGACAGGCTCTGCTCACTTGTGCCCTGTGACAGGACAAGGGGCAATGGATGTAAACTACAGCATAGAAGTTCCACCTCAACACAAGGAAGAACTTCTTTACTGTAAGGGTTATGGAGCACTGGAACAGGCTCCCCAGAGAGGTTGTGCAGTCTGCTTCCCCAGACTTTCAAGACCCATCTGCATGGGTTCCTGTGTGACCTGCACTACATTATGATCCTGCTCTGGCAGGGGGGTTGGAATTGATGATCTCCAGAGGTCCCTTCCAACCCCTAACATCCTGTGATTCTGTGATCCACTTCAATGGGTGCCATTAAAATAAATCAACATTTTCATGAGCCAGACGTATTCAGAGAAGAAAACATTGTGTTTTTAAACAGAGAAATCCCACAGATTCCAATCCCACACAGTCTAATGAGTGACAGAGAACAAACACAAGCCTTTGAAGCCCTGGCAATTAGAATAACTAAATGTCACAAGGGGAAAAACAGAGAGGGCTTCAGCATTTTTAATTGCTTTTAGATTACATCAGGGACAAGGAGAAGTCCAGATTTTGATCTGAATCAAAAACTGACAACTTCACTGAACTATGCATGTTGCACTATATTATTATTACCATTATTACTGTTATTTATGTTATTATTGTTATTACTACTACTTTAATGCCTCGTCTCAGCTCTTGATACAAAACTGAAAGGGAAGAACAGGAAATAAAAGCTACCATTCTGGATTCAAGAAAACATTTTAACTGTTACTGTACTTAACTTCATATCAATTGCTTAATAACAGCTTTCACCAAACCAGTGGGACTGTGGGACTCTTGGGAACCTCACAGAATCAAACAGGTTGGAAAAGACCTTTGAGATCATCGAGTCTAACCTATCACTTAATACCCTCTAATAAACTAAACCATGGCACTAAGTGCCTCTTCCAGTCTCCTTTTAAACGTCTCCAGGTATGATGACTCTACCAGCTCCCTGGGCAGCCTACTCCAATGAGCAATCACTTTTTCTGTGAAGAGCTCCTTCCTAACATCCAGCCTAGACCTGCAAAGACACCATTCTTACCTTAGCATTTCCTGGCAATTACACCAGAGCTAAGCTCTAAGCATTCAAAAGTCTAATGGTGTAGTGGTGTTCTCCCACCACAAATGGGAAGCAAGACATTGCCTATGGCTCAGTACCTCTCCAGGGAGTCTTTGCTCCCAACTAAGCAAAGTAAATAAAATTCCACTCTCAGCTATCATGGACCTTTTCAGTGCACCTCAGGAGCTATTCATGTATATGGTTCAATACCGTATTTGTTGCATCTGAACAACCAAGCCACCTCTGTGTCAACAGATTCTGTAAGTATCCACCTCTGATGAGGCCCATTAAAGCTGGTGCCTCAAAATTCCCTGTGCATTTTGCCTTTCCTCTGGTGACTGATCCTCCCTTCACACCAACCAGGAAATCTGCACTTCCAACTCACTGCTTGGAGTGTCCATGAATAAGTCAAGTCTTGCATCTTCATAGATGACCTGGATGAGGGCATGGAGTCAGTCATCAGCAAGTTTGCAGATGACACTAAGCTGGGGGCAGATGTGACTGGGTTGGAGGGCAGAAGGGCTCTGCAGTGGGACCTTGACAGCCTGGACAGATGGGCAGAGTCCAAGGGGATGGCGTTCAATAGCTCCAAGTGCAGGGTGCTGCACTTTGGCCACAACAACCCCATGCAGAGATACAGGCTGGGGTCAGAGTGGCTGGAGAGCAGCCAGACAGAGAGGGATCTGGGGGTGCTGATTGATACCTGCCTGAACATCAGACAGCAGTGTGCCCAGGTGGCCAAGAGAGCCAGTGGCATCCTGGCCTGCATCAGGAATGATGTGGTCAGCAGGAGCAGGGAGGTCATTCTGCCCCTGTACTCTGCACTGGTTAGACCACACCTTGAGTGCTGTGTTCAGTTCTGGGCCCCCCAGTTTAGGAGGGACATTGAGATGCTTGAGCGTGTCCAGAGAAGGGCGACGAGGCTGGGGAGAGGCCTTGAGCACAGCCCTACGAGGAGAGGCTGAGGGAGCTGGGATTGGTTAGCCTGCAGAAGAGGAGGCTCAGGGGAGATCTTATTGCTGTCTACAACTACCTGAGGGGTGGTTGTGGCCAGGAGGAGGTTGCTCTCTTCTCTCAGGTGGCCAGCACCAGAACGAGAGGACACAGCCTCAAGCTGCGCCAGGGGAGATTTAGGCTGGAGGTGAGGAGAAAGTTCTTCACTGAGAGAGTCATTGGACACTGGAATGGGCTGCCCGGGGAGGTGGTGGAGTCGCCGTCCCTGGAGCTGTTCAAGGCAGGATTGGACGTGGCACTTGGTGCCATGGTCTAGCCTTGAGCTCTGTGGTAAAGGGTTGGACTTGATGATCTGTGAGGTCTCTTCCAATCCTAACAATACTGTGATACTGTGAAAATCTGAGTGCAAACACTTCTGAGAGTCTGGCCCTGCAGGCTCTGCTAACAGTCATAGGAACAAAGTGTTTGAAGGTGAAGCAGAGCCATAAATTCACATATTCCTGAATTTGCTCATAAATTTTTAGTGTTACAGCCCCTGGAGTATCCTCACCGCTAGGCCATACAAGCTTTTTGAAAGGAGATAAGAGACATTCCTCTCTTGACCAACCAGGACTGTTTTTATTCAGGAAAACATTCAAAATTCTTCTTTGCACCATCTGGCAACAAGATGAGTACACATAGGGTAGGAATGTTAATCCATGACATTAACTTCCTTCGCTTCTTCCAACTGATATAGCCTCAGAGTGCAGAGTATGGTTTAATTACTAATTGAATGTGTTTATCTTGGCCAAACAACTTCTAAAATAGGAGGTGCCTGTAACCATAAATAATTTTGAAGGTATAACAGTTGAGTAAGGAAATTAACTGGTTAGGGTAATCCAAATGAGTGGAAATTGCCTCATATGGTGGTTAAGTACCATTGATATTTTTAGTAGACTAATACAGAGACTAAACCTGCAAAGCTGCTTGGGTTTCCCTTATCGTTACCACGAAGGCAATGTCTTGCTGGAAGAATGTGTCTGGGAAAGCCAGCATGTGTTCAGGCTTATTTTGGCTTAGAATCATAGAATCAACCAGACCTCCAAGATCATCCAGTCCAACCTAGCACTCAGCCCTATGTGGAGGTGCTGGAACAAGTGCAGAGAAGGGCAATGAAACTGTGAAGGGCCTGGAGAACAAATCTTATGAGGAGCAACTGAAGGAGATGGGGCTGTTTAGTTTGAAAAAGAAGAGTCTGAGGGGAGACCTCATTGCTGTCTACAGCTACCTGAGAGCTCTTTGGGGAGAGGTTGGTGCTGGTCTCTTCTCACAGGTAGTTAGTAATAGAACAAGAGAGAATGGCCTCAACCTGCCACTGGGTAGGTTTAGACTGGACATTAGGAAACATTTCTTTCAAGAAAGAATGGTCAGGCATTGGAATGGGCTGCCCAGGGAGGTGGTTGAGCCACCAACCCTGGGTGTGGTTAAAAGCTGTTTGGATGTGGTGCTTGGGGATATGGTTTAAGGGTGAGCTTTGTAGAGTAGGGATATTGGTTGGACTTGGTGATCCTGAGGGGCTTTTCCAACCTGAACGTTTCTGTGATTCTGTGAATTGGCCTTTGGTTTCCTGACAGCCCCATACAGCAGACATCAAGATCCAAGGTTCCAAACCGTTATCTGTGTGCTATGGTGGGTATGCAAAACACCTCCAGGAAAATGTGTGGGGCAGGTGACAGCAGCAGTTCTTGACAAACGCTGCTTGAAGGTTTCTACAGGAGCTGCTGGTTTAATCTCTCCTGGCTCCCAGAGGGCAAGCAAAAATGGAAACAATTAACACAAAACAGCCTTTCCTGTAATTCTAACTCATACAGCAGGAAGTTGGCAGTATGAGGTACAGAGCATTGGATTAGGATGGAAAAAAAAAAGGCTAGATCATGTTTACCCCCGAGGTGAAAGGAGAAGAGCAATTAAGACAGAATCAAGTCCTTATTTTGGCAGGTAGGAAAAGAAGGGGAGGAAATACCTGCCAGGGAGTAAACTGCTACTTAAGGGTGTGCAAAAAGAAGCAAAGAGCTTAAGGTTGGAAAGGGGAAATAGGCTGGAGTGAAGTCCTGGTGAGGAAAGCAAGTATGGACATGCAACCTGCCCTGAAACCTTGTAACTGCTGTTGTCTTGAGAAGTGGGTCCAAATAACCAAGCCTGGAAACCCCATTCCTTCAAGCTGATCTGGGTCAAACAGAGTAGAAAGCGAGTTTCAGAAGAAAGATTATGGCAGGCAACTTCCTGCCCACTCTCATATCCCTTTTCTTTCATAGGAAGAGAAATCAAGAGGAATGCTCAGCTTTGGAAATGTGACTCCATTCCCAATCCATTCAGAACTAACAACTAAAGCATACCCAAAGAACAAGGGGACAGAGTCTCAAGTTGTGCCAGGGAAAGTATAGGCTGGATGTTAGGAGGAAGTTGTTGTCAGAGAGAGTGATTGGCATTGGAATGGGCTGCCCAGGGAGGT
This sequence comes from Pogoniulus pusillus, assembly GCF_015220805.1. Lineage (NCBI taxonomy): Eukaryota > Metazoa > Chordata > Aves > Piciformes > Lybiidae > Pogoniulus > Pogoniulus pusillus. Next base: position 9,659,765 of record NC_087294.1, on the reverse strand, counting down.
GGTGGAGGCACCATCCCTGGAGGTGTTGAAGAAAAGACTGAATGAGGCACTTAGTGCCATGGTCTGGTTGACTGGCTAGGGCTGAGTGCTAGGTTGGACTGGATAATCTTGGAGGTCTCTTCCAATCTGGTTGATTTTATGATTCAAATGATTAGCAGGAGCCAGAGCAGCTCTGAGAACAGAGTATCTATTGCATGCTCCCTCTCAATTATGTTGCTTACCAATATGATGACTGTACATTGACAGGCCTTGAAAGTCTCCAGAGAAGGAGACTCCACAACCTCTCTGGGGAGCCTGTTCCAGTGCTCTGGGACGCCTACAGGAAAGAAGTTCTCATTTGTGTTGAGGTGGAACCTCCTGTGCTGCAACTTACACCCATTACTCCGTGTCCTATCCCAGGGAGCAAGTGAGCAGAGCCTGTCCTACCCCTCCTGACCAGCCCTCAGCTGTTTATAAACATTTATTAAATCCCTTCCCAGTCTTCTCTTCTTTAGCCTAAAAAATCCCAGGTCCCTCAGTCTCTCCTCATAAAGTTCTTCACATAAAGAGTAATTGGCATTGGAATGGGCTGCCCAGGGGGGTGGTGGAGTCACCATCTCTGGAGGTGTTTAAGAGAAGATTGGATGAGGCACTTAGTGCCATGGTTTAGTTAATTAGAAGAGTTAGGTAATAGGTTGGACATAATGATCTCAAAGGTCTTTACCAACATGGTTAATTCTGTGATTCTCTTTATGCTCACATCATCCATGCTTGCTTTGCTGAATTCCACATGTGTGTTAGTTATGATACACCTAATGTTTGGAAATAGTTGAGAAATACACACACTAAGGACAGAAATTACCAGCTCCAGAGGGAGGAAAATTGTGTTCAGTCCATTATCTGGCTTCACCACCAGAAATTTCATTGATTTACTCTATTCTAATACACAGCCAGATAAGCATTTTTTTCACCTCATGATGAGAGCTGATTTCTCCTCATCTAAATCTCCATTATTCTCTCATCTCATTTTTATGTCATTTTCCTCGTATAGATGACATTTTTATGTGAAATTTCCCCAAGTAGAGAAGAGACATTGTGTTTGCTTGATATCAATTTTGAAGCCTTTTTATGTGGAATAAAAATAAGTGCAGAAAAGCTGGAGGAGGGTTTTACAACCTCTAGAGACACTAGAAACTCTTTCTAAATGAAAACTGCACACATTCCTCTCAGAAGCAATCCCAACGCCAAAGGTACGGATCAGCAAGTTAAGCTGCAGGCTCAAGAGGGCCTTTGATTTGCTATGTTATTATTGCTGATAATAGTGGTCCAAAAACTGATTTCCAAAAAGGCCCTACAGATTATTCCATAGATCTGACACAACAGTAGCATCCTAAGGCTCTCTCCTACTCATAAGTACAGATTCCTGCCTCTAACGCACCTATGAACATCATCACATTTGTCTCATCAAAGTACAAGATCCTAAAATCAACTTCCAGTTGGAAACCTCTGTCATGGAGGCAGGGAATTAACATGGCCAAGTCAGGGAATATATAGAAAGAGAATTGTTTCATTTTCCTGAAACCCTGCCCCCAAAACTATATACAAAAACCAGTTTAGTTTATTAGCAGACTCAGTTTGATCGAGAATATCTTACAAAGGATACTATAGCTAAATTTGGCTATTTAGGAAGTCAGGACATGGAAAAGGCTAAGCTATAAACACAGCTTTACCCCACTATCAATCAGGCTGAGCAGAAGATTAAGGGGGAAACAACTCTCTGATGTGAGATAGGCACTCAGCAAAGCTCCCTTGCTGGATTCCTCTGCAGGAGTAGCCTGTGACGTTACCGGCAATGTCCAGTAATAGAGATCCACACTGCAGAAGCCTGAGGTGAGTGCAGAGCCATCAAACTCAGAAATGTCTCAAGCACTTCTTCCTGAGTGGGATGGTTGCAGGATGAAGCTGCCCTCACAACAGCAGGGGAGAGCCAAATACTGCTAGGGTCCCCTGTCTAGGAGGCAGCCAACAATTAGCTACTAATAGGGTCTGAGAGAGGGTGATCCAGGTGCCACCATCTCTCTCTCTCTATGGACCCAAGGCTACCTAAGCCTGCTGGCTTGCACAAAAGAGTGCAAAGTGAGGAGAATCATCCAAAGCAGGGACAGGATAAACCCATGAGCTGTACAAAGGTAGGAAACATACAAAAGCAGGGACAGTCCAGTCATGGTGGGAACTTGTCCTTCACAGTGGCAGTAGACTCTTCAGACAGGAACTATCAAGGCAGGAATAACCCCAAGGTGGGAACCCTTGCTCTGTTTATTTCTTTCTCTAGACAAAATGTCTATTTACCAGGCACAAAACTACAGTCAATCACCAGACTGATTTCAGCACAGGTATCTGTGTGCAGCAAGGACCCTTTGCTGCCCCCCTTCAAGCTCACAGGGCTCACTGCTCCACACCCTTCCAAAATCAGCTTCCACACATTGTCAGGTTCTGCATCTGAAGGGAATGTGAGCATTTGATATAATGGTCATTAGCCACCCTTAAATTAAAGAGGGATTCTAGTCGTTGCAGATGCTGAAGAACAAAAGAGCATGTATGACTCAGACAGGTTCATCTATGAGTTTAGAGATTCAAAGGAGAAAGGGGTTTGTGCTAACAGGTTAGAAAAGCAGTATGAAGAACATCCTGAGGGCAAATGACCTAACAATTGTGTCACGGCCTGTCTTTTAGAAAGGAAAAAGATTAGCTGCCATGGTGAGCTAAGTGATCATTTAGACAATATTGCAGACAAAGGAACAAGTTCCATGCTGAGATTTCAATGACTTGAGAACAAAACAGTCTCCACTTAGACACCAGAAACATTTGACCCCAACAACCCACTCTTGCCGTGTTCACCAGGTTGTACCCATACTGCTCTTCTGGTTCAGTGCTGAAGTGAACCCCTGACTGTCCCATTTTACCACCTGCAAGATGGCTTTGCAGAGTGGTTTAAGCACATTCAAACTAGACTTTCTGAGGAAGAAACTCATCCAAAATCTCTCCTCCATTCACCTATGCACCAAAGTCACTGCAGTCCATAATAGAGACACTAAGTGGCTTAATCAGTGAGTTACCCTACAGACAATATCAAACCATGTGTGAGATAAGGACACCAGAAGATCAGATTAAATCTAGTCTAAAGTAAAATACCTAAACTAGCAACATTTTTTCTATAGTAGATGGTGATCCATCTGTCCTACTCTGTCATAGAATCAACCAGGTTGGAAGAGATCTCCAAGATCATCCAGTCCAACCTATCACTCAGCCCTGTCCAATCAGCTAAACCATGGCACTAAGTGCCTCATCCAGCATTTTCTTTTGCACAGAATCACTTGCTTATATAAAGATGGCAACAGAGACAAAAACATTATTTCTCCAGGTGGTGTGTTAATCACAGGCCTGTGATTGCCATTGGCTTGAGTATTTTTTTTCTCCCCAGTGGTGAATAGAAGCATTCTGGTACCTCAGTGAAGGGTGATAAAGCTGGTGAGGGGCCTGGAACACAAGTTCTATGAGGAGAGGATGAGGGAGCTGGGGTTGTTTAACCTGGAGAAGTGGAGGCTCAGGGGTGACCTCATTATTCTCTACAACTACTTGAAGGGAGGCTGTAGCCAGGTGGGGGTCGACCTCTTCCAGCCTGGTTGATTCTATGAAGTGCTAATCAGTGTCTTTTTCTTCCTAGAAGATGCATACCTGACCAACATTCAATAATTGACTGGACATCAGTTTCCCTAGCACACATCAGTACTAACAGATAACACAATGACAAGGCTGCTTCTTACTCCAGCAACTGAAATGTTCTTTTTCAGAAGACTTTAATTGTAGTTTATGATTCTATTGCACGATAGATATGCAGAAAAATATAGCACCTCGTGTCACAGATCAGCAGAGAAAAAAGAAGTATTCCCACCACTTAATGACCAAGACCCAGGTGGGAATGGAAAGATCCTGGAACAAGACTTCCAGACACTAGAGATTAGGTTTAGAGTTCCCCAAGCCAGTTTCCACAGGCAGATGTTCAGAAATGTAAATTGCATTTTGGCCTCAGGAATAGCCCTGGATGTCCCTATTACAGTATCACAGTATTACAAAACCCTAATGCATGTCTCCATTTCGTCTGTCTAGCCCTGCTAGAATTTTATGGCTATGTCCCTCAACAATCAGTCTAGAATTACTCTCACAGTATTGCAGAGTCAGGTCATTTCCAGTTCTTGTTTCATCTTGTCCATTTTAGTTGCAGCACTGAATCATGTTCACTTCAGACCATGTAACTGCTTGTGCAAATGAAATTTAAGGAGCCTCACAAGCTGTGTAGTGTGGGATCCAAATGGAGTTGCGTAACACCAAGGTACCCCTGCACCATGGTACATTCCTCTTTGCTGCTGCTTCTCTGTGTGTCTCTATCTTCAGTGAGCTCTCCCTGAATCCCAATGTGTCAAAAATGAGTTTACCTTGCAGCTGAGCAGCATCTGCATTCGTTGTGCCTGTAGCTCTCCTTCCTCTCTTGTGCACCACTCTCTCTTTCACCCAAGCGCTGCTCTCAGGCTGCCTCAGCTCAAGCTCTCTTGGTCATGTGCATGGGACATAACTTGAAACAAACCCTGCAACAATAAGGGAAAGGACCATAATGTACCTGCAGTCATGACATTGTCTATGCAGCACCTGGTGTCTGAATATGTAGCCTTTAATAGAACCTACAGCAGATCCAGGAGCTGCTCAGGGTTCAGTAGCCAACAACAACAAAAAAGTTTCCATCATAACTCTTGGCTGCAGCTTTCAGGAAGCACCACCCACAGGAGCTCCAGAAGAGGATAACACAGGACACTATGAGGGCAAACTTCTGCAACTGCCTTCCTGCATGCTAGGCAGCACCAGTGCTTGACCCAGTTGTAGTTGCCATGAAGAGGCTGAAGCATGTAGAAGTACCACATCCCTCAGCTGCAATAAGATCTTACAGAAATGAATACCTATTTGTGAATGTAAAGGTCAAATAAAATAGTTATGCAAATCAACATGCAGTGACTACTGGCAAACATGAATTATTTGAGCAAGCTGATCTATCATCCTTCACTACCACTAGGCTGCAGCCCTAGCCTAGCCAACTACCTCACAAAGCAAAAAGAGGAAGTCTCTCACCTTGCCTTTCAAGACTTCCACTTTTAAAAGCCAGATACTTTTCATCTTAATGGACTTGCAACACACAAATGGATTAAAGCAGGATTAGCCAAGAATCATATTTTCATGGGGAGTGCAATTTCTCACCAATTTTGTAAATAGGTTGGCCTCCCTCCCAGCAATGAGATTTCTGCCCTCTGTAATTGTGCTGTGGCTACAGCAGCTGCTAATAAGAGCATCACAATCATAAGACTGATTCTCTGACACTGTAAAGAGCTCCAACACCCAACTGCTTCCAAGTGCTATCGATACCTGGCAAGGTTTCTTGAAGAAAGAAACACGATCAGAAATGATCAAAACCTTCTCATTTGGGCCTCAGACCAAAGTAAGCATTTAATGGCTTTTAATGTTTTTCTTCATCAGTTTGTTCTGTTCCTCTGCCAAACTGTGGGGTTTTGGATCCCAGCTAGGTATAGAAATATCAAGCTATTGCCATCAATCCTGCAGTCATGTGGCAGCCCACCTTTGTGAGCCTGGTCACTGAAAGGAATTTTGATCAAGCCTCTGATTAAAGGAATTTGCAGCACATAGTACAAATAATTCATTGAAACTCCAGCCTGGTGAACAGTGTTGTCTGTGTTCATGTGTTAGTGGCTGGCACTTGAGTAGCCAATTATGTGCATGGAGCTATGCACACTCATTTATTATCACAGAATGTCAGGGGCTGGAGGGGACCTCCAAAGATCATCCAGTCCAAACCCCTCTGTCAGAGCAGGATCACCTAGACCAGATCACACAGGAATGCATCCAGGTGGGTTTTGAATACTTTCAGAAAGGGAGGCTCCACAACCACCCTGGGCAGCCTGTGCAGGTCACCCTCATACTGAAAACATTTTCTTCATGTTTCCATGGAACTTCCTATGCCTCAACTTCCACCCATTGCTCCTTGTCCTGTCATTGAGTATCACCCAGCAGAGGCCTGGCTCCATCCTCTTGGCAGTCACCCTTTAAATATTTACAAACACAAATGAGGTCACCCTTCAGTCTCATCATCTTCAAGCCCCAGCTCCCTCAGTCTCTCCTCATAAGGAACATATTCCACTCCCTTGTCATTTTCATTCATTTTAAGAAGTTAGAGGTCTAGCTGGGGACCAACATTGCTAAACATCACCTCTATTTGGAGGAGTGTAGTCTTTAACTAAAAATCCAATCCCGTTTTTTTCCACTGAGTCTTTTGAGTCTGATGCATTGGTGAGAACAGGGCAAGAGAAACAGACTAAAAGAGCAAAGCACAAAAGTAAAATCTTATGAAATTTACTATTCTAACCAAATGGTCCCATGGGCAAAAGATTAGGGGCTAGAGAGGGAAACTGCATGAAAACATATTACATTAACATGGGTTCAGCTTTTTCTCTTCTTTCTTATCCCCTGGTAAAGGTGGAAAGCAGACAGCTGAAAACAAAGAGGTAAGCAATGTTACTCATCCATCCCCGAGAGAGGGAGGCGATTTGTCCTGCAGTGATGCAGTGCCATCTAGTGATGCCTTCCATCATAGCTCATAGAAACGTCTTGGCTGGCTAAGACCTCTAAGATCATTCAGTCCAGCTGCTGGCTTAAATCTGCCAAGCCTAGTGTTACACCACGTTCCTCAGCATCACATCTCCGCATCTTTTAAACGCTTCCAGAGATGGGCATTCAACCACCTCTTTAGGGAGCCTGATCACCCTTTCAGTGAAGAACTTTCTTCTGATAACCAGTCTAGACCTCCCTTGGTGCATCTTGAGGCCATTCCTGTGCTGTAGTTCACATCCACTGCCCCTTGTCCTATCACAAGGCACAGGTGAGCAGAGGCTGTCCCTTCTTGACACCCAGCCCTCAGATATTTCTATACATTTACTAGATCCTCTCTCAGTCTTCTCACCAGAGTATCCAGCCCCAGGTCTGTCAACCTTTCCTCATAAGGCAGTGCTTCATCATCTTTGTAGCCCTCCATTGGACTCTCTCAAGTAGATCCTTGTCCCTCTTGAGCTGGGGAGCCCAGAACTGAGTGCAATATTCCAGGTACAGCCTTGCTAAGGCACAGTAGTGGGGGAGGAGAAGCTCCTTAGACCTGCTGGACACACTGTTCTTAGTGCACCCCAGGATCCCATTGGCCTTCTTGGCTACAAGGGCACATTGCTGTCCCATGGATACCTTGTTGTCCACTAAGACTCCCAAGTCATTCTCCATGGGGCTGCTCAAGCCTGTGATATTAACATTCTAGCTTAGGGGGGGAAATGAGCTTACTTCCCTCTGGATACATTGAAAAAAAGCCTATAGAACACTGCCAGGATAGCATGAGAGGGAAGGGATTTAAGTTGGAGAAAGGCAGATTTAGACTGAATGTTAAAAACAATCACTTTGTAGTAGCCTTCCAGTATCTGAAGGAGGCCTACAAGAGAGCTGGGGAGGGACTATTTACAAAGAATTGTAATGATAGGAAGAGGGGTAGTGGGTTCAAACTGGCAGAGGGGAGATTTAAACTGGATGTTAGGAAGAAGTTCTTTACAGTGAGGGTGGTGAGACACTGGCACAGGTTGTCCAGGGAGGTTGTAGCTGCTCCCCCCCTGGAGGTGTCCAAGGCCAGGTTGGTACTGGGTGATCTTTGAGGTCCCTCCCAACCTAAAGTATTCTATGATTTACAGTAGGGGTGGAGAGACACTGGATCAGGTTGCCAAGGGAGCCTGTAGAGGTCTCCTCCCTGGAGGTATCCAAGAGCAGGTTAGATAAAGCCTTGAACAACTTGGTCTAGTGGAAGATGTCCCTGCCCACAGTGGGGGGGAGGGGGGTTGGAACTAGGTGGTCTTTAAGGTCCCTTCCCACTCAGATCACCCTATGATTCTATGAGCATCCTGACTTCACATGCACAGGAGGTACTAAGCCAAGGGCAGTGGAATCAGCATTCTGTAAAGCTCAAAAAGCTGCTGCTCAAGATCATGAAGCTAAGGAATTTTCATTAAACACATGGGAATTTCCAGATATTTTTGGTCCCCACACTAGCTTCACTGTTCTGTTCTATTCTGGAGTTACAGCAATATTGCCACTGGCACCTCAACACTGTAGCAAGGTGGGAAAAAACTATTATCCAGGAGAAGAACAAGCTGACTGCACCTGCACTGTATTTGAAACCCACTGATGGAAGGTTTGGAGATCAGCATGCTCTTTCTATGACTCCTCTTGATAAACCAGTTTCTCTGACTCCTGTAGCTGACAGCTTCACACACCCTTCTTTTCTTAACTGGTTCACTTTGTACATGATAAGTAACAATTACAAATGGAATGGATCCAAAATGCCTAGCTAGATCTTTGTTCTTTTCTGTGCCAGTTTCATCTCTCTGTAACACAGAGCTTGTATTTTTCTCACCCCCTGCTGGATGATTAATTCATTGAGATTTGTAAGGCACTTTGTGCATTCCCAAGCTATTAAATTAGATCAGATATTCCAACCACCATTTTGGAAATTAATTCTCATGCAGAAAGAGATGTCCTCCAAGATACACAGCCAAGCCAGTATGACTGCCCTTGATGGAGGTCAGTTAACAAGTCTCTCAGCAGCCTCAGTGGAAAAGAATCAGCTCACACTTTCCCTCCAGGGTGCCCAATGCAACCAGCACCCTCCAACAGGTGCCTTTACTTATGCATTTCCACCCTCTCCCAGGGAAAATCCCTTACCCATTACCTCCCTCCAAATATGGGCTGCCTGTTTGCACATCTCTAGGCAGTTTTCATTGCATCCAGGTGCATTTAAATGCCCTTTCTATTCATTGTGGAGGGCCAGGTAGTCAGTAGGTTTGTTTTAAGGCTATTTACTTCTTGACAAGGACCAGCCTAATATCATCAGAAATCAGCTCTCTCTGGATGTAAAGGAGATGCACTATTTGTTGAGCTGCATGAATGCCACAGAGCATCATGTGTAGCAAGATTATATTTAACACTCCATCTGTGGACACTCATATTCTAGGAGTTATGAGAGCATCTTCCTGTTCGATCCACTTCGGAAGATAAATGTTGAATGTGAGTAACCTAAGCAGGAAGAAGACACTCATAGCCCAGGAGCTAATAAAGTTTACCAGGCTCAGCATGAAGGCAAAGCAAGACAAACCTGAATCTATGGATTTCGAAATCCCCTGCTCAAGGCATGAACAGATCACCTTAAAACATCAGTCCACATATGAACAGCCTGTGTAACCTGTAGGAAATGGGGATGTGGAAGTGTGGGACAACAGCCACTAACACACCAGGGCTATCTAGGACTTTCACAGAATTTTCAGGGTTGGAAGGGACCCCAAAGACTATCCAGTTCCAACTCCCCTGCCATGAGCAAGGACACCTCACACTAGATCAGATTGTTTGAAGTCTCACCTGGCCTGGATGAAGGGGATGAAGCTCCCACCACGTCCCTGGGCAACCTGTTCCAGTGTCTCATCACCCTCATGGTGAAGAACTTCTTCCTAACATCCAATCTGAATCTGCCCACTTCTAGTTTTGCTCCATTCCCTCTAGTCCTATCACTAATTGCCATCCTAAAAAATCCCTTCCCAGCTTTCCTGTACGGCCCTTTAAGATACTGAGAGGCCACAATATGGTCTCCTTGGAGCCTTCTCCTCTGCAGATTGAGCAACCCAACTCTCTCAGCCTGTCTCCATAGGAGAGGTGCTCCAGCCCTGTCAACTGTCAGTGCCTTTGACACAGGAGAGTTTGATTTAATGGGGGTGAAGCTATTCACCTGACCTTAGCTGAGAGGGTGCAAAGCAAGCAAAATGCTCTTGCTTGAGTAGTGAAAGACCTTCACTGTTTTCCCCTATTATTTGACAACTGTGTCCTATATTTCTGTTCTAGCAATGATTCTTATTTTCCACAGTTTCTAAATATAATATAATTCTGAAGAAAAAAAAAAAAACAAGCATTAACTTCAAGTTATTAACTTTGAATGTCAGATTATGGCTTCTGCTGTTTATTGCCGCAGTGGATATTGAAGAAGCATCTCCAATCAGCTAAATTCAAGATTTTTGCCTTCAGGCAAAATATCTCTGAGAGATATTTAAGCATATACTTAGAGCATGCAATTTGTCCTCTGAGATCAGTCAAATTTTGTTTAAAAATAAATCTGTGGTTAACTCACTCTATAGGCTTTTTCTTACCCCCATACCATATAGTTGCCATGACAACAATCAGCAGCATAGCACTTGTGGTGAAAGGCAATGGGCTTTGATTATTAAATGGAGATTCAAATCTGCAGGATTAAATTCGTTTACCAGCAGCTAATGTCCCTCCTGTTGGCTCAACAGACTGCAATGAGTCTTTATTAGCTGTAATAAGTGGCACCAAGACAACGATTGTACGGCACGCTCTAAAAGACCACTTAGTATTGCAGAATAAACAAGGCATTGACTCCCTGTACAGTAGCCCAAAGATGACACTACAGGCTTCTTCTAGTCTAAAGCTTCCCAGAGACCCAAAGCCCAACAGGACTAAATTAAATACAAGATGCCTCCTCCCTCCCCACTTTGAAAATAAAAAGATAATTAGATAGGAAGAGTGGAAAGAGGTAAAACACCCACAGGTATGGGATGCCTCCCCTCTTCCCCCTTTGAAAAGAAAAAGAGAATTAGGTAAGAAGAATGGAAAGAGGGGAAACACCCACAGATATGGGATGCCTCCTCCCTCCCCACTTTGAAAAGAAGAATTAGGTAGGAAGAGAGGAAAGGGGTAAAACACCCACAGATATGGGATGCCTCCTCCCTCCCCACTTTGAAAAGAAAGAGAATTAGGTAGGAAGAGAGGAAAGAGGTAAAACACCCACACGTATGGGATGCCTCCCCTCTTCCCCCTTTGAAAAGAAAAAGAGAATTAGGTAAGAAGAATGGAAAGAGGGGAAACACCCACAGATATGGGATGCCTCCTCCCTCCCCACTTTGAAAAGAAAGAGAATTAGGTAGGAAGAGAGGAAAGGGGTAAAACACCCACAGGTATGGGATGCCTCCCCTCTCCCCCCTTTGAAAAGAAAAAGAGAATTAGGTAAGAAGAATGGAAAGAGGGGAAACACCCACAGATATGGGATGCCTCCTCCCTCCCCACTTTGAAAAGAAAGAGAATTAGGTAGGAAGAGAGGAAAGGGGTAAAACACCCACAGATATGGGATGCCTCCTCCCTCCCCACTTTGAAAAGAAAGAGAATTAGGTAGGAAGAGAGGAAAGGGGTAAAACACCCACAGATATGGGATGCCTCCTCCCTCCCCACTTTGAAAAGAAGAATTAGGTAGGAAGAGAGGAAAGGGGTAAAACACCCACAGATATGGGATGCCTCCTCCCTCCCCACTTTGAAAAGAAAGAGAATTAGGTAGGAAGAGAGGAAAGGGGTAAAACACTCACACGTATGGGATGCCTCCCCTCTTCCCCCTTTGAAAAGAAAAAGAGAATTAGGTAAGAAGAATGGAAAGAGGGGAAACACCCACAGATATGGGATGCCTCCTCCCTCCCCACTTTGAAAAGAAAGAGAATTAGGTAGGAAGAGAGGAAAGGGGTAAAACACCCACAGGTATGGGATGCCTCCCCTCTCCCCCCTTTGAAAAGAAAAAGAGAATTAGGTAAGAAGAATGGAAAGAGGGGAAACACCCACAGATATGGGATGCCTCCTCCCTCCCCACTTTGAAAAGAAAGAGAATTAGGTAGGAAGAGAGGAAAGGGGTAAAACACCCACAGATATGGGATGCCTCCTCCCTCCCCACTTTGAAAAGAAAGAGAATTAGGTAGGAAGAGAGGAAAGGGGTAAAACACCCACACGTATGGGATGCCTCCCCTCTTCCCCCTTTGAAAAGAAGAAGAGAATTGGGTAGGAAGAATGGAAAGAGGTAAAACATCCACAGATATGGGATGCCTCCCCTCTTCCCCCTTTGAAAAGAAAGAGAATTAGGTAGGAAGAGAGGAAAGGGGTAAAACACCCACAGATATGGGATGCCTCCCCTCTCCCCCCTTTGAAAAAGGGAACTATAGAGAAGGGAAAAATAGACATGTGGGAAAGCATAAAAAAATGATACATGAAGACAGAGTGGAAAGAAGAAGGTAATGTGTGGCCTGAGGCTCAGAGGAAAATTTGTCCAGATTTCTGAAACCATTATCTGTGATGAAAAAAGTCAGACCTCCCAAATTGCCTCCTTTTAGGAGGCATTCTCAAGACTGGTCCTGGAATACTCTTTGGTATAGGAAGTTCCATGAAAATATGAGGAGGAATTTTTTGACTATGAAGGTGACAGAACACTGGAACTGGCTGCCCAGAGGGGTTGTGGAGTGTCTCTCTGGAGATATTCAAGACCTGCCTGGATGCATTCCTGTGTGATCTGGTCTAGGTGACCCTGCTCTGGCAGGGGGCTTGGACCAGATGAGCTTTTGAGGTCCCTTCCAGCCTCTGACATTCTGTGATTCTTTGATTCTGGGATTCTGTGACAGCTGTCATGTAAAAGAATGGTGAGTTGTTGATAAAAGAAAATAGATAAATACAACTATTGAATGCTATTCATAAGTGCTACTCACATACTGCATCCAAAAAAAAAATCTACTTTGACTCTATGCTGGCTCTGAAACGGGAACACATGGTTGGAAAATTCTTTTGTCTCTGCTATTTTCAGACTTGTCAAAAACAGGTTCTCATAAAATCAATCACATTAGCTCATTTTTTCCTGTTTTCAGATGACAAAGTGCTTATTGCTTTTCCCCATGTACTTCTTCCATAGTGCTATGCTTCTTCATGCCTGTAACTGAGCTTCCCTTACTTCAGCCAAACTGGTTTGTAAAGCCTGATGTCTAGAGTCTGTTCACAACATGGAGTCAGGTCTCACATGCTGTAAATACCATATACCCTTCTACTTAAAAGGCATTAGATTAAGTCTCAGCCAGCAGAAGCTGAAAGGGGGGAAAAAAAGAACATAATAGCATTATAATCTGGCAGTAGAGCTGTCTCAGTTTTTTGACAGGCACAGTTTCACAGCAACTTCAGGTAGATTTCCAATAGTTTGATGTTTCAAAGCATATCACATCTGGATCTGGTCTGATACCAAACAAAAACCTTTGGGAGAAGAGCCTCTCGCAGGAACAACATTTCTGCTGGCTTTTCAGTGTGTCATCTTTTTGCTGTTCAAGTGTTTCAAACTTGCAGAGGCAAAGGTATAGCAGGCAGGAATAACATCATGGCCAAAAGCCAAGAACAAAGATTTTTTGATAGAATCATAAAACCATAGGATCAGCCAGGTTAGAAGAGACATGCAAGATCATCCAGTCCAACCTAGCACCCAGCCCTAGACAATCAACCAGACCATGGCACCAAGTGCCTCAGCCAGACTTTGCTTGAACACCTCCAGGGATGGCAAATCCACCACCTCCCTGGGCAGCCCATTCCAATGCCAATCACTCTCTCTACCAACAACCTCCTCCTAACATCCAGCCTAGACTGGGTCCCCTTGTTCTGATGCTTGTTGCCTGAGAGAAGAGACCAACCCCACCTGCCTACAGCCTCCCTTCAGGTAGTTGTAGACAGCCAAGAGGTCTGCCCTGAACACAGTATGCTTGCACTCTCTTTCTCTCTGTGCTATATATGCTTGCTCTAGCAAAAATCATGAACACACACACACACACAGAACACACTGCAAATTATTTTATTGGTAAAATTCCCCGTGGTGCCTGAGAGGAAAGATATAAAATGGTCTTAATTTTGTAGACTAAGTTACACCATTCCTCAAACAAACAGCAGCCAGGCAGAAAGGAAACTTCATTGCTTGGTTCAGTAGTTTGTGAACGCTAAGAGAAGACTTCTGTGGGCAGAGGGAGTTCCTCGACCTCCTCCCATCCCATCCAAATCAATCACCACTACAGCTCTACACACTCTTCAGAGACTGTTTCTATTTAGAACTTAATAAAGAATAAAAAATAGCAGATCATACGCCCACTCTGCCTTGGGGAAACAAATGTGCTGCTCAGCGGAAGGTATAAATAACCCCACAATGACACAACAGAACGCCTCATCCGGTGGCTGCAGCGCGAACCGCCGGCCAGCAGAGCTGCTGGATGGACTCCACTAATCTCTTTCCCAATGTGATGGATTCTTTTTTTTTTTTTTTTTGGGGAACTAGCCTAGGTCATTTAAGAGTCATTTTTTCCCTCCCAATCAGCTGTGATCAGTCACCACTAACTCATCACTTTTGATCCGCTTTGTTTTTCCCTTGATCTTCACTTGGAACTGAGACTTTTCAGCAGCGATACTGCTGCAGCTAGCGTGCAGGAAACACCTCCAAACTCCCTATTCATAGTCTGGGCAGGGCAGAGGAAGGAGAGAGCAGGCAATCAGATAGAGAGTGATATGAAAAGTGTGACCTTCCTTTCCCTTGATAATGACACCATTTTCTCCCCTCAGCTTTAACCTTTCGAGAGCACTCCAGAAGCCCATGTGATAGCCTGCAGTCTCATGCAATCTAGGCACAGTAACTGCCACGATTTACCTTTAGGCAATGTATGAAAAATAAAGCTTTATCAAGCATCTTCATGTCCCCTTCCACCCAGCTGCTAGTGAGGCTGGCACAAAACAGAAGTAGTGACCATTCTAGACAAACATGAAAGGGCTGAGAAACCTGGATCATTGTGATGCCAAATACAAAGAGGACAGCAGGTTTATGTGGTGACTAAGTAGAGGCTTGGGAAATTGCAGTGTGAGAAATCACCGTCCAAATAGCACTTAAAGTCTTGCCTTGTCAGGTGAATCTGGCACCTCGTAAGTGCCTGCAGACACGAGTGACTGTGAGAAGGCATTAAAACAGACCACAGTGTATTTTTGTCCTTGGAGAATCCTCTCTGAACTACCCCAAGGAACAAGGTCAAGATGGTAGTGACTGTAAAGCTCTGCTCAAATGTGCCAGCTGCAGATCAAACTCCTGTCACCCTAAGTGTGACTGAAGGTGTACAAGGACAGAAGAATAAGAAAAACAAACATATCTGGTTTATAGGGAGGGAACTGGGATATTTACTGCTTTCCATCTGGCTTACAACAAAAGCTTCTTCCTATGGCAAGCTTGTGCTTTCAGGGAGTAGAAAAAAGTTGGGGATCTTATACATGCTGAGTTGCTCTCTCTGACTTCTAATACAAAGAAAAGCAGCATGAAATGAAATGAGGTCCAGACTGCCATGGAAAATTGCCAGATAATGGGATTTAAGGAAGATTACACGGGTGTAAGAACACCCTTCAGTGGTTACCCCCTGTATTAAGCAAAAGATCTTCTGCCACTTCAGGGGTTAAAGCAGATTAATTATCAGAAGGAGGATTACAAAGACCTTAGTGCAACCATACTGTGCAGGATAAGGGCACGTGTGTGCAGGGCAGTGGGGGGAAAGTGCATGCACTTCCTAGGTACCTTGGAGTCAGCAGTAGACTGCAGGGCTCCTTTTGTTTAGCTGGACTCCTGGTACAGTCTTGAATCAAGTGCTGCAGTTCAAAAGCAGGTGCTGTCTGATATCTTTCTGATGAGCAGAACAAAGTGAATGAGTAAGATCCAGCCCTTGGCAACTGCACGGCTTCCAGCACCTTTGGCGACAATGTCTGTGCACAGACAATGAGTTTCTTCTTCTCAGTCTTAGCAAGGCTGAGCCAAGGCCATGCTACACAAGTTAATGTCTGATCTCATTCCATTTGTGAAGGAGCAAAATTAGGTCTCTTGGGCTGTTACTGCCACCATTATTTCTTCCTAACTTCCCTATTGTTTCCTCAGAATTCGGGGAGGTGGGAGAAGAGATTTCCTGGAGAAGAGGAGGCTCAGGGGTGACCTTACTGCTGGCTACAACTACCTGAGGGGTGGTTGTGGCCAGGGGGAGGTTGCTCTCTTCTCTCAGGTGGCCAGCACCAGAACAAGAGGACACAGCCTCAAGCTATGCCAGGGGAAATTTAGGCTGGAGGTGAGGAGAAAGTTCTTCCCTGAGAGAGTCATTGGACACTGGAATGGGCTGCCCGGGGAGGTGGTGGAGTCGCCGTCCCTGGAGCTGTTCAAGGCAGGATTGGACGTGGCACTTGGTGCCATGGTCTAGCCTTGAGCTCTGTGGTAAAGAGTTGGACTTGATGATCTCTGAGGTCTCTTCCAACCCTGATATTGTGAAAAAAAGCCTAAATAGCCACGAGGCAAACATTTCGCAGCAGAAAGCAAACACCATCCTAAAAATAGCAGCGAGACATCACTTTAAATTGCACAAAGCAAAAGCAACACCCTGCTGGAAACTCAAAGTTCAAGGTAATGAGAGTCTTTGTCGAGGAAAGAGCGTGTGACCTTGCCCATATTTCTTCTCCAGAGCAGCTAGGGATGTGTCACCAGCCAGAGCCACTCCTGGTTCCCGCACAGCGAGGTCTTCCTTGACCCCGGGGGACAGAGCGGGGTCAGCGCCCCGCAGTCAGCGGCAGCCTGCGGCAGGAAGCCAGCCGCGCCGGGCAGCAGGAGTGGCAGCGCTCCTATCGCCCCAAGCAAAGAGCCTTTCACGCCACACAATGCCGTGCCAAAAGGTCCGTGGATGGGGTGGGGAGATTCCCCCTCACCTTTTCACAGGGCTCATCACTTAGTCTTGACATTTACAAGAAGCACAGGGCAAGGTTTCTCGTTTCCATGTGTGGCAACATGACCCTCGTCTCTCAGTTCAGGATGTGGGCTCCAGAAAGATTAGGCTGCACAGGACACATCCTGAGGAAAGGGTTCAGTGCTGCTCTGCAAGACCACTCTCTAAGAACATGAACTGCATTAACCTTCTGGGGGGCTTCTGGAGGGAAAGGGGGAAAATTAGGCAGGGGCTGGTCACCTTTAAACAATACTTTGGTCACAGTCTGTGCTAGTTTGAAGCAGGGTAGAATGTTTTGGTGAGAGAAAGTAGAGAATTGGCTGTGAAAGGAAAACAATGGTTGTGTCTCCTTCCCTCACAGCCTCGCTGAGAGGTATGGGAACAAGAAGGAAAACATTAGATAACACTTTTCGGCATCTTCTCACTCTGCTTCTGGCTTCAGACTGAGCTACATCTCCCTAACCTCACTGCCACTAACCTTGCTCCTTAACCTCTTGGATTAACCTCTTTTTTTCTTCCTAGGATTTGGGGTAAGGTTGAGAGGGGCAGGGGGAAGGTGCAGGGGTGGTTGAGAGCCCCTCCTGGGGACTCAGGTTTCTGGGAGGGGAGTTGTGCTTCTGTATTACTTTTACCTTGTCTATTTCTGTCTATAACTGTATCTACTGTAAATAGCTGCTTGTATATTGTGCTGCTGTAAATAAATAGCTTCATTTATATTCCCAGAGTCTGGCTGAGTTAGCTGGGGTTCTTTCTAAAGTGTGGGGGGGCAGGGAACAGCCAAACCACCACACAGTCTAATGACTGTCTTTACCTTTGCCCCCATTCCACTCCAGAGAGCTGTATCTCTAAATGGAAAGTCAAGAGCTGGAGCTATTGAGACTGTACTTGGCCAAACTTCCTATTGCAATGACATGAAATTAAAATGATGAGAACACATTGAGTCCTCTCAAGCCCACAAGACTGGTATCATCTCCACAACCATGCTTCCCTATCCAGAATAGGGCTTCTCCTGAGTGTAGAGAGACGTGCACTTATGTTGGAAGTCAAAAATGAGGAATTCAGAGTCCTCCATAGAACTACAGACACAGTTTCCCCCCAATCAGGCATAGACCTGTCTCCCCCCACAGAGAAGCAGAGTAGCTCCCATTCCTGCTGTTTCAGATGTCAAGTGTTTGAAGACTGAGGTCAGCATGAGCCAGCAGTGTGCACTCGCAGCCCAGAAAGCCAACCAGATCCTGGGCTGCATCAGAAGTGTGGCCAGCAGGTAGAGAGAGGTGATTCTCCCCTTCTACTCTGCTCTGGTGAGACCCCACCTGGAGTACTGCATCCAGTTCTGGAGCCCCCATTACAAGAAGGATGTGGATAGTGACAGGACTAGGGGGAATGGAGCAAAGCTGGAGATGGGTAGGTTCAGACTGCAGGTGAGAAGGAAGTTGTTGAGCATGAGAGTGGTGAGAGGCTGGAATGGGTTGCCCAGGGAGGTGGTCGAGGCCCCATCCCTGGAGGTTTAAGGCCAGGCTGGATAAGGCTGTGGCCAGCCTGCTCTAGGGTAGGGTGTCCCTGGGCATGTCAAGGGGGTTAGAACTAGATGATCCTTGTAGTCCCTTCCAGCCCTGACTGATTCTATGAAGACCTGCAAGCTGAAGTGCTAGACCTGCAGCTGTTCAAAGTGTGGCAATTTTTTTTTTGCAGGGCTGCACAGTAAAAGAAAACAGATTTCACATGAGACCTGCAAAACCCTGGGCAACTTCCAGTTATAGAAGACAGCACAGCCCTGATGTGACATTCCTAATGCTGCTGCTTCTCTGACCATGGAGGGTTTAGTTCAGTTTAACTCAGAGAATAGCTTATCAGTCTGCACATGGAAAGAGAAACAATTCTGTGAGTGTTTGAATCACAAAAAACATCTCATTTGGCTGCAAGAAATAAAGCTCTTTCAAGAGCTATCCTATCTGACAACATCCCAATGGCAGTTCCTTGTAGTGCAAGTCCAGCCCTTAACAGCTGCTTCCTGAAACCAAAACCAGTTAAGCTCTACACTACTTCACGGCAGTGAAACCCAAATGAAAATTTAGAACTGCTCAGAATATTGCTGTAGATTTGTGATTTTCCTGTCCTGAGCATGGGTGAGAGATCAGCAGCCACTCTTTCTTTCAGTATGCAATTTGAGTGCTCTCAAAGGCAAAAGCCAACACCTAAAAAAACAGCAACAACAAAAAGTTTTCTATCTGAGCTTCACCTGAGTCTAGTTCTCTATTCTGACTGCTTCTCACCTATGAATTCTCATGTGGTATTACACCAGCTGGTTCCTTCACAGTTTAGAGGTATATGAATTGATTTACCAGAGTCACCTACAATGAAATAAGAACCACCCAGACAGACTGCCTGAATTAAAGCAGTCTGACCTCCCCTCTTTCATTCTTACTTTTCCAAACTTAATTTTCACCTTTCTTCCTCCAAATTGTCCCTACTGGATACCCAGCAGCTGAAGTACACACCACTTGACACCTTTTTCCCCTGAGTTCCAGCAGTGAGCATTTTCCTGTGACTCAGTTTAGGGCCATGAACTAGGTGGGACTGGAGGACAGAAATGGCTCTTACTCCTTTTGAAGAGTAAGAATGAAGATGCTGCACACTGATTAGTTTAAAGGGAGATTCTATTTGCAGGTGCACATATGCAAAAGGCAATCAGGTAGAATGAATACATCCACAAGCTAGGCCAAGTCTATCAGACTAAAACCTTCTAGACTCTTCCATCCCTTCCATCCACAGCAGGCCTGGGAGTAAGCTAAAACAGGAGAGGGGGAGAGGGAGGAGAGACCAGCCAGGCACTGCCTTATAAACTGTAATACCAGAAGGCAAAATGGAACAGCAATGCTATAATACCCTGGGACAACCAGGTCTACCCCCTGCTAGGGGACTTTGTAGTGCTCTTAAGAGAACCTAGGCCCTCTCCAAACTACCACATCCAGGGTGCCTGGAGACCACCTAAATGCCATTACAACCAAAAGAAGGAACAAGCAAGAAAATTTCAGACAGGAACCTTCTGCCTTCCCCCTCCAAAGTGACTTTCTTTTCTGGCAAGGTGTGGTGGCTTGAGAAGTATCCCCAGATAAAATCACCAGACCAGCTCAGACAGCTTGAAACCAAATGGAGCTATATATTTACAGTGAGCTAACATTTACAAGCATATAATACAATGCATATATGCCAAATAGATTTGCCATTATTTCCAACTGAGAAATAGCACAAAATTCCCCTCTGGATGAACCCAGAAGGGTTTTCCAACAACTGGATATTCTCCCTCACTTCTCTTGTTACCTTCCAGTCAGTTTGTACCAGCAAAGAGGTTAGGACAGAGATAAGGGGAGCAGTGCAAAGCAGAGAGTTGCAAAGAGACCAAAGGCAAGGACAGTCAGAGAGAAAAAATTGGTTATGCACTCACTTTTAATCCCCATCAGCAAATCAATGAATGATGTAGAATCATAGAATCAAGCAGGTTGGAAGAGACCTCCAAGATCATCCAGTCCAATCTATCCCCCAGCCCTATCCAGTCAACTAGACCATGGCACCAAGTGCCTCATCCAGGCTTTGCTTCAACACCTCCAGGGATGGTGACTCCACCACCTCCTTGGGCAGCCCATTCCAATGCCAATCACTCTCTCTGACAACAACTTCCTCCTAACATCCAGACCAGACCTTCCCCAGCACAACTTGAGACTCTGTCCCCTTGTTCTGTTGCTGGTTGCCTGGGAAAAGAGGCCAACCCCCACCTGGCTACAACCTCCCTTCAGGTGGTTGTAGACAGCAATGAGGTCACCCCTGAGCCTCCTCTTCTGCAGGCTGCACACCCCCAGCTCCCTCAGCCTCTCCTCATAGGGTTTGTGTTCCAGGCCTAGACTTTATCATTATTATTTTTCTTGCAATCAATCCTCTAATTAATTTACATTCTGCACTCAGCTTTCAGGAAAGTGACCATTTTCTTTGTTGGAATTCTCCAATAAGTCTTAAACTACTACACAAGGTTATTCAAGCCCTTCAGGATAGGACTGCACAAGGGAATAAACAGCCTCACCTCCCTTTGCAGGAAATATCTTGCAGGTATTAGAGGATATTCCATCCATAAATTGCTTCAGCAGCAAAATGAAAAACACTTCACACTTCCAGCTATAAGCTGTGTGAAGAGGCTTAATTAGCTGAAGTCCATGTACTGCTTTGAAGGTGGGAAGACCTCTGAATGAAGTGCTAAGAACAGAAAACCAGAATCCATCTTTTCTGTTAAACAAACAAACAAGCAAATACAAAGCAGATGCATGGTGCCCAGAAAAGGTATGCCAGGGAGAAAAAAATGCCCAATGATAGGATTATTCATCAAAGTTTTACCTGGAGCCTGAGGGATCACTTAGAAACCAGTGTTTCCAATCTGTATCTCAGTCAGATATCTGCTTCCACTACCTGTCTTTGACAAGTGACTCAAATGGGACATTAGGGTAAATATTGCTAGAATGCTGTGACATTATCTCCCACATTCAGAGCTTACAGATTTGGTGTTTTAAAACAGAGAATTTTTGACAGCTCCTTCAAAAAGTGATTTTTTTTAATGTTTATCCAAGCACCTAGCAACCCAGCCTAAAAAAATGGATTCTGAAGCATAGTATGGCCACTAAATAATTCATCTCACTAACAGTAATGAGGTATGCTATCTAGAGGCAAAACAAGAAGTGAATCTCAAGTGCATGGAAGATCATATCCAAATATTACTTAGGGAGGAAAGAAAGATCAAGCATATTTATAGATCAGACAGAAATGCATCTCTCATTGAATTTCATCCTTGAACACAGCATTATTGTCTGCATGTCTAAACTCCATAACCTGAAATAACTTAGCCAGACCCCAAGGACAACGACTGAAGGGCTTTTCTCCCTCAGTGGTGGAAAGCCACAACTCTCAGGGAAAGTACAAGATTCTTTGGTAAACAATGTTTTAATTTCACTGAGGAAAAGAGCTATTGATCAGACCCTGGGAGGAAAAGGAAAGCAGATCCTAAGCAGGATGACAGGAAAACCAGAACCAAACCATTGGCTGCTGAACAAAAGCAGCCATTGGTTTGTATCAGCTGAAAGGAGCGTGGCTTTTCCTGGACTCTTGTTCTTAAAGTAAGGGAAAATTGTTTTTCAGTTGAGTCTATGGTGTTCAGCACTACAAATACATACCAAAGCTCAGGAATGCATCTGCTCATTGAAAGAAACTAATCAGGATAGTAAGGTATCAGACCTGAGTGAGATTTTATTTGGAAGGACATAGATCAATAGCAAGTTTGCTGACAACACCAAGCTGGGAGGCTTGGCTGATACAGCTGAAGGTTGTGCAGCCATCCAGAGAGACCTGGACAGACTGAGAGCTGGGCACAGAGGAACCAGATGAGGTTCAACAAGGACAAGTGCAGAGTCCTGCACCTGGGGAGGAATAATAAACTCCACCAGTACAGGCTGGGAGGTGATCTGCTGGAAAGCAGCCCTGTGGAGAGGGACCTGGGGGTGCTGGTGGCTAACAAGTTACCCATGGCACAGCAATGTGCCCTTGTGGCCAAGAAGGCCAATGGGATCCTGGGGTGTATTAGGAAGAGTGTGTCCAGCAGATCAAGGGAGGTTCTCCTCCCCTTCTACTCTGCCCTGCTGAGACCTCCTCTTGAATACTGTGTTCAGGTTTGGGCTCCCCAGTTTAAAAGGGACAGAGATCTGCTAGAAAGGGTCCAACAGAGGGGTACAAGGGTGATTAGGGGACTGGAGGACATAGTTTATGAGGAGAGGCTGAGAGAAAGGAGGAGAAAATTCAATTACTAGAACACTAGTATAATCTTTTAATTCTTACTTCAGGAGCTCAGAGTCAATTGGACAACTTTAACACCCTATTGTCTTAGTTTAAAATGAGACAGATGCTTTTTTACCTCATACAGAAAGGGTAAAATTAAACCACTTCACACCCAGGACTGGATAGTATTGGAAAGGCTAAAGGGAAAGACTACTCACAACTACATAACTACATACATCAGTACAAGAGCATATAAAACACACAAAAAGCCATAGGACATCTCTGCATAAACCTCCCTCTAACTCAGGCCAACACACACCCAGGCCTTCAAATGCCACTTTCCCCTCCACCATGTCTTTCTACCCCAAGACCAAAACCATTATGATGCAGTTCAAATTTGGTTTGGCAGCTTCAGGCCCTCTACTCTGCACTGGTGAGGCTGCATCTGGAGTACTATGTCCAGTTCTGGGCCTCTCAATTCTTGTATATGTTTGTTGCCTTTTACACACTTAATATTTAGTCCTCTTTTAGAAATACACAACCTTCATTTGGCCTCCAAGTTCTGAGTTTGTTTTGATAATTTACTCCAGGGGTAAATTCCAATTCATTGGGGTTCAAATCCAACCCACCACACCATCTTTCCAAAACCCAAAAGATGGAGTGGTTGCAACCAGGTGAGAAACCCTGGCTTGGTCCTCCCATCTTTGCAAGCAGCATGCTTTAAACCACAGGCCATAGCCCATTCAAGACACTTGTGCTCTGCTCTGTGGAAGCATCTGCATTTTCAAGGACACCTGGTGCCAGTGGGAAACAGCTTAAGCCAGTTTCTGTCATTATTAACTCATCACCCAACACAGAGGACATCTCTCAAGGGTGCTTCTTTTAGAAGAGAAAACTTGCTCTTTGAAATACCAGCCCAGTAGCTCATATCTGCCCCTCTGGACTCATCACTGACCCTGGTAATTGTTCCTCTGCATCTGAACCTGAACACACACACACACACCCCATCTCTCTTAGCAAAGCAGGTGTTTCTGAAGCCAAAGGATGTAGCAACACATGGTCCAAGGTCTGACTCTCACACTAGAAGAACTTCTTTCCAAGCTGGGAAGAATTCCCCCCCTCCATATCCTTTAAAAGAGACCAGAAATAGATGTACAACATGACAGTAGTATTACCTACAAAGGAAAAGATGATTTGTAGTTTTAGCATCCTTCTGCTTATCCTCTCCAGGATCATGCTGTCTGTCCTGTTAATTGCAGCATTGTAAAGAGAACTCAGCATATGCTGAGTTCCACTCTGCCAGGATGATTTGGCTGAGCTGGTATTCTCATACTGGTTGTACTTTTCCTCATCATCTCCAAATCCTTTTCAACTGCTCCTTTCCAGGAGGCAACACCATACACATACAGCTTAGGGGTGCTTAAGTAGCTTTCAGCTGCATTGAAATGCATCCAGTTACAATACTGCAAGACTCCTCTCTTTTGCTCATTATACCCCACCCTTCACCTGGAGTACAAGTGTTACCAACCAGGATTTTATGTTCTAGAACAACAAAGCTAGGGCATTGAGGCCTCCTAAGTGCAAGCATCAGCTAGATGCAAAAACAAATGCTCAGAAAGGAGGAGAACAGAATTCAATGAAGAATATGTCCCAGTCACCAGGATTTCCTGCAACTGTTCTAAGTTTCCTCTATTCATTACATTTAGCTTTCTACCACATACTTAACTACTAAGGTGGAGAGTTGGACCCAAGTTCTCCTTCAGCCTAGGAAAACTTCATTCAGCTTTCATGTTTCACTCTCATGCCACACAGAAAATCTGCAGGCTTCACAAGAAGCTTGCATTCAAGTACTTGGGCACTTCAGATGTGTCCAGCATCACTTAGAGAGCTGAAACAGCTGTTGAGCAAATATCCTTCCAGACTGAGGAAAAGCTTACACCACAGCCCTGAGGACAAGCCTAACCTGAAAATCCTTAGTTTCCTCAAGATCTTC
Organism: Pogoniulus pusillus; assembly: GCF_015220805.1. Lineage (NCBI taxonomy): Eukaryota > Metazoa > Chordata > Aves > Piciformes > Lybiidae > Pogoniulus > Pogoniulus pusillus. Next base: position 9,635,210 of record NC_087294.1, on the reverse strand, counting down.
TATTGTTGTTGACGTTGTTGGAAGAGGAGGAAGGTTTTAGGCATAAGAGATCTGACTCCACCTATGAAGCTGAATCTTAAGGTATAACTTTCTGAAGCATGGAAAACTGAGGTTTTAAGACTAGCCCAGCTTACATGCTACTTCTGCACGTTTAGGCATGACACCTTCTTTGACCCAAAATGTTGAGACTACTTTTATCCCTGTGAGTTTCACAAATGCTTCTTGCTTTGCCTAAGTCACAAACACTGTGGGAACGGAGACACAGCTTGATTTGAATACAAGTGTCAGATGTATCTCCTCTCAGAAGTTATGTGCAGAGTCTCCCCAAGCCAAGCTACCTTCCAACATCATACAATAACTAGATACAGATGTAAACATGCCAAGAAATTACCTGAAATAGAATGAGAATAACTGAACCCTAATTGAAAGCTGTAAAGTGTGGCAAATATATTACTGTAAACTACCCATGTAAAGTAATCTTCTCACACCAGTGAGATAATCTGATGTTAAACAGACCTGCATTTGCTCCATCTGTAAGAATTAACAGATGGAGCAACTCTTTGGGCTTTATGTAACAGTAATTAAACAAATCCTCACAACAGCCACATGATTTCATGCACAACCCAGGGGGGAAAAAAAAGGCTTTGCTGCCACATTGGAAAATTCCAGGTCGTCTAGTGCAGAGCTCCATGAGAGCTGTCAACGTGAAGCCTTGAATCTCTTTGCCTCATCCTCCAGGATATCCTCTTCACATTGCCCTGGGACTGAGAGTAGAAAGTCCTAACCCAAAGCAGCTGTAACAGGCACCTTTATCATCTGCTGGAAAAAAGCTCTTGGACTACTTTGTCTGTAAGATGGGAGACAACTATCCACACACCTCACTGTAATAAAAGTCAGCCTGAACAAAGAAAATATGGGAAAAATCACAGCATTTGGCATGTGCTCCCACAGGCACCTCTGACACAAACAAGTAACCTCTCATGTTATCTGCTTCACAGTCCCAGGCACCAGCAGCAGGCTCGTGGGCTAGAAAGGCTGGAGGTTGACAAGTGAAATGTTAGAGTTACCCACTACTACAGGCAAGAAAAGAAACCTCACCTCCAAGTAACATCCACCGAGCCATCCTTATTCATTTATGAATCTCAGCTAAAAGGGCAAGAACCACCAGAATAAGCAAGACACTTGGAATGCACCTTACCTGGAGAAGGAAGGAGTCCATTACAGGTAGAAAACGTTGATAGAGATGAATTTTCTTTCTTCTCAGTGCAGTATCCCTGCTGCCCAAAGCAAACCGCCACCATCAGCACCTCTCTGATGCTAGACCCAGGGGTGACCAAACTGGGCTCATTAGCACTTCATCTCTGAAGAACCCTCAGAGCCATGCTGGGCATGCAGCCAGCATCCCCATACCCCTCACCCTGCAGTGGTCTGCCTCCTCACCAAGCAGTCTACCTCTCTAGAAAATAACTCAGATATTTCAGACCAGAAACACTTTGGTGACACACAGGCATTCCTCCCTGTGCATAAAGCATACACAGAATTAATCAGGTTGGAAAAGACCTCCAGGATCATCAAGTCCAACCTATCCCCTAAACCGTGGCACTAAGTCCCTTACCCAGCCTCCTTTTAAACACCTCCAGGTGTTTACAATAGTGACTCCACCACCTGCCCGGGCAGCCCATTCCAATTCTCTCATCACATCTAACACCGAGCCAAAACCAACAGCTGAAAGAAGAATTCAGCTCATTAAAACCGAACCTAGACCTGACCCAGGTGGGGTAAGGAACCCATCCACGTCTACTAATGTTTGTAATATCCAATCTGCTGCAGCTTCAAATGCCAGCCCCCCCCCCCCCACCCCCACCCCCCCCCCCCCCCCCCCCGAACTAACGAAGCATTTCGCAGCTTTTGGGTTCTGTTGTTCTTCCAAATAGGATTTGTTAAGAAAAAATAAAAAGAAAGAAAAAAAACCCCATAAACTAAAAAGCTTGGCAGGATGCAGCACACACTGCTAGAGCTGTTCGCTTTCCTGCCAGCAAAACGAGTGAGTGCATCAAACCCGCAGGTGTTCTGCTGCCACCACATGGTCGTGAGCTGACCGAGGCAGAGCTCCGAAACAAACCGCTCATGCTCCCTCAGCGCACCTCAATCCGCGGTCATTGCTTGCTTCTCATGAACTTGCCGTGGGTATAAGCCACTGGGGTGTCTCAAACCAGAGGGCACAGACCTCCAAAGGGCCAACACAGGCAATTGTAAATTGTTATTCCACCCCATAACTCTGCTATCTCTTTGTAGGCTGGCTGCAGAATCACAGAATCAATCAACCCAGCTAGATGACTTTGTTACCTTATGGATCCTAAAGCTCTGTATTCCTGTCTCAAAAATCATAGAATCAACCAGGTTGGAAGAGACCTCCAAGATTATGCAGCCCAACCTAGCACCTAGCCCTGGCCAGTCAACCAGACCATGGCACTAAGTGCCTCAGCCAGGCTTTGCTTCAATACCTCCAGGGATGGTGACTCCACCACCTCCCTGGGCAGCCCATTCCAATGCCAATCACTCTCTCTGAAACAACTTCCTCCTAACATCCAGCCTAGACCTCTCCTGCCACAACTTGAGACTGCGTCCACTCATTCTGTTGCTGGTTGTCTGGGAGAAGAGACCAACCCCACCTGGCTACAGCCTCCCTTCAGGTAGTTGTAGACAGCAATGAGGTCTGCCCTGAGCCTCCTCCAGGCTGCACACCCCCAGCTCCCTCAGCCTCACCTCACAGGGCTGTGCTCCAGGCCCCTCATCAGCTTTGTTGCCTTTCTCTGGACACGTTCCAGTACCTCAACATCTCTCTTGAATTGAGGAGCCCAGAACTGGCCACAAGGTGTGGTCTGACCAGTGCTGAGTATAGAGGAAGAATAACCTCCCTCATCCTACTGTCTCAAGTTGTGCCAGGGGAGCTCTGGGGTGACACTGACTGACCTTTAACTTGCAGACCAATTCAGAGAAGACTGAGAGGAGATCTTATTCATGTGTACAAATATCTGAGGGGTGGGTTTTCAAGTGGATAGAGCCAATCACTTTTCAGTGGTCAGCAGCTATAGCACAAGGAGTGCCATATCTCAAGTTGGGCTGGGGGAGCTATAGGCTGGATGTTAGGAGGAAGGTGTTGGCAGAGAGAGTGATTGGCATTGGAATGGGCTGCCCAGGGAGGTGGTGGAGTCATCGTCCCTGGAAGTGTTCAAGAAAAGAGTAGATGAGGCACTTAGTGCCATGGTCTAGTTGATTGGACAGGGCTGGGTGCTAGGTTGGACTGGATGATCTTGGAGGTCTCTTCCAACCTGCTTGATTCTATGATTTTTGAGACAGGAATACAGAGCTTTAGGATCCATAAGGTAACAAAGTCATCTAGCCGGGTTGATTATGGAGTCAGCACCAATCTTGTTTAACTTGAAAGGCAGAATTCATCATCAGCATTTAGCATGACTGTTTTCCAGCTGTCACTGATAGTACTTGCTACTCAGTAGGAAGTTCAAGAAAAAGATGGCCAAAACAGCAGCCTGGTTTTCAGAAAGACATTTACAGCAACGCAAATTGCCATCATTTAATTTACTCTACAATACTTGTGTTGACATGTCAGTGCTTTATTGTGATGGTTTTGACCTCAGTGAAGAATTCATAAGAATCCTTTGCTCCCTCCCTTCCTATGCCTGAGGCTTTCATCCCACCAAATGGCAAGTTCAGATCTCTAATGAGCCAGCAGTTAGTCCACACCAATCCAGACTGCAGTCTCCGTGCCACCCGATGAACACGCCCCACGTTGCTGGACCACACAGTGGCTGCCAAGCCATATTTCACACGGTTGGCTCTTTCAATCACTTCATCTTCTGTATCAAATGCTACCACACATGTCACAGGACCAAAGATCTCTTCTTGCATGCACTTAGATTCATCCTTGACTTCAGCAATAACTGTGGGCAACATGAAGTAGCCTTTCTGGTTGTCAGCAGAAAGAACCAAGGAATCCACTCCCTCTCCGCACAGGACTCTGGCTCCTTCAGCTTGGGCTGTCTTCACATAGTTCCTTACCTGGGAAAGCAGTAGGAAAACATCACTGCTAAAGAACATCAAATTCCAAAGGTACACCTCTCCAGTCTGACCACATCAACAGAAGCCCCTAAGTATTTCCAACTGGGTCATGCTGCCTTTTACTTCCCTCCTAACAAAGGGCATTCCCTAGCTTTTGTTGTAATGATTTTGTAGAAGTAGGGCTGGGTATTTCTTGGTGTAAAACAATTTTTCTCTCTTTCCTCTAACCTAGCAGGCAACACCACAGGTCCTTCTTTCTAAGTACTCACAACAGGGTATGGCCCTGGTGAAAACAAAAGTCCTGCTTCATTTTTCCAGGAGCTTGCCATGTGCTTGCAGTTTGCTATGTATTCCATGCCATGGTTCACTCATTTACTCAGAGATCAGTAATATTTTCCTGCCTCACAGGCAGGCTTGTTAAATGTTTACGAGCCACTAGGATGATGATGCCATAAGTGTTATAGAAACCTCATCAATAATTAATTAAAGCTGTTTCCATGGGTGCTGCTGTCATGCTGCCTTGAACACATAGGATAAGCTATTGATCCACTTCAGCTCTGAAATCGTTGCTTGGTTACTCTACCTACAGGAATACCACAGAGATTCTCTTTTTTCTCTTCTAACCATCTCAGTAAGTTAGACTCTGAAGTCTTCTGCAGTGCCACAGACCTTAGGAAGTAGGTGTTTCTGCCCTCTACTTCTGAACAGGCTTAGAGAACCTCAGCAGGTTCTCCTGTTCTTCTTGTTTATGCTGATTGTGTCAGTTTTGGGATGTGAGCATTTGCTCTCCTGAACTCTAGTACCATAAAAATTAACTGCATATAAGCCTCTAGGGCAGACCATGTTTAACTGTGCACCATCTCAGCTTCACTCTACACATACACAATTCCTAGGAACCTGTGTCTTGTACTCCCCAGAATTTGCCAGTGATATAAACCCAAAACTTTTATCTCATTAAGTTTCTTGTTAGGCACAGAAGTTACTCACCAAACACAGAATTAAAATCCATTTAAAAAGCTGCTCAACTCTAAGATTGGTTAATATAAATTTCATATCTGGGTTTACACACTTTGAATTATCTCACCTTTAATGGAGGGGGGGAAATATTGTTTGTCATCCTAAACTGTTTTCATGAAGGAGCTGATTTTTCTGGAGTAATCACATTATGTCAGGCCACAGAAACCTTATCAACAAGATGCACTACACTGGCTCTGAATCACCATCTCTCACAGCTAATCTTGAAGAGGATGTGGTCCTTTCTATACATCATTTTGTAGTCCTCTAAAAGATGAGAGGAGTGCTTGTAAATTCCATGTATCACCTTTTCTAGATGCTCTTTACTTATTAGTGCTCCCACGCTGACTGTAGGATCTGAGGGGTTCCCAACCTTCCACTTCTTCGCCTCTGCCACAAACCTCTTCACAAACTCGTTGTATATGCCCCGCTGAACAAAGATCCTGGAGGTGCAGAGGCAGATCTCACCCTACCAAAAATAAACAAACCAGAAAACCAATGATACCAGTTCATAATGCACTACTGGAAAGTGTTAAGAGCACATCTCAGAAGGAGACTTTGTGTCCCTGCATCCTCAGGAGTGCAAACTACATTCACCAGCACTGCAACACAGGATTTTTTCACAGATTAAAAAGGGAAAGAAATATAAAACAGGCCTAAGAGGACTGTGTACTACCTTAGTGAAGCAAACTTACTACCTTATTGAAGATTTTTCATTCATTACATGGTGTCTTTGCCAACATTTTCATAGGAAATGTGATTTCTGAATGATCTGTCTTCATTTCCTGATAATGCCTTGCTGATCACAGAACCACAGAACCTTAGAGGTTGGAAGAGACCTCCAGAGATCATCGAGTTGGAGACTGGATGAGGTAGTTAATTAGAAGGTGTTGAGTAATAGACTGGACTCAATGATTTCAAAGCTCTTTTCCAACCTGGTTAATTCTGTGATTCTGAGTCAAACCTCCCTGCCAAGGATGTATCCTCTAGGGTAGTTCACACAGGAATGCATCCACAGTGTCACAGTATCATCAGGGTTGGAAGAGACCTCACAGATCATCAAGTCCAACCCTTTCCCACAGAGCTCAAGGCCAGACCATGGCACCAAGTGCCACGTCCAATCCTGCCTTGAACAGCTCCAGGGACGGCGACTCCACCACCTCCCCGGGCAGCCCATTCCAGTGTCCAATGACTCTCTCAGGGAAGAACTTTCTCCTCACCTCCAGCCTAAATTTCCCCTGGTGCAGCCTGAGGCTGTGTCCTCTTGTTCTGGTGCTGGCCACCTGAGAGAAGAGAGCAACCTCCTCCTGGCCACAACCACCCCTTAGGTAGTTGTAGACAGCAATAAGGTCACCCCTGAGCCTCCTCTTCTCCAGGCTAAACAATCCCAGCTCCCAAGTGGCTTTTGAAAGTCTTCAGTGACAGAGACTCCACAACCTCTCTGGGCAGCCTGTTCCAGTGCTCTGTCACCCTCACTGTGAAGAAGCTTCTCCTCCTGTTGAGCTGAAACCTTCTATTTTGCAGTTTGTAGCTGTTGCTCCTTGCCTTATTGCTGCTGATACCATGCTATTTTTCTGAACATTTGCCCTGACAGACTTCCATGGCTTTGGAGATCTGTCCTGAAGGTGGTGATGAGGGAAGTGGAATACTGATACAATTTTGGGAGGGATCTCCTAATTGAATTCCAGCAAAAGAGCAAGCTTCCCACATCCTTGTAGGGTGGGATTTAAAATAGCTGCTGTCTGGAAGAATAGGCAGGATGTCCATTATTAGAGGGATAACAACACCTTGTTTTTTTCTGATGGAGAGCACTGGGAAGAACTCTTTATTACTTTCTTTCCATGTCCATGGAATAATGAATCTCTTTCACATTCTTCCATTTACAGTTTGCTTACAACATAAAATTCTGAAACAGAGCTCAGCACTTCAGGACTTGGATCCAAAGGTAGGTGCACACGTGTGCACTCAGACACATGAACACCTTCTGATGCCAACAGCGTGTCTTGGCTTACGGAGCAAGACAAGCTCTTTAAGCCTCCTCAGAGGAGTTAAAGAAAACACTCCACACAGGATTGGATAGAAACTGGGAAGTGTGCTAGTTTGAAGCAGGGTAGAATGTTTTGGTGAGAGAAAGTAGATAATTGGCTGTGAAAGGAAAACAATGGTTGTGTCTCCTTCCCTCACAGTCTCACTGAGAGGTATAGGAACAAGAAAGTAAACATTAGATAACACTTTTTGCCATCTTCTCATTCTGCTTCTGGCTTCAGACTGAGCTACATCTCCCTAACCTCACTGCCACTAACCTTGCTCCTTAACCTCTTGGATGAACCTCTTTTCTTCCTAGGACTGGGGTAAGGTTGAGAGGGGCAGGGGGAAGGTGCAGGGGTGGTTGAGAGCCCCTCCTGGGGACTCAGGTTTCTGGGAGGGGAGTTGTGTTTCTGTATTACTTTTACCTTGTCTATTTAACTGTATAGACTGTAAATAGCTGCTTGTATAGTGTCCCAGCTGTAAATAAATAGCTTCATTCATATTCCCAGAGTCTGTCTGAGTTAGCTGAGGTACCTTCTAAAGTGGGGGGCCGGGTAACAGCCAAACCACCACACAGAAAGCTTAATGGAAGTGCTATTAAAAAATAATGTGCTGCAGTGCAAAGCATACAGAATGCACAGAAATCCATAGTACATCCTGGCCATGGTTATCCAAAAGCCTCCTTAGACCAGGATCTCCAGGCCTCACTCCCCTGGAAAGATATGAGACCAGCACTGGGGAGGAGAGAGAGGGGGAAAAGGGAAAAGGAGAAAGAAGAGTCTGTGCTGTTTCTTTATAAAGGGGAGATGCATGCATTATGAGAATGAAATAACAAAAGATTATGCTTCCTGGCCCACCACCTGGACCTAGCTAGCTGCTGGAGGCCCTCAGTGTTACAGCTCTTACAGTCACCCAGCCGCAAACCATAACACAGGGTTTATAGGTCAGAGGGGTGAGAGGCACCTGGTTGGCAAAGCTGGACCTCAGGGTGGTGGGGATGCACTGGCTGAGGTCAGCATCATCGAAGATGATGGCAGGGTTTTTCCCCCCCAGCTCCAGGGACAGGCGTTTGCAGTGCGGAGCGCTTCTCTCCGTGATGCGCTGGGCTGTCAGCGTGCTTCCCGTGAAGGAGATCAGGGGCACATCGGGGTGGCAAACAAGGGCTTCTCCTGCCCTGCTGCCCCTTCCAAACACCACATTCACCACCCCAGGGGGTACTCCTGGTGGGAAGAAAGGCAGAGACTCGTCACTTGCTCAGCAGGTTTTGCTTCACTGTGCTTTGTCCCTGAAGTCAGAAAATTACTGGTAGCTCTGGGGTGACACTGACTGACCCTTAACTTGCAGAGTAATTCAGACAAGACTGAGAGGAGATCTTATTCATGTGTACAAATATCTGAGGGGTAGGTTTTCAAATGGATGGAGCCAATCACTTTTCAGTGGTCAGCAGCTATAGCACAAGGAGTGCCATATCTCAAGTTGGGCTGGGGGAGCTATAGGCTGGATGTTAGGAGGAAGGTGTTGGCAAAGAGAGTGATTGGCATTGGAATGGGCTGCCCAAGGAGGTGGTGGAGTCACTGTCCCTGGAAGTGTTCAAGAAAAGAGTAGATGAGGCACTTAGTGCCATGGTCTAGTTGATTGGACAGGGCTGGGTGCTAGGTTGGGCTGGCTGATCTTGGAGGTCTCTTCCAACATGCTTGATTCTAAGGAGCAATGGCTACGAACTGGAACACAGAAGGTTTCACCTCAACTGGAGGAGAAACTTCTTTACAGTGAGACTGACAAGAGCACTGGAACAGGCTGCCCAGGGAGGTTGTGGAGTCTCCTTCTCTGGAGACTTTCAAAACCCTTTTGGATGCACTCCTGTGTGAACTACCCTAGGGGATACTGCTTTGGCAGGGATGATCTCTGGAGGTCCCTTGGCAGGACACCTATGGTCTCTGGAGGTCCCTTCCAACCTCTAAGGTTCTATAATTCTGTGATGTTAAACAATTCTGGAGGGCATGAGCAAAATGTTTAAAACCAATTCCAGTCATTGGCCAAGCTTGTCTGAAATCCATCATCTGAGACACAGCTTTGAGTCACTGCAGGAAGAAGCAGCTGTCCCTTAGCTTTTATTAACTGCATACTAAATACATCCATGACAGCCACCGAGAGCTGATTCTCAGCCTTTTAAGCTCCCATGGTTTCTTTGCTGACACCACAGATTTGGATGATCCTTAAATTGAGTGCAGGACAGGAAAGAGAGACATAAAAAGTCTTTTCATGAGAAGAGAATGGAAAAAACCCAGTAATATCTGGGGTGGGGAGATGAGATAGGGAGATAGAATGAGTTTCTGCTGTTTCAGTGCAACATTCAACTGGAGCACAGCAAAAAAAACCTTTGAGCACTTCCTGATTTCTGCAACAAAATCAAGAGAGTGCACAGCCAGCCATGCCCACTCCCACTTGCCTGCTTTCTCCAAGAGCTTGCACATCATCCAAGCAGTGACAGATGTCATCTCACTTGGCTTGGCAACCACAGTGTTTCCACATGCAATGGCAGGAGCTATTTTCCAGGTCAACAAATACAGCGGCAAATTCCAGGGGCTGATTAAACCAGCTACAAAGCAAAACCACAAAAGACAAGAGTTCAGACTGCTCAGGTCTCTAACCTCAAGCAGTTACACAACCGTTCAGAGTTACGAGGGAAATTTAGCGGTGGCTAAATGCCGACCCCAGCAGTCGTCTGCTCGTCCACTTCATTTCTGAAGCAGTGGCGCCGCCTAGTGGCCGAGTTCAGAAACGCCCCAGTTAAACCCTTATTGCTGGCTACAACTACCTGAAGGGTGGCTGTGGCCAGGAGGAGGTTGCTCTCTTCTCTCAGGTGGCCAGCACCAGAACGAGAGGACACAGCCTCAGGCTGCGCCAGGGGAAATTTAGGCTGGAGGTGAAGAGAAAGTTCTTCACTGAGAGAGTCATTGGACACTGGAATGGGCTGCCCGGGGAGGTGGTGGAGTCGCCGTCCCTGGAGCTGTTCAAAGCAAGGTTGGACGTGGCACTTGGTGCCATGGTCTAGCCTTGAGCTCTGTGGTAAAGGGTTGGACTTGATGATCTGTGAGGTCTCTTCCAACCTTTGTGATACTGTAAGTACCTGAAAGGACATTGCAGGAAGGCTGGTGCTGGGCTCTTCTCACAGGTAATTAATGATAGAACAGAGGGAATGGCCTCAAACTGCAACAGGGTGGGTTTAGACTGGACACTGGGAACAATTCTTTAACAAAAAGACATTGGAACAGGCTGCCCAGGGAGGTGGTAGAATCACCACACCTGGATGTGTTTAAAGGTGGTTTAGATGTGGTGCTTGAGGACATGGTTTAGGGGTGAACTTTGTGGGGTCAAATCGATGCTCAGACTTGATGACCTTTTCCAACCCAAATGATTCCATGTTTCTCAGTTAAACCAGAAGGCTTTTAAGGCATAAAAGCATTCATTTCACCAGGAAGCAGCACAACTCATTTTGCACTAAGCTGCTCCTGCTTTAGCAGAGTGACTGTGTTCAGCACAGCATCCAGAGACAAGAAATGCTTCTGAAATATCCTCTTTGCTGATGCACTGCCGAGGCAGACACCCTGCCAAGGCTTTCAGCTTCTCAAGAGCACCATACCCACTCCCACAGGTGTCCTGAGGGTGTAATGCACACAGCCCACAGCTGCCATCTCTGAGCACTCCGTGGTGTGATGAAGGACAGACGAGGCAAAGAAGCGGAAGTTGTACACGGCCCGAGGGATGTCGATGCTTCTGGCAAAGGTGAGAGTCTTTCCTGAAACAAACCCAAGTGCACTGCTGGGTTACCACAGGCAGCAAACAGCTCATCCCAACAGCACTGTGAACAGCACTAGCAGCTCTGCTCTCTATAGCCTGCATGCTTCTGGGGAAATGCCTTGTGTCCTGTGGCCAGCTAACGCCCAGCACAGTGCAGCCACAGTCAGTAACATCAGCACCCCTGGAGCACTCCATTACAAATACCCAACCACTGAAGCCAAAACAATGATGCCCCAGGAATCCAAAAATCAGCAGTTTCCACAAGGTTTCATGACCAGCAAAAGAACAAGGAGACACAGCCTCAAGTTGTGCCAGGGTAGGTATAGGTTGGATGTTAGGAGGAAGTTCTTCCCAGAGAGAGTGATTGGCATTGGAATGGGCTGCCCAGGAAGGTGCTGGAGTCACCATCCATGGAGGTGTTCAAGAAAAGCCTGGATGAGGCACTTAGTGCCATGATCTAGATGACTGGATAGGGCTGGGTGCTAGGTTGGACTGGATGATCTTGGAGGTCTCTTCCAACCTGGTTGATTCTATGATTCTATGATTCAGGAAGCACCAACAGCTCATACCAAAGTAGAACTGTGGCCCATATCCTTCATTTCAGTATTCAGCAAGACATTTCAGATTAAACATTACAATCTTTACCCTGATCCTTTGACTCTGCTTGTGCAAATTCTTCTAGGTCATGCTCAATGAGGTCTGCCAGTTTGTTCAGGATCTGAGATCTTTCCAGTGGACTTTTTGAGGACCAAACTGGGAAAGCAGCTTTGGCAGCTCTGACAGCAAGTTCCACCTAAAAAAGTGAAATAGGAATGGTGAATATTAGTTAAATGCCTTAGAATATCACAGTATCATCAGGGTTGGAAGAGACCTCAGAGATCATCAAGTCCAACCCTTTACCACAGAGCTCAAGGCTAGACCATGGCACCAAGTGCCACGTCCAGTCCTGCCTTGAACAGCTCTAGGGACGGCGACTCCACCACCTCCCCGGGCAGCCCATTCCAGTGTCCAATGACTCTCTCAGGGAAGAACTTTCTCCTCACCTCCAGCCTAAATTTCTCCTGGTGCAGCCTGAGGCTGTGTCCTCTTGTTCTGGTGCTGGCCACCTGAGAGAAGAGAGCAACCTCCCCCTGGCCACAACCACCCCTCAGGTAGTTCAGCAGATGAACTCCTATTTGAGAGGTTAATAATCCAGGTCACATTGTCAGGAGCACTGCACTCTTCAGTTGTGACTATTGATAGTTCCTCTATTTTCATCTCCTCGTTTCCTGGAGCCCCCAACACAAGGACATTGAACTGTTGGGAGTCCAGGAGGGCCACAAAGATGCTCAGAGGGCTGCAGCAGCTCTGCTACAGGGGCAGGCTGTGAGAGTTGAGGCTCTTCAGCCTGGAGAAGGCTTCGAGAAGACCTTGTAGTGGCCTTCCAGTATCTGAAAGAGACCTAGAGGAGGGCTGGGGTGAGACTATTTACAAGGTCTTGTAATGACAGGAGGAGGGGTAATGGGTTTAAACTGGCAGAGGGGAGATTTAAACTGGATGTGAGGAAGAAGTTCTTTACAGTGAGGGTGGTGAGACACTGGCACAGATTGCTCAGGGAGGTTGTGGCTGCTCCCTCCCTGGAGGTGTTCAAGGCCAGGTTGGATGAGGCCTTGAGCAACCTATTCCAGTGGGAGGTGTCCCTGCCTATAGCAGGGGGTTAGCACCAGATGATCTTTGAGGTCCCTTCCAACCTAAACCATTCCATGATTCTATGATCTTCTCTATACACTGTCTCATAACTCAAGACAGTTCTTGATCCTCTATGTCACTTAACTCTTCTCTACATGACACTTAACTTTCTCTACATGCCAGCAGCTTGTGGGCAGTCCTCCAGGGCTGGGTAAATGATGAACCAGTCACCTGCACTAGCAAGTGCCACTGGACAGGCCCATGCAGAACCTTGTTTCTCATGGAGCAAAGTGCCAATGTCTCCCAGAAGAAATGCAGCCCTTCTTGCCTTCAGCCACACACTCAGCAATGATGGAAGGGTTGAGGAAGGAACATAATGTATGCCCTTGATAACTTTTGGTTTCTTATTCCCCTTCCCCCAGTTTTCAAGCAAGGATTAAGAGTACATTTACAGAATAGACACTAAGGAGAAATTTTGTTCATCTTACCTGATCACAGGTGGAAACTCATTAACACCCTCACATTATAAACAAATTATCAGCTGCTTTTTAAAGCTCTTGGGGTCTAGTCAGGGTTAAAGTCTACAGATACAAGAGATCATAATACACATTTCATATAGGTGCATACCAGTCTTGCTAGTGCTTTGCTTGAGATGGACCTAAGTACTGCATGGTGCTTCAGGCTGACCTTCCTACACGCTGGCAGAACACCAGCCCTTTTCTGAAGCAGAAGAGGCTTCAAAGGATTCAAATGCACCAAACCCCACTCCCTTCCATCAGTCATTTCCTCTGGGCTCTTAATTGAAAGTTACCTGCATCTACTGACTGATAAGCAGTTTTCTTGATGTTGCCTACCAGTCTTAAGATGTTTACCAACATCCTTAAATATTTACTGTCCAATTTCCCATTTTCTGCTTCCTACTAGTGCCATGGTCTGGTAGATTGGACAGGGCTGGGTGCTAGGTTGGACTGGATGACCTTGGAGATCTCTTCCAACCTGGTTGATTCTTTTATTCTATATGCCACTTCTTAATTCCTTCTGATGTCTGACATACACATCAGGGTAGGCTTTTAGCCAAAGCTGTCTTGGCTTCCCATCATTTCTGCTGGCAAATTTCTCCAGCTTCTGGAAATCAGCCCAAGTCAGTAACCAGGAGGAGGCTGATATAACAATCAGATAATTCTGATCTGTGCTAATGTTGTCACATTGCTAGTTTCCATGCAGTCACTGCTGACTGATTTCCATCAATTCCACAAAACTGAGCTCCAAAACTTCTCCCTTCAGGACACTACAATGATGTCTTAATAAAACTGGCACAAAAGTTGCAACAGGAGGAAATCCTTCACCCCCATGCACATCAGAATTTACAATCTCCCTGAAATGAAGGGCCAGAACAATACTGGTACAGTAACTCTCACAAGATCACATGGATCACTGGCCAAGCTCAGAAACCTAGACTACTCTTTCGACTCTAGTTCAACAACCTACAGCTCAGGTGCTGAAAGCAGCAGGCTGTCAGCTACCAAACAGCTGGAGCAGGACCAAAGCAGCCCTGGGAAAGGGGAAGTGCAGCTTCTTGCACAAGTCAGGTGTGGATGACACGCCACCCTGAGAAGGTTCACCTTCTGTGAAACCATACTACCCTTACTAATTAACTTGTTCTTCCACTGTCCTGTCATTAGGTGCCATTGTGGTGCTGCTTCTTATCTGTCCTCTCCTCTGTGGCCTGTTCCACAAGGTGCTTCCTGCTTCAGGAGAGAGGTGATGTGAAGTGAAGGCTATCTGCATTTTTCACCTTCCAGCAGTTTAGAAGACGTGTCATTGTCACAAACAGCAAAAGAGAAAATAAGCAAAGGAATGAAGTGGCAGTAGACTGATCTTAAAAAAAAAAGGCAATAGGAAAAAAAAAAGGTGAAATATTTGTAATGAAGAAGTAAGAGAGCATATAAAAGTTAAACAGTTATTTAGTTTGACTAGCAAAAAGCAGCAAAGAAAGGCAAGCCACAAAGAAAATGTTTAAGAATTCAGCTATGAACTCAGATGTCTGAAACACTTCCTTCTGCTTTCCTCTGCTGCACAAAACAGACACACAGTCTAGATTGGTCATGAAAGGCTGATACTAAGGTATCCAACAGTGCCTTGAGGACATGCTGTCTGCTCTCCCAGGGGGGGAGACACAGGAGCTTGGTTCTTGAAAGAGGTATTTTTTTCAGTGGATCTTTCCCAGGAACAGTTAACCCTCACCAGCCTGTCTTTTGGAGATACAGGGTACCTGTTCAGCTTGCTTTGGTGCTGCTATCTGGAATTTCAGCACATCCACCTGCAAATCAACCTAAGCCCTGAAAAAAGACATTTGCTGGGTTTGACAAACTGGTTGAAATGGCCACTAGAGCTGACCTGGTGTTAAATTCCAGGGTCAGCAACAGAATTGCTGTCTGTCTCTGTTCTACTTCCACTAAAACTATCCAAGAAAAAAATCCAACTGGACATCTAGCCTTGCTGGAAACAAGCATTCCAAGTTTTCCATTGAACTTGGGTCTAGATGATTATTTTGGTATCTCCAGATGTCTTTTAAGTAGTGTGTGATGGCATTTTCTCCTGCAGCACGGTCCATCAGCCACCAGTGGATGCCACCTCTGCAAAGCCTGACAATCATTTAGAGTTGTCTAAAGGCAGGAGTAAAACACTCACTCAATTTCATAGGTGTTTCAACTGGGTTCCTGCTGATACACAGAACCTTAACCCAGTAAGCTGAAAGAGAAAAGGCATCACCTTTTAGTATATTTATCTCTATGTCCAGAATGGCCAGCAGCCTGCTTTTGTTAGATTGCTCTGGTGTTCTCATATCTCTCTCCTTTTGATGATTTGCAAATGAATGAACAGGAAGATTTGCACCTGCACATCAAAGAGAAGTCTTTTCAGGCATAATTAAGAGTTGGAAGGAACTTACATAGACGTACTCTAGCAAACCCTATCTATTACTCTTTAACCCTTGGTCATCAGCACCTAGCAAATATTTACCCACTTGAAATTACAGTGCAAAGGTTTCTGCTGAGAGAAGCAAAGTAAAAAGATGACAAGGGGACCAAAAGGCAAATGAAGGAAACAACTACTCATAGCAGCAAAGGGGTTTAAAAATACCATACACTACTTATCAATATTTTCTAAGCCCTTGCATTAGCCAAGCTTTTCCAGTCATTTCCCTCTTCAGCAAATCTGAAATGCTAAGTCTGAGACACCTGTAGGCCCCTTATAAAGTAGCACAGATGTCACATTGTCCATCCACACCTAAACGTGTGTAAGGCAGCAGGAAACACTATCCCACTAGACTGCACAGGACTAGGGAAGATTACACTGATGTCAAGGACATGTTACGTTATAAGGACAGGTAGTTCATCACCTCCACTTAATATCCAACTGCTACTATCAAAACCAGAGGTCTGGAAGATGTTTCTACTATCTTCAGGTAAGAATCAGTAAGCCAAAAATACTTCCAAAGGACAACTTCAAACCATCAAGACACCACAGCAGAACAGTCAGTATATAGGCTGCCTCCAGGTTTACTTACGTAAGAGATCACCAAACCCTTTTCTTTTACAGGTTGTTTACCCTTACAGCCAGCCTGAGTGTCACTGTTCACTTAAGCCTCGCAGGATTCAGCCTGTAACATTCTAACAGCAGAATGTAAAAAAGCCCCAACCAAATAAACAAGAAAACTCACCAAAAAAATCCCACAGCAGCACTGACTACTGCAGTAATGATTACAGTGCTACAACAGAATCAAGAGCTCACTCATTTAAGCATTAAAATCTTCAACATTTGTCTGTTCTCTGACCTTCAGCCTCCCCTGTGCAAAATATGTTATGTGTTTTTAATGTTTTCACTTTGCACATTTGGATAGTACTCACCTCCTCTTTGCCACTGTCTGGTACCCTGCAATAGACATCTCCGGTAGATGGATTATAGGAGTCTATGTAGGAGGAACAAGGAACAAATTTGCCACCTATAAAGTTTTCCAGCACTAAGAGAGCCTTTGAGTGAGCCATTGTCAGCTGCTTGCTTTATCTATGATTTCATTCTATGAGGCATCAGTTTAAGTTAGCAGGTCTGCATGTTGTTTGCACAGCGAGTCTGAACTCCTCCCCCTCTCCGTCTTCCTAACAGCAGCTGATCACGAGTGGGAACAAATCCTGGCAGTAACAGCACCAAAAATGAAAGGAGTAAAAAGTTAACATTTCTGTGATGCTTGCTTCACTTTCTAGGAGTTGAAGGCTCAGCTTAGTTGTTAGAGAACAGCTCCTTTTTGTCTATGGGATATAAAATACAGAAGAAGGGTAGAAGAACTGTTTGGCAGGGAAAATTTCTCCCTATATTAGTTTCTCAATCTGAAGTCTGAAGACATTTTGCACCAAATATACAAAAGCCCAGACCCATACACCTAGCGAGTGACCTGCTCCTTACCATCTGCACACAGACAAAATACACTTGGACTAGAATGCCTGCAGCTCATCTTCACTGCTTTGTCATCATCAGTACTTTTCCTTGTAAGCCCCAAAACAATGCTTCTCCCAAAATAAAAGATTTAAACATAAGAAACTTTTTCCCCACCGATATTCAAAGCCATCAAGCAATGCAAGCAGCTGAGTGGCCCTTTAATTCAAAGCAGTCGAGAAGCAGAGTCTTAACCATGCACACTGTTGTATGTTGTTAGAAATCCAGCCTGGAAAAAGAGAAGATACCAGCTTTCATGTTTTCCCTTCCACAGTCCAGTGGCAGCCACCTTACTACAGAGAAGCCTGCTACACACAATTGTTTTTCTCTTTTAACTTTGCAAGAACTCAAATTATCCAGTAAGAGCTGTGTAAAAGACATTTGTCTCCCAAGAGGAAATGCTTAGATGCTCTGAGATTGCAAGCCACCTCCATGCAAACAGTATCACAGTATCACCAAGGTTGGAAGAGACCTCACAGATCATCAAGTCCAACCCTTTACCACAGAGCTCAAGGCTAGACCATGGCACCAAGTGCCACGTCCAGTCCTGCCTTCAACAGCTCCAGGGACGGTGACTCCACCACCTCCCCGGGCAGCCCATTCCAGTGCCCAATGACTCTCTCAGGGAAGAACTTTCTCCTCACCTCCAGCCTAAATTTCCCCTGGCACAGCTTGAGGCTGTGTCCTCTTGTTCTGGTGCTGGCCACCTGAGAGAAGAGAGCAACCTCCTCCTGGCCACAACCACCCTTCAGGTAGTTGTAGACAGCAATAAGGTCACCCCTGAGCCTCCTCTTCTCCAGGCTAAACAATCCCAGCTCCCTCAGCCTCTCCTTGTAGGGCTGTGCTCAAGGCCTCTCACCAGCCTCATCGTCCTTCTCTGCATGGAAAAGCAGTATGTTGGCAGCAGGAGGTTGAGAATGTCTCAGTTAGCAGTTTAGAAAGTTTCTGCACCCTCGAGCACTGCCAAGCCATCTCATTTCTTATGGCTCAACATGCAAACATGGTTTTGTTGCACAAGACAGCATTTATGCATTAACCAAATGGCACCTCTGGGGGCAGAGTTCAAATCCATGCTGAAAGGCAGTGCAGTCATGTTGAAACTGGATTTGGCAATACTTCTGGCTCTCCCGAACTACAAACTGGGAAAGCATGCAGGAGCTTTTCTGTTGTCACAGAATACTGAGCTTCAAAACCCAACACAGCCAAACGGCAGAAGGGTCATCAGCAGTACATCCTGTATCATGCCTCCTCTTCCATGAACAGCAACAAATTAGCCAACTCCTATACCTGAAGGCACATTCCTCTGGCTGTAGCACTTCAGCAAACTTAAACACGACTTAAAAGAAACCTAAAGACTTTAGGCTTCTCTTCAAAGTGAAGACACAATGCTACTGTCTGTAGCACTTCAGCAACTTTAACATGATTTAAAAGCAACCTAAAGATTTTCAAGGTTTAAAGGCAAGTTCAGTGGAACAGATTCCATACAGAAGCTTGGCCCCAAAAACTTCAATGTTCTGAAACCTTCAGAGTGTTAAAACTAAGTGTATAAATGCAATTCCTGGACTACATAAAGGCATAACAAATGATGAGAATTCATAATCTTCAGGTTTGGCAATAACAGTGTTCAGATATTTCAGATTCCTAAGACTTTGCAAAAGCCCTTCCATAGAAAACATTGCTGACACTTCTACAATATGCATGCAGTCACCAGTAAAATTTCTGTGATCAGGTGCAGGCATTTGCTCAATTGGACTCAGGCATTTAAGTGCAAAAAAAGTTACTTACCAACCAAAAAAAAAGTGAGTGGGAAGAGCAGGTACAGACTGAACTAAGTAACAGTCACAGGCTTTTTGTGCTCTTCACTTGACAGGGCATGGCTTTATTTTGGTTAACCCAACTGACTAATGCTCTGGAGAGTACTTTATTTCCTTCCCCACACTACTAACTGTGATCAAAGTAGAGTTTGTCTCCACTCTACGCTTGCATACAGGTCCTCTCACACATCATACTGAAAGGAAGTCCACAAAGCTGTAGTAGTAAATGCATTGTCTGTTCTGATCTTATGCTGGAAGTGGCAGAAGGACCCTTTTGTCAGTTGGGAGGTTTCAACTGCCCTAATAGTGAAAAGCAGGAAGGAGTTACAAGCTTGAGTAAACACAACAATCTGGCTTTAGCAGACATCCCCAGCTTAAACCAGCAGCTTTGCTCAAGAGAGCACCAAGCCTGGATGAAGGAGCTGTGTGTGCACAGTTGCTGCACCAAGTAAAGTGACCAGAACTGCAATTACTTCCAGAGAAAAAAAAGCTGGATGCCAGTTTCACATTTTAACTCAGAAGTACCCTGAAACTTCCAAGTAATTGAAAGTAAATAATGACTTAACACGACTTAGATGTCTTTAGATAACAAAAGATGAATGAGGCAAAAATTCTGCTCAGACAAGGAATTTTATTACTCTTACAGGTCATAAAATAAAATTAGCCAATGTAGGCACAGCTTCCACTACACAGCAAAAGAAAACTTCTTTTTTTGTTTCTTTAAATAAGTTTGAGGACATGGGAAAATAATCCCAGGAAAATACTACATACCATCTGGTTAAAACCAAAGTAAAGACTTCTCTTCTCCTCCCAATATGCACTCAACTCCAACCTAAAAATATATTAAGACCAATCAAGTTACTCTACTGAATTAACGTGCAGCAAACAAAAGCAAATCAAAGAAAATATGTAAACAATTTATGTCTGGAAGTAAGGAATTTGTGTTGGTTTTTTTTTCATGACACAACTCATTATCTTTATCTCTAATTCAACTCTGCAACACTTTTCCATCAAGCTCTCTATGGGCTAAGTTCCATGTGGAGAAAACACAGGAGATTCTTGAGAACAAGAAGTGCAACATCAGCAGTTCCTTGTAGCTGGCATCTTGCTCTGCAGTGGGAGAGAATGATGAAGGGCTCCCCAGAGATCTCACACGATTTAACTTTTGTCATTATCATCTCCTCCCCAATTAATTGCATTTCTTCCTTCAGCTGAAGTAACTGGATTCTTAAACTGGAAGTTTGGACATCTGCATTTTGGTTGGACGGTGGAAGTTCTGCCATGGCTGTCACTCTTTAATCTAAAAACAGAAGCAAAAGGGAAAAACCCCTGTGGTAATAAATGAAGTACTATGTGTAAAATCATCACAGCTTTTTTCAATAGCATTTATAGTTAGATGGGGAAAAAATAATTCTCTGGCACAGGATTGTGAAACAGTGATTCCCACATCACAACCAAAGAGCTTAGTCCCCAGTTCTACAAACACTGGGCATCACAAATCTAAATGGAATCACAGAACTGTCAGGGCTGGAATGGACCACAAGGATCAGTCATCTAGCTCCAACCCATCTCATCTTGAATACTGTGTTCAGTTTTGGGCTCCTCAGTTTAAGGGGGACAGTGATCTGCTGGAGAGGGTCCAGTGGAAAGCTACGAGGATGATTAGAGGACAGGAGAGCATGGCTTATGTGGAGGGGCTGAGGGACCTGGGGCTTTTTAGTCTGGAGAAGACTTAGAGGGGGTTTGATAAATGTTTATAAGTATCTGAAGGCTGGTCAGGAGCTGGGGGACAGGTTCTGCTCACTGCTCCCTGGGATAGGACAAGGAGCAATGGGTGTAACTTGCAGCAAAAGAGGTTCCACCTCAACACAGGGGGGAACTTCTTTACTGTGAGGATTTTAAGCACAAAGCCATCATTCCTTTACAGTACAGAAAGCCTATCACAAAAATGCCATACCTCTGTGACGACTCCTGCAGCAATAGTAGAACCACTATAACGTAACATAAACCTTCCAAGCTCTTTAAAATCTTTATACAGTTCTAGAGCAACAGGTCTTTGAGTTTGTAGTTCTATTAGAGCATTCTGTCCTTTAGTCAATAACCTGCAGGTAAGTAAGAAGAAAACTGTTATGAATCTATGCATCAATAAGTGAAAAAAACAAACAAACAAACAGTGAACAAATGGGGGGGAAATGAGCTTAAAAAGCCTAAAGTATACTGGCCAAGCTTGATTTCAAGGGTAACCCAACCCAAAAGACTGAAAAATTCATTTGCCTGGAACACACATTTTAAAAAGGCAGCTGAGTTTTTCCTTCTAAACTTCTAGAGAAGGGCATCCACTAAGATATTTATCAAACTATGCTGTTCATTACCTCATTCATTTCCATTTTTTCATATCTGGTAGAAATCGAGTCTCATTTCAAATCCAAGAGCTAAAGAGCAAACTCATTGCTCTGTAAAAGTCATAATTTTTCTCTTCATTACCTTTCAGCAACAGTTTGAGCCATGTAATTTCTGGAAAAGGATTCCTTTCATAATGTTGTAGGTATCAAGCAGCACTTCTACCCACATATGGCCTTAAGTTACAATACAGACATGGCTGGGAGCCCCTCCTGGGGACTCAGGTTTCTGGGAGGGGAGTTGTGTTTCTGTATTACCTTTTACCTTGTCTATTTCTGTCTATAACTGTATATACTGTAAATATCTGCTTGTATATTGAGCTAAGCTGTAAATATAAGCTGCATTCAAATTTCCACAGCCAGCTTAGTCTAGTTTGGGTGATTTCCAAAGTGGGGGGGGGGGGGGGGGCAGGGAAGACCAAAACCACTACATCTCCTACTATTACAAGAAGAAAAAAAAAGTTAAAAAATCCCAAAACAAACATTTAAAGAACCCTTTAAGTGCTGGTGATGTAGGATTCACAGCCAATTCTGCAAGTGATCCAGGCAAGTTATTTTACTGCTCGAGTGCTTTGCATTTACCATGTGGCCAGGAGGTTTTTCACTTTGTGAAACATTCTGAAATCTAAACATGAAACCAAATGAAGCAATGAAACCATACAGAGTAACAGAATGGTAGGGGTTGGAAGGGACCCCCCTGGAGATAATCTTATTCACTCCACCTGGCTAAGCAGATTCACCTAGAACAGACTGCACAGGAATGCATCCAGGCAGGTTTTGAATGCCTCCAGAGAAGGAGACTCCACAACCTCTGTGGGCAGCCTGTTCCAGGGCTGCATCATCCTCCAAGCAAAGTTTCTCCTTAAGTCCACGTGAAACCTCCTGTGCTCTGGTTTGTACCTGCTGCCCCTTGTTCTGTCTCTGGCCCTCACTGAGAAGAGCCCACTTCTGACAAAAGTATTATTTCTTCAGAATAGAACATATCATCAAAACTCAACCCATTCCCTGAGTAATCACCAACTTCTCAAAACACTTACTTAGGTTTTTTCTTTGTCACTTCACCAGTGCTTTTGTGTAGGACACTCAGCAGTCTTTTAATAGTGGCAGGTTCACTTACAGTTTGATAGTGTAAAAGCACCTAGGAATAATGTTTACAGTTATTGAAATTCCACAATAAACAGAAATCCAACCTGAGAACACCAACTTTGGAGACTGATTTTGAAAACAAGTGCTTATGAAGCTCCTGTCACAGGAGTCTGCCTCACACTCAGTAACTGTCCCTAGTTCCTAAACATTGTAATTTCTACAGAAACAGTATACAAATGTCCTGGATTCATTTATCATAAATGCATTTTTGATTCATTAATCACAGAATCATAGAATCAACCAGGTTGGAAGAGACCTCCAAGATCATTAAGTGTTTAGCTTTTGCACTGCAGTGCAACTCTGTAGCGTAACTAAGATTTAAAGGTATTTTACAGCTGCATGCATCATGATACACCTAAAAGGCATAAGGTTTGTAACAGACAGCCTAGCCTGACTGTGATGAAATTCACGTTCTCTGAAATGCCTCAGCTACTTAACTGTATTAAAAGCCAGTAAATATAAGCACAAGCAGCCACAATAGAATCATAGAATCAACCTGGTTGGAAGAAACCTCCAACATCATCCAGGCCAACCTAGCACCCAGCCCTAGCCACTCAACTAGACCATGGCACCAAGTGCCTCATCCAGGCTTTACTTCAACACCTCCAGGGACAGTGACTCCACCACCTCCCTGGGCAGCCCATTCCAATGCCAATCACTCTCTCTGGCAAGAACTTCCTTCTAACATCCAGCCTATACCTCCCCTGGCACAACTTGAGGCTGTGTCCCCTTGTTCTATTACTGCTTGCTTGAGAGAAGAGACCAACTCCCACCTGGCTACAACCTCCTTTCAGGTAGCTGTAGACAGCCCATTGCCGTCTTAGGGTCAATAGCTGCTTACATCCTCTCCAAATCACATAAGAATACATTTCCTCTGGACAAACAGACAGAGCCACTTCTGGATACTAAATGCCTTTCATATTCATGGAGCTGAATATGGAGAGGCCCTAAGCAACCTGCAATGAATACAGGAACTTTCACAGAGACTTACAGGAAATCCTTTAGTGATTGGAACCTCAATATTGAAGATGAGAACCCGAGCTCTGAAACGAGTGCAAACTTTAATGGGCTCATTTGGATCACAAAATACACAGCCAACACTGCAAGAGAGGAGAATAACACATCTTGACATACAAATTTAATTGCTACATTGGAAAAATAAATACCTAAGACAAGCAAATACAACACCAACATAATATAAACTGAGAGGGGAGAAAACCAGCCAAACAAAAATAAATCAAGACAATCCTATTAAAGCCTGTAAGAAAATTCATTTCTAGACAGTGCCTATGGTATTTTGTGGGTATGCATGAAAAGGTTTGTCCAGCTCAGTGAATGATTATGTCCACTGCTAATCAGTTTCTAAAACTGCCACTGTTTCCTGCACACAGGTACTTTGAAGAATTAAGACTTTCATTCACAAATTAATTGTTCCAGAAGATTTTAGCATCAGTCAGGGTTGGAAGGCACCACAAGGATCATCTAGTTCCAACATCCCTGCCATCCTCAGGGACACCCTATCCTAGAGTAGGTTGGCCATAGTCTCATTCAGCCTGGCCTTAAACACTTACAGGGATGGGACCTCAACCACCTCCCTGGGCAACCCATTCCAGGCTCTCACCACTCTCATGCTCAACAACTTCCTCCTCACCTCCAGTCTGAACCTACCCATCTCCAGCTTTGCTCTATCCCCCCTAGTCCTGTCACTAACTGATACCCTAAAAAGTTCCTCCCCAGCTTTTTTGTAGGCCCCCTTCAGATACTGAAAGCCCACAAGAAGGTCACTTCGGAGCCTCCTCTTCTCCAGACTGAACTGCCCCAACTCAAAATGCACAGCTAAAGAGAAGGAACAGCATGACTAAACACATACATCTGCTGTATCAAATTTCATCAGAGGACTTAAAATGCTGCACCTTTTCCAGACAAAACTGCTGCATTTCCAATAGATGAATGACATCAAGGTAAGGAACTGACTCAAGCCTTCATTCAACAAGTAGAACAAGACCTTTCCCCTCTCATTTACTGTGGAGAATCACACAGCATTTCATAACAGCCAACCAGAGAAGTCTCTGCTTTTCCCTTAGAAGTGCACCATCAATGTTCAAAACTACCAATGCAAAGAGGTTTCCAAACAGCAGTTGGAAGATGTGCTGTCTGAAATCCAAATGGAATGCAAAAAAGCTGAACAAATTACAGATCATGTTTTCTAGCCTGAACAACTGACATTGACCTAAAAGACTCAGGCTAAGGCTTAGCATGAAGTTTATAGACTAAAAGATACAGATTTGCTGTGCCTCACTGAATGTATCAGACTCTCTCCCACTCTCCCCAGAAACCAAACCAAACCAAACCAGGCAGAAAGCATTTCCAACAAGTGTTGCAAGCAGATAAATGTGCTGAATAAACAGTTCCCATCAATTTCACTCATTCAGATGTACTTATTGGTGCTGTTTAGATGTGTTCTGTTAGAATGATGTAGGATTCAGCAAGCTCCTCAAAAAACAACTGCTGTGTTCAGCCATAACAATTTACTTATTTCTGCAATTAAAATGTCCAGGGACAGTCTAAAGGAAGAAGGTTTTGAAGGTTACCAGCACCAGCACTAGAGCAAAGTATGAAAACTAAGAGCATTCTTCTGAGGCTGCCGTTGTTCGTGTAGCAGATGTTTCCAACGTTTGTGCATGCAAGCCAGGTGATATGCATCACTTTGGTTTTAAATATCCTGGTAGCCACATCATTCTTCAAGTAAACCACTGATTGTTAAGTGTAATGGTTATAAAGCTTTTCATTAAAAACAAACCGTTACTTAGACTGAAACCCAGCTTTGCTCACTTGATTTTGATGATATCCATGCCGGTCAAAGTGAGACTAACATGATCTCCCGCTGCAGCCCAATCAACTGGTTCATCATGCAGTGTGATTCCTGGAAATGAGTAAGAACAGAACCTCACAGTGAAGTACCTAGGTTCTGAGCTACAAACAAACAGCTCTGTTTGGGCCATTTGTGCTTCATCAACCATTACTCATCAATTTTCAGTATGAATGGGTTGAGAGTAAAAGCTTTTTAACTGAGAAGACAGAGGGAGCTTTTTTTTCACCCCCATGGTGAGGCCTCTCTAGTCTCTCACCCCACCCTGCACAACAACATGGCTTTAAGTCAGGAGGGGACCTGGCACTTGTCACAACGCAGATGACGCAGTCCCGAAAATGCTCAAGCACCAAAATCTCTGTATCTGCCCCACCCTTCCTTTCAGGCATACGCACCCCCAGACCGCATCTTTCATACGCCTTGTTGGTACTGTGTCAACTTTCATTTACCTTCAGCAGATTTGCTGACTCCTTCACTAAAAAAAGAGCAACTCATGCCTTTCGTTCACGGCACCGTGTCTATTACAAAGCATTTTTTAAAGTAGTTTTATTCTCACTGCAACATAATTGTAATTGCTTTCAATCTGCCGCCTGGTGGGTGAAAACTAATTGCTTGTGACAACAGTTTGAGGTTTCTGCTGGACACCAAAGAGGAAAAACCTCCAGTTTTTATAAATATTGCATGTATTTAAAACAGAATCACATAATGTTAGGGGATGGAAGTGACACTGAAAGATCATTCAGTCCAACTCCCCTGATAGAGCAGGATCACCTATACCAGATCACACAAGAATGCATCTAGGCAGGTCTTGAATATCTCCAGAAAGTGAGACTCCACAACCCTCCTGGACATCCTGTTCCAGTGTTCTGTCACCCTCACAGCAGAAAAATGTTTCCATGGAACTTCCTATGCTTCATAGGAGGCACAGGATGCAGTTCTACTTTATAGGATGTAGTTCTCCTTTGCTGCAGATCAGATTTATTGATTTGCAAATCTGTCCTCAAAAACATGCCAGAAAGTATAATTTAATTACAAGCATGTTACATACTGTTTGTTAAGGAGTGTTGATAATTATTTCACATATTCAGGCCATTCTCACAGAGTCAGTGAAACTCAGCCTCTCGAAATGAAAAACTGGAATCCTGATGTGCACACTCCCTTTAGAAAATACTGTACATTATCTCTTCTTTACATTAAATATACATATATATACATTAAACTTATATAAATGTATCTATAGATATATATGCATTAAATATAAATGATAGCTGCTTAATGAACCTTCCACCTTCACTTACATTTCAGACATACAAGAGGCAGTACAAAAGAAAAAACACAGAACTGTACCATTAGGGATGCTGGTTTTCCATGCTACTTCCTCTACTCCCAAAACAGAAGAGTGTCCACAGTGGTCTGATAATCACATTCATCCACATCATCGTGGATGTACATTGCTGTGCATACAACTATACAAACCAGCACACTGAAGAGCTTCCCAGATTAGCACATAAAGAGCTGCTTCTGGAATAGGACAGCTAACCCAGCACACTGCAGAATTTTGTCTAATCAGTTAGATACAGACACTTACTAGTTTATTGTGAGGGTTTATTTTTAAATCAATTGATCACTGTAGCAATGATTTTGTCTTTCTGTTTGCACATGAAAGGAACCAACTCTTCAGTCCAAAGACAGTGAGCTTAATCAAGCAACAGTTAAAACACTGAATGGCTTCACTTGCTATTCCTCTTTTAAATGTATTGAAATTTAAATCCAATTTTCCTCTCTTTTCTCAGGACAATTACACCCTGAAAGTTTGGAGGTTATGAAAGTATCAGTGATGAATCTCATGAATATCAAACAGCAGAGACTTAATTCTCAAGGCTCTTTCACATGTAACTCATAAGATGAATTTCAGCATCCTCACACTTTGTAACAGCACTAACATTCCACAGCAAAGCTGAATGTTAGCCATTCCTGCACTGTTCATTTTTGTAGCTACTGTTTGAACTCAGATTGTTCATAGAGCAGTGTCAAAATTCACGAGGCTATAAAATTTGAGATATTCAATACAGTTAAAAAAAGGGCAAGATTTCATGTACTCTTCATAGACATATTTATACAGACACAGTCACATCTAAAGAAATTCGTTTGATGCTTTCACATTCTATGTTTGACAGTTAGTATCAGTTTGACAGTCTGTTACCATTTCAGTAACTGATCCCAGCCCAGTATTGACTTGAAAGTAAACATGCTTCTGAAGAGTGTACCTTTTGCAGTGCAAGTTTCATTGGGAGGCATAGCCAGAAGTCGTTCTCCAACTTGAATATAGCCTGCTTCTATCTTACCAGTCACACAAAATCCTGATCCTTGGTCTGCAAAGAACAGAGTATTAATTAAACAAAAAAACAAACAAACCCATAATCAATTTCCCACCACAGTTAGTCCTGCAGTTAACTTTTTTAATATAATGAAAATGAGTTTCCCTCCCCCACAGCAGTGTGCTCGGTACTTGCAAGTTAGCTCTGCATCATAATGAAAATGAAACATCAAATTCAAAACCTCTAGATCTTATGTTTTTCAGAATTAAGGGAGAAAAATCCTTCTTCAAACAAATGTCACTACATGAAGAAATATTTTTAATTTTTCAATATTAAGCCCCTTAGTTTCTAGCAATTTTATTTCATTCAGAACTTTCTCACTACAATTACAGAGAAAAACCACATACCGCAGACCTCCCACATCAATTCTCATGCATTCAGGTGCAAACTCCTATTCCATTTACTGTTTATCTGAGGCAGAAGTCTACAATCTCTGCTTCCATATTACTTTTACTCCTGGAAAATCAAAGTCTGATTCAAACCCTACTAATTCAATCCTCTGAATTCAACTCTGTTTAATATGAGGAGCTGTTAGAATTGTGGGTGAAACATTTCTGAATACAAGTTCTGCAAAGCTTTTCTTTTTCAAAGTCCTAATACTGTGTGCATGAGCTGCATGTCAGTTCTTTCCAACAGATGTGCTACAGATTGATGCACATACACCTTAAGAAACAGCTCATCTCCTGAGTGTGTCTTTGCAGGTATGTTTAAAATAATCCTCTGAAGTAAGTCTACAATGGCATTTCCAGCACCCATACAAACAATGTTCCTTTTGAGGAATACTCAGTGATAAGCAGGCATTTTGTGTGCCACGTTCCATTAAATGCTTTCTTTGAAGCTGAATTCAAAGGAGCAAGGTGACTTCAGAACCTGAGGTCACACACAACCAGCTTGCTCTTTTGTACTCATCACCAGTATTGATAAATGCTTCCACCTACTTAGCTGAAAAAATACTACCAGCACGTGTGCAGCTAGTTTTCCCCTATTTGTGTCAGTAAATGAGATGTATGCAGTCTATTAACAGATGTCAAAAGAAGAGAAAACTGGACAGCAGATAGGTGCAAGAAAAAAGAACGCCAAAGTTATGGTACAAACACCACCTCAAAGTGGTACACCAAAGAACCTGAATATGGCCCTGCAAGCTCTCACAGGCAACCTGCAGGTGAATGTGAACTGGTTACAGGTTTCCAGTCATTTTCAAGCACAATCAAGAACCATGTCTCTTTTTTTCCACATCCCCGCCCGCTTTGGTTGGTAAAAAACACTGTGGCATTTGAAGCTTTTCCCTCTCGCACAGGGACTGCTTCCTGCAAAGCCTCAAGTTCCTTCAACTTCCCATGAATCAATGCAAGTACATAATGGACAGCATGGGACAGAATTAGGGCATAAAAAAGGGGCAGATTTCTACATATCATGGTGCTTGGGTTGTAGCAGGACATGTTCCTTGTCCTCAGATTTGGCTACAGGGCAAATCATTTTCAAAGCTCAACAGCATCATAATATGGGAAATGGGGACTGATGTAGCAATGAAGGAATTGGACCTCTTGGATGAGGAGAGAGTTTGCCTGGATTGAGTGTGAAGAGTGCTGTGGAGGACAACAGCCAGAATCAGGCTGAAGGAGATGAATCATATGAGTGGGTAACCTTAACAGAGAAAGGGTTTTTCCAAACTACGTCAGAGTACACCCAGTACTCTCACTTTTCACACACTCCTATGGACAGCTCCTCCTGAGCATGCACACCCACTGGGACAGAGCTGAGCACAATTGCTTCATGTACAGCATGCCCTTCCTTTGACAGCATCCAACTTAATTATGTTTTGAGATCACAAGGTAAGAAAAAAATAGCCTAAAAAAACACCTAAAAGGACACATTTAGTGACAAACTCTGTATATGTAAATTTGAGTCCCTTCCAAAGCATATTTTAGCAGAAAACAGACTATTCGCAGAACAGATTTAGTCAAAATTGCTCATTTTGTGAAACTTAGCTCAATGCAAATGATTACTACAGTATTTTGAAAGATCTCAGTCAAGAATCATAGAATCATGAGAAAAAGAGCAACACAGTGACAGCCTAGATGAGATGCAGTGGTAACACACCAGGGTAAATGTCAATGAAGGCTTTCCAACACTTAACATTATGGCTTCAGGTCCTTAAGTCAGATAACCCGGAACCAGTCTAGGGAAGAGAAACTCAAATTCTGTCCCACAGAACCACCAAGTTGTTACATATTCATGCAGACTTTCTTTCTCAGTTACTTTTCCACTGTGTTTCTCCTTCAGTGGTACTATCTAAAACTCTTAAATAAAGAACAATGCTTGAAAACTTACTCTGCTCTTCAAGACTACTGAGAGACATTAAAGCTCTCAGTTGAAGTCTTATTTCTACATTATTTTTCAACACTTGTGTTAAATATCAGTGAAATGATGGTGAAAATATTATAAAAACAACTAACCTTTAAAAACATCAGCAACACACAACCTAAATGGTTTATCCACTGATCTCTGTGGTGGCTTGAAAGAATCTGCAAATAAATAGGTAAGATGGTGCAGAGTTATTGAATAGAGAAGTTCTAAACCATCTCACTTGGGGATAAACAAACTATATTTCATTCTGAAGACATTATCCCCCATTTCCCCCCACAATAAAAGTTCTAACATGCAGACAACTAAGATATGTTAGTTTTTAAATGAGGAATACTGCACTCACCAATTTGCTCTAGCAAACACTTTCCTTTGTACCACTGTGTGAGGTCACTTGACTGGCCCCTTGTGACCAGATTGTCACCACCAAGGCCACTCGTTGGAATATAAGCTACATCTGATTCCTAATGAAGAGAAACAGGTTAAACCTACATTCACAACAGGATCTTCTAGCAGAAGCAAGAGGTGCTTTGTTTGTCAAATCTACACATCTACATTACAAAAGAACACTTGGCACATTGATATTTTGCCTGGAGAAGTTACATTACTTGGAGGACCAATTTCCTTTCTGTTCATCTCTTCCCTAATCCCAGTAATCTCCAATAAAGAGTTCAAGATATTTAAACATGATGATAACAATATTAACATGGAATCATAGAATCAACCAGGTTGGAAGAGACCTCCAAGATCACCCAGGCCAACCTAGCACCCAGCCCTGTCCAAACAACTGGACCATGGCACTAAGTGCCTCATCCAGGCTTTTCTTCAACACCTCCAGGGATGGAAACTCCACCATCTCCCTGGGCAGCCCATTCCAATGTCAATCACTCTGTCAAGAACTTTCTCCTAACATCCAGCCTAGACCTCCCCCCAGCACAACTTGAGACTGTGTCCCCTTGTTCTGTTGATGGTTGCCTGGGAGAAGAGACTGACCCTCATCTGGCTACAACCTCCCTTCAGGTAGCTGTAGACAGCAATGAGATCACCCCTGAGCCTCCTCTTCTCCAGGCTAAACAACCCCAGCTCCCTCAGCCTCTCCTCACAGGTCTGTGCTCCAGGTCTCTCACCAGCTTTGTCGCCCTTCTTTGGACACATTCTCAACATCTCTCTTTAACTGAGGGTCCCAGAACTGGACACAGTACTCAAGGTGTGGCCTGACCAGTGCTGAGTAGAAGGGAAGAATAACAACTACAAACTGAGTTCAGATAAACTCCAATTCCATAACTGAGAGGCAAAACTTCAGTTTGTACTACTGGTTTATGGATAAGGATTTCAAGGAAGGCCACATCCAACCCAAATATATTGTAGTTAGAATCAAGGAAGCATAAAAAGAAGAGTTAAGAATGATAAATGGAGAATGTTATCAGTTCATAACCCACACTGACACCTGCTCCTGTATAAGACTCTACTGTCACTCATGCAGCCTTGAAGACTAAGATGGTCCTTGTTTGTTTGGCTTTGTAGGCAACCATTCCAAGAAACTATAAATGAGGTCAATATTTCCAAGATCCACTGGACCTAATGATGATGACAAAAAGAGCTGACTAACCATACCCTAGGCTCAATGTACACCTTACCAGTAGAAAAGTAGTAGCAGGAAAGCCACACAAAACAACCTGACCGTAAAATAAAGGCTCATCCTACCCAAATGCCTCAACAACTTGCTTAGAAACCTACATTACCTTAAAGCCAGCTTGTTTAAGAAACTGACCAAGCTTGCTGGTAATTTCCTGGAATCTTTCCTGCTGCCAATTCACCTAAAAGAGAAAAAAAAGATGACGATATAATGATATAATTGTAGATTTTAAAGCATGACTCAAGCAGTTGCATGTCATCAACTTTGTAGGACCAATGGGTGCTCTTCACATGCAGCACCCAGTGAATGTATGCAATCTCCACGTGGACTCCTAGCTGAAAACCAGAGTGCATACACTAACAGTTACTGATAGCAAGCAACACAGCACTTAACTTTAAAGCCCCTTTAGTCTGTCTTTTTTTTGTTGTTTTAAATCTCACATAAAATTCAGGTTCAGCATGAATATTGCTAGTTGGCTTTAGATTGTTAAGCTGTCTATATTAAACACACCTTAAAGGTTTAAATAAAGCTCCTGGCATCTTGACCTGAATGACCATCAAGAAGCCCTTGCAGATGCCACAAGATTAACTGCTTATGTGAGACTTTCATGAGCACAAGATGAAGCCATACTAATTTTAGCCCCAGAACTATCCTTCTGTATACTTTGAAAACACATCCATAAATAAAAAGCACTGTAAAGTCTAAATACAGGAGACAGAGCTAAGAACCAAATAAAGGAAAACAAAACCCCTTTATTATTAGTGTCACAATATTCATCCTTAAACTCTGAGTCTATAGTTCTAGACAGAAGCCTTTCAATTGCAGAATGAGCACGTACCTGGTCCATTTTATTGACTGCAACAGCTAGCTGTGTCACTCCAAGAGAGCGCACTAATAAACCATGTTCTCGAGTTTGTCCGCCTGTTTCAAACCCTGCTTCAAACTCTCCTCTGCTAGCATCCACGACCAAAATAGCCACATCAGCCTACATTAAAAAAGAACACAAAACAACAACAACACATAGAATCACAGAATCAACCAGGTTGGAAGAGACCTCCAAGATCATCCAGTCTAGCCTATCACCCATCCCTGTCCAATCAACTAGACCATATAGTGAAAAGTGGTTAGAAGGTGGAAATAATCTGGGTAAATATGTAAATCAGCCATATTTAACACAAAACACAGTCTGGAGAAGACTGAGAGACGATCTCATTGATATGTACAAATATCTGAGGGGTGGGTGTCAAGTGGATGGGGCCAAGTCTTTTCAGTGGTCAGCAGTAATAGGACAAGGAGCAAGGGTTACAAACTGGAACGTAGAAGGTTTCACCTCAACAGGAGGAGAAACTTCTTTACAGTGAGACTGACAAGAGCACTGGAACAGGCTGCCCAGAGAGGTTGTGGAGTTTCCTTCTCTGGAGACTTTCAAACCCTGCCTGGATGCATTCCTGTGTGAACTATCCTAGGGGATGCTGCCTTGGCAGGGAAGTCAGACTCAATTTCTGGACATCCCTTCCAACCTCTAAAGTTCTGTGATTCTGTGAAAACACAGGAGGAATCCTGATGTGTTCCAAATGTAAACTGAAAGCAGCATGCTCTGTGTCATGACCACTTTGGTGGGATGAGATGGCATTATGTCATGTCATAAACCATCTTCTGTTTTTTTGTTAAACAGAAGCCGACTCCTGGGTAGTTTGAAGGGGCGAGGCTCCCAAACCCAATGTTCATGAGCTGCATAGACCTGAACTAAACAAAAGCAGTTCACCCTCCAAAAGCTTAACAACAGGTATAAGTTCTCTCTGTCTCAGTCAGGATACTTTCATAGTGAAAAGCTGCAAAAAATTAAGAGATAAATCACTTCACTATAGAACTGGGATAAACAGCCAGCTACACGTTGGATGAAGATCCATCACAGTCCACTTAACACACAGGAGCATGCCAAAATCACAAGGTGGAAAAAAACATAGTAACCTATTTTATCATCTAGGCAAACATCCCAACAGCATTAAGATAAAATAGGTATCACACATTTTACAACACTGCACAGAAGTCAGCACAGGGACGAAATACGGATTCTGCTGCCAACCTTAAATGCTGCCAAGATTTCTTGTGCTCTTCCTGGTGTCTTACACCACCAAAAGGCAGGTGTAAGACAGTTCTATAGGACTGATAAGATGCACATAATGGAAAGCAAGAAGAAAAAAAGTGGCACTTTCTCCCTTTTGTTACATGCTTAAACTTCAGGATGCCAGAAGGGACAGAGATGGCTCTGAATTCCCCTCACCCTGTCCTAGGCATGAAATCCCCATAGCTCATATAAAGACAGTGCAAGGGTGAGAAGGGAAAAAGACTGAGGGATAGATCTCCCCACAGTTCTTAGGCTCAGCAGAGCACTATGGTGAACTTCTTCCTCAAAGAAGGGACATCCTGTATTTTCTAAATCATAAAACCTCAAGACTTACTTGAATTAACCATGTGTATCAAAGGCCAGATCCTGGCCCCGATAAGGCCAATTTGCGTTTTGCTTATTTTGCATAAAGACAGTTGGGGATTCACCTCCTAACAGAATCCTCCACAATAAAGAGGCCCCAGAGCCACTTCCACATTTCCTTTCTTCCACTCACCACTTCAGCACCAAGTTTACTTTAATAGGCAACACAAACTTGCAAAGTTTCTGTGATTCCCTGACAAGCTTGACAACAGATCAGCCTCCCACCACGCTGAGATCAGAAGGAACACAGAAATGCAGCCTTATTTGGCCAGAGGCATCTTTTGCTGAGCTGATAAAACTGCTGGTGGATCTGCAAATCTTAACACTTCTGCCTGTGTTACTTTTCCACCCAAAAAGACAAACAAATTTAAAATGAAGTTGCAAAGAAAATGTCATGGCTGCCTCAACCTTTTCCACTGTTCTGAAACTAAAGATCCATTTCTAATTTTAAAACTCCAGAACTTCCTACCTATCATACTCCACAATACAAATATCTATATAAGCTCTGCTGTTCTGAAACTGAAGACTCATTTTTACAACTCCAGAACTTCCTAGCACACATACTCCACAATACAGGTATCTATACAAGCTCTACACCACAATTTGCAAGTTTCAGGACATTCTGCAGCCTAGTCACTCAGTCAGAAGGTATTATCCAGGCTCTACTTCAGAACTAGAGCAGAACATGGGAAAATTAGTCTTCCTGCAGTATAATTCTCTGTCTGTAAAATCATGCTAACAGATGATCATGCTAACATGTATCCTTACTGACATCTTAAATCAAACTGACAATCCAGGCTGTAATGGCATACACAAACCAGCAGCTTAGCTTTGGGGTAAATAAATACATAAAATCTTTGATTACAACTCTGCTCTAGAGAATCAATTTTACTGTTTTCCAAGGGTGCCTTGAAATGGGAAAAATTTTGTCATGGAAGCACACTGATTTTGCCCTCTCTACTATTCCCATAAGTAACTAACCTATATGAGAATGGCAAGTGACCACTGTATTGAAATCAATGGGTAAAACATAACAGAATCATAGAATCAATCAGGTTGGAAAAGACCTGCAAGATTATCCAGCCCAACCTAGCACTCAGCCCTGTCCAATCAACTAGACCATGGCACTAAGTGCCTCATCCAGGCTTTTCTTCAACACCTCCAGGGATGACCACCTCCCTGGGCAGCCCATTGCAATGCCAATCACTCTCTCTGACAACAACTTCCTCCTAACATCCAGCCTAGACCTCCCCTGGAAAAACTTGAGACTGTGTCCCCTCATTCTGTTGCTGCTTGCCTGGGAGAAGAGATCAACTCTCAACTGGCTACAGCCTTCCTTCAAATAATTGTAGACAGCAATGAGGTCACCCACAACCCCAGCTCCCTCAGCCTCTCCTCCCAGGGCTGTATTCCAGGTCTCTTGCCTGCATTGTCGCCCTTCTCTGGACACCTTCCAGCACCTCAACATCTCTCTTGAATTACGGAGCCCAGAACTGGACACAATACTCAAGGTGTGGCCTGATGAGTGCTGAGTATAGGGGAAAGAATAACCTCCCTTGTCCTGCTGGCCACCTTGTTCCTGCTACAGGCCAGAATGCCATTTGCTCTCTTGGCCACCTAGGCACACTGTTGGCTCATGTTCAGCTACTATCCTCCAGTACCCCCAGGTGTTTTTCTTCCTGGCTGCTCTCCAGCCACTCTGTCCCCAGCCTGTAGCGCCGTTTGGGGTACTTCTGACTTATCTACTTTTCCCAAAGAAAGTGGCAAGTAGTCTCTGCAAACTTGCTACTGACAATAGAGATGCATTCCACATAAACTATTCTTATCTGTTGTTTTCTTATCTCATATAAAATATACTGTCAAATAGAAGAGCTTTGGACTGCTCCAAATCTTTAAGCTCAAAACCACTTAAAATTGTTACCTACAAGATAATTCTAACAGAACTTCCTGAAGACACATATGCCACATTGGAATAGCTTTCAAAACTCAACTCTGGTTTAATCAAACTGCAACTCAGTATTCAAATTACATCCCTAATAAAATTCTCCTCAAAAAAAAGGTAATATCCCAAAACTACCTTAAAAAACCAAAACACGAACTCATTATTTTTTCAAGTCTAGAAAAAACCTCAAAGGCATCTTAGGACCATCAATGATTCCATTTATCTTAGATGTTAACAGAAGAAGAAAACCAATTTAAGAAAAAAAGTATAAATCATAATGCTATTGGAAAAAAGTTTTAGACCATGTCTACCTGTGCAGCTCCTGTGATCATATTTGGAATGAAGTCTTTGTGGCCTGGAGCATCCATCAGTGTAATTACTTTAGTCTTTGTCTCAAATTTGGTCATACCCACATCCATTGTCACTCCCCTTAAACAAAGCATACATACAATGCATCATTAAAAGAAGCTTCATAGACATATAGAGTAAGATATTAAAAACACAATCAATAAATTATACACTTCACAGCTTTCACTTGATTTAGCCTGCATGAAAAGAACTGAAAGAAATCTGCTTGCTGGAAAAGCAGACTTCTAGAGCTGCCTTTCAGTAATTCTCATCACAAAGAAACCAACATCCAGAATTCACAGTACTAACTCCTGTCACCCACAGATTGTCCCAGCCAGCACAGTGGGAATACAAAATTTGTGCTGTGTGCTTAAAACATTATTGGCTTTACTTTTACTACTTAGTGCTTCAGAAAAAGGCATCATAGAGCAACAGAAACAGTCAAGCATAAAAGGGACATGAACTTAAATCATTATTGGCTTTATTTTTACTTCTTAGTGCTTCAGAAAAAGGCATCATAGAGCAACAGAAACATTCAAGCATAAGAGGGACATGAACTTAAATCATTATTGGTTTTACCTTTAATATTTAGTGCTTCAGAAAAAGGCATCATAGAGCAACAGAAACAGTCAAGCATAAAAGGGACATGAACTTAAATCATTATTGGCTTTACTTTTACTACTTAGTGCTTCAGAAAAAGGCATCATAGAGTAACAGAAACAGTCAAGCATAAGAGAGACATGAAACTATAGGAATACAGTTATACATGTAGAAGAATTACTGATTATCAAGGTGTCACAGCACTCTGCCTCGGTTCCAAATCTCACTAAACAACCACAGATTGTGCACAGCACAGAGATTAAGATAAATCTGACCAAATGCAAACATCTATCAGGCTCGTGTCTGCATCTAACTTAGTCATCTGAATCTCACTTTATATATGGGGCAAAGCTTCTCAGATACCTAAGGTATAACAAAACAAAAAGAACTCAGGTAAATAATCTCCCCAAACACTCCAATCATTTACAGATAGCTCTAGAAAGTTCTTATTTAAAAATCACAAAGCCAAAAGTAAAGAGAAAACAGAGTCAAAATATAACTTCAGAAAACCTTAATATTTACAATTTATTTTCTGAAGAGAAGTCTGGTACCTAAATGCACAACTGTCAAGATAGTAAAAATATTACAGCTAAGGGATATCACTTCCAAGGCTCATGACAGTTATTCCATACATTGTACTTTCTGTTAATATCCTACTCTCTGCAGGCAATAAATGCTTGTTTCTCTTTATTGTTTCACATGTTAATTATATCCCACCATAGGTAGCTTGTGCTAATAAAATACCATAGTTAATATAATGTTTAATTATTCTATTACAGATCTGTGAAAGGAAATGATCCTTTAAGTTTGTTTGGTTCACATCCAGCTACATCTACAGAGATTAAGAAAAAGACCTTTCCTTCATCACCTCTTCCTCATTTACATCCTTTAGACTCTAGTATCATGCCAACACTAGCACTGCAGTAACATCAGCCTTGACTGACATAAGGCTACTCTGAAAATGTCTGTTTAGAATCATTTCAGGATTGTTCCGTGCTTCGCCCTGCCTGCATCCTCTCCAACACACACTGCCCCACTCAGGGTCTTCACATGCATCTGTAAATGAAAGGACTCACATATGCTAAAGTTTAGCTATCTACCAGAACACTGCAAAACATATCCACCTTTGAAAACGACAACTTTGCTGTAACAAAAGTTGAGTAACACACTCAACAGGAACTGCCTTACCCCACGCTCTTCAGCATTAGTTTACATTGTGGAGGTTATCTTACCAAACAGAAGAGCTTATAATGCTATGAAAGTGTGGGTGGTAAGAGATTGTAAAACTGTAAACAGAGAGGGAAATGCCTCTTTTTTTTTTTTTGGTTATTTTGAAAGAATTATGTCTTTAGTTTCCCATACAGTGTTCTTAAAAACTCTCACCAAGTATTTGTTTTAAGTACCACCAAACACTTCACTGCTTCCCCATTACATACTTTAACAATATGGTAAAATGTAGTTTTTATTCCAACAAATTAAAGGAAGTGCATGAAGCACAAAACCATATTTTATTATTTAGAGATGTTATATTCAACACAATGCAAGTCAGGTGATGAAGTGACATTTCAGTCTGTGTTTATAAGTTCAGAGAACTTTCTGTAGTTGCACAGCACTTTCCCATACAACTGTAAACAAAGTGAGAGAAATATGGAAGCAATAAACCAGCAAGGAAGCCTTAAATGAGCTAACTCAATTACTAAATACATTTTTTTTTCCTTTTGATAAGAGATACTCATATAGACACAAAAAATGTTTGCTAATAAGTACTGGAGTAAATATCTTTAGGCATTTAGCATGTTTCTACCAAAACATTATTACTAGGTTTCTACTTCCTAACAAATTCTGTTCTTTCAGGAGAGAAAAAAAAAAGTAATTCCCCTTAAAGGAAATTTCTACCTTTCTCTTTCTTCACCAGTTTCATCCAAGACCCATGCATAGGCAAATGAAGCCTTGCCAGCCTTCTTTGACTCCTGTTCATATTTGTGCATAGTTCTTTTGTTCACATTTCCCAAGAGATAGAGTAGATGACCCATTAAAGTACTTTTACCTGCATCAACATGTCCTGTGGAAGAAAAGAAGTATTGTATCAATTCTATTAATTCATGTATTTTAAATATAGCACAAGAAGAAATACACTAAAACACATGAAAATCACATTAATAACGTTTACACAATCCCTGGAGTTACACAATCCTGTACAACAGACATGCAGTTTATTAAGACTGCCAGCCATATAGTACCTCTAAAAAGAGCACAAGGGGAATGTAGTGTGAACACTACAAGAATGAAACTAAACCAAAGTATATTGTATTACGCTGTCAAAATGAAGCCAAGCCAACTTCACTGTCCTAGTAAAGGACATCTGAATGTACTCCCCTCCAAAGAATAAAGGTCAAGCAGGTGTGACTGAAAACAGTAAGAGATTTCCCCTTCCTGTAGAGGACAGTTGTGCTTCTAAATCACTTCCAGATTCAATCAAGACAGTTTTTAATTTAACACAGCTGTAATTTAACAGTATTACCTATTACCACCAAATTAAGCAGTTGCTTCCCTCCTTGTCTCTTCTCCAACTCTGCTTTCACATCTATTTGTTGTTTTGTCTTGCCTGACTTTTTTACTGGAGTAGGCACTACATTTTGCTCTTCTGAAACCTCCATTACTTGAGGTGAAAGAGAAGATTTTGAGACTCCCTCAAGGACTCGGGAAGCTACGCTGGCATCTTCAGTTAACACTCCTTTCTGAGGTGTGTTCACATGGCCATTTTCTTCAGCAGTCACACTAGGAGAAAAAAGAAAACACAAGGAATGCAAGTGAGAAAGCCATCTATACACAGGAGAGAAACTGAATTTCCCCTTCACTATCATGTAAGCCCCAGAGAGAGTATGCGATAAGCCCATTAAGGTGGAAGTGATAAGCAGCTGGATACAAACTGCACAGATAGCAGCTCTGAATATCTTCTCTGACAAAGCACTGTGTACAGAAACAAGATAAGAAATAATCTTGCAAAATATGTGCAACAGATACACAAAAGCTTCCCACAGCCACTTCTTTTAACAGGGAGAGAAAGGAATAGTCCTGCAGAACAATTACAGAGATCTACATCTAAGAGCCCAAGCCAACCTTGAAAAATCAATCCTGAAACAGTTTCCATAAACACTACTAGCCCTACAAGCAGAATACAGCCATGTTCTGCTCTGCCTCAAGGAAGATGTGTCCTCAAGTCCAGGGAGAGGTTTCCTTAAGGGAGAGGCATCTCTACCCCTGGCAGGGAGTTAGAGTAGATGATCCTAAGCTCCCTTCCACCCTCAGCCATTCTAGATTCTGTAGACACTTTGCTTGATAAAACCTGACTCAAAACAACCAAGCTGATAAAAGGTAATTGTGCAGAGAACCGAGGTGATAAAGCTTTCTACATACCAAAATGCTGTATTTAAAATCAAGATAATTTTTACCTGAATCATATACTGAGGACCTCATATATTTACAATGAATTTGCATCAAATATTTTGCATCAAGATGAAGACTTTCTTCCATCTTTTCCCCTTTTTTTCCAGATAAACTCCAGTGTCAGCAAAGCATCCAGCATTTTCACAGTGAAGTATAATGACTACTGCCACTATGCAAAGGTGACCCTCTCCTGAAAATACTCTGGTTTACACTGGTACCAAGCTTTCTTCACTGAAATTCTATAATTTGAAGTTCTAAAGAGAAACATTTGTATGAGGAGCTGTATCAAAGCAGCCTCCACAGTGGCTTATAGTTTTCTCTCCTTTCCTACAGCTGCACTTCCACCAAGCTAAATGAAGCTGCTAGATGAAGCTGCAAATGTGCCTACAAGCAAAACTCTCATGTTTCACTATAGCTTGCCAAAGCATAAAGACTGTCACATCAGGCCTATT
This sequence comes from Pogoniulus pusillus, assembly GCF_015220805.1. NCBI lineage: Eukaryota > Metazoa > Chordata > Aves > Piciformes > Lybiidae > Pogoniulus > Pogoniulus pusillus. The sequence goes on along the minus strand of NC_087294.1, from coordinate 9,594,242 downwards.
AAAACACCAAAACGTATTTTGAAAGGCACATTATTTGTAAGCTTCTAAATTCTGTTTAGTTAGGTGAGGATTTTTTTTTCCTAACCCCAGATGCTCAGATGATCTTGCAGGCCAAAACCTATGACAGTAAGGATTGAAAAACAAGACGTGGAGACAGATGCTGAGTAGTAGAATTCAAACTGATTGCAGCACCTGAAATAATCATGGGGTTTTGCCATATAAAATAAGTATTCTCTCAATTTTAAGTAGCATCAATTGTGACTGTGACTGCTTAAGGCTGTTAAATAGTTTTCATTTTGGGTGGTGCAACAGAAGTGCTAGACAGGTAAAATAACAAACAAGCCACCAAAACATTAGCACCAAAACATTAGGCCTTGCTGCTTTGTCAAGGGTGCAGTATTTGAACAATCAGCAAGCTGCTCCATTGAGAAGTTTCAAATATTACCAAGTTTTGGAAAGCCTGTAATGAAAGGACAAGGAGCAATGAGTTTAAACTGGAAGAAGGGAGACTTAAACTGGATGTTAGAAGAAGTTCTTTACAGTGAGGGTGGTGAAAACACTGGCACAGGTTGCTTAGGGAGGTTGTGGCTGCTCCCTCCCTAGAGCTTTTCAATGCCAGACAGGATAAGGCCTTGAGCAACCTGTTCTAGTGGGAGGTGTTCCTGCCTATGGCAGGGGTTTGGAACTACATCATCTTCGAGGTCCCTTCCAACCTAAACTATTCTATGATTCTAAAAGCAACCTGCACCATGATAAACCAAGACCTGTCATTTCACAGGAGAAACATCAGAATAGATAGTGTGTATAATCTACTTGCAGAGTATCTCTGAGGAGATAATTCAGCTTTGGGGAATGTTGTGGAAAGTGAGTTTATTGCTAGATACCTAAACAGGATGACAGGCAGATGAAATGTACAATTCCAGTCACATGGAAGTACGTGTAGAGAGATGCAGCAGTAAGTTATTCCTCACAGCAACCAAATGAGATTGAAAGCTTGATAATAGATCAGAAAAATGCTAACAAGCTTCAGATCTTAGCAGTCAATCAGAAAAAATGAATTAAATTGAAAATGCTCCTCAGTAAGCCCTTTCAAAATTAGTGAATTGATTCTGCCAGAAGATAGAGCTTATAGGCTAACATACCAGAATTCCGCATGTTGCCAGTGCACACAGATGAGTGTATAAAAATCAACTGCATCAGCAAGGGTCTTTCACAGAATCAGAGTGTCAGGGGCTGGAAGGGACCTCAACAGATCATCCAGTCCAAACCCCCTGCTGGAGCAGGATCACCTAGACCAGATCACACTGGAACACATCCAAGGCAGGTCTTGACTATCTCCATAGAGGAAGACTCCACAACCCCCCTGGACGTGTCCTCCAGTTTTCTGTCACCCTCACAGGGAAAAGATTCTTTCTCAGGTTTACAGGAAACTTCACATGCCTCAATTTCCACCCGTTGTCCCTTGTCCTGTCATTGGGCATCACCCAGCAGCGCCTGGGTCCATCCTCCTGGCACTCACATTTTACACCTTTATAAACATGAATGAGGTCAACCCTCAGTCTCCTCCTCTCCAAGCAGCAGAGCCTCAGCTCCCTCAGTCTCTCCTGACTGAGGAGTGTCTCCTGACTGATGAAGGGAATGTTCCATTCCCTTTATCTTTGTGGCTCTGTGCTTGGAGTAGTTGTGTGTCCTTTTTGAACTGAGTGGCCCAAAAATGGACACAGTACTCCAGATGCAGCCTCACCGGGGCAGAGTAGAGGGGGAGGAGAACCTCCCTCAACATATTAACTACAGCCCTTTAATAGCCAAGCTCAAATTTGGTCTCCATTACATTGAAATATTGTATCAAAAAAAAAAAAAAAGTATGTGAGAAAGACCACTTGCATGGATCTATGTATGAGAACTTGATGGAACTGCCAAGAGCAGTCTCAATTTGCCACATCACTACTAACTGCTGACATGGAGTGTACTGGTTTGAAGCTAGCTAGAGTATTTTAGTGAGAATTAGATTACAGGCTGTGAAAAGGAAACAATGGTGATGACTGCTTTACTCATAGGCATGCTGAGATGGATGAACAAGAACACAAACATAGATAAGAGAGTTGCTCTCTGGCTGCATGCACTTCTCTCTCTAACCTGCAGTCTGTGTAACTAACCCCTCTGCTTCCTAAACCCCCTGGCCAATGTTCTCCCCTTGAACACAAGGCAAAGTCTGGGATAAAGTAGAGGGGTGAAAAGTAGGTGGAAGGGTGACTGACAGCCCCTCCTGGGGACTCTGGTTTCTGGGAAGGCTGTTGTGTTTCTGTATTACTTTTTAACTTGTATATTTCTGTCTGTAGCTGTATATATTGTAAATACCTGCTTGTATATGGTGCTAGGCTGTAAATATAAAGCTTCATTCTGATTTCCTGCTCAGCTGAGTCTATTCTGGGTAATTTTTTAAGTGTGTGTGGGGGGTGGATAACACTGAAGTAAAAATTTTTTACTTTTTTAAAGGCAACAAAATATTACACACCTTGTATGTATACTGAGGTCATGTACTCAAGAAAGCCTGACTGCCAACAGTTCAGGCACAAATGTCAAAGAGCTTACCACAGCTTTTTATTAGGAAATCATCAGATATACAAAATCCTGGCAAGGGCAAATATTTACTCAAAATTAGAACTGCCAGGCTAGAAATTTCCTAGGTTGTCTTGCCAACAAGGACAGCAAGAGTAAACCAAGCAAAGAATTATCGTGACATCAACTATTTTCTGGGGCAAGTAAAACATATAGTGTTACAAAACTTATTAGAAGACACCCAACCTCAAGCAACTGTTGAAAGGTTCATGCTACCATGCATTCAAAGAAGAACTTGAAAGCTTACCTGATGGAGACTAACTGCATGACTTGGCTTCTAAACATTATTTTCAATCTTCTACTCTGGACACTTAGAGAATTATTTTTATACAACTGACTCTTTCGGAGTACTTACAGTCATTACAGGAATGTCTACATTTATTTCCCCTTTCAAAATTATTAAATTATTGGTCAGGCTGGTTAAAATAATCATCTGCTCTGGCTGAACTTCTTCTAGCTTCCTTCATGACTTAATAGGAAGAAAAAGCCTGATAAATAGTTTCGCGAGAGCACCAGACCAACAGCAGTGAGCAAACTCTGCTTTCTGTAGACAGTCCCACAAAGAATACTCAGCTACAAAAGCAAAAATGCTCAAATCAGTATTTCAATAATCCAGTTGTTTCCAATAAGATTATTTTTATTTGTGAGGTCACACCTCATATGATAAATACTGACTGGTAAACAGTTTTGCTAGAGCACCAGACCAACAGCAGTGAGCAAACTCCGCTTTCTGCAGACAGTCCCACAAAGAATACTCAGCTACAAAAGCAAAAATGCTCAAAGCAATATTCCAGTAATCCAATTGTTTCCAGTAAGATTAGCTCTCATTTGCGAGGTCACACCTCCTGTAACAAGTCTGAAGCAACTGAATTCTATTCAACATCTTTACTGATGACTTGGATGAGGGGATTGAGCTTACTGTTAATAAACATCTTCATAATATCAAGGATTTATTCAAAAGGATTATCATCAGGTCCCAAAAACTTCAGTTCTTCTCTCACCAAACCCAGCATGTTACTGAACTGGAAGCAAGCATGATACAAAATATTTCAGGGTCTCTGAAGCAAAACAAAGTGGCTGAGAACCATGTCAGAGCCAACCGTCTTTGTCCTCAGACACTGAGCCAACACTAGCCTCACCAGGAATACCTCAGTCTACAGATGAGGACGCATTCTTGTTACGTCCTCCTTGCCTATGGACCTAACACACACATACACACAAGGAGACACAAAATTCTGTGTATTTGCTCTTGTTTATAAAGAAATATTTTAAATAGTCGCTATTGCAGCTAAGTAAATAAAATCTTGTGGCCGTTTGAGCCAGATCTCTAGCTCAGACAAAAAAATTTCAGAACAGAGAAGCGCTGAGTGAAGAGGTAAACATTCTAGAGATAGGACATATAAAGGCAACAATGGATAAGTTAATATAATTTCACTGGAGCATCAAGAGCTTTATGTCTGGAAGCACAGCTTGTACCTTCACCTTGCTGCTTCTGCCGCCTCAGCTGCGCCCGTTGCTATCTGCCCCCGCTGCTGTTTTGGCTGCTTCGCTGATGCTTAAGCATAATAACCTTCCTTAAGGTTATTACATTGCTCTAGTAGTTTATTTCTCCTTACACTGTTATACTTAAATCATAAGAAATACAATTTCATTTTTCCCTGACTTTCCAAAAAAAAAAAAAAAATCCATGTTGTTGTGAGTTTATTCTAACGGGGGAGAGATCCACCCTAACCCAAGACAAATCTCTAATATCCAGGACTACTTAGCAGATCTTTTTCACTCAAAGATGCCTTTCTTTTTATAAACATCTATCAAAATTAATCTATTCCACAAAAGTCCCCTTTAAAAACTCCAATTTATAGGAAAAGTAGTAGAAATAACAGAGACGAAGGTGCCACGACATGACAGCAATTTCACAATCAAATCCAAGTGTCACACCTTGAGTCACCACTTAGTAAAGGCAAAGGGAAAAAAAAGAATTAAGTTCCCTTTTATATATTGCAAATCTCAAAAACTACAAAATAAAGATTTTTAAAAAGCCCAAATTTTTTTCATTTGGAGTTCACTGCATCTAAGTAGCTGAATGACAGTGATGTCTCTTAGCAATGGCATTTAGTGGTGCAAAGGGAATAATGACTTGAGTTTCACATCTTGGATTAAATGTTCCTAAGAGATTTAAGTAGATGCAGCTGCTTGTTTTCCACTCTGTTATCAAACATGCACAAGATATTACAAAATAAAGACCATGCTGCCCTCTTACTCCCAAAAACTCTTTCAGAACTACAAAGACTGTAGGATGGGATGGAGATATTGGCACTGCTTATGTTTGTTAATTATTTTTCCTGAGAGCAAATTATGAAATTTCTTGCTACAGATCCTAATCTGTAGGATCTGTACTGCAAGATAGGACAGAATAAGCATATCCAGTACTTAAGAAGGATCCATTAACCACTCCTAATAGAAAAAAGTTTAACAAAAATAGTGTAAAAATGAATAAGGGAGCCAGGGAATGTTACATCTGATGACATTTGACAGACTGTATTCCCAACATGCATGTCCTGTCCTTACATTTTTAAGTCACCACTGCCAGCTACTGTTGTAGGTAGACCGATTCAGACATCTGTTTTCATGCTCCCACAAGGCATCCCTACAACAGGTCCAAAATCAGGATACTATCCCAACTGTTGCTCAACTACTCTTAATTTAGCTAAAGCATGAAGACTGGTTTCTTCTCTACACCAGTTATACCCCAGACATCTGTTAAAGTTAATAAAAGCTGCAGAGGAAGGCAAGGTTTAGCCATAAGTGATCGTTTTCCTCATAAATTATTCTTAAATGTATTACTTCCTTTGAAGAACAAGCAATTACAGTTAAGAGTTATTGATTTCATAATTCCACTTAGAGAACTAAATTTAAAATAAACGAACCCCAAGAAAGTTCAGTATTCTATGAAGCGGATGTTTAAATAACCTGACTAGCTGCTATCTCTCTGCACTATTCATAGTGAAAGGATTTGCTAAACTCAAAACGTGAGGTACCGTCTTCTGAAAGTAATTCTGAGTCAAACAAGAAGCTGAGATGGTTACTTCTGGATAGTGACACTAAAACTGCTGTAAAAATAGACAAAAAAGAAGAAGAAAATTTGCTCCAGGTGCATCAGTCTGAAAGAAGAGCTGCTGATGTACCTTGATGGATGAGGGCTTGGCTTACCATGGAACTTCAAATCCCATAGACTGTTTCTTTCCAGACACTGTCATTTTGGTAATTTTTGGCACAATTTCAGATTCCATTCTGGCTGACTGGGAATCCCTTGTTTTTCCTAGTAATAGACAAAAAGTAAGTTTGAACTTAAGGTTGTGGCTAATAGGTGTTAAATATAAAAGTTTAACAAAGTTTTACATCACTTCTATTTAACCCAAAGATACCAATCTGCGATGATGAATTCTCACACTTCAGTATCTCACTTGCATGTATTGCACACTGATCCAAAATACTCTACAAACAGCTATATTTATTGTGAAGATCTCAACTGCAGTCACAAGGTAGCCACACCACTCAAGATGTTTACTCACAGCAGTTCAATAGCTGCTTAGTTTAATTCTTACTTACAGTTTTTCCTTTGCCTTGACATTGTTCAGCCTAAAGGCTGCAATTACTGTAAGATTAAAACAAAAATAAATGTCTACACCTCGGGTACTGCTAGCAGCAGTACAAGCTATGTGTGGGCTACCAGGCTTTCCCAGAAATCTGGAAACAGAGCTGTCTTTTACTGAATTACCCTGAAGAAGCCAAGCAATACCCAAAAGCTAGCTAATTTAAAGCTTATTCAGAATTAATTACCAGAGCTGAGTAACTTACTTTTAAAAAGGCATCAATTTTTACCATAAAACTTGAATGGAAACACAATTACAGTAAGGCTCATTCTTAATTTTGTGAAACTGCAGTTTCACAAGTAACAGCACTACAACATTATTAGTTCCTTGTCAAGCTTTGTTTTTTTCTCCTCTGGAGAAGAGAAGCTTAAGTAAAAGTACACTTGCTCTTGTTTTTGCACAGTTCCCTGTTGTACATTTCAGAATCCCTCTTCTCTTCTAGGAAAAAGACTTCCAGTTTTACAGCATGAGTGACAGCATCCTGTGTTCTGAAAGATGTTATACACATGGGAAAGCAAAACAACAACCTGGATTCAGAATTAAGATGTAAGTTTTAGACAATCTTCACCCACATATTTATTAGAAAACTAGGAAAACATTGCTACTCTTCCATTAATAGACCAATTCAGATAGTCAACTAAATACTTGCTTTGAACAACAAGATGAAGCGTTTTAGATTACAGCTGTAAAATGGACTATTGGAGTATTCGGTCCTACTCATTTAGGTTAACTGCATTCTAAAGTACAATGGGTACACCTTTAAAACTACAGAATGGTGTTGCTTTGCAGGTTATGTAAGAGACTGTGGTCCAGGCTGCTGGAAAGACACGAACAGAAGGCCACAGACGTGTCTGTCATAGACAACACACCAAATAAACCCACTGCACAACCTTTTCTGAACAATCACACCACAGACCGAGACATTCTTATTTAAATGATGACATGATCTTCCCCTCTTTCATTTGTCTTATCTTCTGATATTCATTTTATTTATAAAGCACCTAGAGACCTCTGGAAGGAGTACTCTGTATGTTTGTTATTAATAGCTGCATAGCAAGTACACCACAAATAAGGAAAAACAGGAGGAGAAATAAAGGTGACAGCACAGATCATGCTTTATGAAAATCATAAATTATGCAATTGACAAACAAACAGTAAAGATGCAGAATATGAAATTCTCAAATCACTGGACAAAGACTACTACTTAGGCACAAAAATTTTGTTGGTCTCTTCTCACAGGTAAATAGAATCATATAATCAACCAGGTTGGAAGAGACCTCCAAGATCATCCAGTCCAACCTATCACCCAGCCCTAGCCAATCAACTAGACCATGGCACTAAGTGCCTCAGCCAGGCTTTTCTTGAAGACCTCCAGGGACAGTGCCTCCACCACCTCCCCGTGCAGCCCATTCCAATGGTGATAGAACAAGGAGGAATGGCCTCAAGCTGAGACTGGGTAAGTTTAGACTGAACATTAGGAAACACCTTTTCACAGCCAGAGTGGTCAGACATTGGAATGGGCTGCCCAGAGAGATGGTTTGAGTCACCAACCCTGGATGTGTTTAAAAGCCGTTTGGATGTGGTGCTTGGGGATATGGCTTAAGGGTGAACTTTGTAGAGTAGGGATATTGGTTGGACTTGGTGATCCCAAGGGTCTTTTCCAAATGGAATGTTTCTGTGGTTCTGTGATCTTCAAGCTCCTACATACAATTCCCTGCATCATTTTTTAAATAAGTAGTAAGTTACTTGAGTTACAGTAAAATTGTATTACTTTTGTTGCCAGCTTATTTTTCCCCCAATCCAATTCCAACAGTTTTCAAGCAGACATTGCCTTCAACTGCCAGATGAACATTAAGGCTTTTAATGTCATTTGAAAGCTGAATTACAGTTAGTTCTGGAAAAAAAACATATTTGAACTTTTGTCTGCTAGAAACTAATAATTAAAAAAAAAAAAAGACACAGAAATTAAACAAAAGAAACCCAAGGTAACAATTCACATTATACAATTTGAAAATGATGTGCAATCTATTAGAAGTATTTAGTACATGATCCAAAATCAAAAGTCAAAGTTTTTATAACATACATCCTAGCTAATCAATTTATAAATTAAGCTTCACTCTGTACACAGACCAGTGGAGCATTTGACATTGATTCAAAGTTAAATGTACAATGAGACAAACACATTCAACAAGTCAAGTATTTGACAGAAAAGATAAAAATCTAACACCAGAGATGAGGAAACATTAGAAAGAAGATACGAAAATACAATTAAAATGATCAAGGGAAAGTAATGTCCATCAACAGCACTGACAGTTTGGGTATTGGGAGTTTTTTCCCCTCTTTAGTTATTCTTACAAAGCAGTAATACTTCACACCATAGGCAGAATGAGGAAGCAGAGCAGGATCATACAAAGACAAATCAAACCACAGAAGATAATCCTAGAATGGTGGCATTCATATAGGTGCAGAGACAACACAGTAATTGTTAGTAACACTGCTGACAGAAGCATCAAAGATAGTTTTCTGACCTGAGTGTTTTTATAACCAAGTACAATAAAAATCAAGCAGCCAATTTGAGATAAGGACTAAGTCCTTCTTTTGTGCACTGCAGGCACCATTAAAGATTAATAACTATGGGCTTCACTACAAAGGATACAAGTCTGGGAAAGGATACTTTATTCAATGTAATCAGCATGATAAATTCTTATCTGCTTTAGCAGGCAAAGCAAAGCACTTAACAAATAGTATGCAAATCCTTAAACTGCACCTTGGAACTAAGAGGAAGTCAATGGACAATGCAGATACAATTCTTCATAATCAACAAGCAGAGTATCCTATAGCAATTTAAGTGTACTAGAAACATAGAAGAAGTATAGCAAAAGCAATCCAAATCTGACCAGGACAAGAGCAGCTGTGAAGAAAAGAAAGTCTGAAGGGAAAGGATATGGAAGTTTTTTGCCAAGAAAGGTTTCATAAAGTTCTTCTTGCCTACTGCCATTTGGGCATTTTTAATCCCATACCCAAGGAATTCAATGACAGAACGTTTGCTAACCCAAGAATATATGTACAATTAAACCAAAGATGGACATCTCTCTCATAGAATCCTAAATACCAATACCTCCTTTTTACATATCACTACCCTAGCACTGCAAAAACAAGAGTGGATGCACTGACTGGCCAGTGATGTCAAACTGCAGAGCAAGGGATTTTACTGAAGAGGACACCCCATAAAAATTATGATCATTCACTACCTTAACACTAAGAAACATAAAGAAATGTTCCTTTCATGAAAACAGAAAGTATGCATTCATAAATTATAAAAATGTGGAGTTGTCAGCATGACAGTTTGCATAATTCAGAATGCTTAAAGCTTCTAACCTGATTTAAGTACAGTTCTCAGACAATTAGTATTTAGACTGCACCAACAGAGTACCTAGACTAAAGTATGCCATAGCTACGAGTCAAACACTATTACAATGCCAAACATGCACTCACACACTTTGTCTCAGTATGGCATCAGGATGAGCTTAAAATCAAAGAGAACAGACCTGCACTGACATTAATCCACTACAGCTATGGCTGTGCATAACCAGACAGTCAAAGCTCTCTTCCATTTTCCTTCACTTTGTATTTACCTATTCTGCATCTGCCAGTTGGTCTTCTGACTCAAAAGACTTTTGATTTAGTCAAAAATACTACTAATGACACCTGCTGTAACTACGAAAGTATTAAAAGCCCAACCCCAAAAGCAGATGGTACAATAAAATATTTTATAAGCAGAACACAAACACACATATATGTAGTAAAACACTGCAACAGTTTTTGAAGGCAAAAACAGTCTGTCTGGGTATTCAAGTTGGAATAGTAAAAGTGGATGGATAAAGTCAACCATCCTCCTCTACTGTAAGCAACTTCCTAGATTTTGGATATCCATTGTTAAAAATGGCTGTTAAGGAGTACCTGTTAAACATTTAAACAAATCAAAGTATTTTGGCTTTTTTATCACACAACAAGCTTGAGAGGTTCTTTTTTGACTGAACAAGAACATAAAAATGAGTCTTTAATTCTCTTAAAAATATGGAAGTTATTTTTCTTTTATGTTAGGAATTGGAAGGGACCCAAGGAGATCATCGAGTCCAACCTCCCTGCCAGAGCAGGACAATGCTATCTAACACAGATCACAGAGGAACACAGCCAGACAGGCCTTGAAAGCCTCCAGAGAAGTAGACCCCACAACCTCTCTGGGGAGCCTGTTCCAGTGTTCTTTGACCCTTACAGTATAGAAGTTCCCCCCTGTGTCGAGGTGAAACCTCTTTTGCTGCAACTTACACCCATTGCTCCCTGTCCTTGTTTCAGTATCTGGAAGAAATGACTATCAGCCTACTCTGTTCCCAAGTAGTGTAGAGACATATAGGAACAACCATCATCTCAAGACAGGCTGATACACCAAGAGAAACAGGGATATCAACGTATCTGGGGAACTCATACTGGCAAGGAGCATTTAGATCCACGTCGGCTCCATTCGGAAGGCCATTCATTACCTTTCAATAACAGAAGCAAAATGTCACTGCTTTCAGTTCCCATACACAGAGCCTTCCCTTCTCAATTTGTCTTCTCCTCAAATTGTGCAACAGCAGTGAAACTTTACGATTGACTACAGCACTGCAGAGAGAAGCCTGTTTCTGACAAGATGAACCAGAATACCCAAACTGTCTGAATTCAGCTTGAAAAGCAAAACAGGAAAAATGTCAACACATTAAGCATGTCCTGAGTCTGCACTTACAGAAGGCCACATACTACTTTGATTCTGTATGGGGCTGGGGAGCCTAAATACTGTTGACAATACACCATTGACAATACAAGCCAGCACTGCCACATTACACCATGCCTTCTGATCGAGAAGATAGAGTTTACAGCCTTTACTCTACTACAGACTTCCTGTATAAGCATGAGCAAGCCACTTATACCTTTGTCTGCCAATTATACAGCAACAGCCACCAAGGGAAAAAAAAAAAAAAAAAAGAGACAAAACACAACACATTGGTTTTCTACATCATGTCATGAGCTTGGTTCAGTGTTTCGTGACTCACCAATTAAAAAGAGGGGTTTTTTGCATGCACTACTGGCAGTGCAGCTAGAGTGCAGCAGTAACAATACAAGCACACAAAGTTGTCTGAAAAACAAATTTAATAACTGAGGCCTCTGTCAAGATAATACCTCCCTTTCTGTATGCTGTGCTGTGATTTAAAAGTAATGTTAAAGCCCTGCAACTGTGTAAACAACCCAAGTACAGATTAAACAAGACAACCAGATGCAGAGATGCCAGCCAGCCTGAGTACAATCTCATGCTCAGAAGTATGCATCACCTGTTTGCCCACCTGTATATGGGTTTATAATGACATCAAATACATCCATCCATCATTGTACTCGGTTATTTCAATTTTTTTCACTGCAACACAGGCCAGGTGACTAATTCAAGCTGTTTATATTCTATTTATGGCAAAAAAACCTCATGAGTTTCTCACACACTCTTCTATGATCCTAGGAACAGCAGCCCTTCAAGGAGCACCTCTGATAGCAAAGAAACACCACTTAGTTCTAACCAAAATGACACACACAAAAATTTCACAACAAAAATTACTTAGGTATTTGAGTTCTGCAAGTTCATAACATTCATTTCTAGGAAAATGCATGACATGATATTGCAAGAGCCACAAAATCCAGGCAGATGCTACTGAACTTCCACACCATTTAGGAAAAAAAATCAACAGTCCGTAATAGAAAAGGCAACTAAGTAACTCCCCAGTGCTATGACACCAGAGTTCTAAAGATATATCTGAAAACAATTAGCCAAATAAGAACACTAAACTTTTTCTTTGTAAAAGAAAGGTTATTTCTTAATAGAAACCACAGTCAGGGGCTTTCCAGGTAACTCTGTCTTGTTGTTACAACTATCACCTTCTCAGCAAAGTTTCAGGTGGTGAACATGACTTTTTTTTTACATGAAACTGGGAACAGACATTTTCACTGAAAAATGCTGAAAATAAGAATGTCTACTTGCACCTGACTATAAGATTTTTTGGTTTTAAGGTTTAATACAGCAGAAGGAAAGAGAGATACTGCAACCTATTGAGTGATATTCCTGAGGGGCCACATCTCTGTGACACACAAAAGACCCACAGTACAACTTGCTACCCCAAGACTCAAGTCCCAGAACAGTTTGCTTCACTACACACAGCTGCAAAAATCTAATGTGCAATAGGTACAGTCAGATGGGCTGGCAGCTTCATTTGTTACACATAGCTGGCAATTCTTATTCCTCAGGCACTACTTTCAATACTTGCAACAACTTGAACCCTTTAGTCCAAAAATTAATTTGAAGTGAGGTACCTTCCTTAAGCAGACTTTGTTTTTTCCCTCCTTCCAGACAGGGAGAAGAGAGAAATTGGAAGAGAAAATATCTGACAGGGTGTTGGTTTTCTTTAAATGGCACCTGAAAAATGTATTATTTCAGTAATTATTTTAGTGATCCAACAACCTCATTTGGGGAAAAACTGCATGTAAGGAAAGGGAGAAAGTAAGGGGCCATGCATTCAGTGACAACATGCAGAGCTAAACAGGAAGCAGATGAGAATCAGGATTGAAAATGAACATAAAATACAGGCAGACAAAAGTGAACATGGAAAGTAATGATTGTCAATGACTGGAAAATAGGTAGGAAACTGGGAATGGCAAGATAAGGCATTTGGAATGATGAAGAGGAAAACAAAAAGGAACTGCAAGGACAAAACTGGCATATCAGGAGGAATTGTTTTGTCCATGGCACAAGCAGGAATTAATAAAAATTGAACGTGAGTAAAGAAATTAAGAGGATGAGAAAGACACAGAAACTGATCTTAGATCAGGTTGATGCAGATGGGGTAGAAAATGTTATAACAAGGCAAAAGCTCATTTTCTCTCCAACCTGGAACTCAGCCAAAATTGCTGGACACTCACAATTTCTCTTGCCATCAACACTTTTACCCTGACTAAAGCCATATGATACAGAACATAGCACTCAGCTATATTCTGTGTTCTCTTGTTTTCTTACCTGAAACAAACATCTTCCCATGGACTTTTCTGGCTACCAGGACTTATTCAAATGACACATATTTAAATACTCAAACATCAGACAATTAATGTTACCTATTAAAACTAATTTGTCTCTGCAATTTTTTATTGCCATTGTTTCACTGAATGGTGTTCAGTGAATTTAAAATATCATATGTCCAACAGAAACTTAATGTCTCAGAGAATTTTTTTTTTAATATACCTGTTACTGATGTCTGTTACAACTGTGAGCATTTGGAGTTCTAATAAATTCTATGTTTCAATATCTCAGTGCTTAATATGACATTCAATCAGCATCTCTCTCTAAGCAGCTTTGCTTAAGCAACAGACATCAACAAAGGAAGGTGTAGTTCAGCTGTGTATGTGGAGTGTTTCTATGATCTTCACAGATAATTGGTCTAGTTTACATTCTTAGTTAATGTATTAGGAGACAGAAAGACACTGTCCCTGGAGCAAAACTCACAATTTCCAGCTTCACTAAGCCAACACTTCCCATGCAAAGAACACAGATCTGGTGTACAGAAGGGCAGAGTGGAGGGGTGGCTCCACAAACACAACTGCTGCTTTTTGATGTCCCTGATGTACAAACAGGTAAAGATCCAACAGGAATTCACAACAATCAACCCAGCAACTTGCTCATCAGGTTTTTGACAAGAACATCCCTGCAATATTTCTCAGGCAACTCTTATAGTTAAATGGACTAAAATTCAGTTACATAATCGTAACTCAGTTTAACTCATCCTGCAACTACCGAAACCTTTTTGTGGGAGGTGTATCGCTTTGCACTCTAGCAATGCCAACAATGCCTCTTCTCAATCCATAACTGAAGCCACAATCTGCTGTATAAATAATGCATTAAACATTTAGAGCTGTCCTGGAACAGCACCTTTACTCCTCCACGTGTACACAACTGTAAGTCATTGGTGGTGTCTTCTACTCCAACGAATTTTTCTTAAATGACTGTGAATTGTGTTTCACTGAGATTTAGAGAAACCTCGCTGGAGCACTCAGATAGTTCTGAAGTGCAACTTCCTACCATAAATGGTCATGCAAAGAGCAGAGTCAGCACTATGGGCAGGATAACCCTAAAAAGACAGCCCCTTTAGAGACAGGCAGTCAACTGAACAGAACACACAGAGCCCATGCAAATAACCAACATTTCTGTTAAAGCCATGGCCCAAAATGAGTATGTAAAACTGAAAGTACAATGTGCACACTCTATTACATTTGTGTTGTCCTTCCAAAAATACAGACAGCAACTTCAGGTTTAATTCTTAACTAATGCTGCAGTACCAGAGGATGGTGCTGTTTGCCTGCACACCATCCAGGTAATTCAGGAATAACATCTTGCCTTTTACACCTTGCCATTATCTATGGAAGTATGCTCCTGTTGATTGTATTGCAGGAGTGCAGGGCATTTTACAAAAGCAAGCTTTTGTGATCCACAACTTCTATTTATGCACCAAAAGCAGTGCATTTCAGTATGAAACAGAAACTTAAGAAGAACAGGAAACAAGAAAAGCATACCATCAAAATGATAGCATGTAAAAGCTTCTCCTATCTGTTCAACTTTTCCACAACTACTCTGCAAGCTTTCTCCAAAAATATGAGGTAGCATTTAAAGTTGCAGAGCAAAAAAAAATGTACTTACCAATCTTACACAATTCAGTTTGCTGAAGCTGCATGTATTTTTAGCATTTATGAGGTCCAGAAAATTGTATTTTAAAAACTTTTAGTACAGTGGGAACCTGAAGGTTAAGATTAGCTAAAAATTTAATTTAGACTCTTTAAATTCTCAACTCTCTCATTCTGCTGGTGACATTACAGCCATACTAGCCCCTAATTGGGCCACAGAACTGACAGTTCTGGGGAAATGTAATTTTTTAAGTCAGTGAAATCTGCAAGTTTTTACTTCTCCATGCATTCACAATCTTACTTCTCTGCAAGTTAGCTCTGTGTAACAGAAACTGTATTTACTTGATGCCTTTTCATGACTTCTGGGATGACAGTGCAGACTGCAGTATCACACCACTGGGTACATTTCATAGTTGAAGATCTGTAGCCTCGGAGGATCAACAGAATAACCTAACGATGGATTAAGAATTTATCAGCTACTGGAAGAAACTTTAGGGACTTCTGTAAGCTATGATCTGAAAGAATCAAAATTTTTCATCAGATTTGAGTACAGTTTAAAAGGAAAAATAAACAAAGGTCCAGCAAGCAGCAATTATTGAAAACACTATGTAAACACACCTACTCACCACTTACTGTGCACTGAAAACACAAATGAAACACAAAACCCAGGAATCGTTTGAGTATGAGAGACATTCACTGACTGACACTGACTTCTGCATTTCTCATTACAAGCTTATGGTAATTAAGTAGGAAATCCTGAGATATGTTCCTTCTTAGTTTTTGGGTTTGGTTTTCTTTTCCCACTAAAAAGACAATAGATAAACATACTCTATTTACATAACTTACAAAAATCAGCCAAATACTCCAATTTTGAAAGCTTTACCTATAATGAAATGAAATTACAGTTACAACCAACAAAAATAGTACATGATATGGAAATCATCCACTGCATGATAAGTGTGTAGACTCTTGAAAGTTCTGAGCCTGATGTTTCAGTTTTTTCCTGCACTTCAGCAAGCTAAAATCTTCCAAGTAAAGATTACTGCACTATAAACTGGCATGTGCCTTAGCTGAGGAACAACCACCTTTTACAGGAATGTTCAGTATTTGCTCATCTACAGAACTCAAGGATAACATTCTCCTTTGCAGAAACAATCATGCAGGGCCTCCAACTCAAGGAAGTAAGTAACACCTTTTACTGTGCATGGAAAAAAGCTTTCAAAGAAATAAGAATAAGCTGTGAAATAGAACTGGCATGCCAACATATTACAGGTGCTCTTACTTTTTAAGGTGTTCTAGCAGAACAGTGCCTGCCTGTGTGTCTCCAAAAATGGGTTATTTTTTTTCAGAGCAAGTATCTGAGCTGTACCCAGGGATGTCCTTACTTAAGCAGCTAAATGGTGAATCAACTTTTTAAAGGAAAAAACCAAGATGTCTAATACTACAAGATGTCTAATAAATGCTGTGGCTGACCAGTAAAATCAGAGCATCTTCTCAGCATCATCCACATTCTTACTTTATTCTTTAGTGATATTTTCCAGTTATGGTGGAACACCAGAAGCAAAACAAAGGGAAAAGAGGCTTTAAGTCCAGCCACATTCTAATTCACCAGCTTTTGGTACTATGTCCAAAACAATGGGCCACATGAAGATGTGTTATTCCCTATGTGACTGCTCTACACTGGAACAGATCTTGCCTGTGCCTAATTATTCTGGAGAAGCAGCATTTTATTCTACTTCACTACTGGGACTCAAAGGAAAAGAAGAATAAAATCTCAGTTTTCTCCTCAGTGCTACACAGATTAAACCTCAATAGATTCCCTACAAAGCTACTCAACAACAGTTGTCCAAGAAAAAACAAACAAACAATAACTAAATACACTTGTTGGACAGGATGGACACACTCACAAAGCACAGCTTGAGATGCAAGCTGCTCGACAAATGAGCTTGAAAGTACTATGACATACTTTACTGCCCACCTAATTTTCTTCAAGTTTGTTTCTATTACATTTTAGCCTTCTCCACAGTATCAGTACACTTCAATATCTACTTCTTTTGCTTCCATTAAGCAACATGCCTGCAATTAGAATTATTTCCTTAATAAACAGAACAAGTCTGCCACACTGCTGTCTTGCCCTGGTCATACACATCATAAATTTGAGGAAGGGCAAAAAGGGAGAGGAAACAATGGCCTTATAAAAAAAAAAAAAAAGGTAAAAATTGAGGGAAAAAAAGCTTTAGCATTCTCTATTCTTTAAATGTGTTGGTGTCAACACATTTGCAAAGAATCTCTGAAACCCAGGTGTGAAACTGCCAAAGATCTCTCCATCTATCTTGCAAAACAATCCCAGGCTGCATCAGTGCAGTAGGTTCACTTAGCTTATCTGCAGTCCAGAACTTCCACAGTATTAAAAACAATGCAATAACAGATAAAGAAGGGAAAATAAGTTCATACATCTATTATTGCATTTTTAGAGTCAAATCTACCCGAGAAATTAGTATTTTTAGAGTCAAATCTACCCGAGAAAGTAGTATTTTTTGAAGGTGACTTTCCTGCACCACCACTATACATAAGACAGTTTATACAATCATTTAGCTGCAACAGATCCTACACCAGGAAGGCATCACTCCATAAGAAACACTTTATGGATGCTACCAGTAACAACGGATAGTATTGGGTATATAGTGAATCTTGCATTAGTTAGACAATTAAGCTGACAGTCAGGATTTCAGGAGCTGATATAATATCCTAGTATTAAACTCTAACTGGGGTGCATCAAGAAAAGTGTGTCCAGCAGGGCTAGGGAGGGTCTTTTCTCCATTTACCCTGCCCTGGTGAGACCACATCTGGAATGCTGTTTCAAATTTTGGGCACCTGAATTCAAGAGACAGACCTGCTGGAGAAAGATCAACAGAGAGCTACAGGGATGACTGGGGGACTTGAGCATCTCTCCTACAAAGAGAGACTGAGAGACCTGGGCCTGCTTAGTCTGGAGAAGGAAAGACTGAGAGGAGATCTCATCAACATATATAAATATATAAGGCGTGGGTGTCAAGTGGATGGGGCCAAGCTCTTTTCAGTAGTGCACAGTAATAAAACAAGGGTATATACGTGAACATAGAGGGTTTCACCTCCACATAAAGAGAAACTTCATTAGAGTGAGGGTGATGGAGTACTGGAACAGCCTGCCCAGAGAGGCTGTGGAGTCTCCTTCTCTGCAGATTTTCAAAACCTGCCTGGATGCATTCCTGTGTGGACTACTCTAGGTGATCCTGCTTCAGCAGGGAGCTTTGACCTGCATATATGAGTGTAGAAGGAAAACTGAATATAGTAAAATATAACCCGTAGTTTTAAACAAGCTTTGCAAGACTTATCAGATGTAGATGTGTGTCAGTCTTGAAACAGGGCAGGGCATTCTGTTATGATGTTAGAGAGGAACCTGCATGGACTCAAACTCATTGCTTAATGTTTTCCTCTTCCTTGACACTGTGAAAGAGTATTTTCATTTACAGCAGTACCTGTAAGCACAGAAACAGCATCCACAACCTTACAGCCATTTTTATATGTTATCAGAAGAAGGGTGTTAAAAGCATACAATTCAAATCTCATTTTTGCCTTGAAAGATGTTTACTTAAAATCTAAATGGTACTTTTCCTCCATTTTTCAACTTAAGCAGAGCCCTTGGTGTGTAAGTAGGTTCACCATCTTGCCAAGTTGGCAATCAAAATTAGTTTTTTCCTGTTTATGGGTCAGAAATAGAATCATAGAATCACAGAACAGCATCACAGAATGGTTTAGGTTAGAAAGGATCTCAAAGATCATCTAGTTCCAACTCCCTACAGGGAAGAAGAAAACATTAAAAATAGGAAAATGTGATTCTAAAACCACAAAAAGTAGTAACAAGGTCTCAAACAGGGAGTACCCAAAATAAATTCAGCTCATATTTTGGAATTAAACACAAGATTTCCATTCAGGTTGAGCTTTTACATGCCATAAAAACATACAAAACTGAAGCAACAATCAGTCAAAGCGTTTCCATGTCACTGCCAGCTGAGCATCACAGCTTCTGCAGACAGAGATATTTTCCATACTGATGTTACCTACTAAGGTTTCCAAGCTTTGGGCATTTTAAGCATCAACTCCTACAAGAAATTCTGACAGCAGACTTATGAGTTTCAAGTTTAGTGGCCACTTCTAGTGTCATAAGAAACAGGTACTTCAAAAATGTGTAAAAGCCTACTCCAAAGGCTGAAATGCTAGCTTTAAGAGTACAGAAGCTGAGATGATGAAAAATTATTTTGTCACCCAAGAACAAACCAGTTCAGGTGCAGTCACGCAAGTAGTGAGTGGGTGGCAGTTCTGTTGGTATGTGGCATAATATATTAGACTACTCAAGCAGTATGCTTTGTAACAACACTGAATGGCATAGAATTTAAAAACAAAGTAATGATACTGTAGAAAGACACCCAGAAGACACTATGAAGTAGTATTGATAACACAAATTTTACAGGGAAGGAAGAGTATTTGCAATAAAAGACAGATAGCACAAACAGGTGCAAGATGATTTAGTTTTAAGCTGGCACTTTCACACCTTCCTGGCTTTTACTTTTTTACTTAATTTCTGAATTTCTACCTGTGTTTCCTGTAAGCATTTAATCTGCTTTTAATCAGGAACTGATACACTTTAAACTGTTGATTTTACTACCACAATTTGGGATTTGCTACACCTATGCTTATCACACACAGATGTTTTACTAGTATCAAGCTTAAATATATTGGTTTATAACTGCAATAATACTCTCAGCCTTGTCAACAGCCTTGTTTTGAGCACTCAAGTGCAAATTTCAAGTAGGACTTACAATGTTTAAATTGATATACAACAGTACTACAGGAGAAATCATTCATCTTTAAAACCTCACAGGATTTTAAATAACTATTATTCCAACCATACCTTCCTGGCACTCTAGCAATCACACCTGATAACTCTACTTTCTTTACTTTACCTTCTAAAGACAAAGAAAACCAACTGATCTTTACCATGACCCGAAGGGACTCAGATAGAAGGTCACTGTAAGAACAAGTGGTGCTACCATTTCCCCAGGATTTCTGGTTCTTCTGGAATCCCAAAGTTCTAAAAAGGACACAATCAATTTTAGTTTCGTTTAAGCTCTCTTGGATTCCAAGCAAAACATCCAATTGTGACATATAATACATTTAACTATGGAAAGGACTGACCCTGCATTGGTATACTTTGTCCAAAAAAAAAAGTAAACCCAGCTAGTGTCAAAGGACCATAAGAGAAAGCTCAGAAAAAGCCTGGAGTGTCACTTTTTCCAGTGTAGGTGTAGAGCATGTAAGAGGAGAATCTCAAAAACGTATCTCAAAGGATTTTAAAAACCTTTTCATTGCTGGTGACACATTTTTCCCTGAAATAAGCCACTTCCTTTCTAAAGCCCACACAGTACCTCAGTATCAAGATTCAGTAACTTGTTTATATATTTTTCTTATACAAAACACGGAAATCTTAAATTCTCATTACTTTCCATGATTTAAGTTATAACTATACCATCAGTCGTGCCAGATTTCAAACATTTCCATTCAGTAAAGAACACATTCTCTTTGACACAGTCTGAAAACTTGCCAAACCTGAGTATTATTAAGTACAATGGGCTCCCATCACTAGAGCGCAGCCATTTGACACATTACCAAAGTTAGCACAGCCGATTGAAGCTGGAGATAAAAACTTCTTCTGGGCTAGCCAGACATATAAATAATGGATTTTCAAATGTAAAAGGAAAACCTGGGGGACTCTAAGCTAATGAAAATATGTTGTACATCACCATTAAACTTCAGGTTGCCTCTCCAGGATTTCTTTGGAATTCTCCCTATAAATAAAATCCAAAAGTATCAGTTTGATTGCCTTTTTTTTTCAGTGAAGACTAACTTCACTTTCCATTAACTGCAAAGCAGAAGTGATAAAAGTGTTAAAGCACAGTAAAATGACTCCCACTGCAAAGCACCACAAAGCAACTATCAGTGCCCACCTGGAGCATAAAATGTCAGAAGACAAATGAGCATTTGGACTGAGAAATGGCTATCATTTTTAACTACAATTAAAGCCTGCTGCATTCAATTAAGTGAAGAGAGAAAACTAATTACATTAAGTTAAACTGTGGTCATGTTTGTGGAATTTCTGTTTATTTGTTACTGGTGTAAAGCAAAAATGAAGGAAGGTATTTTTAGAGGAGAGGCAAAACTAGCACTCTATTCTGAGTTGAGGATTAACAAAATGCAAGCTAAGTACCTATTAATTTTACCTGTGGCTTGTATTCTTGAAACTGCCTACGATGCCTAACAGCTACATCAAAAATTTGTATACATGTAGCATTAATAAAAATCATATCTATAACAAAAATCAGCTTCTCTATCAACAGCTCCAAGTAAAGTTGTATAGCACAACATAGTCCAATAGAAAAATAGACTTCAGCTTCAAACCTGAACTCTATTCCTGGTTTATCTGGCATATCATGAGTAAGGTTTCTCAACTTCCTGTGCCTTACTTTCCATTTTGACTCTGTACTGTGAAGCTGCTTTCTTATTAAATATTTATACACACAGCCCTGCAAGGATCCTGTTCTCAGTGTGATTCCTGAGAAATTACTGTAAAATAAAACAGCCAGTGACTCCACAGACATAGCTCAACTACAGGAATGATTTCATTTGAAAGACTATAGATTCCTAGTTACCCCAACAATCAAGCTAAGCATGCTGAGCTCACAGTAGATTTACTTTCCTGCAAGGACTGCATATTTACAGACATCTGACCTCTTTCTTGATCATTCTTGATCACTGAAATTAAAAAAAAAAATCTTAGTGTCATAAAGTGGTTAACAATTCCTTTCATGGTGTCTGATATGGAATAGATTCTAGCTCCATCAGCAGTATCTGTATTTGTTCTGAAATACCAACACAGGCAAAAAGAAATGGAAATGTAGTTTAGCCAAAAAGAAACAAACACAAAGGAAATTATTATGCACAGAATGCAGATCCTTTTGACTAAAAGAGTACTATTGTTACATAAATATTTTTGAGAAATCTGATTAAGAACTGTTTCTCAGAGAGCCCTAAACAGCTAAATTTCAAACAGAAATCCTTGCTTCTCTTCACTATGGTGAAAGCAAACTTACCAAAACAATGCATTTAGAACTGCGATCTCTGAACGTCACTAACTGCCAAGACAGAAGTGCAGGACATCAGAGAAACATCACATGTGTCAAGGACATGTCACAAGTTAAAAATGAATTTATACTCAGAGTTCATCCTTTGATTTCATAGACAAAAAAAACCTGCCAGTTAAAACATTAGCGTTCATCTTCCTCATCTATCACCTCATCACACTGACATCATGACGAGTAACCCTACTCTAAAATCTCCACACTGCCATTATAAAAAGAGTAAAACTTTCCACAAAGTCTGTAATTCTTCACAAGTTGTGAATTCTCTTTGAGAATGTATCATTTTAATGTCTGCAGACCATAAGCTCTAAGGGTTTTCAGTCATCTTCTGGTCATTTTAGCACCAGGCAGTTGAAAGAAGGCAGTGGGCTATTTTCTAAAGGTACCCTACAAACACTAAACATTCAAATCAATTACCTGACCAACAAGCCACTGATATACCTCAGAAGTCACTGCCAATTGTTTTCAATGGGTCATTTTTAAGTATGCAATGTCATGTGTCCACAAACCAGATTAAAAAACACTTCCATGACAACATGCACCAGGAAGCAGTGAACTATTTCGTAAGAAACATTCAACTCCACAATAAGCTAAAATCAGAGCTACAATTAGCTTTTACTTTGGGTAAAAATGTATTCAACAGTTTGCATAAAGGAGCAACTGACTGTATAGTATGTCAATACTCTAGAGAATCATTCCCATTGAGCTGCATTAAAGCAGCAATTTGGGAAGAACAAAAGGACTTGAATCAATAAATCAAACAATCAATCAGTCACCATTGGCTTTGATTTCTGTTTCATCACATTGTTTTCTAGCGAAGGCTAAACATCTCAGTTGTACAACAAAAAAGCTTCTCCTCCCAACAAAAAATCTTTTAAGGTAAAAAAAAATTAGCACACACATAAATATAAACAACTTGGGCTAAAAAAATTTCCTCATGATCTAAAAAACAAGAGAGGATCTAAGTCGCCCATAAACATTCAACTCAGTTTCCAAAGAAAACACAAAAGCAGAGAAGCAACCACAGTATCACCAAGGTTGGAAGAGACCTCAACAGATCATCAAGTCCAACCCCTTTCAGGACTTCAAGAAGCTTATTATTATGGCATGAATTACAATGTGATGAGTTTTTTTTCCCCTTTCTCCCAACCACAATTCAAAATCAGCACTTAATACAAACATGTTTTAACAACTCTGAGAAGCTGAGCAGTCAAATTTGAAATAGACAAGTGACTGTGTTCTACAACCCTTCACTACTGCCCCTGTTAAACTACTGGCTTTATAAAATGGGACTGTAATAACTGAAACATTTCATAAAGACCATCTATAGCTTATCTTCATAGAAATCTTTTGTAGAGCTATTTACTTCTGCAGTACTAGTAACTGCCCTTTAACTTTCCACTTGCATGTAGATTTTCAGAAATTCTTGATTACTGAAAAACATACTTGAATTACATGACTGGAGGAAACAAGGCAAACCAGAAAACTGCAGACTAATTCTCTGCACCTGCTGATCTACTAGAAATAAAATTTTGAAATATTATTGCTCAACAGTTCCAGAAACTCAAGTAGCTCCCTGCCTCTGAAACACAAGATCCTGAGAATTGCCTGAACAATTCAGTGAGAAATTACTCATGCAGTTATTTCTGAAAGAAATGTTAAAACCAGGTACATGAAGTTTAAATCACAGAAGTTGTTTTTTTCAACTAAAAATCTTAGCTCCTCACACTCTGTATTACTTTTCTCAAAACAAGGGTGTTTCCTGCTGCAATTTAAAAAGCTGAATGTAATTACACTAATATAATCACATCTCAAAGGGTACAAAGCATCATTTTCAATATCCCAATATGGGTTGTTCTTTTCCTATTCGTCTCATCCTTTGACTTTCAATTTGCCTTGAAAACAAGTTCAAATAGACATCAGCTAGAAGAAGAAAAATTTAAAAGAGAAAAATGGAACAGGTACTTCAAGATATTTTAAGAATGATGATTTTCAAATCAATAATCGACTGCAGCAGCTCTAATTTCTGCTGTTTCAAAGAGCCTGAGAGCTTCAGACAGTTGCTTTTTTTCCTTATAAAAACACATTTACAAACCCATTTCTAATTGAAAGCAAACTGAAGCCTCAGTACTGCATCTGAAGACACCATAGTAAATGTCAGGTTTTGCCTTCTTCTCCAAAGTGATCCTTTCCACAGAAAGCAGTATATCCATGAAAACCTAGACAAGAACTAGAGCTTGTTTCCACAACAGATACAATCATTACAGAATATTCAATCACAACTCTACCAGGCAAGTTAACAAGAAACTGTAATTAAGTCAGTATTTTAAGAAGGTGCATTTTATTTAGATACATAAAGCCATGTCCAGAAGTCAATTTTGTATTAAAAATATTCAGCAGCCAGTGAAAAATTATGTACAAAACAAATATACAAAATACCTTAGTACAGTCTGCATACCAGAGGCAGCACGTCAATGTTTTAACATTAATCTTTTTTATGCCCATATGCAAACAGACACAAGTACTTTGCAACATTAATATGTGAATTCCCAAACACCACAATTAACTCGTATTAGACAAAGATATACACTAGCTGCAAAACAGAGGGGGAGAAGTTGTATCCATAGATCAATAAAATAAGCTTACTGTGTTAAGCATAAACAGATTAACGTTCATTAAGCAGAAACACTTCAGTGCAAAGGCCAAACACAGACCTGTTATACAAAAATGTTGCATCCTATACCATAGTATCATGCAGTATTCTAAGACAATTAAACTTGTCACCCAGTTCTCAGTAAGGAGATTGAGGAATACTTAATGGAATTATTAAAATACCTGTTTCATTTAAAAAGCAAATGTAGTAATGTGTTACCTCTTGTTTATAAAAGCAAAACTCTAAAATTTTCCAAGCACAGAAATAAGCAGTCTCTGATGAACATTAATTAGAATTCAGGTTTATCCACCACTTAGGCACCTCCTACACTGCTCAGCCTGCAGGTCTGTGCTAATACAAGGCTCATGCCATTGCAAACTGGGAGGAAAATCCCTCCCCTGCTCTTTATGTACTGAACAGTATGTATTGCTTCTGCAAGACCACTAACTGAGGCAAATGTAAATTATTTGCATATGAAAATTTAGCTACCTAACAAGATCCATAGTTGTTTACTAAGGTATCAATCCCACAGTTAGACTCATGATAAACCTATTATGCTGGTGGCCTTTGGCTTTAGATAATGGTTGGACTTGATCCCACAGGTCTTTTCCAACCATAGTGATTCTGTGGTTTTTTTCAAACTTTGAAGTGCATAAAGCTACAGCACAACTGAGCTCCAAATACTACACATTTCCAGCTACTACTCACATATACTTTAATAATGGAATTCATAAGACAGACACTTATTTGTGTATTCAGTTTGGGTTCTAAAACTATTAACAATGATAAAGAGCTGTATACAAAGAGGAGCAGCCAGGAGAATGAGAAAACACACCAAAGAATAGTAAGAAAACAAGGGAAAAGATTCAGAGGAAGAACCAAAGCTATTCAAGTCAGAGCAAAATTCTTAAGAAGTCTGTATTTAAAAACTCCACCTCAAGAGTATTTGGAACATAAGAAAACAAGAGAATCTAAAAAATACATGACAATGTCAGACTTTGCACTCAGTACTTGCACAAATTAGGATTTCTCTACTGGAAAAGTCTGCACAATTTTGGAAAAACTGAACTTTAGTTATTAGCTCTCCAAATAGAACATTTTGCCTCAGTGGCAAAACCAACCTTAGGCTTTTAAGCAGGAAGAAGATAATACTTGGACTAACTACAGAGGAACTGATAGCTGAAAATATTTATGTTATTCAAAAAGCAGAATTCCCTATTAAGGCTAACTAATAAAACAGCCAGTACACAAGCAGTATCAGTCAGACTTCTATAGAAAGTCTTCCAAGGAAATAAATCAATCATGCTCCTCCTCATGAACTGATCAGACCATAGTATATACACCTCAACACAGCACTGAAAATAAGTAAGCATACAAAGGGCTAGAGATCAACATGTCAACCAGAATATAAACACTACATCACTGTCATTATATATACAATTTTTATTAGTAAGGGTAGAAAATAACATTAATTTCATTCAAGAGGACAGAGGTCACATTGCTC
The DNA here is from genome assembly GCF_015220805.1 of Pogoniulus pusillus. NCBI lineage: Eukaryota > Metazoa > Chordata > Aves > Piciformes > Lybiidae > Pogoniulus > Pogoniulus pusillus. The sequence continues at coordinate 9,567,833 of NC_087294.1, read as the reverse complement.
ATAGACCTATGAGCATCCTAACAGCATCAACTAGACAAAGAAGCAAAATGTACAGAAGACGAAATTTGTACCTGAGAGCACATGAACATGTTTTGTTTTTATTCAGAAACAAAACACTACTGTAATTTGAAGTCAGAAACAAACTTTTTATCTTCTTTTTTTATGTAACACGCTTAACAAAAACCAGATGAAAATTAGATGAAACTTCTATTTACTGTTCCACACTACCTTCAAAGTTTTGCATGAACAATTGCATGGCAGTATACAAGCAAATTTATTTTTATAGTTGCAGCAGTACCTTTATTGCACTTATTGCTGGTTAGGACCTAGAATACTGACACTGGAAATATAGCAGAAGTAGTAATGTGCACTAAAAGGAAAGTTGAAGCACACATGCAGATACTAACTTGACTAACAGAGACAGCAGGATCTGGTAATTATCAGCTAAAAACAGTAAGTCCAGAATGTCCTGACCCTGATCTTCCTTCTAAAGATTCAGAGTAACAGCACAGAGTGCAACCAGTAGAAGAGATTCTATTTCCATTACCAAAGAAAGCTTTCTTCAAAACAGACAAGAGGCAGAAACAAACAGCACTTATACTTTGCTGATGGTTTTGGGTTAATTTTTTTCCATTGAGCAAAGACTCTCACAGTAATGGTGAAAGAACTGTTATTCCAATTTTCTTTTTGAGGACTTGGGAATAAACTACAGAATCCTAATGAAACTTTTTCTCATTACACCCATGTGACATGTTTATACCTACAAAGCAGCTGGTTTAAAATTCTCAGTATCACATTTTGACAGCTGATTGAGAGGAGGCACACAATTTTAATTACTTGTCCCCTCGTTCCAGATTTGGTCCTATGAAAAAGTATTTATGTCCTACCACAACTGAAACAGTCAAAACCTGAGGTTAGTGAAGCTTTTAAAAAGTGAAGGTATTTCTGTTGCAATACTGTAATCAGTACAAAGATAGAAGACTATAATGACATTGACTGGAAATATAAATTACAAAACTGGCATTTCAATAACATACCTTATCAGAAAAAACAATTTTAAGAACACTTAATAAAACAGTCATGATATAAATTTAGGTTCTCATTCCCCAAACTACACACCATGTAGCAAACTAAATTATTGTACAGAATAACTTGGTATTCTTCACAAGGAATTGCATCTTCAACACCTAGAAAGATGTTTCAAGAAGTCCAACAGTGTTTATAGAATTTTGTACATGCAATGCCTACACATTAAAATTCAAGACTTTGCAATAAAAGTTAAAAACGATAAACTGTCAGTGAAAATTATGCAAAAATAAAGAAATTCAGTGCAATGGTTTAAAAGTTCACCTACAAATTTGGTACCAAACAGTGAGAACTGCAATATGTCAATTAAAAAAAAGTATTCAATTTGGGATTATAAACAGGTCCTGTATAGTTATTTTTCAACAAGCCAAGATACAAAATTGAATATTTATTTATTTTCACTACTCTCTTGTAAAAGTTTTTTTCTTGTTAGCTTTCACGATATCATCAGGAGATGCAGATTTGAAGTCGAATGGTGTTATGGCAATTATGGGATTAGTTTCCTTGGGGTTTACATCTTGTACTTGTCTACTGTACAGGAAAGTTTTATGTACACCAACTGTGCGCCGCTTATAACCCTTTGGTGGATAACGGAGACACAAGGTTAAAGCAAAAGCTGATGGTCTTGCACGCAGCGCCTTCATCCATGAAAGGGACAAATCCTGCCTCTTTGGAGTAAGTTCTCTTTTTGCTTTTTTATTTGCTTTGGCAAAACCAAAACCTTTTCCTTGTTTTTCTTTTAAAAGTTTACTTTCAGAGCTTAAGATATTTGACTGCCCTACTGCTTTTTGCTCTGCAGATACATCAGTATTTTTCACAAGGGCACTTAAATCAATGCTCTGTCTCTCAGAGGGCCTTAATTCAGTTGCATTTTGCTTGGGGAAGTCCATACCTTGTTGACTTTTATCTATTTCAATAGTTTCTGCTATTAAATCCAAGAGTGATATATTCTTAACCTCTTTTGGTGGAGAAACATTAGCGAGGGCTAAGGAAGACAAAGATCCTGTCAGCTCTGTCATCCCACCTGAATTTTGGGGTTGACTTACTAGTTGTGATAACGGTACAGTTCCCAATTTCATATCACCAAGACTTGATGTTGACTGGGTATAAAGATCTGCCAAAGAAGAAGAACAGTGGCTAGCACTGCTACCCTGATGCTCCTGAAGTAAGTCAGCCAGTGATGTACTTCCAGACCTTATCAATGGCAAAGCAGTCATGTCTGAAGAGGGACTTTCTTGGTTTTTAGTTTGCACAAGTGAAGAAAAGTTTTCTAGAAGATCATTCTTTCTGTTTACAGTGTGACTGACTCCTTTATCAAGAGCCAAATCTCCTAAAGCACTTGTTAGGCATGGAGAACTGTAAAAATTTGCATCACTAATACAATCAGAAGTATATGAGGAAATAGGAGAAACACCACCTTCAGGACCCTGAGAATCACAAACCACATTCTGCATCAGCAAGGATTTCAAGTCCTGTGTTTCCTTGCATTCCAATTTATTGACAGAAGAATTTCCAGATAGGTTACTTCCTATGCTAAAGCAAGCACCTTCGCTACCAGGAGCTGAACTCACTGCATTATCACTTTCTAGTAGTTGATCCTCCACCTGTTTATTTGCAGGTTCACAAAATACTCCTTTACACAATGCATCACTGAAAGATGAAGACGGAACCAGTGAAGACGACTCCAATCCTTTCCCTTCAGGTGAAGGCATATTGGATTTTTCAGCATTAAGGAGCATTTTGTTATTCCTAACTAAGGAGTTACAAACTGAACCACTTTTGACTGTCAAGCTTTCAAACTCAGGTTTGTTGGTATCGCCAGCAATATTTTCTACTGCACAAGAGAAATTGTCTGCATCAGTACACATTTCTGGACAACAAAATAAGTCTCCTTACCTTACAATAGCCAGTAGTTTTCAGGTGAAAGTGTGGTCACGATGAAATATCCATATTTTTTTAAAGTTGACAGCAGCAACAACCAAAAAAAATCAAGAAAAAAACATGAAAAGGCATTTAATTACTAAGTGCTATTCAAAGATATGCACTGTTTTACAATCAAACTGCAGGTACCTACTGAAATACCAATAAACGTTAAGACTCAGCAAAGAATGCTGGCAAAAATTACAACAACCACATCAAAATTACCAAGTTACTGTATAGATGCTACCAAAGTAAGAGGATGTATTGAAGATGGGAGGTGTCGTTTTACCAAACAAATAATGGAAGCACATGAAACTTAAAAAGATGCTGTCCAATTTTTGGGACAAGTCACACAGTAGAAATCAGAAATTTACTGTGAAGTGCAGGTGGTTGCACTTTGAATTTAAGCTGATGCAAAGGTTTTATTTTGACTTCTAGATCAAGAAAAGCTGCTGTTTCCTTTAAATGTTTTTAGAACAGAGATAGAAAAGAATAAATTGGTCTTTTCTAATATACTAATAAATGACTAATGCAGTAACAAGCATATGCACAGGTGGTGAAGTAAAAATTAAACTGCATGTAGAAATTAATCATCTTGAACATAAACAATAAATAGAAGTATACCTTTTGTCGTCTTTCTTACAATCACAGCATCCTCATTCTTGGTCTTGACATTTTGCTTACTGTCTTGTGAAAGCACAATGTCCAAAGCCTTCTGTACATCAAAATTACTATCCAGTACTGCTTGCACCATTGTTGGCTCTGGCACAGACTCTGCCAAAACTTCTCTCATTTGATCAAGACATGAATTAAGACGAGCTAAAAGAAACACATTATCATTATAAGCTGCACAAAAAATGCCTTAAGTGGCCTAGCCATATCTGATTAACAAAAACAGGAGCAAAACATCACAGTGAAGAAAAATCCTTTAGAAATTAATTTCAATCTCATTTATTGCCATGAGAAATATTGCTCTCAAGCCCTGAAGAATCCAATTCTACTATAGGAAACATATCAGAGACAACTATTTATTAGTCTATGAAGTCTTATTTGATATTGTAAAATTATCTTAATTGCAGAGAAGAAATTCAAACATTCACCTTAAGATTATTTAGAGTATCAACTTGGAATCCCACTGAACAGTAAGCTTTTAAGTATTTACAGATGTTATAATTAACATCCAGAGTAAAATAGCATTTTCAGGGCCCTCAGGTCTTAGAACATGAAAACTCTGAGTCATGTTTGAAACTGCGTAATCTTTACTAAAACCATAACACATTTTTTGGCTGAGAAAATTAACTTCCTTTGAAGTGCATTTCCACAATTAGGCCTTGACTAAGGTAAGTTTCTTTAATCATGACCTCATGAATGAGGGACTGACAATTCCCATCTTCCTGAAGGTTACTTAAAACATAGAAATAGAATGGTCTGGGCTGGAAGGGACCTGCCAAGGTCATCTAGTCCAACCCTCACAGTCAGTAGAGACATTCCCAACTACTCCAGAGTAGATCTGCACCCTTGACCTGTCATCCAAAGAGCAAGTCATTGTTCCACAGACATCTGCTCTGCAGAAGAAGTACTGGTAGAGTCCTGTGCAATGTGTTGGTTGGCCATTTTACAATCCAACACTCAGTAGGTATCACCTTACCAAACTCTTTGCAGCCAGATTGACAGCAATCAATAATTTTGTATTAATGAGCAACGTTGCACACTGTACTAAATGTAACAGGTCTGCTGTTTTCACAGTGAAAACACATACATCTAGGTTTCATTTTCATAGTTTTGTAGTCTAGAATATTACTTTTTTTCTTGTTCTAATATCGATTCTTAACTCATTTGAGACTGTCAAGAGCACTCTGAAAAGCTAGGATACTATACTGTCTAGATCATCTGGATCCGTACACTGGCTAATTGTTTCAGCTTGCCTTCTACAGCAGTATTTCCTCATGTGAAAGCATCCATATTACACCCTAATTTATCATATTTATCTGTATGTCTATGCAGTAGCATAGCTTCTACCCATTTATACTTGACTTGGAATTTAGACTGTTTGTATCCTGCTTCTTGCTTCTGAATTTTCTGCATCTTGTTTTACATATCAAACTGCATTCATGCATTTTATTGTCTATTCATCCACCAACACACTTTACTCGGAGCTTACAATAATTTTCAAAACAACTCTATTTCCAAAACATTAAGTCAACTATTAATGTTTGGGAAAGAGACTTGTGAATCTTTCTCACAAAACATGTGATTTAGGTATCAGGCAGCAAGTTTAAAACACAAAAGCAAGCATTTTTTCCCCAACCACTCAGCTCAGAACTATTCCTTTCCTGTAATTACCTCTATCAGCTTCAGTCAACTGATGACCAGATGTAAAATATTCAGCAGTGTCGTCTGTACCTTCATAGTCATATTCTTCTTCTAATGGCTCAGCAAATGCTGTTGGTTTGTCTCGTCTGGAGTAGATAAACTGAGCTGCTGCATTAGGTAAAAAAGACAAAATATTTTTTAATTTTTTTTTTCCTCCTTTAAAAAGAAAACATCTCTGGAAGTAAAAATGGACCATCAACCTGTTGCAGTGCTGGGGTTAGGGGGGTTTAAGGGAGAATGGAGCAGTACTGCATAATGACACCTACCTGAAGAGCATACAGAGCACAGAGCAGTTCATGCTAGAAAATAAGCAAGCCATGCCCACAGTAAAAATCACAGGCTAGGCAATATTCTTGCATTCATGTAATGCAATATTTCTGCAAAGTTCAGTCAAAAAAAAATCATATATTCCAGGTTTGACAAACTATGTTTTCTATACCTAGTCACCAGCTATGAATCAACGTCTTCAGAACCTTAATCCATAATTATTTCTTTTTTTTTGCCTCAGTTACAAGTGAAGAAATAAAAAAGGCAAGAAAATAACATCACTTTTATAGTGTGGTATTTTCAATCTACAATTTAATGGAGTTGAGCACACTCTTTTTCTTGGGATTTCAGGAGTTAAAGTGAACATTCACACAAAACTTTAAACAAAACTGATTTAGCAACACATTAAGGCATGTATATATAAACAAAACTTCTTGCTGAACATGAGCTTCAGTCATTACATACTCTCAGAAATGTAAAAATTCTGAGTTAAACAAATCTCCTTTTTATGTAATATTCTACCCATCTCTGAAATATATACATATGCATATCCAGTTCAGTAGTTATAGCCTCAGCACCTGGTTTCCCCAATGCATACCATTTCATATTCAATCACCATAACTGAAGCAACTATTAAAAGATGGCTGTACAATCTAGATCAGATTGTAAATGATGCTTACATAAGAATTACTAGAAAAATTACTACATGCAAGAATTAGTTTTGAAATTTAGCAAATTAAGAAGTAAAAATGCTGCATGCTTTCATCACAAAATACAAAATTACCTTAATTGTCTTAAAAATTGTAGTAATTAAGCTAAGAAACAGAATGCCAGACAGGGAATGTGACTGTAAATAACAAAGACACACAGCTAGATTTACTTATCTAAAATCAACAGGATGACAGAATAACAGGTTTGTAAAGGTCACAAACTGTATGACACTTGTAGTAGATCTAGATCCACCCTAATTACCTGCAGTACCACAGCTTCACATCAACATCAGCCATACTAATTTCACCGATTATTCAGCCGTAGATACGCTGACACCAAACCTGGGGAAATCCTGGACTGATAATCTTGCCAGAGATTAGACTGGAGAACAAAACTTCATGGGTCTACAGTCAGGTTACTTATAGGTAATCATTTCAACTAACCTGTTGATGGAGAAATGCAATAATCATCTTCTACCGATTGGCCATACACATCATCATCTTCAAAATCTATGAAGCAGAAACAGTATTGTTAGTCTGCACAGTTGCTAAATATTTGATATTATAATTCAAAGGGTAGTTTTTACACAAGGTTTGAGAAACTATGCATCTCCAGGATTCCAGAAGTGAAGTATTATTTATTTGTCTAGGTTAGAAACACAAGTTACAATAATGAAATTTTAACATTTAATACTCTATCCGTTAAGAAAGATAAAAATATTCCAGAGCTGCCATACTTCACACCACCTCTTTCAGCATCTCTTTTGAAAGGCTGTCTCTATAGTCCAAACCAAACTTTCTACAGTTCCACAAATATGTAACAATGGCAGTCCTCTTGATATTTCTGCTTGACCTCTCAACAATCTTAACCACAGACAGTTCACTTATCATCTCTAATCTAAACAACTCAGAATCATCATTTCCATTCCATACCTATGTACTTCTCAGCTTTTTACTCTGGCATACCCTCATGACCACGTACTTTTCAACTCAAGTGCAGTTAGGCAAAATCACAACTCACAATTCCCTTTCCCTACACAAAAATCAATTGAACCAAAAAGTAAGAATCTCATACAGTTACTTAAACATAGCCATATACTTTCCTCTTACGAAAACTACCAGGAAGCACAAAGGAAAAATAAGTTATCACTTCTATCAAACAAAAAAAGCTCAGCAAACTAGTACTATGTAAAACTTTAAAGCAGGTTTGCAATTTCCCTTAAGTAATAATGAAATACATAAAAATGATAATGAAATATTCTTAAAGCTGTTATCGCATACACTTGGCAGTTTCATGTATGTGGAACACATATGTTCACTCTGCCATCAGCTTCAGATCACAGACATTACAACTGCTGTATCCATCCTTAAAAGGATCAGGATTCAGGGCACGAAAGATGCATTTTTCTCTCAATATGGAATAAGAAAATCGAAGTAACTAGGTAAACCAGTGTAACTACAAAACGACTGGCAGAAATACAAGAAAAGTTTAGACTTTGGAAGTCACTTTAGAAATTAAGTATCACAGAATGAGGAAAACATAATATAGGTTTATTTTGGTTTCTGGTCTTTGAAATAAAAAAAAATAAAATTAAAAAAAAAGACTATATTATTACCTACTTTTTTACTATGATGAAAAGAGCACATTGTCTCCTGGTGCAAATTAACCTATTAAAAAAATATACATTTTTTTCAATGTAAGGACACCTCTTGTAGTTGGGTCAATGCTTGAAGACTGTCAAGGAGAACTCCATGATGACTTTTGTGAACAGTTAACATTCACAGATAGTAGCAAATGAAATTAAGCTTAGCCTTCTCAGTGTGCACTCCTTGAACCATTTGTACATTCTATACTGGCTTAATTTCTAGACTAAGCAAAAAAAAAAGACACCTCAGTGAAAATGGCTCAGTTTACACTGGCTATAAAAATAATTACTAAAGAAATGACAGAAATTACAGGGAACAGAGTATAAGCCACAGAAACACTCCACAGTATCAACAGCTGCATTACCAACACACTTTCAGCTAGAATCACACATTCAGTGTCGATCACAACAGTTCAAAAAGAAGAAAGCAGAAAGGGAGTATGGTCAAATAAAGGCCACAAGCTCCAAGGGTTCAGAAGCCTTCCAAGGAAAGAAGAAAAAAAAAACTGCTAATGTTTACTTTAGAAAGAAGAAAAATAATTGGGTCACAAATTATTACAGAATCTCAAGTGGCATGAAAAGAACATATGGCATTATATTAAACAAAAAGACACAAAAGGGGACTTCATCTGGGACCCAAATGATTGTATGCAACTATAAAGTAGCAGTGCAAGTATAAAGATCATACATATATACACTTCTAATTAGACCTGATGTGTAATCCAACAGTAATCAGCAGTAGAAACTTAAGCCATGTGTAGAATCATAGAATCAACCAGGTTGGAAGAGACCTCCAAGATCATCCAGGCCAACCTAGCACCCAGCCCTAACCAATCAACTAGACCATGGCACTAAGTGCCTCAGCCAGGCTTTTCTTGAAGACCCCCAGGGATGGTGCCTCCACCACCTCCCTGGGCAGCCCATTCCAATGGGAAATCACTCTCTCTGTGAAGAACTTCTTCCTAATATCCAGCCTATACCTACTCTGGCACAACTTGAGACTGTGTCCCCTTGTTCTATTGCTGGTTGCCTGGGAGAAGAGGCCACCCCCCACCTGGCTACAATGCCCCTCACTGAGAGACTCCAGTGAGTGTACAAACACTAAAACAAAGTCTACAGATTGGGCATCCAACTTCACAGATGACAGAGGTGCTGCTGAAATCAACATTTCAACCAATCTGCGAAGAGAACTTCTAGAGGATTAAGTGGCAAAATCCTCCATCGAGTCTCTGATTTTTTGCCTGTATTAGGTAAATTTAAACCAGTAAAACCTGCATGGTTAGCTGTGCAGTGGTCATGGCTTATAAGGATTTACATGACTTCCCCAAAAATTCCAAGATCAGTTTCTCTTACTACAGTGTATTTACATCTTTTATCTGTCCACTCAACAACAAAAGATTAACACTATCACCTGGAAATGTGCTCATTTTTCCAAAGCCCAAGCCAACACAAATAAAACCACTGTGAAAAGAAAGGTGTGATTTACCTTAATGGGATAAATGGGGCAGAGCTCAAAGAAAGCTGCAGCACTGCAGGCATGAACCAAATTTTTACCTAAGAGCTCTTTCACCTGCTTGCATGTTTCAGTAAAACATGAGACATATGACAAACACGTTCTACCTTTAGATCCTCAACTCTATCTTTAAAACCCACATCTCTTCCAGACGGAACGGCTGTTGCTTTCTATCTGTTACTACAGCCAAGCACCAACAACCAACTGCTAGGCTGGGCACACAAACATGTTACATGTCAGAAGACTCAAAATGGACACAGGTTTCCATGGCACTCCCGCCCGCCTCAGCTTCAGCAGGTTAAGGCAGTGCAAGTAAACCCTGTCGTAGCTTGGCCTGCATGCATGGGCCACGCTTGCCCCGTGTGAAGACACCGGTTCGCCTCGGCAGCAGGAAGCGGCCTTGAGAGGCAGCAGCTGCAGCGGCGACAGCAGTGACGGCGGCGGCAGCGCGGCCACGTGCGCCGGGCGGGCGGGAAACGGGCGTGCGGGAGGGCGGGGCGCGGCCTCGCACTCAGCCTCACCCAGCTCTGCCGGGTGGGAGGGGGTTATTCTCCCCTCCCACTGCTCCTGACAGCCTCCCGCGTCCCTCCGTGTGGGGTCGGGCACACTCTCCCGCCCGCAAACCCCCACGGGACGGCAAGACCCGGCGGAGTAAAGGATGCAGGCCCGGCGCGGGATGGGGGGGGAAGGCGCGACGGGACCGGCACTTAGGGCGGCGTCCGGGGCGGCTCCCGTAGCTCTGCCACCGGTTCCTCTTCGTCACTACCTTCATCGTAGTTATAGCCTCGGACGTTCCTGTGCCGGGACATGATGGCAGC